>NC_134085.1:113346715-114619215 GCF_000715075.1 Nicotiana tabacum
GAGCCCAACGACCCTATGCTATCTTCTTTTCCTGGAAAAAACACTAGACGAGCTCCACCATAGCAGCCACCTACTCCACCAGCCGCTTGAACAACATCAACTCCCTCACCTCGTCTCACCTTGCTGCTGTCCACTCCGCCAGCGATCCCATTTCCGGCGAGGCTTTCCGGCTGAGGTTTTTGTCCGTGGTTTGTTCGAGCATTAGGAATCGTTCTCATTTAGCTAAGGTCCATTTCTTGAACTCCTAAATTTAGATCTGTTTTTTTGCAATTTATTTTGTATTATCTTGAGATTATGCTTGAATAAATTGTTGCCTATATTAACTATCTTATATCTGCTGGCATGCTTCTTTTGCTTTGAAACTTTGACGTCTTTGATTTAGAGTTTTGAATAATGTGTTTAGTTGTTTTGGAAATGCTTTGAATATTTGTGATTTGAAATGTAAAGATAATAGTAGTGACATGAAAGGATATCATATCACTGAGTTAATTAATCTAATTTGCTTTTGACCACTCTTATGCTAAAACATTACTATTCTATTATATCCTACTATTAATTTCTTTGTATGGTTAACTTGAAATTCATTCATTCAACGTGAAGGAGATAGAAGAAACTGGTGAGCGAGTGACATCACATGCAAATGCTACTACTTCAATTTGTTTGGCTAGATATGTTATTTAAAAAGAAACAAATAAAACTTGTCGCCCAAATTATATAAGACAGAGAGTTAGAATGGTTATTTTGAGTTTTGACATAAGTGTAAACATTAATTCTTGTATATTTATGGGTTCTTGAATAAATGCTTTTATTCGGGTAGGCGAAAAATTGGAGTTGCTTTTTTCTTGACAAGAAATAAGAATGAGCCATAAGGTGTATCTTGAAATATAAAGAATCTAGGCCATGTAATAGATCATGTTAGCTAGCCTTTGGCCCCAATAATATCTTGTTCATAAATTTGGCCTTATAACAATCTCAAAGATTAGGAAAATAATTCAAATGCGTAGCTTGCTTTAGGCGAGCTAGTTAATAATTTACCTTCCTAAACTCGGGTGCGCATTTATGTGACCCAAATCCAAATCTCAACAACGTTGGATAAAATGTGTCGGGGACCGCAGGTGCATTTATGTGACGTAGTTCAAGACGTATTTTAAATGACGTTGCAATCTTCCTTAAAAATGATCAAAAGCGGTTAATTAGTTAAAATTTTATCATAGGCTAAAACATGTACTAAAATCAGATAATAGGCCAATTATAACAGTTGAGCGACCGTGCTAGAACCACGGAACCCTGGAATGCCTAATACCTTCTCCCGGGTTAACAGAATTCCTTACCCGAATTTCTGTGTTCGCAGACTGTAATACAGAGTCAATCTTTACCTCGATTCGGGATTTGAACCGGTGACTTGGGACACCATAAAATTATCCCAAGTGGCGACTCTAATTTTTTTAATAAAATAATCCCGTTTCGATTGTCACTTTAAGTGGAAAAAACTCCCCTATATACTCCCTTCCAGGGGTGTAGGAAAAAAGAGGTGTGGCACTCCAAATGTGGTATGGCTGCTCCAGCGGGTAGTATGGACCGCACCATGGTGACGACCAGTTGTTGAATTCCTCCCAATTATACTCGTATCCCAGACCGAAAGTGGTGCCATGTTTCTTCAGTTTGATAGGCTCGGCGATTCCTTGGAGGTTCTTGCCAAGTCCATTGCCAGGTTCATATCCGCTACAGTTCAATATGCTTTCAATTTTGTTATCCCACCATTTGTCGTTGTCAACGGCGTTTACTCGCTCGATGTGGTGATAGGTTTCCCCGCTTATATTTCTTCTTCCTCCGATCGCTGGGATGGTTTGGAGACTGTATTTGGGATTGCTACCGTCGCCGTGAATGATCACCTCTTGGTTATTCCACTCAAACTTCACTGCCTAATGTAGTGTTGATGCTATAGCCCTAGCGGCATAAATCCAAGGCCATCCCAACAGCAAGTTGTAAGATGTAGGCACATTTATTACTTGGAAATAGACATCGAACCAAGTAGGCCCCATTTGCAAGCTCAAACTAATTTCCCCAATAGTGGGTCTTTGGGAACCGTCGAAAGCTTTGACGTTGATGGCCCTGTCCTTGATCTCATGCAGCCCCTTTCCCAATGTTCTGAGTGTTACTAACAAATAAATATTGAGGCTGGACCCTCCATCAATCAGGATCCTAGTGATAAAATAATCTTCACATTGCACGGTGATGTGCAACGCTTTGTTGTGTCTCAACCCTTCTGGTGGCAGCTCATCTTCATGAAAAGTGATCTTGTGACTTTCCAATACCCTAACCTACCATGTTTGCTATTTCTCCTCCGGTGATGTTTCTTGGTACATATGCCTCACTCAGCACCTTCAACAAGGCATTCTTATGGGCATCGGAACTTTGTAGCAAAGCTAGGATAGAAATCTGTGCTGGTGTTTTGTTCAGCTGATCAATGACTAAGTATTCCTTGGCTTGTATCTTTCTCCAGAGATCATCGGGCCTTGTTTCAGTGATGGTCGGCCGACCAGAGGCCTGCGTACTCGACTTAGCTAAATGCTCCGAAGTATAAACCCTGTCGGTTCTTGTCATACCCTGTGCTGCAACTGTTTCCCCAAACTTGGCTTCCCCTTTCCTTCTCGCCTCGGCTGTGTAATCCCAAGGTATGGCATTTGTATGGAACGGTTTGATGGCCGACATTGTTACTGGAATGGGCACCTCTACTCCAAACGGAGCATGTATTTTGGAGGGCAAAACTGCAACTTCAAACGGTGTGGGTGCGTTTGCTGGAGACCCAAACTCGACCTCAATTGGTGTCGGCGTCTTTGTAGGGGGTGGTGCTTCAAACTCAAGTGGTACAGACATGTTTACCTCGACATCCCCAAAAGGCTGAGTCTGGACTACAATCAGATTAAGGGTGACTATTGGCTTTTTTGGTTCGTCACCTTCTATGATTAAACCGATAGATCCTTTGGGATCCCAATTATCCTCTATTTTAATCATGTGAACACCTCCACCTTTATGGTCCGGCAGAGGGTTGTTGCGGACATTTGGAGTAGGCTCCTTTGCCACAATGATTTTGTTATCAATCAAAGTCTGGATCTTGTCTTTTAGAGAGCGACATTCATCAATGGTATGCCCTTTCATTCCAGAATGGTATGCACAGGATTTATTTGGATTGACCCATTGAGAAGGGTTTTCAGGGATTGTAACAGGGATAGGGGTGACATAACCAGCAGCTTTGAGCCTTTCGTACAGCTGGTCAATTGGCTCAGCAATGACAGTATACTATTTGGGGGGTCTGCGGTCGAAATTTGGTCGAGGTCTAGGAACGTTTTGACATGTGGGAGGTGATTGATAGTAGGATGACTGAGCATTGTAGGCTTGGTAGACATGTGCGGGTTGGGAATATCTGGGTGAAGTAGGTTGATATGTAGGAGGTGGTGGTGATTGGTAAATAGGTGGTGGAGTTTGGTAAGAGGGTGAGGGTTCTTGGTAATTCCAGGGCAGGCTGATATGTGAGTGGAGGTATCGGATAGGCTTGGTATTTGATAGGGGATTTGGCTCTTTGTGAAACCATTACGGCACCTACGTCCCTTTTCTTGGACGTACCACCAGACTGTAAAGCCTTATTGGTAGCTTGCAAAGCTTCAAAGTTTGTAACCATACCACTTTTGATGCCTTCCTCGATCCTTTCCCCTAGCTTGAGGATGTCGGAAAATTTCTGGCTCTCAATCAACATCAGCCTTTCATAGTACTACGGGTCTTAAGCCCAGACAAAAAACTTATTCATTTGTTCTTCTTCTAAAGACGGTCTGACCCTAGCGGCTTCTGATCTCCAACGAGTAGCGTACTCACGAAATGTTTCTGTGGGCTTCTTCTTTAAATTCTGGATGTAGAACACATCTGGCGCATTTTTTGTGTTGAACCTGAACCTATCCACAAAGTTAGACGCCATACTCACCCAGTTTGACCATTTCTTCGGGTCTTGGCTAATGTACCAAGACAGAGCATCTCCTCTCAGACTCCTCACGAAAAGCTTCACACGAATCCTTTAGTCCTTCCCTACTCTGACCAGCTTGTCGCAGTATGTTCTCAAGTGGACTCTCAGATCCTCTGTACCATCAAACATCTCGAACTTAGGAGGTTTTTACCCCTTGGGCAGTTCGACATCCGGTTGTATGCAAAGATCTTCGTAGTTTAACCCTTCAATCCCCTTACTTCCTTCGACACCCTGAATTCGACTAGTCAATTTCTTGAGTTCCGCAGCCAGGTTCCTGATGAGTTTATCATCAGACTCAGGTGTGCTTGAGATGGGTTGGGTGGAGTTTGGCATGCTCTCCACATAGATGGGGGTGTTATGGTGGGCATGGAAATGGTAATTTGTGGAATTCAAAGGTTCAGGGATGAGCAGCGGAGTATTGTTGGATGTGTGGCAAGTATTGCAGTGGTGGTGAAAAGCGGGGTGGTTTTGGGATGTTTTGTGGAGGTGTGGGGTTTTGAGCATTTGGAAAATTGATATCTAGAGTGGTGAGGGAAAATGACAAGTTTTCCAGATTCCGAACCTGATCAAGTTCCTCCTGAAATTTTAACAGTTTCTGCTCGAGTTGGGACGCACTTTCTTTGGAGACCGCCATGAGTGACCTCTACCCGTTCAGTTGAGTTTTCCTTTCTGGTGTTGTTCAAATATTCCATCTTTCCTTTGTTCCTGCTTCTGACGGGGCTAGGAGGAGAAGTGGGTGGAGGGCCCTTTGATGACGACGCCAGAGTGCACAAACTAACCTTTGGGGAGGGGAATAAATAAAACAAAAGTAAAAACAAAAAAGGTAACAAGTCAGTGCGAATTATAAGAAAAAATGTTGCGATATTTAAACACATAGTGCAAGAATGTAAATCGTGTCCTAATTTGGGGAACCTCTTGTGCCCGAGGTAGGCCTAGCGACAAGTTGATTCGTAGAACTTAGAATGCTAGATGCCTCATTTTATTGATAAAAGTAGACGACAAGAAATAAAATGTCACTAGTGGCCATTGGCCTTATTACATTCATAAAGCGAAAAAACAAATTCCTATCTATTTGGTCCTAGCAGGACCTTCCTCAGGTTGAATGCTCTCGTTAATCAAATCCTCCAGCTCGTGTAGGTTCACCAGTAGAAATCCCTTTGCCATGTGTTCTACTTCAGTTCCTTCAGCGTTCTGGTAGTCAGTGACTCTCTTCCTCACTTTCCCTTCCAATTCCAGCAGATTGTACTCCAAATATTCCAACTTTTCGCTAGCTTTGGCGGCCCTCTCTTTCCACTCGTTAATTTGATCATTTGATGGAAGACTCCTCCACCAGTCTAGCAAGAGTGAGGGTATGCTAACCATACCGAAGTTGGGGACCTCGTTCTTCATTTTCTGCAAAACAAAAGGGTTAAGACCCTACCCCCACCATACTTGACCATTTAAATATCAATAATTGGCATAAAAGCATTTAGTTCTCCAAATAAATGCACAGAACGTGATAGTGTCCGTTTGGGTTTTAGGGAAACCTAGTGGACTTTGGACAAGGCCATCTTAAAGAGTCATTATACGGACAACATGACTGACTCAGCTAGGTTTGACCATGATGCATGCATAATTTAAACAGAGTAAGGTTTCTATGGGGTTTTAGACTGGTACCCTTGAGCGAAAAACTCAAGGGGGAAAGGCATGGAACCGTCGACTACACCGTTGATCGACTGGTTTTATCGCAAATACGCCTTTTCTGGATTTAGGGGTGATAATATCGGAAGAGCGCAACCACTCATTATAAGCATTGCAATGGTATTTTGTTTGGCACGAGTGGAATATGATGTTGAGCATGATTATGCAACAATTAAAGCAGGTTATCATGTATTTGCACGTTAGGAAAGCAGTACAATAGTTTTTCATAATTTAAAGCGGTAGTAAAGGAAAGCAGTAAAGGAAAAGAAACAAATAGGCAAGTCAGCTTTGCAATCGAAAAGAAAATTGAGTGCTTAAAAGAAATAAACAAATAATTGCGTATAAAGAAGCATAAATCACAATAATAGTCTGAAATGGTAAAAGCCTAAAAATCCCCAGCAGAGTCGCCATACTGTCGCACCCCCTTTTTCTCGCGAAATTGGGTTTATGACATTTGGGAGAACAACTCGTTCCCTTTTGGGAATTGGGTTTGAATAGAAGAGTCACCACCTAATGATTAAAGTGCATTAGGACACTAGAAGGGGTTTGTTTTGAGTAACCAGAGATTGGGTAAGAGCTTGAAATTATCCCAAAGGGAAGGTGTTAGGCACCCCTCAGGATCCACTAATGTGGTTCCCGACCAAACCATTGTTGTGGCTTTAGGTACAAATAACACGTAGGCAAATAAGAACTTCAAACAAGAGGGGATTTTCACGTAATGGTTACAAAATAGGTGAAGTTAAAAGAACTAAATGAAGAGCTGATTTTTTTTAAGAAAATAGTTTGAAATTTGAGAATAAACAACGAAACAAATAAATAAAGGAAAAGGGGTCCTAGGTTTGTAAATAATATGGATCACCTCACACAATATTCGGTAATCACTCCTCAGTGAGGGGCTACACGTGATGTTACCGCGTGGTCATCATATCCATATCTACCCTTCCTACCCCGTTAAGGTAAAGCACAGATTGGTCTCGATTACTTATTGCATGCTATTACCCGTCCCAATCCTATCAGTCCCGGAGGTATTTGGGACTATTAATCCTAAAGGGAGGAGATATTGGGCTTATTTGTGGTTTCAAAAAAGTAAAATACTAAGGCAACATACAAAAACATGTATAGCAAATTGGGGGAAAGCATACAGCAAGTAGAAAGGCCCAGATACACCTCCTTTAAACAAAGAAAGCAAGTAAGTAGCATGACTTACACATACTGTTTAGGGTCTGATCAAACTTAAAGGATTGAGGTAGACTGATTTATTACATAGTTCAGATAAGAAACCCGAATCAGGCCTGCCTGCTGGTTGTAATTAATAACAACAGATTTAATGTATAAACTTTTACCCTATGGCTTGCCTAAGTGTTAGACGAAGACCCTACAGGCATGATATCTACTGATTCCAGAAACAATGAAGTATATATGAATACATACTAATTTAAGAAAAATCGTCTGTTATTAAAGAAAGGCGAGTTTTAGCAAAAGAGCATGCGTCATTGTTACTGGTTTTAGACTTATAAGCGAGTGAAGCGGTTCAGATTCGATTAAAGCTCCTATAGGCATGCTTTCTATGTGTTGTTGATTTTGGACACTTTTATAAACATAGTAAAAAATGCAGAAATCTATAGGCATGGCATCTAGATGCTGAATTTCGTTTAAAGCCTATGAACATGATATCTAATTGCGATTGATTATTTAAGACCTATAAACATGTTTGACTAATGAGGAATGCATATGCAAGATTCAGAAAGAACCTATAGGCAGGATATCTATATGATATGTAGAAATTCAGAAATTCCTATAGGCAAGATATCTATATGATATGCAGAAATTCAAAAATAACCTATAGGCATGGTATCTATATGGGAATGCAAGATTCCTACAGATATGGTATCTATACATGAGAATGCAGAAATTCTTAGAGACACAGTATCTATATGAGAATGCAAGATTCCTATAGACATGGTGTTTATATGAGAATGCAGGAATTCATTAACTCCTATAGGCAGGTTATCTACCTCTTTTTGCATACATAGTTACCCCTCCCTTTTCAGTAGCCATCCCCGAGAGTTTTATTATAAAGTTATTACAGCCCAAAAAGAGTAAAGTAAAGAAAAAATACAATCAGAAAAAGTACAACCAAGGAGAGCCTGATTCAGACTTCTTGTCTGAAGTATGAAGTAAACCAACTCCAAGAGATTTTATTTCAAAGCCTTTCTCTCATTTGGGGTGTGTCAAAGTTCCCTAAGAGTCTCATATGAACTCCGAGTAGGGCTTACACCCAAATGTATCACCAGATTAGGACATAGTGCAGTGTGGAAGGGCCAGCCCTCAAGTGTCCAAGTTCAGAGGAACTCAAGGTCCCAAGGCAAGGCTCACAAGGGGGGGGGGGGGGAGAACTTAGAGACCAAGAGAGGGTGCAAGTGCAGAATTCTAAAAAGGGGAAAGGGGAAGGGAAACAATTTACATTAATACACATAGGGGTATAGGGAATGGAGAGGTGGTAAGGAGGCAAGGACAGGCTAGTGGGCATACCCCGCAATGGGAAATTCTGGCACACCCATTAGCTTGTTAGAACACATTGTTTAGAGGTTAGGATCCTCTAAGGGATCAAGTTCAATCCATAGACAATAACTTGCATATTGCCATGTTTTAAACTGTAACTCAAAGCACATAAAGGGAAATAGGGAGCGGTGATTCACAGTAGAAACAGGCAGTAGGACATAAACATACTAATTTAAATGTTGAACTCTACATAAAGCAGTAAAGTAGACATGGATACATAGACTAAAAATAAACACATTGTTGTGGTGCTGAAGCTTAAATCAGGACATACCAGTTTCAAAGGAAACAAACAAAAAAAAGTAGTAGGTCTGGTAAACAGGCCACAATGCAGACAGAAGAGAAAGTTGTTGTGAGAGAGTATGAGTTTAGAAGGATTCTGATGTGTCCTTTTTGTGAAAAAGGGTCGTGCCTTTTATAGTGTGAAAATCATGAAGAAATAAGGTAAGAAAATAGTCAAGGAACTGATTGTCAATCAATTACACAAGACTTCCCTTAATTAAGGGATTCAGATTCAAACGGGTAAAAACAATTTAAGGAAAGAAAAAATGAATAAGCACTTTGTGCACAACATGCAATTAAGGGTAAATACATAAAGGTTGTTTAAGGACATAATTTCTGAAATACGCGATTGCACAAACAAGGCAAGAAAATCAATTAACAGCTAGTAAATCAAAGGTCAGGGGTCTTGCATGAATGAACCGAGTCAAAAAGATGGGAAATATTTTTTTTTTAACTTAAGGGAAATCAACAAACAATGGAAAGGGAATCAATCAGACCTATTTGGAAGGAATTTGAATCAATCACGAGTTGAAAGCCTTTTTAGAGGAAGATTCATCACATATAAAGAGCATACAAACACGTTGAGTTGAAAGAAAATGTTGTGCCATTGAAAAATCAATAGAAAAATCCAGTGAAGTAAGAGTTTTAGAAGAGTTTAGCCAAAGGTCAGAATCATATGCAAACACGGATGTCCAAACTCGGTTCAGAGACTCGAAGTTGGTCTGAAAGAGTTAGGGGTTCTAAAATAAAAACCCTAGTTCAATTAAATCACATAATCAAGCTTGGCAGAACCCCCGAATTCTAGGGTTTCCACCTTGAATCAAGTACAGAGATGAGAAGGCAAGTAATCTAAACAGGCTCAGAGTAGCAGAAACGCATGAGAAAACAATGATAGCAAGTAACACGCAGAACATAGTAGCAGAATTCAAAGAAAAAATAGAGTATAAGAAGCTAATACGAAACATAATAGAGAAGACTGATAAGAACTGTAGAAGAAGCATGCTAAGAAATTTTAGAAGAAACTTTAAACAGAACTCGGTAAAAGGAACTTAATAAGAAAACTTAAGAACTTGGTAAGAAAATATAGTAGGAGAAACATATCAGAACACAGTAGAGAAAGCATACAATAGAAAAGCATACGAGAACATAGTATAGGAAAATATAGTAGAAAAAACATGTAAGAACATGGTAGAAGAAAATACAAGAACCCAGTAGAAGCAAATACACATAAAAGGAAAAAGAAAGTTAGAAAACACTTAAATACTTTCAGAAAATCCTAGATCGGAAAAGAAAGATTTTGAAAGTAGTCAGGAAAACGTTTAAGACCTTAAGGAACGCATGGATCTGGAACAGATCTAAGGGAATCGGAAAAACCTCGAAAGGTTAGAGTTTTAGAAGAACCCTAGAAATGAGAAAGGCTTTGAAAAGTCACCGATCTGAGTCGGAGAGGTCAGGATCAGGCTTAAACAACCATGGTACGCCGGAGCAAGGCCGGAGATGGCCGTGGAACCTCGAATCGACAGAGGTCTGGGTACAAACCTTCAATGTCAGGCCTTGAATCTTCAGAGATCAGGTGTATAAGAGTAACAAGAGGTAGGTATAAGACTCCCAAAGCCCCGGAAGCCATGGATTCCGGTGGCTTTCAGGGTGGAAGTGGTAAGAGGCGGCTAGGTTCTGAGAAGACTCGATAGAGTTTGAGAGAGTGGAGGGTTTCAGAGGCGGCGGGTAGGTGAAAATGACTTAGGATTAGTGGGGCTGGTGAATTAAAAAAGGAAAGGAGATAATGTAGTCGTTGATCATTTTGATCAACGACCTGGATTAAATGGGGAGTCGGGCAGGTTGGATTTAATTGGGTCAGGGGTGGGTAATTTTAGGAATTGGGCTGGGGTTTAATTGGGTTTAACTGGGGTAGAATTTAGGCTAAAATTGAAATAAGTAGGGCTAGCATTTAAATAGCCACTTTTCCCTTATTTATTTTATAAAAAATAGTAAAATAATTTTTGAAAACAAATTAAAGGTACTAAATTAATTAATAAATATAAATATGAAATTAAAAATACTGTAATCAATTTTGTAATAATAAACGCACTTAAATCTTAAAATAGGCTAATATTGCAATTATATGCAATTTAGCTTTAAAATACTAAATAAATTTGTAAAAACATGTGCAAAATTACCTTAGCTATATTTTGGTATAAATATGAGAATACAATAAATGAATCACCAAATATGATAATTTGGGGAATAATTATTGGTTTTTTTACTGATAAAATAGGGCAATAAATTGATTTAAAAATCTTTTAAAAATTAGGAAAGAAAAAAAATACTAGAACATTTGGACTTGCTATTTTGAAAGCATTTTGCATATAAAAATATACAGGGAAAAATTGGGTATCAACACTGCCTCTCGTTAACACCACTCCCCGTCTCCTCAATTAAAACTATATCATCAGCAAATAACATATACCATGGCACCTCACCTTGAATGTGTCTCGTCAATGCGTCAATTGCTAAGAAAAATAGGAATGGACTAAGAGTTGATCCCTGGTGCAATCCCATCATAATCGGAAAGTGTTTTGAGTCTCCTCCTGCTGCCCTAATCCGAGTCTTAGCTTCATCATACATGTCATTAATCATCCTAATGTAGACTACTGGGATCCCTTTAGCCTCCAAGCATCCCAAAGCACCTATCTCGGGACTTTGTTATATGCTTTCTCTAGGTCAATGAACACCATGTGCAAGTCCTTCTTCATCTTCTTATACAGCTCCACCAATCTTCTCACAATGTGAATGGCTTCCATAGTCGAACGCCCCGCATGAAACCGAATTGGTTCTCAGAAATGGACACACTGGTCCTCACCCTCACTTCAACCACCCTCTCCCAAACTTTCATAATATGGCTTAACAGCTTAATTCCCCTATAATTATTGCAACTTTGGATATCTCCCTTATTTTTATACAGAGGAATCATCGTACTCCGCCTCAATTCATCAGGCATCTTCTTCGTCCTAAAAATAACATTAAACAACCTAGTGGGCCACTACAAACCTGCCCTACCCCCATTCTTTCAAAATTCCACAGGTATTTCATCTGGCCCGGTAGCTCTACCCATGTGCATCTTACGCATAGCCCTCTCGACCTCCTCTACTCTTATGTTCCTATAATGCTTCTTGGAAATACATGTGATTTTTTAATACTTAAATTATGGTGTTTGGTATTTACGTAGAAGAAAATATTTTTTTGAAATTTTCATAATTTAGACAAACACTTTAGGAGACAAAATAGATAAAGGCGGGGGAAGGTAGAATGTCAGTGTGATAACCCGGCTGGTCGTCTTAAGAATTAATGCCCTTATCCCCTATTAACTGCTTCCCCAAGTTTATTTCTGTTGTTTTGATTTGTCGGGATGTTCGGTTTTGAGTTTCAGGGAGTTTTGGGACACTTAGTCCCTAAATGAGAGCTTAAGTATTGGAAAGTTGACCATAGTCGGAACAGTGTAAAGACGGCCTCGGAATGACAATCTGATGGTTCCTTAGCTCCATTAGGTGATTTCGGGCTTAGGGGCGTGTTCGGATTGTGTTTTGGAGGTCCGTAGTTAATTTAGGCTTGAAATGCCGGAAGTTGAATTTTTGAAGTTTCCGGTCCGATAGTGAGACTTTGATCCGAGGGTTAGAATGGAATTCCGGAAGTTGGAGTAGCTCTGTAGTGTTGAATGTGACGTGTGTGCAAAATTTCAGGTCATTCGGATAAGGTTTGATAGACTTTTTGATCGAAAGCATATTTTGAGAATTTTAGAGTTCTTCGACTTAAATCCATAGTTAATTCAAGGTTCCGATGTTTTTTTAGGTATTTTAAGGATTGGTACAAGTTTGGATAGTGGTTTGTGACTTGTTGGTGCCCTTGGTTGAGGTCCCGGAGGCCTCGAGATGATTTCGGATGGTTGACAGAAAGATTTTGGAATTTAAGTTGCAGCTTCAGCTGCTGATTCTATCATAACCGCACTTGCGGTTTGGGTTCCGCAGGTGCGGCGCCGCAGAAACGGAATTTGGCCATCTCTTCAGAAACTGCAGATGCGGGTAGTTCACCGCAGAAGCGGTACCGCACTTGCGGATGGGTAACCACAAATGCGAAAAATGGACCTTTAAGTGAAAGTCGTAGATGCGACCTAGGCTCCTCACAAGCAGGACCGCAGATGCGGTCCCAGGCCTGCAAATGTAGAAATCGCTGGGCAGAACATATAAATTCCTGCCTTCGCGAAAATTAGCCATTTTTTATTTTTTCAAAACGGGAAGAAGCTTGGGAAGCACGTTTCAAGAGGGATTTTCAGAGGAGTTCATTGGGGTAAGGTCTTTGGTCCCTAAACTTGTTATTGGAGTGATTTTTATCAATTTAAGCATGAAATATTAAGGAAAATCAGTGGTAATTGGGGGGGGGGGGGTTAGGGCTTGACTAATTAGAGGCCTTTGAGTGATGATTTGAGGGACCATTTAAGGTCCGATTTTGATGCTTTTGGTATGACTGAACTCGTTAGAGTGTGGGGATTTTGGAAATATAAATTTTACCCGATTCTGAGACATGCGCCCAAGGGGCATTTTGATCATTTTACCTAATTTCGCATATTAGCTTAGAATTTAATTGAAGAATCAGTTAATTGAAGTGTTATTTACATTATGCAATTGAATTGAATAGATTTGGGCCATTTGGAGTCAATTACTCAAGGCAAGAGCGTGGTTTCGAGTTGATTTTTGAGCCGGTTCGAGGTAAGTGGCTTGTCTAACCTTGTGTGGGGGACCTTCCCCCTTAGGATATGATATATTTGATAATTGAAATGCCTTGTACGGGAGGTGACGAGCGCGTACTTGAGCTAATTGTTGCAAATCCGGTTTTTCCTTAAGTATTTCAATTGAGTTCTTTTTCATGTTTTATTCTACTTGTGAATTTAACCTGTTGCTAGTTTAGAAAAGCATGTTTAGTTGACTTATAGCCTATTTGGTCAAGCTTATTTTTGGCCAAAAGTGCTATTTTTGGCCAAACGTTTTTTGGCCAAAAGCACTTTTGGCCAAAAATTGAGGTGTTTGGCAAAGCTTCTGGAAGGAAAAAAAAGTGCTTTTAGGAGAAGCAGAAGCAGAAAAAAGTAGCTTCTCTTCAAAAGCACTTTTTTGAAAAATACTTTTGAGAAAAATACACTTAGAAGCAGTTTTTTAAAGCTTGGCCAAACACTAATTGCTGCCCAGAAGTGCTTTTCAAACTAATTAGCCAAACACAAACTGCTTCTCATCAAAAGTACTTTTGAGAAAAGCACTTCTCAAAATAAGCTGATTTTTGCAGCTTGGCCAAACAGGCTATTAATTGCCTAGTTACTTAAACTACCTTAATTGTATTACATGAAACATGTTAGGCTAGAATTAACTGTTTACTTGGTATGAAATTTAGCTTAATTGGGTATTCTTGTGTTGCTGCTGTGTGTTTTTTACTTTAGGACTACGGGACGACATCCCGGGAGATCCCCCGTACGTATTTGTGATCTGAACTGAGGTGCGGGATACCAAGGGATCCCTGACACGTATATTGAGGATACCAAGAGATCCTCGGGATACCGAGAGATCCCTAGCACATATTGAGGATACCAAGAGATCCTCGGAATACCAAGAGATCCCTAGCATATATTAAGGATACCAAGAGATCCTTGGGATACCAAGAGATCCCCGGTTATCATCCTTGTTATGAGTGGTACTTCCTTGTGGTTTGCCTTCATCTCTATTTCTGTCATTGTACTTTTATTATCCTGTATAGATTCTTACTGTAGATTCTCAATTGTACTGCTTATCTCATCCTATCATCTTTATATTTATTTAATCTCAGTAGGGCCCTGACCTTCCTCATCACTATCCAGCCGAGGTTAGGCTTGGCACTTATTGAGTACCGCTGTGGTGTACTCATGCCCCTTCTATACATGTTTTTCATGTGCAGATCCAGGTACTGCTACTCAGGCCTATCATCCTTGAGAAGGCGACTGCTTTAGAGACTTCGAGGTACATCTGCCGCGTCTGCAAACTGAGAAGTCCCTTTCTATTCCTGCTTTTAGTATTTAGTCTTTCTGTATATTTTTCTGTTCTTATTAGACATTATGGAGTTAGAGCTATGTAGTATTGATCTTAACTTGTGATTCGTGGGTTTTCGGGTCTTGGATTTATGTATTGGTATTGAGAGTTAAACATGGTGTAAGCCGAGTGGCACATTTAAATACTGTTACTACTTTCTTTTTGTTTTAAATTGTTTTACTTCCGCAAAATTTTGGTTTTCTTCCGCAAATTAGCATATGCCTAGTCGTAGAGACTAGGTGTCATCACGATGGTTCACTGACGACCAACTGGGTTGTGACAAGTTGGTATTAGAGCCTTAGGTTCATAGGAGTCATGGATCACAAGCCGGTTTATTAGAGTCTCGCTGATCGGTACGGAGACGTCTGTACTTATCTACGAGAGGCTATGTAACTGTTAGGAAAATTTTCACTTCATTTGATTTCCTTGTCGTGCGATATTTTGACATCACAATTCTAAACTTCTGTCTTCTATTCTCTCACAGATGGTGAGGACATGTGCCACCCGAGACGATCAGGCACCCACACCCCCTACTGCAGTAGTCAGATGTCGGGGCCGGGGTAGAGGACGAGGATGCGGATGTGGTGCAGCTAGAGCACCTGCGCGAGCTGCCGCCGAGGTACCACCATCAGTTCCAGCTGGAGTCCAGGCTCCTGGCACACCTACTACTACCACTACTCCAGCCCTTCAGGAGACTTTGGCACAGTTCATGAGCATGTACACCACTCTGGCTCAGACAGGGTTGCTTCCTTTTGCTGCAGCTACATCTCAGGCCGGGGGAGGAGCACAGACTCTGCCGCCCGCACTTTTGAGCAGTGAGTGCATGTTGAGCAGGTCCGTGAGATTATTCTTGTACCGCCTGCAGTGCCAGATCAGCCCAAGGATAGGGCAGCGACTTCCAAGGAGGAGCAGCTGAGGCTTGAGAGGTTCAAGAAGTACAAGCCTCCTGTATTCAGTGGTCTAGCATCAGAGGATGCTCTAGGATTTCTAAATGAGAGTTACCGCATTCTCCGTACCATGGGTATATCAGGATCGAGCGGGGTTTCCTTCACTACTTTCTAGCTTCGAGGAGCCACCTATGAGTGGCGGCGCACATATGAGTTAGACAGTCCGGATGAGGCTGCTTCACTGACTTTGACTCAGTTTTCAGATCTGTTCTTGAGAGAGTATGTTCCTCAAAGCCTCAGGGACGTATAACGCACAGAGTTTGAGCATTTGCGCCAGGGTCCTATGACTGTCTCAGAGTAGGGCTGTGCATTTGGATCGGATATCCGAAATCCGATCCGATCCGCTCAAATTCGGATTTCGGATTTCGGATTTCGGATATTTGGATCGGATTCGGATTTGATTTATTAAAATTTTGGATTTTCGGATTGGATTCGGATTTGTATAGTTTGAACCCGATCCGATCCAAAATCCGAATTTATTAAGGGAAAGATAAATACTAGTTTTATTTTTAGGGTTAGGTGCATTAGGTCTTATTTCATTCTGCCTCCGTCTAATTCTCAGAAGCAACTTTTTGATGTTGCTGCCTTATCTCAGTTCTCACGCCTCAGACTCAGTCCTCAGTCCTCACTGCTCACTTCCCGGCTTCAGTCTTCAGTCTTCACGCCTCACAAGTCAGTCTTCACTCTTCACGCCTCACAAGTCACACGGTGTGACTCACACCCAGAGACTGCTGTGCTGGTGCTGCTCACTTCAGTCTTCACGCGACGCCTCAAGCTGCTCCCTCCTGCTCGTCGCTTCCTCTATCTCTTCTCTGTGTTCCGGCGACCGCACTGGTAACTGGTAAGACACTAAGAATTGATGAAATTCTTAAGAAAGACACTAGGGTTAGGTCTCTTTGTTCTTTTTTATTTCTTGGATAAAATTGATGAAATAAATTGGGGGTTTCCCTCTTGATTTTCTTAAACAGAAATAGACCATACCATACTATACTACTATTTTGAATCCGATTTTAATTTTAATTTTTTGTTTTGTTTCGTAGATGGAAGATGAGGTAGAGATGGTGAATAAAGTTCAAGCCCTTGTAAAATGTGGTGAAAGTGGTGCTTCAAATGATTCCACAAGCAACGTCAAATCTGATTCTGGTTCGAAGAAAAGAAAAATCATGAAAGAAAGATCAGTGGCTTGGCGACACTTCAGTAAGTTCACCGATGACGACGGTGTTAAAAAAGCGAAATGCAAGTACTTCCAGAAGAATATGTAGCTAACACCAAAAACAGTGGTACAAGCAATTTGCTATCACATCTTCTCAAGTGTCCGAACAATCCCCACAAGCCGGAGACAAGCCAGACAAAATTAGCTTTTCAACCGAAAGGTCAAACAGGTGATGTCTCACTTATCCCTTGGAAATTTGATCAAGAGGCATGTAGGAGGGCTTTAGCTCGTATGATAATTATAGATGAACAACCCTTCATTTCTGTTGAAAAGGATGGATTTAGAGACTTCGTGAGACCTCTTCAACCTTTATTTCATATTCCATCTCGTACTACTATGACTAGAGATTGTTTTGAGATTTACCATGATGAAAAACTTGCTTTGAAGTCAATTTTTAAAGAATCAAAACAGAGAATTTGTATTACGACTGATACATGGACATCAATTCAAAGAATTAACTATATGTGTGTTACAGCACATTACATTGACAAGAATTGGAATTTGCATAAAAAGATATTAAATTTTTGTCCAATTACTAGTCACAAAGGTCAAGATTTAGGTAGTGGTGTTGCTAAGTGTTTACTTGAATAGGGGGTGGATAAAGTATTTACTGTGACAGTTGATAATTCAAGTTCTAAAGATGTCATGGTTAAAGAATTATCCAAACAATTTACTAGATGGAACACTAACTTGATGGAAGGTAAGCATGTTCATGTTAGATATATGGCTCACATCATCAATCTAGTTGTTCAAGATGGGTTGAGAGAAGGGAGTGTGTCTGTGGAACGAATAAGACAAGCTGTTAGGTACATTAGACAATCTCCAGCAAGATGGAAGAAGTTTAAAGAATGTTGTGATCTAGATAGGATAACTTCTAAAAAATCATTGTGCTTGGATGTTCCTACTAGGTGGAACTCCACATATTTGATGTTGAAGGTTGCTACAGTTTATGAGGAAGCCTTTACAAAATATTGTGATATTGATTATGGTTTGATGTCATGTATTTCTAACTGTATTTGTGAGGATGGACAGCCTGCAGGTCCACTTTTAAGTACTGATTGGGATAGTGTAAGACGTATTGTGAAGTTTCTTGAAATATTTTATGAACTCACCTTGAAGGTATCAGGTACACTTTATATTACGTCTAATGTGCACTTTCTTGAGATATGTGTTGTTGGTTCTTCTTTGAAAGAGTTGATGCAAAGTGAAGATGCTACCTTGAAAGAAATGGCAAATAATATGAAAGAGAAGTTTGATAAGTATTGGGGGGATCCACAAAAGATGAACAAAATGATTTTTATTTCATGTGTGTTCGATCCACGCCACAAGTTTCAATCTCTTTCGTTTGCTCTTGCTGCCATGTTTGGAGAAACAATAGGTGTGAAAATACAAATTGAGGTGAAGACATACATGGAATCTTTGTTCAATGTGTATGCAAAGAAGAATGGTGGTTCTGGTTCATTTCCATATTCTCCATCTTCCGGTTCATGTCCATCTTCTCCATCTTCCCCTGGTTCATGTCCATCTTCTCCAACTTCATCTACTTCTTCATCATCGCTTTCAAAATTCATGTTAGATTTAAAGAAGCATAAGAAGGGTGAAGGAATTGATTCTAAAACAGAGTTAGATAAATATTTGGGTGAAGATGTTGAGGAAGACTTTGAAAATTTTAAAATTCTGGGGTGGTGGAAGTTGAATTCACCCAGATTTCCCGCACTTGTTGAGATGGCACGTGATGTGCTAGCCATTCCTATTTCTAGTGTTGCCTCAGAATCAGCCTTTAGTACCGGTGGACGCATACTTGATCCATTTAGGAGTTCATTGACACCTAGATTGGTTCAAGCTCTTGTGTTTGTCCAATATTGGCTTCGGAATGAATCAACAACTCCGGTTAAAATTGAAGAAGATTTAGATAATCTTGAACAACTTGAAGCGGGTAAGACTATCTTATTTCTTCTATTACTTTACTTGTGTTTAATGTATACTTATGTTATGTTTCTTTAGATTATTTTTAAACTAATCTATTCTATTACTATCTTATTCTACAGACTTGATTAATACCGGAAGAGAGCCTTGCATCGTCGAAATATAAAAGGTACGAGTTCGGGGCATGTTAAAAGTTTTCTTAAGCCTTCTAACAAATTGAACCAAGCTGCTGCATTTAGCCTTCTCTATTGTATTGTTTTGTTCTACCACCAAGCAGTCAAGCTGCTGCATTAGGCTGCTGCACAGGCTGCCCAACTTGACATGATACACATTTACTGATTCTCTCACTTTTGACAAGTGTAGTATTGCAGAACTTGAAAGTGTGCCAGGTTGAGGATTTCAGTTCCAGTGTGCCAGGTGTGCCAGAACTTAAGGCTGCTGCATTAAGGAATTCTGGTTGAGGATTTCAGTTCATTAGTGATTAAACAGCTATTTGGGATTTTAGTTAATTTTGTTTTATTCTGAAGATTGTGTTTTGTTTATGGACATGTTGAACTGTTGAATTATTACCTTTTCTTGAACTGTTAGCTATGCTTCTGCTCTTGTGTTTCTTCCATTTTGGTTCGTAAAAGAATCTGGATTGAATGAGAATGATCAGTAGAACTTGAAATTCTTTTGCTATGCTTTTGCAAAGTACCACAGTTATTGCAGGGACTTGTGTTATGCTTCTGCTATGCTTCTGCTATGCTTCTGCTCTTGTAACTGTTAGGCTGTTAGCTATGCTTCTGCTATGCTTCAACTGGGAAATGAATTTGTGCAATATTGTGTACCTTTATGGGTTGCAAGTACAATGAGACTGTCAGCTTTAACCATTTACATTTTACAATACTATACTATTAGACATTAGTAACATATTTATTAATCGGAATGAAGCCAAAAGTAAAATCTTGAGGTACTGTAATTTATAGTCATTTGTTTGCTATTTTTGTTCTTTTTAATGCTATTGTATTATGTAACATCCATTATCCATATACAGTTATACACACTCCTTAATAATACATACAATCCGATCCGAAAATCCGATCCGAAATTTAAAAATCCGATCCAATTGCAATCCGAAATCCGAAATTTCAATCCGAAATATGCTAAATCCGATCCGATCTGATCCATGCACAGCCTTATCTCAGAGTATGCTGTCCGTTACACTAGTTTGTCTAGGCATGCACCAGCCTTAGTTTCTATTGTTTGAGAGAGAGTTCAGCGATTTATTGAGGGCCTTATTCCCAGCATCAGGTCTAGCATGGAACGGGAGTTGGAGATGGATATTTCTTATCAGCAGGTGGTGAGAATTGCTAGGAGGATTGAGGGTATGCATGCTAGGGAGAGAGAGGAGAGGGAGGCCAAGAGGTCTCGAGAGTCGGGCCATTATTCTGGTGCTCATACCCTAGTTGCAGGTCGTCATGGTAGGGGTTATATGAGTTGACCTGTTCATTCAGCTCTTCTAGTAGCTAGTGGTATTCCAGCTCCTCCTAGGCCTCAGGAGCCTTATTACGCACCTCCAGTTTCTAGCGCGCCTCCCGCGTGGGGTGCTTTTAGAGGTCAGTCCAACTGACCTGGTCCGAGCTAGTCATAGCCACCACGTCCTCCCAGAGCTTGTTTTGAGTGTGGTGACACCCGCCATGTAGTGAGGGATTGCCTTAGACTTGGGAGGAGTGCACCCCCACAGACATTTCAGCCACAGCGTGCCCCACAGAGTTCCCAGGATATGATTATAGCTCCAGTTGCTACCCTAGCTGCTCAGCCAACTAGAGGTAGAGGTCGGGGAGGTAAAAGTCACCCTAGAGGGGGAGGCCAGGCTAGATAATATGCCTTCCTGCCCGTACCGAGTCTGTTGCCTCCGATTCTATCATCACAGGTATTATATTGGTTTGCCACAGAGATGCATCAGTTCTATTTGATCCAGGCTCTACTTATTCTTATGTGTCTTTTTATTTTGCTCTGCATTTGGGTGCATCTCGGAATTCTTTGAGTTCCCCTGTTTATGTTTCTACTCCCGTGGGAGATTCTCTTGTTGTGGACCGCATCTATTGGTCGTGTTTGGTTGCTCTTAGTGGTTTTGAGACTAGAGCCGGCTTATTGTTGCTAAACATGGTAGATTTTGACATTATCTTGGGCATAGACTGGTTGTCGCCCCATTATGTTATTCTTGATTGTCACGCCAAAACCATGATGCTGGCTATGACAGGTGTACCGCGTGTTGAGTGGAGGGGTACTTTATATCACACTCCTAGTAGAGTCAATTATTTTCTTAAAGCTTAGCGTATGGTTGAGAAGGGGTGTGACACGTATCTAGCTTATGTGAGAGATGTCAGTGTTGATACCCCTTCAATTGATTCAGTCCTAGTAGTACAGGATTTTCTCGATGTGTTTCCAGCTGACCTTCCGGGCATGCCGCCTGATAGAGATATTGATTTTGGCATTGATCTGTTGCCGGGCACTCAGCCCATTTCTATTCCTTCATATTGTATGGCTCCTCTTGAGTTGAAGGATTAATTACAGGAATTACTTGATAAGGATTTTATTCGGCCCAGTGTATCACTTTGGGGTGCTGTTGTTTTGTTTGTGATGAAAAATGATGGTTCTATGCATATGTGTATTGATTATCGCCAGTTGAACAAGGTTACAGTGAAGAACTATTATCCTTTGCCTCATATTGATGATCTGTTTAATCAACTTCAGGGCGCACGAGTGTTTTCTAAGATTGATTTGCGCTCAGGTTACCATCAGTTGAAGATTCGGGAGCCAGATATCCCGAAGACTGCTTTCAGGACTCGGTATGGTCATTACGAGTTCCTTGTTATGTTATTTGGGCTGACCAATGGCCCAACAGCCTTTATACATTTGATGCACAATGTGTTCCGGCTGTCTCTTGACTCGTTCATTATTGTCTTTATTGATGATATTCTAGTGTATTCCTGGAGTCAGGAAGATCACGAGCAGCACCTGAGGACTGTGCTTCAAACTCTGAGAGAGAAGAAGTTATATGCTAAGTTCTCGAAATGTGAGTTTTGGTTGGATTCAGTGACATTCTTAGGCCACATGGTATCGAGTGGGGGAATTTAGGTGGAAAATAGAGGCTATGCAGAGTTGGCCCAGACCATCCTCAGCTATAGAGATCCGCAGTTTCCTGGGTTTGGCATGTTACTATCGTCATTTTGTGGAGGGGTTTTCATCGATTGCAGCCCCCATGACTAGGTTGACCCAAAAGGGTGCTCCGTTCCAGTGGACGGAGGAGTGTGAGGCGAGCTTTCAGAAGCTCAAGACAGCTTTGACGACAACCCCAATTTTGATACTGCCTACAGGTTCAGGGTCTTATATGGTCTATTGCGATGCCTCAAGGGTTGGCCTCGGAGCGGTGTTGATGCAGGACAGTAGCGTGATTGCCTACGCGTCAAGACAATTGAAGATACATGAGAAAAACTATCCTGTTCACGACCTTGAGTTAGTTTCCATTGTTCATGCCCTGAAGATTTGGCAACATTACTTATACGGGGTGCCTTGTGAGATTTATACTAACCATCGGAGCTTGCAGCACATGTTCAAGCAAAAGGATCTAATTTTGTGCCAGAGGAGGTGGTTAGAGTTGCTGAAGGACTATGACATTACTATTTTGTATCACCCGGGCAAAACTAATGTGGTGGCCGATGCTTTGAGTCACCGGGCGGAGAGTTTGGGGAGTTTACCAGCATCGGAGAGGCCTATGACGATGGATATTCAGGCCTTAGCCAGCCAGTTTGTGAGATTGGATCTTTCGGAGCCCAGTCGGGTTCTAGCTTGCGTGGTTTTTCGGTCTTCCTTATTTAATTGTATTAGGAAGCGACAATATGATGATCCTCATTTGCTTGTCCTCAAGGACAAGGTTCAGCACAGTGATGCCAGAGATGCGACTTTTGGTGATGATAGGGTATTGAGGATGCAGGGTCGGATTTGTGTACCCAATGTTGATGGGCTTCGAAAGTTGATTCTAGAGGAGGCCCATAGTTTGCGGTATTCCATCCATCCGGGTTCCGCGAAGATGTATCAGGACTTGAGACAGCACTACTGTGGAGGCGGATGAAGAAGGATATAGTTGGATTTGTAGTTCGGTGCCTCAACTATCAGCAGGTGAAGTATAAGCACCAGAGACTGGGTGGGTTGCTTCAGCAGATAGAGATTCCGGAGTGGAAATGGGAGCGGATCACCATGGACATTGTAGTTGGGCTCCCACAGACTTTGAGAAAGTTCGATGCTATTTGGGTGATTGTGGATCGGCTGACCAAGTCCACTCATTTCATTCCTGTGTGTACTACTTATTCTTCGGAGCGGTTGGCGGAGATTTATATCCGGGATATTGTTCGTCTGCATGGTATTCCAGTGTCCATCATCTCAGATAGGGGTACTCAGTTTACATCACGGTTCTGGAGGGCCGTTCATCATAAGTTGGGTACTCGGGTGGAGTTGAATACCGCATTTCACCCTCAGACGGATGGACAGTCCGAGCACACTATTCAAATTCTTGAGGATATGCTCTGTGCTTGTGTGATTGAGTTTGGAGGGTCTTGGGATCAGTTCTTTCCATTGGTGGAGTTTGCTTACAACAACAACTATCAGTCCAGCATTCAAATGGCACTGTATGAGGCTTTATATGGGAGACGATGTAAAACCCCGGTGGGTTGGTTTGAGCCGGGTGAGGCCAGATTATTGGGCACAAACTTAGTTCAGGATGCCTTGGAGAAGGTTAAGGTGATTCAGGATAGACTCTACACAGCCCAGTCCAGACAGAAGAGTTACGTGGACTGGAAGGTTCGTGATGTTTCCTATATGGTTGGAGAACGGGTTCTGCTTCAGGTTTCGCCTATGAAGGGCGTTATGAGATTCGGGAAGAAAGGAAAATTGAGTTCGAGATTTATTGGCCCTTTTGAGATATTGAGGCGTGTTGGGGAGGTTGCTTATGAGCTTGTCTTACCTCCCAACTTGGTCGGAGTTCATTCGGTATTCCATGTTTCGATGCTCAGGAGGTATCACGGTGATACATCGCACGAGTTGGATTTCAGTTCAGTCCAGTTGGACAAGGATCTATCTTATGTTGAGGAGCCAGTAGCAATATTGGACAGGCATGTTAGAAAGCTGAGGTTAAAGAACATTGCATCCGTGAAAGTTCAGTGGCGGTACCAGCCGGTCGAGGAGGCGACCTGGGAGACCGAGCAGGAAACGCACAGCCGTTACCCTCATCTTTTCACTACTTCAGGTATGTCTTTATGCTCGTTCGAGGATGAACGAATGTTTACGTGTAGGAGGATGTGATGACCCGGCCGGTCGTCTTAAGAATTAACGCCCCGATCCCTTATTAACTGCTTTCCCTGAGTTTATTTGTGCTATTTTGATTTGCCGGGACGTTCGATTTTGAGTTTTAGGGAGTTTTGAGACACTTAGTCCCTAAATGAGACTTAAGTGTTGGAAAGTTGACCATAGTCGAAACAGTATGAAGACGACCTCGGAATGGAAATCCGATGGTTCCGTTAGCTCCATTAGGTAATTTTGGGCTTAGGGGAGTGTTTGGATTTTGTTTTGGAGGTTCGTAGCTAATTTAGGCTTAAAATGTTGAAAGTTGAATTTTTGAAATTTCCGGTCCGATAGTGAGATTTTGATCCGAGGGTCGGAATGGAATTCCGGAAGTTGAGTAGCTCCATAGTGTTGAATGTGACGTGTGTGCAAAATTTTAGGTCATTTGGATGAGGTTTGATAGACATTTTGATCGAAAGTGTATTTTGAGAATTTTGGAGTTCTTAGGCTTAAATCCATGGTTAATTCGAGGTTCCGATGTTGTGTTAGGTGTTTTAAAGATTTGTACAAGTTTGTATAGTGGTTTGTGACTTGTTGGTGCCCTTGGTTGAGGTCCCGGAGGCATCAGGATGATTTCGGATGGTTGACGGAAAGATTTTGGAATTTAAGTTGCAGCTTCAGCTGCTGGTTCTGTCATAACCGCACATGCGGTTTGGGTTCCGCAGGTGCGGCGCCACAGAAGCGGAATTTGGCCATCTCTTTAGGAACCGCAAATGCGGGTAGTTCACCGCAGAAGCGGTACCGCACCTGCGGAAGGGTAACCGCAGATGCGAAAAATGGGCCTTTAAGTGAAAGTCGCAGATGCGACCTAGGCTCCGCAGATGCGGTCCCAGGCCCACAAATGCGTAAATCGCTGGGCAGAACATATAAATTCTTGCCTTCGCAAAAATTAGCCATTTTTCATCTTTTCAAAATGGGAAGAAGCTTCGGGAGCACTTTTCAAGAGGGATTTTTAGAGGAGTTCATTGGGGTAAGGTCTTTGGTCCCTAAACTCGTTATTGGAGAGATTTTTATCAATTTAAGCATGAAAAACTAAGAAAAATCAGTGGTAATTGGGGGGTTAGGGCTTGATTAATTGCAGGCTTTTGAGTGATTATTTGATGGACCATTTGAGGTCCGATTTTGATGCTTTTGGTATGACTGAACTCGTGAGAGTGTGAGAATTTTGGAAATATAAATTTTACCCGATTCCGAGACATGAGCCCAAGGGGCATTTTGGTCATTTACCTAATTTCGCGTATTAGCTTAGAATTTAATTGAAGAATCAGTTACTTGAAGTGTTATTTACATTATGCAATTGAATTGAATAGATTTGGGTCATTTGGAGTTGAGTACTCGTGGCAAGAGCGTGGTTTCAGGTTGATTTTTGAGCCGGTTCGAGGTAAGTGACTTGTCTAACCTTGTGTGGGGAACCTTCCCCATAGGATATGATATATTTGATAATTTAAATGCCTTGTACATGAGGGGACGAACGTGTACTTGAGCTAATTATTGTAAATCCGATTTTTTCTTAAGTATTTCAATTGAGTTCTTTTTCCTTTTATATTCTACTTGTGAATTTAGCCTGTTGCTAGTTTAGAAAAGCATGCTTAGTTGACTTAATTGCCTATTTGCTTAAACTGGCTTAATTGCATTACGTGAAACATGTTAGACTAGAATTAACTGTTTACTTGGTACAAAATTTAGCTTAATTGGGTATTCTTGTGTTGCTGCTGTATGTTTTTTACTTTGGGACTATAGGACGGCATCCCGGGAAATCCTCCATACGTATTTATGATCTGAACTGAGGTGCGGGATACCAAGGGATCCCTGGCATGTACATTGAGGATACCAAGAGATCCTCGGGATACCGAGAGATCCCTAACAAATATTGAGGATACCAAGAGATCCTCGGGATACCGAGAGATCCCTAGCACATATTGAGGATACCAAGAGATCCTCGGGATACCGAGAGATCCCTAGCACATATTGAGGATACCAAGAGATCCTCGGGATACCAAGAGATCCCCGGTTATCATCCTTGTTATGAGTGGTACTTTCTTGTGGTTTGCCTTCATCTCTGTTTCCGTCATTGTACTCTTATTATCTGTATAGATTCTTACTGTAGATTCTCAATTGTACTGCTTATCTCATCCTGTCATCTTTATATTTATTTAATCTCAGTAGGGCCCTGACCTTCCTCGTCACTACCCAGCCGAGGTTAGGTTTGACACTTACTGAGTACCGCTGTGGTGTACTCATGCCCCTTCTGCGCATGTTTTTCATGTGCAGATCCAGGTACCGCTACTCAGGACTATCATCCTTGAGGAGGCGACTGCTCTAGAGACTTCGAGGTACATCTGCCGCGTCCGCAGACCGAGAAGTCCCTTTCTATTCCTGCTTTTAGTATTTAGTCCTTCTGTATTTTTTTCTGTTCTTATTAGACATTCCGGAGTTAGAGCTATGTAGTATTGATCTTAGCTTGTGATTCGTGGGTTTTCGGGTCTTGAAAGTTAAACATGGTGTAAGCCGAGCGATATATTTAAACATTGTTACTACTTTATTTTTAAAGCCTCGGAACACATAATTTTACTTGCAACACAAGTGATGACCATTTTAATCATCACAGGTCCATTCATGATGTGAATGTGACAACACGTAATTTTTGAATACATATTCATTTTTGGAAGAATATGAGCGTGCTAGTGATATATACCACACCCATCTCTAGAAGGAGGATTGAAATGATATAAGAAAATAATGTCATTATTATGGCATGAATGGTCATTGGTCACGTACCTATTGTACGCCAAAATATTTGACATTGTGATTATTAAAAGACAACGGTAATGCAATAAACTATCAAGACCCGGATTTCCCACCCTCGGGAGTTGTAATGGCGCCTACTAATGTGAGCTAGGCTAGCCGACTGTTTGAACAAATTACCATTTTACCAATTTTATATTCCTTAACAATTATAAAGCAATGACGTGTAGACAACGGAAATTACAATAAGCGAAAGAAATATAGTAAACTATCTGAAATATGTATCTAATACAACTGTTTGAGCCTCAACCACCCAAAACTGGTGTCACAGTTTCACAGACTGTCTAGGAGTACTGCAAATAAAGGTATGAAAGAAATAAATACAACATTGTCTCTGGAAATACATGAAAGAAACAGGAATAGTAGATAGAAGGAGACGCCGAGGCCTACGGACGCCTGCAGGGCTACCTCGGGTCGCCTGATGAACAAGAAACAACAATCTCACTACGATCCAAAGTCTACAACACTGGGATCTGCACAAAAGAGTGCAGAGTGTAGTATCAGCACAACCGATCCCATGTGTTGGTAAGTGCCTAGTCTAACCTCGGCGAAGTAGTGACGAGGCTAGGACCAGACTACCAAATAAACTTGTGTAGTTAAATAATACACAGCAAAAAAGAAGAACAGTAATGTACTATTAAGTATGGGAGAGGGTAACATGCTGCGGGGACATCGAATAATAACAGAAGAACAACAAATAAATATGAGGATCACCACAGTTCAATTGAAAATAGGAAGGGGGAATCATGCTGCGAGGCACAACAAGTATCAACAGGAAACCAACAATTAAATGTATAGAAACCGTAACTTAGTTATCAATAAAAATCAGGAAATTGAAGACAAGTGCACGGTATCACCCTTCGTGCTTTAACACTCTCTCACCAAAATAATACACGGTATCACCCTTCGTGCTTTACACTCTTCCTCATCAAAGCAACAATCACAAGGCAAATAGGGTAAGGGAATCTATAACATCAAAATAAAATCAAGTAACAACAGAAAATCAGTAAATAAACGTAAAGGAAAACATAACTCAATTTATCAGCAAGAATTAGGAAAATCAAGGACAAGTGCACGGCATCACCCTTCGTGCTTTTACTCTCGTCCTCACCATAAAAATTAATATAAACTGCATGGCATCACCCTTCATGCTTTTACTCTCATTCTCACTATAAAAATCAATATAATCGGCGCGGAATTGTACATCGTGCGGCACGGCGTCACCCTTCGTGCTTCACATTCTTCCTCACAAAATCATACACGACATCACCCTTCGTGCTTTAACACTCTTCCTTACCCAAACAAGAATCACAAGAAATAAGTTCAAGGAAATAAGTAAGATCATATTAAAATCCCGGCAAGGGAACAATAGTACAACAATCAAATTCCGACAAGGGAAACAATATCAAAACATTAATATCTCGGCAAGGGAAATAATATTAAAACATCAACATCCTGGCAAGGGAGATAATATCATGATCCTCTCTTTTCTTTCCTTTTTTTCATAGTTACTTCACAACTTAATTCACAACTTGAGTCAATGCTCTATAATGTTCAACAATTAGATTCTCAACTCGAGCCAACGATCTTACCATGTTCAATTAACAATAATACTTCCACAAGTCATCTTCATCAATAGAAATCATCATATAGAGCACGAACAATACGAAATGGAGTAACATAAATCATAGTATAAGACTCACGGACATTTTTGACACCAACGTATAGATACTCGTCACCATGCCTATACGTCGTATTTAACAATTAGCACATAGCAAATAAGACTCAACTCCTAATCCCTCAAGCTAAGGTTAGACCAAACACTTACCTCGATGCCAAGAACACAATTCAAGCCTCAACTATCTCTTTACCTCTTGATTCCACCACCAATTCGCTCGTATCTAGCCACAAGTTACTTAATTACATCAATAAATGCTAAATGAATCAATTCTAATGCATGAAAATGAGTTTTCTAAAGTTTTACCCAAAAAGTCAAAAATCGCTCCCGGGCCCACATGGTCAAAATTCGAGGTTCGAACCAAAACCTAATTACCCATTCCCCCACGAACCCAAATATATAATTTGTTTTGAAATCGGACCTCAAATCGAGGTCCAAATCCCCAATTTTTGAAAACCTAGGTTCTACCCAAAACACCATATTTCCCCCATTAAAATCATTAATTTTGAGTTGAAATCATGTAAAAAGATGTTAAAGATTGAAGAAAACTAGTTAGAAATCACTTACTATTGATTTGGAGAAGAAATTGCCTTAGAAAAATCGCCCTAGAGTGTTTTGGTTTTGAAAGAGTGAAAAATGGTTGAAATGCATATAAGTTATGAATTTAAAGGTCTCTGATGTCGCAATTGCTACCAGGGTTCGCAAATTTCTGAGACCTTCGCATTTGCGAAGTAATTTATCGCATTTCTGACCACCCCTTATTTCTGAGGGGTTCGCATTTGCGAAGCTAGCATCGCATTTGCGACTGGATCCTTTCGTATTTGCAAGCCAAATGGTCGCATTTGTGATCAGGCCTGCCCAGGCCTTTGTTCGCATTTGCGATGGAATTTTGCATTTGCGAGCTCGTATTTACGAGCCAGGTTTCGCTTTTGCGAAGCCTGCAGGCCTGATCATACCAGCTAAAAACCTGCAATTTTCCAAGTCCAAAATCCACCCTGTGGCCTATCCAAAACTCATCCGAGCCTTCGGGGCTCCAAACCAAATATGCACACAAAACTAAAAAATATCATACGGACTCGCTCGCGCATTCAAATCATTAAAATAACATCAACAACTATGAATTTAGCATCAAAATCATGAAATTTCTTAAGAACTTCAAATATTTCCAATTTTCTCAAAAACGATCCGATTCACGTCATTTCAAGTCCGTTTCTTACCAAAATTCACAGACTTATCTTAAATCACATATAAGACCTGTAGCGGGCGCCGGAACCAAAATACGGGTCCGATACCATCAAATTTTAAACACATTTCATTTCCAAAACCCATAAATAATTCTAGGAAACAATTCTCTTTAAAAATTCATTTCTCGGGCTAGGGACCTCGGAATTAGATTCTGGCCATACACCCAAGTCCCATATTTTACTACGGACCCTCCAGGACCGTCAAATTACGGGTCTAGGTCTGTTCCCCCAAAATATTGACCGAAGTCAACTTAAATCCATTTTAAAGTCAAAATTCATCAATTTTCACATAATAGCTTTCCGGCTACGCACCCGGACTGCGCACGCAAATCGAGGTGATGCTGAAATAAGTTTTTAAAGCCTCGGAATGCAGAATTTACTTTGGGTCATCACATCCTTCACCTCTAAAACAACCATTCGTCCTCGAACGGACAGAAGAAGGAAGTACCTGAGTCGTGGAAAAGAAGGAAGTCCTCGGACTCCCAGGTCGATGCCTCAGCGGGCTGACCTCTCCACTGAACACGAACAGAAGGAAAACTCTTCGATCTCAACTGATGAACCTATCCGTCTAGAATAGCTACCGGCTCCTCCTCATAAGACAAGTCCTTGTCCAATTGGACAGTGCTGAAATCTAACACGTGGGATGGATCGCCGTGATATTTTCGAAGTATAGACACATGAAACACTAGATGCATGGCTGATAAGGTCGGCGGCAATGCAAGTTTGTAAGCCACCTCTCCCACTCGATCAAGAATCTCAAACGGGCCAATAAACCTAGGGCTAAGCTTGCCCTTTTCCCAAATCTCATCACGCCCTTCATAGGCGACACTCGAAGCAATACTTGCTCACTGACCATGAATGCCAAATCACGAACCTTGCGGTCGGCATAACTCTTTTTTCTAGGGCTGAGCTGTACAAAGCCTATCCTGAATAATCCTGAACTTGTCTAAGGCATCCTGAACCAGATCCGTACCCAACAACTGAGCCTCTCCCGATTCAAACCATTCAACTGGCGACCGACACCGCCTACCATACAAAGCCTCATAAGGAGCCATCTGGATACTCGACTGGTAGCTGTTGTTGTAGGCAAACTCTACTAAAGGCAAAAACTGATCCCACGAGCCTCCAAAGTCAATGACACAAGCTCGGAGTATATCCTTCAAAATCTGAATGATCCACTCGGACTGCCCGTCTGTTTGAGGATGAACGTTGTGATTAACTCAACCCGTGTGCCTAACTCTCGCTGAACTCTTCTCCAGAAATGCGAGGTAAATTGCGTACCTCGATCCGAAATAATAGACTCGGGCACACCATGAAAACGAACTATCTCCCGGATATAGATCTCAGCTAACCTCTTGGAAGAATAGGAGACTGCCACAGAAATGAAATGTGCTGACTTGGTCAGCCTATCAACAATAACCCACACTGCATCGAACTTCCTCTGAGTCTGTGGGAGTCCAACAACAAAGTCCATAGTGATCCACTCCCACTTCCACTCGGGAAGCTCAATCCTCTAAAACAAACTACCAGGCCTCTGATGCCCGTACTTAACCTACTAACAGTTCAAACACCGAGCCACAAACGCAACAATATCCTTCTTCATTCTTCTCCACCAATAATGATGCCGCAAATCCTGATACATCTTCGCGGCGCCCAGATGAATAGTGTATCGGGAACTATGGGCCTCCTCTAAAATTAACTCTCGAAGCCCATCCACATTAGGCACATAAACTCGGCCCTGCAATCTCAAAACTCCATCACCTAAGGTAACCTGCTTGGCACCTTCGTGCCACACCGTGTCTCTAAGGACACAAAAATGAGGATCATCATACTACCGATCTCGGATACACCCCAATAAAGAAGAACGAGCAACTGTGCAAACTAACACACGGCTGGGCTCAGAAACATCCAACCTCATGAACTGATTGGCCAAAACCTGAACATCCAAAGCAAGCGGCCTCTCACCAACTAGAATATAAGCAAGACTGCCCATACTGGCTGACTTCCTACTCAAAGCATCGGCCACCACATTGGCCTTTGCCGGATGATATAAGATGGTGATATCATAGTCCTTTAATAGCTCCAACCACCTTCTATACCTCAAATTTAGCTCCTTCTGCTTGAACAAATACTGTAGACTCTTGTGATCCGTGAGCACCTCACATGCCATGCCATACAGATAATGTCTCCAAATCTTCAACGCGTGAACAATGGCTGCCAACTCCAAATCATGAACCGGATAGTTCTTCTCATGAATCTTCAACTGCCGTGAAGCATAGGCAATGACCTTGCCATCCTACATCAACACTGCACCAAGTCCAATACGAGATGCTTACCAATAAACTGTATAAGGCCCTGAACCTGTGGGCAAAACCAACACCGGTGCCGTAGTCAGAGCTGTCTTGAGCTTCTGAAAGCTCGCATCACACTCATCCGACCATATGAACGGGGCACCCTTCTGGGTCAACCTAGTTATCGGGGCTGAGATAGATGAAAACCCTCCATGAAGCGACGATAGTAGCCTTCCAATCCCAAGAAACTCTGGATCTTTGTGGCTGATGCTGGTCTAGGCAAGTTCTTGACTGCCTCAATCTTCTTCGGATCAACCTGAATACCCTCTGCTGACATAACATGACCCAGGAATGCAACTGAACTCAACCAGAACTCACACTTTGAGAACTTAGCATATAACTGACTATCCCTCAAAGTCTGAAGAACCACTCTAAGATGCTGCTCGTGCTCCTCCCGACTATGGGAATAGATCAAAATATCATCAATGAAGACTATCAAGAACAAATCCAAGTAAGGCCTAAACACTTGGTTCATCAAATCCATAAAAGCTTCTGGGGCATTTGTCAACCCGAATGACATCACCAAGAACTCATAATGCCTGTACCGAGTGCGGAAAGCTGTCTTAGGGACATCGGATTCCCTAATCCTTAACTGATGGTAGCCAGATCTCAAGTCAATCTTCAAAAATACCTTGGCACCCTGAAGCTGATCAAACAAATCATCGATCCTCGACAATGGATACTTATTCTTGATGGTGCCCTTGTCCAACTGTCGGTAATCAATACACGTTTTCATCGATCCGTCCTTCTTATTAACAAACAACACCAGTGCACCCCAAGGCGAAACACTAGGTCTAATGAAACCTTTTTCAAGCAAGTCTTGCAACTGCTCCTTCAACTATTTCAACTCAGGCGGGGCCATACGATACGACAGGATAGAAATGGGCTGAGTACCCGGAGCCAAATCAATGCAGAAGTCAATATCCCTATCGGGTGGCATACCCGGTAGGTTTGAAGGAAATACCTCAGGAAACTTATGAACAATAGGCATAGAATTACGAACATATGCCAAATAGGCCAAACACCCCTCCTCGACCATACTCCGAGCCTTCATATATGAGATAAAACTACGGGTAGAATGACCAGGAGTCCCTCTCCACTCTAAACGAGGTAAGCCCAGCAAGGCTAAGGTCATAGTCTTGGCATGACAGTCCAAGATAGCGTAGTAAGGTGATAGCCAGTCCATCCTCAATATGATATCAAAGTCAACCATATCCAATAGCAACAAATCTACATGAGCCTCAAGACCCCAATCACAACTATGCATGAACGATGGACACGATCTACCACCATAGAATCACCCACCGGTGTAGACACATAAACAGGAGCACTCAAAGAATCACTAGGCATGACCAGATATGGCACAAAATAAGATGACACATAAGAGTATGTAGATCTTGGATCAAATAAAACAGAAGCATCTCTACTACAAAGCAGAACAGTACTTGTACCTCCACCTCTAATACCTCTACCTCTACCTCTAGCACCTCTACCTCTACCTTCACCTCTAGCTGCTGAGCGGGCTGAACGAGTCACTCAATGAACCTCCTCACTCTCTCTCTCTCAGTGGGAGTATAAGAAGAGCATGATGGGTCAACTCATTAAACCTGGTATCATACTGAGTAACAGTCATAGAACTCTGCTAGAGACGCCCAAACTACCTTGAGTAGATCTCTCTCCGAGCGACAGGACGAAACTTCTTCAGAAATAGCTGAGAAAACTGATCCCAAGTCAAAGCTGATGACCTAACTGGTCTAGCCAAAAAATAATCTCTCTAACAAGTCTTGGCATATCCAGACGAGCGAAAGTAGCAAAATCGTCCCCATTGATTTCCTCTATCCCCATGTTCCTGAGAACCTCATGACAACTGTCCTGATAACCCTGGGGATCCTCAGAAGATGCATTGCTGAAAGTAATAGTGAAGAACCAAGTGAAACCTATCCAACCTCCGCAAAGCCTCCGAAGATATAGCTGATGTAACACCGGTCTGTGTTGTTGTTCGACTGAAGAAGCGGTATGTGACTTCACCATTCGCGTAAGGACAAGAGTAGAGGTTTCAATTTAACATTGAGAGAACAAAATTGCACGACAGGAAAGAATAAATGTGAAGTTTTTCCTAACTCTCTACTAAGCTTGTCTGTGAACTGTGAGACCCATGTAACCTAGAGCTCTGATACCAACTTGTCACGACCTAGATTTTCCACCCTCGGAAGTCGTGATGGCACCTACTAATGTGAGCTACACAAGACAGTTGTTTGAACAAATTACCTTTTTACCAATTTTATATTCCTTAACAATAATAAAGCAATGACGTGTAAACAGCGAAAATTACAATAGATGGAAGAAATACAGTAAACTATATGAAATATGTATCTAATACAACTGTTTGAGCCTCAACTACCCATAACTGGTGTCGCAGTTTCACAGACTGTCTAGGAGTACTAAAAATAAAGGTTTGAAAGAAATAAATACAACATTGTCTTTGGAAATACATGAAAGAAATAGGAATAGTAGATAGAAGGAGACACTGAGGCCTGTGGACGCCTGCAGGACTACCTCGGGTCGCCTGATGAACAAGAAACAACAATCTCACTACGGTCTGAAATCTACAACACTAGGATCTGCACAAAAGAGTGCAGAGTGTAGTATCGGCACAACCAACCCCATGTGCTGGTAAGTGCCTAGCCTAACCTCCGCAAAGTAGTGACGAGGATAGGACCAGACTACCAAATAAACTTGTGCAGTTAAATCATATACATCGGAAAAGAAGAATAGTAATGTACAGCTGAGTGTGGGAGGGGGTAACATGCTGCGGGGACATCGAATAATAACATAAGAACAATAAATAAATATGAGGATCACCACAGTTCAATTGAAAATAGGAAGGGGGGGAATTATGTTGTGGGGTACAACAAGTATCAACAGGAAACCAGCAATTAAATGTAGAGAAACCGTAACTCAGTTATCAATAAAAATCAGGAAATCGACAAGTATCAACAGGAAACCAGCAATTAAATGTAGAGAAACTGTAACTCAGTTATCAATAAAAATCAGGAAATCGAAGACAAGTGCACGACATCACACTTCGTGCTTTAACACTCTCTCACCAAAACAATACATGGCATCACCCTTCGTGCTTTAACACTCTCTCACCAAAATAATACGAGGCATCACCCTTCGTGCTTTACACTCTTCCTCACCCGAGCAACAATCACAAGGCAAATAGGGTAAGGGAATCTATAACATCAAAATAAAATCAAGTAACAACAAAAAATCAGTAAATAAACGCAAAGGACAACATAACTCAATTTATCAGCAAGAATCAGGAAAATCAAGGACAAGTGCATGGCATCACCCTTCATGCTTTTACTCTTGTCCTCACCAAAAAATCAATATAAACTGCACAGCATCAGCCTTCGTGCTTTTACTCTCATCCTCACAGTAAAATCAATATAATCGGTACGAAATTGTACATCGTGCGGCACGACATCACTCGTCGTGCTTTACACTCTTCCTCATAAAATCATACACGGAATCACCCTTCGTACTTTAACACTCTTCCTCAACCAAACAACAATCACAAGAAATAAGGGCAAGGAAATAAGTAAGATCATGTTAAAATCTCGGCAAGGGAATAATTGTACAATAATAAAATCCCGACAAAGGAAACAATATCAAAACATTAACATCCCGACAAGGGAAATATTTTAAAACATCAACATCCCGGCAAGGGAGACAATATCATGATCCTCTCTTTTCTTTCCTTTTTTCATAGTTACTTCACAACTCAATTCACAACTTGAGTCAATGCTCTATAATGTTCAACAATTTGGTTCTTAACTTGAGCCAATGCTCTACAATGTTCAACAAGTCAATTCTCAACTTGAGCCAATGTTTTACCATGTTCAACAATTAGATTCTCAACTCGAATCAACGCTATTACCATGTTCAATTAACAATAATACTTCCACAAGTCATCTTCATCAATAGAAATCATCATATAGAACACGAACAATACAAAACGGAGTCACATAAATCATAGTATAAGACTCACGGGCATGCTTGACATCAACGTATAGATACCCATCACCATGCCTATACGTCGTATTTAACAATTAGCACATCGCAAATAAGACTCAACTCCTAATCCCTCAAGCTAAGGTTATACCAAACACTTACCTCGATGCCACAAACACAATTCAAGCCTTAACTATCGCTTTACCTCTTGATTCCGCTACCAATTCGCTCGTATCGAGCCACAAGTTACTTAATTACATCAATAAATGCTAAATGAATCAATTCTAATGCATGAAAATGAGTTTTCTAAAGTTTTACCCAAAACGTCAAAAATCGCCCCCAGACCCACATGGTCAAAACCCGAGGTTCGAACAAAAACCCGATTACCTATTCCCCACGAACCCAAATATATAATTTATTTTGAAATCGAACCTTAAATCAAGGTCCAAATCCCCAATTTTTGAAAAACCTATGTTCTACCCAAAACATCCAATTCCCCCAGGAAAATCATTAATTTTGAGTTGAAATCGTGTGAAAAGATATTAAAGATTGAAGAAAACTAGTTAGAAATCACTTACAATTGATTTGGAGAAGAAATTGCCTTTGAAAAATCGCCCTAGAGTATTTTGGTTTTGAAAGAGTATGAAAAATGGTTGAAATGCGTCTAAGTTATGAATTTACAGGTCTCTGATGTCGCAATTGTGTGCGAACCCTTCAGAACTTCTGAGACCTTCGCATTTGCGAAATAATTTATCACATTTGCGACCACCCCTTATTTCTGAGGGGTTCGCATTTGCGAAGCTGGCGTTGCATTTGCGATCAGGCCTGCCCAGGCCTTTGTTCGCATTTACGATGGAATTCTCGCATTTGCGAGCTCGCATTTACGAGCCAGGCTTCGCAAATACCTGATCATACCAGCTGAAAACCTGCAATTTTTCATGTCCAAAATCCATCCTGTGGCCTATGCAAAACTCATCCGAGCCCTCGTGGCTCCAAACCAAATATGCACACTAACCTAAAAACATCATGTGGACTCGCTCGCGCATTCAAATCACTAAAATAACATCAACAACTATGAATTTAGCATCAAAATCATGAAATTTCTTAAGAACTTCAAATTTTCCAATTTTCTCAAAAATGATCTGATTCACGTCATTTCAAGTCCGTTTCTTACCAAAATTCACAGATTTATCTTAAATCACATATAAGACCTATACCGGGCACCGGAACAAAAATACGGGCCCGATACCAATACGTTTTAAACACATTTCATTTCCAAAACCCATAAACAATTCCAGAAAATAATTTTCTTTAAAAATTTACTTCTCGGGCTTGGGACCTCGAAATTCAATTCTTGGCATACGCCCAAGTCCCATATTTTATTACGGACCCTTCGAGACCGTCAAATCACGGGTCCGGGTCCGTTCACCCAAAATGTTGACCGAAGTCAACTTAAATTTGTTTTAAAGTCAAAATTCATCATTTTTCACATATTTTCACATAGTAGCTTTTCGGCTACGCGCCCGGACTGCGCACGCAAATCGAGGTGATGCTAAAAGAGGTTTTTAAGGCCTCGGAATGCAGAATTTACTTTTAAAACAAGTGATGATTTTGGGTCATCACACAAACAAATCTTGCATATAATTTTGACCATAACCATAATGGTATAACTTTATCTTTGAAAGAGATATTCATCATATGAATGTTGATGAATATATGGTAGTACAAAATTAATTGAGAACTCTGCAAGAGCCAATTATACTATTTCGGACAAAAATAATTGATTACCAATAAGGTATTGTGTTGTAGTAACTCTCAAAGAAACTTATTCAGTTTCCAAAGTATATACGAAAGCGGTTGATTATATTGAGACTATAAATAAAGGAAAGATTTAATATCTTCTATTACTACAACTTGTAGCGGGGTAATATGTATGTGAAAAGTTACCCGCTTTATTCTCCAGTTTGTACTACACAAATAAAAGAATACCACAATAAAGTGAATATTTATTGATATAAAAACTCATATCATAATAAACGTGGAGTTTATTGATAATTGCACATGTCATGGTGTAAATCTGAAATTTATCAATATTGATAATTTATTCAGTTGACATAATTGGTTTAGCCATATCAATTTAAGTATGATGTGCAAAAATAATAGAGAATTCACATGGGTAAATATTAAAGAACTAGAAATTTCTTTATGAATTCTCTTATATTGTTTGTTCTCATTAATTAATAGACCAATTAAAATTGGGATTGAATCCCATGAATACTAGAAATATCAAAGGTGAATATGGGCTCATTCACCTGTCATGTATACCACATAAGATGCATCTATGAAATGGCTACATGTGCTATTATTATTAACATGCAAATTGGAGTTTGCGAGGTAACTTGCTCAATAATTTAATTTCGAGCATAATTTTTATATTTTCTATTCAAGACAGTTTATCTTGAAGAGTTGGTTTACATCATAGTTAATTTAGCAAAATAATTTATTGAGTGTCTCCACTTAATCGCTAAATTGTTGCTTATGAGAACAAGGTTATCTATATCAATTTGATATATATTATATACCAAAGTATATTATTTTCTCCCCTCACAAGTGGTTCAGGATCAGGAAACAAATAATTTTATCTTATTATTATTGATGTGCGGGGTATATTTTGATTAATATCATAACACACAAAGATGGGTTCTCAAAATTGAGGAAAACAAGTTAGTTTAGTTTTTCTAACATGAGGGGAGACATGATAAACAGTTGAAAAAAAGTTATGTGAAATGAATTATCATTTGTACATATAGATCCTCGAATAAGATAATATGACCTTGAAGTTCATAAAAAGATAATTCATGTGCAATATATTGCAAAGCATGCCAGACGCATTTGCTGACCCAAAGAAAGTAATTATATTCTCACTGCAAATGCTCCTATTGGAATAAGTCCTAGAAGGACAAAGTCTATTGTATGCTTAAAGCGTATTGATAGATCGATTTCAAATAACTTCTTGATAAAGTAGATGAGCAAATGATCATAATAAAGGAGGTAAGTGATCTAGAAGATCAAATGACATAATACTTCATAAAATCTCAAGAGAGTTTAAGGTACCTGAATATATGAATGAAGAGATCTCTATGTTACGTCTTTATGAAAAAATGTTGGAACCGATATAAAATGTTCGTCTACGGCATCTATGATTGCGCTAAGTATAGATGAGGATGTTAAGTTTGCCGAATACAAACACAAAAATATTGGCCAAATAGAAGAGACGCAATTCGAATAGAAATGGCTTCATATGAAAGACAAGTATTTGGACCTGCAGTTCAAACACTTGAAAGTATAAAGTCAATAGTATGTGCAATCAGTTTTCGATATCTTATATGTCTAGCATGACATGAAAACTTGATATGCATCTAAAGTCTATTATTTGTCTTATATGACTTAACTTATATGACAATCCATGAAGTATTTAAGTTGCTTGAAGCATACACAATTCATGATCTTGAAGTACCACTTCCTCAGTGCAATTTGTGCACAAATGTATCTTGCTATAACTATGGGCATGATAATATGATAGCAAGAGTTTTCACCTCTGTGTGAAGATATTGAACTGATGATTCCACCAAGATCATATGAAAACAATACATCTATTAGGGATAATGATTTCAAGGTGAAATAAATTTGTTCAAGTTAACATGGCTGATTTGTTTATCAAATCTCTACCAAAGATCTTTTGAAGATGATGCACAAGATTAGAATGAAAATTTTTAAAGATGTGAATTGATGCTCTCATCAGGGAGAGTTAATGTGCGTTGTACTCTTTTTCCCTTACAAGGTTTTGTCCCACTGGGTTTTCCTTGCAAGGTTTTTAACGAGGCAATCAAACGGTGTATGTCTAAACATGTGTACTCTATTTCCTTCTATAGAACTTTTTCCCATTGGGTTTTATTTAGTTAAGGTTTTAGCGAGGCACATTATCTGTTGAATAGACATTCAAGAGGAGTGTTATAAATAGAATTTTATTTATGGTGGATGTCTATATTTAGGGAGATTCTAGGGTTTATTACTTGGTGGCTAAGTCACGTTTTCCCTATAAATAGAGGGATTTTATTCTATTGTGATTGATCCCAAGTCAATAAAATATCTCTCTCCCTACTTTTCTTTGCAATATTATTCTTCTTCTTTTATTGTTTCATAACAAAATAGAAAATTAATCCAAATAATAAGTGTTACCTTTTATTGGTCTTCTTCGTCTTTCATCAAAGTGCGCTCCTAAATGACATTGGAACATCGACTAAAATATCCAAATTAAGTTGTTTTGTTATGATAAATATCACATTATAGTGGATGTTACTCTTCTTCCATGATCTTCATCTCAAATGCTTAATGACATATTCAATGATATGTTTTTTATGTTCAATGACATATTTTCTTCACTTTTTATGCCTATATAAAGGCTTTGTAATAGATAGGAAAATACACACAATTGAAGAAGAAAATCTATTCCTTCTCTCTATCTCTATTTCTTGTTCATGTTTTACTAAATTGATTTTATTTCTTGTTCATATTTTACTAAATTGCTTATATTTCATAACACGTTATCAGCACGAGACTCTACCATCTCAAGAAGATCTTTGAGAAAATTAAGGTATAATTTTTCTCCAATTTGTATTTTTTAAATTATGTCTGATATTATGAAAAGAAAGTTCGTTGCCCTTGAAATTTCGGGCAAGAACTATATGACATGGTTATTGGATGCTAAAATCCATTTAGATGCAATGGGTCTTGGAGACGCCATTAAAGATAAAGATAAAGCATCTACCCAAGACTGTGCTAAGGCCTTGATTTTCTTGCACCATCACCTTGATGAAGGGTTGAAAATTGAATATCTCACAGTGAAAGATCCACTTGTTTTGTAGAATGGTTTAAAGGAATGATATGACAACTTAAAGTTGGTCACTCTTCCACAAGCACAATATGATTGGTCTCATCTTAGGCTCCAAAACTTTAAGTCTATTTCTGAATATAATTCTGCTATGTTTAGAATTACTTCGAAATTGAAACTCTGTGGAGATAATATCAGTGACTATGATATGCTTGAAAAAGCGTTTACAACGTTTCATGCCTCCAATATGGTCTTGCAACAGCAGTACCGAGAGAAAGGCTTCACAAAGTACTCTCAGTTGATTTCTCTTCTACTTGTGGCTGAACGAAACAATGAATTGCTTATGAGAAATCACGAAAATTGACCCACTGGGTCTACACCATTGCCCTGTATTCTGGGCCGGGCCCGGGCCTTCGTGGGCCAAACGGGCCGGGCCCGGGCCTTCGTGGGCCTGGGCTCTGACGGTCCCGGGCCTGGCGGTCCCGGACTTCGTGGGCTCAACGGGTGGAACCGGCTTGTATCTTATGTATATATATTCTCTTATATATTTTCTTGTAGTATATATATTGTATCTTATGTATATATATTCGCATAATATATTGTCTTGTAGTATATATATTGTATCTTATGTATATATATTCTCTTATATATTTTCTTGTAGTATATATATTGTATCTTATGTATATATATTCGCATAATATATTGTCTTGTAGTATATATATTGTATCTTATGTATATATATTCTCTTATATATTTTCTTGTAGTATATATATTGTATCTTATGTATATATATTCGCATAATATATTTTCTTGTAGTATATATATTGTATCTTATGTATATATATTCGCATAATATATTGTCTTGTAGTATATATATTGTATCTTATGTATATATATTCTCTTATATATTTTCTTGTAGTATATATATTGTATCTTATGTATATATATTCGCATAATATATTGTCTTGTAGTATATATATTGTATCTTATGTATATATATTCTCTTATATATTTTCTTGTAGTATATATATTGTATCTTATGTATATATATTCTCTTATATATTTTCTTGTAGTATATATATTGTATCTTATGTATATATATTCGCATAATATATTGTCTTGTAGTATATATATTGTATCTTATGTATATATATTCGCATAATATATTGTCTTGTAGTATATATATTGTATCTTATGTATATATATTCTCTTATATATTTTCTTGTAGTATATATATTGTATCTTATGTATATATTGTAGCTTATAAATAATTCTAAGTAAAGACAAAGAAATATTGCGAAAAGATATTCAAGGGTAGAAGCAATAAATTTTATTACCAAAAATGGCATATCTTTCTTAGTCATCCTTCCCCCAATGGAATGAGCACAACAAGGTACTAATACCACCATTAGAAGGAAAAAAACTAAGGAAGATGTGCCAAAATACAAGTTACATATTAGTCTATGTATTATCTCTAACAAATCTCATAAATCTTTCAAGGTTCGGAGGAGGTTGCGTTGGTGGTGGTGGAAAAGAAGCTTGTTCATCACCACTTCCGGGCGAAGCCGAATCCTCCGCAAGTTCCGCTATCATTTCTTCATAAGCTTCATCTATCGCCGGTTGTGCTTCTGCAATTCCAAAGTTTCTTCTTTCCGAGCGGATCCAATTTCTAAACAGTACTGATTTTTCCAAGCTATCCCTCATAGACTCTCTATGATCACCTATTTGCAGTCTTGCTTGACTGAAAGTGCTCTCTGATGCAACAGTTGAAGCTTGAATTGATAAAATATCCCGAGCCATCCTTGCAAGAACCGAAAAATGTTTTTCCCTTGCCTTCCACCATTCCAAAAGATCAAAAAAGCCGTCTGGATTCTCCTTTTCAAGTCCCTGAGACAAATAAACTTGAAACTCATTTAGATGTGAAGTTTCATCATAATTATCACCTTGAGAACCCCTGAACTCCGTCCAAGATTTAAGAGCTTTAAAGCCCGCAACTCTTTTAGACGATTGTGAGCTAGACGAAGTAGGGGTTGGAATAGTTGGCCTAGCATGCTCTAAGGCAAGTTGATAAGCATTATAAACTGTTTGAGCATTAATTTTAATTGAAGCTTTTGCATCTGCAAGTGTAGCAATTTCCTCATTTGAAAGATCTAAAGCCTTATAAATATTTGAATACCAAAAATGAGGACCTCCCAATTTCATTGTAGGATTTAGCATTGCAGCAAGACCATAAATAGGAGGGATAGGAAAAAAATATTTTTTAAACTTTTGTTTCATTTCATTTATAGCAAGTTCATAAATGTCTCCACCCTCACCAAATTCAACAAACAAATCAGATAGTGCTGCAATATAAACTAAACAGTTTGAAATAGTAGGATAATATTGCCCAGAAAATGTATTTGTAGCAATTTGAAAATGTTCTAAAAAATCTAAAATAATTTTAACATTCGTCCAATCTTGAGTAGTAAGCATTTGAAATTGTAGTAGAGAGATTGAGAGAGATTGGGAGATATTGATGAATTAGTGAATAAAAATGAAAGAATGAGGGGGTATTTATAGTTGAGAAATGGGGAAAAGTGTAATTATATAAAGTTTGGGGTTAAAATAAAGTTTGAGGGCCAAATGGCCATTTTCTAAACTACCAAACGGTCAAAAAAAGCCCCAAACGACTACTTTTTAAATATGGCAGTTGGGCTGTTTTTTTTTTAAAAAAAAATTAAATTATAGTCGTTAGGCCCGCTAGGCCCGCTGGGCCCGGACCAGGCCCGCCAACCGGTCCCGGGCTCGTGGGCTTACCAAACTAGACCAGCCCGCCTCGGGCTTTAAGAGACCACCAGGACCGGCCCACCAGGCCCGTGAGGCCCGTTAAGACCGCGGGCCCGGTCCGGTCCGGTTCGGGACCGGCCCACAGTGCAGTATTAACACCACTGCCTAAAGAGGATGAGGTGTATTCCCATTATGCTAATCGTGGAAAAGGTCGTGGTCATATTCGTGGTCGTGGTCGTGGCCATATCCAAGGAAGAAAATTTCCTGGTGTTAATCATCCTCCACCGAAAAATAACTTCCAAAAATGGAAAGGAAAAGATGAGAAGCGAAACGCAGAGGGTTCAGAAACTAAATGCTATCGTTGCGGTGGAAAAGGGCATTGGGCAAAAATTTGTCGCATACCAAAATATTTGGTTGAGCTTTTCAAGCATCTCTGAAGAATAAAGGCCCTGAAGTCAATCTTGTCTATGACAATGAATTTGACATCACCCACTTGGATGTGACAGATTTTTTTGAGCACCCTGATGAAAAAAAAACCACTTGATCGATGATGGATTTGTGGTTAGAGATGATTGAGCAATTTAATTTTTATGCTTTCCTACTCGTAGTATGTAATGAATAAACATCTCGTAAGGCCGATAAACATCTCGTAAACATCTCTCATTTAAGTATGTGTAAGGCCGATATTACTACAATTTCTGGTAGTAGTAATCTAATTGAAGGCTCTGGAAGAGCTACTATAACTCTGCCTATGGGAACAATAATTATCATAGAGAATGCAATGTTCTCCTTCAAGTCCAAGGGGAACTTGTTGAGTTTTAAAGATATCCGCAGAAATGGATTTCATATTGAGACAATAGATGAGAATAATATGGAATATCTCATCGTTACCAAGAATGTCTCTGGCCAGAAAAGAATTATTGAGAAGTTCCCATCTTTATCTTGTGGCCAGTATTGGACAAATATTAGTGCAATTGAGGCACATTTTACCTTAAACCAAAAGGTTACTGCTTCCAATACTTTTGTAGTTTGGCATGATCGATTAGGCCATCTTGGATCAATTATGATGAGACGAATCATAGAAAACTCAAATGGGCATCCATTAAAGAATTTGAAAATTCTTTTAAATAATGAATTTTCTTGCACTTCTTGTTATCAAGGCAAGTTAATTATAAGACCATCACCAACAAAGGTTGGGATTGAGTCCCCTGCGTTTTTAGAACGTATACAAGGGGACATTTGTGGACCTATTCACCCACCTAGTGGGTCGTTTAGATATTTTATGGTCTTAATAGATGCATCTTCTAGATGGTCTCATGTATGCCTATTGTCATCTCGCAACCTCGCGTTTGCAAAATTAATGGCACAAATAATCCGATTACGGGCACAATTTCCCGATAATCCAATTAAGTCTATTAGACTTGATAATGCTGCTGAGTTTTCATCCCAAACATTTAATGATTATTGCTTATCAATTGGGATTAAAGTGGAACATCATGTAGCTCATGTTCACACTCAAAATGGCCTTGTAGAGTCTTTAATTAAACGTCTGCAATTGATAGCAAGACCGTTACTCATGAAAACGAAGTTGCCCAATTCTGTTTGGGGTCACGCCATTTTGCATGCAGCAATGCTAATTCGTCTCAGACCGACAAATTATCACAAATATTCCCCGTTGCAATTAGTTTTGGGTCATGAACCTAATATATCTCATCTAAGAATTTTTGGATGCGTTGTATATGTGCCTGTAGCACCCCCATATCGCACCAAGATGGGTCTCCAAAGAAGGTTAGGAATATATGTTGGGTTTGAATCGCCCTCCATTATTCGCTACCTTGAAACATTAACGGGAGATTTGTTCACTGCTCGTTTTGCAAATTGTTGATTTGATGAGGCATTTTTCCCAAAATTAGGGGGAGAAATTAGTGAAACCAAACGTGAAATTTTGTGAAAAAATACATCATTGTCTCATCTTGATCCACGTGCCTCTATTTATGACAAAGAGGTGCAAAAGATTATCCATTTGCAGAAAATAGCAAATCAAATGCCAGATGCATTTACGGATCTGAAAAGGATAACAAAATCACATATCCCTGCAGAGAATGTTCCAATCCATATTGATGTCCCCATTGGACAATCTTCTAGTGTCATAGCTAATGAGTCAAAAGCACGCTTAAAATGTGGCAGACCATTAGGTTCTAAGGATCGAAATCCTAGAAAAAGGAAAACAAATGATCAAGATGACACTACGAAAGAGTCTCATAAAGAAATTCACGATTTAACCAATCCTGAGATTCATGAGGAAATCAATGAGCCTGAGACTCAAGAAAATAAGGAACTATCAATAAATCCAATCGATATTGAGACAAATTTGAATCGAATGGATATAGTGGTGGATTACATTTTTGCATATAATGTTACATCGAGCATTATGCAAGAAAGTGAGGATCTTGAACCTCAATCTGTTGAGAATGTCGAAAAAGAATTGATTGGCCAAAATGGCAAGAAGCAATCCAATTAGAGTTAAGTTCACTTGCAAAACATGAAATTTTTGGGCCTGTAGTACAAACACCTAATGGTGTTAAGCCTGTTGGCTATAAATGGGTCTTTGTACGCAAAAGGAAAGACAAAAACAAGGTACAAGGATATAAGGCACGCCTTGTTGCATAAGGATTTTCACAAAGACCTGGTGTCGATTATGAAGAGACGTATTCTCCTGTTATAGATTTTATAACATTCCGTTATCTCATTAGTTTTGTTGTCCATGAAAAGCTTGACATGTATTTAATGGATGTAGTTACAGACTACCTTTACGGTTCACTTGATAATGAGATATACATGAAAATTCCCGAGGAATTTAAAATGCCTAACGCACAGAAATTCAAAGTCCCGGAAAATATTTTTAATCAAATTGCAAAGATCTTTGTATGGTCTAAAGCAATCAGGAAGAATATGGTATAACCGTCATAGTGAGTATTTATTAAAGGAGGGTTATATAAATGATGTCATTTGTCCATGTGTTTTTATAAAGAAAACAACATCGAAATTTGTTGTACTTGCCGTATATGTCGATGACATAAACCTTATTGGAACTCCTACAGAACTTCAAAAGGCAATTGATTATTTAAAGAAGGAATTCAAGATGAAAGATCTCGGAAAGACAAAATTATGTCTCAATTTGCAAATTGAACATTTGACAAATGAGATTTTTGTTCATCAATCTGCCTACATTAAAAAGGTATTGAAACGGTTTTACATGGATGGAGCACATCCATTAAGTGCTCCGATGATTGTTCGATCACTTGATGTGAATAAGGACCCGTTTCGACCTCAAGAAAAGAATGAAGAGCTTCTTGGTCTTGAAGTACCATATCTTAGTGCAATTGGTGCACTAATGTATCTTGCTAACACTACAAGGCTGACATAACTTTTCGGTTAATGTCTTAGCAAGATATAGCTCTGCTCCTACAAGGAGACACTGTAATGGAATCAAACACATATTGCGATATCTAAAAGGAACTAACGATATGGGCTTATTTTATGGCAATGATTGCAATCCCGATCTTGTTGGTTATGCCGATGATGGGTATTTATCTGACCTGCATAAGGCTCGATCTCAAACAGATTATGTGTTTACATGTGGCGACACTGCCATATCTTGGCGATCGACTAAGCAATCAATCGTGGCTACTTCTTCTAATCATGCTGAGATAATTGATATTCATGAAGCACGTCGAGAATGTATTTGGTTGAGGTCTATAATACATCTTATCCAAGACAAATGTGGTTTGAAGTGTGAAAAACTACCCACAATTTTGTATGAAGACAATGCAGCATGCATAGCCCAATTGAAGGGAGGATTCATAAAAGGAGTTAGGACAAAACACATTTCACCAAAGTTATTTTTTACACATGATCTTCAAAAGAATGGTGATATCAATGTGCAACAGATTCGTTCAAGTGATAATATGGCTGATTTGTTTACCAAATCTCTACCAACATCAACCTTCAAGAAACTGATGTACAAAATTGGGATGTGAAGGCTCAAGGATGTGAGTTGATGCCCTCATCAGGGGGAGTTAATACGCATTGTACTCTTTTTCCCTTACAAGGTTTTGTCCCACTGGGTTTTTCCTTGCAGGTTTTTAACAAGGCAACCAAAAGGTGTATTTCTAAACATATGTGTACTCTTTTTCCTTCACTAGGATTTTTTCCCATAGGGTTTTTTCCTAGTAAGGTTTTAACGAGGCACATTATCTATGGACATCCAAGGGGGAGTGTTATGATAAATATCACATTATGGTGGATGTCTACTCTTCTTCCATGATCTTCATCTCAAATGCTTAATGACATATTCAATGACATATTTTGTATGTCCAATGACATATTCCATGACATATTTTCTTCACTTTTTATGCCTATATAAAGGTCTTGTAATAGATAGGAAAATACACACAATTGAAGAAGAAAATCTCTTCCTTCTCTCTATCTCTATTTCTATTTCTTGTTCATGTTTTATTAAATTACTTTTATTTCTTGTTCATGTTTTACTAAATTGCTTTTATTTCATAACAGTTTCTCATTCGGTTAACTCTTTCTCGAATAATATAATTTTCATTAAGATCACATGCATCAATTCTACTCATCAAAAGGTCCAAGTTAATTCGGTTGCTAATTAATATCCTCAATTCGCTGTTTAACAATTTCACTTTCCTCTTGTGAATCAACAATCGCTGGACTAATTACTTACTCTTTAATCACGATAGCTATCAGAATTAAACCAAAAAGGCATGAAAAAGACATGTTAACAGGAGCACTTAATTAACTCTTCCAAAATCTTCTTCATAAAATAAAAAACTTATTATTTTGAAACTACACCTTGATATTTATCTTCAATCTTGCCAAAATAATATTTTTGTTAGTAAACTGCATTTGTAAACTAATTCTGGAAAACAAAAGCAGAATAATATATAAACAGAAAAGTAAACGAAATAACAAAAACCAAATCGAGCCCACTGAATTCACAGTGTTTCCTTAATGAATTTAATCCCCTCCTAGTACCCAAGGTTATGGATTATTTCCTCCCGGGATAGAACGAATTACACACTAGTATAGTGGTACTTCAAATCCCAGTGTTTCAGTGAACACAAAGTTCGGTAGCAAATCACACTTACTGTTGCTTTCTTTGAAGTTAAAATATGCAGAAGAAAGGAGAAGAACTCAGAAAATTCGTATGGAAATTCTGAGCAGAATAGTCTTGTATTTATAGCCAAAGTTGGGCTGGAATCTGAAGAGTTGCAACTCTTCAGAATGGTTGTTTATGTAAAACGGCCACAACATAAATGTCATTACATAAATGGCTATTTACTTAACAATAAAGAGGAAAATAAAGAGGGTAGTTTAATTTTCAGTTACACAACTGAAAAAACGGATTGGAGGATTTAATATTAATATTTATTGTAATATTAATATTCTGTTATTAAAATAAATATTTAATAACATTTCTGTTAATATTTTACAATTAACAAATAAATTTGGTCCAAAAAATTAATCAATCAATCATTTGACCAAATCCGAAGCCGAAGCTGAAGCCGAGTCGAGCGAGCAACGACGACGACGACGCGAGACATGCCTTCTTCTCAACTCTTTAAGAGCTAGAAGAAGAGCAATTGCTTATATACCCATAAAAAACTTCTTCCTCTTCCAATATTGGACAATGTCCCTTTGCCAAGGGGGGAAACTTAAAATTTCACTTAAAATTTTTATATATTCCCTCCATTTCTCATTCACCCTCTTTTAAGCCTCATTAATGCTTAAAAACCCAATAGTTATTTACAACTTATCTACAACTTTCGTACATTATTTTTACTCAGTTATATACAACTACAGTATTATACAACTTAAATATAATTTTTATACAAATTTTATATAATATGTCTTTGTATATATTTTGTATCTGATTTTGTATATATTTTATCTGTGATGTGTGCTTCTTCCTCTCTAAAATTCCAATCAAAACTTACTCTCTTAATACAATTTTGATACATATTAATAACTTTATGTAAAAAGATTGTATTGATAACTTAAATACAAATTTTATACTACGATTCATATATTTTACAACTATTGTTCAACTTTCATACAAGATTCAAATTAAAAAATATAACTACATCAGAATACAATTTACATACAATTATACTAAAACTTTACTATAATTTCGTAAGTATATTGTATGTCATGTATTCTTCTTCTTCTTCTTCAAGTTTCAATCTGAAATTCAATCAAAATCAAGTCTAATCTTCATCAAACACCCTCAAAATTGAGATATAAACTCCAAACAATATTCCCAATTGTTTGCAACAACACCCAACCCAAACAAATAATGGTTTTTGAAAACTCAAATTCGAATTCAAAGCTTCAAATCTTTTTTATGGTTGTCAATGGTGGAGAATCAAACACCTTCAAAATTTATTGATTGACAATTTCAATTAAACACCAATTGTGCAACATGAAAGGAAATTACTAAGTTAAAACTCTATAGTACAACGATTGAAATCCATTGATGAATTCCATTAAAAATATATACAACATGAAAGGATAAAAAACAGAGGACATCAGAGGAAGAAAAATCGGGGAAAGAACAGAGAATGAGAGATTGAGAGAGAGAGAGAGAGAGAGAGAGAATAAGGATGGAAAATAATTGATTCCTTATTCTATTCCTAATATAAAAGGATACTCATTTAATTCGTAAAGTGTATATAGTTGGTAAATTGTATATGCATATGTAATTATATTGAAACTTGAGTAGGGAGTGTAATAAAGTTTTAAATAGTATATAGGAAGGTAAAAATTCCTTATCACTTTTAGCATATGCCAGAAACTATTTATATTCTGTAGCCGAAAAAGTATATAAAATTTGTATAATTTTTGTATATAACATATAGAATGTATATATACACCAAAAATATTTGTTTAGGCCATTATTTTAAGAGTGGCTATACGGTGTCCTTTTTCCAAATCAGAAGGCACACATCCTTTGTTTCTTGGGCTGAAAATGTTGATAAAGGCACTTAGATCTTCTTAGGAGTTGTTTGGTAGGATGCATTAGATAAAATAATGCATGCATTAGCTGTGTGTATTAATAATACATTGTTTGGTACACCTTTTGAACCTATGCACTAGTTATACAAATATTAGTTATACACCCTATTTGATATTATCCTCTGCATAACTAATGCATAGGAAACCATGGTATTAATAATGCAATGGGTTTTAATGCATGCATTAGCTTAGTTAAAGATAAAATTGCTCTTTAAAATTTATGCTTGATTAAAATATGTTATTATATTAATGCAAGTTTGATGTAAAGTTTGATACTGAAATTGCTCCCGCAATTTATATCTATACTCCACCAATTTCTTCATTATAAATTTATATTCTACTACTACGTACTTGAATGCATTTGTAATCAACTCTTTTTTCTTTTCTTTTTTTAATTCAAACTTTCTTTGACTTATAGTCCAAGAAAGTGGGAAATAAATTATACCCCTAGTAGCTAAATAAATATTTAACATATTTCTTTTTTTATATATAAGTAAATATTCAGTTCTATAGAACAATATAGGTAGACAAATTAAATAATTTTTTTAAAACCTATTTTTTTATAAAAATATTAATCTTCAACATATGTTTCTTTTAAAAAGATAAAGTGATGGACTAGTTATGAAGGTATTTTTGTAAAAAGATAATTCTTTTAGAAATTGTGTCATGCTTTAATATATTAAATCAAACAATTACTAAGAAATATATTAGCATAACTAATATCAACATTACTAATACACCATATTCAGCATTATTCTTCTACACCCTACCAAACGGTCCCTTAGTGTGTTGAAATATTTGTCGCTTATTTCTCTTTGCCCGATGCCTGTTAGTCGAATTCTATAGTAGAAAATTCTGATAAAGAACATGGAAGATGTGGAGCATCAGCCTATTCTCGCTAAAACATAATATAGGGGTGCCAAGAATTATCTTTTGTCGTTGATATAAACAAAGAAAATCATCTTGTCTAAAGTTTTTCATCGTGTTTCTTCAAAGTTGGATCGTAAAAGATATTAGTACATCCATCATATTTTTTGTTAGGGTAAACATGTTTTTCAATTTTTACATGTTTAGTTGGCTTAAATATTTTGAAAGATATTTTTCTCATGAACTCATTTTCGTCCAATTGAAGAAAAATAAATTTCCTGCTAAAAGGAGGGAAAATATTTTTTAACTCTTTTTCAACATTCCTCACCCAATTTCCCACACCTAGTCTCACCCCCACCACCCCTGCACCCTAACCCCGCCACTTATGCTCGGCACTGCCACCCTGCCCCTAGACCCCGACTGTCACGACCCCGGTTCGCCCTCCGTGAACCATCGTGACGGCACCTAGTCTCTACGACTAGGTAAGCCTAATTTTGCGGAAGAAAACAAAAATTTTGCGAAAGTAAAATAATTTAAACCATCTCACCTCGATATGCGTGCATAGTCCGGGTGCATTTTCGGAAAGCGTTTATGTGAAAACTAAGTAAAATAGGGAAATTGACTTTAAAATTGAATAAAGTTGACTTTGGTCAACATTCTTGGTAAACGCACCCGGACCCGTGATCCGATAGTCTCGTAGGGTCCGTAGTAAAATTTGGGACTTGGGCGTATACCCGGAATTGAATTCCAAGGTCCCAAGCCCGAGAAATAAATTTTTAAAGAAAATTATTTTTTGAAAAATATAAAGGTTTTTATAGTGAATTTATGCATTTTCTTGATGGTATCGGGCCCGTATCTTGGTTACGGAGCTCGGTACAAGTTTGAAATAATAATTAAGTTGAATCTGTAAAATTTGGTAAAGATCGGAATTGGTTTGGTATAAAACTGACCTATAGTTGAGAAAATAGTAATTTTGATGTTCTTGAGTGATTTCATGCATTTGAGGTTTAATTCATAGTTTTTGATGTTATTTTGATGATTTGATTGCACGGACAAGTCCGTATGATGTTTTTGGACTTGTGTGCATGTTTGGTTTGGAGCCCCGAGGCTCGGGTGAGTTTTGGATAGCCACAGAGTAAAATTGGACTTAAGAGAACTGTTGGTGTGTTGCAGGTTTGCAGGCTTCACAATTGCGAAGCCTGGCTCGCAATTGAGACTAACCATCGGATTTTCGACAACTGGGCGGGGGTGACCTTCGTATTTGCGAAGCTCCATTCGCAAAAGCGACTCCAACAGTGTTCGCATTTGCGAACGGTCGTTCGCATTTGCGAGGTTAACAGGGCAGGCCTTCCTTCGCAATTACGAAGCCTTGGCTGCAATTGCAAGTTTGCATTTGCGAACATATCATCGCAAATGCAATATCCGCACCTGTGTAAATCATATGTTAGCCGAAAATTCTTTATTTTTCAAACTCCCTTAAACCCTAAGCTCTCTTGGGTGATTTTCTAAAGAAAAGTTCTTCTCCAAATCGATTGTAAGTCATTTCTAACTCATTTTCTTTAATCTATAACATCTTTTCACATGATTTCAACACAAAATCAAGGGTTTTCATGCGGTAGATTGGGTGTTTTGGATAGAACTTAGGATTTTCAAATTTTGGGAATTTGGACCTCGATTTGGGGTCCGATTTCAAAACAAATTATATATTTGAGTTCGTGGGTGAATGAGTAATCGGGTTTTGGTTCGATCCTCGGGTTTTGACCATGTGGCCTGGGGTAGTCGATTTTTGACTTTTTGGGGAAATATTTAGAAAACCTATTTCCATGCATTAGAATTGATTCATTTAGCATTTATTGATATCATTAAGTAAATGGTGGCTAGATACAAGCGAATTGGTGGTGGAATCAAGAGGTAAGGCGGTAGTTGAGGCTTGAATTGTGTTCGTGGCATTGAGGTATGTGTTTGGTCTAACCTTAGCTTGAGGGAATAAGTATTGTGCTTTATTTGCTATGTGCTAGTGTAGTGTACCACGTATAGGTGTGGTGATGAGTATCTATATGTGTTGTCAAGCATGACTGTGAGTCCTAAATTGTAATCGTTGTGGTCTTAATAAGTACTACAAATGCCTAAGTTGTTGATTCTCCGTGTTGGTCAAGAATTATGATTGTTTTCTTGGTATTTGCTTATTGTTGAGTATTGGTTCTAGTTGAGGTTTCATTTGTGAAGTTAAATGTTGGTACAAGTTTGGTTATAGCTGATTCCCTTGTCGGGACGTATTTAATTCTTACTGTTGGTTCCCTTGTCGGGATGTGTTTATTCTTATTGTTTGTTCCCTTGCCGGGATAGTTTTGTTTCCTTATTGTTTCCTTGCCGGAATTCTTTTGTGATTGGTGTTGAATTGTATATTGGGATCGAGTTGCACGTCGCAACAATATTATATGGGATCGGGTTGCACACCGCAACATGGAGTAGTAAGGGAGGATAGGAGGGGTCAGTTGCACGCCGCAACAGTGATTTATGATTGGATCGGGTTTCACTTCGCAATAGATTTATATTATTTGGATCGGGTTGTGCGCTGCAATAATAAAGAATAAAAGTGGATATTGATTGTTACTGTTTCCTTATTCTTACTGATGCTGACTTTAAAATGTCCTTTATGTTTTCTCCTGAGTTACTGTTGGTACTTGATATTTACCTGCAACATGTTTCCCTCTCCCATCTTTAACTGCTAGTTTCCGTTATTATTACTTGTCGTATATGCTTTAAACTGAACAGGTTTATTTGGTAGTCTTGTCCTAGCCTTGTCACTACTTCACCGAGGTTAGGCTCGACACTTACCAGCACATGGGGTCGGTTGTGCTAATACTACACTCTGCACTGTGTGCAGATCCCAGTGCTAGAGCATTTGGACCATAGAGAGAGGTTGCTGCCTTCTGTCCATCAGGAGACCCGAGGTAGTCCTGCAGGCGTTCGAAGGCCCCGGCGTCCCCTTCTATCTTTATATTCTATTTTCATTTACTTCAGAGACAGATTGTATCTTTCTTTCCAGACAACTATTTGTAGTATTCGTAGATGGTTCGTGATATTGTGACACCAGTTCTGGGTAGAGATGTACTTTGTATTTTTCGTACTTGTATTTGGATAAGTTATTAGATTTCGTCTTCCGCATGTCTTTAATTATTATTATTATTCCACTGTTGATCGCATGTTGTCTTAAAACTATTAAAAAGGCTAAGTAAAAGAGTTAATGAATCTATAATACTCGTCTTGCCTAGCTTTCACGAGTAAGCTCCATCACGACTCCCGAGGGTGGGAAATTCAGGTCGTCACAAGTTGGTATCAGAGCTCTAGGTTGCTTAGGTTTCACAATTCATGGACAAGCTTGGTAGAGTCTGAGGGATCGGTACACAGACATTTGTGCTTATCCCCCAGAGGCTGCAGAGTTAGGAACGGTTTCACTTCTATTCATCTCTGTTGTGCGGTTTGGTTTCTCAATGCTAATTGAATTTCTACTCTATTCTTTTGCAGATGGCGAGAACACGCGCTTCTTCATCCACTGACCAGCAGCCCGTGCCCCCAACAGCAGTTCCCACGAGGGGCAGAGGATGAGGACGTGCTAGGGGCCAAGGCAGGGGCAGAGCTCAACCTAGAGCAGCAGCAGCAGCGGCGGAGCCTTAGGTAGAGTTTGATGATGAAGTTCCAGTCTAGACAGTTCTGGTGGGCCCAGCTCAGGTCTCAGAGGGGTTCATTGCTACCCTAGTACTCCAAGATGCTCTGGTCCGTCTAGTGGGCCTTATGGAGAGTGTCACCCGGGCAGGCTTACTTCCTGTAGCACCAACCGTCTCTCAGGATGAGGGAGGAGCACAGACTCTCACTACCCACACTCTGGAGTAGATGGCTCCCCAGTCTTAGACTCCAGTAGCTTAGCCAATTAGAGCAGTTCAGCTGGGTGTGGTAGCTCAGATCGGTGATGGAGCAGCTATGTTTGCCGATGCTTTGTAGAGGTTGGACAAGTTCACCAAGCTGTTCACTACTACTTATGGTGGTACATCTTTAGAGGATCCTTAGGATTACTTAGATAGCTGCCATGAGGTTCTTCGGAACATGGGGATAGTGGAGACCAATGGGGTTGACTTTGCTGCTTTTCGTCTGTCAAGTTCCGCCAAGACTTGGTGGAGGGATTATTGTTTGTCTAGGCCATCTGGGTCGCCTACCTTGACTTGGGATCAGTTCTCTCAGCTATTTCTGGAAAAGTTTCTTCCTATTACTCAGAGAGAGGACTATTAGAGACAGTTTGAGCATCTCCAGCAGGGTTCTATGACCGTCACTCAGTACGAGACCAGATTTATTGTTGTGGCCCGTCATGCTCTTATCATACTTCCTACCGAGAGAGAGGGGGTGAGGAGATTCATTGAGGGACTCGCTCAGCCGATCCGATTGCAAATGGCTAAGGAGACTGGGAGCGAGATTTCTTTCCAGGGTGCGACTAATGTGGCCAGGAGAGTTGAGATGTTTCTATCGTAAGGGAGTGGTCAGGGGTCTGACAAGATGCCCCGTCATTCAGGAAGGTTCAGTGGCGCCTCATCTAGAGGCATGGATTCTTTTGGTAGGGGCCATCCTCCCAGGCCATTTCATTTAGCACTTCAGACTTCTCATGGTGCTTCAGGTGGCCGTGGTTCTCATATGCAGTATTCTGATCAGCAGTCCTACCGTGCACCATCAACTCCTATCAAAGCACCTTATATTCAAAGCTATTCTCATGGTCAGCCGGCCCGCCAGGGTCAGTCGCAGCACTCAGGTGGATGCTTTGAGTGCGGTGAGTGGTCATATCCGGAGGGCTTGTCTGAGATTAGTGGGTGTTCAGTCACAGCAGCAGGGTTCAGCTGCTATGGTTCAGGCATCAAGTGTTCCACCGTCTGCTCAGCCAGCTAGGGGTGGGGGTAGAAGTGCTAGAGGTGGAGGTCAGGCCGCTAGAGGTGGAGGCCAACCAGCAGCAGGTCGTCCTAGAGATGTAGTTTAGAGTGGTAGGGCCCAACCTCGATGTTATGCTCTTCCAGCCAGGCCTGAGGCTGAGGCTTTCGATGCGGTTATCACAGGCACTGTTCTGGTTTGTAAGAGATGATTCAGTTCTATTTGATCTAGGATTTACATACTCCTGTGTGTCATCTTATTTTGAACCGTATCTAGTCATGCCTAGTGACTCCTTGAGTGCTCCTGTATATATGTCTGCGCCGGTGGGTGATTCTATTGCTTTTGGACATGGTTGATTTTGATGTCATATTGGGAATGGACTGGCTATCACCTTACCACGCTATCCTGGACTGTCATGCCAAGACTGTGACCTTAGCCTTGCCGGGTTTACCTCGTTTAGAGTGGAGATGGACTCCTAGTCATTCTACCCGTAGGGTTATCTCATATATGAAGGCTCGGCGTATGGTCGAGAAGGGGTGTTTGGCCTATTTAGCACATGTTCGTGATTCTAGTGCTGAGGTTCCTTCTATGGATTCTGTACCTGTTGTTCGTGAGTTTCCTGAGGTATTTCCTTCAGACCTACCGGGTATGCCACCGGACAGAGATATTGAATTCTACATTGATTTGGCTCCGGGCACTCAACCCATTTCTATTCTGCCGTATCGTATGGCCCCGCCTAAGTTAAAAAAATTGAAGGAGCAGTTGCAAGACTTACTTGATAAAGGCTTTACTATACCTAGTGTCTCACCTTGGGGTGCGTCAGTGTTGTTTGTTTAGAAGAAGGACGGATCGATGAGGATGTGTATAGATTATCGGCAGTTGAACAAGGTTACAATCAAGAATAAGTATCCATTGCCGAGGATCGATGATTTGTTTGATCAGCTTCAGGGTGCCAAGGTATTTTCGAAGATTTACTTGAGATCTGGCTACCATCAGTGTAGGATTAGGGCGTCTGATGTCCCTAAGACAGCTTTCCGCACTCGGTATGGGCATTATGAGTTCTTGGTGATGTCATTTGGGTTGACAAATACCCCAACAACTTTTATGGATTTGATGAACCGAGTGTTCAAGCCTTACTTGGATTAGTTCGTGATAGTCTTCATTGATGATATTTTGATCTATTCCCGCAGCGGGGAGGAGCATGAGCATCATCTGAGAGTTGTTCTTCAGACTTTAAGAGATAGTCAGTTGTACGCTAAGTTTTTGAAGCGTGAGTTCTGGTTGAGTTCGGTTGCATTCTTGGGTCACGTTGAATTGGCAGAGGGTATTCAGGTAGATCCGAAGTAGATAAAGGCAGTCAAGAATTGGCCTAGACCCGCGTCAGCTATAGAGATCCGGAGTTTCTTGAGTTTGTAGGCTATTACCGTCAGTTTGTGGAGGGGTTTTCATCTATTGCAGCCCGATGACTAGGTTGACCCAGAAGGGTGCCCAATTCAGGTGGTCGGACGAGTGTGAGGTGAGCTTTTAAAAGCTAAAGACATCTTTAACTACGGCGCCGGTGTTGGTTTTGCCCACAGGTTCAGGGCCATATACAATTTATTGTGACACATCTCGTATTGGACTTGGTACGGTGTTGATGCAGGGTGGTAAAGTCATTGCTTATGCTTCGCAACAGTTGAAGATTCATGAGAAGAATTATCCAGTTCATGATTTGGAGTTAGCAACCATTGTTCACGCGTTAAAGATTTGGAGACATTATCTGTATGGCGTGTCATATGAGTTGTTCACGGATCACAACAGTCTACTGTATTTGTTCAAGCAGAAGGAGCTAAATTTGAGGCAGAGAAGGTGGTTGGAGCTATTGAAAGACTATGATATCACCATCTTATATCATCCGAGAAAGGCCAATGTGGTGGCCGATGCTTTGAGTAGAAAGTCAACCAATATGGGCAGTCTTGCGTATATTCCGGTTAGTGAGAGACCGCTTGCTTTGGATGTTCAGGATTTGGCCAATCAGTTCGTGAGGTAGGATGTTTCTGAGCCCAGCCATATGTTAGCTTGCATAGTCACTCGTTCTTCATTATTTGAGCATATCCGAGATCGGTAGTATGATGATCCTTATTTGCTTGTCCTTAGAGACACAGTGCGACACGGAGGTGCCAAGAAGGTTACAGTTGGAGATGATGGAGTTTTGAGGATGTAGGGTCATATTTATGTGCCTAATGTGGATGGAATTAGAGAGTTGATTTTAGAGGAGGCCTATAGTTCCTGGTACTCTATTCATCTAGGCACCGCTAAGATGTATTAGGATTTGCGGCAACATTATTGGTGGAGGGGGATGGAGAAGGATATTGTTGCATATGTGACTCGGTGTTTAAATTGTCAGCAGGTAAAGTACGAGCATTAGAGACCTGGTGGTTTGTTCCAAAAGATTGAGATTCCTGAGTGGAAGTGGGAACATATCACTATGGACTTTGTTGTTGGACTCCCACGGACTCAGAGAAAGTTCGATACAGTGTGGGTTATTGTTGATAGGCTGACCAAGTCAGCACATTTCATTCCTGTGGCAGTTTCCTATTCTTCTGAGAGGTTAGCCGAGATCTATATCCAGGAGATTGTTCGTCTTCATGGTGTGCTCGTGTCTATCATTTCGGACTAAGGTACGCAGTTTACCTCACATTTCTTGAGTGCAGTTCAGCATGAGTTGGAAACACGGGTCGAGTTGAGCACAACATTTCATCCTCAGACGGACGGGCAGTCCGAGCGTACTATTCAGATTTTGGAGGATATGCTCCGAGCTTGTGTCGTTGACTTTGGAGGCTCGTGGGATCAGTTCTTGCCTTTAGCAAAGTTTGCCTACAACAACAGCTATCGGTCAAGCATCCAGATGGCTCCTTATGAGGCTTTATATGATAGGCGGTGCCGGTCGCCGGTTGGATAGTTTGAGCCGGGAGAGGCTCGGTTGTTGGGTACGGATCTAGTACAGGATGCCTTGGACAAGGTTAAGATTATTCAGGATAGGCTTCGTACAGCTCAGTCCAGGCAAAAGAGTTATGGCGACCGTAAGGTTCGTGATGTGGCATTCATGGTCGGCGAGCGGGTGTTACTTCGGGTGTCGCCTATGAAGGGCGTGATGAGATTTGGGAGGAGGGGCAAGCTTAGCCCTAGATTCATTGACCCGTTTGAGATTCTTGATCGAGTGGGAGAGGTGGCTTACAGACTTGCATAGCCGCCGAGTTTATCAGCCTTGCATCCAGTTTTTTATGTGTCCATGCTTCGGAAGTATCACAATGATCCATCCCACGTGGTAGACTTCAGCACTGTCCAGTTGGACAAGGACATGTCCTATGAGGAGGAGACGGTAGCTATTCTAGACCGGCAAGTTCGTCAGTTGAGATCTAAGAGATTCCCTTCTGTTCATGTTTAGTGGAGAGGTCAGCCTATTGAGGCAGCGACCTGAGAGTCTGAGTCCGATGTGCGGAGCCGATATCCCCATCTTTTCTACGACTCAGGTTCTTTTCTATATCCATTCGAGGACAAACGATTATTTAAGAGGTGGAGAATGTGATGACCCAAAAGGTCATCGCTTGTGTTCCAAGTAAAATTCTGTATTCCGAGGCCTTAAAACCTCTCTTTATCTCACCTCGATTTGCGTGCGCAGTCTGGGCACATTTTTCGGAAAGCTTTTATATGAAAATAAGTAAAATATGGAAATTGGCTTTTAAAATTGAATAAAGTTGACTTTGGTCAACATTATTGGTAAATGGACCCGGACCTGTGATCTGATGGTCTCGTAGGGTCCGCAGTAAAATTTGGGACTTGGGCGTATGCTCGAAATCAAATTACGAGGTCCCAAGCCCGAGAAATGAATTTTTAAAGAAAATAATTTTCTGGAAAATATAAAGTTTTTTAGAGTGAATTGATGCATTTTCTTGATGGTATCGGGTCGGTATCTTGGTTCCGGAGATCGGTACAAGTTTGAAATAACAATTAAGTTGAATCTGTAAAATTTGTAAAGATCGGAATTGGTTTGGTATAAAGCAGACCTATAGTTGAGAAAATAGTAATTTTGATGTTCTTGAGTGATTTCATGAATTTGAGGTTTAATTCATAGTTGTTGATATTATTTTGATGATTTGATTGCACGAGCAAGTCCGTATGATGTTTTTCGACTTGCGTGCATGTTTGGTTTGGAGACTTGAGGGCTCGGGTGAGTTTTGGATAGGCCACGGAGTGAAATTCGACTTAAGAGAACTATTGGTGTGTTGTAGGTCTGCAGGCTTCGCAATTGCGACTAACCATCGCATTGGCGACGACTGGGAAGACGGGTGACCTTAGCATTTGCTAAGCTCCAGTCGCAAAAGCGACTCCAACAGTGTTTGCATTTGCGAGGTTAACATGGCAGTCCTTCCTTCGCAATTACGAAGCCTTGGCCGTAATTGCGAGTTCGCATTTGCGAACATATCATCGCAAATGCGATATCTGCACATGTGTAAATCATAACTTACCCGAAAATTCTTCATTTTTCAAACTCCCTCAAACCCTAAGCTCTCTTGGGTGATTTTCTAAAGAAAAGTTCTTCTCCAAATCGATTGTAAGTCATTTCTAACTCATTTTGTCACAACCCATTTCAATAACAGATCGTGATGGAGCCCAACACTGTTGTCGGGCAAGTTGTCACGACCCATTTCCATAACATAATCGTGATGGTACCCAACACCATTGTCAAGCAAGCCAACGTGGTAGTATTAGTAAATTCTTATTTTACTTACCCAAAACGGTTACAAAATTTCTTAATTTGCAATTAAAATAGGTGATAATATGCAACATTCGATAATAATTATACAACCCAAAAGAAGCGTCTACTAATTTGTGTTCCAAGACCTGGTATCACAAGTTATGGGCAACTAGTAGAATATACAAAAGAATAAATCCATCCTACTGTCCGAAATAGAATAGACATCAAAAATAAATAAAGAGAGACTCCATGAAGTTGCAGAACGGCACATAAAGGGGCAGCTCACCGTGGAAGTCTCGGACTATGAATCAAGGGCGCGCACCAGACTGATAGTCAGATGTACCTACCTCAGATCCTATACAATTAAGTACAGAAGTGTAGTATGAGTACATAAACAATATGTACCCCGTAAGTATCCCGTCTAATCTCTAAGAAGTAGAGACGAGAGGTCGACTTGATATTTACTAAGGTCAAATAATATAATGAAGTGTTACACTAAGCATGGGAGTCACAAATAATCAACAGTTTGTAGCAAGAGGTAATATGTCATGTTCTTAACAATTTTGCAATTAGCCATTTACATTTCAAATATTTAGTAGGTCAAGTCATGGATAAGATTTCACATAGATATCATGCGCACACTATGCCGAGGTCGACGGCCCGATCCAACAAAAAATAAATTGTGCACTGCCAGAGGGTCGAATGGCGCGAACCATAGATGCATCTATTTCTACCGAGGTGATCGTCCCGATCTACAGTTATCAATTAATATCAAGAAAACACATGAATGCGCATTTAATTCCAAGTAAATTCATGCAAGTGTCCAACAAGTGTATACATTCACTTATATTCCTTTCAAGTCTCTAGCATTCCCTAAGTGATCACATTAGCAAGAAAATATAGAGACATTCACAAATATAACATGATACGGGTCCTAGATTACCTGGACAATTAACATATTAGTAGCTATGCACGGACTCTCGTCACCTAGTGCGTACGTAGTACCCGCATTTAGCAGCAAATTACTCAATTATTACACCTATGGGGACAATTCCCTCTTACAAGGTTAGAAAGGAGACTCACCTCGCTCCAAAGTGCACTTCCAATACCAAGAACGAGCCCAAACCCTCAATTCGGAGCTGAGCGATCCAAAACTAGTTAAAATAGGTAGGAACTAGTCAATATAAGCTCACAAGATCGAATTCTAGCTATTTAAGCCATTTCCCAACCATTAATACAAGTTTCCTAAAATCCGACCCCAGGCCCACGTGCCCGGATTCCGAAATTTTCCGAAGAAAGTCGTTCTCTATAAGGATCAATAATATATGATTTCTAATTCATTTCATAACCAATTTCGTGGTAGAATCTAAGTTTTATTAAAACCCTAGGTCTAGCTCAAACCCCTTGATTTCTCCAAATCTTTAGGTGTTAATCTACCCAAAACTCGAGTGTTAAACTTAGAAATAAGGGGGATAAACTTACCTCACGATGCTATGTGGAAATCCCTTCTCAAGAGCTCCAAAATTGCTCAATACCCGAGTGCCAAATGATCAAAAATGGCTAGAGCTCGACTTAAATGAAGCTCACTGCTCAGCAGTTTCCACATATGCGGTCAGGGGACAACATCTACGGTCCCGCATCTGCGAGAGGAAAAGCATCTGCAGAATTGGCTAAAAGGGCTGGGACCGCTTCTACTGTCTTGAAGAAGCATCTGCGACTAAGGAGCCGCTTCTGCGGTTTGGCCTGGCCAGCTCTGGGCCGCATCGGCGAGGCTACGACCGCTTCTATGGTCTCGCATCTGTGGTCGACCAACCGCAGGTGCGGTTATGATAGAAGCAGACGCTTCAGCACTTCTCCAAATTCCCAGCTTTACTCGAGCCTCATCCGTTTGACGTTCGGGGCTCCCGGGCCCCGCCCGAACATACCGACAAGTCTAAAATTACGAGATGGACCTACTTGAACCTTCGGAACGCCCGAAATAACGCTAAATCTAAGAGTCATCCCCTAAAACCAAATGAATCAAACTTATGAACTTCAAGTTCTTAATTTTTCTCTAACGAGCCAAAACGCCCTAAAAATACTCGGACTGACACCAAATTTTGCAGGCAAGTCTTAAATGATATATTGGAACTGTACCGGGCTCTAGAACCAACATACGAGCCCGATACCCATGGAATCAATCATGAATTAGTTTCTTTAAATCTTTAAAACTTCATATTAACAATTTCTGATAAAAATTCATTACTCGGGCTAGGGACCTCGGAATTCGATTTCGGGCATACCAGGTCCCATATTTTTCTATGGACCCTCCGAGACCGTCAAATCACAAATTCGGGTCCGTTTGCTCAAAATACTGACCAAAGTCAAACTTAGCCTTTTAAGAAAATCCTAAGGAATCAAATGGGCATATTTCACTCCAAACTCTTCCAAATCCCGAACCCACCATCCCTGCAATTCGTAAATTAGTTAAAGCAAGCGCGAGGAGTTTTATTTAAAGGAACATGGTTCTATAAGGCAAAACGACCAGTTGGGTAGTTACACATTTTCTTTAATCTATAACATCTTTTTACATGATTTCAACTCAAAATCTAGGAGTTTCATGGGGGAAATTGGGTGTTTTGGGTAGAACTTTGGATTTTCAAATCTTGGGGATTTGGACCTTGATTTGGGGTCTGATTTCAAAACAAATTATATATTTGAGTTCGTGGATGAATGGGTAATCGGGTTTTCATTCGAACCTCGGGTTTTGACTATGTGGGCTCGGGGTCGATTTTTGATTTTTTATGGAAATCTTTAGAAAACCTATTTCCATGCATTAGAATTGATTCATTTAGCATTTAATTATATCGTTAAGTAAATTGTGGCTAGATACAAGCGAAGTGATGGTGGAATCAAGAGGTAAAGCGGTAGTTGAAGCTTGAATTGTGTTCGCGACATTGAGGTAAGTATTTTGTCTAACCTAAGCTTGAGGAAACCGGTATTGTGCTTTATTTGCTATGTGCTAGTGTAGTGTACGATGTATAGGTGTGGTGACGAGTATCTATACGTCGTTGTCAAACATGCCCGTGAGTCCTAAATTGTCACGACCCAAACCGATGGGCCGTGATGGGCACCCAATACCTTACTCAACTGAGTACCAACGTAACGTATCTTTCTTATTACCTCATCATCATATACACGTGACATACGGGCCTAACAGACCAACATGATCATTTATAAATTCAAAACATCGGCCGACAAGGCCGTACAATCTTTTACGTACACGACATATGTCTACAAGCCTCTAAGAGTACATAAATATCATAAAGGTCGGGACATAGTCCTGCCATACCAAACAATACACGTCTAAATAATATTAACCAAACACGCAACTCCGAAGCAATATGAGTGCACCAACATCTTCCGCTGAGCTGATAGCCTACTTGGAGGGCTCTCAACCTGTCTGTCTGGACCTGCGAGCATGAAACACAGCATCCCCAGGCAAAAGGAACGTCAGTACGAAGTAATGTACCGAGTATGTAAGGCAATATACTAAAAGATGAAATTAAACTGATAATAATAACTACAGGTAGCTGGAAGTCAAAGATAATTTGAAGATATGCTTACCTGCTGATACTGACTCAACTCTCTTAATATAGTAAGTAAAATAGTTGTCCGGCCCTATAAGGCTCGGTATATATAACTACTCTACCGTAGTAGATATATATATATAACTGCTCTGTTGTAGTAGGCTCGCTCATATGCGCTCGGCCATACTAGGCTTTGTATCTCGACCAACTGGGCTCGCTCATAAGCGCTCGACCATAGTAGGCTCGATATATATATAACTGCTCTGCCGTAGTAGGCTCGCTCATATGCGCTCGGCCATACTAGGCTTTGTATCTCGACCAACTGGGCTCGCTCATAAGCGCTCGACCATAGTAGGCTCGATATATATATAATTGCTTTGCCGTAGTAGGCTCGCTCATAGGCATTCAGCCATATTAGGCTCTGTATCTCGACCAACTAGGCTCGCTCATAAGTGCTCGGCCATAGTAGGCTTGGTATATATATAACTGACTTACCATTTTATCTGAGGTTGCCCAATAGGGGCCTGCCTATCGATTATAGCTCGATGGTAATGAAAATACTTTTACTACTGTATATATATAAACTCTCTGCTCTCTTGACTGGAAGAAGGAAATACTCAACTGAATATGAATTCCCCATAAGGAGAATATGGTTATTTACAAAACTAGAAAAATATATGTAACTTCCGAGAATAGCAAAATATACGCAAATTTCGGAATATGAATTTTTCTTTATGCCTCGTTATCAACTTATATAATGACGAGATCATGCCAAAATGAAGAAAGAGCTTAGGCTTAACATACATGGAATAGGAATAACTCCATATAATTATCCCGTTGTGAACCTTCGTGGTTGAGCAAAATTTGCCCTTGCTTGTAAAAATTCACGGACGATTATTGCTTCTTGGAATGAATTACGTTTTTTCTTTGTTTGGAAGGGGTATGGTTTCTGCTTTTGATTTGAACCAAGACTTTGCTTATGGATTTTTAAGGTTGGACAAAGATTCTGTACCTAATATCTTTTGGTTTGAAAATCAAAATACAGAATATGGTTACTCATATCCTTGGTTTGCTAAGACTTTAAAGCTTAGTCATTCCCATCATTTAGCCATTTAGCAAAAGTGACTATTAGTCACTTCCAATTTCGTGGCTTCTTGCCACGTGGGGTGGGGGTGGGATGTAAATTTTTATCCACTTATTAGTTAACTGGGTAATGTTTCGTTACCCGGTAATTAATCCATTACCCGCATAATTTAAAAATTACCACAACTTACTTAAAATTCTTTTTTTTAAAATACTTCATATATAGTTTATATATTATACTACTATGGTCATATGGTACTTTGCATGGTACTAGTTCATAACTATCGGGCATTATCGCTGTTTTATTCCAAATTGGCCACTTTCAACGAAACTCGTTTTCTTTAATCCGTGTACCGCTTTATCCTTCATAACACTTACAATCCTTATAATCTCCAAATAATTTTCTCCTTGGACTGATATCAATTACCTTACAACAAATTCAACGCACAATACTACAAGGTGCAACACTGTCGTAACTTAATACTGCGAAACGTAACCTCACCGTAATGTAATACTGCAGAGGGTAACATCATCGTAATAATTACTGCAGGGCATAACATCATCGTAATATAATACTGCGGGACGTAATATCGACGTAGTATTGTGGGGCGTAACATAAATTATAATCGTTGTGGTCTTAATAAGTACTACAAATGCCTAAGTTGTTGATTCTCCGTGTTGGTCAAGAATTATGATTGTTCTCGTGGTATTTGCTTATTGTTGAGTATTGTTCTAGTTGAGGTTTCATTTGTGAAGTTAAATGTTGGTACAAGTTTGGTTAAAGTTGATTTCCTTGCTGGGACGTATTTAATTCTTACCGTTGGTTCTCTTGCCGGGATGTATTTATTCGAATATTATTGGTTCCCTTGCCGGGATAGTTTTGTTTCCTTATTGTTCCCTTGCCGGGATTCTTTTGTGATTGGTGTTGAATTATATATTGGGATCCGGTTGCACTGTATATTGGGATCCGGTTGCACGCTGCAACAATATTATATGGGATCGGGTTGCATGCCGCAACATGAAGTAATAAGGGAGGATAGGAGGGGTTGAATTGCACGTCGCAACAGTGATTAATGATTGAATCGGGATGCACACCGCAACAGTGATTTATGATTGGATCGGGTTATACGCCGCAATAGTGATATATGATTTGGATCGGGTTGCATGCCGCAACAGATTTATATTATTTGGATGGGGTTGTGCACCGCAACAATAATGAATAAAAGTGGATATTTATTGTTACTCTTTCCTTATTCTTACTGATGCTGATTTTAAAATATCCTTTATGTTTTCTCCTGAGTTACTGTTGGTACTTGATATTTCCCCATAGCATGTTTCCCTCTCCCTTCTTTAACTGCTAGTTTTCGTTATTATTACTTGTCGTATATGCTTTAAACTGCACAGGTTTATTTGGTAGTGTCCTAGCCTCGTCACTACTTCGCCGAGGTTAGGCTCGACAATTACCAGAACATGGGGTCAGTTGTACTGATATTACACTCTGCACTGTGTGTAGATCCCGATGTTGGAGCATTTGGACCGTAGAGAGAGGTTGCTGCCTTCAGTCCATCATCAGACCCGAGGTAGTCCTGCAGGCGTCCGCAGGCCCTGACGTCCCCTTCTATCTTTATATTCTGTTTTCATTTACTTCATAGACAAATTGTATCTTTCTTTCCAGACAACTGTTTGTGGTATTCGTAGATGATCCGTGATATTGTGACATCAGTTCTGGGTAGAGATGTACTTTGTATTTTTCGTACTTGTATTTGGCTAAGTTATCAGATTTCGTCTTCCGCATGTCTTTAATTATTATTGTTTTTATTCCACTGTTGATCGCATGTTGTTTTAAAACTGTTAAAAAGGCTAAATAAAAGGGTTAATGAATCTATAATACTCGGCCTGCCTAGCTTTCACGAATATGTGCCATCACGACTCCCGAGGGTGGAAAATCCGAGTCGTGACATAACCACAATCATTTATATGTGCTTTATAAAATCTCATATCAAATCAATGACAAACATTACTTTCACAGAGTAAAGGATTATTTTGAGAATCTTTATTATTTTCATTACCAAAATGATGACGATTATAATTTCATCTATTGTCACGTCCACATCTATTGATACATTCATAGTAATAATTTTGTCTTCTTTCAGACTTATTACATACTGCTATCACATTCTCTTAAGGGAATGAGAATGAAGCAAATTCAATGGGATGTGTTTTCACTTCTTGTGCTCACAATCATACATGACTTTGATCATAGCAAAACATAAAAATTCTACCACTTCGAGTGGTTATAATTTCTTAATAACTCCATTAAAGTTATGATCAAAATTTATTGTATTTGCTTGTATTTAAAATCAAATTATAGAGTAAAAGAGAAAAATACGGTAAAATACTTACCTTAAATCTAGAATTTAATCATGAAGGAAGTTCTTGGAACAATTGACAATCATTATGCTCTATCCCAAAGCTTCTACCCAATTGGTTAGAGTCTCGTGCTGATAAAGTGTTATGAAACAATAAAAGAAGAAGAACAATATTGCAGAGAAAAGTAGGGAGAGAGAATTCTTATTGATTTGGGATCAATTACAATAGAATAGAACCCCTCTATTTATAGGGGAAAAATGACTTAGCCACCAAGTAATAAACCATAGAATCTCTCTAAATATAGACATTCACCATAAATAAAATTCTATTTATAACATATTTCATATACTCCTATTATATTTATGTAAACATTAGGGATTTTTCTCCTAATATAACTAAATCTCTTGATTGAAGGAACTAATAATGGATTGAGAGCCTATTAAGGTGGAATGTATATATTTCATAACAAAAATGTGTTTAGTCGGGTAAATACAAAAACATAGATATTTTTCATAATAAGGTTTCAAATAGTGTATAGGAACGAAAAAATTCCAAGTGATAATACCCCTTATGATTATAAGGTCATCTAGAGGGCCCAAATTAAAGCATCTGACCCGCTTTCCATATAGAGATCGGCCCAGCTCATTTAATTTTCATGATAGGAAAGAGTTTTGGAAAAGTCAAGGATCAAAAAAAGGATGAACTTGAAATTGTGCGTCTATAACTGCATAATTGAAATCAAACTGAAATCTCACTATGTCACAGTCGTAGAAAAATTTGCAAATATTTTTCTCACTCATGATTATGATTTAGGGCTATCACACATATTCTATACACCCATAAAGGTATATCCATCATGGAATTTCAGAAATAATTCTTGTTTGGAAGCTTATTGTTGGCATAGCTATAATTTAGCTAATTACATTCTGTAGCTACTAATTACCTGTCATAGGATGTATGTCGATGTATTCAATTTGGTTGTATACATTGTATTCAATTCGAATGTATTCGTACTTATAATTTTTATATTATATTTAATTCACTGTATTGAATTCAGTTGTATTCAAACAACAAAAAATCAAGAAATAGGGTGTATACCGCTATATTCAATTCGCTTTATATATTGTACAATTCCGCTCTATTCATTCTTAACTATTTTATATTGTATTCAATTCAATTGTATTCAAACAAAAAAAAAAATTGACAAAACAGTGATATTCGGTTGTATTCAATTCACTATATTCATTTGGGCTGCTTTTATACTGTATTAAATTTGACTGTATTCAAACAACAAAAATTCAAAAAGATACAGGAATCTACCACAAAAAATAACCTTCGGAATACATAAATGCAGGCGAAAATACAAAAATAAATTGTATTTGCATTGAAAATACAGGATACACTCAAATTTGAGTGTATTTGTAAAAAATACAATATATTTGTGTCATTGTATCTGACTCAATAGCAAAGAAGAGAAGAAAGTTCGCCGAAGATGATGTCTTCCGGCCAAGAAAATACTGTATACATTGTATTAAAACTAAAAATGGAGACGAACAAAAATCCAGCTAGATCTGAGAATACACTATCACATTGTATCTACCAAAATTCTATCAGATAAATAAAAGTTTGGCCAAAATGTGTATTTCATTGTATTTAATTCGGCCACAAGAAATAAAATATATTCAAATTTGAGAAATACACTCAGATCTGAGAAAGTACACTCGAATCTGAGAAATCCGGTCGATTGGCCATGGATTCCATCCAGAGATGATAGCAGCGGTGGAGGTAATGACAAGGCCTACCAGGATTGAGGAATTTGAGGTACTAAATTGAGAAATTTTTATAGCGGGTGAGAGAAGAAATACTTGAAATGACCCGATCGGTCGTTTTGAGCTCTAGCGCGTCGTTTGACAGTTTGAGGCTATGAGCAGCTTTACTTGAGGTATTATGACTTTTACGCATGGTTAGAATTAAATTCCGGGAAGTTCAGAGTTGATTTGGAAAGAGAATTCGCATCTCAGAAGCTTTAAGTTGGAAGAATTGACAAAGATTGGATTTTTGAGTAAATGACCTAGGAATCGGGATTTGAAGGTTACAACATGTTTGTATGATGATTTTGAACTTGGACGTATGTCCGGATCGGGTTTCGGTTGACCCGGGAGCATTTCGGCGCCTATTGTGGAAGTTAGCATTTTGGAAGAATTTCATAAGTTTGGATTGAAGTACATTTCAGTGTTATCGATGTCCGTTTGGGATTCCGAGTCTGGAATAGCTCTGTATGATTATTCGGGTATTGGGGGCGCATCCGAAAGTGGATTCGGAGGCCCATAGGTCATTTTTGAGTCATTTGGCTAAAGTTAGAAATTTGAAGGTTTTTGAGAAGTTTGACCGAAAGTGGACTTTTTGATATCGGGGTCGGATTCTGATTCCGAAAATTGGAGTAGGTCAGCAATGTCGAATATGACTTGTGTGCAAAATTTAAGGTCCATCGGACGTGATTTAATAGGTTTCGACATCGAATGAAGAAGGTCAAAGTTCTAAAGTTCATCAAGTTTGAAATGGAGTATGATTCGTGATTTGGAGTTGTTTGATGTGATTTGAGACCGCGAACAGGTCCGCATTATGGTTTGGGACTAGCTGGTATGATTGGTCGGGGCCTCGGGTGAATTCCGGATGGTTAACGGATCAAATTTGGAATTTAAAGAAGAAATGAAGCAGCTGCCTTCTGGTGTAACCGCACCTGATAGGCTTGGGCCGCAGGTGTAGAGCCGCAAAAGCGGCCTTTGTGTCGCAAAAGCAGAAATGGACTGGGCTAGGCTGGGACCGTAGATGTGGTTATTTTGCCGTAGAAGCAGGACTGCACATGTGGAAGGAGAAGTGCAGAAGCGGAGTGAGGGGCCCGGTGGGAGACCATAGAAGCGGTTTTGGGGCCGCACCTGCGGAATCGTAGAAGCGGTCAAGTGACCGCAGGTGCGGAAAGGCTGGAGGCAGTGAGGTTCTTTAAAAATTGGGGTTTGGCTCATTTTCACTCCATTTCTTTCATGGAAGCCAATTTTTGAGCAACTTGGGAGTGCCGTTTTCACCACCAAGCATGAGGTAAGTGGTTTATACTAGTTTGAGTTCAATATATCGATTATGTATATGTTTTAACTTGGAAATTAGTAAAAATTTGGAATTTTGAGGAAAACCTAAAATTTTGGTATTCTTGGATTTTGCCCACGATTTTGGACATGAAAGAGTAAATTATATATTTGGGTTCATGAGGTGATCGGTAAACTTTATCTTCGAAAATTTTTGGAATCGCGTAACGTGAACTCGAGGGCGATTTTGCAACTTTCTAAGCGGAGTTGGGAATTTACATAAATTGAATTGTAATGAGTAATTGAGCATATATTAATGGGTTTACATAATTATTGGCTAGTTTTGGAGCGTTGTGCATCTATTTGAGTCATCGGAAGGGCGTGGAATGCCCGTTATGGAACTTCAGAGCGAGGTGAGTCTCCTTTCTAACCTTGTAAGAGGGAATTGTCCCCATAGGTGAATTAATTGGCTATGTGCTTCTCTTTGTGGGGGCTACGTACACACGAGGTAACGAGAGTATGTGCGTAGCTACTATTATGCTTAAGTCCGGGTAGTCTAGGACCCAAAAGGATGCTTTACTTGTAATATTTTCATTCTTGTTGTCAATTAAAAATGCTTGAAGCATTTTGGACTTTGTAAATAAATTTCTAAAAGACTAGACATCATTTTCTTAACTTTTAAAAGAGAAATTTGCCCTTCCTTGAATATTGCTCCTTGATGAATTCTTGATTGACTGTTTGATGTATTTATTTTTATTTGACCGCGTCGCATGTATGATTCGCGAGCGGGATAATAGATGCATCTATAGTTCGGGCCATTTTACCCTCTCGCAATGCACAATTTAAATATTGTTGGATCGGGGCGTACGACCTCGACATGATTTGCGCATGCTTGTATTGCGTGACTTGTAAACTTATAAATGATAATATTGCGTCCCTGGTTTGAGATAAATGCATAAATAATGAAAAAATGAATTTGGAAATTCTCTATAAATGAAAGAATTGTTTACTTGCTTCATGTTATTCAGTTACAACTATTTTTATGAAAATCCTCGATTTACTATATTATTGGTATATTATTATTGGACCACTAGTAAGTGTCGAAGTCGACCTCTCGTCTCTACTTCTTCGAGATTAGACGGGATACTTATTGGGTACACGTCGTTTCGCACTCATGCTATACTTGCTGTGCATTTTTGTTGCACATGCACATGTATGTCTAGTGGCCTAGTTTGGCGCAGCGGCATGGTTGATACACGGACTTAGGTGAGCTGCACTTCTCGAGACAATCCGCAACCAGCAGAGTCTCCTTTAAAGTACTGTATTGTATTTTCTCTACTGTCTAATTTGTATTCCGGACGGTTATTGTATTACATTATTTCCTAGAAATAGCTCATGCATTTGTGACACCGGGTTCTGGAATGATTATGGGATTATTCAATATTAGGTCTTTTATAGACATCATTATTATTTCAGTGAATTTCATTATTTATTGTTTAATGTATAAAAGAAATGATCTCAATAAATACTAAAATGGAGATTTAATTAACTTTTTGGTGTTAGGTTGCCTGACAATGGTGTCCGGCGCTATCACGACCCTTAGTGGATTTTGGATCGTGACCGAGTACAAAGGAGATCAAAAAAATAAAAAAGAGTTCGAACGTCAGTATTCTAATGGGTTAGGCGGCGGTGGTTCTCCGACGAGATTGTAACACCAGAGAGATTGAGAGTTTAGGGAGATGGGGGAGGGAGCTAGGCTATAGTACTAAGATGAAAAGAGGAAATGAGGAAAAAGTTAATTTAGAGTTAAAAATCCCTTAGAGAGGATATTTTCTACAAAATCTAATATATAACTATGTATTATAATTAGTTTAAAGTGTATTTATTTAGTATAAATATAGTGTATAATTTAGTTAAACCATGTAAAATTTCCATTCATCATTGGCCTATTACACCCTGCTACTTCTGCACTTGTTAAAAAGGCCGTTAATTTCGTGTTCTAACGTATTGCTTTCTTCAATAATTAAAAGAACGAATAGGAAAAAGGTACTGTAAATAATAAATTTGCGTAGAGAAAATAAAATCAAGATCGAAAAAATATCAGAACAATCGTAGTATTTTATTTTGAATATTTGAGTGTTATAATCTCTATGAATCCTCAGATTCTTCTTTTCAATAGTAAATAAATTCAAGGGCCTTTGAGCTTGATCTTGAATCTATGTTTGTTGCCACGATCGATGATCTTGTTCTTGAGCTTAAGCTTGGTTGCTTGAACTTGACCTTGATTTGCTCTTCGTTCTTGAGCTTGAACTTGATTTCTTGAACTTGAACTTGATTGCTTGAAGGTTGAAGCTTATAGAGAAATTTGCGATGTTTGATCCACGAGCTCTCTATTGATTCTTGTTATAACTTCTGGTGTCTTTTTTGAGTTATGAATACCCCTATTTATAGTTGTAGAAGGGAGGAGTTGTGATAAGAACAAACTCTTTCCGACCAATCAAATTGAGGTGTGACATAGCCGCATTTGATTGGCCAGAACATGTCACTTATACACGTGGCGAGATTTCATTAGACTTTTAATGTGACTTGGCATGCCTTGTCATTTTGACACGTGACATGATCCTATTGGCTCTTCCGTTTGACTTGGCGCGCCACGTCATTTGACACGTGACACCAAACTGGGCCTCTAGGAAGATGACATCTTGGGCTTAATGAAGTGGGCTCATCATTTGTAGCTCAATTAAATGGACTAGCCCAATAATATTGGACTTATATAATTAATCCAATTATATTAGCCTGTAATATTTATTTGGCCTAAAATATATTTAATTGAGATTAAATCCAAATTTCATTATGGATTTAAATTTAATTAAATTTTAATTGTCTATAAATGCCTCTTATTTCAAAACTTATCGGATATATAATTTAGAAACTAGGCTTGAAGTATCACAACAACATTTGCTTGTTCTTTATCTGACCGTTTAACTTAGTTTAAGATTAAAGAACATAGATCTCAAATACCAAGCAACTCTATATAGTGCACACTTTTTAAGGCACTTAAAATTGGACTATCAGTGAGCACATGATTGCTTTCTTTCACGTGCCACCACTAAAGCACTTTTGAATTCATCGAATTGGCTATTGATATAATTCTTGATGTTGCCAGTGTTCTAATCCAAGTAATAATCTGAAAGGCATACCTTTTCACATTTGAACTCGTTCCTCTTCGTCCTACTGTGATTCTCCAGCCCCTACTATGAAAACACTTTTGAATCCAATTAGGAGTCAAATTATCGAGTACCACATCGAATTCTAAAGGGCCAACCACTACCGTTTGACATATATAAATACTGCATGCTCTCACGTCTATTGAGCATCAATTTGTAGTATTTGCAAGCCACTTGAAGTCTATTTTTTTTACGATTTAGAAGTATTGAGGCGAAGTTAATTTCTTCTTATTTTCTTCTACTTTCTTTATTTTATTGTCCTTTTGTAGGTCAAGCAAGAAAGATATATTCTTGTTCAACAAGATGATTCACGCATGAAGAAGGTGGCCTTAGAGTGTGAGGGGATGAGTACTCATCCCTGCCCAAATATCAGAGAGATTACTCTCAGTGGCCTGACTATCGGAGAGATTACTCTCAATGTGGCCCGACTATCGGAGAGATTACTCCCAAATGACCCGACTATCGGAGAGATTACTCTCAAAATGACCCGACTATCAGAGACATCACTCTCAAAATGATCCGACTATCAGAGAGATTACTCTCAAAATGACCCGACTATCGGAGAGATTACTCTCAAGGCGTCCCGACTATCGGAGAGATTACTCTCAAAATGATTCGACTATCGGAGAGATTACTCTCAAGATGGCCCGACTATCGGAGAGATTACTCTCAAAATGACCCGACTATCGGAGAGATTACTCTCAAAATGACCCGACTATCGGAGAGATTACTCTCAAAGTGGCCCGACTTCCGGAGAGCCCAACTTAAGGTGCAAAGTGACTCATATGTCCACCTTAAGATTGGAAAGTTATAGTTCCTTTTAAGGACAAACCCACGAAGAGGCCGATTTAAGGTACAAAGGGACTTATATGTCCACCTTAAGATTGGAAAGTTATAAAGCTTCAACTCGAAGACTTCATGGACTTGATGACATCGACTTGAACACTTGGAAAACTTTGAAGATTCGGCGGACTTTGCAGACTTCAACTTGAAGACCGACAAATTTGAAGATTCGGCAGACTTTGATGTTTCAATCTGAAAAATTTGAGGGCTCAATTACTTCCACTTGAAGACCGACGAGTTTGAGGACCTCAAGTTGAAGACTTCAACTTGGAGACCTGGAGGGCTTAGATATCTCAACTTGAAGGGTGGCAAACGTGAAGACTTCAACTTGAAGACCGACGAACTTGAAGATTTCAACTTGGAGACTTCGAGGGCTTAAATGTGTCAGCTTTTCTTTTGCTTTACATTGTCCGACTTTTATCTTAGTCGCATAATTTTCAGCTTTAAGCGCTTGAAACAAAAGATTCATATTTTGTTGTGGGAGAGTCCAAATAATGAACCATTAGATTTCTCGAAAATTAAACTTCAATATCTAAAATATATCCAAAATTTAGAATCAAACACCTTCAGAATCGCCCCAGATAATATTTTGAAACCAACTTTAGATTCCACCACATTGAAAATTTCAGCTTTGCGCAGTATCACCAAAAAAATTGCATCTTAGTGTAGGGACGTCAAAATTACAAACCGTTTGATTTCATGAAAACTAGACTTAAAGATCTAGAACATATCCAAAATTCTCAATCAAACAACTTCAAAATCATCCCAGATAATATTTTGAAATTAACTTTATATTGCACCATGCTACCAATTCTAGATTTGCGCAGTCTCACCAAAAAATTCATATCTTGGTGTAAAAATATCAAAATTACAAACCGTTTGATTTTATGAAAACTAGACTTCAAGATATATAATATATCCAAAATTCTCAATCAAACAGCTTTACAATCTCCCCAGATAATATTTTGAAATTAACTTTATATTGTACTACGCTATCAATTCCCGATTTGTGCAGTCTTACCAAAAAAATCATATCTTGGTGTAGAAGCGTCAAAATTACGAATAGTTTGATTTTTCGGAAACAAAACATCAAAATTTAAATCATATCCAAAATTTAAAATTTAATACCTTAAGGTTTGTTTCAGATAATATTCCAAATTCAACATAAAATTCTGACACGCTAACAATTTCAGATTGCACGACTTCACCAAAACTTTTGTATCTTGGTATGGAAGCCTCAAGATCGGACGATGTATTTCTTTCCATAAATCAAAATTTAAGAGCTATATTCTCACAAATATCTTGGGTTCAAGTCTCACTGAATTTGAAACATTGTGCCAAACAATCTTTTCCTTATGCTTGTGTTTCCTTTTGATGCCTCTCTTCTCTTCCCCCTTTTTTAAGGCAGAGGGCGGACTTTAAGACCAACAAACTTGAAGATTTGGCAAAGCTAAAGACATAGAGAATCCCTGGACTTCAATGCAAATACTTGACATCCTTCTAAAATCGGCCCATTGAAGATATCAATTTACCATGGAGGGTTGCCCCCTTTAAATCAAATGAGATCAAAGTTCAACAGGAGGATGGCATTTCAGCTTGATCTTACATTCCTTCATACTTCATTCGAACAACAGTTGGGGCAATATGTATCTTTTGAACTTATGCGAATGAACTTAGAATGAAACTCTAAGCTGCCTAAGTACCCCGGTGAAGAGGATCAAGTCATACCGTAGTTCAGACTGGGTGATTTTTTTAAATATTTTTCTTTTATTTTTTTTATGTCCTAACTTTTGCTTAGACCGCCTCTTTCGAAGTTTTCAACCTAGAGGACACTTTTTTGGAGGGGGAGGCATACACAGTTTAGACTCATGCGGGATAGGAATGTAGCAACATGTAGTTTAGGCTCATGCGTCAAGGAGCGTTGCAACTTCAAGGATAATACTTCTTTAAAAACTTGCCATTTATAGGGCTGATTCTCATGCCATCTACATCAACCAACTTGTAAGCCCCACTTGAGTAAGCTTCTTGTACAACATATGGCCCATCCCATTTTGAAGTGAACTTCCCTACAGGTTTATGGGAAGTAATTATGGGTCTTCGTACGACAAGGACTTGATCTCTTACTTGAAAGGATCTGGGGCGAACTCTTTTATTGAAGGCGCGAGACAATCGAGCTTGATAACATTCAAGACTTTGTTGAGATTCCAACCTCTTCTCATCAAGAGCCTCCAACTCTGCTAATCGAAGTCGAGCATTTTCTTCATCAGTGATCCGTTCTTGAATAGCAGTCATAATGAAGGTATTTGATGCACAAGTGGCAAGACGACTTCGACTCCATAAACGAGTGAATAAGGAGTCACCTATGTTGGCGTGTAGTGAGTCGTCCTATATGCCCATAGAGCTTCTTCAATACGGTCATTCCAATCTCGTTTGGATTTGAAGACAACTTTCTTTAATAAGTTGCATAGAGTTTTGTTGAATGCCTCAGCTAGACCATTGGCGGCAGTATCGTACATCGAAGAGTTAGGTTTTTTGAAGCCAAAGAGATCACAAATCTTGTTCATCAACCTATTATCGAATGACTTCCCATTATCCGTTATTATGTAACAAGGAATTCCAAAGCGATAAATAATGTTTACTCGGATGAAACTTGCAACATTTTCCTTCTTTACTTCCTTAAGAGCAACAACTTCAGCCCATTTTGAGAAGTAGTCAGTTGCAGCCAAGATGTATAGGTGCCCACCAGAGGACTTTGGCAGTGGTCCAACAACATCCAATCCCAAGCATCAAACGGCCAGGATGCAATAGTCGGGTGCAACACTTTAGGAGGTTGATGAATAAAATTCGCATGAAATTGACAAGCTTTGCATCTTCGAGCATAGTCCAAACAATCTTTTACCATCATTGGCCAATAATATCCCATCCTTTTTATATGGAAGTGGAGCTTTGGTCCAGACTGGTGTGACCCACATACCCCAGAATGTGCCTCTTGCAAAGCTTGGAGTGTTTCTTCTTCCCCTAAGCATCGCAAGAGTACTCCTTAAATTGACCTTCTCTATAGAGTATCTTTGTAGTAAAGGAAGCGAGGTGCACGACGATGGATTGCAGTCCTTCTCTGCAGATTTACTAGAAGTATCCCACAGCATAAGTAGTCGATAATGGTTGTCGCCATTCTTCTTTCTCAACTTCAGAAACCGCGACAAGATGCTTAAGTTCATTTTCTTCCCCTTCAGCCTCATTTGGAAGAGGTACTACCCATTTTTGGCAGATTATAATTTGCGCTTGATCAGGCAGGGTTAATGTTGAAGCTAGGGTAGCTAAAGCATCAGCCTTCTTATTTTCTTTCCTTGGCACATGCTGAATAGTCACATCGTCGAGCCACCCCATTAATGTTTTAGCATATTCATGATATGGGCGTAGTTCAGGCTTCTTGACCTCGTAACTACCTAAAAGCTGATTGACCACTAACTAGGAGTCACAAAAGACTTGCAATTGCAATTGCTTCATATCGATGGCCATTCCAAGACCAAGTATTAATGATTGATACTCAACAACATTGTTGGAACATAGTTGTATCAAGGTGAAATAGTAGGGCAAGACTTCACCTTAGGGAGTGACAAATACTACGCCAGGCCCAGCTCTCCCACGATGTGCAACACCATCAAAGTACATCTTCTATAGAGGTTGAACTTCAACGACCATTGTGTCATCATCATGTAGTTCATCAGTTAACTCTCAATCATCAGGTATCAGATGAATTGCCAAAAAGTCTGCCAATGCTTGTCTTTTTACAGCCTTTTGAGGGATGTACAAAACCTCGAACTGTTGAAATTGGAGGTACCATCTCGCTAGTTGATCACTAAGAATAAGTTTACATCACGAACTTGATGGGATTTTCTTTAGAAACAAGACGGACAACATGAGCTTTAAAGTAGTGCTTCAACTTTTGAATTGAGAAGTGGAACAACCCGACCGGTCATTTTGAGAAATTGCACTTCGCTCGCTAGTTCCCAGGAATGACTAGCCTCATGAGATATATTATGACTCATGCAAATCCTCGATTTTGGTTTTCAGGATAATTGGAATATATTTGGAAGAATAATTCTCAGTTTTAAGCTTTAAATTTGAAAGGTTTGACTAAGTTTTAACTTCTTAGTATTCGATCGGATTTGGATTTTTATGATTTGGTTAGCTCCGTCGGATGATTTTGGACTTAGGAGCGCGTTCGGAATGGAATTTGGAGGTATGTGGAAGATTTAAGGTTGAGTTGGTGAAATTGGAATTTGGCATTTTCCGGTCGACAATGGAAACTTTGATATCGGGGTCGGAATAGAATTCTGGAAGTTGGAGTAGGTTCGTAGTGTCATTTGTGATGTGTGTGCAAAATTTTAGGACATTTGGATGAGGTTTGATAAGTTTCGGTGTCGTTTGTGAAATTTGGAAGTTTATAATTCCTTACGCTTGAATCTGATGGTGATTCGATGTTTTGATGTTGTTTTGAGTGTTTCGAGGGTTGGAACAAGTTTGAATGATGTTACGGGATATGTTGGAATATTTGGTTGAGGTCCCGAGGGCCCGAGGTGTGTTTCGGATGCTCAATGGGACTTATTTGGACTTAAAGAGTTAGCTGATTTTGCTGGTTTTATGTTGCAGAGGATTTGTTCTATGCGATCGCCAACTTGGGTCTGCGATCGCGATGGTATGTGAATTTGGCTATCATGAACGCGTGGCTGAGGTCACGCTCGCGTAGTGTTGGGTTTGAGCTGAGGTTGATGGTTATCTCTTCGCGTTCGCGAGGGTTGTTCCGCGAACGCCTAGTTCATTCAGCAGTGTTTAACGCTATTGCGAAAGGGATTATGCGATCGCGTAGGGCAATTTCAGGAGCATCTTTTCTTCCTCTTTGCGATCACGATGGTGCTTCCGCTATCGCGATAAATATGTATCTGGGCAGATTTAAAAGATTCAAACGAGGGTTCCGAGTTCGTAACATAAAATGGAAGTGAGAGCTCGGTATAAGGCGATTTTTGAAGGGATTTTTAGAGAAGTGATTGGGGTAAGTGTTCTTCACCTAATTTTGGTTAAATTCCATGATTGTATCTTGATTTTTATCTTATAAATTGGAAATTTTGGGTAAAAATTGGGGGAAAATGGAAGAGAATTAGAGAGATGATTTTGGGGATTTGAATGGGCATTTGATGTCGGATTTTGATGATTTTGGTATGTATAGACTCGTGAGAGGATAAAGATTTTATTGATGTAATTTTTATCGAATTTCAAGACATGGGCCCGGGGGTCGGGTTTGGCCAATTTTGGGATTTTGAGTGTAATTTGATAATTTTTGCGTGGGCTTTGTCCCTTTGGCATGTATTGATGATATGATTCTGATTTTAAATAGATTCAAGGTGATTTGAGGCCGACTCGAGAGGCAAGGGCATTGCGGAGTAGATTTTTGTCCGGTTTGAGGTAAGTAATGATTGTAAATATTGTCCTGAGGGTATGTAACCCTGGATTTCACATCGTTGTGCTACTTTGAGGTGACGTACATGCTAGATGACGAGTGTGGGGTCGTGCACCATTGGGGATTGTGACTTGTCCGTCCCGTACGACTATTAAGTCGCGTATTTGATTGAAAACTATCTGATACTATTGTGTTTTGGAAAGTATTATTATGTTTTGAGCTGAATGCCATAGTTGGGCCTCGTGCCAATTGTTTGGAATCGTATGGGCTTTTTCTACTACTATTCCTCACTGTTTTGACTTAATATTTGTACTCAGTCATGCTATATTTTACTGATTTCATAACTCAGCCTATTTACTCAGTTTGATGCTATAAATGATATTTTGTGCCGAACGCCCTATTTTACTGATAGTCCGAGTGGCTTGTGAGGTTGATGGCTGAGAGACGTCGAGGGCCTAACTATGAGGTTGATGACTGAGAGAGGCCGAGAGATTGATTGTGAGGTTAATGAGTAAGAGAGGCTGAGGGCTTGTTGTGAGAATTTTATATTTATGGATTGGGCTACATGCCACAGCGATATATATATATATATATATATATGTATGTATCTGTATGTATATGTATATGGATCCGGCTGCACGTCGCAGCGATATATGGATCGGGCTGCACGCCGCAACGATATAGTGCTTGGGCTGTAGGATATATATATATATATATATATATATATATATATATATATATATATATATATATATATATATATATATATATATATATGTATTTGTATGTATATGTATATGTATATGGATCCGGCTGCACGTCGCAGCGATATATGGATCGGGCTGCACGCCGTAGCGATATGTTGGATCAGGCTGCACGCCGCAACGATATAGTGCTTGGGCTGTAGGAGCCCCTCCGGAGTCTACACACCCCCAGTGAGCGCAACCGACTATATATATGGATTGGGCTTCACGCCGCAGCGGTTATTATATGGTACCTATTGAGCGTGAGTACTGAGTGTGAGCGCTAATTGATGAGACTTGAGTCATGAGTGATTGAGAGGCTTGCCCGAGGGGCTATATATATATGTATACGAGTGATGCTTTGCCTGAGGGGATTGTTTTATGAAATTACTATTTTCACTCATCTTTATACTAAGCCTCTATTGAAAATATTAATCAAATATTTTGAATAACTTCCATTGAAACTAGAATTTTTACGAGATGTTTGGAATTCAATTACTGATTTGGTTTTGTTATTTCCATTGAGATTTTCATGTTATGTGATGTATATGAATGACCGAGGGGTTTGCAAGGAGGGTTGTTTATGTTTTGCCTGAGGGGCCGATTACGATTTTCATCACTTTCACTATAAACTACATTGAACCTCTATTGAAACTGTTAAAAAGTTAATATTTCAAAGGATTTTACTGAAATTGGAGTTTAACGAGATGATTTGATTTGTATCCTATTTTTCTGGAAACATATTGTACCCACTGTGGTGCTATGACATGGATTACGTGATTTCTTACTGCTCAATCTTTATTTACTTTTATTACTTACTGAGTTGGCTGATCGAGGCCAACCCTATACTACTATGAGGTAGCAAGAGAGGTCGAAACAACTTTTACCCGAGAAGGTCGGGATCGATTTCCACAGTGAGCTAGATGTTGGAGTTGAGTTTCTATCTAAAGTGGAGTTGTGTATTTGTTGCTAATTGCACTTCAGAACATTTTTGGTTTTGATATTAATTCTAATTTTATAATACTACAATGCTAAATTAGGCTAAGTAAAGCTAAGATTAAACTATTGCAAGTTGTTCAAATAGATAAAAAGGCACTAGGGTAGTGACTTTCTCCTAGGTGACTAATTGACGGATTCTTGAGTCTAAGGCTAGATTGTCACATTTGGGGAATATGATATAACCATTGCACGATTCTACTCACTCTACACCTCTCGGTAGTTCAAGTGATTTTGCCCGAATTGACTTTCTCAAGACCAATTGGGTATGCAAATTTGTGCAAGCAATCAAGGTTTTCAAGTCGGGTATTACTATCTCTAGGTTTAACACTTTAATTGGGGCTATCAATCTCTTGAATACACCCCAATTCCTTGTTGGACTAATTTCATGGACTTAGGATCTCTTTCTCAAGAAGTGCCAAAGTCTACTAGGCATAAACTAGTGTTTGCAACCACTAATTCCACATTAAAACCCTAAATTAGCCCAAATATCAAACACCCGTAGACAATCAAGCATCAAAACACAAGACCCATCAATTACCCACACTAGAGTTGAGCCACAACCCTAGCTGATGGGTCTAACTACTCATAATTAGAGAAGAAAACAAAGCAATAGATGAAGAAAAGCCCATAATAATTAATTGCTAAATAAAACTTGAAGATTAAATGTTGAAACTAAGCTAAAATTAATTAAAATAGTAAAAGGAATGAAGTCACGAGCGCAACTCTATCCCAAAATCTATCTGATGACCTAAAAATGGGAAAAGAAACTATTTATACTAGGCTGAAAATTCTGGACAAAAATACCCCGGCGGGGCTAGTGGGACCGCACAAAATCGAGTGTGGACGCACTAAGGCTCTTGGCTTGATTTATCTGCTCTCTAAACTTGGGCTTTGCGGAGCGCACACAGTCGAGTGCGGCCGCGATAGCTTCTATTGTGGTCCGCGCAAAAAGGACCGCGGACCGCAATGGCTAGTTCCTCCAAAATGCCACCTCTCTGAACCTTGGCTCTGCGGACCACACGAAATCGAGTGCAGCCGCAATGAACCTAATGCGGACCGCACAAAACCCTCTGCGGCCGCATTGCCTTGTGTCCTGAAAAGCATCCTATCTGAACTTCATCTGTGCGGACCGCACATAATGGTGTGCGGCCGCAATGGCCCTATTTGCCTGAGCTTGATCTTGTCTTGGTACTTGTGCAAGTTTCACTTCTTTTTGAGTTGGTTTTTGACACCTTGTCACCTTGTTGATCAAACCTGCAATCAAGCACAACTTGTGAGCCTTTGGGACTATTTTGTACACATTTCTAATCAAAACTTAAAGAAGAAGGAATTTAAAATGCATCATAATCCCTAGTTATCAACTTCCCCAAATTTAAGCTTTTGCTTGTCCTCAAGTAAACAAAATAAGACCTACCCCTTAAGAGAAAATCCAAGAAAATTCAGCTGTCCAAAAAATGACCTCATCTAGCATCAATTGGGACTAACAATTGCCCTCAATTCAAATGAACCATTAACAACATTCACTCTTTTAAACACCATGGATTTAGTGCGACACAAGAGCATCAAGAGTTGACTCAACACATCAAAGAAACTCTTTCTATTACTTTGGTCATTGTGGAACCCAAACTCACACATCCTCAACTCTCCCTAAGCAAACCTCACTTTTAGGGTAGTGGCACTCAGAACAAGGTTAATGGAACTACACTCATCTCTCTCAAGGAAAAGTCACAAGTCCAGCTCTAAGTACCATATACTTGCCCCTTATGTAAGTCACCTCTAATGAAAGTTTCATTCAACTCAAGATCATATAGGGTTTTTGTGGGGACAAAGTGAAGGCTTTTGGTTCAGGGTAGGAAATGTTTGGTCTAAGTAGGTTCCATCTTCCCTTTAGCACTTCTTTTTCTTCATTTTGGCACACATTTACTTGCCTTTTTTTTAAAGTCATTTCACTTCTTTCTAAGGGGTTAGAGAGACTCTCACTCTTTCTTGTTCATTTCAAATCTTTTCTCCTTTCTCAATTTTTCATACCTTTCATTCTTTGATTTTATTGAATCCCTTCACTTATTTCTACATTGAACATTCTTTTTGTGTTTTTGCTTTTCTTTCTTTTTCATTGCCTTTCCTTTTCTTCTTTTTGTACCTTTTTACCACTTTGTTGCATTCCTCGTCTCTCCCCCCAAACTTATACTTTTGCCAAGTGCTAAGGAAAGATAGAGTGCCAAGAGAGGGTATCTTTTAGAACGGGTAAAGGCTTGTACATGGTTCTTGAAAGAAAAAGGTCTAAGGCTCAAAAGGGTTGACTAGGGATTTATCATTGGTAGGCTGTGGAAGTGTTCAAGCTATCATTTGGATCAAGGAGAGCCTATAATCATGTCTCAAGTCAAATTACACCTAGGATTTCTCCTCGACAAATATTCAACGCAAGTTCTAGACCAATGGCTCGGGACTTGGACTTGAAATGCAATTTCTCACCACACAAGCTATGGGATCGCTAAAGACACAGAGTTGGGGGCCCACAATAACCTTAGATAAGATTTGAGCACACAATGGTCCCGAGAAACCACTTGATGATTATCGGCCAACACAAGAGTCTCAAGGTCATAACTTTCACCATCCTATACACAACAATTTGTTTTTGACCGTAAGATTAAAAGCAAATGTGTTAGGACCAAGTGAAGCTTTGCTTGAGGCACCCTTACCACTAACCACTAAAAAGCTAAAAGAAAAGAAAAACAGACTCAAACCCTTAAGAATGTTATCATGCCATCCATCATCGGGAAGAGCCACCCGGTTCACACAAATTCCACCTTTGGAAAGAACCGTGGCATTAAGAAAACCAAAAGCTTATTGCAAAAACTCAAAACAAGAAGCTACGAGTATAAAATAAGAAGCTAAGAAAAGGAAAAATGCGGAAAGTAAAATGAATATGTATAAGAGGGGATTTAATTGAATATACAATAGGGGAGATAAATATATACAATGGAACATAACTTTTATATACATACCCAAGGTAAAAAGTGCAGAAAATGTAATGAAATACTGAAATTATAAACATACCAAAGATAAAAAAGAAAGAAAGAAATCATCTATATATACAATCATGAAAATCCAAGTAGGGCCTACCTCCTAAAATTAAAGGTGGCATTGTCCTCAATGCCAACTAAGCAAAATAAGTACCAAAAATAGAGGAAAGAGGATACAGAAACTCTCTATGGGTCATCCGTCAGCATGGGATCCTTAGTGGTCCCTGAGTCCTCCGTATGCTCGGGAACCTAAGACTAGCTCCATGTGACCTGTGGCTCTGCTATTGGGACTTGGGCCTGGACCTGGACAGGCTCCTAGGCTGCAACTTGTGGCTGACTGGAGGAAGTCTCCGGTGGGTCCGCTAACTGGATAACTGCATCATCGGACTGGGGGATCAGCCTTTTCCTCTTAGGAGTCCTCTCGGACTGCTCTGGCTGGGGATGGGCTGGTGGCACAGGGTCATGTAGTAGCAAATCCAAAGGCAGGTGATCTGCCTTCAATCTCTTCACCTCGACCTATAACTCCTTCACGGACTCTTTGGAAGCCCGAGTCTTCCTCATCTTCTTAGCCTCCCTAGAAAGCTCCTTGAGAGCCTTTCCGTGTGAATCAACAGCGTCCGTAAGCAATTTCTGGTTCTCAAGGATCTTCTTCTAGTTGTCCAGAAGATCCTTGAGAGTGTCCTCAATGGACTGTGGGACCTGTGGAGGAGGAGGTGCTAACTGAGATGCCACAGTAGTAAATAATACATACAGCTTAGAAGTAACTGTCTGCATCCAGTTGTTGATGCTAGTGAGGGCCTGGCTCAAACGGTGGGCAGTCAATGGATAGGCAATGGTGGAGGGTATGTCTGGCTCTGCTGAAGTGGATGGGCCTGGGGCCTGGTCTGCTGAAGTGAAGGGAGGCTATGGAGTAGTCACTACCACTATTGGCTCTTCAGACTGGCCAGTTGAAGTAGTGGATTTCCTCTTGAAGTGCTTACCTTTAGGGTTGTCATCACCCTATAGGCTATACCACGAGAAAGGTGCCTTTGCCTTCACTTTCATGTCAAATTTGCGCTTCTCCACATCTTGGTCCTTTAGGTACATGGTTAGAAAGTTGGGGAATGGGTAAGACCTGTCACCCTCATTCACTACCCGTGTAATGACCTGGGACATCACATTCTCGACATTGATCGGGTACCCCGCCATGATGGATGCTACTAAGATCTCCCGGTGAATTGGGAGCGAGTTGTCATGTGTGGTAGGATCTAGCCTGCTACAGACAAATGTATCCCACCCCTTTGACTCAAAGTTCAATGTCCTCCTCAATATCTTCACCCCCGCAGTTAGCCACTCGGGGGTGGTAACTGGGATTGCCAAGTACTTCGCCAACCACGGACGGGCTTCTTCACCCAACTTCATTTTTTCTTCAAGTATAGGGACTCATCTTCCTCCGTGAAGCCCAAATAGTCATTGATGATCTTGCTATCAAACTTCACTTTCAGATTCCGCACTATGGTGACCGTGGTACCCTTTTTGATATGGTCCACGTTGGTGTAGAATTCTTTCACCAAGTGCTCATTAGCGTCATCCACCTACCCGATAAAGTAGTCCCAACCTGCTATATCTCTGAATTGCTTCAACACATTTGGGTTGTGAGACAGAAAATTCTGAGTAATGATTTTTCTCTTCGGTATCAACCTCTTTTCTGGCCACCACTCTCTGAATTTCTGGTAGGCAATCTCACTGACGAACCGGTCCTCCCATGCCTCCGGATTTCTAGTCCGCTCTACCCTACCAACTTGAGGCTCACCCCCTTCTACTTCTTCCTCTTCTTCTGCTACTGCATCCTCTCGGGATAATGAAGCTGTAGGAGAGGTGGAGTACTCATCCCCACTGGCTGCAGCTGAGCCCTCAGACGACCCAGAAGATACATGTACTGACGCTTGGGCAGTGGGGGGAGGTGGAGGTGTATCTCTTAATCTGTTTCTCTCTGGCCAGGCAGGAATAAACTCTGGCACGGAGTCTGAAGATGCCTTCCGGGAGGGCTCATACTCACTCCCTGACTGGTCAATGGCCATGTCGGCAGCATTTATAAGTTTCCTTGTATTTTTTATGTTTTGACGAGCTTGTGGGGTCAACCTTATCATCTTTTGTTTCGCACCCTGGGAGGACTTTCCTCTTCCTGGTTGTTTAGCACCCTTGCCTCTTAATTTTACCATTGTCTGCAAACAAATTCAGTCATGCTTTGTTAGTATCTAGAAAAACAATGTAATTCACAGTTGCAAAAAAAATGTTGCAGACAGTTTTTAAACTTGCAGAGTGTGGACCGCACAAAATGCAGTGCGGCCGCAAAGAGGCCATTGCGGACCGCACAAAATCCATTGTGGTCCGCATAGATGTGGGGTTCACACTACTCACTCTCTGAAACTATGCACCGCGGACCACACAAAATGGCAATATGGTCCGCATTGAGGCATCGTGGACCGTACAAAATGCAATGCGGTCGCGGTCCTCAAATGTCAGCTTTCAGGTCTTTCACCATTGCGGTCCGCACAAAATACCATGGCAGACCGCACAGGGGCACCGCGGACCGCACAAATTCCACCGCGGTCTGCACTAAGTACCAAGTAGTAGCACCAACCTAGGGTTCATGATTTGTTCAATTTTAGTCCACTTTTTCACCTATTGAAGAGTCCCTAAGTGTTGGTTCCGTCATTTAACTACCTAAACTAACTTTAAACAAAACTTAACAAACCTAAGCTACAATATTGAAATAAATACGGGAAAGCTAGGAAGAGGAACAGAGAAAAACAAAAAAAAATTAAAAGAAAATAACAAAATTAAGCAATTAAGAAGAAGTTAGAGTTACCAGAAGTGAGAAGTACTGAAGATAGATGAGTCTTAGCAGTTAATTACAAGCAATTTAGAGAGATGAACAATGTTTTAGTGTCTCTGAGATTGGAAAGATCGAAAAGTTCAAAAAGAGGGCCTCGGGTCCTATTTATAGAAAAAGGTCTTGGGCCCCATTTCACCTGCACACCGCGGACCGCACAAAATGGCACCACGGTCCGTATTGCTCAAAACCATAGGGCTCAGACAAGTCAACCACTACGGTCCGCACAAAATGCAATGCGGCCACAATGAACCACCGCAAACCGCATAAAATGCAATGCGGCCGCGGTGGTAAACTTCAGAGAACCCCAAGTTTTTCAAATCACCAGTGCGGTCCACATTGATTTCTTGCCCCCGCACTGAGGTCTTTGCGGCCGCACAAAATGCAGTATAGTCCGCATTGACAACTTCAGAGAGTGGTCATTTTCCAACTTTTTTCCTGCACTGCATCAACACAATCCTACAGCATCTCACAACCAGTCAGTCCAAAAATAAATCCTACACTACAATGAAAATCAAAGAAAAACAAGAAGAAAAACACATGGGTTGCCTCCCAAGAAGCGCCTAATTTAACGTCGCGGCACGACGCAGGTTACCATCAAATCATTTGAGATGAAGAAGTGCCACCACATGGCTGTCATCAATTTTTTCCAAGTAGTGCTTGACCCTGTGCCCATTTACTCTGAAAACTTCCCCATTTTTGTTCTTCAAATCAAGTGCACTAAACGGGGTCACAAACACCATTTAAAAAGGTCCACTCCATTTTGACTTAAGCTTTCCCAGAAATAGATGTAACCGAGAGTTGGACAAGAGAACAAATCACCCACTTTGAACTCCTTGCCACGAGCATATTTATCATGAAGGTAATTCATCTTGTCCTTGTACAAGGACGAACTAGAGTAGGCATGGAATCAGAATTCATCAAGTTCATTAAGCTGCTCCACACAAAGATTTGCTCCCACATCCCATTCAAGATTTAACTTCCTCAAAGACCACATGGCCTTGTGCTCTAACTCAATCAGTAGATGGAAAACTTTCCCAAACACCAACCGATACGGAGACATACCAATCAGAGTCTCGTAAGCAGTCCTATAAGCCCATAGAGCATCATCCAATTTCTTTGACCAATCGGTCCTATTTGCATTGACCGTCTTTGACAATATACTCTTGATTTTCCTATTTGAGATTTCAACTTGGCCACTCACTTGAGGATGATAAGGAGTAGAAACTTTGTGGTTGACACCATACTTTGCAAGCAAAGCATCAAAAGCTCTATTGCAAAAATAAGACCCCCTATCACTAATGATTGCACGAGGAGTGGCAAATCTTGTAAAAATGCTCTTCTTGAGAAATGCAACAACACTCTGGGCCTCATTGTTGGGTAAATCCATGGCTTCAACCCACTTTGAAACATAGTCCACCGCCACAAGAATGTATGTTTTCCTACACGAGCTAACAAACGGGCCCATAAAATCAATGCCCCATACATCAAAAATATCAACCTCAAGAATGGTATTGAGAGGCATCTCATCTTTATTTAAAATTCCGCCCGCTCTTTGACATTCGTCACACCTCTTCACAAGTTCGCTTGCATCTTTGTACAAAGTTGGCCAATAAAACCCACAACTAAGAACTTTGGAAGCCGTCCTCGCCCTGCCATGATGGCCACCATAGGGAGAGGAATGACAAGCCTCCAAGATACTCAATTGCTCTTCCTCCGGGACATACCTTCGGATCACACCATCCGTGCAAATCTTGAACAAGTGCGGCTCATCCCAATAGAAATCCAAACTATCCCGTTTGAGCTTCTTCCTTTGGTTAGAAGAGAGCTCACACGGGATTATACCAGTCACAAGGAAATTAGCAACATCCGCAAACCATGGCATACCATTCACCGACACCAAAAGGAGTTATTCGTCAGGAAATGAATCATTGATCTCTAGGCCATCACAAGGCCTCCCCTCCTCCTCCAAGTGGGACAAGTGGTCCGCCACTTGGTTTTCACTACCCTTCCGGTCCACAATCTCTAAATCAAACTCTTGAAGTAACAAGACCCATCTCATCACTCTAGCTTTGGAATCCTTCTTCGTCATCAAGTACCGGAGTGCGGCATGATCGGTATGGACTATGACTTTGACACCCATAAGATACGGCCGAAAGATTTCCTTTGCGAACACAATAGCCAAAAGTTCTTTCTCGGTCATCGTGTATTTCACTTGAGCATCATTCATTGTCTTGCTCGCATAGTACACCGGATGAAACATTTTGTTCACTCTTTGACCCAAAACCGCCCTAACCGCAACATCGCTCACATCACACATGAGCTCAAAAGGCAAGCTCCAATTAGGTGCGGTAATGATAGGAGTGGTGGTCAACTTATGCTTGAGAAGTTCAAAGGCTTGCATGCACTCTCATCGAACACAAACTTGGCATCCTTTTCCAATAGCTTGCATAAGGGGTTCACTACCTTAGAAAAGTCTTTGATAAATCTCTAGTAGAACCCCGCATGCCCAAGAAAACTTCTAACTCCCTTAACAGAGGTAGGGGAGGGAGCCTTGAAATCGCATCAATTTTTGATTTGTCTACCTCAATACAGTGCTTTGAAATTTATGCCCAAGAACTATGCCCTCTTCTACCATGAAGTGGCATTTCTACCAACTAAGAACAAGATTGGTTTCTTCACAATAGGCCAAAACTCTATCAAAATTTTTCAAATACTCATCAAATGAATCACCCACAACACTGAAGTCGTCCATGAACAACTCCAAAATATCTTCCACCATATCGGTGAAAATGGCCATCATACACCAAATGTAGCCGGTGCATTACGCAACACAAAAGGCATTTGAGAAAAGGCAAATGTGCCATATGGACAAGTGAATGTGGTCTTCTCCTGGTCTTCTAGAGCAATCAAGATTTGGTTGTACCCAGAATACCCATCCAAGAAACAATAGAAGGCACGCCTAGCAAGTCGGTCTAACATCTGGTCAAGAAAAGGCAATGGAAAGTGATCCTTGCGGGTCACTTTATTCAACTTGCGGTAGTCCATGCATACCCTCCAACCGGTGATGGTTTTGGTAGGAATCAGCTCAATTTTTGAATTTGCAACCACGGTCATGCCACCCTTCTTCGGTACACATTGCACCGGCGAAGTCCAAGAGCTATCAAAGATGGGGTACACAACCCCGACATCCAACCACTTGATTACCTCCTTTTTCACAACTTCTTGCATGGCCTCGTTCAATCTCCTTTGATGTTCCAAGGAGGGCGTTGCATCATATTCCAGAATAATCTTGTACATACAGAATACGGGGCTTATCCCCCGGATATCAACTAGAGTCAATTCAATTGCCTTTTTCCGCTTTTGAAGCACCGCTAATGTGGCATCAACCTACATGTTAGTAAGACAAGAGGAAAAAATAACTTGCAAAGTAGAACTAGGTCCTAAGAACTAATACCTGAGGTGTGGAGGCAACGACTTCAATTCCAACACCGGAGGCTCCTCAATTGAAGGTTTTTTTGGTGGAGTCTTCCAATTCTCAAGGTCCAAAGATAGTTTTCTAGGCTCATAAGAGTAAGAGCCCATTCTATGTAAAGCATTCACACACTCCACTCGGCCCTCATCATCATTGACATCAAGATTCAACAATACGGCCTCCAGAGGGTCCTCCACATTGATCATTGCACTGGTATCATCAACTATCACTGCCGTGACAAGGTCCACAAAAGAGCACACCTCGGAACTGTTGGGCTGCTTCATTGACTTGCACACATGAAAGACCATTTTTTCATCACCCACCCGGAAGGTGAGTTCCCTTGCTTCCACATCAACTAAGGCCTTCCCAGTAGCAAGGAAAGGTTTCCCCAATATGATTGGAACGTCATAATCCACCTCAGAATCCAAGATCACAAAATCAGCTGGCAAGATAAATTTGTCTACCCAGACAAGCACATCATCAATAATACCCAATTGTCTCTTCATCATTCTATCCACCATTTGCAATCTCATGGAAGTCGGCCTCGGTTGCCCAATATCAAAAGTCTTGAAAACTGAGTAGGGCATCAAGTTGATACTTTCCCCCAAATCACATAGAGCCTTAGCAAAGTCCGCACTCTCAATGGTGCAAGGAATGGTGAAAGCACCGGGATCTTTGTCATTAAGTCCTTCATGAATTTAGCATAGCCCGACATTTGTTCAAGAGCCTTCGCTAAGGGCACATTAATGGATAATCTCTTCATCATATCAATGAACTTTTTAAACTAATTCTCATTTTTTTTGCTTTGCTAGCCTTTGAGGATAAGGTGGAGGTGGCCTTGGCAAAGAAGCCTTGACTTTAGGCACAACCGGCTTCGGCATGTCTATTACGTGTTCCCCTAGACGGGTTCGCATCATTTTGAGTTTCCACCTCGGCATCTTGAATATCAATCCTCACTTCTTCATTCACATTCTCATCAATCCCATTTTCAACCACCAAAGGAACTCCATCTTCTTGCAACTCAACTTCATCACTCAAAATTTGCTTTTGTTTGGAGGCATTCACATCACCGCCTCGTCCACTCCTTGTAGTTACCGCCATAACATGATTGTTCCCACCCTTCGGGTTTACTACCGTATCACTTGGTAGAGCACCCTTAGGCCAAGTATTCAAGGACTATGAGATTTGGCCTAACTGAACCTCCAAATTTCTAATTGAAGTATTGTGGGAAGATAACTGAGCATCGGAATCCGCACTCTTCTTCATCATCTGTTCAAACATCATTTCAATTCTCCCTATATCAGGGTTAGAAGAACTAGGACATTGGGATGAAAATGGGGGCGGATTGTTCGGTTGTTGGTACATTTGGGGCCTTTGAAAGCCTTGCCCCCGGTTTTCTTGGTTGCCATTGTTCCACCCACCTTGATTGTTGTTACCACCCCTTTTGTTGTTGTTCCATTCCAATTACCCCGATTGTTCTGATTATTGTTCTGATTGTCCCAGTTGGAGTTTTGGTTGTTGTTCCCCCAATTACCATTGCCTTGTTATTGATTGCCCCAATTGCCTTGGGGCCTCCATTGTTGTTGGTTGGAAGAATTGCCCCTTTGGCCTTGATAATTGTTCACGTATTGTACCTCTTCATTTTCCCCATCATAACTATCATCTTGGAATCCACCACAATCATTGTCAAATTGCTTCGAATTCCCTTGGTTCTGTTGACCTTGTTGTTTTCTTTTGTTGACTAGCATGTTGACACCCTCCATAGCATTTACTTGGCGAGGATTTTGAACTTGTTGCAACTGTGCCTTTGCTAGTTAGTTCATTGTAGTTGTCAACTCAGCTATAGCCTGCCCATGATCATATAACTCCTTGTGCAAATGAGTGACCGTGGGGTCACCCTGAGGCACATTGGCTCTACTTTGTAAAGTAGAAGAAGTATCATCCATCTCGTCAAGAATGTCACAAGCCTCATCATAAGACAACTTCATGAAGTTGCCCCCAGCAAGTTGGTTCACTATGCATTGGTTTGTTATGTTAATGCCCCGGTAGAAAGTCTGTTGGATCATCGCCTCAGTCATATCATTGTTGGGGCATTCCTTCACCATTTTTCTATAGTGCTCCCAAATCTCATGCAAAGGTTCAGTGGGCTCCTGCTTGAAAGCTAAGATCTCATATCTCAATGCTGCCATATGCCCCAGTGAGAAAAATTTTGCAATAAACTTGTCCGCCAACTCATCCCAAGTTGTGATGGAATGGTTGGAAAGTCACTCAAGCCAATCCGATACATTCCCTCTAAGTGAGAATGGGAAGAGTCTCAATCGAAGTGCATCCTCGGACACATTAGTTTTCTTGCTCCCCCAACAAGTATCCACGAACCCCTTGAGATGTTTGTAATCATTTTGATTGGCAGCGCCCATGAAATACCCACACTGCTCCATCAATGTCAGCATCACATTGGTAATTTGAAAATTGCCGCTCCAATCCGGGGCAGGACAATTGCACTTGCATAGCCTTGGTTTGGAAGCACTCGAGGAGCCACTCTCTGAGGTGGTGGGGGAGGGTCTAAAATATTATCATTAGCCTGACGGCCTCTCCTTTGTCCTTGAGGCACAATAGGGACCTCATCTTCAACATTGTCATCTACTTCCTCCCCTGGCAGAAGATCTCCAAGAGGTGTGTTGTTTAAGTTTGCTGCCATTTAGTGCCTGGAGTTGTGACAAACACAAATTAGTAACAAATAAGGAAAGAAGAACGATACACAAAACTATTTAGATAGATAGCCAAAACCGTTAGCTCCGCGGTAACGGCACCAAAAAGTGATCGAGGCCAACCCTATACTACTATGAAGTAGCAAAAGAGATCGAAGCACCTTTTACCCGAGAAGGTCGGGATCGATTTCCACAGGGAGCTAGATATTGGAGTTGAGTTTCTATCTAAAGTAGAGTTGTGTATTTGTTCCTAATTGCACTTCTGAACATTTTTGGTTTTGATATTAATTCTAATTTTATAATACTACAATGCTAAATTAGGCTAAGTAAAGCTAAGATTAAACTATTGCAAGTTTTTCAAATAGATAAAAAGGCACTAGGGTAGTGACTTTCTCCTAGGTGGCTAATTGATGGATTCTTGAGTATAAGGCTAGATTGTCACATTTGGAGAATATGATATAACCATTGTACGATTCTGCTCACTCTACACCTCTCGGTGGTTCGAGTGATTTTGCCCGAATTAACTTTCTCAAGACCAATTGGGTATGCAAATTTATGCAAGCAATCAAGGTTCAAGTCGGGTATTACTATCTCTAGGTTTAACCCTTTAATTGGGGCTATCAATCTCTTGAATACGCCCCAATTCCTTGTTGGACTAATTTCATGGACTTAGGCTCTCTTTCTCAAGAATAGCCAAAGTCTACTAGGCATAAACTAGTGTTTGCAACTACTAATTCCACATTAAAACCCTAAATTAGCCCAAATATCAAACACCCATAGACAATCAAGCATCAAAACACAAGACCCATCGATTACCCACACTAGGGTTGAGCCACAACCCTAGCTGATGGGTCTAGATACTTATAACACTACAATAAATTTAGCCTACAACCACACTTATTTTAGACTGCGCCCAAGAAGTGTTGCAAAAATATTTATGAGAATGCTTTCAAATGGTGGCCTTTGGGTAGAGTCTTTGACTACAGTTTTTAAGGCAACGCTCAGAAAGCATTCCTTTTAAACAAAAAGACTACACTTTTTAAGGGTGGCTAATAATAAAATATTTGACAACACTTATTATAGGTATTGTAATGCTTTTAAAGAGTGGTTTTATTGGCAGAACTAATGTAACACTGCGTACCTTAAAAATTTACCCCCAAAATTTTCTAAAAAAATCAAAAGGCAGTAACATGATACTCATATGTATATCTCTTTTCAGAAGTACTAGAAAATTCCCCCCATCCCCAATTCATCTTCCTTCCCCATGGTTTCACAAAACTCAGCTTCACGTTGCTTCTGTTACTGAAGCAATACCATTATTGTCTCCTGGGCTGACTGGTAGGGTGTTCTCTTTCTTTTGTTTCGCTGATTCGCTGCTATTTTCTCACTTCCTGCTTCGTCTTTTTAATTTTTTTCTTTTGGTTTGATATTAATATACCTAAATAGCTAAATTTTGCTCAGGATCGATAATCTTCCGTTGTTCGAGATGAGCGGCTAAGATCTCTTCTTGCGATTGTGCAGTCATGACGATGAGAGTTTTATGAGAAAAATTCAGTTCAGTTGTTAAAAAAGACTCACGCTGACTCCTAAAACCCTAGACGTCGAAGAAATTTGTGAATTTTTCGTTTTTGCGTAGGATTCAGCGGGTAATAAACTGTGATTATATTATCTTTACCAATACTGATCTTGAAATTACTACTTTTATTCTAACATTGTATCATTATTTGCTAAGAAATATTAACCAACGATAAAAAAATTCTTGTGTGCATTTGTTAATTATGCTAATTAAGCACAGGGGGAAATTAATAGTCATAAATTCTTATTAAGCTATAGGGAATATCTGTATTTAGCTTTGTTATCTTCTGAATGTTAAAATTTATATTTCAACACATGCTTCATTGTTACGAGAGGTCTTGTTTATGGCAAAATTGGGTACAAAGGTATTCATGTTAGTATTTTTGTATTGAATTCTAATATCTGATTCTTTTCTCCACCAAAATTAGTCAACACTCGAAAAGATCCGTGGTATACTTGAAGTTAGGTTTGGCATAAAATAAGTGTCATGACTAGGTAAGAGATTCATATTCTCTTTATTTTCTTATTATGCTACTATACAACACCCTATTTTGGAAAAGTTTATTATTTTTAATATCTATTTGTTATGTATAGTTATTGCTTATGTGAATATCTATTTTCAAATCTAATATCACCATTGATTTTTAGGTTTTCAAATGTTCTGTCCTAAGGCTGGATGAATCTACCAAGGTATAACAAATAGTATACTGATGGTGTTCAATATTCCAGGGGCTTTGCTAATTCAAATGATGAATGTTTGTACATGTTAGTCAATTGCTTGATTAACAACTAAAGACACTAGAAACTCCAACTTTAATATTCATTTTTTGTTTTTGACGCTTTAGTCTCTGTTTATTTTATATGCAGATTGTCCCTTTTGGTATTGGTAGAAGGTATTAAATTGGTTATTTTTGACTCTCTTTGTTAAAATCTAAAGCTGCATATGTAAGCATTTTGATCTTATTTGGTTCCTTAAATTTAAAGCATTTGGTTACTATTTCTCGTGCCTCAAGTAAATATTGTAACATGAAGAACTATATTACATCATATAGAATATATGAAAAGAAGTCTAAGTCCTCTACTTTTGAACTATACAACCAGAGAAGTGAAAGGGAAGTACCTTAAGTAAATAATATCACCATCATATTACCTGAAGGCTGATCGATGAAGAGTGCCTCTACTGCTGATGTCATTATTGCAAGAATTGAGATGCTTCCCTCTGTTAATTGCTAGTTTAGGCTGTTAGAAATACCTTATGGCAAAATGGTTTAAGTTGGAGTTTGACCTTTGTTTCATGGCCTATAAAAGTAACTTTGCTGGTCACGCTATTGCCATCAAGACTTTCAACCATTTGATATTCAATATCTGATTATCCCTGCTATATGTTGCCGTAAGAAAGGACAATCTCTTGATATTTTAAGTAGGTAAAGGAATCCTTAATTAGTAGCTCAAGAATGTTGTTGTTTCCTGTTGTTTTTGTCTGTAACTTACTTTTGACATTCCCAACCTAGAAGCTCCGACAGATTAGTTTCTAAAGTTACCTAGTTACTTGTCATAATGCTCTTGTGGTTTCTAATTAGGAGGTAGCTCTGTAAAGGGGATGCAGTCAAAGGTTTGTAGAACAATTTCTGATTTTTTGAACTTTGTGCTAATAATCCTTTGTAGCAACTAGTTGGCTTGTGATGAATTGTAAGACTAGGGAGCGAGTCCAATATGCAAAGTGGAAAATGATTTTTGAGGGCTTCATGGAATTAAAGTAGATCATAGATGAGGCGGTAGTGGAGTGTCTTTTATTAAACATTTTTTGACTTGCAAGATAGGGCAGAATTACTCAAGTTTTTAATCTAGGATTGAACAAGTCCAGATGATTTAAAATCATTAATGGTGTAGTTTGCTTTTTTTAGCCGATGGTCTATCGGAAATAACCTCTTTGCCCTTCCAGGGTTACGGTGTAAGGGTAAGGCTGCATACATCTTACCCTCTCCAGACCCTCCTTGTGGGAAACTACTGGGTTGTTGACTAATAAAATTACCTTAAGTATTTAAGCAAGTTTTATAGTAGTAACATGCTCTTTTTCTTTTTTATTACTGTCAGATGGTTCAAATCCAACTAAAGAAGATTGTGGACTAGCAAAATTACGGAAGCACATAGATATTGAGCAGGTATCTCTGCAACTTGATAGTTTAGCAGTTATCTTTTGTATTTTCACACCTTTAAACTTTTTTTATGAATTGAAAAAGAAAACTTTTATAGTCATAGTTCATATTTGTGCTTCTATGTTATTATGTTGTACTATCTTTGTTAAATTATGTTATTACACCAGCAAAAACTTTTACAGTACAAATATATAGAGTTGTAAGATTGAATTTTGTCAATACATCAGAATTTTCCCAATGTTTTTGTGTTTTGCAATATTTTGTATTTCTGCAGTGTGTTTTATTTCTGTGCAATGTTTCTATAGTGTTTTGTATTTTGCACAACGTTTCTGTATTTTTGCATTTCTACACAGTTTCTGCATTTTCGTATTTCTGCACTCTTCAACATTTCGTATTTCTGCATAGTATTTCAACAAATTATGCATCTCTGCATAATGTTTCTGCAGTGTGTTGTATTTCTGGTCATTGTGGTATCTAGCCCTTTGAAAATGCACATAGTATGTATATATATCAGTGTTATAATTTGTATCATGTACTATATTATCTTCAATTTTCATCTTTTTATGCATGTCTTGCTCAATGCTGGTACATCTTCCACGTTCCTCTGGCTCGTGGTCCGATTCTTGAAAAGGTATTTTTGATTGTTTAGGTTACAATGGCACATTATGCCTGTTTTAGATCTATTTTTGATAGTACAGGAGTAAATTTGGCTCTTTTTTCCTATTTGAATAAAGGTTAGACACTATTTGTTTAGAATTATATAGAGAAGTGCTTAGAGATATAGTTTGTTATTTTGGAAAACATAATAGCTATGAGAAAACATAATAGCTATCTTATTACTTATTTTATTTTGAGTTTGTAGGGAAGCTCTGGTGAGCAAATTGGAAATAGTAGCCACAAGGCAATTTGATCTGTCGGAGTTTAATGATGAAGAGCTTGGACAATTATAATTTATATTATTCTTAATACTATAATAATTACGGTTGATTTTGTAAAGTTAATTGTTAGCATGCACCTTTGAGCAATTTGCTTTATGCGGTGATGTATCACACACAAGATTTATTCATTTTTAAAGTTAATTGCAAGTATATGCATTTGAATTATTCCTTTGTTATCTTCTAGTTAATTGAGTGCTTGAGATCGAGATCTTCATGCTCAATATGATTATTGGATACATAAAAAATGTAAATTCTTTATTATAAAAGCATGGCTTATAATATATATATATATATATATATATATATATATATATATATATATATATATATATATATATATATATATATATATATATATAAAGTGCTTTATAGCTTTTAAAAGCCACACTTCAAAAGTGTGGCCATAGGGATTAGTAAATTTGTAGCCTACATAGCAGCAAGACCCACGTTTTAGAAGTGTTATTTTAAGAGCTACACTAGAAAAGTGTTGCCTAAAGATCAACTAAGACAACATTATTAATGTGTTGCTGTTGTACACGTACGTTGCCATAGAGGGTACTTCTAAGACCACACTTGTAAAGTGTTGCCTTTGGGCAAAGGTTACGCTAGTTTAGGCCATTCCTAAAAAAGCGTTACCTTAGGCCAGAAAGTGTAGCCTTTGATCAAAGGCGACACTTTTTGATAGTTCAGGCCACACTTTTCAGGTGTGGTCAAATGCCTAAAATGTTGTTGTGTAATTAGAGAAGAAAATAAAGCAATAGATGAAGAAAAACCCATAATAATTAATTGCTAAATAAAACTTGAAGATTCAATATTGAAACTAAGCTAAAATTACTCAAAATAGTTAAAGGAATGAAGCCACGAGCGCAGCTCTGTCCCAAAATCTATCTGATGCCCTAAAAATGGGAAAAGAAACTATTTATACTAGGCTGAAAATTCTGGACAAAGATACCCCTGCGGGTCTAGTGCGGACTGCACAAAATCGAGTGCGGCCGCACTAAGGCTCTTGGCTTGATTTATCTGCTCTCCGAACTTGGGCTTTGCGGACCGCACAAAATTGAGTGCGCCCGCGGTGGCTTCTATTGCGGTCCGCACAAAAAGGACCGCGGACCGCATTGGCTAGTTCCTCCAAAATGCCACCTCTCTGAACCTTGGATCTGTGGACCGCACGAAATCGAGTGCGGCCGCAATGAACCCAATGCGGACCACACAAAACCTTTTGTGGTCGCATTGCCTTGTGGCCTTAAAAGCATCGTCCCTGAACTTCATCTGTGCGGACCGCACAGAATGGTGTGCGGCCGCAATGACCCTGTTTGACTGAGCTTGATCTTGTCTTGGTACTTGTGCAAGTTTCACTCCTTTTTGAGCTAGTTTTTGACACCTTGTCACCTTGTTGATCAAACCTGCAATCAAGCACAACTTGTGAGCCTTTGGGACTATTTTGTACATATTTTTAATCAAAACTTAAGTAAGAAGAAGTGTAAAATACATCATAATCCCTAGTTATCATTGGCGTACTCACATTACTCCCTACACCTTGTGTGTAGATTCAGGTATTCCTAAGCTTTCAACAGTTTCTGTGTATTTTCTGGAGTTAGCAAGGTAGCTGCACGACGTTCGCATCCCTGCCCTTCTCCTTCCTATCCTAATACTTCATATTTCAGACTTAATTTGTATTAAGCAAACATTGTTGAGTTGTACTAAGTGGCTCATGGCTAGTGACACTAGATTCAGGTTGTGATGATTGTATTTTTGTACTTGTTTCCGCGTATTTATCTTGATATTTTAAAATGAAAGAATTGAGACTTAATCTGTTTAGAAAAAGAGTAAATTTTACAAAAGATATTCCATATGGTTCGTGTTATTTTGGCTGGCCTAGTACTGTGATAGGCGCCATCACGACCGGGGTATTTGGGGTCATGACAAGAAGACTAGCGCCAAACACAACTTTTCAATTGGCGAATAATTCAGCTCGTTTGGTGTCATCATCCTGCTCAAGTAGTAAAGAGAGTTTTCTTTCCCCTCACTATTTTCTTGGGCCAACAGTGCTCCAACAGACCTTTCTTGCGCTGCAATGTATAGTATCAATGGCTTTCTAGGTATAAGAGCTGCTAAAACTAGAGGCTTCATCAAGTAGGTTTTGATACTTTCGAAGGCATTGCTACAAGCTTGGTCCCACTTGAAAGGAACGCCTTTCTTCATGAGGCGACTAAATAGTTGGCACCTCCCAGAAAGTATGCTAGCTTTCCTTGCAAACTTTTCAATTCATGGATATCCCGAGGCTCAGGCATTTTCAAAATGGCATCCACTTTGGCTTGATCAATTTCAATCCCTAGATGTCGGAAAATGAAACCAAGGAACTTTTCAGAAGTAACTCCAAAGTCACATTTCAATGGATTCATCCTAAGTTGGTACCTCCGAAGCAATTCAAATACCATCCTCAAGTCTTTCAAGTGGTCGCCCTTCTCTCTTGATTTTACCACTAAGTCGTCAACATAGCATTCAACATTCTTGTGGAGAAGTTGATCGAAAATATTTTGCATAGCCCTTTCGTAAGTAGCACCAGCTTTCTTCAAGCCAAAAGGCATTATCTTGTAGCAATAAATACCCTTTGGGGTATGGAATACAGTAAGCTCTTCATCTTTTGGTGCCATGCGTATTTGGTTATAGCCCGATGAACTGTCCATGAAAGACATTGCTTCGTAACCAGTAGTAGCATCGATCATCAGCTCTGTAATAGGAAACGGAAATTCATGTTTCAGACATGCATTGTTGAGATCTCTAAAGTCAATGCACACTCGAATCTGGCCATTCTTCTTCATTACAGGGACAATACTTGAAACCCATGTTAGGTATTTAACTTCACAAATAAAGCCAGCTTCAATGAGTTTGTTAACTTCGGTTTCAATCAAGGGAACCAAGTCCGGCCTAAAACGCCTTTGAGCTTGTTTGATAGGGAGCACCATTTTTGACTGCAAGGTGATGGACTGCTACTTTCGGGTCCAAGCCAGGCATCTCTTTGTAACTCCAAGTGAAGACATCCTTGAACTCCTTGAGTAACTCAATATAATTTCTCTCTTCATCAACTTCTAGTAAAGCACTGAGGTAGATGGGTCTTGGTTCTTCATCGGTACCAAGGTTAACTTCTTTTAAGGCATCAACTGTCGTCTTCACTCCTTCTTCAAGTTCAGGTGGAGCATCCTTCGCATCTTCATCTTCTTGAGGGCCCCTATCATTGAAGGATATGTGATAACATGGTGAAACATCCTCCAATTCCGCATTATCCTCCATTGAAGATGGAACGCCATTCTCGACTTGTACAGTAACATGATACGAAGAACCCACACTTTCTTCATCTTCATCACGTTCCTTAGTATAGACCACATTATATGGCTTTACCTTCAATACTTCTTTATATGAAACCACAAGTTTTGTTTGTCACCTCATTCTAGAAGGAACCAAACTTTGGAAATCCTTAGAGATCTCCTGGATTTTGGGCGAAGCGGGTGTTCTTATGCTTTGAAAATTTCTCTGAAACTTGTTCTCTTTCTTTAATGGACCCAATCTCTCAAACATGAAGGTCATCACAGGTGATTTTCCAAGTCGATAAAAGATAGAAGGCTTGTTAGAAGCAGCCGATTCATCTTCTACAGTGATATAATTGGGATTGTATCCAGCTTTTGTAAATAGCTTGTAAGCATTAGGATCAAAATATTCATCTATTCGCTTTGTAGGGAGTGCCAAATTCTGCAAATGATTTTGGGCTACAAACCCTGCAAGCGGCTTCGAGGACAACTTTACTACCTCAATTCATTTTACCGAAAGAGTTAACTCATTTAGCGTCTTGGTTTGGAGATTAGATGATTCACCTTTATCTTTCTTCCTTTTAGGGACATATTGAAGCGCATGACTTACTTTCTTTCCATAAGACGCAATATTCCCTCTATAAGGTTTATTCGCGTTGGGTTGTACCTCCTTAGTAACAACTTTGGCTTTACCAGTAGTCACCTCTTCTCTTTTAGTTGTGGGCTCGTCATTCTTGCTTTTCATGCCATCATCAACTTTTAGCTCCTTCACAATACGATTCTTCAAGTAGAACTTTGCATCGGTGAAGTGTGACTCTGCCTCGGTGAATAGCCCATCATCAACAACTATCTTATTCTCAACTTCGCCTTTGTAGTATTTCAAACATTGATGGTAGGTAGATAGAACCACTTTATTCTCATGTATCCAAGGCCTTCCAAGCAGGACGTTGTATGAAGTCTTTGCATCGATCACGTGCAGCCATGCACTTGATTGCATATCTTCAATAGTGATTCCCAGCCTGATCGCACCTATGGCTCTTTGCCCCCCTTGGTTGATTCCTTGGATCATCACACGACTTTCAGAGATTTCGTTCATGGGAATACCAAGTTCTTTAATTCACAGTGCGAATTGGAAAAATGTTCACTGAGGATCATCAACCAAAATTTGATTTATCCTTTCATCACACATATAGCCAACCAGGTACAATTGGCAGTTATGAAGAGTGTCACCTAGTAGAAGATCGTCATTTGTGAACGTGACCTTTTCCTCACAAGCATTAACTTCTTGAGAAATGGACTTGATGAGCTTTTTCGAAGATAGTGCCAATGGTAGGTCATCACTCTTTTCTTCCCCTTTGTCAGCATGGCAACAAGAGGCATCAATGCCCTTATGAGAAATCTTCGTGCGGAACCAACTTGGTAAGAACTCCTCCAAGGTCACTAGTTGTCGTGGCTTTTGAGGATGGTGCACCTCCACTTTTGCTTTCTTCAAATATTTAACTGTATTCCATCTCCTTGGTCTTTTCACCATCATTTTCCTTGTTGGTTGTTCTATTAATTTTTTTTGTGGGCTCCTTTTGTGGTGCCTATGACGAGTCACCAACGTCCAACCTTCATTATTATCAGGTTGATTGACTTCAGCTTTGTTTTTCTTCAATAATTCTTCATTTTTACTTCCTTCAAAACTACATAATTCGTCTGGACTAAATGAACCAAATATGATAGAGACTTGATTTGCGCTTGCTTTCTCATCTTCAAGCATGATCTTCTTTTCACGAGCCAAGTCCATAAATTTTACCTTGAAGACAAAGCATTTCTCAAGAGGGTGGCTCACGAGTCGATGGTATTTGCAGTAATTTGGGTCATTTGTTTTCCCAGCTTCATTTGGTCGCTTCATCTCCGGAAGCTCTATGAGATTTAACTCGAGGAGTTCTTCAAAAATGGCTGGCATATCAAAATCCAGAAATGGGTACTCTTTCTCTTGCATTTTTTTAGAGTCAACTTTTCACTTGACTTATCTTGAAAAGAAGTGGATTTCATACTCTACTTCTTGCTCACCTTCGTCGTGAACTTCACAGGTGACGTGTTAACATTCATAGCTTCTTTGATTTCAGACTTGGGTACGAACTTGCCCCACTTTTGACTTCTTGCTTGTCATTCCCTTTGCGAGGTACATAGATGGGCAGCCTTTCATTTCCAGCAGAGGCCATGCTCAATTCTATGTCATGGGCACGAGTTGCAAGTTCTTCAAATGTGTTAGGCTTGATACCTTGTAATATGTAGCATAATCCCCAATGCATGTCTTGGATGCACATCTCTATGCCTGAAGCTTCACTAAGCCTGTATTTACAGTTGAGGCTTGAATTCCTCCAACGATTGATAAAGTCGATAACTGGTTCCCCCTTTCGTTGATGAGTATTTGTAAGTTCTATCATACTCACAGTACGTCTCGTACTATAAAAGCGATTGAGGAACTCTTGCTTTAGTTGATCCCAGCTATCGATAGATCCAGCCTCGAGGTTTGTGTACCAGTCAAAAGCATTTCCGTTTAGCGAGCGGAAAAACTGCTTGATGAGGTAATCTCCATAAGTCCCAGCATTGTTGCACGCCTCCAGGAAGCGTGCCACGTCATTGATACGTGGCACCAAACTGGGCCTCTAGGAAGATGACATCTTGGGCTTAATGAAGTGGGCTCATCATTTGTAGCCCAATTAAATGGGCTAGCCCAATAATATTGGACTTATATAATTAATCCAATTATATTAGCCCGTAATATTTATTTGGCCTAAAATACATTTAATTGAGATTAAATTCAAATTTCATGATGGATTTAAATTCAGTAAAATTTTAATTGTCTACAGATACATGATGTTTACACCAGATCAAGGGTGTTAATGAGAAACTAAAAAATCGATCCAAATCGAAAATCTACTTAAATCGAAGAAAAAAACGGTTGACATTTTTTGTTTCATTTGGTATTGATTTTTCAAATTTAAAACCAATAACATTTGGTTTGATTTTGGTTTTAAGCAAAAAATAATCAAAAAAATCGAATCAATCGATCATATAGTACCTACTTAAAATTATAATTAAAGCTGCATATGTATATTCCTGTTATAGAATTTTAAAATTTTATGGTACATATTAATCTTTTGCGGTCTTTGTTTGTAATCTTGTATAAGAATGTTGGTTTTTTCTTTACTTTCTACTTTGATTTAGTTTTTATTTTGATACATTCAAGAATCTGTATCATGTTAAATATAATTTATCTTTAATGTTTTGTAAATTATTTATCACTATTTTATTCAATTATTATCAAGATATCTTGGTAAATGATAATTTTTCTTAAAGAATAATTGACTTGGTAGTGCTATGCTAGAATATAGCTGGTGTAATATGTGCTTGATAATGTATGACACATATTTATTAAAAAAATGACTAAAACTCAAAAAATAAAAAAGATCGACAAAAAACCGGACCAATGAAAAATTTACTCTATTGATTTGATTTGATTTCAATATTTAAAAAATTGACTTAATTGAGTTGGTTTGCTTTAGGAGAAAATCGACGTGATCGCCTCTACACCAAACCAATGAATACAAGATATATATTTTATATACACTTTTTATAATTTAATCATAACTAAGCAATTTTTTTTGTTTTAGGTTGTACCTCTAAAGTAAATTCACTTATATCGAGTGCAAATAAGTATATTTCAAATAATAAAGCTAAATATTTAAGGATGAAAAGAAATGACAAAATATTGGCAAACTACAAATATATGACGGTTGCAAAGAAATATCTTCTCATTTTCTGCTTTCAGTAGATGAGCTAGTAGGGTGTTGAAACAAAGTATTCGTCATATTCGTGGGGTTCAACGAAATATTATGTAATTGACTATTCGTGGGGTTCTTGAGGAATGTCAATACTGCTCCCATGACCCATCTCAATCTGTTCATTCTTTTCACTTGTTAATAGTCAAGAACACTATAGTATTTGTAAACTAGTCAATAAAGGAGAGAAAATATTTGCTTTTTTAAAAATAAACTAATTATTAAAATTACTCATTTTACTATAAGTTGGAACTATTTTCCATATCAAAACATATATAAAAGTTTGGTTAAAGTAAGGCAGAGAACCATTTGGGACAAGGAGAGCATAAAAGTCTAGTAGAATATTTACATATTGCAATTCATTAATCATTAAAATTTGTGTCTGAAATTTCTATCATGATTTCGATTGAAGAAGTACAAAAAACGTCAATTTTCTATATCACGTGCGAAACTTCCTTTGAAGTTTTATGCATATTCTTGGGATTGACAAGTCACTATACCTTTAAGGAGAAAATTGTTAAACATCTTTTGACACTTCAACTTGCTAACTCTAACAAAGACATAATGTTTAGAAGTAAAATGTTAAGATAAGAATATATTAACAAAAAATTTATTACAAAATACATATGATGTTCCAAGGGGAGGATGAGCTAGAATTAGCTAAAATCAATTAACAGGCCAGAACTTTATTTTTCAATGTAACAACAATTAACTCAATTCTCTTAGTTAGAGAGAGAATGAGTGACCTCTCACTAAAAAAACACCCCACTACCTACAACTACATTCTTCCAAAACCACTGGATAAACTCAATCCTCAACCCCCGAACATACCATCCTATAAGGAGACCCTGCTACAGGATGAGTTCTTCACCAACAACAACATCACTCCACCAGTTGAAGATATTCCAACACAACCCATGGAAATACAACAAACAGATTCGGATGCCATGAGCTCAGGGATGCTAACAAACAAATTGAAGCAAATAATCCTGACTGAGGAGGATATTAAACGTATGTACCGTCCTTGGAAATTCTCAGTCATCATAAAGCTTATAGGTAAACGACTGGTGCATCACTACCTAATAAAAAACTACAAGACATATGGAAAATTAATGAGAACATTCCTCTCATCGATCTTGGGGAAGATTATTACACTGTCAAACTGGCCATAGAATAAAATATGACAAAAATATTGCATAATGGACCCTGATTCATTAATGGATTTTTTCTTTCCATCCAAAAATGGGTGCCAAATTTTGTGGCCAAAGAAGCTCGCCAAAGCTTTACAGTTGTGTGGGTTCGTCTTCCCCAGTTACCCACGGAATTTTACGATGGAATTATACTATCAAGAATTGGCAACTGCATTGGCAAATTGCTCAAGGTAGATGCATGCACCTCAGCCACGTTAAGAAGGAGATATGCTAGATTGTGTGTGGAGTTGCCTCTCGACCAACCAGTACAAAACTACGTTCTAATTAGCCAACATAAACAACCTATTTTATACGAAGGTGATGATATCCTATGTAAAACATGTGGCAAGTTGGGACACATAAGTCTGCGTTGTACGTAAGTCACCTTACCAACTGAAGCAAAGGGAGGCCAATCAACACATGGACAAGGCTAGTGCAAATATATCCCTAGGTATAAATGTTCGAATGTATGATGCTGTGTCAGGTAAGTATCTCAATACGCAGCCTTTAAGTTATATTAATAAATAGATATTAACTAATATTCCAAATAACTTACCTAGCACACTACAATCTGATCTTAATAATGAACAAATTTTTACTTACAAAAATCAAGTTGCTAAACAGAATGATGAGGGTGAAAGCAGTTTAGCTAAACCAGTGAAGCAACATAAGGTTTTTGGAAAACAAGAAAACAAAAAAGAAAATAAAAAACAAACATTTTGCATGAGGAACAAGCTGTCCTCCTTACAAATGTCACAGACGTGGCACCAATTTCAGACTTGATTAGGGAAGAAATCTTTTGCTTAATGCTATGGAATTGGATATCACCCCTACAACCACCAATCCGGCAAGCAAAGAAGTAATCAATTACTCTACTAATAATAATTACATAACTATTAATAATAACACTCTTACTCAGCATGCATGTCCCAACCCTCACGACCAATCATCTCTAAAACACTTGGAACACAAAAACAGACAAGTGGCGGAAGGTATATCTATGCAAGATTTTGATAAATACCCACGCAACAGTCTGCCCAAGCTATACGAATAGAATCAATAATTAACGACCCCTCCCCCCAAATCACCGTCCTATCACTCCTCCTATAAACACACAAGCTTACCAAAATGGTAAGACCTCCACTAACACTAAGGAGAAGATATCGTTTAATACAACTGATTCATCTCTCTCGAAATCCAACCATGAACAACCTACCAAATCTTCCACCTCAATTCTATCCAGTGATCTATGCTCAGCCACCAAGCCCACCCAACTACATACCACAATCGTGGGTGGAACTAGGGCTACAGGGTCATGCAGTATCCTTCAACATGGAGATCAATGGGCAGGAATCCTTTCTCATCATCCAGAACACTCACTTCCTAGCCCAGTTGATCTCCGAGGGGATGAGCTTAGCCATGAACAATTACGTAAACCAAATATGGATGAACAACATTCTCCAAACACTAGCCCCATCAATGAATCAAAACCTAGTCAACAACATGCAATAAATGTGGAACATTCCACATAACCCAAACCAGCAGATACTCCAAAACCCACCACTGAATCTTTCATTTTTTTCTCCGGAGGATCTAATGCTCCTGAATCCAGTGTTCACACAATGGTCTGCCCAGGCAATGCACAACGAACAACACGACCCACAACCAGATCCAATGGACGATCAAGTACCATCACAAAACATGCCAAACCAAGAAGGGATACAGGAGGAAAGAGAGGAGATGGAAAACTTGCCACACTTGGGGGAGCCAGCAGTGTCTTTTTCAAGCCTAAGCGAGGTAAAAATACTCATATTCAAGGAGATGCTTGACAAGAAGTCTATCTTCAGTTGCCCAGTGACACTGTACAAATGCTCATTGGACATTCGACCTCCACAGGACCCAACTGTGGGGAAGAATATAGTGATCTTAGTTTCCTCACTTAGGATGATTACAAACAATAGCCCCCAATAACATCCCCATGCATCAGCCTAACAACACTATAATTTGGAACGTTAGAGGTGCAAATAATGCAAACTTCAGTAGGAATTTCGAGAACTCATGGACACCCACAGACCTTGTTTGGTTGCACTATTGGAAATAAAAATGGAGAGCCACTTATCTATCCTTAACACATTTAGCTTTACTGAGATGATAGATGTTCCATCCGTAGGGCAGAGTGGAGGGTTTGTAATTCTGTGGAACAACGAAGTGGTAATAGTCGAAAACTTCACTAGAAATGGGCAAGCCATCCATGCAATGATCGAGGTAAAACCTAAAAACTTGTTGTGGTTATTTACTGTAATTTATGCTAGTATTGATGTTCATTATAGGTGTATGTTATGGGATAATCTAAGAAGTATCTATGACCACTACAAAGGCCCTTGGTTAGTGTGACGACCCGACCCGTCGTCTCATGAGTTACCGCCCCATTTTCCCCCTACCTATTTTGTTATGCTTATGTGGACGAGTTGAATTGGAGTGGTTTTGATAAGAAATGAGACACTTAGTCTCTTTAAGGAAGGTTTGTATTGAAAAAGTCAACCGGACATTGACTTATATGTTAGAGGGCTAGGATTTGAATTTCGATGATTCAGTTAGCTTCGGGGGATGATTTGTGATTTAGCAGTGTGATCAGAAGTAATTTTGGAGGTCCGGTGTAGAATTAGGCTTGAATTGGCGAAGTTAGTATTTTGGCAAATTCCGGTTGGTAGGTGAGATTTTGATACGGGGGTCGGAATGGAATTTCGAGAGTTGAAGTAACTTGGTTAGGTGATTTTGGATGTGTGTGCAAAATTTCAGATCACTCGGAGGTGTTTTGGATGAGTTTTTGATCAAATGCATATTTAAGAAGTTTTTAAGAAATTTAGGCTTGAATCCGACGTAATTTGATGGTTTTGGTGTTGTTTGTGGTGTTTTGATGATTGGAACAAGTTTGAATGATGTTTTAGTATGGGTTGGCACTTTTGGTTGAAGTCTCGGGGGCCTCGGGGTGATTTCGGATAGTCAATCGGACCAATCTTGGTTTTTGAAGTTGCAGATTTCAACTGAGTGTTGCATAACATTTTTTTTCTCTGCGATCGCAGGAGTGAAATTATGATCGCATAGAAGGTTTGGGGAAGGCTGTTCTGATTGCTCAGTGCGATCGCAGAATAGTGTATGCGATCGCATAGGTTGGGGAGGTTGTTCATTGTGATCGCATGAGGAGTAATGCGATCGTGTAGTGTTAAATGAACCTGAGGTTCTAAGGGGTACTTTGTTCAATGCGATCGCGGAGTAGTGTATGCGATCGCGTAGGTTTGATGGGTGAAGCAGTGCGATCGCAGTTAAGGGGTCGCGTTCGCATAGGACATTTTGGAGGCATGGGAAAGTTGAGCTATGCGTTTTCAGAGGCTTGGATGCGATCGCATAGAGTAAAATCTGGGTTGACAGAAGGGTTTTAATAAACATTTCACCCGCGAACCAAGTCCCATTTCCTCCATTGTTGAGTAACCTTGGGAGCTTTTGACGAGTATTAAAGAGGGTTTTGACTGGGAATCGATTAGAGGTGAGTCCTATGGCCTAGAAACGTCATTTAATTGTAGATTCAAAATCTAAATTCATGGAAATTTGATTAAAAAGGGGAGGATTAGGGTTTGACTTTTGAAATAGAAATTTGGGGGTTTGAGGGAGCATTTGAGCTCGAATTTCGGTAAATGTATAGACTTGTGGCGAGATAAGGAATCCGGTGATGTCAATTTTCTGATTTTTTGAGAAGTGGGCTCGGGGCTCGGGTTTTGCCAACTTCGTGATTTTCGATATTTTTCTAGTCTTTTCGATTGGGTTGTATTCCCTTAGCCTATTTTAACGTATTACTTGTGGGTTTGATCAGATTCTATGCTCGAGGAGGTTGATTTGCGAGGCAAGGGAGTAGCGAGCTAGGATTTTGGCCTATTTAAGGTGAGTAATGGTTATAAATGATGTTCTGAAGGTTTGAAACCCCGGATTTGCACAACGTGGTGCTATGTTGAGATGAGACACACGTTGTATGATGAGCGTGGGGTCTGTTACTACTGGGGATTTGGACTCGGTCCATCCCATTTGATGACTCTACTGTACTTTTGACTGAGACTTAATTAATATCATTATATTATGGGCTAGTTGCCATGTTTAAGGCCATGCGCCGATCTGTAGAACCCTTAGGGGGCATTTGTATTGGTTGACCTCACTTTTCTTGTCGAAATCATACCCTCAGCCATGTTCTTAACTGATAAACATAATATGAACCAGCTTTAGAAATTGTTAAATCCTAATGAGAGTAACGTGTGGGTTAAGAACCCCGTCTTATCTTAGTGTGCCTGAGAGTCAAAGTCTATATTGACTGAGAGGGGTCGAGAACCCCATTGTGAGGGTATTTAATATGCTATGGGTCGGGCTACACACCGCAACAGTATATATTTATGCGGATCGGACTGCACGCCGCAGTAGTATATTATATGGATCGGACTGCACGCCGCAGTAGTATATTATATGGATCGGACTGTACGCCGCAGTAGTATATTATATGGGTCGGACTGCACGCCGCAGTAGTATAGCACTTGGGCTGAAGGAGCCCCTCCGGAGTCTGCACACCCCCAGTGAGCGCAGTCGACTATTCTTGGATCGGGCTGCACGCCGCAGCAGTATATATATATATATATATATATATATATATATATATATATGGATTGGGCTGCACCGCATCAGTATACTATATGGGTCGGGCTACACGCCGCAGTAGTACAAATATGAAATTCGGTTATCGTGAGGATTAAATGAAATGAATACTGGCTTAAAGGACTTTTAACTGACGTCTTCATTTAGTTGCTGTTTCTGATATTCTCACTACTTTAATATAGAACTGCGTAGTATTTTACGAGTTTTCTTTCCGTCAGTCATTATTTATTGCTATTCTCACTGAGTTGGAGTACTCACTTTACTCCCTGCACCATGTGTGCAGATACAGGTATCTCGGAGACATAGTTTCAGCTTCTGCTGCTGTTCAGCTTATTCCGTAGTCATCAAGGTAGCTGCATGACGTTCGCAACCTTGATCTCTCCCATCTATCTCTATCCTTTTATTCCGCATTTTTCCTAGATAGACTTGTAATACGTGGATATTCTATATCAGAGGCTCATGTTCGTGACACCAGATTCTATTGGGCTATGTTGTGGTATTCTAATTGAACTTCCACAGATTTTATTATTATTTATAAACTTGAAAGTAATGACTTAGTAATTCCCTGTGTTATTTATTTATTATCTGATTAAAAATTTGGGATAATGTTGTTGAATGGTCGGGCTTGCCTAGCAGTGTGTTGGGCGCCATCACGACCGGGTTTGGGGTCGTGACAAGTTGGTATCAGAGCCTAGGTTACTTGGTCTCGTGAGTCATGAGCCGGTTTAGTAGAGTCTCGCAGATCGGTACGGAGACGTCTGTATTTATCCTCGAGAGGCTGCAGAACCTTTAGGAAAACTTCACATTCTTGAATTCTTATCGTGCATCCTTGATTCATCTTGAAAAAAAACTTTTGAAATTCCTTCCACGCGTTCGTATACGCGCATGAGCGCTCAGTATTAGATGTGCATCGATGGCTTGTGATTCCCCGATCGAGGGGCGAGGTGTAATCTCTGTGAGGTTATGGTGGGCCAGTCTGAAGGACTTGGGGTTAGATCTTTGCCTATGGCTGGAGCGCCGAGGTGCTGATTGTGTAAACAAGTGTTTTTGAACTTATATGTTCGGTAGTGTCCCCGTTAGTGGGAATGACAGTTGTGGCTATGTGAGGAGTATGTTAGTACTACGAGGCGTATCCATATGAATTGGAAGAGACAAGAAGGGGTCTGTTGAATGATGGAAGAATTAGTAGATGCTTGAAGTCTATCTTGATTCAAGTTATAGCCCGAGTTATGGGCGTTTGAAGAATATTTTCATGATTCCTAGTTGGGAGTGAAGTAAAGTTCATGTTGTGGTATGAGTACAGACTCAGTAAGATCAAGTGACTGCGTAATACCTATGGCGGTGGAAGGTATACGAAAATGTTATATTGAGGCGAAGCAGGTGGGTTATCTCCCGTGAAGTGTGCTGAGGCGGTGTGATCCTCATATGAATGACAGAAGATCTCATGTGCAAATGAATTGTAAGTGTTGAAGTTTGAAATTTTTGGTTCACTTAATAGAGTGAGTTTAACTGTTGCGAGATTGCCAAAGAGTTGAAGTACTAGATGAAATGTGTTTACACAAGCTTAGAGAGGATTTGAGTTTAACCTCACTATGGTATTGAGGCAACAATGGAGTATATTCGTTATGAGTATAGTGTGTTGTGATCTATGGCTTCGAGCATGCTGGTGAATCAGTTCTGGTTGTGGAAATTGGGCCGAGAATGGCACGAGTGAAGGAAATTTTTTGACAAGATGTCATGAGCTCGGATGAGCAGGAGATAAGTTTCGATGTTTACGGTAAGTTGATATTCTCTTTAGCGTCACCTAAGATCGGTGTTTTGTAAAAAGGGTTTTACGTCCTGGTTAATGATTCTTGATTGCTCTTCAGCGTTAGTGCGACCGGTGGTTTGGAGGTACGCTCCAGATATTGTTATGGTAGGTTGTGGGAGTGTGTCCCACAGGAAGATATATAAGTGTGGCATGTGATCACTTGATTGATTAAAGATGTAAACCAAGTATGAAGTTTGTGATGGTGTCGTTAAATTGAAGATTCATGCCTGGAGGGCACTTGGCATATTGGGTTGTGAACTGGGGAGGATTACACTGATTGTGATGGTTGTTCTTGTGTGTTATGAGAAAAATAGGAGTTATTATGGACCTTTAAAAGGTTATCAGACTAGTTCAGTGTGATCAGAATCAGCTTGAAGTCGGTGGATAGATTTAATATGAATGATGGCTCTATATCAGGCCAGATGAGTGTGTTTTAGTAACGCGGTCCTTATGGAGGAGTAGTTAGGTTGATGTTTCATTGTCAGATATTTTGTGTAGTGATGCATTGCGCTGTGTGAGTTGTGAGACGGCTTGAGAAATTGCTATGTGTTGAGAATCCGCGTAGGAATGACGTTATATGAGCATCTTGGCTCTTGAAATTCAGATTGTACATCGCACCTCAGTTGTGCTTGAGTTTTGTAGCTTATAACACTATATGTCCCTCAGAGATATTATTATGCACTTAGCATGCTTACGACCGATACTCGGTATTTTGTTGTAATGAGCAAATTTAGCTCGATGTGCATCTCCTTATGTGAGATCTATGTATGGATCGGGTGGCACGCCTCCATGGGTATGTTATCTAGATCGGGTTGCACGCCACAACAGTGTGATGTTAAGTATAATTTTCTATATGCTATTTTGTATGCCTTGCTTCCTGTTTTCTAAGGAAAGTCCGTATTAGTGCGTGGGATTGGTAATTCCTTCCAAAGTTCGTTTTCTTTTTTGTATCGCGTTTGAATTGGTAGCCTATTGGCATATTAGGGCATCATATGCGGCTTTTGGTTATGTCTGGGGTGGCTTATTGCCTGAGCAGTTCGTAATGGGTGAGACGAGATCATTGAATTCGAGATCAGTGCAATCTGAGTATATGAAGTAAATTAAGGGGCTAAGACCATTGTTTGGTTCATAATGAGGTGATAGTTCTTGCCAGAAGTATAGACCCAATGAATTGTTGATTCGGTGGTGTTATGAATTTATACAGATCTCATCCGTCGTGTCGGTATTGTAAGAATTTGAACAATACCTATGTATGTCATGCAGAGCATAGGATGTGTAATGATTTTTCTTCTAAATGGGATCAATGTAAGTTCTTGACTAGTTGAGTACGTAAACGTTCATGGTTCGGAAGGGAGGTGAAGTCCTTATGTTACCTTAGGATGATATGATATATGCGATATGTTGTGAAGGATTGAGATTTGCGTGTGTAAGGTTATGGTTCAGTTCTGAATGGAAATTCATAACATTCTTAGGCAGTACGGGCAGCTTTAGGTGATTAGAGAAATAAGCTTCAGATGATTAGGGTGAATGATCTTCAGATGATTAAGGAAATTGTATTTCTAATCATAGTGATTTGTAGAGGGTATATGTTTCAAAAAAAGGCCAATGTGATTAAGTTGATGGCACTTCAATAGTATTGCGGCACTTTAAGGCTGGATCGACTGCTGATATTTGAGTTGCTTGTATGGCACATGGAAATTTTAAAGTATTTATCGTGGGATGATTGGGTATTAAAGGTGTGCATGTATTCGCATGGTGGAAACTGGAATCAAGTATGATGATTTGTGCGCCATATGGAGTTGGAGACTGGGTGTTCTCATGTACAGGCTAGGTTGTGGTGGTGGATCATGTGTATTTGGCACCGTTTAGCGGCAATGGGGATTTGGAGGCTTGAGTGGATCTTTGTTTGCTGGTATGTTAGATTTATGATGTGATGTCGGAATTCAGACTGGTTGTCTTAGTGTTGAGTGATTCTGAACTATTGCGCTACGGGCAATACCGAAAATGCCACGGGTTGAGTGATGAAGTGTGCTGGATTATGTTCTAGCAGAGTGTTTTATATTTCAAAGAACCAACAGACAGTTGGGAAGGATTGCTTTCTTAATTGGGCATTCGTGATAGATGTCAGTGCAAAGGTTGCTATCATTAATTCAGTTCTGGTGTTGAGGGACTTTTCGGATGCATTTCGTGTGGCTAGGCATGTCGCTGGGCGAGGTTATTGATTTCGGTATTAATTTGGTGCCGGGCACCAGATCGTTTGGCTCCGATAGGAGTTGTAGTAGTGGAAGTCGAGCGGGATGAGTAATTGGGTGTTGCTCGGTGAATAACGTACCGGTTATGTTCTATCAGGTTTGCGTGGTGTGTGTTATTTGTTTCACCATGGGTGTAATGATTTGCTTTGGCTCCAGGCATCAATTGAGCATGGTTGTCGATTTCAAGCATAGTGACTTGAGGTGTTTCCTGTGGAGTAGTATTTGGATAGGAACGCGCGTTGCAGCAAAGCTATGTGGAAACATGACATTGCGGGTCAAATTTGTGTGTCCTGTTTCTATGATATGAGACATGGTCTCAGCCTTGTGTTGTGGCAGTACTGGTGAGTTTGAGGTACAACTCTCTCATTTGAGTCCTTTTCATGATTTGAGTATGTTCGGACCGTTTCTTATTGGTGCACGTATTATGCAAGTTGTGGCTTAGGAATGTATTGATGTGTCATGTCACCAGAGTGGTATGTTGGGTTCGAAGTGATCGTCGGGGTCATTAATGAATACAAACGGATTTGATTTCAGCATGTTTAATGGGTAAATATCGAGGTTCGGTTCAAAAATTTGTTATGATAATTGCTAGAGGAGAAATGACCTCATGAATGGTTGATCTGAACAATGGTTATAGTTTATTGCATGTTTCAATTATCGTTGGCAGTATATGAGAGTGTTGGAATGAGACCTTGGCTAATAAGAGATTTTTATCGGTATTTGGTTGTTGTGGGCAGCTGCTGTGAATGGAAGTTATCGCTGCATTTGTTTGAGTTATTAGTATATCATATAATTGCACCTAAGGTTGCAGGCATGGTCTATTACAGCTGGTTCAGACTTATTCTGAATGTAGGTGTGAGGTTCTGATCTTGTGTATGATTCCGAAAAGGTGAAATGTGGCTCTATGATTTATGGGCTAGACTAGATTGTGTGATTTTAGTTAAAACGCGTTATCGGACCCATGAGAGATAGGGTGACGTGGGATCATCCCCGAGTTTATGCTTGATAAGGTCATTCAGCTTTTGGTTGGCTTCTAGGACAACTCTGGGTACGCTCGAGGACGAGCGTTTGTTTAAGTTGGGGAGAATGTGACGACCCAACCCGTCATCTCGTGAGTTACCGCCCCGTTTTCCCCACTACCTATTTTGTTATGCTTATGTGGACGAGTTGAATTGGAGTGGTTTTGATAAGAAATGAGACACTTAGTCTCTTTAAGGAAGGTTTGTGTTGGAAAAGTCAACCGGACGTTGAATTATGTGTTAGAGGGCTCGGATTTGAATTTCGATTATTCAGTTAGCTTCGGGGGATGATTTGTGACTTAGGAGTGTGATCAAAAGTAATTTTGGAGGTCCAGTGTAGAATTAGGCTTGAATTGGCGAAGTTAGTATTTTGGCGAATTCCGGTTGGTAGGTGAGATTTTGATACGGGGGTCAGAATAGAATTTCGAGAGTTGCAGTAGCTTCGTTAGGTGATTTTGGATGTGTGTGCAAAATTTCAGATCATTCGGAGGTGTTTTGGACGGGTTTTTGATCAAATGCGTATTTCAGAAGTTTTTAAGAAATTTAGGCTTGAATCCGACGTAACTTGATAGTTTTGGTGTTGTTTGTGTTGTTTTGATGATTGGAAAAAGTTTGAATGATGTTTTAGGATGGGTTGGCACTTTTGGTTGAGGTCCTGGAGGCCTCGGGGTGATTTCGGATGGTCAATCGAACCAATCTTGGTTTTTGAAGTTGCAGATTTCAGCTGAGTGTTGTAGAACACTTTTGTTCTCTGCGATCGCAGGAGTGCAATTGCGATTGCATAGAAGGTTTGGGGAAGGCCGTTCTGATTGTTCAATGCTATCGCAGAATAGGGTATGCGATCGCATAGGTTGAAGAGGTTGTTCATTGCGATCACATGAGGAGTAATGCGATCGCGTAGTGTTAAATGGACCTGAGGTTCTGAGGAGTACTTTGTTCAATGCGATCGCGGAGTAGTGTATGCGATCGCGTAGGTTTGATGGGTGAAGCAGTGCGATCGCAGTTAAGGGGTCGCGTTCGCATAGGACATTTTGGAGGCCTGGGAAAGTTGAGCTATGCGATCGCAGAGGCTTGGATGCGATCGCATAGAGTAAAATCTGGGCTGAAAGAAGGGTTTTAATAAACATTTCACTCGCGAACCAAGTCCCATTTCCTCCATTGTTGAGTAACCTTGGGAGCTTTTGACGAGTATTAAAGAGGGTTTTGACTGGGAATCGATTAGAGGTGAGTCCTATGGCCTAGAAACATCATTTAATTGTAGATTCAACATCTAAATTCATGGAAATTTGATTAAAAAGGGGAGGATTAGGGCTTGACTTTTGAAATAGAATTTTGGGGGTTTGAGGGAGCATTTGAGCTCGGATTTCGGTAAATTTGATGTGTATAGACTCGTGGCGAGATAAGGAATCCAGTGATGTCAATTTTCTGATTTTTCGAGAAGTGGGCCCGGGGCTCGGGTTTTGCCAACTTCATGATTTTCGATATTTTTCGAGTCTTTTCGATTGGGTTGTATTCCCTTAGCCTATTGTAACGTATTACTTGTGGTTTTGGTCAGATTCGACGCTCGAGGAGGTTGATTTGCGAGGCAAGGGAGTAGCGAGCTAGGATTTCGGCCTGCTTGAGGTGAGTAATGGTTATAAATGATGTTCTGAAGGTTTGAAACCCCGGATTTTCACAATGTGGTGCTATGTTGAGATGAGACACACGCTGTATGATGAGCGTGGGGTCTGTTACTACTGGGGATTTGGACTCGATCCATCCCGTTTGATGACTCTAATGTACTTTTGACTGAGACTTAATTAATATCATTATATTATGGGCTAGTTGCCATATTTGGGGCCTTGTGCCGATCTGTAGAACCCTTAGGGGGCATTTGTATTTGTTGACCTCACTTTTCTTGTCGAAATCATACCCTCAGTCATGTTCGTAACTGATAAACATAATATGAACCAGCTTTAGAAATTGTTAAATCATAATGAGAGTAACGTGTGGGTTGAGAACCCCGTCTTATCTTAGTGTGCCCGAGAGGCCAAGTCTATATTAACTGAGAGGGGTCGAGAACCCCATTGTAAGGGTATTTGATATGCTATGGGTGGGGCTGCACGCCGCAGTAGTATATATATTTATGCGGATCGAACTGCACGCCGCAGTAGTATATTATAAGGATCGGACTGCACGCCGCAGTAGTATATTATATGGATCGGACTGCACGCCGCAGTAGTATATTTTATGGATCGGACTACACGCCGCAGTAGTATATTATATGGGCCGCGCTGCACGCCGCAGTACTATAGCGCTTGGGCTGAAGGAGCCCCTCCGGAGTCTGCACACCCCCAGTGAGTGCAGTCGACTATTCTTGGATCGGGCTGCACGCCGCAACAGTCGACTATTCTTGGATCGGGTTGCACGCCGCAGTAGTTTATATATATATATATGGATCGGGCTGCGCACCGCAGCAGTATACTATATGGATCGGGCTGCACGCCGCATCAGTGCAAATATGAAATTCGGTTATCGTGAGGAGTAAATGAAATGAATACTGGCTTAAAGGACTTTTAACTGACGTCTTCATTCAGTTGTTGTTTCTGATATTCTCACTGCTTTAATATAGAACTGCGTAGTGTTTTACGAGTTTTCTTTTCGTCAGTCATTATTTATTGCTATTACTCACTGAGTTGGAGTACTCACTTTACTCCCTGCACCATATGTGTAGATACAGGTATCCTGGAGGCATAGTTTGAGCTTCTGCTGCTGTTCAGCTTATTCCGGAGTCATCGAGGTAGCTGCATAGCGTTCGCAGCCTTGATCTCTCCCATCTATCTCTATCCTTTTATTCCACATTTTTCCTAGACAGACTTGTAATAGGTGGATATTCTGTATTAGAGGCTCATGTTCGTGACACCGAATTCTATTGGGCTATGTTGTGGTATTCTAATTGAACTTCCGCAGATTTTATTATTATTTATAAACTTGAAAGTAATGACTTAGTAATTCCCTGTGTTATTTATCTATAATCTGATTAAATTTGGGATAATATTGTTGAATGGTCGGGCTTGCCTAGCAGTGTGTTGGGTGCAATCACGACCGGGTTTGGGGTCGTGACAGTTAGTGGGAAGTGATTTCAATGAAGTTATTAATACTAGTGATAAATACGGGGTTATGAATGTAAACCAAAAAAGAGCAAGTTCCTTAATAGATTGCCTAAACTATTGTAACCTAGTTGATTTGGATTTTAAAGGGTGTAAGTACACTTGGTTAAACCATCGTAGAAAAAGAAAGGGTCTGATAATGGAAAGGCTAGATAGGATTTACTCAAATGATGAATGGTTACAAGCCTATGTCAACGTAGCCATAACTCACCTCCCAAAAATCCATTCAGATCATAATCCTATACTTGTTAACCTCACTAATAGAATAAATTCCAATAAGGACATACCTTTTAGAATAGAGACATATTAGTGCACACATCCGGATTTCAGCCGGCTTGTTACTACTAGCTGGAAAAATAAAGACCTAATGGGAGGGACTGAATCATTCCAAAAAAATGTGTTAGATTGGAAAAATATGACCTTTGGAAATATTTTTGCAAGGAAAAGAAAGCTCCTAAAAAGAATTGATGGGATTCAAAAATCTACTAACTACCAGACCAGTTATTTCCTTAAAGACCTAGAAACTATCCTAATTAAGGAATATAATACAATTCTAAAATTGGAAGAAGACTACTGGAAAATTTGGTCTAAAGTTAACTGGTTAAACGAAGGGGATGCTAATACTAGGTTTTTTCATATAAAAGCTACTAATAGGAGGAGAAGAAACAATATTGTGTTCTTTAAAGACGACTCAGGAAATTGGATTAAAGACCAATCCTCCATAATAAACCATGTAACACAGTACTTCTCTAACATTTTTACAACATCTCACGATAGGTCTGACCGGAAATTCATTAAAAATGATGTTGCCAATTTCACTTCAAGTGATCTCTCAATCCTAGACAAGCCTTTAACAAATCAAGAAATTAGAAAAGCCACATTTTCTTTCAAGCCATATAAGGCACCAGGTCCTGATGGATTACACCCATTCTTTTTCCAAAGATTTTGGCACATATTAGGAAGCAAGGTAATCAATCTATGCCAAACATTTTTAAAACTTCAACGATGCCCCAGGAGGTCAACAAGACCTATATTTGCCTAATTCCGAAAATTAAAAATGCTAATAACCTGAGGAACTTTAGACCAATAAGTCTTTGCAACATGATCTATAAGGTGATCACTAAGATGATCGCCAACAGAATCAAGCCTTTTCTTAACCAATTGATCAATATCGAACAAGCTAGCTTTATAAAGGGTAGGAAAGCTAGTGACAATGCTATCATCATCAAAGAAGTTCTAAAAAAATTTAACTTAGCCAAAGGAAAGGAAAATTTCATACTAAAGCTTGACTTGGAAAAAACGTTCGATAAATTGAAATGGTCTTATATCTATCGGACACTTGGGTTTTTTAAATTTCCAAGAAAAATTCGTGACCTTATCGTTAGTTGCATTACTACAAGTACAATTCGATAATGGTAGTTCACTCCGGCACGGGGGATTAGACAAGGGGACCCCATGTCACCCTACATATTCATACTTTGTATGGATATGCTTTCCAAAAACATTAACCACCAAGTAGATATAAGGAAATGGGTGCCTATAAAACTTAATCCTAGGACGCCACCCATATCTCATTTGTTTTTTGCAGATGATTTAACTCTTATGGGTGAAGCTAAGTGTCACGACCCTAGTTCACCAACTGTGAACATGTCATGACGGCACCTAGTCTCCGTGACCAGGTAAGCCTAACATTTGCGGAAACATAATAATTGCGGAAAATAGAATGCCATATTTGAATATCTAAGAAGGAAATTGTACTGAATGCCGCTCGGCATATACAACTCAATATCTCAAGACTAAAACAATCCCAAAACCCGAAAACTCATGGGAAACACAGGCTAATAGAAATGAAATATACAGCTCTAACTCCAGAATGTCTACACAACTAAAGGAAGGGAAAATCATATACTAAGGCTGTAATAAGATAGAGACTCCTGGTCTGCAGACGTGGCAGATATACCTCAAAGTCTCTGCTAGATGTCTCCACCGCAAGGATAGTGCGTACCTGGAGCTGCACATGAAAAACATGCGCAGAAGAGGCATGAGTACACCACATCAGTACTCAGTAAGTGCCAAGCCTAACCTCGGTTGGGTAGTGACGAGAAAGGTCAGGGCCCTACTGAGATAAGTATAATAAATGATAAGATAAAGGGAACAGTGTAGATAAAGTCTACAACGAGAATTGAAACAGGATAAATAAGGAATGCAGTAATAGAAAACAGAGACAAAACAATACAAGGTAAATACTGCTCACAACATGCATGATAATCGAGGATCTCTTGATATCTCGAGGATCTCTTGGTGTCCTTCATAATAATTCGGGGATCTCTTAGTATCCTGAGGATCTCTTGGTATCCTCCATAATAATTCGGGGATCTCTTGGTATCCTCAATATATGTGCAGGGGGATCTCCCGGGAATCTAACCCGTACTCCCAAAGTAAATGTGTAGGGAGGGAGAATCTCTCGAGAATCTAACCCGTAGTCCCAAAATAAATGTGCAGGGGGAATCTCCCGGGAATCTAACCAGTAGTCCCAAAGTAAATGTGCATGGGAAATCTCCCGGGATACCGTCCCATAGTCCCAATTTAAAACACAGAGCAGCAATACAAGAATATTAAATTAAACACTAATTCCGTACCAAGTAAACACTTACTTCTAGCCTAACATGATTCACGTAATGCAATTCAGGTGATTTAAGAAAATAGGCAATTAAGTCAACCAAACATGCCTTTCTAGACTAGCAACATGCTAAATTCACGAGTAGAATAAACAGGAAAAAAGAACTCAATTGAAATACTTAAGGAAAAACTGGATTTTCAACAATTAGCTCAAGTACGCGCTCGTCACCTCACGTACAGGGCATTTCAATTATCAAATATAGCACATCCTAAGGGGAAAGGTCCCCCACACAAGGTTAGACAAGTCACTTACCTCAAATCGGCTCAAAATCAACTAGAAACCACGCTTTTGCCACGAGTATCCGACTCCAAATGGCCCAAATCTATTCAATTCAATTGCAGATCGTAAATATCATCTCAAACAAATGATTCTATGTTTTAATTCAAAGCTAATACGCGAAATTATGGAAAATGACCAAAATGCCCCTCAGGTCCACGTCTCGGAATCGGTAAAAATTTATATTCCCAGAAACCTCGCACTCTCACGAGTCTAACCATACAAAAATTATACAATTCCGACATTATTTGGCCCTTCAAATCATCATTTTACATTTTTGAAATGTTTCACAATTTTCTTCCCAAATTCCCTCTTAAATCACGAATTAAATGATGAATTCAGTGTTAGATTCATGTATTCTAGCCAAATCTGAGTTAAAATCACTTACCCCGATGAATTTCTTGAAAAACCTTCGAAAAATTGCCAAAATCCGAGCTCTCTAGGTCAAAATATTAAATAAAATCCAAAACCTCGTATTTATAGGTACCCCTTAGGTTTCCAACTACTGCGGGCCGCACCAATACTCACGCGGTCCGTGCAAGCCAATGCGGTCCGCGCAAAGGCAACGTGCAGCGGCATAGGCCTCCCTCTACAGTGACAGGCCTTAGTATTTTGGCCATAACTTTTTCTACAGATGTCCAAATTGCGATATCATTACCTTTTTGGAAACTAGACACGAAGGGCTACAACTTTTGTTTTTGAATCACCTCATAATTCCTTGTATATCAAAAGATATGAGCTTCCGAAGTAGGACTAGCGGGAGGGCCCTTCACCGCGGCTGCGCCCCACTTTGTGCGGTCTGCGCGACGCCTACCGCGCCCGCTTTTGTGCGGTCCACACAGCACTCAACGCGGGCGCACTAATTTTTGTGCGGACCGCGTGAGTGAGTTCTGGGGCCTGCAACCCCTGTAGACCTGCTACAACTATGATTTTTGCACTAAAACATCCCGGAACCTACCCGGAACTCCCGGAACTTCAAACCAATTATACCAACACATCCCATGACATCGTTCAAACTTGATCAACACTTCGGAATGCTTATAACAACATCAAATCACCAATTTCACATAGGATTCAAGCCTAAGAACTCCAAGAACTCTTAAATTATGTTTTCGATCAAAAACTATATCAAATTTCGTCCGAATGACCTGAAATTTTGCACACACATCCCAAATGATATGACGGAGCTACTGAAATTTCCGGAATTCCATTCCGACCCTCGGATCAAAATCTCACTATCGGGTCGGAAACTTCAAAAATTCAAACTTCGGCATTTCAAGCCTAAATTAGCTACGAACCTCCAAAACACATTCCGAACACGCTCCCAACCCCAAATTCACCTAACGGAGCTAACGGAACCGTCACATTTAAATTCCGAGGCTGTCTCCCCACTGTTCCGACTTCGGTCAACTTTCTAACACTTAAGCTCTCATTTAGGGACTAAGTGTCCCAAAACTCCTCGAAACTCAAAACCGAGCATCCCGGCAAATCACATTAGCAGAAATAATCTTGGGGAAAGCAGTTAATAAGGGTTCGGGGCGTAAATTCTAAAAATGACCGGCCGAGTCGTTACATCCTCCCACACTTAAACATTTGTTCGTCCTCGAACGAGCATAAAGAACATACCCGAAGTAGTGAAGAGATTAGGGTAATAGCTGCGCATATCCTGCTCGGTCTCCTAGGTCGCCTCCTCGACCGGCTGGCCCCCCCACTGAACTTTACCGAAGAAATGTTCTTTGACCTCAACTTTCTAACTTGCCTGTCCAATATTGCCACTGGCTCCTCAACATAGGATAGATCCTTGTCCAGCCGGACTGAACTGAAATCCAACACGTGCGACGGGTCACCGTGATACCTCCGGAGCATCGATACATGAAATACTGGATGCACTCTTGCCAAGCTGGGAGGTAAGGCAAGCTCATAAGCAACCTCCCCAACTCGCCTCAATATCTCAAAAGGGACAATAAACCTCGAACTCAACTTCTCTTTCTTCCCAAATCTCATAACGCCCTTCATAGGCGAAACCCGAAGCAAAACCCGCTCACCAACCATATAGGAAACATCACAAACTTTCTGGTCCGCGTAACTCTTCTGTCTAGACTGGGCTGTATGGAGTCTGTCTTGAATCACCTTAACCTTTTCCAAGGCACCCTAAACTAAGTCCGTGCCCAATAATCTAGCCTCGCCCGGCTCAAACCAACCCACCGGAGATCTACACCGTCTCCCATATAAAGCCTCATACGGTGCCATTTGAATACTGGACTGATAGTTGTTATTGTAAGCAAACTCCGCCAATGGCAAGAACTGATCCCAAGACCCTCCAAACTCAATCACACACGCGCGGAGCATATCCTTAAGAATCTGAATAGTGCGCTCGGACTGTCCGTCTGAGGGTGAAATGTTGTACTCAACTCTACCCGAGTACCTAACTCATGCCGGCCCTCCAGAACCGTGATGTGAACTGAGTACCTCTATCTGAAATGATGGAAACCGGGATACCATGCAGACGAACAATCTCCCAGATATAGATCTCCGCCAACCGCTTTGAGGAATAAGTAGTACACACAGGAATAAAGTGAGCGGACTTGGTCAGCCGATCCACAATCACCCAAATAGCATCGAACTTTCTCAAAGTCCGTGGGAGCCCAACTACAAAGTCCATGGTGATCCGCTCCCACTTCCACTCCGAAATCTCTATTTGTTGAAGTAAGCCACCTGGTCTCTAGTGCTCACACTTCACCTGCTGACAATTGAGGCACCGAGCTACAAATCCAACTATATCCTTCTTCATCCGCCTCCACCAATAGTGCTGCCTCAAATCTTGATACATCTTCGAGGCACCTAGATGAATAGAATACCGCGAACTATGAGCCTCCTCCAATATCAACTCCCGAAGACCATCAACATTGGGTACACAGACCCGACCCTGCATCCTCAATACCCCATCATCACCAATAGTCACATCTCTGGCATCACCGTGCTGAACCTTGTCCTTGAGGACAAGAAAATGAGGGTCATCATACTGCCGTTCCCTGATACGGTCAAACAAGGAAGACCGAGAAACCGCACAAGCTAGGACTCGACTGGGCTTCGAAAGGTCCAATCTCACAAACTGGCTAACTAAGTCCTGAACATCCATTGCCATAAGTTTCTTTGCACTGCTTCTACTTTGTTTAGATCCACCCGAATACCCTTACTCGATACCACGTGGCCTAAGAATGCCACAGAATACAACCAGAACTCACATTTTGAAACTTTACATAAATTTTCTTTTCTCTTAGAGCCTGAAGTACTGTCCTCAGGTGTTGTTCATGATCTTCCCGACTCTGGGAATACACCGGAATGTCATCAATAAAGACAATGACAAAAGAGTCAAGATATGGACGAAATACACTGTGCGTCAAATGCATAAAAGTTGTTAGGGCATTGGTCAGCCCAAATGACATAACAAGGAACTCATACTGACCATACCGAGTCCTGAAAGAAGTCTTCGGGATATCTGGCTCCCGAATCTTCAACTGATGGAAACCTAAGCGCATGTCAATCTTAGAAAACATTTGTGCGCCCTGAAGCTGGTCAAATAAATCATCAATACGAGGCAAAGGATAACGGTTCTTCACTGTAGCTTTGTTCAACTGTCGACAATCAATACACATACGCATAGAACCACCCTTTTTTTCTTTACCAACAAAATAGGATCACCCCAAGGCGATACACTGGGCCGAATAAAACCCTTATCAAGCAAATTACTGTAACTGATCCTTCAACTTAACTAAAGGTTTCACCTCATCCTTAGTCCATAACCTTAGGACAGGACCCAAACTTCAAAATCTACAATTCGTCATAGGATCCGAATTCCACATCATCACACTGCATTAGTCTTATTTCAACACACTTAAACTTTTAATAATGCTTAAATACTTCGAAATTATTCCTCCGGGTTGTTACATTCTCCCCCACTTAGGGTCATTCATCCTCAAATACACGACGTAGCTTATCTCTTTCTTCGCACATCTTAAGGTCTCAAATTTTCTAACTTCCAATTTTTATTTTTATTTTAAATTTCGGTAGAGCCTCCCATGTATTTGGGCCTATCCACCTGCCAGAGTAACACCAAAACAACTACTAACAACACATCCACAACCCAATGAAACACCACAATGTATATATTAATAACACTAATCTCATCATTATAAGCATAGCAGTATCATGCTGATATCTGGACATGAAACACATCATCTGTATGCTAATAACCATGTCTATGGCCATAATAGTTGTTCATAAATCACAACATTGCCAATTAACCTATGTTAACAATCATCTTATTTCAGACCTCCACTTTACTCACAACGAGGCATTGAGACCTCATAATTACTTACCCAAATTAATGAATCACATTTAACGCCACATGGACGCTCATCTCATAGGCTAAAGGTCAACGTTTACAACACAAAAAAATGGTTGAATATGAACAAAAAATATACAAGAATTGTCAAATAAGCCCAATAGGCATGACTCCCACTTAAAATATAGTACCAAAAATTTTAATTTCATAAAAGGAGAATTTTAAACACATAAACCTTTCACTACCAGGACCTTGTCCTTATATAACATCCACCGCAACTTGTAGCTCGGTTTAAAATATTTCACATTATATAATTATTTGAGGATATCACCCTCAACTCTGAATCACAAGTATTTACACATTGTGCCAACTGAAATTTTTCATTTCCTTTCTTTCTTCTTTCCAATAATTTCCATCAAAGAAAATCACAACATATAATGGTAGGGATAGCTATCTCCATATAATAGCCTAGTGTGAGTATTCACATAAGTAGATTTCAGGATTACGAAGCTCACTCATGATTGGAGCATATTAAGAGGACTCGCCTCAATTTTCAAAATCAAATCAAGTTAAGGAAAAAAATAATATCATTTTTATAACAATTAGAATTGTACTTGTAATGACACCATCTGGTATAGTGGCCTCAGCCACACTATAGCAATTATATCAATGGGTCGGGCATCCACCTCTTAGGCGCCATCTGCCCGTTCGTTCTCCATCTCTATCTTGTAGCGTATGTAGATTAGTAACTATAATGGAGTGTGTTGACTGTGTGTTCTGATGAAATAGGTTTCTCCCAAGTTTGGGATAATTTCTCATGATGTTTCTAGTATCACTACATTCATAACAACCCATCTGCAGTTTGGCTGCTCATACTGAGTCTGTGCCGGATAACTAGAATAACTATTTAAGGAACCCCATGCTAGTGGTGCATTTAAAAGATAATTGTCCCATGAGAGTGCCCTGATTAACTGGAGCACTACGAGTATTCTAAAATTGTTTTCATTTTCCTGCTGATACTGAATGTAGAATCATTATGGACATAGGAACATCGAAAGTCCCCGCATCATCCCATACAAATCTTAGCTCCTACTCATATACAAGTTTCAGAGAACTTTTGGATACCACATAAATACACCTCATGCCAAATCTGATATGACACATGACCCACAATTTGATCGTGATAGTGGACTCTCTTCACTTGGTGCAAGGCCATAAGATACATCTTGATACTCCACAATACTAATCTTTATCGCTCGTATGTCACCATCATGAGACACCCCAAGCCATTCGTTTGGCACATGTCCTTCTTAGGACAGTTAAACTCACTTCCTCCAGCATCTCGGTTGCTAGTTGTACCCTTCGCTAGATAGACATCTCATACGTACCACATAGTCCTTATTACCACCAACTATCTTCAGATCTATGTCCACCTCGTGACTTTACCATTACAGCGATGATTAGGCAATTAAGTAAACCTTCTTAAGACCGTACTTATCAACCAGATGTTAGAACCTATTGCACCCCCATGTGCACAATTGAATGATCTCTCAATACTTCTGCATTATCGATATGGATGACACGCGGTAACAACGGTTGAGCAAATTCTTGGCTCCCTTATAATTCTTCTGTAGCATCACGAACCATCGGCGCAAAATTGATACCGAGTGCGCAATTTCAATACACGAGTGAATGCAAAAAGAACATATGATATAAGCTCCAAACTGAATAAATGACGCACGATAAGAAATGAAATGAAGTGGAATTTTCCTAACGGTTACATAGCCTCTCGTAGATAAGTACAGACGTCTCCGTACCGATCAGCGAGACTCTAATAAACCGGCCTGTGTCCCGTGACTCCTATGAACCTAGAGCTCTGATACCAACTTGTCACGACCCTAGTTCACCAACTGTGAACATGTCATGACGACACCTAGTCTCCGTGACCATGTAAGCCTAACATTTGCGGAAACATAATAATTGCGGAAAATAGAATGCCATATTTGAATATCTAAGAAGGAAATTGTACTGAATGCCGCTCGGCATATACAACTCAATATCTCAATACTAAAACAATCCCAAAACCCGGAAACTCACGGGAAACACAGGCTAATAGAAATGAAATATACTGCTCTAACTCCAGAATGTCTACACAACCAAGGGAAGGGAAAATCATATACTAAGGCTGGAATAAGATAGAGACTCCTGGTCTGCGCACGTGGCAGATATACTTCAAAGTCTCTGCTAGATGTCTCCGCCACGAGGATAGTGCGTACCTGGAGCTGCACATGAAAAACATGCACAGAAGAGGCATGAGTACACCACATCGGTACTCAGTAAGTTCGAAGCCTAACCTCGGTTGGGTAGTGACGAGGAAGGTCAGGACCCTACTGAGATAAGTATAATAAATGATAATATAAAGGGAACAGTATAGATAAAGTCTACAACGAGAATCAAAATAGGATAAATAAGGAATGCAGTAATAGAAAACAGGGACAAAACAATACAATGTAAATACTGCTCACAACATGCATGATAATCGAGGATCTCTTGGTATCTCGAGAATCTCTTGGTGTCCTTCATAATAATTCGGGGATCTCTTAGTATACTAAGGATCTCTTGGTATCCTCCATAATAATTCGGGGATCTCTTGGTATCCTCAATATATGTGCAGGAGGATCTCTCGGAAATCTAACTCGTAGTCCCAAAGTAAATGTGCAGGGGGGGGAATCTCTCGGGAATCTAACCCGTAGTCCCAAAATAAATATGCAGGGGGAATCTCCCGGGAATCTAACCCGTAGTCCCAAAATAAATGTGCAGGGGAATCTCCCGGGAATCTAACCCGTAGTACCAAAGTAAATGTGCATGGGGAATCTCCCGGGATACCGTCCCGTAGTTCCAATTTTAAAACACAGAGCAACAATACAAGAATATTAAATTAAACACTAATTTCGTACCAAGTAAACACTTACTTCTAGCCTAATATGCTTCACGTAATGCAATTCAGGTGATTTAAGCAAATAGGCAATTAAGTCAACCAAACATGCCTTTATAGACTAACAACATGCTAAATTCACGAGTAGAATAAACAGGAAAAAAAGAACTTAATTGAAATACTTAAGGAAAAACCGGATTTTCAACAATTAGCTCAAGTACGCGCTCGTCACCTCACGTACAGGGCATTTCAATTATCAAATATAGCACATCCTAAGGGGAAAGGTCCCCCACACAAGGTTAGACAAGCCACTTACCTCGAATCGGCTCAAAATCAACTAGAAACCACGCTTTTGCCACGAGTATCCGACTCCAAATGACCCAAATCTATTCAATTCAATTGCATATCGTAAATATTATCTCAAACAAATGATTCTATGTTTTAATTCAAAGCTAATACGCGAAATTATGGAAAATGACCAAAACGCCCCTCGGACCCACATCTCGGAATCGGTAAAAATTTATATTCCCAGAAACCTCGCACTCTCACGAGTCTAACCATACAAAAACTATACAATTCTGATACTATTTGGCCCTTCAAATCATCATTTTACATTTTCAAAAGGTTTCACAATTTTCTTCCCAAATTCCCTCTCAAATCACGAATTAAATGATGAATTCAGTGTTATATTCATGTATTCTAGCCAAATCTGAGTTAAAATCACTTACCTTGATGAATTTCTTGAAAAACCTTCGAAAAATTGCCAAAATCCGAGCTCTCTAGGTCAAAATATTAAATAAAACCCAAAACCTCATATTTATAGGTACCCCTCAGGTTTCCAGCTATGGTCCGTGCAAAGGCAACGTGCGGCGGCATAGGCCTCCCTCTGCAGTGATAGGCTTTAGTATTTTGGCTATAACTTTTGCTACAGATGTCCAAATTGTAATATCATTACTTTTCTGGAAACTAGACACAAAGGGCTACAACTTTGGTTTAAAATTCACCTCAAAATTCCTTGTAGATCAAAAGATATGAGCTTCCGAAGTAGGACCAGCGGGAGGGCCCTTCACTGCGGCCGCGGCCCACTTTGTGCGGTCCGTGCGATGCCTACCGCGCCCGCGCCCGCTTTTATGTGGTCCTCACAGCACTCAACGCGGGCACACTTATTTTTGTGCAGACCGCATGAGCGAGTTCTGGGGCCTGCAACCCCTGTAGACCTGCTACAACTATGATTTTTGCACTAAAACATCCCGGAACCTACCCTGAACTCCCGAAACTTCAAACCAATTATACCAACACATCCCATGACATCGTTCAAACTTGATCAATACTTCGGAATGCTTATAATAACATCAAATCACCAATTTCACATAGGATTCAAGCCTAAGAACTCCAAGAACTCTTAAATTATGTTTTCGATCAAAACCTGTATCAAATCTCGTCCGAATGACCTGAAATTTTGCAGACACATCCCAAATGACATGACGGAGCTACTGAAAGTTCCAGAATTCCATTCCGATCCTCGGATCAAAATCTCACTATCGGACCGGAAACTTCAAAAATTCAAACTTCGTCATTTCAAGCCTAAATTAGCTACGGACCTCCAAAACACATTCCGAACACGCTCCCAACCCCAAATTCACCTAACGGAGCTAACAGAACCGTCAGATTTAAATTTTGAGGCTGTCTCCCCACTATTCCGACTTCGGTCAACTTTCTAACACTTAAGCTCTCATTTAAGGACTAAGTGTCCCAAAACTCCTCGAAACTCAAAACCGAGCATCCCGATAAATCACATTAGCAGAAATAAACTTGGGGAAAGCAGTTAATAGGGGTTCGGGGCGTAAATTCTAAAAACAACCGGTCGAGTCGTTACACTAAGCAGAAAACTTTTAACACTATTAACAGATGCATGGAGGATTTTTGTAATGTATCCGGCCTAAACATCAATAAAGGCAAATCTAAATTGGTCATCTCTAGGCGTTGCAATAAACACACAAAGGACATGGCTACCAACATGCTTGGGATTACCATCAGTAATACTTTTGGTAATTACCTAGGGTTTCCAATGTTAAACAACTACCCTAGGCATAAGGATTGCCAACCATTACTGGATAAAATGCGTGCTAGATTAAACACCTGGAATGCTAAGTGGCTTAGCATGGCGGGAGGTGCACCTTAATAACCTCTACTGTAAATACACTGCCAAACCACCTTATGCAAATAAGCCTCCTACCCACAAAAACACTTCAAGAAATAGACAAGATACAGAGAGACTTCCTATGGGGAACTACGAGGGTTAAGAAGAAACTACATCTAATTGGCTGGAATACAGTCACAAACACTAAGCTTAATGGAGGTTTGGGAATCAAGAAAGCTAAATCAAAAAACCTAGCCCTCCTAACAGGCTTGGCACGGAGAATCCTTACTAATACAAACTCCTTATGGGCTAAAATACTCATTAGCATTTATGGAAAAAGCAAGAGAATAAATGGCTCCTCAATCACTTGAAAAATCATCCTAACGGGTTGGACTATATGCCATAAGGGCATTAGGTGGCCAGTAAATAGACATTCCCATATGAATATTTGGGACGCAAATTGGATTCCAAATATTGAAAGTCTTCGTAATGTTATTTCAGTCCCTTTGAATAAAAATGAGGACAATTTAACTATTAATGATATCTGGGATAACCAGGGTTGGGACTTAGAAAAAATTTCTTTTAATCTCCCTCAACTAGTCACAAACAGTATACATGCACTCGATCGAGATTAACAAAGTAATCACCCAAACGATCTCATTTGGAGTCTTAACCCTAGTGGTATATTCACAATATCCTCTTCTTATAAGCTAATAGATGACCAAAAATCCCATACACACACCTTTAAGTGGATTTGGGAGCTACATTGCCCTAAAAAGATTAAGTTTTTCATTTGGAAACTCTACCATAAGAGACTTCCAACAAGAGACTACCTTGCTAAAATTGGTATTAATATTGATCCAACATGCCCAATATGTAAGGCCAACAATGAATCCATATACCACATCTTCTGGGAATGCCACATAGCTCGGACTTTATGGCAAACCCTAGGAGTGTCCATTAACAATAATGGGACGGCTAATGACTGGTTGGAACTACTACTAAACACAACTCCAAATATTTCTTTGGCACATGTAGCTTGGAAAGATGTGCTATCATTTGGTCTTTGGGGCATTTGGAACAATAGAAACCATAATAACACCAACAACCAAATCTCTCACATCTTTGTTAAAAAAATTATTGATCAAACAATTGAATACACATTGCTTACAAGCAACAACACTACTTACAATAATGTCAAACGGATTGATGTCAAATGGGAGCGGCCACTGAAAGGTTGGTTCAAGGTAAATATAGATGGTGCATTCAAAAGCAACTATTTGGAAGGGAGCATCAGTAGAGTAGTTCGTGACTACAAGGGGACATGGAAGACATAATTTTTTAAGAAAATCCAAGCAACCTCACCAATACAAACAGAACTCCAAGCTCTTCGACATGCATTACAATTAATTATCATGGAGCACACATTCCCAATAGAAGTTGAAACTGACGCCACAGAGGCCATACGCCTCATTAGTGAAGATTACCCTACTAACAATAACTTAATTTACGAATGCATGTTATTAATGGAGGAGGCATCAAGGCAGGGGACAATATCATTGAAGCATAGCTTCCGCGAAGGGAATATGGTGGCACATCTTTTGGCAAATGCAACATTAACGCAAACTAGCTACAATAAATTATGTACTTTTATTTTGCCACTTGAATTTGTTGTAGATATATATATGACAAGGATTAGGTTGGGTATATATATGCTAGGAACTGTTCTAGTGACCAATGTGGTCGTATGGCTGCTCTTGAGAATGATAGTGCCTTACGAGGCATAATGTTAGATTATGAAGGCATATGTACTAATGACAATGTTAACAGACTCTAGCCCTATTATGTTATGATATAACATAAGTATCTTTTTCCAGTTAAAAAAAAACAATTAACTCAATTTATTCATAAATAATTGTTGGAAATGTGATGGTGAAACCTATTCTGCATTTTTGCCTAGTCTAATGGTTAGGTAAGAAAAAGGTATTTTACAAAGAAATCGGAAGTTCCCATTTACTTTTTCTTTAATATGTATGAGTTGTATATCTCAAAATTAGTAGGCTGTTCCATAAACCGTTATTTGAATTGTAATCTCTTACTCTTTCACTTGTAATATGGCTCTGCAATTTTTATAACTCACGAAAAGGAAGCAATGAAAGAACAAACACAAAGAGAATGCACCCAAGACAGAAATCACAGAATTATAGAAGCACCAACCAACCATTGTTAGGAATTTGTCCAAATTTTTTACCTTAATTGAATTTATTTTTTTTTACTTGAAGGAATAGTAGAATATTAACCATAATTGTTTTACTTTTCCTTAAAGGAAAATATAGATCTCTTCCATATTCGACGGATTTCTTTCTTAGAGGAAAAAGTTATGGCCTCTATAAATAGAGACCTTCCTTCACACAACAAACAAAAAATAGCATTCACAAAGTAGTTCTTAAAAGAGTCTTGTTTAGGAGGATATTTTTCTCTCAATAATTTTTTTTCCTTTAATATTTGTTTTTTTTCATATGTAGGTCAATTGACCAAATTATGTTAAATTATTATGCCTAGTTTAGTATATGTTTCTTTTTGTCATCTCATTTATCATTTAAGATTTGCATTGTTAGCTTCCGCATGACGCTTTGTTATTTTGGACCTCAACAAATGATATCAGAGCTAATGGTGAAGCAAGGTTGAAGACAGGTCCAACGCGAGTTCAAATCAAGCAAGGACAATTTGATGATGATGAAGATTTTATCAACAATAAAAAACTGTCCAGGGTACTATATGTGGAGAAAATTTTTTAACCATATTTTCAACATATCTGTTGTTGCATCTTTAAAAATAAATTTAACCATATTTTCAACATATCTGCTGTTGCATCTTTAAAACAAAAGTCATTGTTAACCCATGCTTATGGAATATATTTTTAGCTCTTGCTTACTTTTAATGCATGGGCTCCACTTTTAACCCTATCTACTATTAACGTAGGCCCGACTCTACTTTTGACCCTGCTCACGTTTAATGCAGGGGTCTATATTTTTAACCGGTGCTCATCTTTAATGCACGAGACTTCAATTTTTAACTCATACCTATTTTTAACTATCTCAAGCAGCAGTGACGAAGAATATGTGAAGAAGGCGGATCAAGCATTGTCAAGAAAATTCAGATCAAAGGGGAGAATTATTAGGAATTTGTCCTGATTTTTTACATTAGTTGAATTTATTCTTTTACTTTAAGGAATAGTAGAATATTAACCATAATTGTTTTACTTTTCCTTAAAGGAAACTATAGATGTCTTTCATATTTAACAGATTTCTTTCTTGGAGGAAAATGTTGTGGCCTCTATAAATTGCAAGACCTTCCTTCATACGACAAAAAAATAGCATCCACAATGCAGTCCTTAAGAGAGCCTTGTTTAGGAGGAGATTTTCTCTCAATAGTTTTTTTTCTTTTTATATTAGTTTTCTCATATGTAAGTTAATTGATCAAATCATGTTAAATTATTATGCCCAGCTTAGTATATGTTTCTTTTGTCATCTCATTTATCGTTCAAGGTTTACATTGTTAACTTTCACATGACGCCTTGTTATTTTCGACCCCAACAACCACATCAAGTGATTTTATTTTACTTTTCGTATTTACAATATTAATACGGTACCAATTGGTGAACTTTTTACGTCCTATACTTTTTAGCAAACATTTGTAGGAACTATATATAATAACATAGTTTGAACACAAATTCACAGTTAGATGGTCCTCAGTAGTGGTAGCAAAATGGTTAAAAGAAAACAGTTATTCACTCATATTATTCATTAAAAAATGGGTTGGATAATAAACTTTTTAAAATTGGGTCAAATATGGATAAGAACTCTATTATCCATTTAGAAAATGGATAACCAATGGATAACTAATGAGTTTAACTTTTATATTTGTAAAGCTTCAAATTGGGGGTTCCTCAAGTTTGGGAGACTAGGAATTCTCCCAAAGGTGATCATATCCAAGAAGTCATGGATAATATGGATATTCATATTATCCGCCGGTTAGCCCATTTTTTATCCGTATTAAATATGAGTTAGATCGGATAATTTATCCGTTTATATATTACCCGTTTTCGACCCAACCCGCCTGTTTGCCACTCCTAGTCCTCAAAGTCCTTTTCTCTTAGCACTTCTTCCTCAGTATCCACCAGATCAAGGCTTATTGGAATAAACAAGCATCTCTTAGAAATTATATAGAAAAGAAACCCAAGGAACAAAACTCTTGTTCTAGTAACGGTAATTCAATTAAATTAAATTTGGTATATTAGGGGTGGATTATGATGCAAAAGCTGTACTACTTGAATTTAGACGATGGAAAAAGAGTTTAAGTTTTATGTATATATAGTGTAAATTTCTTTTACATTATCAGGTCAGTTAAAATTACACATTTGATTTGCGGGTGGGAGAACAAACAAAGTCCTTGCAAATTTGGGTGTTCAACGTGATAGAAGTCAGGTGTCACGATCCGGATTTCCCACCCTCGAGAGTCGTAATGGCGCCTACTCGTGAAAGCTAGGCAAGTCGAATGTTACAGATTTTATTACTCTTTTTCCTTAACCTTTTAACAATTTTAAATTAACATGTGATCAACAGCGGAATAATAATAATAATAAAAGAAATGTGAAAGACGAAATCTGATAACTTAACTAAATACTAGTACGAAAATCCAAAATACCACTCTACCAAAACTGGTGTCACAATGTCACAAACCATCTACGAATACTACAAATAGTGGTCTGAATAGAAAAATACAGGTCTGTCTCTGAAATAAATAAAAACAAAATGGAAAGGAAAGAAGGGGACGCCAAGGCCTGCGGACATCTGCAGGACTACCTCGGGTCTCCGCTGGGCTGAAGGCAGCAACCTCGCTATGGTCCAAAAGCTCTAGTACTGGGATCTGCACACAGTGCAGAGTGTAGTATCAGCACAACCGACCCCATGTGCTGGTAAGTGTCGAGCCTAACCTCGGCGAAGTAGTGACGAGGCTAGGACAAGACTACATAATAAACTTGTGCGATTAAATCATATACGGCAATAATGATAACATAAACTAGCAGTTAAAGATTGGAAGATGGAACATGCTGCGGGGAATATCAAGTACTAACAGAATTTCAGTAGAGAAGCATAAAGAACACCATAATTTCATATCAACAAGAATAAGGAATAACAATAACGAATCAATATTCACTTTTATTCTTTCTTGTTGCGGCGTGCAACCCGATCCCAATCATATAATACTATTGCGGCGTACAACCCGATCCCAATCATATAATACTGTTGCGGCGTGCAACCCGATCCAAACCATATAATGATGTTGCGGCATGCAACCCGACCCCACCTGTCCACCTTTATTACTCCTTGTTGCAGCGTGCAACTCGACCCCATATAATATTGTTGCGGCATGCAACCCGATCCCCATATACAAATCAACATCAATCACAAAAGAATCCCGGCAAGGGAACAATAGTATAACAATAATATCCCGGCAAGAGAAATAATATCATAAGCAATAACATCCCGGCAAGAGAAATAATATCATAAACGATAACATCCCGGCAAAGGAAACAACAATATATCTCATCTCGTTTCCACAATCATTTCACAACCTAAGTCTCAACTTGAGCCAATGCTCCACAATGGTCAATTATCAAGAATACTTTCATAAGCCTTGTTCAACATTTAAAATCATCATATTAAGCATGAACAATACATAACGGAGTCACAACAATCATAGCATAAGACTCACAAGCATGCTTGATACCAACGTATAGATGCTCGTCACCACACCTATACGTCGTACTCAACACTTAACACATAGCAAATAAGACCACAACTCATATTCCCTCAAGCTAAGGTTAGACCAAATACTTACCTCAATGCACGAACACAATCAAGCCTCAACTATCGTCTTACCTCTCGATTCCACTTCCAATTCGCTTGTATCTAGTCACAATTTACTTAACGATGTCAATAAATGCTAAATAGACCAATTATAATGCATGAAAATAGGTTTTCTAATGAATTTCGCAAAAAGTCAAAAATCGACCCCGGACCCACTTGGTCAAAAACCGAAGTTCGAACCAAAAACCCGATCACCCATTCATCCACAAACTCAAATATATAATTAGTTTTGAAATCGGACCTCAAATCGAGGTCCAGATCTCCAAAATTTAAAAATCCTAAATTCTACCAAAAATCTCTCAATTTTCTATGACAATTCCTTGATTTTGAAATGAAATTATGTAAAAAGATTGATTAGATTGAAAGAAATGAGTTAGAAATGACTTACAAATGATGTGGAGAACAATCTTTCTTTGGGAAATCACCCAAAATGTTTTAGGGTTTGAAAAAGCTTGAAAAATGAGAAGAATCCCGTCAAAATCCCACTTAACAAGTCTCAATTGTCGCAATTGCGACCAGGGGTTCGCAATTGTGAACCTTTTGAAATCCTGTCAGCTTCGCATTTGCGAAAAAATAGTCTCATTTGCGACCCCTGCCCCTTTCGCATTTGCGACCAAAATGTCGCATTTGCGAGAATGGCCTGCCCAGGCTTGGTTCGCAATTGCGACGTCGGGGTTGCATTTCCCAAGCCTGAGGACTTTACATTTGCGAAGCCTGATCTCTCAATTGCGAGATCAGAGACCTGGGCAAAAATACCAAATACCAGCTGCAATTTCCTAAGTCCAATTCACCCCGTAGCGCATCCAAAACTCGTCCGAGCCCTCGGGGCTCCAAACCAAACATGCATGCAAGTCTAAAAATATCATACGGACTTGCTCGTGCAATCAAATCATCAAAATTACATCAACAACTATGAATTCAACCTCAAATTCATAAAACTACTCAAGACCACCAAAATTTTCATTTTCTCAACTATACGTTCGATTTATACCAAACCAATTCCAATCTTTACCAAATTTCAAAGATTCAACTTAATTATTATTTCAAACCTGTATCGAACTCCGAAACCAAAATACGGGCCCGATACCATCAAGAAAATGCATCATTTCACTTCAAAAAGCCTTTATATTTTCCAGCAAACAATTTTCTTTAAAAATTCTTTTCTCGGGCTTGAGACCTCGGAATTTGATTCCGGGCATATGCCCATATTTTACTATGGACCCTACGAGACTTTCCGATCACGGGTCCGGGTCCGTTTACTAAGAATGTTGATCAAAGTCAATTTTAATCAAATTTAAAGTCCAATTTCATTATTTCTCTTAAATTTCACATAAAAGCTTTTTGAAAATGCGCCCGAACTGCGCACACAAATCGAAGTGAGACAAAAAGAGGTTTTCAAGGCTTCAAGAGGCAAATTTGACTTCTAAAATAAAAGATGACCTTTAGGGTCATCACATTAGGATACATGAGCAAGGAAATATATATATATATACACACACACACCAAATTATTAATAAATGATCTTTAAATTGAAATCCGTATTTAGAGATCAACATGTAAAAAGAATGTAAATCGAATTCTCCTTCTCCAGATAATAGAAATGACGAGTTAAAAAACGTTTATTGATCACGCACAGCTATGCCTCCTAAGAGGTCTAGAAGTTATTAAAATATAATCCAGTTTACAAGTCCGGAGTCGAATCCCATAGGGAATTAACCTACTAATCACAACCACCAGTTCAACAAGAATTCAAGTAATCAATCTTCATAACTATTAAATAACGATTTGAGTATTCACTAACTAAGAGAAGAGTAATTAAAATGCAGTAATTTATAACGAACAGAGCAAATGTAATAGACAAGATTGGAAGAGTCCAGGATTATGCTTTCCCGTATTGTCGGAATCCTCACCGCTACATTTCCTATAAATTCGCCTAAGTATTGTCTACCGATCGTGAGTATTTTGGGCGTCATAATTTCCTTCCGAGCAGCTACCACAATTTACTAGATGTATTCTCTCGAACTACGCTAGCTGACACTAGTTTACCGCTCTCTATGATCGCACCAAGGTTTCATTACTCCTAATCCCAACTTTAAACCTTTCGTATTTATTCCTCATAGATGTTACGAGTGATGTGATTCAACAACTATCTAAATGAGTACCCCTTTCCAAGCAATACACACTAAATAGGCATAGTCAATTGAAAGCTCTTCAATCAATCACTATGAAAACGTAGTTGAACAAGTAGAGAAAAATCAAAGGCAAATTTGTATTAAACGTAGTAGAAAATCATCTTCCAATAGGTTTTATCAAAGCCTAGATTGGAGATTTTAGTTACTCATAATTGTATAAATAATCATAGTAATATTTAAAAGCATTAAACTACAAATTTAAGAAGAACGGAGAGAAAAACTCTTGTGATTCGTGCTCCAGAGTGTTCCATAGTCTTTTGCCTCTCCAATAATGTCTAACCCTCCAAAAACTAACCTTAAGAGGTATTTATATGGTGGGGATGAGGTCTGTACATTCAAACATAATGAGGAAATAAAAGTGACTCGGATAAGCATTGTCAGTGCGGTGCATTGCCAGAGGCGCCAACATTACTCAGCGAGGCGCCAACATTACCCCGCAAGGCGCTATTAGAGGCGCCAATGATAATGTCCTCGACAAAGCTTCGTACTGTCTAAGGTTTTGACTTTTTATTTCCTTTCACGTCCTCTTTTATTGCTCCATTTTGTAGTTTCAAAGAACCATTTCGTGCAACTTTTCTCCACTTCATGTCCAAGCATTCCTATACATAAAATAAACTTTATTAAGGTCAATTGTCGTACAAATTAGCATCCAAACAACAAGCAAGTAGAGCAAATACATCAAAATATACGGAATTATAGAACGACATTTATGCTAATGATTTGTCTTTGTAGCATTCACGGTCTTTGTCAAAACACTATTTATTTCTCTATTCGAAACCTCCATTGCCCACTCGTTTGTGGGTAATATGGGGTGGCAACCTTGTGGCGAACACCATATTTTTCTAACAACTTTTCAAAGGCTCGGTTGTAGAAGTGAGTGCCTCCATCACTGATTATTGCCGTTGGAGTGCCAAATCGGGTGAATATATTCTTTCTCAAAAATCAATTACCCCGTTTGCATCATTTGTAGGGAGTGCAACAGCTTTCACCCATTTTGACACATAGTCCACAGCTACGAGTATGCACTTGTTGCCATATAAGCTGAGAAAAGGCCCCATGAAATCGATTCCCTATACATCAAATACTTCCACCTCCTGGATTGGGTTCATGGGCATCTTATGTCGGCTGGAAATATTCTTGGTTTATTGGCATTTATCGACCAGTAGAAGCCCGACTCCAATACTTTAACAGTTGTCCTTACTCTCCCGAAATGGCCACCATATGGGGATGTGTCACAAGCATGCAAAATAGAAGATTGGTCTATATCGGAGATACATCTCTGGATCATGTTATCAACACAAATTCTGAACAGATAAGGCTAATCCTAAAAGTACATGCAACAATCGCGGAAGAACCTTTTCTTTTGTACAGAGGAAAGGTCGTAGGGAATAATACCGCTCATCAGGTAGTTTGCAATGTTTGCATACCATGGCGCTACCTCCAGGCTTGTGGCTAATAGTTTTTCATCCAAGAAATTCTCCACAATCCTTTCCAGCATATATAAGTGATCAACACTTGGTTTACCGTTCCCTTTCGGTCACGGATTTCCATTTCAAATTTTTACAACAGTAGCACCTATCGAATCAGGCACAACTTTAACTCCTTCTTCTCAATTAGGTACCTGAGAGGAACATGATCAATATAAATAATTACCTTTGAGCCTATCAGGTATGACCTAAATTTGTTAAATGCGAACACCACTGCTAGCATCTCCTTTTCGGTCTCTGTGTAATTTAGTTGGGCACCACTCAATGTCCTACTTGCATAGTAGATTGGATGTATGAATTTATCTTTTCGCCGCCAAAGAACTTCTCCCACAACATAGGCGCTTGTATCACACATTAGCTCAAAAGGTTGCTCCCAATTAGGTGCCACTATAATTGGTACAGTCTCCAGCCTCTTCTTCAACTCCTCAAAAGCTACCCTGCAGTCATTAGAAAACACAAAGGATGATCTTTTTAAGGCAAGTTACACAACGGGTTAGCAATTTTAGAAAAATCCTTTATAAATCGCCTGTAGAAGCTGGCGTGACTAAGGAAACTTCTTATGGCTTTGACGGAAGTGGGTGGAGGCAACTTCTAAATTCCATCAACCTTAGCACGGTCCACCTCAATGCCCTTACTTGACACTAGGTGTCCCAAGCGATACCCTCATGTACCATGAAATGACATTTTTCCCAGTTTAGTACCAGGTTAGTCTCTATACACCTCTTCAATACTCTTTTCAAATTCATAGGGCAATCATTAAAAGAGTTCCCCACCACTGAGAAGTCATCCATGAAAACCTCTATTATGTCCTCTACAATATCGATGGAGATGGCCATCATGCACCTTTGGAATGTGGCAGGTGCGTTGCATAGGCCAAAGGGCATTCTCTGAAAGGCATAAATGCCATGCGAATAGGTGAACGATGTTTTCTCTCTATCCTTCGGGGCAATATACATATAGTTATACCCCAAGTATCCATCCGGGAAGAAAAAATGGGACCTTCCCGCCAATCTATCTAACATCTGATCAATAAATAACAGCGAAAAATGGTCTTTTGGGTGGCCTTATTCAATCTTCAATAATCCATACAGATTCGCCATCCCGTGACTGTTCTTGTTGAGATTAACTTGTTGTTCTCATTTTGCACTACAGTCATTCCACCCTTCTTTGGCACACACTGAATTGGGCTTACCCGATGGAGAAGATGATTCCCGCATCTAACCACTTGATAACTTATTTCATCACCACTTCTTTCATTTTGGGGTTTAGCCTTCTTTGATGTTTTTGGAAGGTTTTTGCCCATCTTCCAGTAGAATCTTATGCATATAAAACGTTGGGCTGATACCCTTTATGTCTGCAAGGGTCTACCCAATTGCAGTCTTGCACTCCTTCAGAACCTGCAAAAGTTGTTCTACATGCACATCTAACAAAACATATGAGATGATAACAGGCAATGTTGAACTAGGTCCCGAGAAAGCATACCTGAGGTGAGATGGTAACGGTTTTAGCTCCAACTGTGGTGGCTCTTCAATTGATGGCAAAGCTGGAGAGGTCTTTCTTTCTTCTAATTGTAAAGGCTCGAATTCGAGCTCTCTTTTCTAGTACCCTTGGCCTTCAAGGGACAAAACCAACTCTGCTAAGTCCTCACTATCTACCTCTTCTAAGTTTATCAGGCAGGCTGTTAGGGGTCTTTTGCGTTCAATGCCTCATCTTCCTCCTCGAGAATCACATTTTCAATCAGAGAGAAATTAGCAAACTCACTGGGTCACTGCATAGACTTCTGTACATTGAACATTATTTCTTCATCGTTTAGTCTCATCTTTAGCTCCCCAGTTTCACAACCAATTAGAGTTCTCCTTGTGGCCAAGAATGGTCTTCCCAAAATTATGGGAATCTCTTCATCAACTTGGCAGTCCAGAATGACAAAATCTATCGGAAACACAAACTTTCTAACCTGCACAAGTACATCATCAAGTATACCTGATGGCCTCTTCACCGTTCGATTGGCTAGCTGTAGTAACATGGATGTGAGTCTTGTCCTTCCAATCCCTAACCTTTTATAGATAGATAAGGGCATCAAGTTTATGCTCGCCCCCAAATTACACAATGTTTTGGCAAAAGCATAGCTGCCTATGGTGCATGGAATTGTGAAACTCCCAGGGTTGGATAGCTTCTCAATGATAGGTCTTGTTATGACCGCAATACATGTCTAAGTCAGTGTCAAAATTGATGAGTCTTGAAAGTCGAACTTGCTAGACATCAAGTCCTTCATTATTTTTGCATAATGGGGCATCTCCCTCAACGCATTAATCAGTGGAATGTTCACCTGAATCTGCTTCAACATCTCCATGAATTTTTTATATTGCTCATCCTTCTGATATCTGGCCAACCTCTGCGAGAAGGGTGCTGGCAGTCGCTTCTTTCCTATGACTTGAGTTAGATCCTGCTCAGACACTTTTTCTAATGCCTTCTCTTGCACTTTCTTAGTCTCCTTTGCAAACCTCTTTCTCTTTGCTTAGTTCCTCATGGGCTAGCTGCACTCTTACTTGTGTTAGCTTAGTTGACTCATCTACCTCAATTGGTATTGGAACAAGTATCTCAGTTGGTCAGCTTTCACGAGCAATTTCTTGCTCTAGATCAAGATCTCTACCGTTTTTAGACTTACCGCCATCAGTTGCTTCAGGCCCCTGATCTTTTGGATTTACATGTGTGTCCGCAGGTTACGTCCCTTGGGGACAAATATTTAAATCCATAGATGTCTGCCCTAATTGAACCTCAATGCATTTTATCGCTGAGTCATGTGCTTCAACCTTCTCTTGCATTTTTTTGCGGATCAATCAGTTGTTGCAGCATTCCTTTAATTTTAGATAACTCATCATCTTCTCTCTCTATCTATTGTTGTTGAGGCTGTTGATAAGCTAGCTGCTGATTTTGTTATTTATATCCATATTGCCTTTGGTAAGGCATGACTTGAATCTATGGTCGCATAGCTCCTAGATTGTTATTGTTATTGTACTGCTACTGTGGTGGTCTATACTGCTGATTCTGCTGCCCCCAATTATGACCACCTTGTCTCTAGCCTCCATAGTTTCCCACATAGTTCATATTCTCTTGGTAGTTCTGATTGTCACTTTCACCACTCCACGAGCACACATATGGTTGGTTAATGCATGATGTGCATAAGCCTCCATTTGTTGTGTCAACTATATGCGCCTGTTTTTGGCCCGACTCATCAATCTTCTTAGTGAGGATACTCATTTGTGTCATCAGAGTGGCCATAGTCTCATCTATAGAGTTGTTTGGGTCCAGAGCTATCGAGTGAACTATAGGAGTGATTGTAGAGTCTTTTGTCATCCATCCCGACTTTTGAGCCATTTTTATCAAGTAAGACCTTACACTCTCTGAATGATTTTCTCAAAAATGCTCCACCTGTTGAATCATCAAAATTGGACATCAAGTTGTCTACCAATCCCATGTAGAACCTTTGCCCCAGCATCTGATCAGGAATTTCATGACCTGGACACTTAACTAACATCTCTTTTAACCTTTCTCATGTTTCTTGCAATGTTTCAGCTAGTTTCTGCCTGAAGCTCAATACCTCGTCAACTTGCTCTGCAATCTTATTTAGTGAGTAGAACTTGTTCAAAAATTGCTTGACTAATTCCTCCCAAGTAGTAATTGAGTTTATGGGGAGCGAATTAAGCCAAGTATGAGCCTCTCCAGTCATTGAGAATGGAAACAATAACAGTCTGGTTGTTTTCGGTGTCATATTCGGCTTCCTTTGAGTGAAACAAATTGACTGAAATTTTTTTAAGTGGAGTTGTGAATCTTCAATGTAAGACCTAGAGAATGGTTCCTTGTTCTGCAACAGATGTAGCATGTTGTTTGTGATTTTAAATGATTCCTCTTGTATATGAGGGACTATAATTGTGGTTGCCAGATTTTCAGCATTGGGTTGTGCCCAATCATACAAGGCTGCTTCTGGCACAAGAGGTGATACACACTAATTGTTCAGGTCATCCCCATTGTTTTGATTGTTTTGATTGTCCAAAACGTTGCCCATGTCTCATTCAATTTGTTCTCTTGGGTGTTGTTGTTTCTTTCCCGTTTGCACGATTTAATTCCTTGAACACTTTCTTAGGATCCTAATGCTTCAAATAATTCACCAATTCTCGAGGAGTTTCTAGGTATGCACCTGTAACACACAAGACTACAAACATTAGAATTTCAATATAATAAAGTTAAAATCAATAGAGTTGACAAAACTAAGAATTCTAGAAATTCTGCTCGTTGTAACTAATAACACCGTTAATTCTCCGACAACGACGTCAAAATTTGATCATGTCCAACTATGCCTCCTAAGTGGTCTAGCAGTCGTTGAAATATAATCCGGTTTACAAGTCCGGAATCAAATCTCATAGGGAATTAAACTACTAATCACAATCACTAGTTCTACAAGAATTCAAGTAATCAACCTTAAGAAATATTAAACAATAATTTGAGTGTTCACTAACTAAGAGAAGAGTAATTAAAATGCAGTAATTTATAACTAATAGAGCAAATGTTGAAGACAAGATTGGAAGAGTCTAGGTTATGATTTTTCCTGTTGTCGGAATCCTCATCACTGCGTTTCCTATAAATTCGCCCAAGTATTCTCTACCAATCGTGAGTACTTTGGGTGTCGTAATTCTCTTCCGAGCAGCTACCATAATTTACTAGACGTATTCTTCCGAACTACACTAGCTGACACTAGTTTATCGCTCACTATGATCGTACCAAGGTTTCGTTATTCCTAATCCCACCTTTAAACCTTTCGTATTGATTCATCATATACGTTAGGAGTGATATGGTTCAACAACTACCTAAATGTGTACCCTTTTCCAATCAATACACACTAAATAGGCACAGTCAATTGAGAGCTCTTCAATCAACCACAATGAAAACGTAGTTGACAAGTAGAGAAAAATCATAGGCAAATTTATATTAAACTTAGTAAAAAATCATCCTCCAATAGGTTCGATCAAATCCTAAATTGGAGAGTTTAGCTACTCATAATTGTATAAGAAATCATAGTTATATTAAAAAGCATTAAACTACAAATTCAAGAAGAACGAAGAGAAAAACTCTTGTGATTCGTGCTCCAGGGTATTTCGTAGTCTTTTGCCTCTCCAATAATGTCTAACCTTCCAAAACTAACTTTAAAAGGTATTTATATGGTGGGGTTGAAGTCTACACGTCCAAACATAATGAGAAAATAAACGTGACTAGGGTAAGCATCATCGGCGCGAGGCATTGTCAGAGGCTCCACCAATACTACTCCACGAGGTGCCATCAAAGGCGCCAACATTACCCCGCGAGACGCTATCAGAGGCGCCAATGACAATGCCCTGGGCAAAGCCTTGCACTGCATAGGACTGTGATTTTTCATTGCTTTGCACGTTTTCTTTTATTGCTCTATTTTGTAGTTTCGAGGTACCATTTTGTATAACTTTTCTCCACTTCATGTCTAAGCATTCATACACGTAAAATAAACTCTATTAATCTTAATTGTCGCACAAATTAGTATACAAATACCAAGCAAGTCGGGTAAATACGTCAAAATACATGGAATTATAGCACGACATCATTTATGCTAATGATTTGTCTTTTCTGTGTCTTTTTTTTTTAAATTTTAGTTTTGTTATATTCCTTGTTCAAGATATATTCTCCTCCATTTAAGATTCTCTCTCTTGTTTGCAGTACAACAGGTTATCGAGTTGCTTATAATTATATACTAATACTTATATATACTAACTTAATTCCTTTACTATAATGAACTTTTTTGGTTTTAATTAATTTTCACTCAATTAAGAAGATATACTTTCGTTGTCATTCTATAGTGCTAACGTCCTTTATTATTTACGACCTTTTGGCATTTTACTCAATTATTATAGGAATAGAGCGAGTATTATCCATTTAATAAATCCAAAGTGAGGACAAGAAATAAGTACTGTTTTTAAACTGAAAGGTGACACTTTACACGCCATGGAGACATAATCCAAATGGCCTCCTTGGTCCACCTCCAAGGGCGGACCTACATGGTCACTAGAGGGGTCACCGGAACCCGTTAACTTCGGTAAAAATCGTGTATATATATTTGTATATACATCAAGGACCCCTAAATAATTTTGATGTGCCCCTCAAGCACAAAAGTTTGGATGCTGGGCTGGTTTAACATGTGGCATTTGCTCCTCTCTCTCAAGATGACCAAGGTTTAAGACCTAGTGGCAGCAGCAATGCATGCTCTTTTTCATTTTATTTTTTTTTTCTCTTTGAATTCAAGGTAGTTTAGTATTCTGTATTTAAAGCTCAATTTGGTTTTCTCTCTCTTTTTTTTAATCTTTTCTGAGTTCAAAAATATTTTAGCACAAGTACATTTAGTAAATTTAATTTAGCTTTGCTCCCTTCAAATCTCTCTCTCAAAAGCCTCAAACCAAGCTTCTCTCCACGATTAGTTCTTTAGAGGTTCAATATAAAATAGTCAAAAACTTTTTTGAGAAACGTTTTTCTAGAATTTAAAAAAGGTAACAGAGAGAGACATAAAAAGATTAAAGAAAATTAGAGAGGAATAAAATATTTCATTAGCAAGAAGCCAATTTATATGTCTCTCTCTAAGTTTATCATGATAACTAAGTTTATAAGCATATCATTTTCTTGACTTGTATTAAAATAAGTAATTCAATAAAATTCCGCCTAAAAAGAGCGATAAAAAACTCCAAAATGCTTGTGCCTTCAAAAATCACTTCGGCAAAGTAGCATACCTCCGTCGATTTAGCGATGGAGATTGAGACTCTGCTTGAACTACTTAACGAATATTTAATCTTGATTTTATTTGAGTAAGTTTTGATATTTTAAAAGATATTTTTGATCACTGACTCATAATCATTAAATTTTGAAGGAGTTAGCACGCTAAATTTTATCGCTACTAGCTTATATATTTATGTTAAAAATAATGATGCCCCCGTTGTGCTCAAATCTTGGGTCTGCCTCTCTCCACCTCTAAGCAAAGTGGAATAGTTTGCTGTTTCTATTCACTCCAAACTTAACAATTGAGTTCTTAGCTCATATCTTAACTAACTAATAGCTGCTCGCCAACTGGAAATTGTTCCATTTGGCACCCAACTTGCATTACATTTGATCGGCTCTGCACTTCTAATTCAGCTTGCTTAGCCGCTACAGCTTTTCTCCTCCGCTTCGGCAAGCTATTTTCCGAAGCCGGTGATATTGACGAGCTAGCCGGTTCAGGTGATCGTCTCTTAACGGCCGGTTCAGGTGATCGTCTCTTAACGGTCAGCCTAACCGGTTCAGGCTCATTTAAGCCGATCCTATGCGGAAAATTCAATAGAGCCTTGGAGCCGCGCATCCTGTAAGCTGCTTTATCATAAGCGAGCGCGGCTTCTTCAGCCGTCTCATAAGTCCCTAGCCAAACCCGTGCGCCATTTTTAGCTGGGTCCCTTATTTCCGCCGCAAATTTCCCCCACGGCCTTTGCCTGACGCCCCTATAATGCCTTCCCTTGGGCACGACGGCTTGAGCCGTCGTAGTCTCCGCGGGTGGAGCCACTGAAGGAACAGGACTCGTAGCTGGCTCAATCTCTTCCCTCGGCTCGGCTTTTATTTCGGTGGACGTTAAATTAAACGGCGTCCATCCGGTAGTTAAAGCGTCACGTAAGAGCCCATAAATTACCATATCTTCGGAATCATCAACTTTTAACGGCAAGTCACCCCAAGTATCCGTCAAACATGGCATGAGACTACTGAAACTTGAAGTCCGGTGATATACTGGGAATTCTGTAGAAATGGGTTGATACATTTTGTTTGTTATAATTGGATTTTTTGAGTGTTGTGTTATTGAAGAGGAAAAGGGTCAGAATTCTGAAAAAGAAGAAGGGACTGGGGTATATATAGTGAAAAAGAGAGACAACAGTGGAGCATGAAGATACATGCACCTGAAAAAAGGAGTTCATTAAACTTTCAATGTCTGAATTAATTAAGGAATAGTATTTGCGCTTCTTTGAAGTTTCTCGCTGGGCAAGTGGACTAGTTGTTTAAGCCTTTTTTTCCAAGTTCTTTTATCACGTGCCCAATATAAGAAAACGACTTTCATTCATTGACGGGAGCCATTTACCATTATTTATTACCCCAAAATTTTGTCTTTTTCTTAATTTTTAAGGAGTACATAAGTCGGATTGAGGGTCTATTAGAAATAACGTCTTGGGAGTTCAGTGATTCCAGGGCGGGGTGAAGGAAGGATTAAGATTGGCATAAGGCCCCTAGTCTAATTCTTTTGCATTCCCTCTTCTAAGAACTTCAGTCAAAAGGCAGTGATGTGATTCCCAGGGCGGGATCACGAACGAGATATAGCACAAGAACTTGACTTAAGTAATTTCTTATTAAAGTCTCTTTGCGCCGACCTCATATTAAGTCAGTCTGAAATTTCCACTCCAAAAGAGATGCTCAACAGATTTTAAGCTTGAGTTCACAGTAGAGTCAACACAACAATAACATTTAGGGGAAAGAGAATGACCAAACCTGGACACTCTGATTTTGCCATTCCTATGATTCAAAGGATTCACCAGCTATAGGGAAGTTAGCGCAGACATCAAGTAAGGGCTCGTAGGCTACTCATGCCAAATATCCGATTTGGTAATACGAGTAGGGTTCTACCTGCGTAGAGAGAACACCGTTTTACTTTTAACGGGAAACGCAGTTATTGCCATCAGAAGACTTTGGTTAGCTAAGGAGAAAAGGTGTTTGTTGGCATACCATTTCTGGACGTGGGAAAGAGTCCATAGAATGCTATGCCTTGATAGCAACAAAGCCAACTAGAAGAGCCGATTCGGGGATCGGTGGGATGCCGTAGCTTTAAGAGATAGGGGCGAAGGCAATCGCTGATATGCTCTCTTCCTTCATAAGATAGGAATAAGGTCTCCGTACACAATACCCTCCACAAACCTCACGTGTGGAATTTTACTGGGTTTATTGTTGTTGTCGTATAAGTCGGATTTTAGTTGGATTTTTTATTTACCAAGTCAAATCAATTGTAAATTATGACGACCCGGCCGGTCATCTTAAGAATTAACGCCCCGGTCCCCTATTAACTGCTTTCTGATAACTAGGGATTTTGATACATTTTATACTCCTTCTTGCTTATGTTTTGATTAGAAATTTGTACAAAAATTGTCCCAAAAGGCTCACAAGTTGTGCTTGATTGAAGGTTTGATCAACAAAGTGACAAGATGTCAAAGATCAGCTCAAAAAAGAGTGAAACTTGCACAAGTACCAAGACAAGACAAAGCTTAGGCAAAACAGGCCCAATGCGGCCACACACCATTTTGTGCGGTTCGCACAAGTGAGGTTCAGAGAGGTTGATTTCCAGGCCAACAGGAAATGCGGCCGCATGAGATTTAATGCGGTCCGCATTGGAGTCACTATGGCCGCACTCGATTTAGTGCGGTCCGCAGAACCAAGGATCATAGAAGTGCCAGTTTGGAGATTGAAGCCAATGCGGTTCGCACTCCATTTCATGCGGACAGTACTAGAAGCCACCGCGGCCGCACTCGATTCTGTGTGGTCCGCATTGCCCGAGTTCAGAGAGTTGGATTTTCATGTTCAGAGCCCTAGTACGGCCGCTCGTGATTTTGTGCAGTCCGCACTAGCCCTGCAGGGGTATTTTTGTCCAGATTTTTCATCTTAGTATAAATAGCTTCTTTTCCCATTTTTAGGTCATCAAATAGTTTTTGTACTGAGCTGCGCTCATGACCTCTGTTTCTTTAGCTATTTTTGGCAATTTTAGTTTCATTTCAACATTGAATCTTCTAGTTTATCTTAGCAATTAATTAATATGAGTTTTTCTTCATCTATTTCTTTGTTTTCTTCTTCAATTATGAGTAGCTAGACCCATAAGCTAGGGTTGTGGCTAGACCCTAGTGTGAGTAATTGATGAGTCTTGTGTTTTGATGCTTGATTGTCTATGGGTGTTTGATATTTGGACTAATTTCATGTTTAATTGCTGAATTAGTGGTTGCAAACACTAATTTGTGTTTAGTTGACTTTGGCTCTTCTTGAGAAAGAGAGCCTAAGTCTAAATTGGTCCAACAAGGAATTGGAGCGTACTCAAGAGATTGATAGCCCAAATTAAAGGGTTAAATCTAGAGATAGTAATACCCGACTTGAACCTTGATTGCTTGTGCAAATGTGCATACCCAATTGGTCTTGAGAAAGTCAATTCGGGAAAAATTACTCGAACCACCGAGAGATGTAGAGTGGGTAGAATCGTGCAACGGTTATATTATACTCCCCAAATGTGTCAATCATGCCTTAGACTCAAGTATCCGTCAATTGACCACCTAGGCTAAAGTCACTACCCTAGTGCCTTTTAACCATTAGAACAGCTCGCATTAGTTTACTCTTAGCTTATTCTAGTTTAGTTGCGCATTGTAGTTTATATAATTAGAAGTAAATCAAAACACAAAAATATGTAGAAGTGCAATTAAGAGCAAATACACAACTCCGCTTTAGATAGATACCTGACTCCAATATCTAGCTCCCTGTGAAAATCGATCCCGACCTTAATCGGGTAAAAGCTGCTTTGACCTCTCTCGCTACTCAATAATAGTATAGGGTTGGCCTTGATAAACTTTATGGCGCCATTGTCGGGGAGCTAACAGTTTTGGCTATCTATTTAACTAGTTTTGTGTATTGTTCTTCTTTCCTTCTTTATTACTAATTTGTGTCTGTCACAACTTCAGGTACCAAATGGCAGCAACAACGCCAATGACCCTCTTGGAAAGGTGATTGCAGGGGAGGAGGTAGATGACGTCGGAGATGATGAGGTGCCTCTTGTACCTCAAGGACAACGCAGAGGCCGCCAGGCCAATGCTAATGCAAATGACAATATTCCAGACCCTCCTCCTCCACCTCCAAGAGTGGCTCCTAGAGTGCTTCCGAACCAAGGCTATGCAAGTGTTATTGTCCTACCTCGAATCCGGGCAAACAATTTTCAAATAACCAATGTGATGCTGACTTTGCTAGAGCAGCGTGGGTATTTCACGGGCGCTACAGATCAAAATGATTACAAATATCTTAAGGGGTTCGTGGATACATGTTGGGGGAGTAAGCAAACTAACGTGTCCGAGATTCTCTGTGGTTGAGACTCTTCCCATTTTCACTTAGAGGGAAAGCACTTGATTAGCTTGGGTGACTTCCTAACCATTCCATCACTACTTGGGATGAGTTGGTGGATAAGTTCATTGCAAAATGTTTCTCACCGGGGCATATGGCTACATTGAAAGATGAGATCTTGGCGTTCAAGCAAGAGCCCACAGAACCTTTGCATGAAATTTGGGAGCGTTATAAAACAATGGTGAAGGAATGCCCCAACAATGATATGACCAGGGCGACGATCCAACAGACTTTCTACCGGGGTATCAACACCACAAACTAATGCATAGTGAACCAACTTGCTGGGAGCAACTTCATGAAGCTGTCTTATGATGAGGCTTGTGACATTCTTGACGAGATGGCTGACACTTCTTCCGCTTGGCAAAGTAGATCCAATGTGCCCCAGAGTGACCCCACGGTTATTCATTTGCACAAGGAATTACATGATCATGGACATGCTATAACTGAGTTGACAACTACAATGAACCAACTAGCAAAGACACAATTGCAACAAGTTCAAAATCCTCGCCAAGTGAATGCCATGGAGGGTGTTAACATGCTTGTCAACAAAAGAAGACAAAGAGTTCAACAGAACCAAGGAAATTCTAAGCAATTTGACAATAATTGTGGTGGATTTCAAAATGATGTTTATGATGAACAAAGTGAAGAGGTGCAATACGTGAATAATTATCAAGGCCAAAGAGGCAATTCTTCCAACCAAAAACAATGGAGACCCCAAGGCAATTGGGGCAATCAACAACAAGGCATTGGTAATTGGGGGAACAACAACCAAAACAACAACTAGGGCAATCAGAACAACAATCAAAACAACCAAGGAAATTGGAATGGTAATAACAACAATGGTGATAGTAATAACAATCAAGGTGGATGGAACAATGGAAACCAAGGAAACCGGGGGCAAGGCTTTCAAAGGCCCCCAATGTACCAACAACCGAACAATCCACCCTCATTTCCATCTCAAGGTTCTAGTTATTCTAGCAATAATATGGGTAGAATTGAAATGATGTTCGAACAGATAATGAAGAAGAATGCAGACTCGGATGCTCAGTTGGCTTCCCACAATACCTCTATCAGAATCTTGGAGGTGCAGTTAGGCCAAATCTCACAGTCTTTAAATAATCGCCCTAAGGGTGCTCTGCCAAGTGATACGGTAGTGAACCCGAAGGGTGGGAACAATCATGTTATGGCGGTAACAACTAGAAGTGGGAGAGGCGGTGATGTGCATGCCTCCAAACAAAAGCAAATTGTGGATGATGATGTTGAGTTGCAAGAAGATGAAGTTCCTTTGGTAGTTGAAAATGTGTGATGAAAATGTGAATAAAGAAGTGAGGATTGATATTCAAGATGTCGAGGTGGAAACTCAAAAGGATGTGAACCCATCTAGCGAACACATAATAGACATGTCGGAGCCGGTTATGCCTAAAGCCAAGGCTCCTTTGCCAAGGACACCTCCACTTTATCCTCAAAGGCTCGCAAAGCAAAAAAATGAGACTCAGTTTAAAAAGTTCATTGACATGATAAAGAGCTTATCCATTAATGTGCCTTTGGTGGAGGATCTTGAACAAATGCCAGGCTATGCTAAATTCATGCAGGACTTGGTTACAAAGAAGCATTCTATAGATTGTGAAACTATAAAGATGACTCACCAGGTTAGTTCTATAGTGCATTCAATAGCCCCGAAGCTTGAAGATCCCGGTGCTTTCACCATTACTTGAACCATTGGGAGTGCAGATTTTGCTAAGGCTCTATGTGATTTGGGGGATAGTATCAATTTGATGCCTTACTCAGTATTCAAAACCTTGGGTATTGGGCAACCTAGGCCGACTTCCATGAGATTATAAATGACGGATAGAACGATGAAGAGACCATTGGGTATTATTGATGATGTGCTTGTCCGGGTGGACAAATTTATCTTGCCAGCTAATTTTGTGATCTTGGATTGTGAGGTGGATTATGAAGTTCCTATCATATTGGGGAGACCTTTCCTTGCTATGGGGAAGACCTTAGTTGATGTGGAAGCAGGGGAACTCACCTTCCGGGTGGGTGATAAAAAAGTGGTCTTTCATGTTTGCAAATCAATGAAGCAGCCCAACAGTATCAAGGTGTGCTCTTTTGTGGACCTCGTCACAACAGTGATAGTTTATGACACCAGTGCAATGATTAATATGGAGGATTAATTGGAGGCCGTATTGCTGAATCTTGATATCAATGATAATGAGGGCCGAGTGGAGTGCGTGAATGCTTTACATGGAATGGGATCTTACTGTTATGAGCCTAGGAAATTATCTTTGGACCTTGAAAATAGGAAGACTCCACCAACAAAACTTTCAATAGAGGAGCCTCCGATGTTGGAGTTGAAACCGCTGCCTCCACACCTCAGGTATGAGTTCTTAGGCTCAAATTCTACTTTTGCCAGTTATTCTTTCCTCTTGTCTTACTAACATGTAGGTTGATGCCATATTGGCGGTGCTTCAAAAGTGGAAAAAGGCAATTGGATGGACTTTAGCTGATATTCGGGGGATAAGCCCCGCATTCTATAGGCACAAGATTATTCTGGAAGATGATGCAAAGACCTCTTTGGAGCATCAAAGGAGGTTGAATGAGGAAATGCAAGAAGTTGTGAAAAAGGAGGTGATCAAGTGGTTGGATGCCGAGGTTGTGTACCCCATCTCTGATAGCTCGTGAACTTTACCGGTGCAATATGTACCAAATAAGGGTGGCATGACCGTGGTTGCAAATTCACAAAATGAGTTGATTCCTACCAGAACCGCCACCGGTTGGAGGGTATGCATGGATTACCGCAAGTTGAATAAAGTGACCCGCAAGGATCACTTTCCATTGCCTTTTCTTGATCAGATCTTGGACCGACTTGCTGGGCGTGCCTTCTACTATTTCTTGGATGGGTATTCTGGGTACAACCAAATCTTGATTGCTCCGGAAGATCAGGAGAAGACCACATTCACTTGTCCATATGGCACCTTTGCTTTCTCTAGGACGCCTTTTGGATTGTGTAATGCACCGGCTACATTTCAGCGGTGTATGATAGCGATTTTCACTGATATAGTGGAAGACATTTTGGAGGTGTTCATGGACGACTTTAGTATTGTGGGAGACTAATTTGATGAATGCTTGAAGAATCTTGATAGAGTTTTGACCTGTTGTGAAGAAACTAATCTTGTTCTCAATTGGGAGAAATGCCACTTTATGGTGGAAGAGGGCATAATTCTTGGGCATAAAATTTCAAAGCATGGTATTGAGGTAGACAAAGCAAAAATTGATGTGATTTCAAGGCTCCCTCCCCCTACATCTGTCAAGGGAGTCCGAAGTTTTTTTGGGCATGCGGGGTTCTACCGGAGATTTATTAAAGACTTTTCGAAGGTGGGGAATCCATTGTGCAAGTTGTTGGAAAAAGATGCTAAGTTCGTGTTTGATGAAAATGTATGCAAGCCTTTGAACTTCTCAAGAATAAATTGACCACCACTCCTATCATTACCGCACCTAATTGGAGTTTGCCCTTTGAGCTCATGTGTGATACGAGCGATGTTGCGGTCGGGGCGGTTTTGGGTCAAAGAGTGAACAAAATGTTTCATCCGGTGTACTATGCGACCAACACAATGAATGATGCTCAAGTGAACTACACGGTGACCGAGAAAGAACTTTTGGCTATTGTGTTCGCAATGGAGAAATTTTGGTTGTATCTCATGGGTGCCAAGGTCATAATCCATACCGACCATGCCGCACTCCGGTACTTGATGATAAAAAAGGACTCCAAAAGCTAGACTGATGCGGTGGGTCTTGTTACTTCAAGAGTTTGATTTGGAGATTGTGGACCGGAAGTGTAGTGAGAACCAAGTGGCGGACCATTTGTCCCGCTTGGAAGAGGAGGGGAGGCCTCGTGATGGCCTAGAGATCAATGATTCATTTCCCGACGAAGAACTCCTTTCAGTGTTGATGAATGGTATGCCATGGTTTGCGGATGTTGCTAATTTTCTTGTGACCGGTATAATCTCATGTGAGCTCTCTTCTAACCAAAGGAAGAAGCTCAAGAGGGATAGTTTGGATTTCTATTGGGATGAGCCATACTTGTTCAAGATTTGTACAGATGGTATGATCCGAAGGTGTGTCCTGGAGGAAGAGCAGTTGAGTATCTTGGAGGCTTGTAATTCCTCTCCCTATGGTGGCCATCATGGCGGGGCGAGGACGGCTTCCAAAGTTCTTAGTTGTGGGTTTTATTGGCCAACTTTGTACAAAGATGCAAGCGAACTAGTGAAGAGGTGTGATGAATGTCAAAGAGGGGGTGGAATTCCAAAGAAAGATGAGATGCCTCTCAATACCATTCTTGAGGTTGATATTTTTGATGTATGGGGTATTGATTTTATGGGCCCATTTGTTAGCTCGTGTGGGAATACATACATTCTTGTGGCGGTGGACTATGTTTCAAAGTGGATTGAAGCCGTGGCTTTGCCCAACAATGAGGCCTGGAGTGTTGTTGCATTTCTCAAGAAAAACATTTTTACAAGGTTTGGTACTCCTCGTGCAATCATAAGTGATGGGGGGTCTCATTTTTGCAATAGAGCTTTTGACACTTTGCTTGCAAAGTATGGTGTCAATCACAAAGTTTCTACTCCCTATCATCCTCAAGCAAGTGGTCAAGTTGAAGTCTCCAACAGGGAAAGCAAAAGTATATTGTCAAAGACGGTCAATACTAATAGGACTGATTGGTTAAGGAAGTTGGATGGCGCTCAATGGGCGTATAGGACTGCTTGCAAGACTCCGATTGGTATGTTTCCATATCAGTTGGTGTTTGGGAAAGCTTGCCATCTACCGGTCGAGTTAGAACACAAGGACATGTGGGCTTTGAGGAAACTAAATCTTGAATGGGATGTTGCAACCAATCTTCGTATGGAGCAGCTTAATGAACTTGATGAATTCCGATTCCATGCCTTCTCCAGTTCTTCCTTGTACAAGGAAAAAATGAAGTACCTTCACGATAAATATGCTCGTAGCAAGGAGTTCAAAGTGGGTGATTTGGTTCTCTTGTTCAACTCTCAGTTACGTCTATTTCCGGGAAAGCTTAAGTCAAAATGGAGTAGACCTTTTGAAGTGGTGTGTGTGACCCCGTTTGGTGCACTTGATTTAAAGAAAAAAATGAGGAAGTTTTCAGAACGAATGGGCATAGGGTCAAGCACTACTTGGGAAAAATTGATGACAACCACGTAGTGGCACTTCTTCATCTCAAATGATATGATATTAACCTGCGTCGTGCCGCGACGTTAAATTAGGCGCTTCTTGGGAGGCAACCCATGTGTTTTTCTTCTTGCTTTTATTTGATTTTCATTGTAGTATAGGATTTCTTTTTGGACTAACTGGTTATGAGATGCTATAGGATTGTGTTGATGCAGTGCAGGACATAGTGGAAAAAGTGTTCAGGTCTCTGAAGTTTTCAATGTGGACACACTACATTTAGTGCAGACCGTACTGATGAAGGACGAAAAGTTCAGCTCTCTGAAGATTGCCACCACTGCCGCATTACATTTTATGCGGTCCGCAGTGGACCACTGCGGCCGCACGACATTTTGTGTGGACCGCAGTGGGTTACCTTCTCAAACTTGAAAAAATGTTGTATGGTGTGGACCGCAGTCCATTTTGTGCGGTCCGCATTGGGTTGGTAAGCTGGGCCCCAGGTCCTTTTTCTATAAATAGGGCTTGAGGTCCTCCTTTTACACTTTTCGACCCTTTTTCTCTCAGAACTCATAGAAGCACTGTTCATCTTTCCTTTTGCTCGTAATTAACTGCTTGGACTTGTTTACCTTCAGTTCATCTCACATCTGGTACCATTAACTTCTTTTTAATTGTTCAATTTTGTTAATTGCTCTTAATTTTTGTTTTTCTTTCTTCCCTTCTGTTCTTCCCGTACTTCTTTTGATTTGGTAAAATTAGGTTAGTTAATTTCTTGATTAAAGTAGAATTAGGTAGTTAGAAACATTGTGCAAACAATAGGAACCTTTCTTAGGTGTAAAATTGGACTTAAATAAAAATACATTGAACCCTAAGTTAGTGTTGCTTCTGGGCACTCAGTGCGGACCGCGATCGATTCTATGCGGTCCGCGGTGCCTTAGTGCGGTCCGCAGTGGCATTTTGTGCGGACCGCATTGATGAGTGTTTGTAATCTTATATTTGGGGACTGCGGCCGCACTACATTTTTTGCGGTCCGCATTGGTCCCAGTACGACCGTACTCGATTTTGTGTGGTCTGCATTGCCTGGATACAGAGAGTGGGTATTTTGAACCCCACCTCTGTGCGGACCATATTGCCATTTTGTGCAGTCCGAATTGACTTCTATGTGGCCGCACTACATTTTTTGCGGTCCGCCTATGTAATATCTGCAACCTTTTCTTTTTCTGCAATTCTGATCTTAATTACTTCTACTGATACTAACAAGCCTAATGGATGTTGTTTGCAGACAATGGTGAAACAAAGAGGCAAGGGCTCTAAACAACCAGGCAGAGGAGAATCCTCTCGGGGAGGGAAACAGAAAATGATAAGATTGAATGTTCAAGCCCGAAAAAGCATTAAAAACATAAGGAAGATGATTAAAGCTGCTGATAGGGACATTGACCAATCTGGGAACGAATACGAGCCCTCCCGGGATATATCTTCAGACTCAATCCTAGAGTACATCCCTGACTGGCCGGAGAGAAAAAGACTAAGAGACACTCCTCCACCTTCCCCCGTTGCCTAAGCATCAGTAAATGTATCTCTTGGGTCGTCTGAGGGCTTAGCTGAAGGTAGTGGGGATGAATACTTCACCTCTCCCACAGCTTCATTATCCCGAGAGGGTGCAGTAGGAGAAGAAGAGATAGTAGGAGAAGGGGGTGAGCCCCAGGTTGGCGGGGAAGAATGAGCTAGAAACCCGAAGGTGTGGCAAGACCGGTTTGTGAGCGAGGTAGCTTATCACAAATTTAGGGAATGGTGGACGGTGAGGAAGTTTATCCCGGAGAGGAGCTTTGTTGATAGAGACTTATTACCTCATAATCCCAATGTGAGGAGGCAGTTTAGAGAGAGAGTTGGCTGGGAGTATTTTTTGGGAGAGTGTGTAGATGCAAATGAGCACTTGGTCAAGGAATTCTATGCTAATGTTGCCCATATCAAAAAGGGCACAAAAGTGACCAAGGTGCGAAATTTGAATGTGCTTTTTGACGGAAAAACAATAAATGATTACCTCAGCTTTGATGAGGAGGATGAGTCGCTGTATTTGGCGAAGTTGGAATTAGGTGAGGAGGTCTGTCCCTGGTTGGCACAGTATCTGGCAATCCCAGGAACCACCCCCGATTGGTTGAATGCGAGCGTAAATATTTTGAGAAGAAGTTTAAACTTCGAGACCAAGGGGTGGGAAACATTTGTATGCAGCAGATTGGACCCCACTACTCATGACAACTCCCTCCCTCTTCACCGGGCAGTTTTGGTGGCATCGATCATGGCGGGGTACCCGATTAATATCGGGAAGGTAATATCTCGGGTAATTACACAGGTAGTCAGTAAGGATGACAGAAACTACCCCTTCCCTAGCTTCTTGACTATGTACTTCAGGGACCTCAAAGTAGAAAAGAGGCCATTTGATATAAAGGTAAAAGCGAAGGCTCCGTTCTCATGGTACAGTATGTAGGGTGATGACAATCCAAAGAGCAAGAACTTCAAGGGAACAACTACGACTCCAACTGGCCAGTCTGAAGAGCCAGTTGTGGTAGTGGCTCCTACTAAGCCTGCCTCCACCTCCGCAGACATTCCTCCGGGTCCATCCACTTTAGCAGATCCCGAGATACCCTCTTCCCAAGCCTACCCAGTGACTGCACACCAATTGAGCCAAGCTCTTCTCAGCATCAACAACTGGATGCAGACAGCTTCATCCAAGTTGTCTATACTTACTAGTATAGTGGAAGCTCAGTCGGAACTTCCGTAGGTCTCGTAGTCTATCAAGGATGCCCTGAAGGAGATTCTGGCCAACCAGAAGAAAATCCTTGACACCCAAAAAGTGCTCACGGATGCTGTTGATTCACACAACAAGGTTCTTAAGGAGCTTGCTAAAGAGCACAAAAAGTTGAGGAAGACGCGGGCTTCCAAGGAGTCCGTAAAGGAGCTGAGGGCTGAGGTTGACAGGATGAAGGCAGATCATCTGCCTTTGGACTTATTGCTACAGGACTCGGTACCAGCAGCTCATCCCCAACCTGAGTAGTCCTAGAGGCCTCCCAAGAGGAAGAGGATGATTCCCCAAGCAAATGATGCAGTCATCCAGTTGGCAGACCCACGAGAGACCTCCTCCAGTCAGCCACAAGATGCACCTCAGGAGCCTGTACAGGTCCAGGCCTAGGTCCCAACAGTAGAGCAGCAGGCCATAGGGAACCAGTCTGAGGTTCCCGAGCATATTGAGGACCCAGGGACCACTTAGGATCCCATGCAGAAAGACGGGCCATATGGAGTCTTTATATCCTTTTCCCCTTTTCTTTTTGGTGCTTATTTGGTTTAGTTGGCATTGGGGACAATGCCAGCTTTCATTTGAGGGGGTAGGCCCTACTTTTATGGATTTGGATTATTGTATATATTTGACAGTTTTTATGCTTTCTTTATTTTTCATCTTTGGTTTGTATATAATTTTAACATTTCGTTACATTTCTCGTACTTTTATTTTACTTTGGGTCTGTATATAAAGTTATGTTACATTGTACATATTCATCCCATCTATTGTATATTCTATTAAATCCCCTCTTGTATATATTCATTTTACTTTCCGCAATTTTTATTTCTTAGCTTCTTATTTATGTTCGTAGCTTCTTGTTCTGAACGTTTGCAATAAGCCTTTTGTTTTCTTAATGCCATGGTTCTTTCCAAAGGTGGAGTTTGTGTGAACCGGGTGGCTCTTCCCAATGATGGATGGCATGACAACCTTCTTAAGGGTTTGAGTCTGTTTTTCTTTTTTCTTTTTAGTAGTTAGTGGTAAGGGTACCTCAAGCAAAGCTTCACTTGGGCCTAGCACATTTGCCTTTGATCTTATGGTCAAAAATAAATTGTTGTGTTTATGATGGTGAAAGTCGTGACCTTGAGACTCTTATGTTGACCGATAATCATCAAGTGGTTTTTCGGGACCATTGTGTGCTCAAATCTTATCTAAGGTCATTGTGGGCCCCCGACTCTATGTCTTTAGTGATCCCATAGCTTGTGTGGTGAAAAATAGCATTGCAAGTCCAAGTCCCGAGCCATTGGTCTAGAACTTTCCCTGAATATTTGTTGAAGCGAAATCCTGAGTGAATTTTGACTTGAGACATGATTATAGGCTCTCCTTAATACAAATGATAGCTTGAACACTTCCTTAGCCTACCAATGATAAAATCCATAGTCAACCCTTTTGAGACTTAGACCTTTTTCCTTCAAGAACCATGATACACGCCTTTACCCGTTCTAAAAGATACCCTCACTTGGCACCCAATCTTTCCTTAGCACATGAAAAAAGTATAAGTTTGGGGGGAGAGACGAGGATGACAACAAAGTGGTAAAAATGCACAAAATAAAGAAAAGGAAAGGTAGTGAAAAAGAAAGAAAAGCAAAAAGACAAAAAGAATGCTCAAGGTATAATTGAATAAAAAGGGATTCAAGAAAAGCAAAGAATGAAGGGTGTGGAAAGTTGAGAAAGGAGAAAAGATTTGAAATGTAGAAAGAGTGACAGTATATCTCTCTAACCCCTTAGAAAGAAGTGAAAAGACTCAAAATGTCAAATGAATTTGAGCCAAAATGAAACAAAAGAAGTGTTAAAGGAAGATGGAACCTACTTAGACCAAACATTACCTACCCTAAACTAAAAGCCTTCACTATGTCTCCACAAAAGCCCTATATGATCTTGAGTTGAATGAAACTTACATTAGTGGTGACTCACATAAGGGCCAAGCATATGATACTTAGAGCCGAACTTGTAACTTTTCCTTGAGAGAGATGAGTGATTTTCCATTAACCTCGTTCTGAGTGCCAATATTATAAAGGTGAGGTTTGCTTAGGGAGAGTTGAGGATGTGTGACTTTGGGTTCCACAATGACCAAAGTAATAGAAAGAGTTCTTTGATGTGTTGAGTCAACTCTTGATGCTCTTGTGTCGCACTTAATCCATATTGTTTTAAAGAGTAAATGTTGTTAATGATTCATTTGTATTTAGGGCAATTGTTAGTCCCAATTGATGTTAGATGAGGGCACTTTAGGACAACTAAATTTTCTTGGAATATTCCTTAAGGGGTGAGTCTTATTTTGTTTGCTTGAGGACAAGTAAAAGCTTAAGTTTGGGGGAGTTGATAACTAGGGATTTTAATACATTTTATACTCCTTCTTGCTTATATTTTGATTAGAAATTTGTACAAAATAGTCCCAAAAAGCTCACAAGTTGTGCTTGATTGCAGGTTTGATCAACAAAGTGACAAGATGTCAAATATCAACTAAAAAGGAGTAAAACTTTCACAAGTACCAAGACAAGACAAAGCTCAGGCAAAACAGGCCCAATGTGACCGCACACCATTCTGTGCGGTCCGCACAAGTGAGGTTCAGAGAGGTTGATTTCCAGGACAACAGGCAATGCGGTCGCATGAGATTTAATGCGGTTCGCATCGGAGTCACTGTGGCGACACTCGATTTAGTGCGGTCCGCAGAACCAAGGATCAGAGAAGTGCCAGTTTGGAGATTGAAGCCAATGCGGTCCGCAGTCCATTTCAGGCGGACTGCACTAGAAGCCACCGCAGCCACACTCGATTCTTTGCGGTCCGCATTGCCCGAGTTCAGAGAGTTGGATTTTCAAGTTCAGAGCCCTAGTGCGGTCGCACGTGATTTTGTGCGGTCCGCACTAGCCCCACAGGGGTATTTTTGTCCAGATTTTTCATCTTAGTATAAATAGCTTCTTTTCCCATTTTTAGGTCATCAGATAGTTTTTGTACTGAGCTGCGCTCGTGACCTCCATTTCTTTAGCTATTTTGGGCAATTTTAGCTTCATTTCAATATTGAATCTTCTAGTTTATCTTAGCAATTAATTAATATAAGTTTTTTTTTCATCTATTTCTTTGTTTTCTTCTTCAATTATGAGTAGCTAGACTCATAAGCTAGGGTTGTGGCTCAACCCTAGTGTGAGTCATTGATGGGTCTTGTGTTTTGATGCTTGATTGTCTATGTGTGTTTGATATTTGGACTAATTTCATATTTAATTGCTGAATTAGTGGTTGCAATCACTAGTTTGTATTTAGTTGACTTTGGCTCTTCTTGAGAAAGAGAACCTAAGTCTCTGAAATTGGTCCAACTAGGAATTGGGGCGTACTCAATAGATTGATAGCCCCAAATTAAAGGGTTAAATCTAGAGATAGTAATACCCGACTTGAACCTTTTTTGCTTGTGCAAATATGCATACCTAATTGGTCTTGAGAAAGTCAATTCGGGCAAAATCACTCGAACCACTGAGAGGTGTAGAGTGGGTAGAATCGTGCAACGGTTATATCATACTCCCCAAATGTGTCAATCATGCCTTAGACTCAAGTATCTGTCAATTGACCACCTAGGCGAAAGTCACTACCCTAGTGCCTTTTAACCATTAGAACAACTCGCAGTAGTTTATTCTTAGCTTATTCTAGTTTAATTGCGCATTGTAGTTTATATAATTAGTGTCATATCTCCTTTTTACACACCCAAGGGCATATGGGAGTTTTTTCAATTTAAGTGACATTATTCGAAATGAGATTATTTATTTATCAGAGTCGCCACTTGGGATAGTTTATTTGGTGTCCCAAGTCACCAGTTTATTTTAAAATCCAAAATCGAGGAAATTCGACCTTCATTTTGAAGTTTGTGAACCAGAAATTCTAATTAAGAAATTCTGTTAACCCGGGAGAAGGTGTTAGGCATTCCCGGGTTCCGTGGTTCTAGCACGGTCGCTTAAATTAATATAATTGGCCTATTATCTGATTTTAATACATGTTTTAGCCTATGGTTCAATTTCCTTATTAACCGCTTTTAATAATTATTGTTACATATTGCAAATCATGTCACGGGAACCGTGCCCACGATCTACAACACGTTTAATTTTTAAAGAATAAATTGTAGACGGGTCACATAAATGTATCCCCAGATTTTAGTAATTAGGCATCACAACTACGTCACCGGAATTGTACCCGTAGCTATGACAATTAATTAATTAATGCGCCTAAAGCAAACTACGAAGGTTCAAGGCATTTCTAAGCTAATTTTGTATTTATAGGAGGGCCATAAATTAAAGGATTTTATTTGTGTATGGCACACCCCAAATTATTTGATCTAAATTTGTGAGGGCCATGTGTTATAGATTCAAAGCATGGCACACCTCAAGTTTAAAAAAAAAAGGTTTATATATATATATTAAAGGCAAATTAAAGGTACTCTTACTTTAAAACTAATTTAAAGCTAATTATCACAACTACGCCACGGGAGTCGTACCCGTAGTTGTAATAATTTATCTACGCTCCTAAAGCGACTACGGTTGTTCATGAATTATTTTCTAAGCTTCTCAAAAGGGACTCATGTGATGAATATTTCCAGCATTTGGTCTAAAGACAAAAACAAACGTTCAACGTAGCATGGAGAGGTGCTTTGATTATTCAGGAATTGAGCATGAAAATTGCACTCACACGATTTAATATAAAAAATCAAAGGCCTTAGTAATAAAGGACAAGAAAAGTTGAACGTGACAGGCCATGGAATTGAGCTTCACCAATGCACATTTTGTGAATTAGCAGTAAATTAAATCTGATGGCCTGGAATTATCATATCCGTATATTCTTGAAACAATTTAATAGCAATAGAGACTTAATTAATATGGGAGACAAGAATAACAAATAGAGGATAGACATATAATTTATATACGGCGAGAATTTTAAAATTGCACAAGACAAAAGGTTATCACCATAAACTTTAACTCATACTGCAAAATGAGAAATCAAATGAGAGATTGTGACCTTGAATGTGGAACACATTTGACACTGTTGATTTACACAAGATGACCACTTAACAAAATCTTAAATTCATGTTCTTATGGACATTATTTTTGAAATTTGCAAATTCACCAATGGAACTCATTTTTATCAACGAAATCTGGCAGACACTCAGCTAAAGGTTAACATGCCATAGAACTTCCTTCTAAAAGAATGGCACTCAACTAATTCAAACGAAATTAAGTCTCAGCCTTAAAAAAATGGGCAAACATATTCAACTCACATAAATAGATGAAGATCCAATTCAAGACCCCCTTAATTAATCAGAAAATCACAGTGGTAATGCATTAGTTCTGAGCAAACATAGTAAGTCTATTTTTTCCACTTAGAAAGGCCACAACAGGGCTGACCAAGGATTTAACTCGCACTACCCAAGAAATCATCTTTTAAATTCCAGAAATTTAATCAGCATAAAGTGCTGTATGGGAATTAATTAGAAGAACTGAAGTGTTAACCCAATCTAAGCTCGTCACAAGTCAGTTTTTTTCCAAAAAAAAAATGAAAAACATAGCAATTACATTTGCAGATTTCGATGGTAGGCATCATTTATTTACATAGACTAAAAGAGAGAACACCTTCAAATCAATCAAACCATGCACGAACCCATCAGACAAACATAAAGAAAAGGGCAACATGTATTATGACATAAAGTAACAGGGGAGGAAATAAAAAAAATTCTGCTATCACTTAGGTTTAAATTCAACATGAATAATAGTAGAGATAGAAAAAGATAGGAGGCTAACCTGAATGCGAAATGTTTCAATTAATTCTCGGAGTCGAATACAAAGAAATGCGACAACAAAGTTGAGCAGAAACTGTAGCCAAATTGAAATTGCGAAAGACCAACTCGGACAGAATCAATAGAGCCCAGAAATTCAGAATCCCAGCCACAAACTTCAACTTGAAATTTAATCCAAAACTTCCTTTTAGAACCAGAAATCAAGAAATGAACCAAGGCTAAAAGGATATCTGTTTCAGTAGCCTCTTTTTTTTCTCTTAAAAAAAACTCGAATGAAATCTGAACTCCAGCCATTTGTTTTCTTTTTTTCTTTTTGTATCTTTTCTGAAAAAAAAAAAGAAACAGACTAAGAAAAACCTTCAAGAAAAGTGATGACTTCAACCCTAAAAATTTTACTCGACTAACTTTTTTCTGAAGATTTTTCTTCGATTTTTTCTCTTTTTTTCTCTTTTTTTAGCACATAGGACTCACCTCATATATATAGTCTTCAAAATCTTCAAAATATCTGCCCAAAAATCCGAAAAATTCCTCAAGTCTTTGAACAATTTTGGGACAAATGGAGGGCGTGGATTGATTCACATCTATCCACGGCTCCCATTCATCCAGCAATTGTCCTTTTTGCACCCAAAATCGTGCGATTTGGGAGAGAAAATTCATACTCCTCTCTGACAAATCCGTTAGGACTCAAATGATGTAGAGGGGGGGGAGGACCTTTTTGAGTGAGCTCGCTCGAAACTCAGGCGAGTTAAGGAGAGTCAAGGAGGAAGAAGATGAAGGAATAGGGTGAGGCGTCGTTTCTCTGATTTCTCTAGGGTTTGGAGAATTTGGGGGAAATGTTATAAGTGGGGTTATATACTAGGGGAAACGGGCGGGTCAAATAAACGGGTTGGTCTAGTTTTTGTTGGGTTGAATCGGTGGAAATGGTCATTTGGGCTGAAGGTATTCATTGTGTATAGGGGGAATTTTGGGCCAACTTGGGTAATTATAGATGGCCCAAATTCAATTCTTTCCCAATTCTTCCTTTATTTCAAAATTCCTTTTCTTTTCTTTTCTTTTTTTAATTAAAAATTCTAAATTATCTAAAATGTGAAATTGAAGTAATTAACTAATTATAAAAATTATAAACATCACTTAAGTCTATATTAAAAGAGGAAAATCAATAAACTTAAATTAAAAGATAAAAAATATAAAAATGAACTATTTTTGTGATTTTTTTATTTTTTTAAAACAACTAATTTACTAATTAATCTAAAATGTAAAATTAAGTCATGCAAATGCAATGTATTTTTGAATTTTTTTCATGAATTAAATAAAATTAAACATGCACACAAAAAATGCAAATAATTAGAAAAACTCTACAATAATTCCTAAAGAACAAATAATTAAAAGAAAGATCTAATTCTTTAGAATTCTGTAGGAGTAATTCATGTGAGGCAAAAATCACGTGCTCACAGCTGCCCCTCTTTGCTCGGAGATATGAAGGGTTTTCAGGCAAAGAAAAAATGAGCAATTATGAGGGATTTTTGCCCGTTTGAAACTCCATGAGAAGCATTTTTGAAAAGAGCCTGACCGAATCTTGCTTCAGAGGTTGCCTACATATCCTTGGCTATAAAGGAATCAGGTCAGTATAGTTCTGGAAGTTTTAGTAGCTGAGACTACCGGGAAGCTGTGATTTCACTGTTGCTGTCGCTGCTACTGCTTGCTGAACTCCTTATTACACCAAAAAGTAAAAAGCTAAACTAGCCAAACCTATCAGCTACGAGTTACAAGATTCCTATCTATAAATCTCTTGAAGCTTGATCTTGAGTCTTGGCAGGTTCTTGCTGCAGACTCCGATCTGAATCTTGATGCTCGTTAGTTGTAAATCGCTGGTTCATCCTTCAGCTTTGGATTAAGGTGGAACACACGAAACTTGTGACTTCAATCACATCTTCAGTAGTCCGCATCCTTCTCCACTTCAGCACTTTGAGTTCAATTCTTTTTGTTCTTTTTCTTCTTTTCTTTATTTTGGATTGAGATTCATTCTTTTGGTCATCTCGAACCCTGTGTCTTGAGGTAAAACCTGCTCAGATACCAAAACAATCAAACGAATAAAATTTTTCTGCCCCAGTTTTCACTAGGAAAATTTGGTAAGTTATTTGTAACTAAAATCTACATTATTCTCTATTGAAAGCAATAAAACAAGGATCGTGTGTCTTTAGGATAAAGAGATTAGGGAATGAAGCTCTATATCTAAAAATCTCAACTAGGGATTGGTGCCCTATGTTGGCAAAAGGCGACTAGGGAATAGAAGCCTTATGTCTAAAAATTCTCAACTAGGGATGAAGTCCTATGTTGGCAAAAGGCGACTAGGGAATGGAGGCCCTGTGTCTAAAATTCTCAACTAGGGATTGGAGCCCTATGTTGGCAAAAGGCGACTAGGGAATGGAGGCCCTATGTCTAAAAATCTCAATCAGGGATTGACGCCCTATGTTGGTAAAAGGCGACTAGAGAATGGAGGCCCTATGTCTAAAAAATCTCAACTAGGGATTGGAGCCCTATGTTGGTAAAAGGCGACTAGGGAATGGAGGTCCTATGTCTAAAAAAATCTCAACTAGGGATTGGAGCCCTATGTTAGCAAAAGGTGACTAGGGAATGGAGGCCCTATGTCTAAAAAAATCTCAACTATAGATTGGAGCCCTATGTTGGCCAAAGGCGACTAGGGAATGGAGGCCCTATGTCTAAAAAATCTCAACTAGGGATTGGAGCCCTATGTTGGAAAAAGGCGACTAAGGAATGGAGGCCCTATGTCTAAAAATAATCTCAACTAGGGATTGGAGCCCTATGTTGGCAAAAGACGACTAGGGAATGGAGGCCCTATGTCTAAAATCTCAACTAGGGATTGGAGCCCTATGTTGGAAAAGCGTAAAAGATTGAGATTGGGGATTCTGAACTACCATTTTTGTTTGAATTTTCTTCTTATCTCCCTTTTTTTTCATTTCATTTTATTTTTTCATTTTTCATTTTTTTTAAATGCAGGAAAGAATTTGGAGGAGACTTCCCTTTTGGATTGATTATTGCTTCAAAGCTGTTTCTAGAACTTGCGCATTTCTTTTCCTTTTTGATTGCACCTGCTTCTTGCACGGTTGCTTTGGATTGCACATGTTTCAATTTTTCAAACAAAGGACAATTGTTAGTTTGAAATGGTGGTTGGTTTTGTGGCCTTGATTGTTTTTGATCACTTGATCTCGGCCCAACTATTTTGGCGAGAACCTCTACTGCTTGCTGGCTTTTCTGAAGATTGATCTCTCTATTAAAACCGAGGAACTCAACTTTCCAAACATTCGAGATGACGGTTCAACCGTGTGGGGCTTTGGCTCTTTCAGCTTATTCTGCCTCTAGGGGCTTTTGATTTTGGACTTCTTTTCATTTTCAATAACTCTGATTTCAGAGCATTGGCTATCATGGCCAGTCGGGATCGACTTGATGCATCCGCTAAGGTTGGGTACTTTTCTTTGGACTTGGCTTTTATTAAGCAGAACCCTATAAAACCAATCTTGCCACCTTTTCATTGTATTAGTTTCGGAACAAAGTTAACCGAAAGGGATTCAAAAAAAGGTAAACAAAGGACAAGAAAGTGAATTTAAGGAGAAGTGTCCCTTTCGGGGAGTAAAGAAGGACTTATCTGGAGTGCATGTAGACTTCAATAGACATGACATGCTTCTTGGACTGGATACCCGATCTGCACAACTATCCAAATTCTCATAAACCCATTGTGACCCGTGTTTTACAACTGAGAAACCTTTCCAGGACTCTTTCAGTGCCAATGGTGGTGAGGGTTTTTTTATTTTTGATCAACGACACCCTTTGCGGGTTTTCGCCAATCGACCTCTCTCATTTCTCTTTTCACCATCGCCTTATAGTTCTCTTTACGAGTTTTCACTAACAAGACTCTCTCATTTTACAGTTTCTCTGCTCACCATCGCCTTACGGTGCCCGTAGGTTTTCACCAATAAGACTCTCTCATTTTATTTCTCTCATCTTGATTGCATCAAATCCAAACAATTGCGTTCTCTGATTTCGAAAATCTTTCACTGATTGATTGGAAAGACTTGAACAAGGTTTGGGTAAAAAGAATTTGGATCTAATTACAACTTTGGAACTGTTCAAGCGGAATCATCGCCGAACAATTATAACATCTGCCCTAGTTTCACTTCTTGGGGGAAATTGGATTTTTGTTTTGGTGTGACTGAACCCCTAGAGAGAGGCTGCCTACGTATCCTTTCGGAATCAAGTGGAACATAGTTCAGGGAAACATTGTTTTTGATTTTCTTTTGTTTTTCTGTTTTGTTTTGTTTTGTTTTCTCTCTTTTTTTTTTTTAATATTTTTTTTACAAACGTCTTGAGTTCCAAAGAGGGTAATGAAAGAAAGGTAAGCGGCTCAAAGGGTTAGCAAAGGATTGGAATATTTGGGGTAGCGAGAATTAAAGCCTTCGTCATCCCCATCAGATAATGTTATTGCTGCAGAAGGATTTTACATAGTACCTTTGACTGCATCTGCATTTACAGCTGTCAGGATCATTTCCTTTAATGTCTCCTAGAAATAATGCCCCTTTTGGCAATAATTTTCTGACAATGTATAGGCCTTTCCAGTTAGGAGCAAACTTTCCTTTTGCTTCCTGATGATGGGGAAGAATACGCCTTAAAACGAGTTGCCCCACTTCAAAATTTCTAGGTCGCACTTTCTTGTTGTAGGCACGGGCCATTCTTTGTTGATACAACTGCCCGTGGCAGACTATGGCCATTCGCTTTTCATCGATCAGGGTTAACTACTCCGGACGAGTTTTGACCCACTCACTGTCTTCAATTTCAGCTTCAACAATGATCCGGAGGGAAGGGATTTCAACTTCTACGGGTATTACGGCTTCAATGCCATAAACCAAAAGATACGAGGTTGCTCCGACTAATGTGCACACAGTAGTACGATATCCCAACAATGCAAATGGCAACTTTTCATGCCACTGCCTGGAGCATTGAATCATCTTTCTCAAAATCTTTTTGATGTTCTAGTTTGCTGCTTCGACGACACCATTGGCTTTGGGCCGATAAGGAGTAGAGTTCCGATGCATTATCTTGAATTGTTCACATATTTCCCTCATCAAATGACTATTCAAATTTGTAGCATTATCTATAATGATAGTTGCGGGAATACCGAAACGGCAGATGAGATTGGAGTGCACAAAGTCTATCACAGCTTTCTTGGTGACAAATTTGAGAGTAATTGCTTCAACCCACTTTGTGAAGTAGTCGATGGCGACCAATATGAACTTATGCCCATTTGAAGTTTTCTGCTTAATCGGCCCAATGACGTCCATGCCCCAGGCAACAAATGGCCAAAGTGCTGACATGGGATGCAGTTCTATAGGCAGTGCATGAATCAAATCATCGTGCACCTGACACTGATGACATTTTCGGACGAAATTGAAGTAATCTTTTTCCATAGTCATACAGTAATAACCTGCTCGGGGGATTTTCTTTGCCAAAACATATCCGTTCATGTGGGGTTCGCACACTCCCGTGTGCACTTCATACATGATTCTTCTGGCCTCTTCGGCATCAACACATCATAACAAGTTGAGATCCGGAGTCCTTTTGTACAAGACATTACCACTCAAGAAGAAACCACTTGTGTGTCGTCTAATGGTTCTCTTTTGATCTTCACTGGCTTGCTCAGGGTATTCTTTAGTTTTCAGAAATCTTTTGATATCATGATACCATGGCTGAATATTTGGTTCTGCCTCAACCGTATTGCAGTAACCGTGCCTTTCCCGAATTTGGATTTCTAAAGGATTAATATGGGCATTGCCTGAGTATGACAGCATCGAGGCCAAAGTAGCGAGTGCATAGGCTAACTCATTGTGACAACGAGGAACGTACCTGAACTCAATTGACTTGAACCACCTGCTAAGATCTTCCACATGTTGCCTATAGGGAATTAGTTTGACATCTTGAGTTTCCCGTTCTCCTTGAGCTTGTCGGATAATTAGATCTGAATCTCCCATGATTAACAATTCTTCGACATCTTGTTCGATTGCCATGTTCATACCCATGATGCAGGCTTCATACTCGGCTGTGCTGTTTGTGTAGAAGAACCGAAGCCGGGCTGTGGCTGGATAGTGCTGACCCGTGGGTGAGATCAAGATTGCTCCAATTCCAATGCCTTTGGCATTCACAGCTCCATCGAAGAACATTTTCCATGCATTGGTGTCTTTTGATGTTATCTCAACTGAATTTACCTCTTCGTCCAGAAAGTAGGTACTTAAGGGATGGTATTCATCATCAACCGGGTTTTCAGCTAGGTGATCCGCTAAAGCCTGGGCTTTTATCGCTGTGCGGGTGACATAGACTATGTCAAATTCAGTGAGCAGGATCTGCCATTTTGCTAATCTTCCTGTGGGCATTGGCTTCTGGAATATGTACTTCAGGGGGTCCAGCCTGGTGATAAGATAAGTGGTGTAGGCCAACAAATAATGCCTCAGCTTCTGAGTGACCCGAGTTAGGCGCAACAAGTCCTTTCCAACAAGGTATATTTGGCTTCATAACTTGTGAACTTTTTGCTCAAATAGTAGATTGCCTGCTCTTTCTTTCCGGTCACATCGTGTTGCCCGAGGACACAACCGAAGGAATTTTCCAAGACTGTTAGGTATAAAAACAAAGGTCTCCCTGGTTCAGGTGGGACCAAGACTGGTGGGTTCGACAGATATTCTTTGATTTTGTCAAAGGCTTCTTGACACTCGTCTGTCCATTTTATTGTCACATCTTTCTTCAACAGCTTGAATATGGGTTCACATGTGGATGTCAACTGAGCAATGAACCGGCTGATGTAGTTCAACCTGCCCAACAAGATCATCACCTCTTTCTTGGTTCTTGGAGGAGGCAAATCCCGAATAGACTTTATCTTTGCTGGATCTAGCTCTATGCCCCTCCGACTGACTATTAACCCCAAGAGTTTGCCAGACTGAACCCCAAATGCCCATTTAGCCGAATTTAGCTTTAGGTCATACTTGCGCAGCCGCTCAAAGAACTTTCTCAGGTCCCGAACATGGTTTTCATGTGTTCTAGATTTAATGATCACATCGTCCACGTACACCTCGATTTCTTGATGCATCATGTCATGAAAGATGGTAGTCATGGCCCTCATATAAGTTGTCCCAGCATTCTTTATACCAAAAGGCATGACCCTATAGCAATAGGTTCCCCAAGGTGTTGTAAATGCTGTCTTCTCCGCATCTTCCTCGTTTATTAAGACCTGATGATACCCAACATAACAATCCACAAAAGACTATATCTCATGTTTGGCACAGTTTTCAACGAGGATGTGGATTTTCGGCAAAGGGAAGTTGTCTTTGGGACTTGCTTTATTCAAGTCTCGATAGTCAATGCACACCCGAGTTTTCCCGTCTTTCTTTGGTACGGAAACTACATTAGCCAGCCATGTGGTGTATTGGACCACTTGGATCACCCCCGCATTCAACTGTTTGGTAACTTCTTCTTTGATCTTGTCACTAATATCAATTTTGAACTTTCTTTGCTTTTGCTGGACAGGGGGATAATCGGGGAAAGTCGGCAACTTGTGGACCACCAAATCAACACTCAATCCTGGAATGTCATCGTAAAACCAAGCAAACACATCTTTGAACTCAAACAAAAGTTGGTTCAAGGCATACTTAGTTCTTTAATCTATGTGAATGCTTATCATGGTCTCTTGGACCTCTTCTGAGTTACCCAAATTTACCGGCTCGGTTTCATTTAAGATTGGCTTAGGTTTATTCTCAAATTGCTCCAATTCTCGATTTATTTCTCTAAAAGCCTCTTTTTCATCGTATTCTGGTTCTTGGTTCATTATTTCATAGTTAGATAATGTGTTTGTATCTGGGCATGAAGTTTGCAAGCATGCCATGTTATTTAAAGCCGCATTATTAGAACTGAAAGAAAAAATAAGAGAGAAAAAATAACAAAAATCAGAAATAGTAAAGAGAGATGAACACTGAAATATTGATTTCATTTCATTGAATTTGAAGATTTACGTTGGAAATTAAAGACAGGAAACTAAAGAAAACATCCGAGTTACACCCTGAAGTAACTCGTGATGCAGAAAAAGTGGCAGGACTGGACTTCCGGGATTCCCGCCTGATTGGGAACGAAGTAGCCTTCCAATTTTGCAGCTTGTCATTAGGTCCCATATATAGCACCTCAATGGTGCTTAAGCCTTCCCCTGGATGGACCATGTGGGTTTCATACAGCATCTGCCTCATAGCCCCACAAATTTCTTCAATTTCCTCAGCCATGAAGGCCTCATCTTCCTCTTCCTCATTGTATTTAGGCCTGACAAATGTTTTATAAAGATGCGGAATCGGCTGAGGCAAGACCCAACCATTGTTCTTTCGTTCATCTGCCCATTTTCCATCAGCTGGTGTGGGTTGGAAACCTACCCCAAAGAACTTCTCAATAGTAGCCAGGGTGATAGGTTCAGTAATTCCTTGCAATGAAGTCCCTAGCCCCTTCCCGGGTTTGTAACCATGTCTGATCATTTCTTTGGCAACCATAATTGATGCATTTGAGAGAAAGGGTTACGGACACGAGTTTCATTCTTCACATTGGTCCGTGACCACAACCTCAAAAGCTTGATAGACCATATGTTCACTTCCTTCTCTAACTTCAAGACACGGGACTGACGGGTCTCGGTAGATCGACTGCTCATCTTCTCCGTGAACTGCAATCTCCTGGCCTTTATGTTCGAATTTCACCATCTGGTGGATAGTAGAAGGTACAACCCCTACTGCGTGAATCCAAGGTCTTCCCAAGAGGAAATTATAGGAAGTATCCATGTCTAAGACCTGAAAGGTCACCTCGAAATCCACCAGGCCGATAGTCAGAATCAAATCAATCTCACCAATGGTATATCTCTTAATGCCATCGAAGGCACGCACATAGACGTTGTTGGGCCTGATTCTCTCGGTACCGATCTCCATTCTTTGCAGGGTTGAGAGAGGGCAAATGTCTACCACAGAACCACCATCTAGCATGACCCTTTTCACATAATACCCATCGCATTTAACCGTCAGATGAAAGGCTTTGTTGTGGAAGGCCCCTTCCGGGGAAAATCATTCTTGCTAAAAGAGATTTGATTGACTGCAAAAAACCTTTCCGCCATCCTCTCTAGCTGTTCCACAGTGGTTTCAGTGGGTACGTATGCTTCATTGAGAGTTTTTATCAACACTTTTTGATGTTGAGTTGAATTTATTAGCAAAGACAACAAAGAGACTTGAGCAGGAGACTTGAGGAGTTGGTCAATTATCTCGTAGTCTGTCGTTTTCATTTTTTGAAAGAACTCTTCAGCTTCTTTAGCACTCACTGGCATCTTGGGTGGGAAACGCTTCTTTGTGGCATTATTCACTTCCTCCAGATTGAGGTATTTCTCAGCCGGGTTATTTTCCTGAACTTCTCTCGAGATCTCTTTACCTCTATAAGTTACTACCGCTTTGTTGTAGTTCCATGGAACGGTAGTGGGATCTATCATGGGCCTTTGTAGTGCGCGGCCAATAACTACAGGCTCATTTAGCCTTGGTAGAATTACTGGCCCCCGCATGACATAGGTCCCTTTAGGCACATACATTTTAGATCCCCTTTTTAACTCAAACCTTTTTGGAGGGCTCAATGACATTTGTTCTTTCTTGAAGGCGCTGCCCCAGTTTCGGTTTCCACTTTCTTTTCTGTATTCTGAGGGGTGGGTTTACTCTTCTTCTCCCCCTTGTCTTGCCTTGCGACAGCCTTTGGCTTCTTTTCCAAATCGGTTATGGCAATGATGGCTTTTAGAGCTGGGCCAAACTCTCTATCTTCACAAATCATTCCAATAACCGGCCCGTTATTGTGAGCCGGTAATGGATTGTTGGTTATATTAGGAACGTATTCGTCCTTTAGCACTATTCGCTTTTGTTCTATGAGGTTCTCCACAACCCTTTTCTGGGTCCAACAATCATTTGTATCATGCCCTTCCGCCCCTGAGTGGTAAGTACATCGAGTACCGGCTCTATAAGCGGGTGACACTGGGTTCTGCCTGGTTTGGGGTACAAGCTGCAACAAACCCATATGGACAAGTTTGGGGAAAAGGCTAGAATATGACTCACCAATGGATGTGAAGTTTGCCATCCTGGGTTGTTCCCGGGCACGGGCATTGTAGGGGAAGTTGTTCTGTGGAGGTCGGGGATTATACTAAGCTTGGTGAGGAGGTTGATTTCTGGGAAATGGAGCTCGGTTTTGATTGAATTGTTGTTGTGGCCTAACGTAGGGTTGGGCATTCATCACTGCGTATGGTTGAGGATCCATAACGTAGGCCACATCCTGATGGGGATAGTAATGTTGTGGGGTTCTTTCATAGAAGTAAGGTCTGGGTGGATGGGGTTTTATTACACAAAAAGTTGTCATTGCCGCTTCTTCTTTCTTCTTTCGATTTGCTACACCTCCAGACCTGCCTTGAATTGCTTGGGAGGTAGCCCTTATATCAGACTGACTCAAGATGCGTTGTGTCTTCAACCCATTCTCAACCATTTCACCGATTTTTACGGCTTCGAAAAAAGGTTTCCCCATCGCAGACATCATATTCTAATAATAATCAGCCTTTTGGGCCAGAAGAAAAACACTAACCATCTCTATTTCGTCCATTGGAGGTTTGACTCTGGCCGTTTTTTCGCGCCATTTGACAGCATACTCTTGAAAGCTTTTCGAGGGCTTCTTCTTTAAATCTGACAACGAATTCCTATCAGGGACAATGTCGATGTTGTATTGAAATTGCCTGACAAAGTCCCGAGCCAGGTTGTCCCAAATATGGCACTGAGATATATCCTGATCTATGTACCATTCAGAAGCAATGCCGACCGGGCTCTCTCCAAAATAAGCCATGATAAGCTCTTCTTTTCTGCCGTCTCCCCGCAATTGGTTGCAGTATCTTTTGAGGTGGGCTATGTGATCCACATGCCCATCATACTTTTCAAACTTCGGGGTTTTGAAACCCAAGGGTAAATGCACATGGGGAAACATACACAGGTCAGCATAGGATACACTCTTCTGCCCGCTCAAACCCTGTATATTTTTTAGACTCTGCTCCATACTCCTCATCTTTTTGGTAATCTCCTCTTGTTCAAGGTTTTTTGTGGTTTTCTCCTGCCACGAGGTAAACTCGTACTGGGGTGGCTGAGGGTAAGAATTAGTAGTGAACTGGGTTGGTTCCATTGGGAAAGATGGTGCTTGAAAGGTGAAAGATGATGGATCAAAGCTAGGCCTGGGTAGAGTAGGTTGTGCCGCAGCTGAACAAGGCGGCGTAGTGAATATGTTTGAGGAAGCACCTGACATTGACACCTGGGGGTGGGCCTCTGAAGGTGTTCCAGCAAAGTGACCTGAGATGGTAGGATATCCTAGCGGGGTGTTTGGATAACTTATGGGGATGTTAGAAGTCCCACTTTCCCTGGGAAATAGCTTAGGGAATCCAGGTATCGCACTTGGTGGTTCTCTTCCGTTGGCCCAGGCGTCCCATATTTCCATCATGTGGAGACGTAGAATTCTATTTTCCTCAGCAGTTGCTGACTCAGAAGTTGGGATGGCCGAGATCGAGCTATCCTCCGGAATCGGAACTGTTGGCAGATGACTTTCCGAAGACATTTCAACACTTCCTTTCGACCTTGTGAAGTACGGATGTGAAGCCAAACTACTACAAAACCAACCACCTTAATATAGAACCTTTACTTAGCAGTAGACAACAAACCAGTCAGTTTGAAGCAATTAACACATAGGTAATCGCACGTTGGGGGTGTGATGCACCTATACAGTTAAATGTGTTTCTACGTGTTTCGCAACGGTTGCGTGTTTCATCCCGGCTTTTGCTTATTTCCCGAGTTTTCTTTTCTTTCCACTTTGGCTCTTTCATGTTTCTCCTCTTATTCCCATTTTCCTCTCTTTTCTTTCCTCCCTTTCCTTGCTCTTTTTTTTTCGTTTTTCTTTTGTTTTTTTTGGCTCTTTTTTTTCTTTCTTTTTGTTTTTTCTTTCGTTTTTTCCTTCCACATCCCTCTTTTATTTGAGTTATTTACACAAAATTATGACCGAATCCGATAAGGATTGCATACGTATCACGACGCCGCATGAATCAGATTATTACGTAGTTCAAGAAATAAATGCAAAATAAAACATTTTGGTAATTTTTTTTTTCAAATTTTCATTAAAACAAAACCTTTAATTTTGTCTATTGCAAATACTCGATCCTACATACTTGAGAATTGAAAACTACAACAGACTCAAAACAGACTTTAGGGAATGAAAATACAAACATGATAAAGAAAACACAATCAGGAGTACATCAGTGTCTCCAATCCTGTCCTAGGAACACCAACTGGTCTTGTCGCGGGCCTACGTGCCATGTTATCCTGGAGGCGATAGAGATCGTCCATTATCTGGTGGAAAAAGATCATTACTGAGGAGAAGAACATGGACCTGGTTATGTCCTCGCATCGTTGCATTTCATCACGATGTAGTCGGCGATTCTTCTAACCCTTCCGCTGATGATGCCCTTTTCTTTCAACAACTACCCAATCTGCTGAGATCTAGCCTCCAAGACTTGAGTGGCAGTATGATTCTATTATTGCAAATGTTGTAGGTCTCCCTCTAGCTGTGCCATCAAAGCGTAGCAATGTTCTCATCTGCAGCAGTTTGCACATCACTATCAAACTTGAGGTCTCTGATCTGTCCCTCTAATCTGCTTATGGTGGCCCGATATTCATTTTCTTTTGCCAACCACTCCCACTGTTCTAGTGATGCTTCGACAAACTCTTGGAAGTGGGGTCTTTTAGCTGGCCTTCCAAACTCAACTTCCCTTTTGTACCAAATCTGGCGAACTATTATTTCATGAATTGTCCATCAGAACGGATCTCGACCACATGGCGGCTAAGGTCTTCATCCTTGGGCACTATTTGACATCTCCCTAACTGTTTCAAAACCCGATATGGGACATAAGGCTGGATACTTCTGAGACCCATCAGGAGGAAGTGAGGCCCGGTAGCTGGCATGTATATGATTTCATCAACAGGAAGCCAACCGAACATTCATTCTATTTGATTTGCAGTGATGGAGAGGAGGCAAGATATCCATTCTGTGACCCCTTCTGGCATGTCAAACCCGTCAGCCCTTGTATAAAACTCCCTATGCAGCTTTTTCCTATCGACCCATAGTTCATGTACTGAGGACGATTACATAGATGTTCAATCATCCACATTTGTAGCAACAAGTTGCACCCTTCAAAAAAGTCTCCTCCGGCTTTGCAGGCTGTGAGAGCATGGAAGATTTCAGACACTATCATTGGTGCGAGGGTGCTTTTGGCCTGAGTAAGCAAAGTGCTGACGACCCTAACTATCCGTACATCAATATTCCCATCTTTCCTGGGAAACACTAGAAGACCCAAAAACACTACCATGAAAGCGAAGCACTCGTGTTCTTCCCATTTTAGTTGGTTCCCTTTGCTGCAAATTTTGCTTTCTGGATTGTTGAAACCCCCTATGTGTCTGTATCGCTGGTATATGAACTGTGCAGTGGAAAAACCAGCTGCCAAATCTGGGTATTGGACTCCCCTGCTTATCTTTAGCAAATCTAGAAACTTGTGTGGAGTGACAGCTCTTGGAGCGACCAAATACTTGTGTCTCAGAGCTTCAGTGCTCCCAATATACCTAGCTATCTCTTCCAAAGTTGGTGTGAGTTCAAAATCCGAGAAATGGAACACATTGTGAGCTGGATCCCAAAACATAACCAGTGCCTTTATTATATCTCCTCTAGGCCTGATCTTCAATAACCCGGTGAGACCCCCAAGTAAAGTTTGACCACATCTTGTCCTGATTCACCTAGATCTTCCCACCACATATACAGTTCCAAAGGAATCTTGGTCATGACCGTCATTAGCAAGTTTTGACTTGTGCTCATTCTGCACATTTAAATTAAGTTGATTGGTTTTAAAAGAAAGCGAATTTTTACAAAAAGGGGTCAATTTTGCAAACATTTAAATAACACGGCTACTTTTACAAAGACGTCCCTTCAGCACTTCAAAAGGGAAGATTTTAGGGTTGTGCTTGCTAGGTAGCGAAAAATTTGAAAAAAGACAGTAGGTGGTTATTCTTGCAAAAACAGCCTTCTGGCGTCCTTTTGGGGAACATTTTGGGCTATTTAGACAAGAATGACACTACCTAGCTTTATTTAAGACAGAATAACAACATTTCATTTTTTGGGTTAATTTTTGCAAAAATGGAGTTGAACCCAAAGGGGGTTGCCTATGTATCCCATATCCGATGAGAATCAAACTTGCGTAGTTCAGTCAGTTTTGACAAAAATAAAATAGAGAAAAGACATGAAACTTTTGAAACCAGCGTACTTTTTTTTCTTCAAAATTTCGGCAGAGTTTTAGCATATTTTGGACACCAGGTTTTTTTTCAAAGGCGGGTAATCAATTTTCTCATACCTCAATTTTATTTTTCTCAATTCCTTCCCTATTCTAGCAACCGGTCATCATGCAAACCAAAGCAAATAATTGCACAAGTAGCAGTAAAATATGCATCAGGATGGTCTTTGATTCTGGGGTCCACCTGTCCTAGATGGACCCAACCCCTGTGTTGAGTCCCCAAAGTCAAATGCACATGATGCAAACAAACGTTCCTACTAGGGATCCGGCATGAGGCTGAGTTATTCTAAGTTTAAAACCTGGCTATATTGTTCTAGATTTGTGTACCCGAGTGGACAACTCGAGCCGGGGGGGGGGGAGGGCTACGTACCGGGAACCAAAAGGCCATCTGGCTTTGTAACTTGTCCGAGCCTCTTTCTTATTTCAAGGTACGACACTAACAGAAAGGGGAGTCACGCCAGCGTGCACATCCCCGAAGTTGAGAAGAGAAGGGTTTCGTAACAGTTTATATACAATTCAAATAATATAAAAGCGATAAAAAAGCGGCAATTAGCACATTAGGTTCAACATGTAAATATCAGATAATGAATAAAGCCAAAATATAACAGTTATTCTAAGCTCGAATTCATAAACCCTGAACCGAAGTTCTGGGTTTGGATCCCTAACAGAGTCGCCAGAGCTGTCACACCTCCTTTTTACACACCCGAGGGTATATGGGAGTTTTTCTAATTTAAGTGACATTATTCGAAATGAAATTATTTATTTATTAGAGTAGCCACTTGGGATAGTTTATTTGGTGTCCCAAGTCACCAATTTATTTTAAAATCCCAAATCGAGGAAATTCGACTTTCCTTTTGAAGTCTGCAAACCAAAAATTCTAAGTAAGAAATTCTGTTAACCTGGGAGAAGGTGTTAGGCATTCCCGGGTTCCGTGGTTGTAGCACAGTCGCTTAAACTATTATAATTGGCCTATTATCTGATTTTAATACATGTTTTAGCCTATGGTTCAATTTCCTTATTAACCGCTTTTAATAATTATTGTTACATATTGCAAATCACGGGAACCGTACCCACGATTTACAACATATTTAATTTTTAAAGAATAAATTATGGCCGGGTCATATAAATGTATCCACGGATTTTAGTAATTAGGCGTCACAACTACGTCACGAGAACCGTATCGGTAGCTATGATAATTAATTAATTAATGCGCCTAAAGCAAACTACGAAGGTTCAAGGCATTTCTAAGCTAATTTTGTATTTATATGAGGGCCATAAATTAAAGGATTTTATTTGTGTATGGCACACCCTAAATTATTTGATCTAAATTTGCGAGGGTCATGTGTTATAGATTTAAGGCATTTAAAAAAAGGTTTATATATATATATATATATATATATATATATATATATATATATATATATATATATATTAAATGCAAACTAAAGGTACTCTTACTTTAAAACTAATTTAAAGCTAATTATCACAACCACGCCACGGGAGCCGTACCTATAGTTGTAATAATTTATCTACGCGCCTAAAGCGACCACGGTTGTTCATGAATTATTTTCTAAGCTTCTCAAAAGGCACTCATGTGATGAATATTTTCAGCATTTGGTCTAAAGACAAAAAGAAACGTTCAACGTAGCATGGAGAGTACTTTGACTATTCAGGATTTGAGCATGAAAATTGCACTCACACAATTTAATAGAAAAAATCAAAGGCCTTAGCAATAAAGGACAAGAAAAGTTGAACTTGAGAGGCCATGGAATTGAGCTTCACCAAAGCACATTTTGTGAATTAGCAGTAAAATAAAGCTGATGGCCTTGAATGATCATATCCGTATATTCTTGAAATAATTTAATAGCAATAAGGACTTAATTAATATGGGAGAGAAGAACAACAAACAGAGGATAGACGCATAATTTACGTACGGCGAGAATTTTAAAATTGCACATGACAAAAGGTTATCACCATAAACTTTAACTCATACTGCAACATGAGAAATCAAATGAGAGATTGTGACCTTGAATGTGGAACACATTTGACACTGTTGATTTACCCAAGATGACCACTTAACAAAATCTTAAATTCATGTTCTGATGAACATTATTTTTGAAATCTGCAAATTCACCAATGGAACTCATTTTTATCAACGAAATGTGGCAGACACTCAGCTAGAGGTTAACATGCCATAGAACTTCATTATGAAAGAATGACACTCAGTTAATTCAAATGAAATTAAGTCTTAGCGTTAAAGAAACGGGAAGACATATTCAACTCACATAAATAGATGAAGATCCAATTCAAGACACCCTTAATTACTCAGAAAATCACAGTGGTAATGCATTAGTTCTGAGCAAACATAGTAAATCCATTTTTTCCGCTTAGAAAGGCCACAACAGGGCTGACCAAGGATTTAAATCGCACTACCCAAGAAATCATCTTTTGAATTCTAGAAATTTAATCAGCATGAAGTGCTGTATGGACATTAATTAGAAGAACTGAAGTGTTAACCCAATCTAAGCTCGTCACAAAACAGTTTTTTTTTCCAAAAAAAAAATGAAAACATAGTAATTACATTTGTAGATCTCGATGGTAGGCATCATTTGTTTACACAGACTAAAAGAGAGAACACCTTCAAATCACTCAAACCATGCACGAACCCATCAGACAAGCATAAAGAAAAGGGCAGCATGTCTTATGACATAAAGTAAACAGGGGAGGAAATAAAAAAAAATTCTGCTACCACTTAGGTTTAAACTCATCTTTTAATGACTCTTCCAAGGCTTCAATTCAACATGAATAATAGTAGAGATAGAAGAAGATAGGAGGATAACCTGAATGCGAAATATTTCAATTAATTCTGGGAGTCGAATACAAAGAAATGCGACAACAAAGTTGAGCAGAAACTGTAGCCAAATTGAAATTGCGAAAGACCAACTCGGACAGAATCAATAGAGCCCAGAAATTCAGAATCCCAGACACAAACTTCAACTTGAAATTTAATCCAAAACATCCTTTTAGAACCAGAAATTAAGAAAAGAACCAAGGCTAAAAGGATATCTGTTTCAGTAGCCTTTTTTTTATTTTTTCTCTTAAAAAAACTCGAATGAAAGCTGAACTCCAGCCATTTGTTTTCTTTTATGCTTTTTGTATCTTTTCTGAAAAAAAAAAAGAAATAGACTAAGAAAAACCTTCAAGAAAAGTGACGATTTCAACCCTAGAAATTTTACTCGACTAACTTTTTTCTGAAGATTTTTCTCCGATTTTTTCTCTATATTTTCCCTTTTTTTAGCACATAGGACTCACCTCATATATATAGTCTTCAAAATCTTCAAATAATCTGCCCAAAAATTCGAAAAATCCCTCAAGTTTTTGAACAATTTTGGGACAAATGGAGGGCGTGGATTGATTCACATCTATCCACGGCTCCCATTCATCCAACAATTGTCCTTTCTGCACCCAAAATCATGCGATTTGGGAGAGAAAATTCGTACTCCTCTCTGACAAATCCGTTAGGACTCAAATGACGTGAAGGGGGGACCGTTTTGAGTGAGCTCGCTCAAAACTCAGGCTAGTTAAGGTAAGTCAAGGAGGAAGAAGATGAAGGAATAGGGTGAAGCGCCATTTCTCTGATTTCTCTAGGGTTTGGAGAATTTGGGGGAAATGTTATAAGTGAGTTTATATACTAGGGGAAACGGGCGGGTGAAATAAATGGGTTGGTCCGGTTTTTTTGGGCTGAACCGGTGGAAATGGTCATTTGGGCTGAAGGTATTCATTGTGTATAGGGGGGAATTTTGGGCCAACTTGGGTAATTAGAGATGGCCCAAATTCAATTCTTTCTCAATTCTTCCTTTATTTCAAAATTCCTTTTCTTTTTGTTGGTCCAGGTAAAGGTTAGTTTTGAAGAATGACAAAGGAACTCAGGATGAACCAGGTTCATCCCTCAGGTGCACAAAAACGGGCAGATTCGAGCATGTGGTTTGCACGTGAAGGAGATAAGCTTAACTTGGTGTATTTAATATCTCCTAATCGAAAAGGTTGCATAATTGATAGAGAAGGACTTCTTAATCAAAGAGAACACTATCCAAGATAGGAAAGGAGTTAGAAGTTGAAACCAACTAGAACTCTTCCACCAAGGAAGAGTTGCATCAGAACTCTAGTTATTTCTTCATCTACTAACTCTATAAATTGCAGGATGTCCTCACATTACAAGTGTTGCACAAAAATGCAGAAGTTAAATGTGAATTGGGAGCGAAATAGTAAGGCTTTTTGCAAGCTGTTCGTGTGTGATTCAAGTGTGCAAACCTGAAGCTATTTGAACGAGATAGAAAAACCAGTTCCATTGTGTTTTTTCTTATTCTAGTTCAATTGTAGTAGGTGGTTTAAAGTTGTACCTTTCAACTTTCATAAAAGAAATTGTATTAGGTACTTTGAGTGTTCAAGTTATAAGCTAACTTGAAGTTGTCGCAACAGTTGAGGCTGTGTGCCACAACGGAATTAGAGTTAATCCTTAGGTTTACAAAGTGTTTTTGTAAATGTTGTTTTGGCTCAGTGATTTTAGTGGAAGTTTGGGAAAATCATACTGAGTAGTAGGTCGTGGTTTTTTCACCTTTTGAGCCAGGTGTTTTCCACGTACCAATCTCTGTATTCTTTATTTTATGTACTCTTTATTCTACAAACAGTAGTATTTAGAACACCTAGAAGAACCCGGTTCTTCTAGAGCGAAAATTGGACACCACACAAATCACCCCTCTCTTGTGTGGTATTGACGTTTAGAATATCAATTGGTATCAGAGTAGGTTATCCTTGAAGAGGCTAACACCTTAGGAACATATCAAGATGAGTGCACCACCTGAAAATTGTGAAGGGCAATCCACTGATAGGCCTCTACTCTTTAATGGCCATTACTACTCTTGGTGGAAAAATAGGAAGAGAGATCACATCATCAGAGAAGACTATCAGCTATGGGACATTATCACTGATTGGTTCCCTAGCTACCATGAAGAAGAATGCTGAAGGAGTAGATGTGCCAAAAACAAGAGCTGACTGCAATGCTGAGGACTTGAGGAAATGGGAAAAAAATGCTAAAGCGAAGAAATGGCTTGTGTGTGGATTTGGTCCAGATAGTAGAATTCAAAACTGTACCACTACTAAGGAAATCTAGGATACTTTGCAAGTGGCTCATGAAGGAACACCTCAAGTGAAGAGGTCTAGAGGAACACTGCTATATTCTCAATATGAGAATTTCAGCATGGAGGAAGGGAAAACCATCCAGGAGATATATACAAGGTGCACCACACTGACAAATGAACTTAAGTCTCTTGGAAGGGTTATTCTTGAAGAGGACAAAGTTGAGAAAATTTTGTCAAGGGTTCTGCCAGTCACTTGGGAAAGAAAAATCACTGCCATTCAGGAATCAAAGAACATTGCCACTCTTAAGTTGGAAGAGCTAATTGGTAATATCACTGCCTATGAACTTAGAAGGCAAACCATGAAGATGGATGCACCCAAGAAGGAAAGGAGCCTGGCATTCAGAATCACTGAAGGTGCTGATCTAGAGGATGATGAAATGACCATGATCACAAAGGACTTCAAGAAGTACCTAATGAGAGGAAAAGGTCCTTCCAAAAGTGGAAGGTACAACAAACCAAGGGTTCCTGAAAAACAAAGCAATGAGGGGTGTTACAAGTGTAGGAAGACTGATCACCACATCAAAAATTGCCCGCAACGGGAAATTGAATGGAAGAAGGAAAGAGCTAAACGAAGGAACAGGAAGAAGGAACAGGTTCAACCAAAGAAAAACAAAGGATCAACAAAGGCTATGGTTGCTGCCTGGGGAGAAAGCTCAGATGAGGACTCCGAGGGTAAAGATGGAGATGAACAAGCACTTATGGCAATTGGAGAATTCGATGAGGAATCTGAGGTAAGTATAATTCATCTCAAAGACAAGATTAAACTTTTGTCTAAAGAAAGACTATCTGAGTTACTCCTGGATTTCATTGATGAATCTGAGGATCTAAATAATGAAAAGGAACAGTTGTCTAAGGAGTGCGTGATTTTGAATGCTAAGTGCAAAAAACTAAAACTTAGGGATAGTGAAAGTGAAAGTAAAAATGTTGAGTTAAAGAACCAGGTTCATGAACTTGACACCACTGTCCTAGAGCTTAGATCTAAAAATCTAAAATTGAAATTAGGAACTGGTAAAAAGAAAGTTGATCACACACAACTCACTTTAGAAGAAAATGTAGGAAAAATGAAAGATGAGTTGTACAAAAGAGATGAGCAGATAAGAGTCCTTAAGGAGGATCTAAACAGGGTTAAGCACGAGCTAGACAGAACTTGTAAATGGAACAGGTCCTCCGATGCACTTTCATGGCTACACGAACACCATAGTAGCAACAAGAGAGGACTAGGCTACGGGACCCCTGCACCTAAGTGGGATCACAAAGCAAGTACCTCACACTTTCTGAGAACAAAATTTGCACACACTGTGGTAAAACTGGTCACTATAAAAGTGAATGTATTGCAAAAGAAAAGGCTAGTCAAAAGAATAAAGAATTTGTTCAAGAGAAAAATAGGCTGCCATGTTGGGCTAAAAAGAATCTGATTCACCCTTTTGCCTATAGAAAGGGACCAAAACTAGTTTGGGTTCCTAAGACTAACCTTTGATTTCCTTTTGCGGGTCCAAGTGAAGGGGAGCAGCCAAATATGGTACATGGATAGTGGCTGCTCAAAGCATTTGACAGGAAGCAAGAACTAGTTCCTTTCACTTGAGGACCTCAAAAGAGGTAATGTCTCCTTTGGAAATGGGAAGAAAGGTGAGATCATTGGGGTTGGAAAGGTAGGTAAGACTAATTTTCACTCTATTGAGAATGTCTACTTGATAGATTGCCTAAAGTACAGTCTAATCAGTGTATCACAATTATGTGATAGAGGTAACTTGATAGCATTCACCTCTACCAAATGTTTTGCTATTGATCTTACCACTGACAAGATTGTTTTGCAGGGGAAAAAGAGTAAACAATATATACATTGTAGATTTGTCCACACTTTCAGAAAATGAACTCACTTTCTTAAGTATGTTGGACAATAATCCCCTCCTTTGGCACAAGAGGCTTGGACATGCAAGTCTGAGTCAACTCAATAAATTAGTCTCCAAGCACCTGGTGATTAGGCTGCCTAACATCAAGTTCAAAGAAGACAAAGTTTGTGAGGCTTGTGCAAGGAGGAAGCAAGTAGTATGTTCTTTTAAATGCAAGAAAGTGGTAAGCACCACCAGAACGATGGAACTAGTCCATATGGATCTCTATAGTCCAATAAGAACATTAAGTAGAGGTGGTAAAAGATATGTGATGGTGCTTGTTGATGATTACTATTGATACCCAATTTTTTCTTGTATTTTTAAATATGAAAAATACCTTCAAAATAGCCTATATATGCATATATAACAATATCCCAAGGTTACATTATTTTTCCTTAATATTTTTTCAAAGATTTTTAAATCAATTCACTGCCCTATTTTTATCAAGAAAAACCCAATAATTATCCCCAAAATTATCATTTTGGTGATTCATTTATTGGAGTCTCATGTTTACACTAAAATATATCTAAGATATTTTTTTACATATTTTTTACAAATTTATTTAGTATTTTTAAGGTTAAAATTGCATAATTGCAATATTAGCCATTTTTAGGTTCAAATTCGTCTCATGTTTATAAAATGGGATCTTATATTTTTAAATTGATAATTATATATTATAAACCATTTTAGTGCTTTCAATTAATTTTCATAAATTTATTTAATATTTTTTATAAATTAAAGGGAAAAGAAGGGGCTATTTAACTTGTAGCCAAATTTGGCTTTAAAATTTAGCCTAAAAGCAAACAGACCCCAACCCAAATTAAATCATCCCAATCGTCTAATTAAACCAGCCCAAAGACCCAAGCCCAATCCCTAAATCTACCCAACCCAACCAGATTAAATCTTGGCAGTTGATCAATTTTGATCAACGACCCAGATTCGTTCTTACCAAATCAAACCAAACGACCCCCCAAACCCCACTCATTCCTCACTCAATTGACTCTTATCTCTCTATCTCTATCTCTGGTTCTCTCTAGAACCTTCCCCCTCCCCCTCCGCTCTGATGAGCTTCACTCACCTTCTCCGGCCATTTTCTTGCCTGAATCCATGGTGGTTTCACCACCCACCAGCCTTATATGGCTCCTTCACGCTTGGTTACTGAAGTCTCATGACCTGACCACGATGAAGCTGGGTCAAGACCTTGCTTGATTCAAGTTCCATGGCCATCTTCGTCCTTGCTCCGGCAAGCCATGTCTGTTCGAGCCTGGCCTCGACTCCTCCTGCTTAGATCAACGAATATCCAAACCTTTCTCACCGTTTGGGTTCCTCTGAAACCCTAGCTTTTGAGGTTCTTCTGATTTCTTTAGATCTGTTCTAGATCCATGTTTTCCCTAAACTTTTAAATGATTTCTTGATATTTCTTTCAAAACTATGCTTTCAAAACTTTTATTTTTTCCGATCTAAGGTTTTTGAGTTATTTAGATATTTCTCTGATTTTCTTTTTCTCTTGTGTGTTTCTTCTACTATGTTTCTTCTACTGCATTCTTTGTGTGTTTCTTCTACTATGTTTTTTCTGCTGTGTTCTTGTTAGGTTTCTTCTACCATGTTCTTATCAGTTTCCTCTACTTTGTTTTTATATGTTTCTCCTACTTTTTTCTTATTAAGTTTCTTTTACTATACTTCTTTATATGTTTCTCCTACTGTGTTCTTGTTAGTTTCTTCTACTAGGTTTCTTATTAGTTTCTTCTACTATATTTCTTTACTGTGTATCGCATATTGTTCTTTTACTATGTTTCTCATGAGTTCCTACTACTGAAAGAGCATGTCAAAGGTCTCAGTTCCTTTCTGAGACCTCTGAACCTGTCTCGATTAGTATCTTTTTCCTTGATTACTTGTCCTCTCATCTTTGCACTCGATTGATGGTAAAAACCCTAGAATTTGGGGGTTCATCCGCGTTTTGAGACCATTGGCTCTATGATTTGCTTGAACTTGTTTGATTCCAGAAACCCTAACTCCTTTAGACTTATTTCGAGTCTCTGAACTGAGTCTTGAAATCTCTGTTTCTTTAAGTGATTCCGATTTTCTACTAAACTCTTCTAAGGTCCTTATACTGGACCCTTTGTATGCTATTTGATACTATCTCTTCTACATTACTGACCTATGGACTACCATGATCTTACAGTCTATTACCTAGTGATTTTGCAATGGCATGACGTTTTTTTTCTTTGCCCTAAATTTAGCCTAGCATATTTGTGTGCTCTTTATATGTGCTGAACTTCCCTCTAAAATTGGCTTTAAATTTTGATTGATTTCAGACTTCCTTTGTATAAGTTTGATTGATTTCTTTCCTTGTCTGCTGACTTCCCTGTTACTCGATTTGAGTCAAAAACTTTCCTTAGCTTTTCTGACTTGGTTCATTCATGGACCAATGATTGCAAAAATCTCTGACCCCTTGATTTACTGTATATTGATTGATCCTTACCTTATTTGTTTTAATCGTGTATTTCAAAATTCTTCCCTTAATTAAACCCATATGTATTTACCCATAATTGCCTATTTTGCACAAGACGCTTATTTGATTTCTTTCCTTAAATAACTTTTACCATTTAAGTCTGAATTCCTTAATTAAAGGAAGTCTTGTATTGATTGATTTTTATTGATATCCAGTTCCTTAATTGTTTTCTTACCTTATTTCTGCCTGTTTTTTCACACTTTAAATACACGACTCTTTCATTAGCAAAAACATCCATCACTCGTAGTCTTTCTGAACTTACACTTACACTCAAAAGTATTCTCTCTTGTTACTTGTACTGTCGCCTGTTTACAAGACCTACTGCCTGCCTTTCTTTATTTGCTTCTTTGAAACTGGTATGTCCTTATTTAAGCTTTTTAGCACCACAACAATGTGTTTATTTACTGCTTCTGTATCCCTGTCTGCTTACTACTTCTGTGTGGTTCAACACTACTAATTTCTTTCTGCCTGTCTGTTATGAATCCCAAACCCCGGCCCCCCTATGTGTTCATGCTATGGTTTGAGGCATGGCAATATGCAAATTATTGTCCATGAATTAAACTTGATTCCCTGGGATCCTAGTCTCTAATAATGTGTGTTCTAGCAGGTTTATGGGTATGCTAGCATCCTCCATTGCTGGGCATGCCTAAAGCCTGCCCTTGCCTAAGCAATAGGCTCTTTACAATCTCCCCATTCCCCTGAACTCCCCTATGTGTGTTTATTAGTAGTTGTTTCCCTCTCCTTTTCCCATTTAGCATTCTATTCTGCACTTGCACACTTTCCTAGTCTTTAAGTTCTGCCCACCTCTTGTGAGCCTTGCCTTGGGACCCTTTGAATTCCCTCTGAACTTGGACACTTGGGGGTTGGCCCTTCCACACTGCACTTGTCTTAATTTGATTATACATTTGGGTGTTAGCATTGCCATGAGTCCCTTTGAGGCTCTTAGGGAACTTTGACACATTCAAATGGGAGAAAGACTTTGGATCATGATCTCATGGAGTAGTTTACCTCATATTTGGGACATGAAGTATGAATCAGGATCTCCTCTGGTTGTACTCTTACTTATATTTTCTGATGTATTTTTTTAAAGGTGTTTAACGAGCCGGGTTGACCCATAAAACCGGACCGGCCCTGTACATAGGGGGCCGAGTGTGGTTGGGTAGGAGGGGTAGAGGGGGTTGGTCCATTTAAATTTTAGTAGCAGTTAACCGGACCGGTCAAACCCGGTCCACGTAAACAGTACCGTGTACCGGTTAAACCGGCCCGGCCCAGCCCGGTACAACCTTTTTTTAAATTTTTTTTGAATTAAGTGGGGCCCACTAACCATTGGCAACGGTCAGACCTGGCAGGGATCCGTTGCCTAACGGGTTAATTGCATTAATAGCCTCTTTTTTCTTTAAAATTTAACTTTTTTTCAATTTACAAAATTAACCTTCTCTAAAACTATAAATACACCCCCTCTTTTTCATTTCTTCACTCAACTCTCATTTCTCAATCTTAATTTCTCTCATTCTCTCATTCTCCAATTTTCAAGATTTCAAGTCTCAATCTCAAATTCTCAATTCTCAAATCTCAATTCAATTTAAATCATGCCTCGTACTTCTTGAGTGCGCTCATATGTTTGGCAACACTTTGAGGTGGTAGAAGAAAATGAAGAAGGTCAGAAAGTAAAGTGCAAGAACTGTGGTCAAGTCTTAAATTTTTGTTCAGAGTCTGGCACAGGCAGTTTAAGGAGGCATATCAAGTATTGTCTTGAGTGTCCTCCAGAAATTCGTATTAAAGATTTTAAGACAATTTGTGTTATTTTAAAATTATTAGACGTATTTATGCTTAATGTTTTAGTTTGTTAGATTAATTTGAAGTATTGTTAATTTATTATGCATGAAAATTTAGTTTTACTATTTTTTGTTAATTTACTTTTTAAATGCAAAATTTAATTTTGAATTTTGAAATAAATGTAGCACTTGCAATTTATATTAATACTTTTGTATTAATATAACTTGTAATCTTTAAATTAATACAAATTATTAATATAACTTACAATAGTTATACAAAATACAAAAAAAATTAAAAAATACACTAAACCCGGCCCGACCCGGCCCCTTAACCTGTAACCCTTACGATTCAATTTTTACCCGGATGTAATAATTTGTAATAAACTCTTGGGGATGGTTAGTGAAAAGGGGGCAGGTAACTATGTGTGCAAAAGAGGTAGATACCATGTCTATAGGAATTTTGAATCTGCATATAGAAATCATGCCTATAGGTGTTTGGAAATCTGCATATGCGAATGGAAATCATGCCTATAGTTCCTTCTGAATTCTGTATATCCTACATTCATATAGAAATCATGATCATAGGGCTACTATATTCATATAGAAATCATGCCTACAGGATTGTCTAAATTTGCACGATCAATTGCACCTAAATATCATGTCCATAGGTCTTAAACAAATTTCTGCACCTAGATATCATGCTCATAGGACTTAAACATCCAATTGCACCTGGATATCATGTTCATTCAGCATCTAGATATCATGTTCACAGGTTTAAAACGAGTCTTCTGCATTTTTATACCATGTCTACAAGGTTCAAAATCAACTACACGTAGAAAGTATGTCTATAGGAATTCCTAATCGAATCTAAATCGTTTCATTCAAGTATAGAGCTAAAACCAGTAATAACAGGTACCATTAGTTGCAGAACTTATAACCTTTGTTAAAACTTGCCTTTCTTTTGATAATTTGACTACCCCTTTTAACCAGTACGTATTCAGTTTATTTTGCTTTCTGAATTCAGTAGATACCATGCCTATAGGATCTTTGTCCAACACTTAGGCAAGCCTTAGGATAAAGTTACAAACTGAATCTGTTCTATTAACTACAACCAGCAGGCAGGCCTGATTCGGGTTTCTTATCTGAACTATGTAATAAATCAGTCTGCCTCAACCTTTAAGTTCGTACATGTCTAGTATTTAATCAGACCCTAAACAGTATATGTAAGTCATGCTAATTACATGCTTATTTGTGTAAGGAGATATATCTGAGCCTCTGCTTGTTATGTGCTTTCCTTAACTTGCAATACGTGTTTTGTATGCTGCCTTAGAAGTTTTGCCTTTGAACTACAAATAAGCCCAATATCCCTCCCCTTTAGGAATAGTAGTCCTAAATATCTCCGGGACTGATAGGATTGGGACGGGTAATAACATGTGATAAGTAATCGAGACCATTCCGTGCTTTAATACCTTAACAGGGTAGGAAGGGTAGATATGGATATGATGACCACACGATAATGTCACGTGTAGCCCCTCATTGAGGAGTGATTACCGCGCATTGTGTGGGGTGATCCATATTATTAACAAACCTAGAACCCCCCTTTCCCTTTTTTTTTGTTTCTTCTAAAGATTTCAAACTATTTCTTTTAAGAAAAATCAGCTTTCTTTTAGTTCTTTCCAACTTTGTTTATTTGTAAACCATTACGTGAAAATCCACTCTTATTTGAAGTTTCATTTGCCTACATGTTATTTGCACCTAAATTCACAATAATAGTCTGGCCGGGAACCACACTAGTGGATCCTGAGGGGTGCCTAACACCTTCCCCTTGGGTTAATTTCAAGCCCTTACCCAATCTCTGGTTACTCAAATCAAACCCTTTTGGTGTCCTAATACACCTTAATCATTAGGTGGCGACTCTTCAAGTCAAACCCAATTCCCAAAAGGAATGAGTTGTCCTCCCAAATGTCATAAACCCGATTTCAGGAGAAAAAGGAGGTGCGACAGCATGGGGGGGTCTTTTAGGCTTTTACCATTTTTGGACTATTATTGTGACTTAACATTTCTTTATATGCCTTTATTTGTTTAATACCTTTAAGCATTCAGTTCCCCTTTTCAACTACAAACTGACTTGTCTTTTTGTTTCTTTCATTTATTTCTTTCCTTTATTGCTTTTCTTTATTACTGCTTTAAATTATGAAGAACTGTTGTATTTACTGCTTTCTTAACGTGCAAACACGTGACAACCTGCTTTAATTATTACATAAGCATGTTTTCAACATCATATTCCACTCGTGCCAAAAGAAATACCATAGCAACACTTATAATGAGTGGTTGCGCTCTTCCGATATTATCACCCCCTAAATTCGGAAAAGGCGTATTTGCGGTAAAACCAGTCAATCAACGGTGTAGTCGACGGTTCCGTTCCTTTCCCCCTTGAGTTATCCGCTCATGGGTACCAGTCAAACCTAGCCGAGTCAGTTATGTTGTCCGCATAATGACTCTTTAAGGTAGCCTTCTCCAAAGTCTACTAGGTTTCCCCAAAACCCAAACAGACACTACCACGTTCTGTGCATTAATTTGGAGAACTAAATATTTTTATGCCAATTGTTGATATTAAATAGTCGAGTCCGGTGGGGGTAAGGGTCTAACCCTTTTGTCTTGCAGAAATATGAGGCACGAAGTCCCCAGATTCGGCATGGTTACCAACATCCACCCAAAATTGTTGAGCTGGTGGGAGGATCTTCACTCTAGTAATCAAACTCTTGTCCGAAAATATCTGGGCAATCTGCCTTCTCTTCTGGAGATTCAACCCAACAACAAGATCATAGAAGCTGCTACTTTGTTCTGGGACTGTGAGAGGGCTGTATTCCGCTTCGGGGACATTGAAATGACACCCTTGCTAGAAGAAATAGGAGGATTGGCCGGTATACCATGGGAAACACCGGGTTTGTTGATGCCTGAGAACTGCAAGGGTAGGGGTTTTCTCAAAATGATGGGTCTGAAGAAGAATCCAGAACTGACATGTCTGAAGGAATCTTATGTCCCCTTTGACTACTTGTATGAGAGGTACGATCACAGCAAGTCCTACCGTACCTATCCCGATGAATTTTCCATCACATTATTAGGGCATATTCACCGAAGGGTCTTTATATTTATGTTTTGTTTCCTAGGGTTGATAGTGTTTCCAATGAAGAAAGCAAGGATGCATACCAGGCTGGCTATGGTAACTAAAACTCTGATGGAGGGCATTGGTGGGCAACCTTTCAGCATTGTGCCCATGATTATTGCGGAGATATACCGAGCCTTGGAGAAGTGTCAACAAGGAGCCGGACACTTCGAGGGCTGCAATTTGCTACTCCAGCTCTGGCTCATAGAACATCTCCAAAGGGGTGAATATTGGCAAGAGATTCAGCGAAGGGACTGGGATGATCATATAGCTTTCCATCATCCAAGGCGAATGAACTACATGCCCAACATGTTTGCCCAGCCGGAAGACGCCAAGGGATGGTTAGAGCTGTTTGAAAATCTAACTGAGGATCAAGTAAAAAGGATGTTTGAGTAGTACCCTACTGAAGAATTCATCGCCCGATCCCGGGATGTACTGTTTTTAATACTGCTCTATTTGAGAGGAACCTACCCGTACGTCCCTCTCCGAGTCATAAGACAGGCTGGTAGGAGACAGGTTATACCAAGGGTCAACAAAATGAGTCACTTTCGGGCCGAATTTCAGGATGATGATAGCCCGTACAAGTGCCAAGTTCAGCATACGTGGCACTATAAAATCGTCATGGGAAGGGATACCATCGAGCCATATAGAACCATGATGGTTGTACTCCATACTATTCAGGCTAGTTGGAGGATAATCATAATGGTCTGGGTAAACCAGGTTTGTTCGAGGTCACAGAATCATAGATGAAAAGGTCGAGGCACAGGTTAAGTACAATCAACTGTGCAAGAGGATTCGGGAATGCGAAAGCGAGCACCGTGAGATACAGGAAGCCAACCAAAACTGATTGAAGAGTGGAAAGACATGGCTGTCAGTGCCAACAAGCGACTGGGGTACTTGGAGCGGGGCATAGTAGAACTGGAAAGGAAATTTCTCAAAAGAATCGAGGATTGATAGAATGCTGAGGGAAACGAGGGCAGACATCTAGCCAGAGCCTACCTACTATTGGGACTTCGCGAGTTGGGAAAGCTGTTCGATGGAGCCAAAGATGCCGAGTATGGGGAAGGTCCTTCTAGGACCAAGTAGATAGGAGTTTTTCCTTTTTCGCTTTACAAAATGTAATAAGGCCAACGGCCACTATTGCTACTTTACTTCCTGTTGTTTAGTGTCGATTTGGGATTCGTCTATTTTTAAACAATGAAACAAGGCATTTAGCATTCTAAGTTCTCCAAATCAACTTGTCTCCAGGCCTACCTCGGGCACAAAAAGGTTCCCAAATAGGACACGATTTACATTCTTGAACTATGTGTTTAATATCGCAATATTTTCTTATAATCCTCACTAACTTGTTACCTTTTTGTTTTTACTTTTTTTATTTATTCCCCCTCCTCAAAGGTTAGTTCGTGCACTCTGGAAACATCATCTTATTCAACAAGATCCAGGGGCCCTCCACTCACTCCTCCTCTTAGTCCTGTCAGAAACAAGAACAAAGGGAAGATGGAAGATCTGAACAACACCAGAAAGGAGAACTCAACTGAACGGGTAGAGGTCACTCATGCTTATGGTACTCAGGTTTCCAAAGAGAATGCATCCTAACTGGAACAAAAGCTATTGAAGTTCTAAGAGGAACTTGATCAGGTTGGGAATCTGGCAAATCTGTCAGTTTCCCTCACCACTCCAGATGTCAACTTCCCAAATACTCAGAACCCCACACCTCCACAAAATATCCCAACGCCACAAAACCATCCCGCTCCTCACCACCACTTCAACACCTGCCATACTTCCAACAATACTTCATTGCTCATCCCGGAACCCCCAAAACTCCACAAATGACCACTTTCACACCCATCATAACACCCCCATCTACGTGGAGACCATGCCACATTCCACCAAACCCATATCAAGCGCACCCGAGTCTGATAATAAAGACTTGCTCATCAGGAATTTGGCTGAAGAACTTAAGAAATTGACTAGCCGAATTCAAGGCGTCGAAGGAAGCAAAGGAATTAAGGGGCAAAACTATGAAGATCTTTGCATACAACCCGACGTCGAACTGCCCCTCAAACCTCCTAAGTTCGAGATGTTTAATGGTACAGGGGATCCAAGAGTACATTTGAGAACATACTATGACAAGCTGGTTGGAGTAGGGAAAGACGTGGGGATTCGCATGAAGCTGTTCATGAGGAGTCTGAAAGGAGATGCTCTATCTTGGTACATTAGCCAAGATCCGAAGAAGTGGTCAAGTTGGGTAGGCATGGCGTCCGATTTTATGGACAGGTTCAGGTTCAACATGGAGAATACGCCGGACGTGTTCTACGTTCAGAATCTAAAGAAGAAACCTACAGAAATGTTTCGCGATTATGCTACTCGCTGGAGATCAGACGTTTCTAAGGTTATACCTGCTTTAGAGGAAGAACAAAAGAACAAGTTTTTCGTCCGGGCTCAGGACCCGCAGTATTATGAAAGGCTGATATTGATTGAGAATCATAAATTTTCTGACATCATCAAGCTTGGAGAAAGGATCGAAGGAGGCATCAAAAGTGGTATGGTTACGAACTTCGATGTTTTGCAAGCTACCAATAAGGCCTTACAGTCTAGTGGTGTATCCAAGAAAAGGGACGTTAGGGCCGTAATGGTTGCACAGAGAACCAAATCTCCTATCAAATACCAAACCTACCCAATGCCTCCACTCACATATCAGCCCACTCCAAACTACCAAGCTCCCTCACCCTCTTACCAAAACCCTATCACCCACTTATCAATCACCTCCACCTCCTACATATTAGCCTACTTCACCTAGATACTCCCAACCTGCACATGTTTACCAAGCCTACAATGCTCAACCATCCCACTATCAATCGCCTCCCACATGCCAAAATTTCCCAAGACCTCGACCAAATTTTGACCATCGACCTCCTAAACAGTATACAACCATCGCTGAACCTATTGACCAGTTGTACGAAAGACTCAAAGTCGCTGGTTATGTCACCCCTATCCCTGCCATAACCCCTGAGAACCCTTCCCAATGGGTTAATCTAAACAAATCCTGTGCATACCATTCCGGCATGAAGGGACACACTATCAATGAATGTCGTTCTCTGAAAGACAAGATCCAGGCTTTGATTAACAGTAAGATTATTGTGGCAAAAGAGCCCACTCCGAATTTTCGCAATAACCCTCTACCGGATCATAAGGGTGGAGACGTTCACATGATTGAAATAGAGGATGATTGGGATCCCGAGGGATCAATCGGGTTGATTGCAGAAGGTGATGACCCAAAGAAGCCAATAGTTACTCTTAATCTAATCATAGCCCAGATTCAGCCGTCTGGGGATGCTGAGGTAAATATGTTCGTGCAACTTGAGCTTGAAACAACGTCATCTGCAAAGACACCAGTGCCAATTGAGGTCGAATTCGTATCTCCAACAAATGCACCTACACCATTTGAAGTTGCAGTTTTACCACCCAAGGGACATGCTTCGTTCGGGGTGAAGATAGCCATGCCGATCCCAGTGGTGATGTCGGTCGTGACACCATTCCACACAAAAGCTATACCATGGGACTATACAGCCAAGGCAAGGAGGAAAGGCAAGGTTATGTTCGAGGAAATTGTTGCTGCATAAGGTATGACGAGAACGGGTAGGGTCTATACCCCAGAACATCTAGTCGAATCAAGCAAGCAGGCCTCCAATCGGTCACCCATTACTGAGACAGGTCCAGATGACCTTTGGATAAAGATACAGGCAGAGGAAAACTCGGTCATCTACCAGTTGAACAAAACACCGGCGCAGATCTCCATACTTGCTTTGCTACAAAATTCTGAGGCACACAAAAATGCTCTATTGAGGGTGCTGAGTGAAGCGTATATGCCAAGCAACATCACTGGTGGGGAAATGGCTAACATGGTCGAACAGGTATTGGAAAGTCACAAAATTACTTTTCATGAGGATGAGTTGCCACCTGAAGGGTTGGGTCATAACAAAGCACTGCACATCACTGTGCAATGAGAGGACTACTTTATCACCAGGATCTTGATCGACAGGGGTCCCAGTCTCAATATTTGTCGACTGGTAATACTCAAGAAATTGGGCAAAGGATTGCACGAGATAAAGGATGAAGCTATCAACGTGAAAGCCTTCGACGGCTCCCAAAGATCCACCATTGAGGAGATTAGTTTCTGTTTGCAAATGGGGCCAACTTGGTTCGATGTTGACTTCCAAGTGATAGACGTACCGGCATCTTACAATCTGCTGCTGGGATGACCATGGATTCATGTTGCTGGGGTTGTGGCATCAACACTGCATCAGGTAGTGAAATTCGAATGGAATCATCAAGAGGTGATCATTCACGATGACGGTAGCAACCCTATATACAGTCGCCAGACCATTCCAACGATTGAAGGAAGAAGGAAGCTAGGAGGAGAGACTTACCAACACATCCTATGGGTGAATGCCATTGATAAAGACAAATGGTGGGACAATAAGATTGAAAGTATACTGAATTGGTGTGGGTACAAACCTGGCAAAGGGCTTGGCAAGAACCTCCAAGGAATCACTAAGACCATAAAGCTCAAGAAGCATGGCACTACTTTCGGTCTGGGATATGAGTACACCTGGGAGGAATTCAACCACTGGTCGCCACCATGGCGCGGTCCTTACTACCCGCTGGAGCAGCCAATACCACACTTGGAGCGGACTTTCCAACCAGTCGGTGTTATCTATAGGTCAGAAGAAGAAGAAGAAGAAGAAGCACTTGCAGCGGTGAGGAAACTGTTCCTAGAAGACAATGACATGGACTATTATGTTTTTCTCGAGGAGGAGGGGAGGAAGGCCCTTCTATACAGGCAGTAGCAGAGGGGCACGCCTCAATAACTGGACCATCAGGAAAATCAGAGCCCAACGAGCCTCGGGGTAGCAAGGCTAAAACAATCACTGTTTGTGATTTACTAAAAGATTTTATTTTTCTTGTTTGTTTTAATTCCTGCAATAAGACCTTTAATGTTCAAAACAATTATGCAATTTATCAAATCATTTTAACTTTCTTATGAATCAACGCTTATTACTATTGTTTTTCTCTCATTACTTTACTTATACAACATTACTATTACTTATCTTGATGAGCCAATGACTGTGACATGCAACGAGACAACGCAACAAACGGACATAGATTCATAGGAAGATGATATACCAGAAGAGATTGTTAAAGAAGTCGAGAACTTTGAGAACAGGCCGAAGTCCAACGTGGACAAGACTGAGATTGTTAACCTGGAAGATGCAGAAAATGTCAAAAAAACACGAATCAACGTTCACTTATCACCGTCAGAAAAGGAAAAGTACACAAAATTTCTAAGGGAATATGAGGACTCATTCGCCTAGTCGTATGATGATATGACTGGTCTGAGTACATCTATTGTGGCCCATAAACTGCCAACCAATCTAGCATGTCCGCCGGCAAAGCAAAAGCTCAGGAAGTTTAAGCCTGATATGAGTTTGAAAATCAAGGAAGAAGTCACTAAGCAAGTCAAAGCTAAGGTTCTCAGGGTAGTGGAATACCCAGCATGGTTAGCTAACACTGTGCCAGTGCCAAAGAAGGACGGGAAGGTTAGGGTCTGTGTCGACTACCGGGATCTCAACCGAGCCAGTCTGAAAGATGACTTCCCTTTTACCAAATATACATATCCTGATTGACAATTGCACCAAGCATGAGTTGCAGTCATTTGTAGATTGTTTTGCTAGGTATCATCAGATCTAGATGGATGAAGAATATGCTGAGAAAACGGCTTTCATCACGCCATGGGGGATGTACTGCTACAAGATGATGCCATTTGGGTTAAAGAATGCATGGGCCACCTACATAAGGGCCATGACTACCATCTTCCTCGACATGATACACAAGGAGATAGAAGTGTACGTAGATGATGTTATTATCAAGTCCAAGAAAGCCACTAATCACATGGAAGATTTGAGGAAGTTTTTCAATAGATTGCGAATGTACAACCTGAAACTGAATCCTGCGAAGTGTGCATTTGGGGTTCCTGCCAGAAAACTACTTGGGTTTATCGTGAGTTGCCGAGGGATAGAGATGGATCCATCAAAGTTCAAAGCTATTCAAGAGTTGCCACTGCCTAAGAACAAGAAGGACGTAATGAGTTTCTTGGGGAGACTTAACTATATCAGTCGGTTCATAGCACAATCTACAGTTATCTGTGAGCTAATCTTTAAGATGTTGAAAAAGGATGCCGCTACCAAATGGACTGATGATTGCCAAAAGGCCTTCGACAGAATCAAGGAGTACCTATCAACACCACCAATTTTGGTCCTGCCCGAGCTAGGTAGACCTCTATTACTCTACCTTGAAGTATTGGATGGAGCGTTCGGTTATGTTATGGGGCAACATGATGAAACGGGGAGGAAGGATCAGGACATCTATTACCTCAATAAGAAGTTCACCCCGTTCGAGGACCGGTATTCTTTGTTAGAGCGCACCTGCTGTGCTTTGACTTGGGTAGCTCAAAAGTTCAGGCACTACTTCTGTGCCTATACTACATATCTCATATCAAGGATGGATCTTTTGAAGTACATCTTCCAGAAGCTCATGCCCACTGGAAAGCTAGCCAATTGGAAAATCATGTTGAGTGAATTAGACATTGTCTACATAACCCAGAAAGCGATCAAAGGACAGGCACTAGCAGATCACCTTGCTGAAAATCCCGTGGACGGAGAATACGAACCCTTAAAAACGTATTTTCCTGACGAAGAGGTATCATTCATAGGGGAAGATAATGCAGAATCCTATGACGGTTGGAGAATATTTTTCGATGGAGCAACAAATTTCAAAGGAGTTGGCATAGGAGCAGTCCTAGTATCAAAAACCGGTCGATATTATCCGGTGTCTGCCAAACTTAGATTTCCTTGCACCAACAACATGGCCGAGTATGAAGCCTGCATCCTAGGGCTTAAAATGGCCATTGACATGAACATTCAAGAGTTGCTAGTAATTGGGGATTCAGGTTTGCTCATACATCAGGTTCGAGAAGAATGGGCAACCAAGAACTCCAAAATACTCCCGTATCTGCATTGTGTACAAGAATTGAGAAAGAGGTTCACAAAGACAGAATTCTAGCATGTTCCCAGAGTCCAGAATGAGTTCGCTGATGCATTGGCTACCCTATCATCCATGATACAGTATCCAGACAAGAACTTCATTGATCCCATTCCAGTGAAGATCCATAATCAACCAGCTTACTATGCTCATGTTGAAGAAGAAGCAGACGGAAAGCCTTGGTTTCATGATATCAAGTAATACTTGGCGAAAAGAGAATACCCAGAGCTCGCAAATCCTACTAAGAAATGCACCCTTCAGAGGTTGTCCAACAATTTCTTTCACAGCGGGGGAATCCTGTATAGGAAGACTCCTGATTTGTGATTGCTAAGATGTGTCGACTCAAAAGAAGCATCCAGGCTATTAGAGGAGATTCACGCTGGGACCTGCAGTCCACATATGAATGGTTTTGTCTTAGCAAAGAAGATACTCCGAGCTGGTTACTTTTGGATGACTATGGAGACGGACTGCATCCAGTATGTCCGGAAGTGCCACCGCTGCCAGATACATGCATACATGATCAAGATACCCCCAAATGAGCTTACTGCAACAAGCTCACCGTGGACGTTCACCACCTAGGGAATGGATGTTATTGGACCAATCGAGCCTGCCATCGCCAACGGGCATAGGTTTATCCTAGTAGCAATCGACTATTTCACCAAATGAGTCGAGACAGCATCTTATAGAGCAGTAACCAAGAAAGTTGTGGCAAACTTTGTCCGCGACCGTATTGTTTGTCGATTTAGGATTCCAGAGTCAATCATTACTTATAATGGCTCCAACCTCAATAGTGACCTGATGAAAGCCATGTGTGAAACCTTCAAGATCAAACACAAAAATTCTACAGCCTACAGACCTCAGATAAACGGAGCCGTAGAAGCTGCCAATAAGAATATAAAGAAGATACTAAGGAAGATGATAGAGAAGCATAACCAGTGGCACGAAAAGCTATCTATTGCTTTATTGTGGTATCGCACCACAGTCCGCACATCAACAAGGTCAACCCCCTACATGCTGGTATATGGTACAGAAGCGGTCATTCCCGCCGAAGTAGAAATCCATTCCTTGAGGATCATACAAGAAGCTGAGCTCGATGACGCAGAATGGGTGAAGAGTCGTTACGAGCAACTAGCTCTTATAGACGGGGAAAGAGAATGAATGCAGTTTGCCACGGTCAGCTCTATCAGAACAGAATGCCCAAATCCTTTAACAAATGAGTCAAGCCGAGACAATTCACACCGGGGCAACTAGTGTTAAAGAAAAATTTTCCGCATCAAGATGAAGCCAAAGGAAAGTTCTCTCCCAACTGGCAGGGTCCGTACATGGTTCACCGGGTTCTAACAGGAGGAGCCCTCATACTTGCGGAAATAGACGAAGAAGTCTGGCCAAAGCCGGTCAATTCAGATGTAGTCAAGCGATACTATGTGTAATCTATGTGTTTTCCCATATGATGTAATTCGAACTACATCTGACCTGATTCCCATTTAAGAGGGGATACGTAGGCAGCCTTATGGGTTCAATCACAATTCAATAAAAAATTTATTTCCTCCGTAATTGGAAACTTGGACAGAATTTTGAGGAGGACCCTCAAAATTCCGAAGTAATTTCAGCCAGTCATCGCAAGCAGCCGTTAGAAACATCAACCCATTGAACTGGAGCAGAATTTTGAGAAGGACCCTCAAAATTCCTAAGCAGGAGAGGTTGCAATGTCCTGAACCACGTCATAGTCGTCGGTTCATCTAAAAAACTATTTTTTAAAATATGTACTTATGTCATATTTTTACAAACTCATGCATGTTTATTATCGAAATCGCTTTGTTCAGCAATGCTACCCCAATGATACATACCGTATCACCAGATCAAAGCCGAACAGGTCGGACTAGGCCAGCAGGGATGCGAACTAACCTCCCTTCTACAAAACTCACGATTTTTCTTTCGATGCAGACATTTGGATTGTGAAAGCATCTGACATGCTATAAATTCATGTGATAAACGTTGCTCAGGAATACAACTCTCAGAATTGTTCGCGTTTACCAGCATTTGCTATCCACGCACGTCGGCGATATTCCCTATATCGCAACGTCCCCAGCAGTCACAATGTCGCAACCTGCTATCAGCTAAGAAACTCTATTACCATTTGCCATTTTATTTTTATTTCTGCATTGCACAAGGCTACCATTCTGCCTTTCGAGACAAAACACTATCTCCATCTATATTTTCTGCATTGTATAAGGCTACCATTCTGCCTTCCGAGACTAAACATTGCCTCCATCTGCATTTTTTGCATTGCATAAGGCTACCATTTTGCCTTCCAAGACTAAACACTATCTCTATCTGCATTTTCTGCATTGCATAAGGCTACCATTCTGCTTTCTGAGACTAAACACTGTCTCCATCTGCATTTTCTGCATTGCATAAGGCTAACATTCTGCCTTCCAAGATTAAACACTGTTTCTATCTATATTCTGCATGGCTGAAAGATCGCCACCTTCTTTACATTCTGCATGGCTGAAAGATCGCCACCTTATCTACATTCTGCATAGCTGAAAGATCGCCACCTTATTTACGTTCTGCATGGCTGAAAGATCGCCACCTTATTTACGTTCTACATGGCTGAAAGATCGCCACCTAATTTACGTCCTGCATGGCTGAAAGATCGCTACTTTATTTACATTCTGCATGGCTGAAAGATCGCCAAATACTGCATCTCATGGGCTGAAAGATTGCCACCTTATTCACATTTGCATTGGCTGAAAGATCGCCACCTACTGCATTGCATGGGCTGAAAGATCACCAAATATTGCATCTCATGGGCTGAAAGATCGCCACCTTATTCACATTTGTATTGGCTGAAAGATCGCCACCTACTGCATTGCATGGGCTGAAAGATTGCCAAATACTGCATCTCATGGGCTAAAAGATCGCCAAATTGTCCAAAGGCATCATTGTTCGGAGGCACCATTTTCATAGCCCGAGAACGCCATATCATGGCCTGAGGACCCCCTTTTATCTTTTGCATATCATTATTCAAAGGCATCATTATCATAGCCCGAGAGCATCATTTCATGGCCTGCGAATCCTTTATCATACACTTCATGGCCCAGGACGTCATGGTCTGAGGACGTCATCCTAACCGTCCAAAGACAACATTCATGGTCCGACGGAACTTGCATCGCATTTAAATTTATGCATAATATATGCTTGTATTGCTCATTTGCAGGTAAACCGGCAAGCAACGGCTATCTCAGCAGGAGCGATCCCGCTCCAGTTCCCATAGCCCTATTAGACCTTAACCATTCATCCCGACCTGAATATTGCGTCCATTCTTGAAAAGGTCTTCATCGGCATATTTTGCCGACGGATCCTGAACTACATATGGCTTGATTCCTGTAAGACCAGGGATATGTAGGCATCTCAGGAGCCATAGCACAGCTAAGCTCTTCAAATCACTTCGTTCGGTCAAAATTGGCCATCATATCTTTACCCGACAACTCTTTCATCCTTCCCGGTTAAAGAGGGACAGCTGTTGATACCCAATTTTTCCCTGTATTTTTAAATATGCAAAATACCTTCAAAATATCATATATATGCATATATAATTATATCCCAAGGTTACATTATTTTTCCTTAATTGTTTTTTAAATATTTTTAAATCAATTCACTACCCTATTTTATCAAGAAAAACCCAATAATTATCCCCAAAATTATCATTTTGGTGATTCATTTATTGGAATCTCATGTTTACACTAAAATATAGATAAGATATTTTTTTACATATTTTTTACAAAATTTATTTAGTATTTTTAAGGTTAAAATTGCATAATTGCAATATTAGCCATTTTTAGGTTTAAATTCGTCTCATGTTTATAAAATGGGATCTTATATTTTTAAATTGATAATTATATATTATAAACCATTTTAGTGCTTTAAATTTGTTTTCATAAATTTATTTACTATTTTTTATAAATTAAAGGGAAAAAAGGGGGCTATTTAACTTGTAGCCAAATTTGGCTTTCAAATTTAGCCTAAAATCAAACAGACTCCAACCCAAATTAAACTAGCCCAATCGTCTAATTAAACCAGCCCAAAGACCCAAGCCCAATCCCTAAATCTACCCGACTCAACCGGATTAAATCTTGGTCGTTGATCAATTTTGATCAACGGCCCAGATTCGTTCTTACCAAATTAAACCAAACGACCCCCCAAACCCTTCTCATTCCTCACTTAATCGACTCTCATCTCTCTATCTCTATCTCTAGTTCTCTCTAGAACCTTCCCCCCTCCCCCTCCGCTCTGATGAGTTTCACTCACCTTCTCCGGCCATTTTCTTGCATGAATCCATGGTGGTTTCACCACCCACCAGCCTTCTATGGCTCTTCCACGCTTGGTTACCGAAGTCTCATGACCTGACCATGAAGAAGCTGGGTCCAGACCTTGCTTGATTCAAGTTCCATGGCCATCTCCGGCCTTGCTTCGACAAGCCATATATGTTTGAGCCTGGCCTCGACTCCTCCTGCTTAGATCAACGACTATCCAAGCCTTTTCTCACCGTTTGGGTTCCTCTGAAATCCTAGCTTTTGATGTTCTTCTGATTTCTTTATATCTGTTCTAGATCCATGTTTTCCCTAAAGTTTTAAATGATTTCTTGATATTTCTTTCAAAACTATGCTTTCAAAACCTTTATTTTTTCCGATCTAGGGTTTTTGAGTTATTTAGATGTTTCTCTGATTTTCTTTTTCTCTTGTGTGTTTCTTCTACTATGTTTTTTCTACTGTGTTCTTTGTGTATTTTTTCTATTATGTTTCTTCTACTGTGTTCTTGTTAGGTTTCTTCTACCATGTTCTTATCAGTTTCCTCTACTGTGTTTTTATATGTTTCTCCTACTGTGTTCTTATTAAGTTTCTTTTACTATGCTTCTTTATATGCTTCTCCTACTGTGTTCTTGTTAGTTTCTTTTACTAGGTTTCTTATTAGTTTCTTCTACTATGTTTCTTTACTGTGTGTCGCATGTTGTTCTTTTACTATGCTTCTCATGAGTTCCTGCTACTAAAAGAGCATGTCAAAGGTCTCAGTTCCTTTCTGAGACCTCTGAACCTGTCTCGATTAGAATCTTTTTCATTGATTACTTTTCCTCTCATCTTTGCACTCGATTGATGGTAAAAACCCCTAGAATTTGGGGGTTCATCCGAGTTTTAAGACCATTGGCTATATGATTTTCTTGAACTTGTTTGATTCTAGAAACCCTAACTCCTTTAGACCTATTTCGACTCTCTGAACTAAGTCTTGAAATCTCTGTTTTTTTAAGCGATTCTGATTTTCTACTAAACTCTTCTAAGGTCCTTATACTGGACCCTTTGTATGTTATTTGATACTATCTCTTCTACATTGCTGACCTATGAACTACCATGATCTTACAGTCTATTACCTACTGATTTTGCAATGGCATGACATTTTTTTCTTTGCCCTAAATTCAGCCTAGCATATTTGTGTGCTCTTTATATGTGCTGCACTTCCCTCTAAAAATGGCTTTCAATTTTGATTGATTTCAGACTTCCTTTGTATAACTTTGATTGATTTCTTTCCTTGTCTGCTGACTTCCCTGTTACTCGATTTGAGTCAAAAACTTTCCTTAGCTTTTCTGACTTGATTCATTCATGGACCAATGATTACAAAAATCTCTGACCCTTTGATTTACTGTATACTGATTAATCCTTACCATATTTGTTTTAACCGTGTATTTCAAAATTCTTCCCTTAATTAAACCCCTATGTATTTACCCCTAATTGCCTACTTTACACAAGATGCTTATTTTATTTCTTTCCTTAAATAACTTTTACCGTTTAAGTCTGAATTTCTTAATTAAAGGAAGTCTTGTATTGATTGATTTTTAATTGATATCCAGTTCCTTAATTGTTTTCTTACTTTATTTCTATCTGTTTTTTCACACTATAAATACACGACTCTTTCATTAGCAAAAACATCCATCACTCGTAGTCTTTCTGAACTTACACTTACATTCAAAAGTATTCTCTCTTGTTGCTTGTACTGTGGCTTGTTCACAAGACCTACTGCGTGCCTTTATTTATTTGATTCTTTGAAACTTGTATGTCCTGATTTAAGCTTTTAGCACAACAACAATGTGTTTATTTACTGCTTATATATCCCTGTCTGCTTACAGCTTCTGTGTGGTTCAACACTACTGATTTCTTTTTGCCTATCTGTTATGAATCCCAAACCCCTGCCCCCTATGTGTTCATGCTATGGTTTGAGGCATGGCAATATGCAAAATATTGTCCATGAATTAAACTTGATACCCTGGGGATCCTAGCCTCTAATAACGTGTGTTCTAGCAGGATTATGAGTATGCTAGCATGCTCCATTGCTGGGCATGCCTAAAGCTTGCCCTTGCCTAAGCAATAGGCTCTTTACAATCTCCCCATTCCCCTGAACCCCCCTATGTCTGTTTATTAGTAGTTGTTTTCCTCTCCTTTTCCCCTTTAGCATTCTATTCTGCACTTGCACACTTTCTTAGTCTTTAAGTTCTGCCCCCCTCTTGTGAGCCTTGCCTTGGGACCCTTTGAGTTGCCTCTGAACTTGGACACTTGAGGGCTGGCCCTTCCACACTGCACTTGTCCCAATCTGATTATACATTTGGGTGTGAGCATTGCCCGGAGTCCCTTTGAGGCTCTTAGGGAACTTTGACACATTCAAATGGGAGAAAGACTTTGGATCATGATCTCATGGAGTTGGTTTACCTCATATTTCGTACATGAAGTCTGAATCAGGCTCTCCTATAGTTGTACTTTTATTAATATTTTCTGAAGAATTTTTTTATTTTATTTCGGGCTGTAATAATTTGTAATAAACTCTTGGGGATGGTTAGTGAAAAAGGGGCAGATAACTATATATGCAAAAGGGGTAGATACCATGTTTCTAGGAATTTTGAATCTGCATATAGAAATCATGCCTATAGGTGTTTGGAAATCTCCATATGCAATTAGAAATCATGCCTATAGTTCCTTCTGAATTCTGTATATCGTACATTCATATGGAAATCATGATCATAAGGCTACCATATTCATATAGAAATCATGCCTACAGGATTGTCTTAATCTGCACGATCAATTGCACCCAGATATCATGTCCATAGGTCTTAAACAAATTTCTGCACCTAGATATCATGCTCATAGGACTTAAACATCCAATTGCACCTGGATAACATGTTCATTCAGCATCTAGATACCATTTTCATAGGTTTAAAACGAGTCTTCTGCATTTTTATACCATGCCTATAAGGTTCAAAATCAACTACGTATAGAAAGCATGTCTATAGGAATTCCTAATCGAATCTGAATCGCTTCATTCACGTATAGAACTAAAACCAGTAATAACAGGTACCATCAGTTGCAGAACTTATAACCTTCATTAAAACTTGCCTTTCTTTTGATAATCTGACTACCCCTTTTAACCAGTACGTATTCAGTTTATTTTGCTTTCTGAATTCAGTAGATACCGTGTCTATAGGATCTTTTTCCAACACTTAGGAAAGCCTTAAGAAAGAAATAAGGGTCGAAGTTTAGACCGCTCACAGTAGTTCTACCTATAGAAAGGATCATGAAAGAGGCGATCAGAATGGTACTCGAATCCATTTACGATCTCGAGTTTCCAGACACATCGCACTTCCGCTCGGGTCGAGGCTTCCACTCCGTCCTAAGACGGATCAAAGAAGAGTAGGGAACCTCTCGCTAGTTTTTGGAATTCGACATCAGGAAGTGTTTTCACACCATCGACCGACATCGACTCATCCCAATCTTTAAGGAAGAGATCGACGATCCCAAGTTCTTTTACCCCATTCAGAAAGTCTTTTCCGCCGGACGACTCGTAGGAGGTGAGAAGGGCCCTTACTCCGTCCCACACAGTGTATTACTATCGGCCCTACCAGGCAACATCTACCTACACAAGCTCGATCAGGAGATAGGGAGGATCCGACAGAAGTACGAAATTCCGATTGTTCAGAGAATAAGATCGGTTCTATTAAGAACAGGTCGTATTGATGACCAAGAAAAGTCTTCCGAAGAAGCAAGCTTCAACGCTCCCCAAGACAACAGAGCCATCATTGTGGGGAGGTTAAAGAGCATCCAACGCAAAGCGGCCTTTCATTCCCTTGTTGCGGGACGAAATCCGACAGCCAATTGCTGGCTCTGAATAACCAGCCCAGCAATAAGCTCAATTCTTCCATAACATAAGGGGGCGGGCTTGCGCGCGAGCCGAATGACGTAGGTGCACAAGAGTACTTCGCGCCACAACCATCTCCTTTTTATAGGTTCTACGGACCGATGCCTGCTGCTTCATCTGGGAGAAAAGAATCATAGATATGCCGGTCATTAGAAGGAAGAACCGCCATAAAAAGATTCCTCGTGTATCATCTGTAGCAAAACTATGAACGGGAGCTAGCAATCCGGACCGTATTGAAAAGGTTCCTGAGACACAGCATGGAAAAGTAACAATATTAAGAAACGAGGTCCAAGAATGAAGAAGGGGTAGAATTACTGAATGAATACGAGCTGTGGCTAATACCCGAGGCATAAAAGAAGCATTTTCTACGAGATCCCGAAACCACCAGCCACCCCGACCTAATTCATGATAAGCCCACCAACTTCCTGGCAAAATGCCTACGGTTAAAAACCACCGACATGTCAAGATCCAAATTCGAATTGGTTCCTGGTCCTGGTCAGAGACCACTGTATTCGCGCCGGCGGTCCAACGAGAAGAGCCGGAAAGGGCGAAACCTCTCTTTTCAAAAGAAAGCGACCCGCCAAAAAACATTGCAATAGAGAACTCTTTAGCGAAAATGGTTTCCTGGCCTATTGAAACTCTTTCAGCCGATTCGCGGCAACACATTACTTCAGATCAGATTTGTGCCAATTCCTCCATTCACAGAATGCCCTTATCAATCAAACTTTCTCTCTCTTACCGGAACTACCCTCTGCAGCTCCATCTTCAGCAGGAAAGACTCTTCTTGAAAGCGAGTTCAGTGGCTCTCTGGTGAGGGGCACGAACGGTATAACATAGTTTCCATGAAGACACTTTTTTTTTTCTCTTTCTGTTTTTGAGGTCTGATCCGAAGGTAAACTCTAGACACATCGCACATGCGATTGACGGCTTTTGGATCGAAGGAGAAGCTAGGGTTCAAAAGGGCCAATGAAACTGCTAGTGGACTGACTTTCTAGGCCTTCTCTCTTGCAAATGAACTAAAGGCTAGGCGCCTCAGGGAAATGTATAGTGCTGCGGGAGTCCGTTCACCTTGAAGTGGAACTGTTGTGGCGGGGCATGTCACTAGTTGTGATGCTTGCTGCTCTGGTTCCCTTTCGCCCCTCTTACAACACAAGAAAGAAGGTGAGAGTAAGCACGACTTTCTTCTTCTCTTAACTAGGATATAGTTAAGAGAAGAAGAAAGTCTAGCCGGAATAAACTTTTTTACCTAAGCAATAAACTACATGAAAGCAAGCAGAGGAAGCAGAGAGGTACTTGAGAGAATGGAGGGCAGGGCAAAGTTTATAAACTGAATCTATTCTATTAACTACAACCAGCTGGCAGGCCTGATTCGAGTTTCTTATCTAAACTATGTAATAAATCAGTCTGCCTCAACCTTTAAGTTCTTTCATATCTAGTATTTAATCAGACCCTAAATAGTATATGTAAGTCATGCTAATTACATGCTTCTTTGTTTAAAGATGTATATCTGAGCCTCTGCTTGTTTTGTATTGGGACGGGTAATAGCATGCAATAAGTAATCGAGACCATTCCGCGCTTTAATACCTTAACGGGGTGGGAATGGTAGATATGGATATGATGACCACACGATAATGTCACGTGTAGCCCCTCATTGAGGAGTGATTACCGGGCATTGTGTGGGGTGATCCATATTATTAATAAACCTAAGAGCCCCCTTTCCCTTTGTTTCTTTGTTTCTTCTAAAGGTTTCAAACTATTTCTTTTAAGAAAAATCAACTTTCTTTTAGTTCTTTCCAACTTTGTTTATTTGTAAACCATTACGTGAAAATCCTCTCTTATTTGAAGTTTCATTTGCCTACATGTTATTTGCACCTAAATTCACAACAATAGTCTTGCCGGGAACCACACTAGTGGGTCCTGAGGGGTGCCTAACACCGTCCCCTTGGGATAATTTCAAGCTCTTACCCAATCTCTGGTTACTCAAATCAAACCCTCTTGGTGTCCTAATGCACCTTAATCATTAGGTGGCGACTCTTCAAGTCAAATCCAATTCCCAAAAGGAATGAGTTATCCTTCCAAATGTCATAAACCCGATTTCGCAAGAAAAAGAGGGCGCGACAATTACTCTAGATTTTCTTAGACATTGTTTTTAACATCTAAAGATGAAGCATTTGACATGTTTACTTCTTTTGTTAGAAAAACTCAGAAATAACTAGGTAATCAACTTGCATCAAATAGGTCTGATCATGGAACTGAATTTGAAAATGCTAAGTTTGCAGAATTTTTGCATTCTACATCATAAATAGTTGCATGACTAGACCTCTTATTAAGAAGATTCCCTATGAGTCACTTAAAGGGAGAAAGCTAAATATATCCCATCTTAGGGCATTTAGATGGAAGTGCTTTGTGCACAACAATGGCAAAGACTCCCTAGGTAAGTGTGATCCCAGAAGTAATGAGGGAGTATTATTCTTCACATAGTAAAGCTTATAAGATATACAGTAAAAGAACTATATGTGTAGAAAAATGTATATGTTATTTTTTTTAAAACTAACATTCTTTCTGAGAGGCAGGAACAAGATAATGAAGAGATTGGGCTGATAAGAAATTCAAATGGTGAAACCACAGTCCAGCCTAAAGATGCATCGTAGGAAGGAACAAGTGATGGAATAGGTCCTTCCACCCAGGGCAACATAATAGGGGTAACTGACTAGAGAGGAACTGATCCTCAAACCTCGAGGGAACCTGTCCATGAACCTATTCCTCAGTAACAAAATCAGGAAGGAACATCCAAAGAAATTGACACTCCTATTGCAACATCCATAAAATTGGATATAGATGAACCTGGTTCATCTGTTGATCAGAAGTTGTATAGGGGAATGATTGGTTCTCTTTTGTATCTTACTGTTAGCAGACCTGACATTGTTTTTAGTGTAGGGCTTTGTGCTCGATTTCAAGCAAATCCAAAGGAATCCCACTTGGCTGCTGTCAAGAGAATATTGAGATACTTGAAAGGCACTACTGACCTTTGCCTTCGGTATCCAAAAGGTAGTAACTTTAACCTAGTGGTATATGTTGACGCTGACTATACAGGTTTTCTTGTGGATAGGAAGAGCACCTCAGGTATGACACACTTCCTTGGTTCATGTCTTGTGTCATGGGCTACTAAAAAGCAAATTCAGTGGCCTTATCTATTGCTGGAGCTGAGTATGTTGATATTGCTTCATGATTGTGCTCAATTGTTGTGGATCAAGAAACGGTTGATGGATTTTGGTATTGAAGTTGGTTGCATCCCTATTTTCTGTGATAACACTAGTGCTATTAGTATGACTAAGAATCCGATTCATCATAAGAGAACTAAGCACATAGATGTTAGACACCATTTTTGAGGGACAACTATGAGAAATGCTTGATCACTGTGGAGTTTTGTGCTACTAACAAGCAAATTGTTGACATCTTCACAAAAGCCTTAAGTAGAGATCACTTTGAGAGGAACAGGTTAAAATTAGGGATAATTAAGATCACCTAAAAGGACCAGTTCAAGGTTAAACGAAAAAATGAAAAAAAAATATTTGGTTAGAAAGTTTGTAAATTGTGTATGGTTAGATTAAATCTTGCTCAGTCTCATACTTTCCATAGTATACTCTTGTGCCATGTGTTAAAATGACTCATTAATCTCTAATGATATTTTCTCTATTTTGGCAAATTTAGACTTACACAAGAGAATTATCAATGAAGAACCTGGTTCATCAAGACAACACGATATGTTTTCTACACTCTGTATAATTTGAAATACCTATATTTGGATCATGAGCAGATTCCTACCAAATCTCGATTACTTATGGTATCAAATACCTATATTTGGAGCATTATCAAGGGTCATTTTCAGAGGAGTTCATTAAGGTAAGGTCTTTGGTCCCTAAACTCGTTATTAGGGTGATTTTTATCATTATAAACATAAAATTTAAGGAAAATCAGTGGTAATTTGGGGGTTAGGACTTGACTAATTAGAGACCTTTGAGTGATGATTTGAGGTTCGATTTTGGTACTTTTGGTATGACTGAACTTGTGAGAGTGTGAGGATTCTGAAAATGTAAATTTTACCCCGATTCCGAGACGTGGGCCCGAGGGGCATTTTGGTTATTTTACCTAATTTCGCGTATTAGCTTAGAATTTCTTTGTAGAATCAGTTACTTGAAGTGTTATTTACATTATGAAATTGATACCTCCAGGACTGAAAGGATTGGGACGGGTAATAGCATGCAATAAGTAATCGAGACCATTCCGCGCTTTAATACCTTAACGGGGTGGGAATGGTAGATATGGATATGATGACCACACGATAATGTCACGTGTAGCCCCTCATTGAGGAGTGATTACCGGGCATTGTGTGGGGTGATCCATATTATTAATAAACCTAAGAGCCCCCTTTCCCTTTGTTTCTTTGTTTCTTCTAAAGGTTTCAAACTATTTCTTTTAAGAAAAATCAACTTTCTTTTAGTTCTTTCCAACTTTGTTTATTTGTAAACCATTACGTGAAAATTCTCTCTTATTTGAAGTTTCATTTGCCTACATGTTATTTGCACCTAAATTCACAACAATAGTCTTGCCGGGAACCACACTAGTGGGTCCTGAGGGGTGCCTAACACCGTCCCCTTGGGATAATTTCAAGCTCTTACCCAATCTCTGGTTACTCAAATCAAACCCTCTTGGTGTCCTAATGCACCTTAATCATTAGGTGGCGACTCTTCAAGTCAAATCTAATTCCCAAAAGGAATGAGTTATCCTTCCAAATGTCATAAACCCGATTTCGCAAGAAAAAGAGGGCGCGACAATTACTCTAGATTTTCTTAGACATTGTTTTTAACATCTAAAGATGAAGCATTTGACATGTTTACTTCTTTTGTTAGAAAAACTCAGAAATAACTAGGTAATCAACTTGCATCAAATAGGTCTGATCATGGAACTGAATTTGAAAATGCTAAGTTTGCAGAATTTTTGCATTCTACATCATAAATAGTTGCATGACTAGACCTCTTATTAAGAAGATTCCCTATGAGTCACTTAAAGGGAGAAAGCTAAATATATCCCATCTTAGGGCATTTAGATGGAAGTGCTTTGTGCACAACAATGGCAAAGACTCCCTAGGTAAGTGTGATCCCAGAAGTAATGAGGGAGTATTATTCTTCACATAGTAAAGCTTATAAGATATACAGTAAAAGAACTATATGTGTAGAAAAATGTATATGTTATTTTTTTTAAAACTAACATTCTTTCTGAGAGGCAGGAACAAGATAATGAAGAGATTGGGCTGATAAGAAATTCAAATGGTGAAACCACAGTCCAGCCTAAAGATGCATCGTAGGAAGGAACAAGTGATGGAATAGGTCCTTCCACCCAGGGCAACATAATAGGGGTAACTGACTAGAGAGGAACTGATCCTCAAACCTCGAGGGAACCTGTCCATGAACCTATTCCTCAGTAACAAAATCAGGAAGGAACATCCAAAGAAATTGACACTCCTATTGCAACATCCATAAAATTGGATATAGATGAACCTGGTTCATCTGTTGATCAGAAGTTGTATAGGGGAATGATTGGTTCTCTTTTGTATCTTACTGTTAGCAGACCTGACATTGTTTTTAGTGTAGGGCTTTGTGCTCGATTTCAAGCAAATCCAAAGGAATCCCACTTGGCTGCTGTCAAGAGAATATTGAGATACTTGAAAGGCACTACTGACCTTTGCCTTCGGTATCCAAAAGGTAGTAACTTTAACCTAGTGGTATATGTTGACGCTGACTATACAGGTTTTCTTGTGGATAGGAAGAGCACCTCAGGTATGACACACTTCCTTGGTTCATGTCTTGTGTCATGGGCTACTAAAAAGCAAATTCAGTGGCCTTATCTATTGCTGGAGCTGAGTATGTTGATATTGCTTCATGATTGTGCTCAATTGTTGTGGATCAAGAAACGGTTGATGGATTTTGGTATTGAAGTTGGTTGCATCCCTATTTTCTGTGATAACACTAGTGCTATTAGTATGACTAAGAATCCGATTCATCATAAGAGAACTAAGCACATAGATGTTAGACACCATTTTTGAGGGACAACTATGAGAAATGCTTGATCACTGTGGAGTTTTGTGCTACTAACAAGCAAATTGTTGACATCTTCACAAAAGCCTTAAGTAGAGATCACTTTGAGAGGAACAGGTTAAAATTAGGGATAATTAAGATCACCTAAAAGGACCAGTTCAAGGTTAAACGAAAAAATGAAAAAAAAATATTTGGTTAGAAAGTTTGTAAATTGTGTATGGTTAGATTAAATCTTGCTCAGTCTCATACTTTCCATAGTATACTCTTGTGCCATGTGTTAAAATGACTCATTAATCTCTAATGATATTTTCTCTATTTTGGCAAATTTAGACTTACACAAGAGAATTATCAATGAAGAACCTGGTTCATCAAGACAACACGATATGTTTTCTACACTCTGTATAATTTGAAATACCTATATTTGGATCATGAGCAGATTCCTACCAAATATCAAAGTTCTTGTGAACTTATCCGTTACAAGTGAACCGATTATGTTCAAGACTCCTGACCGTATTAAACTACCTAGATTATTTTATGTCTGCTACTCAGGGGGAAGAAAGTGGTTCTTCCGAAATTGAACAGGTATCTTCTGATTCTAAAGTTTCTCCTGAGACAATTTCTAAAGCTGCTGTAGATTTGAAAAAAAAAATTGTAGGATCTATAGCAGGTGTTGAGACTACAGAATCTGGAGAAGTTGGTGGTAAAAATAACAAAAATGGAGAGCAAGGGTGCTAGGAGTACTGTGAGGGGAAAGGGGACAAGAGTGGTTGATTCTTCACCCACTCCTGTGAGCTTAACCAAAGACGCATGTGCAATGGTTGTTTGGGGAGATGAACCTGGTTCATCTGTAGAGGAAACCCTCGCAAGACCTACAGAAGAAAGTGACTGAAAGCTATAATCCAGCTTCTTGATAGAGTTATTAATGGCACCAAAACTCATACCATTCCCTATGGCTTCATTCTCACAACTATGCTTGCACATTTCAATGTACCTATGAAAAGGTGGGAGGTTAGTACAAGAATGGATCATTTTTGAGTTAATACTCTGCTTGCTTGCAATATGAAGTCAATGTCACTCCTAAAGAAACTAGTTCATCCAAAAAGGAACCAGTGATTAGCAAGGTCAGAGCCTTGGTGCAAGAAAGTGGGGCTAATGATGCTGAGATTGAAAGGCTGAAGAAGAGTTGCATCAGAGCTCTAGTTATTTCTTCATCTACTAACTCTATAAATTGCAGGATGTTCTCACATTACAAGTGTTGCACAAAAACGCAAAAGTTAAACGTGAATTGGGAGCAAAATAGCAAGGCTTTTTGCAAGCAGTTTGTGTGTGATTCAAGTGTGCAAATCTGAAGCTACTTGAACGAGATAGAAGAACCAGTTCCATTGTGTTTTTTCTTATTCTAGTTCAATTGTAGTAGGTGGTTTAAAGTTGTACCTTTCAGCTTTCATAGAAGCAATTGTATTAGGTACTTTGAGTGTTCAAGTTATAAGCTAACTTGAAGTTGTCGCAACAGTTGAGGCTGTGTTTTTCCTTGAGTTAATCCTTAGGTTTACAAAGTGTTTTTGTAAATGTTGTTTTGGCTCAGTGATTTTAGTGGAAGTTTGGGAAAATCCTACTGAGTAGTAGGTCGTGGTTTTTTCACCTTTTGAGCCAGGTGTTTTTCACGTAAAAACTCTGTGTTCTTTATTTTATGTACTCTTTATTCCGCAAACAGTAGTAGTTAGAACACCTAGAAGAACCAGGTTCTTCTAGAGCGAAAATTGGGTACCACACAAATCACCCCCCCCCCCTCTCTTGTGTGGTATTGACGTTTAGAACATCACTTTTCTTTTCTTTTTATTTTTAATTAAAAATCCTAATGATTAAAAATCCTAAATTATCTAAAATTGAAATTGAAGTAATTAACTAATTATAAAATTGTAAGAATCACTTAATTCTAAATTAAAAGAGGAAAATCAATAAACTAAAATTAAAAGACAAAAATGTAAAAATGAACTATTTTTGTGATTTTTTCATTTTTATAAAAAAACTAGTTTACTAATTAATCTAAAAATATAAAATTAAGTCCTAAATGCAAATGCAATGTATCTTTGTATTTTTTTCATGAATTAAATAAAATTAAACATGCAAACAAAAAAATGCAAATAATTAGAAAAACTCTACAATAATTCCTAAAAGAACAAATAATTAAAAGAAAGATCTAATTCTTTAGAATTCTGTAGGAGTAATTCATGTGAGGCAAAAATCACGTGCTCACAATTAGAAGTAAATCAAAACCCAAAAATGTGTAGAAGTACAATTAAGAGCAAATACACAACTCCGCTTTAGATAGACACTTGACTCCAATATCTAGCTCCCTGTGGAAATCGATCCCGACCTTAATCGGGTAAAAGCTGTTTCGACCTCTCTCGCTACTCAATAGTAGTGCAGGGTTGACCTCGATCACTTTCCCCATGTTTATTTATGTTGTTTGATTTGCCGGGATGTTCGGTTTTGAGTTTCAGAAATTTGAACGTAGTCAGAACAGTGTGAAGACGACCTCGGAATGGAATTCCAATGGTTCTGTTAGCTCCGTTGGGTGATTTCGGGTTTAGGAACGCATTCGGATTGTGTCTTGGAGGTCCGTAGCTAATTTAAGCTTGAAATACCGAAAGTCGAATTTTGAGGTTTCCGGTTCGATAGTGAGGGTTTGATCCGAGGGTCGGAATGGAATTTCGAAAGTTGGAGTAGCTCCGAAGTGTTGAATTGTGTGCAAAATTTTAGGTTATTCGGACGAGGTTTGACAGACTTTTTGATCGAACGCATATTTTTAGAGTTTTGGAGTTATTAGGCTTGAATCCGTGGTCGATTCGTCATTCCGAAGTTGTTTTAGGTGTTTTAAGGGTTGGTATAAGTTTGGATAGTAGTATTGGACTTGTTGGTGCCTTTGGTTGAGGTCCCGGGGGCCTCGGGATGGTTTCGGAAGGTTTTCGGAAGATTTGGGAGTTTTTGAGCAGCTTCAGCTGCTGGTCTTCTATCATAACCGCACCTTCGGTTGGGTCCCACAGGTGTGTAGCCACAGAAGCGGAATTTTTCATCGCAGAAGCGGAAATAGGGAGGAACAGCAGTCGCCACAGAAGCGGGAGAATTTTCGCAAAAGCGATACCGCATCTACGAATAGGGAGTCGCAGGTGCGAAGACAGGCTTAGTTAGTGATTGTCGCAGATGCGACCATTGGTCCGCAAAAGCGGGACCGCAGGTGCGGTCCCATGAACGCAGAAGCGATTTAGCTGGGCAGAAACATATAAATCCTTGCCTTCACGAATTTTAGCTATTTTCACCTCTTTTCAAACGGGAAGAAGCCTTGAGGAGCATTTTCAAGGGACATTTTCAGAGGAGTTCATTAAGGTAAGGTCTTTGGTCCCTAAACTCGTTATTAGGGTGATTTTTATCATTATAAACATAAAATTTAAGGAAAATCAGTGGTAATTTGGGGGTTAGGACTTGACTAATTAGAGACCTTTGAGTGATGATTTGAGGTTCGATTTTGGTACTTTTGGTATGACTGAACTTGTGAGAGTGTGAGGATTCTGAAAATGTAAATTTTACCCCGATTCCGAGACGTGGGCCCGAGGGGCATTTTGGTTATTTTACCTAATTTCGCGTATTAGCTTAGAATTTCTTTGTAGAATCAGTTACTTGAAGTGTTATTTACATTATGAAATTGAATTGAATAGATTTGGGCCATTTGGAGTCGAGTACTCATGACAAGAGCGTGGTTTCAGATTAATTTGAGTTGGTTCAAGGTAAGTGGCTTGCCTAACCTTGTGTGGGGGACCTTCCCCTTAGAATTTGGTATATATTTGATAATTGAAATGCCTTGTACGTGAGGTGACGATTGCGTACTTGAGCTAATTGGTTAAAATCCTGTTTTCTTTAAGTAATTTCAATTGTGTTCCTTTTCCTGTTTTATACTGCTTGCATTTAAGCCTGTTGTTAGCTTAGAAAAGCATGTTTAATTGAATAAATTGCTTATTTGCTTAACTGCCTTAATTGCATTATGTGAAGCATGTTATATTAGAATTATATGTTTACTTGGTACAAAATTGAGCTTAATTGAGTATTCCTTGTGTTGTTGTTACGTGTTTTACTTTGGGACTACGGGACGGAATCCCGGGAGATCTCCTACACGTATTTATGATTTGAGCTGAGGTGCGGGATATCGAGAGATCCCTAGCACGTATATTGAGGATACCAAGAGATCCTCGGGATACCAAGTGATCCCTAACATATATTGAGGATACCAAGAAATACCTGGTATATATTGAGGGTACTAAGAGATCCTCGGGATACTGAGAGATTCCCGGTTATATTCCTTGTGAAGAGTGGTATTTCCTTGTGATTATTTTTGCCTCTGTTTCAGTTATTGAGTTCCTTATTTTCCTGTATTAAATTATTATTGTTAGCTTTCAACTATACTGCTTATCTTATTCTGTCATACCTTATATTTTTATTCTATCTCAGTAGGGCCCTGACCTTCCTCGTCACTACCCAATCGAGGTTTGGCACTTACTGATTACCACTGTGGTGTACTCATGCCCTTTCTGCGCATGTTTTTCTTGTGCAGATTTAGGTACTTCGTCCCAGTCCTGTCACCCTTGAGGTGAGGCGACTGCTCCAGAGACGTTGAGGTATATCTGACGCGTCCGCAGACCGAGGAGTTCCTTTCCATTATATCTTTTAGTGATAGCCCTTCTATCTTTTCTGTTGATGTAGACATTCCGGAGTTAGAGCATTTTTATTATATTCGTAGCTTGTGATTCATGGGTTTTCGGGTTTTGGGAAAATATATTAGTTTTTGAGAGTTAATATTGTGTATGCCGAGCGGCACTTTTAAACGCTATTTTATTACTCTATTTCTGCTTTAAATTATTTTCTTTCGCAAATTGGTTTATCTTCCGCATTTTAGGCTTACCTAGTCGTAGAGACTATGTGCCGTCACGATGGCTCACAGAGGGAGAACCAGGGTCGTGACATAAATCTATAAATCAAGCCAATAAAAGTCAATTTTTTGCGGCGTGTTATAAAATAAAGAATGTAAAGTAAATAAACTAAAGATAAGTATAGAGAGAGATTGATATATTATCCAACTTCAAACTGATGTGTGTAATGAACTGAAATCTCCTCTATTTATAGAAGAAAGAAAGTAGCTTCGAGGTTTTTCTTGAGTTGCTTGTAAGTTGTGTGCATGATCTGCTCGCGACCTATCTGTTTAATAAGAAGTTGCTGCAAGTCCTTTCATTAATTTACTTGCAACCTGCCTGCATCAGCTGCTTGTAGATAAACTTAAATGGAGTACTAAATGGATAATATTTTTCAAGAAGATTATCTACAACGGAGTAATAAATGGACATCCATAATAATATTTTCATAATACTCCCCCTTGGATGTTCATTATTAAGTGCCTCGTTAAAATCTTACTAGGAAAAACACCTTGGGAAAAAATCCTAGTCAAGGAAAGAGAGTACACTAATAATATACATTCCAAGCTACCTCATTAAAAATCTTACCAGAAAAATCCAGTGGGAAAAAACCTGGGCAAGGGAAAAAGAGTGCAGTGCATACTTTACTCCCCCTATAAAAACGTTATTTCAAATATCCAAGTCTCTTCATTCTAATCTTGTATAGCATCTTCTCGAAGGTTGCAATTGGGAAATACTTGGTGAACAAATCTGCCTGATTTTAACTTTGAACAAATTTGTTGCACATCAATGTCACCATTTTTCTGAAGATCACGTGTGTAGAATAATTTTGGTGAAATGTGCTTGGTTCTATCTCCTTTTTATAAATCCTCCCTTCAATTGGGCTCTACATGCAGCATTGCCTTCGTATAAAATTATGGGTCTTCTATCACATTCCAAACCACATATTTCTCGAATGAAATGAATGACTGATATCAACCATACGCATTCCCTACTTACTTCATGAATAGCTAGTATTTCGGCTTGAATCGAAGAACTAGCATTAATAGATTGCTTTGTGGAGATCCATGATATGTCAATACCTCCACATGTAAAAACGTAGCCGGTTTGAGATCGAGCTTTATTAGAATCAGGTAAATAACTTACGTTTGCATAACCAACAAGATCTGCACTACCTTTATTAGCATAAAACAAACTCATATCAAGAGTTTCCTTTAAATATCGTAATATATGCTTAATCCTGTTCCAAAGTCTCTGTGTAGGAGAAGAGCTATATATTACTAGTAAATTAAAAGAAACTTCTTTGTCAGGCCTTATAATATTAGCAAAATACATAAGTGCACCAATTTCACCAAGATAGGATATTCGGGACCAAGGAGTTCCTCATCATTTTCTAGGGGTCGGAACGGATCCTTATTCACTTCAAGTGATCGAATAACCAATGGTGCTCAATGGGTGCGCTTTGTCCATATAAAAGCGTTTTAAGACCCTTTCTATATAGGCAGATTGATGGATAAAGATCCCGTCTGCAAAATATTCAATTTGCAGACCAAGACAAAATTTTGTCTTTCCAAGATCTTTCATCTCAAATTCTTTCTTAAGATATTCAATTGTCTTTTGGAGCTCTTCTGGAGTCCCAACAAGATTTATGTCATCAACATAAACAGCAAGTATAACAAATTTTTATGCCATTTTCTTTATAAAAATATATGGACAAATAACATCATTTATGTAACCTTCTTTAAGCAGATATTCAAATAGGCGATTATACCACATGCGCCCAGGTTGCTTTAAATCATACAAAGATATTTGTAGTTTGATTGGGTACATTTCTCAAGACTTTGAATTATATGATTTAAGTATTTTAAATCCTTCAGGGGCCCTCATATAAATTTGATCAAATGAGTCATATAAATTATGACATGCATTTAAATAGCATCATATTTTCAGGTGTCCGGACTACAGGTCTGATCCTCACAATCTTTTATAATATTGTGTACTATATTATATCAAATATAGCGTCAACGATGATTTTGTATAAGTTCGCAAGCGACATAACTTGTTGAGATCTCATCACTTTCTTTATTTTCAGGTACCTGAACTTCTTCTGGAGTTTCATGAAATATTATGTCGTGGGCTCTTCTATAGCTCATTTCCTCCTTATTATGATCATTTTGATCATTTTCTCCTATTCTTTTTCAAGGTTTGTTACATTTAGAACCGAATGGTATACCACGCTTCATGCGTGCAGTAAACTCTATCCTTCAGACACCTTAATTTTAATAGGAGCATTAACAGCTAAAATATGATATTTAATTTGGATCAACAAATGCTTCTGGCATTTGACTTGAATTATCTTCTGAATGAGGATCATACTAATGATAATTCAATTCATATAACATATTTTCCAGTTACTTATTCATTCCCCCTAATGTTAGAAAACTAGCATATATCCTCAATCTTCTTTGATGAACCTATCTTTGTGTGTTGTAGAAAGTAAAAATATTTTATTTCTGACCCGGAATCAATTGTGAGGGGAAGACTTATAGATCTTGTTCGTCTGATGCATACAAGTGCTGTTGTATGCAATATAAAAAATCTTAGACCAACATAGAAAACTTTGTTCTATAATCCATAGTTTAGTCATTAATATGAGGTATTCAATACTAAACCAACTTGGATATAAACCAGCATTATCAAGATGAACTGTCTTGATTATGTTATCCAAAAATTATGCTCTTAATTGAGAAAAGCAATTTTAAATGGCAAACTGCAGGTTGACAATAATCACACATGTAACTATCTCATATATGCATCTATAAGTTATTCACATGATAGGTGAATGTGCCATATTCACCTTTTATATATTTCAGAATCAGGGGTCTTAGTCCTAACTTTAGCTGGTATAATCAATTTATTATGAGAACAAGTAACACAAGAGAATTCTTGAAGAATCTTCTAGTTTTTCAATATATGCTTATCAGAATTCTCAATTAGCTCATCATATTTAAAGCAGATGGAAAATAAAAACTTTCAGTTTATCATGGCATGTGCTATCTTTTAGTAAACTTCTGGTTTACTATGGCATAAAATTTAGTATTACTAAACTTCTAATTTACTGTGACTACTTTTGTATCGGTAAATTTCTGATTTACTGTAGCTACTTTTGCCTCAATAAAAAATTTCGGTTTACTGTGACTGCTTTTGTATCAGTAAACTTCTAGTTTACTATGACACGTAATGTAGTACAAATTCAAGAATAAGGTGAGTAACTTCTCACATTCATATTTACCACCTATAATTATGGAAACATGAAGATTTTTAATTTTCCAATGATTTGTAGTCTCAGTATGGTTGTAATTTGTTTTAGTAAACTTCTGGTTTTATCATAACTTATGTTTTGACCACAATAATGACAAATAAGCTCTTCGAATGCATTCAATTTACTGTCCACAGTCAAATATTATTGAGACACCACTTGTTTCATGTGTTTTCTAGACAAACTGTTAGCTCTTCAGGAGCTTTTGATAAATTTTGTACTACCAAATATTACTCAGGCACTTCTGTTGTCATGAGAGAAAATCACAATCACATGAACAATATTAAGAGAATTCTAAATTTATAAATGACGAAAATTAAATTTTTTAATATTTGTACCACTAACTTTATGATAAATATCTCCTTCAAGGAGAAATATCATTAACATCTGAATATTTTGTATCAATACGGCAACCACATAGTCATTGCATCTTTTAAGAAAAGATACACGAGTTGTTATTTTCTTCGGAGAACTTAATAGCTAACCATAATATATTAATATGATTGTAGTAGAAAGCATTCTACAAGAATGCTTTTGCCTTAGAATGATACTTAATAAAATTATCCAAGATATTTTACATACAACCGGTATGTGCGGTAATGATCTTTATGCCACACAAACAATATTTATATCCTCTAGTATTCTACTTCTTCAGGAGGTGAATTGTGGTATTTCTTCATTTGCTCCAGGGAATGAAAATATGCTTCAAAAATAACTTTGAATAGCTCATTATTTTGTTTAAGTGCAGAAAGATGCTATTTTATAATATTTTCCCGCTTCAGAAGAAAATTTCAATTGTTTTACTACTTCATGAGTAAATTTAAAATACGAAATATTGAGTATATATCCTCTCAATCATATTTCCTCTTCTGGAGGTGAATCGTAATATATTTATATCGAGCGCGTTATATTTACAAGCTTTATTAATATTGTCACATTCACTTTAGGGAATGGATTAATATTATCAAAAGTTCTCTTCCTTCAGGAGATGGAACATAAGCAATAACCACATTAAATTGTGATGGCGTCTAACCACTTTTAATATATTTGCTATTTCAGGAGCAAACCGAGCTGTATATGTAATATAGAGAAATTTTCTCTAACTTATCTTCACTGTAACCATTAGCAAGCCTAAATTATCACTTCTGGTGGTTAACAAAATTTAGTTACAATGAGATATAAGAAACATAACCACTTCTAGTGGTTGTATATTTCATACAAACTCTGTTAGAGTTTAAGTGGATCTAACAATGTTATCCACTTTGTAATCCTATATTATGATAATTATGATGAAAACAAATACCAAAATAGGTACTTTATATGTAGTACATAACCAAGCAAGTGATGATAAAGATATTAAACAAATTATAAGCAAAAGGCTCAAATTACTTTACAAAAATTTGGTCGCTCCAGACGTAAGTGATATCTACATCACTACTGCCAAGTAGAAAAGCTCACTATCTCAAGGATATAATCTGTCATATGATGCTCGGAATAAACAAGATCTAACCACGGATGTAAGAGCCTTGCCTTAAATCGGAGATGAAAACTGAAATAGAAATTAAATTTGAAGAAAGTGCGCAAAATAGTAGAGTCTCATGCTGATAACGTGTTGTAAAATAAAGATTGTATAGTAAATAAACTAAAGACAAGTATAGAGAGAGATTGATATATTATTCAACTTCAAACTGATGTATGTAATGAACTGAAATCTCCTCTATTTATAGAAAAAAGGAAGCAGCTGCGAGGCTTTTCAAGAATTAGCTGCAAGGCTTTTCTGGAAGCAACTGCGAGGTTTTCTTGAGTTGCTTGTAAGCTGTCTGGACGAGCTGCTCGCGACCTGCCTGTTTAATAAGAAGCTGTTGTAAGTCATTTCATTGAGTTGCTTGCAACCTGCCTGCATCAGCTGTTTGTTGATAAACTTCAATAGACTACTAAATGGATAATCTTCTTCATGAAGATTATCTACAACGAAGTAATAAATTGACATCCATATATAATAATATTTTCATAGCACGGCGAAACTTTTCTTGTTATTCTCAATTTTTTTTTTTTGGATTTTCTCCTTATAAGGTCTTGAAAAAAAATACAAAATGCAAGATATAATGGTATTGTACCAAAATATAATTTTCTCAATTTCCTTGGTTTTTTGACAAAAAAAAATTCTGTTTAATCTTCACAGAACAAAACAAAACATATAATTAGTGTTCCAAATATTTCTTCCATGCAATATTAAGATTCCTATGGTACGTATTACTTCCTATTGCCTTTTAATTAGGGAATGACAACAATGCAGAAACCCTCCCTCCCACTCTAAAAAAAAATAAAAATAAGAAGCAATTCCCAGAGCGGAAATAATTTGGAATTGATGTGTGACAACTGTTTGTCATTAAGTGCTAATCCTAATTAGATGCAAATCAAATAGTCATCTGACAGTATAATCTGTTTAAAGCAAAAACACGTTTATCCCTTTAAGATAGAGCCAGCATATTTTAAGGGTGATGCTTATCTACTAATGACCTGTGATATGTGACAAGATCCATATCTTGCAATTTAATTAACTTAACAAATCCTCTTGTTTGTCCACTTGCTATTCTTTAGGCCGTTATAGCAAATACGAGTTGTTTATTGGCCAGATTGAGGAAATGGCAGTAATAATTTTCTATAAGCATATAGTATCACGCTTATATCTTTACTACTATTATATAAATAATATAATAATAACAGGTGCTTTCAGTTGTCTATATAAAAAAGATTTGTTTGCGAGGTCTGAATCATAATCAATCAGATCTCAGATATTAAGTGTGTTTGTTTTTAAAGTCTCAATCTAAATTATTGAGATCTTAATCATTAAGTGTGTTTGTTTTTTTACTTCACAATCACTTAATGTGTCTGAATAGGTCTGTATGTTTATGATTTATAACAGAGACTTAATTTCATTAAGATGTTATCACATATTCATTATTAACTGCCGCCACCGCCTACAATTATCAACTACCACTATGCCACCATCACCACCATACTCAACCACCACCACCTCCACCACCACCATAATCCTCAATCATAGCCGCCAGCATTATTGACTATCACCACCCACTATCCCCACCACTCCGACCACCATATAGCATTGTCACCCACAATCAATACTCATCCACCTCAATTATCACAACTGACCACTTCATCACCATCAACAACCACAACCGGAATGCCCATCATTATAACCTACCACCATCCACCCACCACCTTCCTCAATCATAACTACTACCACCACCCGCCATTATTAACTATCATCACCCACCACTACCATGCTCAATCATAATTGCCCCACTACCAATCACTACTAGTTACTAGCATGAACCACCATCATCAACCAAAACTACCACAAACCACCATCTCTAGTCGGCATTCACCCGTTAGACATCACCACCAACAACTATCATATTTTAAAAAACTATATATTTTATTGATAGAATATTGGATAAGTTAGTATTTCATTTGTATTTTATATTTATTGCTTTTCAAATAAAGACAAATTTTATACAGTCAAATGTTAAAAATCAAACGGTCTTAATTATTTCTATTACTTAATACACATCTTAATATATTCAGATGTGTATTCAGATTTAGATGTCTTAATCTTAATACACATCTTGATATTCAGATGTGTATTCAAATTCAAACGTCTTAATCTTAATAAAAATAAATGGGGCGTCCCTCCTCTCTTTGATTTGTGATGACCTAAAAGGTCTCACTTGTTTTAAAACGAAACATCTGTGTCCTGAGGCCTTGAAAACCTCATTTAGAGTCACCTTGATTTGCGTACGCAGTCCGGGCGCGTAGCCGGAAAGCTTAGATATGAAATTTTGTGAAAAATGATAAGTTTTGACTGTAAAATGAGTAAATTTGACTTCGGTCAATATTTTAGGTAAACGGAGCCGGATCCACAATTTGGCTGTCCCGGAGTGTCCGTAGAAAAATATGGGACTTGGATGTATGCCCGGAATCGAATTCCGAGGTCCCAAGCCCGAGGAATAAATTTTTAAAGGAAATTATTTTCTGAAAATATTTAAGGAAATTTGAAATGAAGTTTGATTAGAAAGAGATGGTATCGGGCCCGTATTTTGGTTCCGGCGCCTGGTACAGGTCTTATATATGGTTTAAGTCATTTCTGTAAAGTTTGACTGAAAACGGACGTCGTTTGGCGTGATTCGAACATAAATTGCTAAATTTGATACTTGATGAAGTTTGAGAAAAAGTTCTTGGTTTTGAGCTTTGATTCAATGTTATTGAGGTTATTTTGGCGATTTGATCGCACGGATAAGTTCGTATGATGTTGTTGAGTTAGTACGTGTGTTTGGTTAGGAGCCCCGAGGGCTCGAGTGTGTTTCGGATGTGTTTCGGCAAGTTTTGAACTTAGGAAAAAGTTGCAGATTCATAGAAATTGCAAGTCTCTGAAGCCAGGTCTTGCGGTCCGCGGTGGAAACTTCATGGCCGCGGTGGGATTTGTGCGGTCCGCGGTGAGCAAGACCAAGCCTCCGCGGCCGCGCTCGGTTTCATGCGGTCCGCGGTGGAGCTCCGCGGCCGCAGTCCTTTTATGCGCTCCGCAGTGGAGCTCCGTGGCTGCAATCCTTTTTATGCGCTCCGCGGAGAGGGTCTGAGAGGAGTATATTTAAACGGACTTTTAAGTTATTTTTCACTTTTCAAAACCCCAAAAACATAAGAGGTGATTTTTCAAATAACCTTTCTTCTCCAAATCAATTGTAAGTCATTTTTAACTAGTTTTCTTCAATCATTAACATCTTTTAACATTATTTCAACTTCAAATCAATTATTTTCATGGGAGAAATTGGGTGTTTTGGGTAGAACTAGGTTTTCACAAAAATGGGGATTTGGACCTCGATTTGAGGTCCGATTTCAAAATAATTACATATTTGAGCTCGTGGGGGAATGGGTAATCGGGTTTTGGTCCGAATTTCGGGTTTGGACCAAGTGGGCCCGGGGTCGATTTTTGACTTTTTGGGGAAATCTTTATAAAACCTATTTTCATGCATTAGAATTGATTCATTTAAAATTTATTGATATCGTTAAGCAAATTGTGGCTAGATACAAGCGAGTTGGTAGTGGAAACAAGAGGTAAAGCGGTAATTGAGGCTTGAATTGTGTTCGTTGCATCGAGGTAAGTGTTTGGTCTAACATTAGCTTGAGGGATTAGGAGTTGTGTCCTATTTGTTATTTGTTTCTTGTCGAGTACGACGTATAGGCATGGTGACAAGTATCTATACGTTGGTGTCAAGCATGACCGTGTGTCTTATATTGTGATTTTTCATGATTTCGTGGGATTATTCATGCCTTGGTGAAGATTTCTAATTGTTGTATAAAGTTTGTGGAAAGAATTGTGATCTATGAACATTGAGGAGCGTTGGCATAAGTTGTATAGCGCAATTGTGAAAGTATAAGTGACAATTGAACTTTTAGAGCATTGGCTCGAGTTGTGAAATGAGTGGTGGAAATATAAGTGATAATCGCACCTCTAGAGCATTGGCTCGAGTTGTGAAGTGAATTGTGAAGTAAAATTGAGAAAGAGAAGAGATCATTATGTTGTCACCCTTGCCGGGCTATTATTGATTTATTTGTTGTTCCCTTGCCATGATTTAATTGTTTAATTGTTGCTCCCTTCCCGGGATTTAATTGTTTAACTGTTGTTCCCTTGCCGGGATCTCTATTACATTTTTGTTTATTTCCTTACCCTATTATTGTGATTATTGTTTGGGTGAGGAAGAGAGTTAAAGCACGAAGGGTGATGTCGTGTCGCACGATATACCATTCTGTGCCAATTTTATTGATTATTTGGTGAGGAAAGAGAGTAAAAACACGAAGGGTGATGTTGTACACATTTTTATTATCTGATTGCTTTGGTGAGGACGGAAGTAAAAGCACGAAGGGTGATGCCGTGCATTTGTTGATTCCTGATTCTTTGTTGATATCCGAGTTATATTGTTTCTTTCATTACTTGTTGTTATTTGATTTACTTCGAGGTTATAGATTCCCTTACCCTAATTACCTTGTGATTGTTGTTTGGGTGAGGAAGAACGTTAGACATGAAGGGTGATGCCGTGTATTATTTTGGTGAGAGAGAGAGTAAAAGCACGAAGGGTGATATTGTGCACTTATTTTGATTCCTAATTTTTATTGATAATTGTGTTACGATTTTCTATACACTAAATTGTTGATTTCCTATTGATACTTGTTGTTTCCCCGCAGCATGTTTTCCCCCCTCCCATACTTGAATGTACATGATTGTTTCTTTCTATACTTCTTTTCTGCTGTATTCAGTTAAATTGCACGGGTTTATGTGGTAGTCTGGTCCTAGCCTCGTCACTACTTCGCCAAAGTTAGACTAGACACTGACCAGCACATGGGGTCGGTTGTGCTGATACTACACTCTGCACTGTGTGCAGATCCAGGAGCAACTTTCGGACAGTAGTTGGAGGGCTTCCTTCAGTCCACTCGGAGACTTAAAGTACACCTGCAGGCGTCTGCATGCCCTGGCGTCTCCCTCTATCTCTATTTCCTGTTTCATTTCCTTTGTTCAGAAACAGTGTATTGTATTTTCTTCAGACCTTGTATGTAGTAACTCTTAGACAGTCTGTGACACTTTGACACCAGGTATTGGGGTATTTGAGATTTTTTTTAAAAGTTGTAATGGACGTAGCCTTAAGATATATAATTGTTGACTTCTGCTTATTTATCTAAAATTCCGCTTTTATCATATTATCGACTTGTGTTTGTTAAAAGAAGCAAAAATGAAAGTGTAGCAAGTAGTTAAGGTTTGACTTGCCTAGCTCCCATTAGTTGGCGCCATCACGACTCCCGATAGTAGGAAACCCGGGTCGTGACAGATTTTAAAATATAGTGTTTTTATTAACTTATTAATTAATTATCTTGAAGTCGGTAAGAAACATCCTCCAAATGGTATTCTTCAGATACATTAATAATCATGTTGTTCTTTGGAACAACCGTCTGCTTTCCGTCACTTGTTTCCCTTTTTTTTCCTTCTTGTGTGCCATCATTTACAGTAAAGCATCTGTAGGCGGATGCAGCAAAGGCGCGTCAGGTTTAATTGAATCTAATACTTTTGACACGAAATATAAATTTATGTGTTAAAATTTATTAAAATTATAAAAATTAGTAGATATAAACTATAATATTAAAAATATAATGGGCTCAATTGTAAAAACATTAGAGGTTGAACCCATAGAGTTCAAACTCTAAATTCGTCTTTGTCCGTAGCAGCAAAATTTTAAAGAATCAAATGAGAGGTAAAATATTAATCCTCACCTCATTAACTATAATATAGATGAAATAATTACCCCTTTACATAAAATGTAAAAATAACAAGTAGTTTAGAACTATCAAAATCTATTCATGGTTAGTGATGAAAAACATTATTTAAAACCATGGTATTGTAAAAATTATTTGCTTGATAAGCACACGTTAATAGCTAATGATGATGATAGCAGATGACGATCTAAATTTACTCATGGTTATTGTTCTTAACGTTCACTAATCCTCCTAAACTTTTTTAAGCTTGAGATTTTATGTTTTCAACTAAGCATCTGAATAATTGAAGGCTTTCTGAAACAAATATAAAATAAGTTAAAGGTTCTCATTAAGACTTTGTCAGCTATAATAAACATAAATGATTATAAATGCTATTTCACAAAAAATAATCAGAAGGTTTTGTTCAATCTGAAAAAGTTGGAGCCTTGGAGGATTTTATTGCAGTTTTGTTATATCTCAAATCTGTAACTCTGTCAAGTTTATGGTAATTTTAGCAGAACTTCTAATCTCTAAATTAATTTGGAGTAATAGTTTAATAATTTCACTAAGGAAAAAAGAAAAGAAAAAAGACAATGCTCATAATAATCTTCTAAAATTTAGTTCGAGATGTATTTTCTATCCATGTTCGTGACTTTTCAATAAAGCTCGTTTCAAGCTAATTAGAGCAAACAATGGAGGACAATAAGAAATGACGAAACATTGGCAAATTACAATAGGATGGTCGCAAAGACAATGTCATTTCATTTATTGCTTTTACTATATGAGCTATAGTAGGGTGTCAAAGTATTCGTCATACTTGAGTCTTTTCATGTGTTTAGAAATATTTTGGCATTGACTATTCGTTTCAATCTCAATCAGTTCATTCTTTCACTTGTTAAGATCAGTCAAATAAACTTTTTGAAAAGTTAAAATAGGAAATATTAGAATTTTTTTTTGGTTATATACTGTAATATAAGTTGCGACTGTTTTTTTTATCGTCGAAATCATTGTTTGGCCATGAAAATTCCAAATCCAACTGGAAGTTGATTTCTGAAATTTTTTGAAACTCGAAAAAGTCCAAAAGGCTACTTTTTCATAATTTTCACTTCAAATCACTCACAACAATTCAAAAACAACTCTAAATTATTTTCATGTCATAACACAACTCTAATTTTCAAATACCATTTTCAACTTAAATTTTTGTTCGCTTGTTCAGGAATTTCACAATTCATATGTCCAAACGTCCACTTAAATTTTTAGTTGAAGATAAGTTTATTATTTTTCGACATTAAAAGAGCATTTTATTCGGCTCTTGTGTAAAGTAAAGATAGAGAACCATGAGAGCACAAAAGTCTAGATATTTACATATCGTAATTCATTAACTGCTTAAATTTGTAAGAGACTGGTCCATCTCCTGAAATTTCTATCATGATTGTGACGAATGAAGTAGAAGAAACTTCAATTTTCCACATCACGTGTAAGATTTCCTTTGAAGTTTCTTCCCTTCATATCCATCATAAAATATCTTTCAAGAGTCGCATAACGTACTCCAAAGAAAATTAATAATCCCATGCTATCTTTTTCTACGTGGTTGCAAATATGAAGTTTGTAAACTACAAAATCCAACAATTATGTTTATGGATATCGTAAATTAGTCTTGCCGTAGCTAGTTCATTTTTACTAGTATTTTTTATCCTTCATTATAGGTAAATTATGATTTTAGTCTTTGTGGATTGTAATCTGACTAAATATATTTAATGCAAGCTTGTCCTGTATTGCTCTTTCTTATCACCTCATTCCAACAACTTAAGTACCCCTTATGTTTTTTCTCTGTCTCTTTTTTAACAGGGTTTCCCTTAAAAAATTTAAACATTAATTTTGAAAAAAAGCAAAATATATATTGCAGGCTGGTGTCAACCTGAAACCAAATCGTTGATTTCTATTTATTAGAGGAAGAAAAAAAAAGAAAGTTTCCTCAGCTTTAATACATTATCATCTATTCATTTCATCCTTCAAGTGAAAGACATTATTATGTACAGGTGCATGCTAGCTCTCGATTGGGCACATGTTTTGTTCTAGTCTTTTTCACTTTTTTATGCGTCATTTCTTTGAAAGTCATGATTTGGTGAAAAGTCTTCACTGAAAGTACACTTACATAATTGCACAATTAGAAAAAAAAAGAGAGTATATTACTCATATGATCACCCAACTTAAAATTATGTATTACCGTTATTTTTCTTTTGTTTATAATATGAAAATCATTCAACTATTCTTATTGCACACAGATGGTCACTCAAAGGAAATTATCAAACTTTTAGATGAAAAATATGATGTGGTAGTCCACTGTAACGATCCGACCGGTCTTTTTGAGCTCTAGTGTGTCGTTCGGCAGTTTGAGGCAATGAACAACTTCACTTCAGGTATTATGACTTGTACGCATGGTCGGAATTGAATTCCGAAAAGTTTAGAGTTGATTTGGAAAGAGAATTCTCATTTCGGAAGCTTTAAATTGAACGAATTGACTAAGATTGAATTTTTGAGTAAATGACCTCGGAATCGGGATTTGGAGGTTCCAGTAGGTTTGTATGGTGATTTTGGACTTGGGTGTATGTCCGGATCGAGTTTTGGATGGCCCGGGAGCGTTTCGGCGCCTATTGTGGAAGTTAGCATTTTTGGAAGAATTTCATAAGTTTGGGATAAAGTGCCTTTCAGTGTTATCAATGTTCGTTTGTGATTCCGAGTCTGGGAATAGCTCCGTATAGTAATTCTGGTATTGGGAGCGTGATCGAAAGTATATTCGGAGATCCGTAGGTCATTTTGGAATCATTTGGCTAAAGATAGAAATTTGAAGGTTTTGAGAAGTTTGACCGGAAGTGGACTTTTTGATATCGGGGTCGGATTCTAATTCCAGAAGTTGGAGTGGATCCATAATGTCAAATATGACTTGTGTGCAAAATTTGAGGTCAATCGGACATGATTTGATAGGTTTAGATATCGAAAGTAGAAGTTTAAAATTCCAAAGTTCATTAAGCTTGAATTAGAGTGCGATTCATGGTTTTAGCATTGTTTGAAGTGATTTGAGGCTTCGAACAGGTCCGTGTCATGTTATGGGATTGAGTTGTGTGATTGGACGGGATCCCGAGTGCCTCGGGTGAGTTTCGGACGTGCGGGAGGAGTTGAAAGCACACAAGATTTTCTGGTGTTCTTGGCAGCAATTGCAGGTCTCGCAAATGCGAGAAAACCTCGCATTTGCGAGAAAGGCTTCGCATTTGCGATGGACCCTAACCTGAGGCAGAGTCCGCATTTGCGATGTTTTGGTCGCATTTGCGACCTTAGCAGAGTCTGCATATGCAACTCATTGGATGCATTTGCAACATTGACAGAGGAGGACCATGTTCGCATTTGCGATGGTTTTGTCGCATTTGCGACCGTCGCATTTGCGAACCAGGTGTCACTAATGCGACATCTGAGGCCTGTGCACAACTATTAATTTCGGGACTTAGACCATTTAGCTCATTTCCTTTCATCTCTTGAGCGATTTTGGAGCTTTTGGAAGAGGGTTTCCACCTAGCACTTTGAGGTAAGTAATTTCTACACAACGTGAGTTTAAATACATAGATTATGGGTAGATTAACATGTAAAAATTAGGAAAAATCAAGGGTTTAGGTGAGAACATAGGGTTTTGACAAAAATGAGATTTAACCACAACATTTGTTATAGAATTTAGTAGAAATCATATATTCTTGATCCTTAGATTATGGGTAACAACTTTCTCCAAAAATTTCCGGAATCAGGGCACGTGGGCCTGAGGATGAATTTTAGGAACCTTGCATTTAGGGTTGAGGAATGAGTTTAATAATTAGACTATGAACTCTTGAGCATGTATTGAATAGTTCTAACCCCATTTGAATAGTTTTTAGATCGTTTGGCTCTGATTTGGAGGTTTGAGGGCGTTCTTGAATTGCGATATAGGCTTCGGAGCGAGGTGAGTCTCCTTTCTAACCTTATAAGAGGGAATTGTCCCCGTAGATGAATTAATTGGATATGTGCTCCTATTTGTGGGGGCTACGTACGCATGAGGTGACGAGAGTCCGTGTGTAGCTACTATTATGCATAAGTCCGGGTAGTCTAGGGCCCAAAAGCATGCTTTACTTGTAATATTTGCAACCTTGTTGTCAATTTAAAAATACTTAAAACATATCAAACATGTAAATAAATTTCTAAAAGGCTAGACATCATTTCTTGACGTTTAAAAGAGAAACTTCCCTTTTCCTGCAAAATTGCTCCTGGATGAATTCTTGATTTGACTGCTTGAATGTGTTTATCTATTGTGGAATGGGCCAAACGCCTCGGTTGATTGAATAGATGCATCTATGGTTCGCGCCATTCGACCCTCTGGCCGTGCACAATTTAAATATTTGTTGGATCGGGCTGTATGACCTCTGGCATGATTTGCGCATGCTCGTATTGCTTGACTTGTAAATTTATAAGTGAGGATATTGCCTCCCTGGATTAAGAATAAATGTATAAATGATGAAAACAAATTTGAAAATTCCCTATTAATAAAAGAATTGTTTATTTGCTTCATTCTATTGAGTTACATCCATGCTTATAAAAATCCTCGATTTACTATATTATCGGTATATTATTATTGGACTTCTAGTAAGTATCAAACTCGACCTTTCTTCTCTATTTCTTCGATATTAGACGGGATACTTATCGGGTGCACGTTGTTTTCGTACTCATGCTACACTTTCTGTGTATTTTTGTTGCACAGGCACATGTACGTCTAGTGGCCTCGTTGGGAGCAACGACATGGTTGACACGGAGACTTAGGTGAGCTGCATCTCTCGAGACGATTTGCATCCAGCAGAGTCTCTTTCAGAGTATAGTAGTTCTTTTCTGTCCAATTGTATTCCGGATAGTTATCGTATTTTACTTTACTTCCTAGAAATTTGCTAATGCACTTGTGACACCGGGTTTTGGGATGTCTATGGGCTTACTCAGTAGTTTAAAATTGTTAAAGGTATCATTATTTATTAGTGAAATTTATTAATTATGGTTTAATGTATATATGAAATGATTTCAGAAATATTTAAAATGAGAAATTATTAGTTATTTGGTGTTGGCTTGCTTGACAGTGGTGTCCGACGCCATCACGACCCTTAGTAGATTTTGGGTCGTGACAACATGGTATTAGAGCACTAGGTTCCCTTAGGTCTCACGAGTCATGAGCGAGTCTAGTAGAGTCTTGCGGATCGGTACAGAGACGTCTGTACTTATCTTCGAGAGGCTACAGGACTGTTAGGAGCACTTCCCTTCTTGATTCCTAATCGTGCGATTTGATTCCTTTGGGGCTTATGCCTTTATTTCCTTCCTATTCAATCTTGTGCGATGTGAAGCGCTTGTCATAAATTTAGAATCGACGATTTTTACTGGTACTGCAGAGGTGGTGCGGGATGTTTCTCCCTGCATGGTTGTTTGGGCTATTGTCATCGCCTTGTGGAAGGATATTCTGTCATTTCAGCTCAGTAGCTGCTTCTAAGAGCTTTGAGGCTATGCACAGGTTGCTATGATGCTTATGAACGGTTATCGCACATGATTGATGGGATGGTAGGGTGCTTGCCTATGTGTCGGGGCAGTGAATGAATTGAAGTGAGGTTTTACTCAGAGCACGATTCAGAGATTCAGTGTTTTATTTCCGGCAGAGGAAAATCAATCAGACTATAAATGTTTAGGTTTGGGTTGGTAGAGTATCAAGACTTGGTGTTTTCAAGTGTAATGGAATTTTCATCTGCGGCGTGGTGTCGTCGTCCTCAATTGAATATGTTAAGATTGCTGGTGTTGTGATCTTCTACAAATCTCCTGTGGGGCGGGACATTGTAAGATAGTATTGAAGGAACGTCTGTTAGAGATCGTGGGGTGCGGTGATTCAGGATTGAATCGATATTCTAATGTTGACGGCTCGAGAAAGGATGATCTTCGAAAAGGTTTAAAGTTAGTAGCGGTCTATTGGTTCAAATGCTACGGAGAAAGATTTTGATCTAAGGCATCAGCTGAGCAGCAAAGGATGAGGAAGAACATATGGGAAGTGTCATGCGGTGGTTAAACTTTTAGAGGGCCAGGAGTAAGAAGCGGAAGTCGAGTAGTTTCTTAAAGAAGTGAGTTTTCCCAAAGTGGGAGAGTAGTATATGGGTTCAGTGGCAGGATAACTACACATTTTGAGAAAAAGTTTAGAGTGATTTGGGAATTTTAGTGGACGTTGATTGGGTCCACGAGCTTAATTTGAAATATTGGCTATTATACGACGGGAGATTGGATGCATCAGAAAGGAGTTGTTTAGTATGAAGAAGGATACAACATGACTTTGGATTGGGAGGTATTGTCGCACATTTAGTTGATGTCTATAAGGAGCAAACAGACTTATGCAGCTACTGAATGAGCATGGGCTCAAGATGGGTTATTGATGCCGTAGTGATTGTACTCCATGCAGCGACGTTGGAAGATGTCGGCATGTAGATTCTACATGTGGGTTATCTCCTGTGAGCAAGTTAGCGGTCGCGTGGCTGACGGAGCTTCTACGAAGAATTCTATTGACTATCCAGTAAGAGGTCAAATATGTGAATGTTGCTAGAGATGCAGAATGTTCAAGAAATGCTATCTGAAGGATTTCAAGGACTTTGGCGGGTTGGTTGTGCAAGATCGTGCCAACAACGAAGAAAGAATCTCGGTGGGTTCAGGACATGTGTAATAGTAGCTTCAAGCTAAGTGGGAGAGTCCCACTGCCTACGATTAGGTTACATGGTTATTTACTTATGAGGTATCGGGTTATCGGCGTATTGGTGAGTTAATATAGCTAGGGGAAAAGAACATAGGTGGTAAGTTGAGCAAAGGACTTGATAAAGGTGTGATGTAGTTGGCCTTATTGACTCATGTTTGGGCTTTGGGAAGATTTAGGATTTATGCTTTGTACAAAGGTGATTTACAAGGGAAGCGATTCAGTCGAGTGCTTCATTGAGATGGGTGTTCATGTGCCAGTGGAGCCTTGGAGTTGATTATATTCGAGACCAAGCCAGGGTGGGTGACTCTCAACAATGGTCCTAGAAAATTCAAAGGTTAAAGATGCGGTGCCTAAGGATTTCGAGCCCGTTGTATGGTTAAGAATCGAGCTTTTGTAGCGGGTTATGATAAGAGGCATGGAATGTTTTATGATATTTTTTACTTGTAGTGTAGCATTGGGAGGAAAGAGAGAAAATGACTTCGGATTTGTAAGGGAATTCTCGGAATGGGTGTATCAGTTGAGGATGCGAATATGCGCACAATGAAGGTATGGGATGGTTCATGGGATTTGAGACAACATGGTCTCGTGATACAAAGCCACTGGGGATGAGTGCGGACTGAGTGCGTTATATGTTGAATGGAGTTATTATTATTTCTAAGGCAATCAAGGATAAATTGGAAGAAGTTAGATTGGTTAGCCATAGTTGAATTGGCATAGTGGTGGTAGTGATCAGTTCATTCAGCGTGATTACGTTATGCATGTGATTCGTGACGGTACATGTGAGGTTTGACGACCACCGTAATTGTTTTTATTTGGAAGTATTCAAGTATTATGGCATGTTATGTGTAGGCGGATCCCGGAAGGGTTATGGTGGTTCAGACCACTACTTGAGGATTTGCATATTTTGCGGTTATAAGAATTCACTCGTGTGTTGCTATGGTTCTATTGAAATGAGTTAGAGTAAAAGGTTTCTGTATGATGAAGATTAATGATTCAGGAGTTATAATTAATTTCTTATACTGTCACATATTGGCAAGTTAGGTGCAGTGAGCTGTATGAAAATTGAAAGTGAGGAACTGAGGTTGCGGTTCGGTGTTGGCAAGAATGTCACGAGTTCAGATGAGCAGGAAAAAAGGGACTTGAATGCTTAGAGAAAGCCAGTATGATCCTCAGTGTCACCTGAGATCGGTGTTTTGTGAAAGAGGCTTTGCAATCTAGTTATGGATTCTTGATTTGCTTTACAGCATTAGTGTAACCGGTGGTATAGATGTGCAGACTCATTAACTGGTGCGTAAGGTCGTGGGAGCGTGTCTCACGGGAGGATTGTATAAGTGTGTCATGTAGTCACCTATTTGACTAAATATTTAAACCCGGTGTGAAGATTGTGGTAATAACGCTAATTTGAGAATTTATGCTCAGAGGGCGCACGATTCATTTGGTTGTGGACTGTGGGAGTTTGTTCTGTTTGTGATGGTTGTTCTTGTGTGTTATAGGAAAAATGGGTTATAATGAACCCTTGAAAGGTTATTAGTCTAATATGGTGCGATCAGAATTGGCTCGAGGTCGGTGGATGGATTTAAGTATGAATATGGATTCTATATCAGTCCAGATGTGTTCATTTTAGCATAACACTCCTTATGGAGGAGTATTCGGATGTTGGATGTCGTTTCGTCTTCGGCTATTTCATGTAATATTATATCGTGCCGTGTGAATTATGAAATGGCTTGATAAATTTCTTATGTGTTGAGGTTCCGCGTAGAATGGTGTTACGTGAGCAGGATGGCTATTCAGATCATATATCGCACCTCAGTTGTGCTTGAGTTTTATAGCGTATGTCGCTATTTGTCTTCCCAGGGATGATATTATGCATTTAGCGTGCTTGTAGTCGATATTCAGTATTTAGTAGTAATGAACAATTTAGCTCGGTATGTATCTCCCTATGTGAGTTCTATGTGTGGATCGGGCGGTACGCCGCCACGAGTATGTTATTTGTCTCGGGTTGCACGCCGCAACATTGGGACATTGAGTACGGTCCCTTATATTATATTTTGTGTGTTCTATTTCCCATTTTCTGAGGAAGGTTCATGACACCTTCTCGGTTGTCTAATTAGTTTCGTGTGTTGAGTAGTACCTTCTAGAGTTCGTTTTCCTTATGTATCACGTTCAAATTGGTAGCCTATTGGCACATTGTGGCATCATATGAGACTTTTGGTCATATCTGGGTGGCTTATCGCCTGAGCAGTTCGTATTGGGTGAGATAAGATTTTTGGATCTAGGATCAACGCAATCGAATTATATAAAGTGTATTAAAGAGCAAATACCATTATTTGGTTCGGAATGAGGTGATGGTTCTTGTCAGAAGTATAGACTCAATGATATGTTGACTCAGCAGTTGGTTATAAATTTCTACACATCTCTTCCATCGTGGCGGTATTGCAAAGTTGGGACAAGATTTAAATATTTCATAAGGTGCATTGTGAGCACCATATTTGAAAAATGTCGGTTATTATGATCAGAGAATGTTATTATGGCACGTGAGTGATGTGGTGCATGGTGAGAATTCAGCAAAGGTATGCAGTCATGTTCTAGTACATCGTGTAGTGATTGATACGACATTCGTAGGTTAGAAGCAGGCTAGGCAGAGAATTTTGGATGTGCAAACTGGGCTCTAAGGCTCATTCACCTAAATAAAAGAGGATATCTTCAGATTTGATCGAGCTAATGTGCTCGACTAAGTTGTGGTAGCACGGGTAGGTGCACAAGGTGTTAAACAGTGATTTCAGACAACTTTAGTGCAGTTCTCAGCACGTTCGAGGATGAACGTATGTTTAAGTGGGAGAGAATGTAACGACCCGACCTTTACTTTTGAGCATTAGCACGTCATTCGGTAGTTTGAGGCCATGAGCAACTTCACTTCAGGTATTATGACTTGTACGCATTGTCGAAATTGAATTCCGGGATGTTCGGAGTTGATTTGGAAAGAGAATTCTCATTTCGGAAGCTTTAAGATGAAAGAATTGACTAAGATTGTATTTTTGAGTAAACGACCTTGGAATCAGTATTTGGAGGTTCCAGCAGGTTTGTATGGTGATTTTAGACTTGGGCTTATGTCCGGATCAGGTTTTGGATGGTCTATGAGCGTTTCGGCAGCTATTGTGGAAGTTAGCATCTTTGGAAGAATTTCATAAGTTTGGGATAAAGTGTCTTTCAGTGTTATTGATATCCGTTTGGGATTACGAGTTTGGGAATAGCTCCGTATGGTGATTTTGGTATTGGGAGTGCGATCGGAAGTGAATTCGGAGGTCCGTAGGTCATTTTGGAGTCATTTGGTTAAAGATAGAAATTTCAATCTTTTGAGAAGTTTGACCGGAAGTGGACTTTTTGATATCGGGGTCGGATTCTAATTCCGGAAGTTGGAGTAGGTCCGTAATGTCAAATATGACTTGTGTGCAAAATTTGAGGTCAATCGGACGTGATTTGATAGGTTTAGACATTGGAAGTAGAAGTTTGAAATTCTAAAGTTCATTAAGGTTGAATTGGAGTGCGATTCATGGTATTAGCATTGTTTGAAGTGATTTGAGGCTTCGAGCAGGTCCGTGTCATGTTATGGGATTGAGTTGTGTGATTGGACGGGGTCCCGAGGGCCTCGAGTGAGTTTTGGACGTGCGGGAGGAGTTTAAAGCACAACAGATTTTCTAGTATTCTTGGCAGCAGTTGCAGGTCTCGCAAATGCGAGAAATTGTTCGCATTTGCGATGGAGCCTGACCTGAGGCAGAGTCCGCATTTGTGATATTTTGGTCGCATTTGCGACCGCAGCAGAGTCCGCATATGCGACTCATTGGTCGCATTTGCGACCTTGGCAGAGGAGGCCCATGTTCGCATTTGCGATGTTTTTGTCGCATTTGCGAACCAGGTGTCGCAAATGCGACATTTGAGGCTTGTGCACATCTATTAATTTTGGGACTTAGACCATTTAGCTCATTTTCTTTCATCTCTTGGGCTATTTTGGAGCTTTGGAAGAGGATCTTCACCAAGCACTTTGAGGTAAGTAATTTCTACACAACGTGAGTTTAAATACATAGATTATGGGTAGATTAACATATAAAAATTAGGGAAACTCAAGGGTTTAGATTAGAACCTAGGATTTTGACAAAATTGAGATTTAACCACGAAATGTATTATAGAATTTAGTAGAAATCATATATTCTTGATCATTAGGTTATGGGTAAATACTTTCTCCAAAAAGTTCCGGAATCCGGGCACGTGGGCCCGGGGATGAATTTTAGGAACCTTGCATTTAGGGTTGGGGAATTAGTTTAATAATTAGAATATGAACATATATTGACTAGTTCTTACCCCATTTGAATAGTTTTCGGATCGTTCGGCTCCGATTTGAAGGTTTAAGCACATTCTTGGTTTGGGATATAGGCTTCGGAGCGAGGTGACTCTCCTTTCTAATCTTGTAAGAGGGAATTATCCCCGTAGGTGAATTAATTGGATATGTGCTCCTATTTGTGGGGCTACGTACGCACGAGATGACAAGAGTCCATGTGTAGCTACTCCTATGCTTATGTTCGGGTAGTCTAGGGCCCAAAAGCATGCTTTACTTGTAATATTTGCAACCTTGTTGTCAATTTAAGAATGCTTAAAACATATCGAACATGTAAATAAATTTCTGTGATGACGTTGGGTCATCACTCATTTTTAAAGTAAATTCTGTGTTCCGAGGCCTTAAAAACCTCGTTTTGTCTCACCTCAATTTGCGTACGTAGTACGGGTGCGTTTCCGAAAACATTTTATGTGAAAACTAAGTAAAATAAGGCAATTGGCTTTTAAAATTAATTAAAATTAACTTTGATCGGCATTCTTGATAAACGGACCCGGACCCGTGATTCGATTGTCTCATAGGGTCCGTAGTAAAATATGGGACTTGGGCGTATGCTCGGAATCGAATTCTGATGTCCCAAGCCCGAGAAATGAATTTTTGAAAGAAATTGTTGAACTGAAATTATAAGATTTTTTGGAAATAAAAAGAGGTTTGAAATTGATGGTATTAGACCCGTATTTTTGTTCCGGAGCTTGGTACAGGTCTTATATACTAATTAAGGTGAATCTGTGAAGTTTGGTAAGAATCGGAGTTCGTTTAGTATAAGTCGGACCCTTATTTGAGAAAATAGTAATTTTGACGTTCTTGAGTGATTTCATGAATTTAAGGTTTAATTCATAGTTGTTGATATTATTTTGATGATTTGATCGCACGAGCAAGTCCGTATGATATTTTTGAACTTGCTTACATGTTTGGTTTGGAGCCCTGAGGGTTCCAGTGAGTTTTGGATAGGCCACGGAGTGAAATTGGACTTAGGAGCAATTGCTGGTATCTAGTATTTTTGCCTAGGCCTCTGATCTCACAATTGTGAGATCAGGCATCGCAATTGCGAAGTGGACAGGCTTGCTAAATGCGACTCCAATGTCGCAAATGCGAACCAAGCCTGGGCAGGCCCTTTTCACAAATGCGAACACTGGGTGGGAATTGCGAAGCCCTCCCAATCGCAAATGCGATGTTTCCTTCGCAGTTGCGAAGGTTACAAGATTTTCCCATGGTGAATGGGTAATCGGGTTTTGGTTCGAACCTCGGGTCTAGACCATGTGGGCCCGGGGTCGATTTTTGACTTTTTGGGGAAATCTTTAGAAAATATATTTCTATGCATTAGAATTGATTTATTTAGCATTTATTGATATCGTTAAGTAAATTGTGGCTAGATACAAGTGAATTGGTGGTGGAAACAAGAGGTAAAGCGGTAGTTGAGTCTTGAATTGTGTTCGTGGCATTGAGGTAAGTGTTTGGTCTAATCTTAGCTTGAGGGATTATGATTTGTGTCTTATTTGCTATGTGTTAATTGTTGAGTACGACGTATAGGTGTGGTGACGAGTATCTATACGTCGGTGTCAAGCATGCCCGTGAGTCTTATGCAATGATTGATGTGACTCGTTTCGTATTGTTCATACTTTATATGATGATTTCTATTGTTGAACAAGGCTTGTGAAAGTATTATTGGTAATTGAACATTGTAGAGCATTGTCTCAAGTTGAGAATTGAGTTGTGAAGTAATTGTGGAAAAGAGAAAAGGTTTATGATATTGTCTCCCTTGCCGGGATGTTATTACTCATGATATTGTTTCCCTTGCCGGGATATTTTTGTTATGCTATTGTTCCCTTGCCGGAACTGTATTGTGATTTATTGATTCCCTTGCCTGTATTGCTTTGTGATTGTTGCTTGGTTAAGGAAGAGTGTAAAAGCACGAAGGGTGATGTCGTGCATGATATTTGTGAGAGAGTGTTAATGCACGAAGGGTGATTCCATGCCGATATTGTGAGGTAAAAGCACGAAGGGCGATGCCATGCTGCACGATGTACAATGTCGTACAATTATATGACTGATAATGCACGGAGGATAATTCCATGCTATGATTTTGTGAGATAAAAGCGTGAAGGTTGATGTCGTGCCGATTATATTGACTCTTATGGTGAGGATGAGAGTAAAAGCACGAAGGGTGATGCCGTGCACTTGCCATTGATTTCCTTATTCTTGCTTACAGTTGAATTTTCGTGTTCCGTTCAGTTCTTTAATGAAATTTTATTTGTACATGATATTCCACGCAACATGTTTCCCCTTTCCATCTTTAACTGCTAGTTTGTGACATTATTACTTGTTGTATATGATATAACTGCACAGGTTTATTTGGTAGTCTTGTCCTAGCTTCGTCACTACTTCGCCAAGGTTAGGCTAGACACTTACCAACACATGGGGTCGGTTGTGCTGATACTACACTCTGCACTGTGTGCAGATCCCGGTGCTGCAGCTTTTGGACCACAATGAGGTTGTTGCGTTCAGTCTAGTGGCGGAGACACGAGGTAGTCCTGCAGGCATCCGCAGGCCTTGGCGTCTCCTTCTATCTTTCCATTCTGTTTCTTTTATGTATTTTAGAAACAACTTTGTATTTATCTTTCAGACCACTATTTGTAGTATTCGTAGATAGTCCCTGACATTGTGACACTAAATTCTAGGTAGAGTTGTATGTTGGATTCTGCACTAGTATAGGTTAAACTATTAATTTTCGTCTTCCGCATTTCTGTTTATTATAATTCTTCCGCTGTTGATCACCTGTTATATTGAACTGTTCAAAAGTCAAAGTAAAAAGGTTAATGAATCTATAATACTTGGCATGCCTAGCTTTCATGAGTAGGCGCCATCACGACTCCCGAGGGTAAGAAATTCGGGTCGTGACAATTTCTAAAAGGCTAGGCATCATTTCTTGATGTTTAAAAGAGAAACTTGCCTTTTCCTGCAAAATTGCTCCTGGATGAATTCTTGATTTGACTTCTTGAACGTGTTTATCTATTGTGGAACGGGCCGAACGCCTCGGTAGATTGAATAGATTTATCTATGGTTCGCGCCATTCAAACCTCTGGCAGTGGATGGTTTAAATATTTGTTGGATCGGGCCATACGACCTCATGCATGATTTGCACATGCTTGTATTGCTTGACTTGTAAATTTATAACTGAGGATATTGCCTCCCTGGATTGAAAATAAATGTATAAATGATGAAAATGAATTTGAAAAATTCCCTATTAATAAAAGAATTGTTTATTTGCTTCATTCTATTGAGTTACATCCATGTTTATAAAAATCCTCGATTTACTATATTATCGGTATATTATTATTGGATAACTAGTAAGTGTCGAAGTCGACCTCTCATTTCTACTTCTTCGAGATTAGACGAGATACTTACGGGGTACACGTTGTTTTCGTATTCATGCTACACTTGCTGTACATTTTTGTTGCACAGGAACATGTACGTCTAGTGGCCTCGTTGGCCGCGGCGACATGGTTAACACGGAGACTTAGGTGAGCTTCATCTCTCGAGACGATCCGCAGCCAGCAGAGTCTCTCTCAGTGTATAGTTGTTCTTTTCTGTCCAATTGTATTCCGGACAGTTATCATATTTTACTTTACTTCCTAGAAATTTGCTCATGCACTTGTGACGCCGGGTTCTGGGATGTCTATGGGATTACTCAGTAGTTTAAAATTGTTAAAGGTGTCACTATTTATTCAGCGAAATTTATTATTTATTGTTTAATGTATACAAGAAATAATTTCAGAAATATTTGAAACGAGAAATTACTAGTTATTTGGTGTTGGCTTACCTGATAGTGGTGTCTGGTTCCATCACGACCCTTAGTGAATTTTGGGTCGTAACATTCACATGGTCTTTTTTATATTTTTGGACCAAATAAAATAATTAACACATAAACAAAACATAGAAAATTCACTCATACACCCAACCCAACCCGAAAAATAAAAATCCACCCGTTAAATAAATTTAAATGGTAAAATGCATCCCTATTGCAAATGCATTTCTTCTTCTTATAAAAAGTCGCTTTCTCTCATGGTTTCACTCTAGTCCTTAATTTCGTTCTTAGTATTTTGTAAAAAGTAGAAGAAAAACCGTGAAAAGAAGAATATAAGTTATTGAAAAAAAAACACACGGATCACTCTAGTCCTTAGTTCCTAACCTCGTACCCATTATTATTTTATAAAATTAGAGTAAAACCATAAAAAAAAATATCTGTATTTTATAAGAAGAAGAGAGATGCATTTTCTACTGGAAACTTCAATAATTCCAGTTGAGTGACCATTTGTGTGCAGTAAGAATAATTGAGTGACTTTCTTGTTACAAATAAAAAAATGTAACTTTAACCCATCATTTTGGATCGTTGAGTGATCATCTAAATAATGGATTCCTTAAAAAAGTTAAACGATACATAAATATTAGAGCCAATGAGAGATCACCCACGTTTAAAGGGCTAGAATTGAAAAGGAGTAATACATCAAATAAAGAAAAGGAAATTAAAGGATCATAAAAGTCGCAGCGTCGACAGAGCAAGCAGAATTATTTTCAATATTCAACGTTTGAAAATTGACGTTTGATCCAAACTTAATGAATTATGAGTCGTATGTGACTCTTGACCGTGTTTCAGTTTCCGTCCTTTGTTCAAACCTATGTGACCATACTGGTGTGGCGTAGCCAATGATTTTATTTTCCATTGGGTATATTATTGTAGCTTGATTAAATTTGAATAAAAGTGTGATGACCCAAAAGGTCATCTTATGTTTTAAAAGTCAATTTTGTGTTCTGAAGCTTTTAAAATCTCATTTATTCCTTTTCGATTTGCGTGTGCAGTCCGGTCGTGTTTCTGGAAAGCTTTTATGTTGAAAGTTGATAAAATAAGGAATTTTGCTTAAAAACCTTCATTTGAGTTGACTTAGGTCAATATTTTTGGTAAATGGACCCGGACTCATGTTTTGACAGTCTCGGTGGGTTCGTATCGAAATATGGGACCTGGGCGTATGCCCGGAATCAGATTCGGAGGTTCCTAGCTTGAGTAATGAATTTTTGATGAAAATTGAAAGTGTGAAAATCTAATGGTTTTTAAGAAAATATTAATGTTTGATCTTATTGGTATCGGATCCGTATTTTGATTTCGGAGCCCGCTACAGGTTCAATATAATATTTAAGGCATGTGTGTGAAATTTGGTGAGAAACGGAGTTGGTTTGACGTGATTCAGACGCCCGGTTGTGAAAATAGGAATTTCAAAGTATTCTTGAGAATTTCATTTGATTTGATGCTAAATTCGTAGTTCTAGGTGCTATTTTGACGATTTGATTGCACGAGCAAGTTCGTATGATGTTTTAAGACTTGCGTGCATGTTTGGTTTGGAGCCCCGAGGGCTCGGGTGAGTTTCAAATAGGCTATAGAGTGTTTTGAACTTAGAAATTTGCTAGTGTGCTTCAACTCTTGTTGCAGAGCCTCTGATCTCGCAATTGCGAGATCAAGCCTTGCATTTGCGACCACTGTTAGGTTCGCATTTGCAAAGAGTAACCGTGGAGGCCAATGTTCGCAATTGCAAATAATTCCTCGCAATTGCGATGGAAACTAGGAGGGGTGTTCTTCGCATTTGCGATCACATGGTCGTAAATGCGGTCCTGCCCACGTTCGCATTTGCGAACAATTACTCGCATTTGCGAACAATGCAGAGGTGAGAAGGGGTTCGCATTTGTGATGCCTCCTTCGCATTTGCGGAATTCGCATTTGCGAAGCCCAGGTCGCATTTGAATGGGATTTTCCATTCATTCTTTAAATTCTCAAATTCTAGAATCGTAGGGGCGATTATTCCAAAACCAAATCTTCCACAAAACTTTGGTAAGTGATCCTAACCCACTCTCTTTCAATTTCCAATCCCATTTCACGAATTTCCAACCTAAAATTTAAGATTTCCATGGTGTAATTTGGGTTTCTGGGTAGAGACTAGAGACTTGGAAAATTGGAGATTTAGATCTCGAATTAAGGTCAGATTCCAAAACCAATTATATATCCGGGCTCGGGGGTAAATGGGTAAATAAATTTTAGTCCGAACCTTGGGTTTTGACCAAGCGGGCCCGGAGTCAGTTTTTGACTTTTTGGAGAAAGTTTGGGAATTCTAAATTTTTGCATCTTAGTTGATTCCCTTAGCGATAATTGATGTTATTGAGTTAATTGTAGCTAGATACAAGTGGTTTGGAGGTGGATACTAGAGGAAAAGCGGTAATTGAGCATTGAGTGGTCAGCGAAACGAGGTAAGTATCGTGTCTAACTTTTACTCGAGGGATTAGGAACCTTTGACTTATTTTCTATGTAAAATCCATGTTAGTGGCGTATAGGTAAGGTGACGAGTACCTATGCGCTGCCATTTTATCTGTTTTGCCGGTTTCCTTCTGTTCTTCTTATATTGTCTTTTCCTGCCTTAACTGCTACATGCTTTACTTGCATTTCTATGCCTAATTATTATTTGTTAGACATGGTTTCTCTTTATTGAAAGTATTAATTCTTTCATAGCTTCGTTGTCTCCTATTATTTGCTTAAGTTGTTGTTGGTACTTTCAGTATATATTCTGGATTGGTCTCACTGTGTAGTATTATTCGTGTAGATTCTACATTGAGTGAGGTTTCCTTTTCTTGGTTTAGTTGATAATTATTTATCGTAAAGGCTTTGTGATTTAGCATGTTGACTTTGTACATTGAGTATTTGGTTCTGATATGGTGGGATCGGGCTGCACACCACATCAGGTGTATTAAGAGAGGATTGATATGGTAGAATAAGGGTCAATGTATATATACGGTGGGATCTGGTTGTACGCCGCAACAGGTGTAATAAGGATGGATTGATATGGTGAAATAAATGTGAAAGTCAATGTATATGGTGAAATACATTGAGTATTTGGTTCTGATATGGTGGGATCAGGCTGCACACCACATCAGGTGTATTAAGAGAGGATTGATATGGTGGAATAAGGGTCAATGTATATATACGGTGGGATCTGGTTGTACGCCGCAACAGGTGTAATAAGGATGGATTGATATGGTGAAATAAATGTGAAATTATGATATTGATATATGCTGGGATCGAGTCGCGCGTCGCTACGCCCCGCAACAAATATATATTATTTACTTATATTGATATTATTATGGTAGAATTAGGGAGGATTATGTGTTGTCTGGTGGGATCGGTTGCGCACCGCAATAACATATATATGTTTCTATTTCTTGAGTTGCGTTGTTTTTTTCGATATTTTGTTTGAACTGGTAAAGATTGGTAATTCTGGACGACACTGGTTTATTTTCGAGGATGTGGTTGTCATTTCCTGTTGGCTGTTTAATTTTGTACTGTATTTCAATTATTCTATCATTATTATACACTGCGTACAGGTTTTTGCGTAGGTGACTCGCCTTAGCCTCGTCGCTACTTCATCGAGGTTAGGCTCGGCACTTACCAGTACATGGGGTCGGTTGTACTGATACTGCACTCTGCACACTGTGCAGATTTTGGTGACACAGTTATTAGCGAGCTTGGATCATACATTCGCGGAGACTTGAGGTACGGATGTTCAGCGCTCGTAGCTCCTGGAGTCCCCATCCTCTTTCTATTTAGCTGTGTACTTTCATTCGAACAACTTGTTACTTATTTTAGACCCTTATGTGTATTACTATAATAGTTCGTGCACTCGTGACACCAGGTTCAAGGAATTGTAATAGATATTTTGCTAGTTTAGCTTCCACATTGTTATTTTAAATTTATTCAGTTATCTCAGTTCTTCTTTAATATCTAATTTAACTGATAAAAGGAGTAGATTGTTCTAACGTTGGCTTGCCTAGCAAGTGAAATATTAGGCGCCATCACGGTCCTGATGGTGAGAATTCCGGGTCGTAACAAGTTGGTATCAGAGCACTAGGTTATACAAGTCTCACGAATCACGAAAACTTAGTAGAGTCTGGAGGATCGGTACGGAGAGATTTGTACTTATCTTTTAGAGGCTATGGAGTTCGGAACAGTTTCGATTCTATTCTTCTCTATGATGCGGTTTTTATTCTATCATTTCTGATTGAACTCTTCTATTCTGTTCTCTCGCAGATGGCGAGAACACGCACCGCATTTTTAGCTAAGTAGCAACCAGAGCCCCCAAGTGGCAGCTCCTACAAGTGGTAGATGTCGAGGCCGAGGCCGTGCTAGAGGTCGAGGCAGGGGCAGGGCTTAGCCTAGAGCTCGAGCAACAGCACCAGTAGCGGAGCCTCAGGTGGAGTTTGATGATGAGGTTCCAGCCCAGACTATTCCTGCCGGACCAGCTCAGGTCCCGGAGGGGTTCATAGCCACCCCAGTGCTTCAGGATGCTTTGGTTCGTCTAGTGGGCCTTATGGAGAGTGTTACTCAGACCAGTACATTTCCTGTGGCACCAGCCGTCTCTCGGGCTGGAGGAGGAGTCTAGACTCCCGCTACTCATACTCTGGAGCAGATGGCTCCCCAGTTTCAGACTCCAGCAGCTCAGCCAGTTGAGGTAGTTTCGCCGGTTGTTGCAGCACGGACTGGTGACAGATTAGCTATGTCTTCTAAGGCTTTGTGGAGATTGGATAGGTTTACCTAGCTTTTCCCAATTCACTATGGTGGTACATCTTTATAGGATCCCTAGAACTATCTGGGCAGTTATCATGAGGTATTTTGGAACATGGGGATAGTAAAGACTAATGGGGTCGACTTTTCAGCATTTCCTCTGTCGGGTTCCGCCAAGAAATGGTGGAGGGATTTTATGTTGGCCAGACCAGCTGGGTCGCCGGCTCTTACTTGGGACTAGTTCTCTCAGCTATTTCCGGAGAAGTATCTTCCTATCATTCAGAGAGAGGACTACCGGAGGCAGTTCGAGCATTTGCAGCAGGGTTCTATGAATGTCACTCAGTACGAGAATCGATTTGTGGATTTGTCCCGTCATGCTATTCTTCTGCTTCCTATAGAGAGAGAGAGAGAGAGAGAGAGAGAAGAGAGAGAGAGAGAGAGAGAGAGAGAGAGAGAGAGAGAGGAGGTTTATTGAGATTAGATTGCTGATGGCTAAGGAGACTGGGAGTGAGATTTTCTTTCAGGCGACAACCAATATTGCCAGGTGAGTCGAGATGGTTTTAGCTCAGGGGAGTGGTCAGGGGTCTGATAAGAGGCCGTGTTACTCCGGTGGATTCAGTGGGGCTTCATGTGGAGGTCTAGGTACTTTTGGTAGAGGCTATCCTCCCAGGACGTTTCATTCAGCGCTCCAGACTTCCCACAGTGCTTCAGGGAGTCATGGTCCTTATGTGCCTCATTCTGGGCAGCCATCTTACAGTGCACCGCCAGCTCCTATCCATGCACCTCCTATTCCGAGTTATTACCGTGCTCAGCCGGCCCATTTGGGTCAGTCTCAATTTCAGCAACCACCATATCAGGATGGATGTTTCGAGTGTGGTGGCTATGGGCATATCAAGAAGATTTGTCCGAGATTATTAGCCATTCCGCCACAGTAGTAGAGTTCTCGTGCCATGATTCCGGCACTGGCTGTGCCACTTCCCACTCAACCAACAAGAGGTAGGGATCAGAGAGCCAGAGGTAGAGGTTAGGCCGGTAGAGGTTGAGGTCAAGCCGTTAGAGGTGGAGGCCACTAGAGGTGGATGCCAGCAAGCAGGAGGCCGTCCTAGAGATATGGTTTAGAGTGGTGGGGCCCAGCCCAGATATTATTCTTTTCCATCCAGGCCTGAGGCTGAGTCATCTGATGCTGTTATCACAGGTATGTTTCAGTTTGCAATAGAGATGCTTCAGTTCTACTTGATCTAGGGTCTACCTACTCATATGTGTCATCTTATTTTGCTTCATGTTTGGTTGTGTCTCGTGATTCTTTGAGTGCCCTTGCATATGTGTTCACACCTGTGGGGGATTCTATTGTTGTAGATCGTGTTTATCGTTCGTGTGTGGCTATTATTGGGGGGTTTTGAGACTAGCGTAGATCTTATACTTCTCGATATGGTTGATTTTGATGTCATTTTGGGGATGGATTTGTTGTCACCTTATCATGATATATTGGACTGTTACGCCAACAAGTGACGTTAGCCTTGCCGGGGTTGTCTCGATTGGAGTGGAGATGGACTCTTGATCATTCTACCAGTAGGGTTATCTCGTACGTGAAGGCTCGACATATAGTCGAGAAGGGGTATTTAGCTTATTTGGCTTATGCCCGTGATTCTAGTGCGGAGGTTCCTCCTATGGATTTTGTGCCAGTTGTTCGAGATTTTCCAGAGGTATTTCCTACAGACCTGCCGGTGATGCCACCCGACAGGGATATTAACTAAAGTATTGATTTGGCTCTGGGCACTCAGCCTATTTCTATTCCGCCATACCGTATGGCCCCGCCAGAGTTGAAAGAACTGAAGGAGTAGTGGCAAGATTTTCTTGAAAGGCTTTATTAGACCTAGTTCTCGCCCTGGGGTGCGCCTGTGTTGTTTGTAAAGAAGAAGGATGGATCGATGAGGATGTGCATAGATTATCAGTAGTTGAACAAAGTCACCATCAAGAACAAGTATGCATTGTCGAGGATTGATGACTTATTTGACCAGCTTCCGGGTGCCAAGGTGTTTTCAAAGATTGATTTGAGGTCTGGCTACAATCAATTGAGGATTAGGGCATCCAATATCGCTATGACAGCTTTTCAGACTCGATATGTGCATTATGAATTCCTGGTGATGTCATTTGGCTTAACAAATGCCCTAGCAACATTTATGGATTTGATGAACCGGGTGTTCAAGCCTTACCTGGATTCCTTTGTGATTATGTTTATTGATGATATCTTGATCTACTCCTGCAGTCGAGAGGAGCATGAGCAGCATCTTTGGATCGTACTTCATGCGTTGAGAGACAGCCGATTGTATGCTAAGTTTTCAAACTACTAGTTTTGGTTGGACTTACTCGCTTTTTTGGGGCACGTCATATCAGCATAGGGTATTCATGTGATCCTAAGAAGATTGAGGCCATTCAGAATTGGCCTAGGCCTACTTTAGCAACAGAGATTCGTAGTTTCTTGGGATTGTCAGGTTATTACCATCGGTTTGTGGAGTGGTTTTCATATATAGCATCCCCGTTGACCAGGTTGACCCAGAAGGGTCCCCAATTCAGATGGTCAGATAAGTGTGAGACAAGCTTTTAGAAGCTCAAGACAGCTTTGACTACGGCGCCGGTGTTGGTGTTGCCTACAGGTTCAGGGCCTTATACAGTATATTGTGATGCATCTCGTATTGGACTTTGTGCGGTATTGATGCAGTGTTGCAAGGTTATTGCATATGCTTCAAGGCAGCTAAAGGTTCACAAGAAGAATTATCCTGTTCATGACTTGGACCTGGAAACCATTGTTCATGCGCTAAAAATTTGGAGGCACTATCTTTATGGAGTGTCGTGTGAGGTATTCACGAATCATCGGAGTTTGCAGTATTTGTTCAAGCAAAAGGATCTCAATTTGAGGCAGAGCAAGTGGTTGGAGCTATTGAAAGACTATGATATCACCATCTTGTATCATCCTGGGAAGGCCAATTTCGTGGCCGATACTTTGAGTAGGATGTCATCTAGTATAGGCAGCCTTGCGTACATTTCAGTCGGTGAAAGACCACTTGCATTAGATGTGCAGACCGTAGCCAATCAGTTCATAAGGTTGGATGTTTTTTAGCGCAGTCATGTTTTAGCATGCACAGTCGCTCGATCTTTCTTGTTTGAGTGTATTTGGGAGCGGAAGTATGATGACCCTCATTTGCTTGTCCTTAGGGACATAGTGCGGCATGGTGATGCCAAGCAGGTTACGGTTGGAGATGATAGAGTTTTGAGGATGAAGGGTCGTGTTTGTATACCTAATGTGGATGGACTTCGTTAGTTGATTCTAGAGAAGGCCCACAGTTCCCAGTATTCTATTCATCCAGGCACCGCCAAGATGTATCAATATTTGAGGAAGCATTATTGGTGGAGGAGGATGAAGAAGGATATAGTTGCATATGTAGCTCGGTGTCTAAATTGTTAGCAAGTAAAGTACGAGCATCAGAGACCTGGTGGTTTGCTTCAGAAGAGAGAGATTCCTGAGTAGAAGTGGGAGCGTATCACTATGAATTTCGTTGTTAGACTCATATGGGCTCATAGGAAGTTTGATGCAGTTTGGGTTATTGTGAATAGACTGACCAAGTCAGCGTATTTCATTCCTGTGGTAGTTACCTATTCTTCAGAGCGGTTGACAGAGATTTATATCCGAGATCATTTGTATTCACAGTGTGTCCATTTCTATCATTTTTGATCGAGGTACATAGTTTACCTCGCACTTCTATAGGGCATTACAGCGTGAGTTGGATACACGAGTTGAGTTGAGCACAACATTTCATCCTCAGATGGATGGACAGTCCGAGCGTACTATTCAGATCTTGGAGGATATGCTTCACGCATGTGTTATAAACTTTGGAGGATCATGGTATCAGTTCTTGCCGCTAACGGAGTTTGCCTACTACAGCAACTATCAGTCGAGTATCCAGATAACTCCTTATAAGGCTTTATATGGTAGACGATGTCGGTCGCCGGTTTAATGGTTTGAGGTGGGGGAGGCTCGGTTATTGGGCACAAATTTGGTACAGGATGCCTTGGATAAGGTTAAGATCATTCAGGATAGACTTTGCATAGCTCATCCAAGGCAGAAGAGTTATGCCGACCGTAGTGTTTGTGATGTGGAATTCATGGTCGGAGAGAGGGTGTTGCTTCGGGTATCACCCATGAAGGGTGTAATGAGGTTTGGAAAGAAGGGCAAGTTGAGCCCTAGGTATATCGATCCTTTTGAGATCCTTGAGCGAGTAGGAGAGGTGGCCTACGGACTTGCGTTGCCACCACGTTTATCAGCGGTACATCCAGTGTTTCATGTGTCCATGCTTCGGAAGTATCAGGCGATCCATCCCACATGTTAGATTTCAGTACTGTCCAGTTGGAAAAGGATTTGACCGACGAGGAGGAGCTCGTAGCTATTCTAGATCGGCAGGTTCGTTAGTTGAGGTCGAAGAGTTATCCTTCAGTTCGAGTGTAGTGGAAAGGTCAGCCTGTTGAGGCAGCTACTTAGGTGTCCGAGTCCGACATGCAGAGCATATATCCCCACCTTTTCACCAGCTCATGTACTTTTCTATGTCCGTTCGAGGATGAACGATTATTTTAGTGGTGGAGAATGTGATGGCTCAAAAGGTCATCTTATGTTTTAGAGGCCTTTAAAACCTCATTTTATTCCTCCTCGATTTGCGTGCGCAGTACGAGCATGTTTATGTTGAAAGTTGATAAAAATAAGGAATTTTGCTTAAAGAAACTTCATTTGAGTTGACTTCGGTCAATTTTTTGATAAACAGACCCGAACTCATTTTTTGACAGTCTCAATGGGTCCGTATTGAAATATGGGACCTGGGCGTATTCCCGAAATCGGATTCGAAGGTCCCTAGATCGAGTAATGAATTTTTGATGAAAATTGAAAGTCTAAAAATCTAATGGTTTTTAAGAGATTATTAATGTTTGATCTTGTTGGTATCGGGTCTGTATTTTGGTTCCGGAGCCCGCTACAGGTTCAATATAATATTTAAGGCATGTATGTGAAATTTGGTGAGATAAGGAGTTGGTTTGACATGATTCGGACGTCCGATTGTGAGAATAGGAATTTCAAACTGTTCTTGAGAATTTCATTTGATTTGATGCTAAATTCGTAGTTCTAGGTGTTATTTTGGTGATTTGATCGCACAAGAAAGGTCGTATGATATTTTAAGACTTGCGTGCATTTTGGTTTGGAGCCGCGAGGGCGGGTGAATTTCAGATAGGCTACAGAGTGTTTTGAACTTAGAAATTTGGTGGTGTTCTTCAGCTCTTATTGCAGAGCTTCTGATCTCACAATTCTCGCATTTGCGACCACTGTTGGGTTCGCATTTGCAAACTGTTAATCGCATTTGCGAAGAGTAGCTGTTGAGGCCAATGTTTGCATTTAGGATCACATGGTCGCAAATGCGGTCCAGTCCACGTTCGCATTTGCGAACAATGCAGAGGTGAGAAGGGGTTCGCATTTGCGATGCCTCCTTTGCATTTGCGTGCTTCGCATTTGTGAAGTCCAGGTCGCATTTGTGACATCTGTAGCTGGGTAAATGAGACTTGGACGGGATTTTTCATTCATTCTTCAAATTTTCAAATCCTAGAACCTTAGAGGTGATTCTTCCAAGACGAATTCTTCCCCAAAACTTTGGTAAGTGATTCTAACCCACTTTTTTTTTCAATTTCCCATCCCACATGAATTTCCGACCTAAAATCTAAGATTTCCATGGTGGAATTTGGGGTTTTTGCGTAGAGACTAGGGATTTGGAAAATTGGGGATATAAACCTCGAATTGAGGCCGGATTCCAAAACTAAATATATATATTCGGGCTCCGGGGTGAATGGATAAATGGATTTTGGTCCGAACCTCGGGTTTTGACCAAGCGGGCCCGGGGTCAGTTTTTGACTTTTTGAGGAAAAGTTTTGGAATTCTAAATTTAGGAATTGTAGTTGATTCCCTTAGTGATAATTGATGTTATTGAGTTAATTGTGGCTAGATACGAGTGGTTTAGAGGTGGATACTTGATGAAGAGCAGTAATTGAGCATTGAGTGGCCCGTGGAGCGAGGTAAGTGTCGTGTCTAGCTTTGACTTGAGGGATTTGGAACCCTTAACTTATTTGCTAATCCATATGAGTGGCGTATAAGTGAGGTAACGAGTACCTATGCGCCGCCAATTTATCTGTTTTGCCTGTTTCCTTCTGTTCTTCTTATATTGTCTTTTCCTACCTTAACTGCTACATGCTTTTTTTGCATTTCTATGCCTAATTGCTACTTGTTAGACATGGTTTCTCTTTGTTGAAAGTATTAGTTTTTTCATAGCATCGTTGTCTCCTATTATTTGATTAAGTTGCTGTTGGTACTTTCAAGGTGTATTTTCTGGATTGGTCTCGCTGTGTAGTATTATTCGTGTGGATTCTATATTGAGTGAGGTTTCCTTTTCTTGGTTAAGTTGGTAATGATTTATCGTAAAGGCCATGTGATTTAGCCTGTTGACTTTGTATATTGAGTGTTTGGTTCTGATTTGGTGGGATCGGGCTGCATACCGCAGTAGGTGTAATAAGGGAGATTGATATTGTGGAATAAGGGTGAATGTATATATATATACGGTGGAATCAGGTTGCACGCCGCAACATGTGTAATAAGGATAGATTGATATGGTGAAATAAGGGTGAAATTACGATATTTATATTGATATATGGTGGGATCGGGTTGCGCGCCGCAACAACCTATATGTTTCTATTTCTTGAGCTGTGTTGTTTTTCCGATATTTTTTTTTGAACCGATAAAGATTGGCAATTCTGGACGACACGCACCGCAACAACTTATATGTTTCTATTTCTTGAGTTGCGTTGTTTTTTCGACATATTTGTTGAACTGGTAAAGATTGGTAATTTCGAACGATACTGGTTTATTTTCGAGGCTGTGGTTATCATTTCATGTTGGCTGTTTAATTCTGTACTGTATTTCAATTATTCTATCATTATTATATACTGTGTACAAGTTTTAGCATAGGTGACCCGCCTTAGCCTCATCACTACTTCGTCGAGGTAAGGCTCGACACTTACCAGTACATGGGATCGGTTGTACTGACACTGCACTTTGCACATTGTGCAGATTTTGGAGATGGTCCCAACAGCGGTTATTAGAGAGCTTGGATCATACATTTGCAGAGACATGAGGTACGACTATTCAGCGCCTGCAGCTCCTGGAGTCCCCATCCTCTGTCTATTTAACTGTGTACTTTCATTCGAACAACTTGTTACTTATTTCAGACCCTTATGTGTATTACTCTAGTAGTTCGTGCACTCGTGACAGCAGGTTCAGGGAATTGTAATAGATATTTGGCTAGTTCAGTCTCCGCATTGTTACTTTAAATTTATTCAGTTATCTTATTTCTTTTTTATGTGTCGTGACAAAAAGAGCTCGATCTATTAAATTTTCTGTACACCAGCTGATGTTCAAACAAAAACAAAAATACCTACCATGCATCAATGATAAAATGAAAACACAAGATGAGAAGAAGAAAACTCACCAGAAAATAGTGATAGAGACGAGAAAATTCAGCAAACAGATAAAAAAAATACTCAAATACATACCAATTACAAAAAAGGGCCCAAATAATTACAAAATTAATTAGCAGGAAAAAACGCTAACAAAACGCTCATATGAGATGATAAGAAGTTCAGAGTGTTTACCCATAAACACTCTGAATTTACAGTTAAATTTAAACGTGGTTTATAGATAAGTTAATTAATTTGATCCTAAGATATTAGATGAATTAGACAACAATGTAATACTTATCCTTGAGATGGAGATAAAATAGCAAAAGTTATAATTCTGGGAAAATGGCTTCCGGGAACAATAACAGTAAACAAGAAGATAAAATTATGTTGAGCTTTGAATAGAGTGTAGCATATTTTGTTTCAGAAAAGTCATTTCCCCTACAATGATAATAGAGCTCACTATTTATAGCTGCACCTAGGGAACACGGTCCTAGGATTAAGCTCATCTTTAATGACAATTATAACGGTCATTGAAGAATGTGTGACGGCAGGCAGTGAATGCCATATTCCTTGTAATAGGCCGCGTACTTAATGCTGTAGAATGTTCATCATTAAATACTACCGGGTAGTAGGCATTTTATTCATTTTTATGAATATCATTCTCTTTGGTAACAGACGGGACCATTACCTCTGAATTCGACTACATTCTGTATTCTACTCCACGTGCCACTTCCTCATGAAATCATTTATAAACATATTTTACCCTATACAGATAGTCCCCCGGCTTTCCACTGGCATAACTTTGTGTCATTGGAAAGTCGGTAAAAACACTTCTTTTGGCGGGAAATTGACTGACCCCCTCTTAAAAGTTTCTAACGGTTGATTAGACGTACGTATCTCCGTATTTAATGCCCCGAACATGGGTCATCCCACGATTTAGCATCACTTTTTTGGTTATCGAGGTAATTATGGCCACGATTTTGATCGCTTATACCTTTACTTATACGCATTCTCCTTCTTCATTTACACTTCATAATACTCTAAATGTTCTCAAACGTTTTTTACTCAACTCATACTTCGTCTTTAACCTTTCTTTAACTTTCTTATTTGAGAGGAAAAAACCTTCCTTCTGATAAAAAATGGCCTCTCCTTCCAGAAACCCAAGTTCTTCAAAGAACAAAGGTAAAGCTGATGATGTTGCTCCTTCTACCGTGTGCACCATCATCCCAAAGAGTCTAGTCACTACTAAAGATTTTGAAGAGACGTAACCTTCTTCTCATCCTTGTACATGGGACGTTAAGTGTACCCTTCTTTTGTCCATCCTTTCAGTATCCCTACTATAAAGGAAGACTGCAAATATCAAGATTTGGACATTATCGCCTCTGACCTGGTGGAGCGGATAACCTTACCCAAGAAGGTTTTTATGTATTTTTACACGTATCCCTTCACTTTGGGAGTTTTTTTTTTGAGTGATGACCTTGACTCCGTCATCGTGGAGTTTTGACTCCGCTACCAAGTGTGCTTGGCACTAGTAAGCCCTTCCGTGTGGAGGACAATTACTTGTCTTAGGTGTCTGTGCATGGAGACGGGAGAAGAGCTTATCTTAGCTCGAGTGATGAACCTCTATTCCCCCAAGGTCTTCCACCTGGGAATGATAAATTTTAGCACGCACAGTCACCATGCTCTACTATCTAGCATGGATGATGACAACGACCGTGAGTGGATGGAATGGTTCATTTTAGTCGCCACCAGTGACATCATCCCGGCCACGGCTCCAGCCTTGCAGAATTATGGAACCGTAGTCGTAAGTCTACTATTTATTTTTTCTTCCGTTAAAGATCATTTCACATGATTATGGACCCTTCTTCTTTTACTTATTTTAGTGACTCGGTGGTTCCACCTAAGGTTGATTGTTTTGACCAATGGGTCCAGAAAACTTTGGACATTACTACGCCTGAAACCCGCACGTAGAAAGAACTGTCTTTTAAATAGGGGTGGAAGGAAAAAAATCATGGTAAGTTAAACTTGTCTTGTTTTTACCTTTTCATATAAGGAAGTTGTTTGACCCTTCTCAACTGTTGAATTCAGGTATACCCTATGGCTCAGTTGTCGTCCCTGAGGAAGATGTTTTGGCTAATTCTACTGATGAATCTCTTACACAAATAGGTGTCTCTGGGCCTGCTTCTAGTACAAGTGCTTCTTCCCGGAGTCCTCGGCCGTAGAAAAAATAACCAAAGAGAAGACGCTCCTCTGCGGCCAGGGGAAAGAATAAGACAGCGAAGAATGCTGCTCTCCAGTCGTCTCTGAAAGTTGTGGTGACGAGCCCACTGCCCGGGCTGTCCATAGACACCGTGGTGATTGATGATGACGGGGAGCCTGAAAGGAGGGGGCTTCTCTACATAAAAGAAGATAACCTTCCTCAGCTCAACAAACTACTCGATCTGTTGATTTAGTTACACCAACCGAGGATGATGCCTCGACGCTCTGGGGGGAGCTTTAGATGGAGAAAAATGCCAACTCCCGCTTTTGGATCCTAGTCCCTATTGTCTTCGGTTGACGAGCAACCAACAACCAACACTGCGATTGTTTCCGCCACTTCTCATCCTTCAATGCCATCAGCTTCATCTCCTTCTTTATTAACTCTTCCTTTACCACTAGCAACTGCTACATCATCTCCACCGGCCATAATTGTACGAGAAGAGGATGTCCCTCTCCCCCAGTCCCTAGTTCTTGGGAGTTTGGGCAAAATTACGCCGCCCCCTTAGAAGATCCACATAGGAGGAGGAGTTTTACTCTTTCAGTCTCTACGAATGCAACCTGTTGTCCCAACTGGTGGAACTTGCTAACTATCTGAAGCCTTTGGCTTTAGAAAAGATAGGGAAAAGATATAACCTCTCCCGGGAGAGTTTTTCTTGAACAATACTATGCATAACGCCGCGGCGCTATAGTCTTTGTTTCCTTTATTATCTCTTCTATCTTTGATACAATAGTATTTTGAGTTTGCACTTTTCCTTTCGCAAGCCAATAACAGTAAACAAGAAGATAAAATTATATTGAGCTTTGAATAGAGTGTAGCATATTTTTTAAAGAAAATTCGTTTCTCCTACAATGATAATAGAACTCACTATTTATAGTTGCACCTAGGGAACACGGTCCTAGAATGAAGCTCATCTTTAATGACAATTATAAGGGCCATTGAAGAATGTGTGATGGCAGGCAGTGAATGCCATATTCCTTGTAATAGGCCGCGTATATAATGCTGTAGAATGTTCCTCATTAAATGCTACCGGGTAGCAGGCATTTTATTCATCTTTATGAATGTCATTCTCTTTGGTAACAGACGGGATCGTTGCCTCTGAATTCGACTACATTCTGTATTCTACTCCATGTGCCACTTCCTGATGCGATCATTTATAAACATATTTTACCTATACAAATAGTCCCCCTGCTTTCCTCTGGCATAACTTTGTGTTATCGGAAAGTTGGTAAAAATACCTCTTTTGGAGGGAAATTGACTGACCCCCTCTGAAATATTTCTGACGGTTGACTAGACGTACGTCGCTCCATATTTAATGCCTCGAACACCCGTCATCCCACGATTTAGCATCACTTTTGCTGGTTATTGAGGTAATTATGGCCACGATTTTGGTCGCCTATACCTTTATCCTCCTTTTTCATTTGCACTTCATAATACTCTAAATTTTCTCAAACTTTCTTTACTCAACTGATACTTCGTTTTTAATATTTCTTTAACTTTCTTCTTTGAGAGAAAAAAACCTTCATTCTGATAAAAAATGGCCTCTTCTTCCAGAAACCCAAGTTCTTCAAAGAACAAAGGTAAAGCTGATGATGTTGCTCCTTCTACGATGAGCACTATCATCCCAAAGAATCTAGTCACTACCAAAGATTTTGAAGAGAAGTATCCTTTTGCTCATTCTCGTACATGGGCCTTTAGCGTATACCCTTCTTTTATCCATCCTTTCAGTATCCCTACTATAAAGGAAGACTGCCAATATCAAGATTTGGACATTATCTCCACCGACCCGGCGGAGCAGATAACCTTACCCAAGAATGGTTTTACGTATTTTTACACGTATCCCTTCACTTTGGGAGCGTTTTATTTGGGTGAAGAGCTTGACTCCGTCATCGTGGAGTTTTGCCTCCGCTTCCAGGTGTGCTTTGCACAAGTAAGCCCTTCCTTGTAGAGGACAATTACTTGTCTTTGGTGTCTGTGCGTGGAGACGGGAGAAGAGCATGTCTTAGCTCGAGTGATGAACCTCTATTTCCCCAAGGTCTTCCACGTGGGAATGATAAATTTCAGCACGCAAGATCATCATGCTCTACTATCATCCCAGCCATGGCTCCAGCCTTCCAGAATTATGGAACTGCAGTCGTAAGTCTACCATTTATTTATTCTTCCATTAAAGATCATTCCACATGTTTATGGACCTTTCTTCGTTTACTTATTTTAGTGACTCGGTGGTTCCACCTAAGGTTGATGGTTTGCACCAATGGGTCCAGAAAACTTTGGACGTTACTACACCGGAAACCCGCAAGTGGAAAGAAATGTCTTTTAGATAAGGGTGGAAGGCCAAAAATCATGGTAAGTTAAACTCATCTTGTTTTTACCTTTTCATATAAGGAAGTTGTTTGACCCTTCTCTCCTGTTGAATTCAGGTTTACCCCATGGCTTAATTATCATCCCCGAGGAAGATATTTTGGCTAATTCTGCTGATGCATCTCTTACACAGGCATGTGTCTCTAGGCCTATTTCTGGTGCAAGTGCTTCTTCACGGAGTCCTCGGCCAGAGCACAAAAATCCTAAGAATAGGCGCTCCTCTGCGGCCAGGGGAAAGAATAAGAGAGCAAAGAATGCCACTCCCCAGTCGTCTCTAAAGGTTGTGGTAACGAGCCCACCGACGGGGCTGGCCATAGACACCGTGGTGATTGACGATGATAGTGATGCCTGCAAGGAGGGGGCTTCTCTACATAAAAGACAACGACCTTCCTCAGCTCAACAGACTGCTCAATCTGTTGAGTTAGTTACACCAACTGAGGACGATGCCTCGATGCTCTGGGGGGATTTTTGGATAGTGGAAAATGCCAACTCCCGCTTCTGGATCCAGTCCCTGTTGTCTTTGATTGACGAGCAACCAACAACCAACACTACGCTTGCTGCGACCACTTCTCATCCTTCAATGCAATCAATTTCATCTCCTTCTTTACCAACTCTTCCTTTACCACTAGCAACTTCTACATCATCTCCACCGACCACAATTGTTCGAGAAAAGAATGTCCCTCTCCCCAGTCCCCAGTTCTTGGGAGTTTGGGCAAAATTATGCTACCCCCTTAGAAGATCCGCAAAGGAGGAGGGGTATTACTCTCTCAGTCTCTACGGATGCAACTTGCTGTCCTGACTAGTGGAACTTGCTAACTATCTGAAGCCTTTGGCTTTAGAAAAGATAGGAAAAAGATACAAGCTCTCTCGGGAGAGTTTTTGTTGAACAATGCTATTCAAAACGCCGCAATGATATAGTCTTCATTTCCTTTATTATCTCTTCTATCTTTGTTACAGTAGTATTTTGAGTTTGCACTTTTCGGTTTGCAGGCCAATTTTCTTGCTTCTGGCCTCCAAAGTTGATTTGAGATGAAGAGGAACTTATCTCCAAGCGGGATCAACTTTTGGCCAAGCGGGACCAAACTGTTTCTCACCTATCAGAACTAGAAGCTAAAGCTGCCGAAGTATTTTTATTGGAGGCTTGGTTGCAACAAAGCAAGAAAGAAGTGGAGGCCCTTAGCCAAGAGATCACCTCGTTGATGGTTCAATTTGAAGAAGCTAGGGCCAAAATGGGCTAAAGTTCATAATACTGTTCTTGCTGCATTCGATCACGAGGCTACCTCCATTGAAAGATTAAATAATTTAGAGGCGACCTTGAATTCCAAAACTAAAGAGCTTGCTATTGCCGAGGTGAAGTATGCCAATTGGAGGAGAAGCATAAGAAGATCATTGAGCATAAAGGATTTTTTAGCTCTACTGTTTGTGGTCTCGATGTCAGCCTCCGGTCAATTAGATCCGCAGGGTAAAATCTTTCTGCCAAGGTCGATAAACTTAAAGAAGAACTCAAGCATCAAGCGGCATCCCTCGTTGTTGAAAAAATATACGCTATGTACAACGTGAGAAGAAAAACCTTGGAAGAGGCTAAAGCAGGTGTCATTGACTTTGATGCTAAAATCGCTAAAGCCCGTGAGTTGGAATTGATGATTAAGGCTAAGACATCAAACTGGCAGCAGAGCTACTCACTTCTCTTGTGGCGCGAAAGCTTCTATTCCTCCGGGTTCTAGAGATACAGCTGCTTATTTTTTGATTTCCTTTTCCAACATTTGTACTTGTAGCGTTTGGCACATTCATTGTAAATAAAAACACTTTTTTGCTCATGTATTGTATGAGTTTTCCTTTCTACATACTTCCATTTAAGCATTTGTGCAAGTTTGATGTTAGCATCCTTTTTCACTTAAGTATTTTGCACAAGTTTTACTGTTTGCATATGATCATGCAAGGCCTTCGGTGCATTTTTCCCTGAAGGCATTTGGATTCCGGGCATAAGTCCATCCGAAACCAACCCTTTAACATGGGGGTTTTCATAAAAGTGGGCCCTCTTATGTTTATGGTGCTCTTGAAAAGGACATCTCCTGTTTATTACGACACTAGCATTTGAAGTAGTAGTTTAACTTTCAATGACAAAATCAATTTATCGTTTAGACGAGAAATAAGATAGAAATAAAAAACTTTACTTTATTCCTTCCATTTTCAAATGTACATAAGCATTGTTGTGTTGAAAAGAAATTTCCATTTCTTGTGGCTAACTTGTATAACTTGTTTCTACAGGACTAGTCATGCAGTCCCTGGTCCCGATGATACAACTATGCTTTTAGGTTTCATATTCCGGTCGAAGCAGAAGTCGTTGTTGCCGTATCCTTATATCATCCCCCCTAGTGTTCGAATGCGAAGAATGCATATTTGAACACTAGAAGTTTTACACCTTCGAGGATTCCACTAGTGAATTGCTAGATAATATTCATTCTGGTAACAAACTTTACTTCCCCTTAAGAATTTATGCTATCGAGCCAAAGATTAACCAGCAATCCCCCAATGGCTTATACTTGTGAATGGTCGGGTAATCTTTGTTGTATAGCAAACTTAGCTTCCCAATAGGAACTTTACTATCGAGCAAAAGACTGTCTAACCGCTCCGTAGTGGTTCTTCACTTATGTGCCTTGTCATTAAAAGGTCTTATTATTGTTGTTGAAACTTCCTTCGTAGTATGCTTTCTTTTGCTGCCTCGTTAAAAACCTTGCGAGAAAAACTCAATTGGAACAAAAGTTGGATGAAGGGAAAATGAGTGCACCACATACTTTCAGTACAAGTGATATTCCTTAGCAAAAGTATCTCTTGAGGTATGCCTCATTCTAGTTGCTTGACAACTTTTCTCCATCTTGATTCTCCAACTCGTATGATCCTTTCCCAGTGACACCTGGAACCCAATAGGGGTCTTCCTATGTCGGACCTAGCTTCCCTACATTGAGTTCTCGGGTGTTTTGAGTCACTTTCTTTAAAAATAAATCTCCCACTTTGAAATAACGGAGGCTGGCCCTTCAATTGTAATATCTTTCTATTCTCTGTCTTTGAGCTGCCACCCTTATATCTGCCAAGTCCCTACGTTCATCAAGCTGCTCAAAATTGACCAACATTGCTTCTTATTTGTTTCTTTATTTGCCCGGAAGTATCTCAGTGTAGGCTACCCTACTTCCACCGGGATCAGGGCTTCTGCTTTGTACATAAGGGAAAAAGGAGTATCTCCCATGCTCGATTTGGCTGTTGTTCGGTACGCCCATAATACACCTGGAAATCAGGCCATTTACCTTTAGCTGCTTCCAATCTCTTTTTGAGATTTTGTATAATCAATTTGTTCGTTGATTCAGCTTGACCATTCACCCAGATGATAGGGTGAAGATGTGATCTTTTTGATTTTCAAGTCTTCAAGGAACTTTGTGATTTTTGTGCTTATAAATTGCGGCCCATTGTCACAAGATGTCTCTTTTGGTATCTTAAATTTGCAAATTGTTCTCCTACAAGAAATCCACTACTTCACGTTCATCGATCTTCTTATAAGGACATGTTTCAACCCACTTAGAAAAATAGTCAGTTAAAATCAAAAGAAACCTTACCTTACCAGGGGCCGATGGTAGCGGTCCGACAATATCCATTCCCCACTTCATAAACGACCATGGAGATAAAATTAAGTGCAATGGTTCTACTGGTTGATGTGCCGACAGTGCGTATCATTGACACTTATCGCATTTTTTAACATAAGCTTTGTCGTGTTTTTCCATTCTGGGCCAATAATATCGTACCCTTACTTATTTTATTACTAAGGAGTCTTCCCCCGAATGATTTTCACAAATACCTTCGTGGACTTATCGTATAACATAGTTAGCTTTGGTGGCTCCCAAACATCGGGCCAGCGGGCCTTGGAAAGATTCCTGTATATAATCATATTTGAAACTATATCACCCTACTTTAGTGTGCAGAGCCTGGGATACCTTGGGATCGTCAGGAAACTCTCTGTGCTCGAGGTAATCAATAACATCTTTCTTCCAGTCCTAGACCAAATTAGTCACATTTACCTCGTAGTAGTTATCTGCGTCCAGAATCTAGTTCATAGGATGTACGACTATACCGGAGTCCGATCCCTACATTTCCGTAGACAAGCCAAGGTTAGATAATGCATCCATTTTTGCATTTTCTTCCCTCGGGGTATACGCAATTGACCACTCCCATAACCGAGCAAGCAAATCCTGAACCTTCACTATAGATTGCTGCCTGCGTTCCTCTTTGGCCTCGAAGATCCCATAGATCTGACTTACCACCAGCTGAGAGTCGCATTTGATTTCAATGAGCTTGGAATTAGTCCCTAAGCCAATTCAAGCTCTGTATCAAAGCTTCATACTCCGCTTTATTGTTAGTCAGAGGAATTGTTCTTATGGCCTACCTTAGGGTTTCTCTCGAAGGTGTGGTTAATACTCTGACGAGCCCGGATCCTTTTACATTAGAAGATCTATCTGTAAATAGGGTTGAAACTCCTGATGTCGATTCTAACACCATCACTTATTCTTTGGTTGCCAAAGGTAACAATCCCGGACTATAATCGAGACACAAAGTCGGCCAAAACTTGTGACTTAATTGCAGTCCTAGGTTTATATTCTATGTCAAATTCGCTCATTTCGACAGCCCACTTGGCCAACTGATAAGTGGGAATTTTGACTCAAGTGCGGACCGTAGATTTCTATCTATGGCCAGAGTATGTTAGGGAAAATCAGTAGATCCCCAGTGAAAAGTGCGGACTCCTCAATTATTGTGCGGTCGCGGAAGCTACTCAAGATCCAAAGTTCAGAGAGTTCATTTCAAGCTCAAAAATAAATGCGTACCGAAAAATAATTGTGCGGCTGTAGAAATTAGGTAAGCGACCGCACTCAGGAAATGTGTGGTCCGCAGAAGAGCCTAGTGCGGTCGCACCCAGAATTGTGCGGACTGTAGAACATGAGAGATGCGGCCGCAATCCACCGCACATAAAATTTTGCAGCCGCATAACCTCTAAAAGGCATTTTTGTCCGAAAATTCTAACTTTGTATAAATAGACTACTTTCACGAAATTAGGTTAAGTATTGAATATTGAAACTTCTGTAGCCGTTTTCCCTTACTGTTTTAGGAAACTTTAGCTTACTTTGGTGATTTAATATTGGATTTTTATCTTTTAATCTTTCAATATGAGTTTTATCTTATTTTCTTCTCTAATTTCTTCTATATCCATTATGAGTAGCTAGATTTGTAACTAGAGTTGTGACCCATCCCTAGTGTGTAAACCTAATGGGTGTTTAATTTATGGCTTGTTTATGGTTGGGTGTTTTTTATTTTAGCCTTGTTCTTGCTTTTAGTTGTATAATTAATGGTTGCAAACATTAGTTCATGCCTATTTGACTTGGTCTCTTCTTAAGAAAGAGAGACTTAGTCTAGGAAAACAAAGCTAACAAGAATTTGGGATGAAATCAAGAGATTGATAGTCCCAATTAAAGGGTTGAACCTAGAGCTAGTAAAACCCTATTTGAGCATTTTATCAACCGTTTTGTTCAATACCCATTTGGACTTGAGGAAGCCAAATTGAGAAAAATTACTCTCTTACTGAGATGTATTGAGTGGGTACTTGAGTGTTGATAGCTATAATACACCCCGACCAACAAAACAAGCTTTAGAGTCTACAACCCATTAGGCAAACACCTAGGTAAAAGTCATAGCCCTAGCCCTCGTATAGTATTTGAAAACAACAACAAAAACACAATTTCTTAGTTTCAATTATTTGAATTTCAATCTTAGTTTAATTTAGACCTAGAATCAACAAATTTGTGGAAGTGTAATCAAAGATAGTTCAAGCTCATTCGTCAATATATATATACTTCTAAATCCCATTCATATAGCTCTCTATGGAATTTGACCTCGACTCTAAGTTGAGTATTACTATTGCATCGACCATTTCACTACCTCAAATAGGGGTGTGACTTGGACGAGATCAATTTTTGGCGCCGTTGTCGGGGAGCTAAAAATGGATTTAGCTATATATTTGGTTTTTGTGTGTGAATTGTCTTCCTTTCCTTCAGTGTTACTATTTTTTTTGTGAAACAATTATAGGGGAAACAATGGCTCTCAACAACAATGATCCTCTTGGAAACATGCCTATGGGGAATGTGGACATGGAAAATGACCAAGTTGAAGAGGTTCCTCTTGAACCTCAAGCAAATAGACGGGACTGACCGCCACAAGACAGTGTTCCCGTTCCACTCCCACCTCCACCAAGAGCGGCTCCACATCGGGTGTTGCCGAATAAAAGGTATGCAAGTTCCATAGTCCCTCCCCACATTAGGGCAGGCAACTTTCAAATCACAAATGATATGCTCACCTTGTTAGAGCAATGTGGATTCTTCATCGCGGATCCGAATCAAAATGCGTACAAACACTTTTGTGGACACTTGCTGGGGGAGTAAACAGACAAACGTCTCCGGGGATGCTTTAAGATTGAGGCTATTCCTTTTCTCTCTATGGGGGAAAGCTTTGGATTGGTTAGAAAGGTTGCCAAACCATACTTGGGATGAATTGGCAGAGAAATTAATTTATACATTCTTTTCTCCTGGGCATATGGCTACTCTTAGAGATGAGATTATATCATTCAAACAAGAACCCAATGGTCCGTTGCATGAGATATGGATGAGGTACCGAACTATGGTGAAAGAGTGCCCGAATAATGACATGACGGAGGCTATGATTCAACAAACTTTCTATAGGGGGATCAATACTACAAATCAATGCGTGGTCAACCAACTTGCCGGTGGAAATTTCATGACAACACCATATGCCGAAGCTTGTGAGATCTTAGATGAAATGGCGGATACTTCATGTGATGACCTGATAGGTCATATTATATTTTAGAATCTAATTCTGTGCTTTGAAGCTTTAAATACCTTATTTTAGCCTACCTCGAATTATGTGTACAGTTCAGGCATTTTTCCTAAAAGCTTTTATGTTAAAAACTAATAAAAATATGAAAATTTTGCTTGGAAATCCATTCGAGTTGACTTCGGTCAACTTTTTGAGAAAACAGACCCGAATTCATATTTCGTTAGTCTTAGTGGGTTCGTGTCATATTTGGGACTTGAGAGTATGCCCGAAATCGAATTCAGAAGTCCCTAGCCTGAGTTATCGGACTTCGTTGAAATTTAAAAGTTAAAGGCTTAATGACTTTGAAATGTTTGACCAATGTTGACTTTTTGGATATCGGATATGTATTTTGGTTCTGGAATTCGGTGTAGGTCCAATACTATATTTATGACTTGTTTGTCGAATTTGGTGAGAAATAGAGTTGGTTTGACGTGATTCGGACGTTCGGTTGTAAAAATAGAAGTTTCAAAGTTTTCTTGAAAATTTCATTTGATTTGGTGTTTAATTAGTAATTCTAGGTGTTATTTTGGCGATTTGATCGCACGAGCAAGTTCGTATGCTGCTATTAGACTTGTGTCCACTTTTAGTTTAGAGCCCTAAGGGCTCGGGTGAGTTTTGGATAGGCTACGGAGTGAATATTGGACTTAGAACTCAGCTGGTTGTGCAGTTTCTGTAACTGGTGTCTGATCTCGCATTTGCGAGACAAGTGTTCGCATTTGCAAACATTCCCCCATGCTGATAGGCTCACAATTGCGTGCAAATTCTTTGCATTTGTGAAGAGTACCTAGGTCAGTCTTAGTTCGAATTTGAGATCAAGAGTTCACATTTGCGGGGAGACAAGAGTTCACATTTGTGAACAAATCTTCGCATTTGCAAAGTGGGATAGGGGGAGGCATTGATCGCAAATGCGATCAAATGGCCGCATTTGCGGAGATCATAGTTCACATTTGCAAACCGTTCTTTGCATTTGCAAAGAAAGAAGAGATGTGAAGGTCTTTGCATTTGCGATTGATTCTTCGCATTTGCGGGGTTCGCATTTACGAGCCCCAGGTCACAAATGCAACATCTACAACTGATCAAATGGGACTTAGATTGGATTTTTGCTCGTTCTTCAAAATTTCAAAACAAGAAAACCCTTGAGGTGATTTTTGAAAGAACATTTCTTCCCCAAATCATTGGTATGTGATTTTAAACTAGTTTCTTTCAATCTTTCACTAAATTTCCTAAGATTTCAACCAAAAAACTTGTGTTTTCATGGTGGAAATTGGGGGTTTTTGGTAGAATTAAGGATTTATGTAAATGGGGATTTATACCTCAAATTGAGGTTGGATTCCAAAACAAATTACATAACCGGGCTCTGAGGTGAGTGGGTAATCGGGTTTTGGTCCGAATTTCGGCTTTGGATCAAGAGGGTTGGGGAGTTGACTTTTTTGACTTTTTCAATAATGGTCTAAATTGAATCCTTTGCAATCATAGGTAGTTCCTAAGGCTTAATTTGAATCGTTTGGTTGGTAATTTGCTAGATTCTATTGGTTCATAGGCTTGATTGAAAGGCAAAGCTTTGATTGAGCTTTGAGTGGACCTTTTGGAGCGAGGTAAGTGTCGTGGTTAACCTTGACTTGAGGGAATAAGACCTATTTGTTTATTTGATACATCTTTAGATGTTGGGTACAACGTATATGTTAGGTGACGAGTACTTATGCGTTGTCGTCGGGTTAAAACATGCGGTTGGGACTTGATTTCTTGCAATTATTACTTTCTTTGGTCTCGTTGTCCATGATTAGACTAGTTATTTATTAAATAGATCGTTTTTATCATGTTTATAGGTTTTTTGGTAATAATTGAGTATTGACTCACAATTGAGATTTGGTATTGTGGAACCACTGTTGAAGTAAGGCTTGTTATTGTTATTCTATCTCCCTGTTGTTACTTGTTCATCGTTAGATGGTAAGGGAGAGTGTTAATGCACGAAGGATGATGTCGTGCCATATTGTGAGTGTTAATACATGAAGGGTGATGTCGTGCCATGTTATAAGAGTTAATGCACGAAGGGTGATGTCGTGTCGTATCTATTGATTTATATTGTGAGGTTGAGAGTAAAAGCATGAAGGGTGATGTTGTGCAGTTTCATTGTTTCACTATGAGGTTGAGAGTAAAAGCGCGAAGGGTGATACCGTGCACTTTTCTTTATTGTGTTTAACTGTTTTCACGGGTTAAAGGTATATTGCCTGTTCTGGTTATCATTCAGCTGTATCTCTCATATCTTGTATCCTATTTAGCGTGTCCCCTCCCGATATTACTTGTCTAGATTTTATTTGTTGTTATCTTCTACATATATTATCAATTTCACAGGTTTATTATGTAGGTGTCTTGTCATAGCCACGTCACTAATTCATTGAGGTAGGCTCGACACTTATGAGTACATAGGGTCGGTTGTACTCATACTACATTCTGCACTTCTTATGCAGATTTTGGTACCGGTCCTAGCTGATCGTGAGGTTAGCAGTTGGACTTGGTTGTCGGAGACCCAAGGTATATCTGCTGATACCTTGGAGTACCTTCCTATTTTCTTTATGTTACTGTTTCCTTTCTCTCAGAACAGTTGCATTTTCTTTCAGACTTTGTTTGTAGTAAATCTTAGAAGCTTATGAATCGTGACTCTAGATATGAATTGTATCAGTTATTATGGGTTTTATGTTATTCCGCAATTTAGTTTTAGCTTCTATTTAGCTTAATTGTTCTATTATTAAAATTGACTAAAGTTGGTTTTAAGAATCCTCCTCTAACGTTGGCTTGCGTAGCAAGTGAAATGTTAAGCGCCATCATGGTCCCGAAGGTGAAAATTTTGGGTCGTGACAAGTTGGTATCAGAGCACTAGGTTTCCTAGGTCTCACAATTCACGAGCAGGTTTAGTAGAGTCTAGAGGATCGGTACGGAGACGTCTGTACTTATCTTCCAGAGACTATAAAGTTTAGGAAGAAATTTGACTTCTATTCTTCTCTGTCGTGCAATTTTGTTCCCTCATTGTAAATTGAACTCTTCTACTCTTGTTCCCTCGTAGATGGCGAGAACACTTACAACATCTTCAGCTGAGCAGCAGCTATAGCCCCTAGTGGCAGCTTCTATGAGGGGGAGAGGTCGAGGCCGAGGCCGAGGCTGTGGCAGAGGCCGAGGCAAGGGCATAACTCAGCCTAGAGCTCGATAACATCACCATCATTGGAGCCTCAAGTAGAGTTTGACGAGGAGATTCCATCCTAGACTGTTCCTGTAGGACCAGCTCAGGTCCCGGAGGGGTTCATTGCCACCTAGTGCTTCAGGACGCTTTGGTCCGTTTGGTGGGCCCTATGAAGAGTGCGGCTCAAACTAGCACATTTTCCATGGCACCAACCGTTTCTCAGGCTGGAGGAGGACCATAGATTCATGCTACTCACACCCCGGAGCAGATGGCTTCCCAGTATCAGACTCCAGTAGCTCAGCCAGTTGGAGTGGTTCAGCCGATGGTTGTGGCATAGTCCGGTGTTGGGCAAGCTATGGCTTCTGAAGGCTTATTGAGGTTGGACAAGTTCAACAAGCTATTTCTAGTTCACTTAAGTGTTGTACCTTCTGAAGACCCACAATATTATCTTGATCGTTGCCATGAGGTTCTGCAGAACATGGGGATAGTTGATACCAATGGGGTCGATTTTGCTATGTTTAAGATGACGAGTTCCGCCAAGAGATGATGGAAAGATTTTGTTTCAACCAGACCAGCTGGGTCGCTTACTCTACTTGGGACCAGTTCACTTAGATATTTCTTAAGAAGTTCCTCCCCGTCATATTGAGAGAGGATTATCGCAGGCAGTTCGAGCGTCTCCAATAGGACAGTATGTTTGTCACTGAGTGTGAGACCCGTTTTGTAGATCTAGCCCATCATGTTATTCTTCTACTTCCTACAAAGAGAGAGAGAGAAAGAGAGGGCGAGGAGGTTTATTGAGGGACTTTCTCAGTGTATCAGGTTGCAGATGGCCAAGGAGATTGGGAGTGAGATTTCTTTTCAGACATCTACCAATGTTGTCAGGCGAGTCGAGATGGTTCTTTCACAGGGGGAGGTTAGGGATCTGACAAGAGGCCTCATCATTCCAGTGGGTTTAGCAATTCCTCGTCTAGAGGCAGTGGTACTTTTGGTAGAGGCCATCCTCCCCAGCCGTTTCATTCAGCACTCTACGCATCTCATAGTGCTTCGGGTGGTCGTGGCCCTCATATGCCTTATTCCAACCAGCTAGCCTATAGTGCACCACCAGATTCTATTAGAGCACCTCCACTCCAGAGTTTTCAGGGTGGTTACTCAGGTTGACAAGGTCAGTTTCAGGGTCAACAACCATATCATCAGAGGTCCTGTTAAACTTGTGGTGATCCGAGGCACATTGCTAGATTTTTCCCTCGTGCATCGAGTAGTTCACAACATCAAGGTTCTCGTGCCATGTTCCAGGCATCGAGTGCTTTACCGCCCGCTCAGCCAGCTAGATGTAGGGGTCAAGCAGCTAAAGGTTGTGGTCAGACCATTAGAGGTGGAGGTCAGGCTGCTAAAGGTAGAGGCCAACCACCTAGGACCCGTTCTAGAGATGTAGTTCAGAGTGGTGGGACCCAGCCCCGATTCTATGCTTTTCCAGCCAGGCCTAAGGCCGAGTCTTCTAACGCCGTTATCACAGGTACTGTTTCAGTTTGTAGTAGAGATGCTTCAGTTTTATTTGATCCGAGTTCTACTTATTCCCATGTGTCATCTAATTTTGTTTCATATTTTGTTGTGTCTCGTGGTTCTTTGAGTGCTCCAGTGTATATGTCCACACCTATGAGAGATGCTATTGTTGGAAATCGTGTTTATCGTTCATGTGTGTTTACCATTGAGAGTCTTGAGACTAGTGTAGATCTTTTAATTCTTGATATGGTAGATTTTGGTGTTATCTTGGGTATTGATTGGCTGTCACCTTATCACGCTATATTGGATTGTCATGCCAAGACGGTAACCTTAGCCTTTCCAGGGTTGCCTCGATTAGAGTGGAGAGAGGCTGCTGGACATTCTACTAGCAGGGTTATCTATTATATGAAGGCACGATGTATGGTCGAGAAGGGGTGTCTAGCTTATTTGGCTTATGTCCACGATTCTAGTACGGAGGTTCCTTCCATGGATTCTGTACCAGTGGTCCGTGAATTTCCGAAGGTATTTCCTGTAGACCTGCTGGAGATGCCACCCGACAGGGATATCGACTTATGTATTGACTTGGCTCTAGGAACTTAGCCCACTTATATTCTGCCATACCGTATGGCCCCGCCAGAGTTGAAAGAATTGAAGGAGCAGTTGCAAGATTTGCTTGATAAGAGTTTCATAGACCTAGTGTCTCGCCCTAGGGTGCGCCCATGTTGTGAAGGAGAAATATGGATTGATGAGGATGTGCATAGACTACAGGCAGTTGAACAAAGTCACCAACAAGAACAAGTATCCATTGCCGAGGATTAATGACTTATTTGATCAGCTTTAGGGTGCCAATGTGTTTTCAAAGATCGGTTTAAGGTCTGGCTACCATCCGTTGAGGATTAGGGCATCTGATGTCCCTATGATAGCCTTTCGGACTCGGTATAGGAATTATGAGATTTTGGTGATGTCATTTAGGCTGACAAATGCCCCAACAACATTTATGGATTTGATGAACCGGGTGTTCAAGTCGTATATGGATTCTTTTGTGATTGTGTTTATTGGTGATATCGCAATCTACTCCCGTAGTCGTGAGGAGCACAAGCAACATCTTCGGATTATACTTCAGACTTTGAGAGACAGCCAATTATATGCTAAGTTTTCAAAGTGTTAGTTTTGGTTGGATTTAGTCACTTTCTTGGGGCACGTTGTATCACCAGAGGGCATTCAGGTAGACCATAAGAAGATTGAGGCAGTTCAGAACTGGCCTAGACCTACTTCAACTAGGGAGATTCGGAGTTTCTTGGGTTTGGCGGATTATTACCGTCGGTTTGCGGAGGGGTTATCATCTATAGTAGCCTCATTAACCAGGTTAACCCAGAAGGGTACCCCGTTCAGATAGTCACACAAGTGTGAGGCAAACTTTCAGAAGCTCAAGACTGTTTTGACTATGGTGCTGGTGTTGGTGTTGCCCACAGGTTCAGGATCTTATACGGTATATTGTGATGCATCTCATATTGAACTTGGTGTGGTATTGATGCAGGATGGCAGGGTGATTGCATATGCGTCACGACAGCTGAAAGTTAACAAAAAGAATTACCATGTTCATGACCTAGAGCTGGTAGCCTTTGTTCATGCGTTGAAGATTTGGAGGCACTATCTTTACGGCGTGCCGTGTGAGGTATTCATAGATCATCAGAGCTTGCAGTATTTGTTCAAGAAGAAGTAGCTCGATTTGAGGTAGAGGAGGTAGTTGGAGCTATTGAAAGACTTTGATATCACCATCTTGTATCATCCCGGGAAGACTAATATAGTGGCCGGTGCTTCGAGTAGAAAGTCAGCGAGTATGGGCAACCTTGCATGCATTCCAGTCGGTGAGAGACCTCTTGCATTAGATGTTCATGCCTTAGCTAATCAGTTTATGAGGTTTGATGTTTCTGATCTCAACGGTGTTCTAGCTTGTACAATATCTCAGTCTTCCTTATTTGAGTGCATTGGAGATCGGTGGTATGATGACCCTCATTTTCTCGTACTTAGACACAATACAACATAGTGATGCCAAGAAGGTTACAGTCAAAGATGGAGTTTTAAGGATGCAGGGTCATGTTTGTGTACCTAATGTGGATGGACTTCGTGAGTTGATTCTTGAGGAGGCCTACAGTTCCCAGTATTCCATTCATCCGGGCGCCGCTAAGATGTATCAGGACTTGCGGCAGCATTATTGGTAGAGGAGGATGAAGAAGGATATTGTTGCGTATGTAGCTCGGTGTTGATTAGCAAGTAAAGTGTGAGCATCAGAGACCTAGTGGTTTGCTTCAGAAGTTTCAGATTCCTAAGTGGAAGTGTGAGCATATCACTATGGATTTCGTTGTTGGACTCCCACGGACTTAGAGGAAGTTCGATGCAGTTTGGATTATTGTCGATAGGGTGACCAAGTCAACACACTTCATTCCTGTGGTAGTTACTTATTCTTCAGAGCGGTTAGCAGAGAATAATATCCGCGAGATCGTCCGTCTTCACTGTGTGCCCGTGTCTATCATTTCTGATCGAGGTACCTTTTCACCTTGAACTTTTGGAGAGCAATACAACATGAGTTGGACACATAGGTTGAGTTGAGCACATCGTTTCATCCTCAGACAGACGGACAGTTCGAGCGCAATATTCAGATATTGGAGGATATGCTCCGTGCCTATGTTATACTTTGGAGGTTCCTGGGATCAATTCTCGCCACTTGTGGAGTTTGCCTACAACAATAGTTATCAGTGGAGCTTTCAAATGGCTCACTCTGAGGCATTATACAGTAGGCGAGGCCGATCGCCAGTTGGATGGTTCGACTAGAGGGAGGCTCGGTTATTGGGTAATGATTTAGTACAGGATGCCTTGGACAAGGTCAAGATTATTCAGGATCGAATTCGCATAGCTCAGTCCAGGCAGAAGTGTTATGCCGACCGTAGAGTTCGTGATGTTGCATTTATGGTCGGAGAAAGAGTGTTGCTCCGGGTATCACCCATGAAGGGTGTAATGAGGTTTAGGAAGAACGGAAAGTTGAGCCCTAGGTTTATCAATCATTTTGAAATTCTTGAGAGAATGGTAGAGGTGGTTTGCAGGCTTGCGTTACCACCTGGTTCATCAGCAGTTCATCCGGTGTTCCACGTGTAAGATTTCAGCTCTGTCCAGTTGGAAAAGGAGTTGACTTATGAGGAGAAGCCGGTGGCTATTCCAGCCTGACAGATTTGTCAGTTATCCTTCAGTTCGAGTGTAGTGGAGAGGTTAGCTCATCGAGGTACCTACTGGGGAGTCCGAGTCGAACATGCGGAGTAGATATCCTAACCTTTTCACTAGTCCAGTTACTTTTCTACATCCGTTCGAGGAAAAACGATTGTTTTATAGGTGGAGAATGTGATGTCCCGATAGGTCATCCTATGTTTTAGAACGTAATTCTGCATTTTGTAGCCTTAAATACCTCATTTTAGTCTTTCTCTATTTGTGTGTGCAGTCCGTGCATTTTACTAGAAATCTTTTATGTTATAAATTGATAAAATATGAAAACATTGCTTGCAAATCCATTCGAGTTGACTTCGAACAATGTTTTGAGCACACAGACCCGGATTTGTGTTTTAACTGTCCCAATGGGTCTGTGTCATGATTTGGGACTTGGGTATATGCCCGAAAATGAATCGGAAGTCCCTAACCCGAGTTATCGGGCTTTGTTGAAATTTGAAAGTTAAAGGCTTAATGACTTTGAAATGTTTTACCATGTTTGACTTTTCGGATATCGAGTCTGTATTTTGTCTCTGGAATCCGTTATAGGTCCAATTTTATATTTATGACTTGTCTTTCAAATTTGGTGAAAAACAGAGTTGGTTTGACATGATTCAGACGCCTGGTTGTGAAAATAGAAGTTTCAAAATTTTCTTAAAAATTTCATTTGATTTGTTGTTCAATTAGTAGTTCTAGGTGTTATTTTGGCGATTTGATCGCGCGAGCAAGTACGTATGATGTTTTTAGACTTGTTTGCACTTTTGGTTTAGAGCCCTCTGGGCTCTAGTGAGATTAGGATAGGCTACAAAGTGAAATTTGGACTTAGAACTCAGCTGGTTCTGCAATTTCTGTAACTGGTGTCTGATCTTGCATTTGACAGACTAGTGTTCACATTTGCGAACATTCCCCCATGCTGACAGCCTTGCAATTTCGAGCAAATTCTTCGCATTTGTGAAGAGTACTTGGGCCAGCCTTAGTTCGCATTTGCGATCAAGAGTTCACATTTGCGGGGAGGCCAGAGTTCACATTTGCAAACACATCTCTACATTTGCAAAGTGGGAGAGGGGGAGGCAGTGATCGCAAATGCGTTCATATGGTCGCTTTTGCAGAGATCATGGTTCGCATTTGCGAACTATTCTTCGTATTTGCAAAGAAAGTAGAGATGTAAAGGCCTTCGCATTTGCAATTTATTCTTAGCATTTGCGTTGGACATCTGCAACTGATCAAATGGGACTTAGACGGGATTTTTGCTCATTCTTCAAATTTTCAAAACACGAAAATCCTAGAGCCAATTTTGCAAAGAACTTTTCTTCCCCAAATCACTGGTAAGTGATTCTAATCTAGTTTCTTTCAATCTTTCACTACATTTCCTAAGATTTTAACCAAAAATCTTGTGTTTTCATGGTGGAAATTGGGGGGATTTAGACCTCAAATTGAGGTCGGATTCCAAAATAAATTACATAACTAGGCTCGGTGGTGAATGGGTAATCGTGTTTTGATCCGAATTTTGGGTTTGGACCAAGCGGGCCCGGGAGTTGAATTTTGATGACTTTTTCAATAATGGCCTAAATTGAATTTGTCGCAATCATGCGTAGTTCCTAAGGCTTAATTTGAATCGTTTGGTTAGTAATTTGCTGGATTCTATTGGTTCGGAGGCTTGTTTGAAAGGCAAAGCTATGATTGAGCTATGAGTGGACCTTTTGGAGCGAGGTAAGTGTCGTGGTTAACCTTAACTTGAGGAATAAGACTTGTTTGTCTATTTTCTACATGTTTAGATGTTGGATACATTGTATATGTGAGGGTGACGAGTACTTATAAGTTGTCTTCGGGTTAAAGCTTGCGGGTGGGACTTGATTTCTTGCAATTATTGCTTTCTTTGATCTCGTTGTCCATGTTTAGACTAGTTATTTGTTAAATTGATCGTTCTTATCATGTTTATAGGTTTTTTGGTTATAATTGAGTATTGATTCAAAGTTTAGATTTGGTATTGTGGAACCACTATTAAAGTAAGGCTTGTTATTGTAATTTTATTTCTCTGTATTTACTTGTTCATCATTATATGGTAAGGGATAGTGTTAATGCACGAAGGGTGATACCGTGACATGTTATGAGAGTTAATACACGAAGGGTGATGTCTTGTCGTATCTATTGATTTATATTGTGAGGTTGAGAGTTTATCATTCAGCTGTATCTCTCGTATCTTATATCCCCTTTAGCATGTCCCCTTCCCGATATTACTTGTCTTGCTTTATTTGTTGTTATCTTGTACATATACTATTAATTTCACAGGTTTATTATGTAGGCGTCTTATCATAGCCTCGTCACTACTTCGTCGAGGTTAGGCTCGACACTTACGAGTACATTGGCTCAGTTGTACTTATACTATACTCTGCACTTCTTGTGCAGATTTTGGTATTGGCCCTAGCTGATCGTGAGGTTAGTAGTTCGAGTTACTTGTCGGAGACCCAAGGTAGATCTACTAGCGTCCGTAGACCCTGGAGTCCCTTCCTAGTTTCTTTATTTTACTATTTCCTTTCTTTTAGAACAGTTGTATTTTCTTTCAGACTTTGTTTGGAGTAAATCTTAGATGCTCATGATTTGTGACTCCAGATCCGAATTGTATTAGTTATTATGGGTTTTATGTTATTCCACAATTCAGTTTTAGCTTGTATGTAGCTTAATTGTTTCTGATACTACCAATCAATGCATGGTCAACCAACTTGCCGGTGGAAATTTCATGACAACGCCATATGCCGAAGCTTGTGAGATCTTAGATGAAATGGCGGATACTTCATTGGCATGGCAAAGTAGAGCAAATGTTCTTCAAGGTGATCCAAACGTGATTCACCTACATAAAGAATTGCATGATCATGGGCAAGCAATTGCCGAGTTGACCACCACAATGAATCAATTAGCCAAGGCTCAACTTCAACAAGTGCAAGGTCCTAAGCAAGTCAATGCAATGGAGGGAGTTAATATGATGGTAAACAAGAGAAGGCAAAAGGGTCCTCAAGTGCAAAACCGTGCGGGACATTATGTTCAAGAAGATAGTGGGTTTGATCAAGATGAATCTTACAATGAACAAGAAGAGCAACTTCCAAGGGCAAAGAAACAATTCTCAAGGCCCGAATCAACAACAATGGAGACCTCATGATAATCAAGGGAATTGGAAGTCTAGTAATCAAGGTAATTGGAATGGTGGTAACAACCAAGGGAATTGGAACAATCAAAACAATCAAGGTAATTGGAATGGTCAAAATAACCAAGGCAATAGTCAAGGATATTGGAGAGAAAACAACAAAGGGGGATGGAATATTAACCAAGGCAATTGGGCATCGGGTTTTCAAAAGCCCCCGATGTATTAACAACCGAGCAACTCTCCTCCTTATCCTTCCCATGGTCCAAGCTCTTCCAACAATGAGATGGGATGAATTGAGAACATGTTCAAAAAAATGATGGAGAAGAATGCCGACTCCAATGCTCAACTACCCTCTCACAACACTTCAATTCATAATTTGGAAGTTCAATTGGGGCAAATCTCACAAGCTTTAAACACTCTTCCTAAGCGGGCACTACCAAGTGATGAGGTAGTGAACCCAAAGGGTGGGAACAACACGGGACATGCCATGACAGTTACTATAAGGATTGGAAAAGGTGGGGACGCAACCACCTCAAGACAAAGGAAAATTGTGGATGATGAGCAAGTGGTACATGAAGATGAGATTCCAAACAATGAGGTGCACGCAAATGATGAAGTGAGGATCGATATTGATGACAATGTGTAGGAGACTCGAGAAGAAGTGAACCTGTCTAGGGAGCACATTGATGACATACTGAAACCGGTAGTGCCAAAAGCTAAGGCACTAATGCCAAGTCCTCCTCCTCCATATCATCAAAGTCTTGCCAAGCAAAATGGCGAGATCCAATTCAAAAAGTTTGTTGACATGATGAAGAGTCTGTCTATTAATGTGCCATTAGTTGAGGCTTTGGAGCAAATACCGGGTTACGCAAAGTTCATAAAGGACTTGATGACAAAGAAGAGGTCGATGAAGTGTGAAACTATAAAGATGACACATTAAGTGAGTGCAATTGTGCACTCAATGTCTCCCAAATTGGAAGATTCCGGTACTTTCACAATCCCTTGTACCATTGGAAGTGCTGACTTTGCAAAAGCTCTTTGTGATCTTGGGGCAAGTATAAATTTGATGCCCTATTTGGTTTTCAAGACTTTAGGAATTGGGCAACCAAGACCCACATCTATGAGATTACAAATGGGGGATCGTACTATGAAGAGACCGTTGGGTATAATTGATGATGTTTTGGTTCGTGTTGATAAATTCATTCTCCCGACGGATTTTGTTATTCTTGATTGTGAGGTTGATTATGAGGTGCCAATCATTCTTGGGAGACCTTTCCTTGCTACGGGGAAGTCTCTAGTTGATGTGGAAGCCGAAGAACTTACATTCCGGATTGGTGATGAAAAGGTGGTTTTCCATGTGTGCAAGTCTATGAGGCAACCCAATAGCAATGAGGTATGCTCTTTCGTGGACTTGGTGATCAATGTGATCATTGATCAAACAAGTGCCATGATGAATGTTGATGATACTTTGGAGGCCGTATTGCTCAATTGTGACGATAAAGAAATGGAGTGTTACGTGGAATGTGTGAACTCTTTGCAAGGGATGGAGTCATACACTTATGTGCGCCGCAAATTGTCCTTGGATCTTGAGAATAGAACCACTTCTCCAACAAAGTCTTCAATTGAGGAGCCTCCGGTCTTGGAGTTGAAGCCATTCCCTCCACATCTTCGGTATGAATTTCTTGGCCCTTCTTCTACTTTACCTGTTATTATTTCCTCTTATTTGACTAACGTGCAAGTAGATTCCACATTGGCGGTGCTATAAAAGAGGAAGAAAGCTATTTAATGGACTTTGGCAGATATTCGGGGGATAATCCCCGCATATTGCATGCATAGGATTCATTTGGGGGAAGGTGCCAAACCATCTATTGAACATCAAAGGAGACTCAATGAATCCATACAGGAGGGTGTCAAGAAGGAGATCATCAAGTGGTTAGATGTCGGGGTTGTTTACCCCATTTCTGATAGTTCGTGGACTTTTCTGGTGCAATGTGTCCAAAGAAAGGGGGCATGATGGGTGGCTACCAATGACAAGAACGAGTTGATTCCTATAAGAACGATGACCAGGTGGAGAGTGTGTATGGACTATTGCAAGCTCAAAAAAGTCACAAGGAAGGATCATTTCCCACTTCCTTTCCTAGATCAAATGCTTGATAGATTGGCCGACCGTGCTCTCTATTGTTTCCTTGATGGGTTTACCAGCTACAATCAAATTCTTATTGCTCCGGAGAATCAAAAGAAAACTACTCTTCACATGTCCTTATGGTACTTTCACATTCGCGTGGATGCCATTTGGGTTGTGCAATACACCAACGACTTTCAAAGGTGTATGATGGATATCTTCATGGACATGGTGGAGGATTTCCTTGAAGTCTTCATAGATGACTTTTCGGTGGTCGGGAATTCTTTTGATAATTGTTTAGCTAACATGGACAAGGTGTTGGCAAGATGTGAAGAACGAACTTGGTGCTTAATTGGGATAAGTGTCATTTCATGGTTGAGGAAGGCATTGTCCTTAGCCACAAGATTTCAAAGAATGACATTGAAGTCGACAAGGCAAAGATTGAGGTGATTTCTAAACTTCCACCTCCAACTTTAGTCAAAGGCGTGCGGAGTTTCTTAGGCCACACGGGATTTTACCAGCGTTTCATCAAGGATTTCTCTAAAGTGGTAAACCGGTGTGCAAGCTTTTGAAGTGATATGCCAAGTTTCATTTCAATGATGATTGCATGAGAAGCTTTGAGTTGCTAAATCTCAAGTTGACTACTACTCCCATCATCACCGCTCCGAATTGGAGTGTTCCTTTTGAGTTTATGTGCGATGCAAGTGATGTAGCGGTAGGGGCTGTTTTGGGGCAACGTATCAACAAGATCTTTCATCCGGTTTATTATGCAGGCAAGACCATGAATAGTGCCCAAGTCAACTATACCGTTACAGAAAAGAGATCCTTGCCATTTTGTTTTCTATTGAGAAGTTTCACCCATACTTGATGGGTGCAAAAGTGATTGTTCATACGGATCATGCGGCACTTCGCTATCTTATAAGCAAGAAAGATTCCAGAGCCCGTTTGATGAGATGGGTACTTTTGTTGCAAGAGTTTGATATAGACATCCAAGATCAAAAAGGAAGTGAAAACCAAGTGACAGAGCACTTATCTCATTTGGAGGAGGAGGGGAGGCCACACGATGGCCTTGAAATCAATGACTCCTTACCCGATGAGCAACTCTTAGCTATTTTAATGAAAATGGTACCTTGGTTCGCGGATCTAGCTAACTATCTTGTGATTAGCTGAAATTCTTGGGGCTTGTCATTCTTCGCCTTATGGTGGTCACCATGGTGGAGAAAGAACGACAACCAAAGTGTTAAGTTGAAGTTTCTATTGGCCCACTCTCTACAAGAATGCAAGTGAACATGTCAAGTGTTGTGATGAATGTCAAAGGGCCGGTAGAATCTCAAAGAAAAATGAAATGCCCCATACCACCATCTTGGAGATTGATATTTTTGATGTGTGGGGTATTGATTTCATTGGTCCTTTTGTGAGCTCTTGTGGAAACACCTACATCTTGGACACGGTTGATTATGTGTCCACATGGGTTGAGGATGTTGCTTTGCCCAATAATAAAGCGAGAATTGTGGTGGCATTTTGAAGAAAAACATCTTTACAATATTTGGTACTCCAAGGGCTATCATAAATTATGGAGGTTCATATTTTTGCAACAAACCTCTCGATACCTTACTCACCAAGTATGGTGTCACTCATAAAGTGACGACCCCCTATCATCCTCAAGTAAGTGGTCAAGTGGAAGTATCCAACCGGGAGAGAAAGAGTATCTTGTCAAAACAATGAATACCAATCGGACGAATTGGTCAAAGAAACTTGATAATGCTTTATGGGCTTATAAGGCGGCAAACAAAACACTGATTGGGATGTCTCCATACTGGTTGATGTTCAGGAAAGCTTGTCATCTTCCGCTGGAACTTGAGCACAAGGCGATATGGGCTTTGAAAAAGTTGAATCTTGAGTGGGATATCGCCGCCAACTTAAGGGTGGCACAATTGAATGATCTAGATGAGTTATGTTACCATGCATATACAAGTTCTTACTTATACAGGGAAAAGATGACGTACCTCCATGACAAGTACATTCGGAACAAGGAGTTTAAAGAAGGTGATCTTGTGTTGTTGTTCAATTCTCGGTTACGGATGTTTCTGGGAAAGTTAAAGTCTAAATGGAGTGGCCCATTTGAGGTTGAGAGTGTGACACCCTTTGTTACGTTGGACTTGAAAAATAAAAATAATGAAGTGCTTAGAGTCAATGGTCATCGGGTGAAGCATTATCTGAGAAAAGTTGATGATGACCACGTCATGGCGGTTCTTCATTTCAAGTGATGATGGTAATATATGTCATGCCGCGACGCTAAATCAGGCTCTTCTTGGGAGGCAACACATGTGTCTTTTTCTTTTCTTTTTTTCTTCTTCTTTAGATAGGTCTTGCTTTGTGCTACTGGTTTTGAAGTGTGTGCAGGAATAAGTTTGCTTTGCAGGGACTGTGTTCAAGAAAAAATTGTCTAAGTATGGAAATTGTGCCGACCGCACAAATTTGAGTGCCACAGCGGAAAGAGATCTGCGGCTGCACAATTCTTATGCAGACCATACAGTTAGAGATCCTAAATTTCAAACTCTCTGAAGTTTTCCTGTTAGAGAAATGGCCAAAATGCGACCGCACAAGGAAATGTGCGGTCTGCACCAAATTCTACAGTCGCACCCACTAATGTGTGAACCGCAGATCGACAATGGTAAAAGTGGTAACAGGTAAGGAGTGCGGACCGCACACAAAATTGTGCAGCCGCACTCAGCTCGTGAATCCTTGCCCTAACCGGTCACCTATAAATAGTTCCTCCTCACCACTGTTCAAACTTTACACTCACTGAACATTTGACACTAAGGAAAGCATAGTGCACTCAAATGTTTCAAATATCTCACACTCATTTCATCCTATTTGATTCTTCCTTGCATCACTATGTTACTGATATTTTCAATCCATCTTTAGATTTTTTAATTTTCTTAATTTTTGTTCATAGTTGGTTTGGTTATTTTGAGGCCTAATGTCAAATTCATTATCATGAGTGCTTAAAATTGTGTGGGTAACTTCCTATTTGCTAATTGGGGGATGTGTAAACTGTGTATCATGACTAAATTGTCAATACCATGTCAAATTTGTGCTTGAATGAAAAATCCCTAAGTTAATTGTCGCGTGTTTTTGAATTGTGTGGTCCAGAGATCATTAGGCTAGGCTAATTGTTGTGCATTGATTGTGAAGACCGCACACAAAATTGTGCGGTTCGCAGAAATTGAACCGCGGCTGGAGAAAAGTGTGTGCGGCTGCAGATTCTCTGACTTTAGAGAGTTGACATGTTTTGAGCTTGCATTGTGGGCGGCACTCAAAATTGTGCGGTCTGCATTTCTATTGTGCGGTTGCACTTGAAATTGTGAGGACCGCAGAATGACCATTGCGCCCCACTTCAAAATTGTGCGGTCCGCATAAACCCATCTACGGACGCACTTAAATGTACAGGCCGCACTTCCCCCATCCTGCATACTGTTTTATCTACAACTATATGATACTCCGAACTTTAACTATAACTGATTCTCATTGCTATGTATTGCAGAAAATGGTTAGATCAAGGGGATGAGGTGATACATCCAAAGGGAGGGGTGAACCCTCCCGAGGCCGAGGCAAGGGTACCCTACCACTCTCCTTGCAAAGAGTGATATCCAAAAAGGGAACCACCGGGAGAGGTAGGGCTACAGAGCCCTCTGAATCAAGTTCGTATGTCCTGTCTAGGGAAGCATCAGAGGGCAACTCTATGGTAGAGCATCTTGATGCCCAATCTCAGCCACAACAGCTTCAAAGGAAATTCCAACTCTGTGACGAGCCTTCCACCTCAGAAAGTACTTCTGAGGGTTTGGAAGATGACGTCAAGGTTCATAGCCCTCATCTACTCATGCCCCCGTCGCACTAGTTACAGTTAATGATGATGATGTTATTCCGGATGACGGTCGAGGGGGTGATACCCATGTTGTCGGCCTTGAGGTGTCGAAGAAGAAAGAAGTCTGGGAAGATAGTTTTTTGAGTCTGACTGCATTTAACATGTTCCGAGAGTGGCAGCCTCAAAGATCGCTCACACTTGAGCGTCAATTTGTTTTGAAGGACTTGGATAGATACAATCCGAATGTGGAAAGACAGTTTTGCGAGAGAAAATGGTGGACATGGTTAACCCAAATCGTGGTGGATGCCAAGGAGCACTTAGTCCGGGAATTATATACCAATGTGGCGCATATCAAGAAGATGACTAAGGTGACTAAAGGAGGAACCCAAAAGTCAGATTTGATCAAACCTCACTTAACACTTATTTGGGGCTCGAGGATGTGAAGTCAGTGCAGTACTTGGAGATGTTTGATGTGGTTGACGCAGCTCGCCCAAGGCAAGCCGAGATTTTGGCAGCTCCAGGACCACTACCACCATGGATCGCAGTAGGGTTTCCTATTTAGCGGAACACCCTCAACTTTGAAACAAAAGGGTGGTAGACCTTTGTGTCTAGTAGAATAGACCCAAGCCAGAAAGAGAACAATCTACCAATCCCAAGGGCAGTTCTTGTAGCCTCCATCATGGCTGGGTACCCCATTCAATGTGGGTGCCATTATGTCGGTCAACATGTCATTGGTTGATAGGCAGGGTGATAACTCCTACCCATATCCTAACACCATCACAAAGTATATTACAGATGCGGGGGTGGAGTCAAAGTCATTTGACACAAAGTTTAGGGTAAAGAAGCCCTTCACATGGTACTCTCTAAAGGACCCAAGGAACCTGAAGAACAAGGGTAAGTCGACTACTATTGTAGGCCATTCGGATGAGCTAGGGCAATCAGCATCAGTTTCTTCATCTTCTACTTATCCACTTTTGGCACTGCGAGTCTCCCAGCGAGTCTCAACAACTAGATGCAGATAGCTACTGCAAAGATGTCTGACCTATCCAGTGTTGTTGCAGCCCTGACATCTACCCCCGCTCCCCAGATTCCTCCGATAGTGGAGGATACTTTGAAGAAGATTTTGGAGATCCAGAAGACCATCATGGACACCTTGGTGGTACATGGTACAACAATTGAGGAGCTTGGGAAGCAGATAAAGAAGATGAGGAAATCCCAAGCGTCGAAGAAATCAATTGACAGGTTGGCACGAGAGGTGACCAAGATAGCAACTGCTGGGCACATCCCATTTGATTTGCTGATGGAGACAGCTCGAGCAACACTAGCAGCACCAGCAGACCCAACAACACCATCAACATTAGTGGCACCAGCTGGCCAGTCTGAGGAGACAGACCTCGCTGCCCACACTACTGAGGCGGTGCGACAGATGTTCACCAACCCAGCTACTCCCCGAGCAGAGGATGATGAGATCCAGTTGGAAGAGCCTGAGGGTGGTGACGTTTCTATGGACATAGAGATGTCCAAGACTACATAGGGAGTCCTCTCTACTCTTTCCCTTCCTTGTTTTTATTTCTTTAAGCATTGGGGACAATGTGTATTCTTATTCGGGGAGGTGGAGTTTATTTGATTTTATGACATTTGACATTGTCCTGTAACAACCGATAACATTTTCCTTTCCTTTTTATTTATGAACATATTTTTCTCGCTCTCTATTGATGTATATATTTTCTTTCTTCCTCTCTCATCTTGTATATTCATTTATGCTTTCAATAGTTTACTTTATAGCTTCTTTATTTTGTTTTTTTAGTAGTCAATATTTTGTCTAATAGCTTCTTAGTTACTTTAATAGCTTCTTTTTAATTTAGTAGTTTATTTTTATGTTTAAGTGATCAATAAGCCTTTGGTTTTCTTAATGCCACGGTTCATCCCAAAGGTGATTTTTGTGTGAACCGGGTGACTCTTCCTAACGATGGATGACATGGCAACCTTCTTAAGGGATTGAGTCAGTTTTTGATGCTTACGTAATAATAGTAGTAATAATGAATAAGAGGAACTAATTGAGTAAAACTAGAAGAATAAAGCATGCTTCACTTGGTACCAACACACTTAACTACGAGCTTATGATTAAAAACAAGTTGTTGGAAAGAAATAGCTCTAGTTAGTGACCTTTTGACTCTTATGTTAACTTAAGTAATCATCGGGTGGTTTAGTTGAACTATTAGTGATATTCAAGTTAGAATATGGTTGTTGTGGGCCCTCGACTCTATCATCTTTAACAATCCAGTTGTGTGAGAGGTGAGATATTTTATTGCAATTCCAATTACCCACGCGAATAGTCTAGAACGTGCTCCGAATGTGTTTCTAGGCGAAATTCTATGTTTTGCATGGCTTGAGAAGTGATTGCAAGCTCTCCTTGACCCGTTTTGAAATTTTCCATATCCTACCAATGTTATTACCCTATTCATCCCCTTTGAACCTAAAACCTTTCTCATTTGATAATCATGTTACAAGCCTTTACCCGTTTTGCAGTGACCCTCTCTTGGCACCTGAGCTTTCCTTAACACTCTTAAGAAATAATTGGCTAAAACATAAGTTTGGGGGAAAGACGAGGAGTTTGAAAGTGGTATCAAGGTACAAAAACCAGGCACAGAAGCTCAAGTGCGGACCGCAGATTTCTGTCTACGGTCGCAGAATGTTAAGGAAAATCAATGATGTGCCTTAGAATTTTGGCACTTTTGATACCAATTACATAGACTTTAGTTCGTATTTTAAAGAATTTTTAGTTAATTATTATGAATTTTTGGTATTTTTTAGTGCACGAGACTTGAAGAACCAAAAAGATGGAAAAGAAGTCAAAAATCCATAAAAGGGCAGAAATGCAGCAGGTCTGCGACAACAGAAGTAATATGCGGACTGCAAACACACCACAGACTGAAGCAGTTCTTTTAGGCACTGAAGAGAAGATTATGCGTTCCATTATGGGGTTTCATAACACTTCTTCGGATCGCATAATGACCGCACAATTGCAACTGGAAATTTTGCTTAACACTTTTGCGATGAAGTCTGTGGTCGCATAATTGCGATGCTAACCGCAGAACTGGAATGTGATGGAGAACTAGGATTCAAGACCTGCAATTATGCTATGCATGTTTCAATTATGCGGACCGCATACTGGTCTGCGACCAGTATGCGGTTGCAGAAGGGCTCTGCATGTGCAATTTTGTCCAATCTTGACCCCGACTTTTAGTGCACTATAAATAGATTTACTAGGTTTTTTGTGGGTCATTGAGTATGAAAAAGAGACCACATTGAAGGCATTCAATACGCCAATATTTTGGAAGCTTTTGAAGAGAGAATCTTGTACCTTTGTAAGCTTTACGACTTTATTTATTGCTTTTTATTTGTATTGTAGTATGAGTAGCTAGTTTTAAATACTAATGTTGTGGACCCTAAATGGGTGTAATGTTAATGTGTGTTTAACATTGAATATATATATAATGGTTGGTTGATATTTATTCATTTCTTATGCTTTATTTATTGTTGGTGGTTGCAAACATTGACTCGTTCTATTTTACTCTATCATTAATTAGAAAAGTGGGTTAGGGTTTGGTAGAAACGAATATCAAGAACTCAAGGTTTTAAACCTTATTTAATGGAAATGCTTAGGAATAAGTAGGTTCTACTTGGCATAAATTGATTGTTCTTAATTGCAACTCTTTTATATTTAGGAATATCATAATGAGAAAATACTACCCAACTATTGGGAAATATTGAATAGTCATTTAGAAACCATTTGCATATCAACGGACCTCACATTAGAAATATATCATATTAACACCGATATCATTACATTTCATTGATGGGGACATAACCTTTTTTTCCTTAGCCGTAAAATTTCGGCACTTTTGATACCAATTACATAGACTTTAGTTTGTCTTTCAAAGCATTTTTAGTTAATTCTTATGAAGTTTTGGTATTTTGTAGTGCACGAGACTTGAAGAACCAAAAAGATGGAAAAGAAGTCAAAAATCCATAAAAGGGCATAAATGCAACAGGGTTGCAACCGCAGAAGTGTTGTGCGGACCGCAAACCCACCGCAGACTGAAGCAGTTCTTTTAGGCACTGAAGAGAAGATTATGCGTTCCATTATGTTGTTACATAACGCTTCTGTGGACCGCGTAATGATCGCACAATTGTAACTAGAAATTTGGCTTAACACTTTTGCGATGAAGTCTGCGGTCGCATAATTGGTATGCTGACCGCAGAACCGGAATTCGATGGAGAACTGGGCTTCAAGACCTGCAATTATGCGACGCATGTTTCAATAATGCGAACCACATAACCAGTATGCGGTCGTAGAAGGGCTCTGCGAGGGAAATTTTGTTCAATCTTGACCCCGACCTATAGTCCACTATAAATAGATTTACTAGGGGTTTTGTGGGTCATTGAGTCTAAAAAAGAGACCACATTGAAGGAATTCAATACACCATTAGTTTGGAAGCTTTTGAAGAGAGAATCTTGTACCTTTGTAAGCTTTATAACTTTATTTATTGCTTTGTTTTTGTATTCTAGTAGGAGTGGCTAGTTTTAAATACTAATGTTGTAGATTCTAAATGGGTATAGTGTTAATAGGTGTTTAACATTGAATATATATATATATATATAATGGTTGGTTGATATTCATTTATTTCTTTTGCTTTATTTACTGTTGGTGGTTGCAAACATTGACTCATTCCATTTTGCTCTATCTTTAATTGAAAAATTGGGTTAGGGTTTGGTAGAAGTGAATATCAAGAACTCAAGACTTTAAACCTTGTTTAATAGAATCACACAGGAATAAGTGAGTTCTGCTTGGCATAAATTGGTTATTTTTAATTGTAACTCTTTTATATTTGGGAAAATCATAAAGAGAAAATACTGTCCAACTATTGGAAAATATTAGGTAGTCATTTAGAAACCATCTGCATATCAAAGGACCTTCCATTAGAAATATATAATATTAACATCGATAGCATTACAATTCACTGATGGGGACACAACCTTGGTTTCCTTAATCAAATTAATAACAATAACAATAACAAACCCAGTATGTTCCCAACAGGTGGGGTCTGGGGAGGGTAGTGTGTACGCAAACCTTACCCCTACCTAATGAAGGTAGAGAGGCTCTTTCCAATAGACCCTCGGCTCAGGAAGGGTAAGAAGAAGAAGAGGAAAGCAAGGAAGGGAGAAAGAAGGAAAAGAAAAGAAAAAGGGAGAGATAAAGGATAAGTAATACCAAATAATAGCAACAGGGAATACAATACTTGAGGCGAAAAGAACCACATAACGTACTAAGAATATAAGAATATGAAAGGATATACATGCTACTAAGACTATCGATGAACAACTAAAAACTACCCACTAACCTTCTACCTTAATCCTCAACCTCCTCACCCTCTTATCCAGGGTCATGTCCTCAGTGAGCTGAAGCAGCGCCTTGTCCTGTCTAATCACCTCTCCCTAGTACTTCTTAGTTCTACCTCGACCTCATCACAATCTCTCAATGGCCAACCTCTCGCACCTCCTAACATGAGCATCAATGCTTCTTCTCTTAACATGCCCGAACCATCTCAGCCTCGACTCCCACATCTTGTCCTCCACAGAGGCTACTCCCACTTAGTATCTTGTTAATCCGCAATTATATCATTCTCTTTTTAAGTTAAAGGAATAGTGTTACGACTTAAGTCAAGTTTCACACTATTGACGTAACCTTTTCACACCTATTCCCTATGGGATTAGATCCCAACCTTGTTGGGTTATTATATTTGACACCGACCCCATTACACTATTTATTTAAGTGTAATTTGAACGTATCAAATTTTGGCGTCATTGCTAGGGAATACGGTTTTGAAATTACTATTTAGTGTGTTTTTACTTTACGTCTTCTTATACTCCTTCACACTCTGCGTGCTTTGCGTGGTGTTATTAGGTAAACATGGCCGAGTACGATAAAGAGAACCCTTTTGCAAATATAGATGAGTATATTGAAGATACAAATGCTATTGTCCCTCCAAGAGTTGATGCTGCTACCTTCAAGGTGGAACACGGTCTAATCCTGATGCTCAAAGCAAAGGGGGTTTTCAGAAATTCCACCGATGATGATCTGACACAACATCTCAGAAACGTCTTGGGTATGTGCGCGATGCTCAAGAAGAATAACGTCTCAGATGATGCTCTAAGGCTGAGGGTGTTCAATTATTCACTGGCTGGAGAGGCAAGGAAATTGATCCAAAATCTACCACCAAACTCCATTTATTCTTGGCCTAAACTCGTCCGAGCTTTCCTAGCTAAATGATTCCCGCAAAGCAAGAAGTCTGAGCTCCGGGATAAAATTTTCTTTTTCAAGCAATTACCAAGAGAACACCTACATGCGGCTTGGGATCGATTCAAGCTATATTTAGTAAGATCATCGAATCCTGGTTTTCCGGACACTATCTTGTTGGAGAAATTTTATATGGGATATGATCCTATGAATCAATCTATAGACAAAAATGTAGCTGATGGATCTTTTATGGATAAAACATTTGTGAGGATCACACAAATCCTTGACAAAATGGCAAAACATAACCAAGATTGGCACTCAGAGGACACCATGGGTGGAATTGCATATGGTACTCCTTCCTTGACCAACATGATTAAGGAGAACCAAGAAAGATATCAAGTAATTGTTGTGCTTGCCACCAACATCAATGTGTTGATGAAGATGTTCACTGAAAGCCAAACAAAAAAGGCGAACGTGGTGGAAGATGTTCAACCCACATCAAATAAGGATTACGAGGAAGCAAATTATGTCAACAACTCTCAAGGAAGTTATCAAAGGCAACCCTACCAATGTTTAGGACAACAAAACCAATAGAAACCAAACCTACAAGGGCAAGGCAACCAACAGTCGCGAAATGACCAAGGTTGTTAAAATCAAGGGAATCGGAGTAACAACAACAACTTTTCCAATCGGAGTTCAAACCCATATGTTCCACCAAAGGGGAAATATTCCAACTCTCCGCATTGGAAGGAAGGTTCTTCAAGTTATTTCAAGTTGGAAAACATGTTTGAACGAGTCTTGCAAAATCAATAAAGATTCGACACTTCAATGAGGAATATGACCGAGCTTGTGGGTTCTCATACCACATCTATTCAAAAGTTGGAGATGCACACGAGAGATATATCAAGAGAGCAAAATCCAAAGCAAAATGGTACACTCCCAAGTGACACAATTGCAAACCCAAAAGATAGTGGGAGCAGTCCAACTTCTCATTGTATGGCAATCACAACTCGGAGTGGGAAAATACTTCAAGGAGAAAATGAACAAGTGGTCGAAGTGGAAGATTCCGAACAAGAAGTTGAGGTACAAGTTGAGGTGCCAATTGTTGTTGAAGCTGAAAAAGTCCTAGAAGAGGTGAAAATTCAAGAAGTGAACCGGGAAGAGGTTAAGTAAAAGGTGAAAGAGACACCAATAACTCTAGCACCAATTCCTAGACCTCCTCCTCATTTTCCTCAAAGACTTGCTAGGAAGGTTGATGATAGCAATCTCAAGAAGTTCTATGATATTCGCAAGCAATTATCGGTGAATATTCCATTTGTGGAAGCATTGCAAGAGATGCGGGGTTTTGCTAAGTATTTGAAAGACTTGATCACCAAGAAGAAAACCACCAAGAATGAAGTGGTGAATGTGACTCACCGGGTTAGTTCCATCATTTCAACAACCACCGTTCAAAAGAAAGAAGACTAGGGAGCTTTTACCATTTCATGCACTATTGGGGCGCATGATTTGGCAAGAGCTCTTTGTGATAATGAGGCTAGCATCAACTTAATGCCTCTTTCTATTTACAAGCAAGCGTGGTTAGGTATGCCGAGGCCTACAAGTATGAGGTTGCAAATGGCCGATCGTTCAATAAAGAGACCGGTGGGGATTGTTGATGATATTCTTTTGAAAGTGGAAAAGTTCCTTCTCCCCGCTGACTTTCTGATCCTTGATTTTGTTGTTCACAAATAAATCCCTATCATCTTAGGGAGATCATTCCTTGCTACCAGAAGAGCACTTATGGATTTGGAACGAAATGAGATCAAGTTCCGAGTTAATGACGAAGAGGTTACCTTTCAAGCGAGTAAGGGTATGAAGTTGCCTCATGCATGTGAAAGCATCTCATTAATTGATGTGTATACAAGGTAGAAGACACAATCGAGATGAAGATGGAAGAACAATGCCTTGTTGAGGCGTTGATGGCTATTTTGGAGAATTTTGATGGTGAAGACATGGAGGGGTACATGGAATCGGTGAATGCATAAGAATGACTTAGGTCCTACACTTATGCACCAAAGAAACTTTCTCTTGACTTAGAGAATAGAGTCACTCCACCCGCCAAGCCTTCAATTATTGAGCTGCCACAACTTGAGCTCAACCCACTTCCATCGTACTTGAGGTATAAATTTCTTGGCTCTAATGAAACTCTACCGGTAATCATTTCTTCTTTGTTAAATGATGTGCAAATATAACACTTGTTGAATGTCCCCGGGGAGTACAGGAAAGCCATTGGGTGGACAATAGCGGACATCCGAGGTATTCCTGTCGGAATTTGTGAGCACAAGATACAATTGGAACTAGAGAGCAAACCAAGCGTGGAGCATCAAAGAAGGTTAAACCCTTCCATGAAAGAGGTGGTATAGAAAGAAATCATCAAATGGTTAGATACCGGGGTGGTCTATCCCATTTCCAATAGTTCTTGGGCGAGCCTGGTGCAATGTGTGCCAAAGAAAGGAGGCATGACCGTGATTCAAAACGACAAAAATGAGCTCATCCCAACAAGAACAGTGACCGGGTGGAGAGTTTGCATGGACTATCGGAAGCTAAACAGTGCTACTTGCAAGGACCATTTCCCTATGCCTTTTATTGATCAAATGCTTCATCGGCTAGTGGGAAGGTCATTCTATTGCTTCTTGGATGGATATTTCGGCTATAACCAAATCAATATCGCCTTGGAAGATCAAGAGAAGACAGCATTCACATGCCCATATGGGACTGTTGCCTTTAGTTGTATGCCATTTGGGCTATGCAACGCCCCATCTACTTTTCAACGGTGCATGATGTCAATCTTCTCGGACATGGTAGAAGATTCCCTAGAGGTGTTTATAGATGACTTCTCTGTAGTGGGTGATTGATTTGAGCATTGTCTTGACAACCTTAGACAAGTGCTTAAAAGATGTGAAGAAACAAACATTGTGCTAAACTGGGAGAAGTGCCACTTCATGGTGGACGAGGGAATTTTTTAAACAAAATTTCCAAAAAGGCATTGAGGTTGACCGGGCAAAGATCAAAATCATTTCCAACCTTCCTCTACCCACTTTAATAAAAGGTATCCGAAGCTTTTTGGGGCATGCCGGCTTCTATAGGCGTTTTATCAAGGACTTCTCAAAAATTGCAAATCCTATGTACAAGCTCCTTGAAAAAGATGCAAAGTTTATATTTGACGAGAAGTGTCTCAAAGCTTTTGAGGAATTGAAAGAAAAGCTCACCATGGCACCTATTATTGTCACACCTGATTGATCCCTTCTATTTGAACTCATGTGTGATGCTAGTGGTGTAGCTATTGGGGCGGTGCTTGGTCAACGACATAACAAAATACTTCACCCTATCTACTATGCAAGAAAGACACTCAATGGCGCTCAAATGAATTACATTGTGACTGAGCAAGAACTTCTTGCCATTGTCTATGCTTTTGAAAAATTTTGGGCTTATTTGTTGGGGTCCAAAGTGATAGTTTACACCGATCATGATGTTCTTCGCTATCTCATGGCAAATAAGGATGCCAAACCAAGATCGATTCGGTGGGTCCTTTTGTTGCAAGAGCTTGACTTTGAAGTCAAGTATCGGAAAGGGATAGAGAATCAAGTTGTGGATCACCTATCCAGGCTTGAAGAGGCAGGGAGACCAAAAGAAGACCTTGAATTCAATGATTCCTTTCCAAATGAGCACATATTGGCATTGTCTAGCACATTCACTCCTTAGTATGCCGACATCGCTAACATTTTGATTAGTGACCTTGTTCCTGATGGATTGGAAGCTTATCAAAAGAAAAAGTTCTTGTGGGAGTGTAGGCAAAACTATTGGGAGGAACCCCTTTTGTTCCGTATTTGTGCCGACAACATCATTCGGTGGTATGTTCCGGAAGATGAGGTAATGCCAATTATTAAGGCATGCCATGACTCCCCGGTTGGGGGTCATCATGGAGGAAACTGGACGGCAGAAAAAGTGCTTGAATGTGGCTACTATTGTCCATCGATCTACCAAGACGCAAATCAAATGGTCAAGGCATGTGATCAATGTCATAGACAAGGGTCAATATCTAAAATACATGATATGCCTATGAATTTTGTAATGGAGGTCGAGATCTTTGATGTGTGGGGATAGATTTCATGGGCCCCTTCGTGAGATCTTATGGCATGACATATATCTTGGTGTTTGTGGACTATATCTCCAAATGGGTCGAGGCAATCGCCTTGCCCAACAATGAAGTAAGGACTGTGACCGTATTCTTGAAGAAGAACATATTTACGTGGCCATCCTTAGTGATTGTGGTTCTCACTTTTGCAACAAGACTTTCACCGTACTGCTCGAAAAGTATGGCATAAAGTACAAGGTAGTCACACCTTATCATCCTCAGTCGAGTGGCCAGGTTGAAGTCTCCAATAGGCAGATCAAAAATATCTTAGCAAAAACTGCCAATGCAAACAAGACTGACTGGTCAAGGTAGCTAGATGATGCGTTGTGGGCATATCGCGCAACATTTAAGACTCCCATTTCCACCTCACCGTATCGGTTGTTTTTTGGTAAGGCATGTCATTTGCTAGTAGAGCTTGAAACAAAGCCATGGGGGCATTGAAGAATTTGAATCTTGATTGGACCGAAGTTGCTAACCTAAGAATGACACAACTCAATGAGATGGAAGAATTTCGCCTCCTTGCCTATGAGAGTGCAGCTATGTATAAGGAGAGAATGAAATTCGTTCATGACAAAAAGATTTTGAAGCGAGAATTTAAATTGGGAGACTTAGTCTTACTCTTCAACTCAAGACTCAAGTTATTTCTGGGCAAACTCAAATCCAAATGGTCTGGCCCGTTCAAACTTGTGAGTGAGTTTCCCTATGGTGCTATTGAATTGGAGTCGGAGGATGGAACTCGAATTTCAAAGTAAATGGCCAACGAGTCAAGCATTACCTCGGTACCACATGAGAAAGGAATTTAATAGGACAATTTGCTCTCAAGGATAGTCCTACACCAGCCCCCACCATTGAGTAGCCCAAACGGGGTCAACATCGTCGTACAGTGACGTTAAATCAAGCGCTTCTTGGGAGGAAAACCATGTGTGGTAACAATATTTTGTTAGATTTTAATTTATGTAGATTTAGTTGTTATTGTTGAGCAGGTTAACTTATGTGTTAGAATGCAGGTAGCCCAAAGTACCATGAAACAGGGTGCAAGGACTGAGGTAAATGAAGAAAAGAAGGTTCTGTTGTTTGCGACAACTATGCGGTCGCATAATGACTTTGCAAACCGCATAGTGGTCACAGACACAGTAAAAAAAATGGCAAGTTGGGTCCCCAAAAATACAGTAAGATTTCAACTTTTGTGGCTCGCATAACAACTATGCGGCCGCAAAACGCGTCTCAAAGTAAGGTTAAGTGACCTAGTCATTAATCCATTGCATAACACATATGAGACCGCATAATGTGTTATGTGATTCACTTGCCCGCCGCAAAACGCACAGGTATAAAACACTAAATATTTTGCATACTAGTCGCACCCTCACTCTCACTCACACACAAGCACTATCCAACACAAACAAAATCAAAAACAAAAAAGAACAAGGAGAAGAAAAACAAAAGACCAAAAACACACACAATCACACAAAGAGGATCGGAATTGCATAGAGAATTCACCTCGTTCACATCTCAGAACTGATTCTTAAATTGCTCAGACCTCTGGTACGCCATATTCCTCCCTCTCTTTTGTAATTATGTGAATAATCTCATGTACTTGAACCCGCTCTTTCCCCTTCTTCTCAAACCTTTGATGTGGGGATCTGGGTGGGTAATTTGTGGGAAACTTTTCAAAATTGGGTGTGAGGAACTCTATGAGTAAGTGGACTGATGAAAAACGATTCTGCGATTGAGTTTGCAATCGCAAACTTGTTTTGCGAACCGCAAACTTGTTGCAAACAGGGTCAGAAAAAAAAGCCCATCTGGTGAGCGGAAATGCGACCACTTTGCAGACACATAACATATTTTGTGGGCCTTTTCGCAATCACATAATTGTTTGCCTTCTGGGTGTCGTAATTCTGCGATAGGTTTGCGGTTCGCAAAGTGGTTATGCGATCGCATAACCTATCGCAAAAACTGTTTGCTTCATTCATTTTATCTCAATGTGATTCCTATGCTATACCACCCACTCACACATTGTCTCATTGATAGGAATGGAACCAACGAAGTCTCTCTCATTGCCATCACCTCCCACTCGAGGAAACAAATGAGCTGCTGCTCTGAGTTAACAAACACAGCAATCCAAATTCTCTGGACCTGACATAGACAAAAGGACATCTGAGCATTCCTCCCAATCTGAAGAGGAGGAAGCACAGACCGATCTTCTGCCACATGTTGATCTTCATGCTGAAGCACGCCGAAAAAATATGGAAGATCTCATGTTTGGGGTTGCCCGCTCTCGGACCTTGTACAGGAAGGGCTTAGAAAAGTGAAAAATTCGGGAAGAGAAATAGCTCAGCTTGAACAGTTTAAAAGAACATTACCCTCATGTACTAGAAAACATCAAAAAGAGGAGGCAGGAGTCATTCAGCTAGGTCCCAAGAGAGTATAATGAGACACTCACGCGAGAATTTTATGTTTCCTATGCTTCCTGGACATTATTTTAGTCTACGGAGTTGAAGTCCTCTGTGATGCAGGATCAACTAATGATATATACTTTGAGGAGTGGGAGCCAGGCACCACAAAATATGACGAAAAGATTATAAACAAGGAATCTGAACGTGCTTGGATAGCTTCTGTCATAGCCAAGGGAACTCCACCCTAGATTGAACCTAAACAAAATATCCACAAGAGGGATCTTACCTAAGAAGGTCGGTACTGGCTGAGTTTTGTATGTTCCCGTCAAATGCCCTCAAGAAATGAAACAGACGTAAGCATCGAGAAGGCAATCCTTATTGCATGCATCATGACGGGCATCAAGGTTAATGTAGGAGAGATTATATACTGTGAGATTGGGATCCGGGGAAACCATACAGCAACCTCACTCCTTTTTCCATGCCTAATCTATGCCTTGTGTAAAGCTGTAACAGTTCCTCCTACCCCTAAACATGATCTCATAGCAAAAGCTCATCAGGATATCGACATCACCCGGATAAATGAGAATGCAGATACAGTGGTCGACGATCCAACAGAGCCTTCACTGACTTCTCCTCTAGACTCAGCAGCACCTGCTGCTCCCTCACTACTTTACACTCACATCATACCAGCTACCTCCACATCCACTCCTAAACAAACCACTGCACAGCCACATGTTGCCTTACCAGCTCTATCAAAGCTAGGTCTACTAGACCAACATTCCAATGCCAAGGTAGAAAGACTGACAAAGGAACTCCCAGCTCTCATCAGGCAAGCACTATCTCCTATATAATCCTCAGTCAGTGCTTTTCAGCAGCAGCATCAATCCTATGAAGATCGACTCAAGAACTTTGAAGTGTGACTTGAGAGGGTTGAGTGAGGCAAAGATGGAGATATGCCTCAGCTCTAGAAAGATGTCGTTGAGCTAAAATTAGAGCTGCACAAGATGCAGAATTTGGAGTTTGACTTGACCCCTTTTCTTATGTAGGAAGGTGAACAGGGCACTCACACTTACCACATTCCGAGCTTGGACCTAGACTTCACAAACCTTATGACAACTCCGACAGCCCAGGGTACTGAGACTTCAAAGGTTTCAGATTCCGTTGTACACATTGACACTGCTTTAGAGGAGGGATCGAGAGAGTCTGAGGGGGAGACTGATGAGGAAGACAGTGATAATAAGGAAATTGATGAAGATACTTTGGGTAAGGAGACCGAGGATCAATGGGAAAATAGAGGCAAACAAGTTTCTTTCCCTACAGATACACAGGATGAAGAGGAAACATCTGTACAGATAGCAATTGCACACTCTATTGCGGACATGATCGCCAAGGCCAATCCATGGATCATGCAGCCATCACTGGGAGAGGGTAGCAGCTCACAGGTCCTAGACCCAACTCCACAGCAGGTGGAGCTTCCCATTCTAGCCTCAGATACCACTATGCAGTTCGAGGTTCTACCTATTTCTTCCACAGTGCCAGCAACTAGCCCCACAACTTCCATAGTGCCAGCATCGGACCCCGCCGCTACCCCAGATGTTTCAACCTCTCGTAGCGCCTAGTGCGCCCTAGGAAGCCCCTAAACTTTGATTTTACACTCTATATGCATTGGGCATAATGCATTCTTTTTGGTTGGGGTTGGGGTAGTTAAATATTTGTGAGAAATTTGTACATAAACTCTTTACTTTAATAGTGTAGATTGGTAGATAACAATGAATTCCCATTGGTTTTTCTTCGCTGGTTTCTTTTCCAAGGGTGTAATAGTAGAACCACGACAGTAGCATAGAATGTTTTGACTTGTTTGTTATTGATTGTTCTAGCTTCAAGCATGTAATGCGTTTTTGTGAATAAATGGTACCCTTCCTTTTGTTGTATATATCTAAAAAACACACACACGCACAAAAAAAATGGTTAGTCATTCTTGTGAACTTGAGGCTCGCTCTTTGACTTTATGCTTACTCAAAATCTTACATATCATGTGATGAAAGCTTTAAGTTGACGTGCATTCACTTGAGGGCTGAAACTATGTTGAGTCGAACACTTCTTGCATTGTGAATGAGTGAGGATTTGTATAAATAATGAATATGCTTAATTTGCGATGTCTAGAACTTGCTCGGTTAGCTTCTTAATGCAACTCTCAGGTTAATGATTGGGTGCTGATATGATCTTAGGATCTCTTTGTGACTGCTAGCTAATTTGGACCAAATTGACCTCATTGGTACATAAATTACCTTAGTTACCCTAGTTGAGCCTTTAACCTTTTATTTGGACATTAAAAACCTTTACCCCTTTGTGAAATAATTCCTTCTTTTGAACCCATCCCTCCTTGAACGATTAAGAATGAGGCTAAAAGCCTAAGTTGGGGGTGCCGGTACAAAGTGGATATTGGTAGGGTTGACTACTGTATGTAGAAAAAAAACAACCTCAAAGTTGTATATGAAGAAACTCAAGCTCCAAAAATAAAAATAATTGTAAAAAAAAGAAGAGAAAAAAGTGGAGTCTTGTAGAAACTGAAGAAATACTTTGAGGTGGTTCTATATCGGTAACTCGAGGTCAATAAGTGTTATATAGTAAATAAGCAAAGTGTATGTAGAGTTCAAGGAGGGTATAGTCACTGCATTCCTAAATATTCATCCAACTCGTCCCGAAGCCTACATTACAACCCGTGAAAAGTCTTTTGTGATCTACAACCAATCATTCCTGAGATAGCAGCGAGTTAAAATAAGGGCACACATATGGACTGATACTTGTAGCATGTAGCTTTCGTTCTGAGTGCAAGAGTGTTTGATTGCATTCCTTGTACATATGTGTGAGTTGGGGATTTTCTTTGTTGTGAGCATGTATGAATTGCAAGATTTAGCAGAAGTTAGGTTCTTGAAGTAGAATACAAGTGCATACTTAGTTGTGGGTGGCATTCTGTCATTTTGGTTGAGACTAGAATTTCACATGTTGATTAGTCAAATTGTTAAATGATCGTTGTCTTCCATGAAGGGTAAATAAAAGATGTTACATGCTTGTTAGCTGATATCCAAAACCATCTACAATTACTAATGTTTTGTGATATGTCGGAAATAGAAATAGTGTAGGATAGGATAATTTTGTTTTAGTTGCTTTAGGACAAGCAAGGGTCTAAGTTGGGGGTGTTGATGTGCCGTTGAATTTCGGCACTTTTGATACCAATTACATAGGCTTTAGTTCGTCTTTCAAAGCATTTTTAGTTAATTCTTATGATGTTTTGGTGTTTTGTAATGCACGAGACTTGAAGAACCAAAAAGATGGAAAAGAAGTCAAAAATCCATAAAAGGGCAAAAATGCGGCAGGTCTGAGATCGCAGAAGTGATGTGCGGACCGCAAAAGCACCGCAGACTGAAGCAGTTCTTTTGGTCACTGAAGAGAAGATTATGTGGTCCATTATGCGGTGGCATAATACTTTTGCTGACCGCATAATGACCACACAATTGCAACTGTAAATTTGGCTTAACACTTTTGCGAAGAAGTCTGCGGTCGCATAATTCCTATGCTCGCCGCAGAACCAGAATGCGATGGAGAACTAGGCTTCAAGACTTGCAAATATGAGATGCCTGTTTCAATTATGCGGACCGCATACATGGTCTGCGACCAGTATGCGGTCACAGAAGGGCTCTGCAGGGGCAATTTTGTCCAATCTTGACCCCGACTTTTAGTCCACTATAAATAGATTTAGTAGGGTTTTGTGGATCACTGAGTGTGAAAAAGAGACCACATTGAAGGCATTAAATACATCATTATTTTGGAAGCTTTTGCAGATAGAATCTTGTACCTTTGTAAGCTTTATGACTTTATTTATTGCTTTATTTTTGTATTCTAGTATGAGTAGCTAGTTTTAAATACTAATGTTGTGGATCCTAAATGGATGTAATATTAATGGGTGTTTAACATTGAATATATATATATATATATAATGGTTGGTGGATATTTGTTCATTTCTAATGCCTTATTTATTGTTGGTAGTTGCAAACATTGACTTATACCATTTTACTCTATCTTTATTTGGAAAAGTGGGTTAGGGTATGGTAGAAATATGTGGTCCGCAAAAGGGAGATTTAGAGAGTTGCATTTTCAGGCCAAAAGATAAGCAAGGTCAGTGCTAGAAATGTGCGGCTGCGAAAGCCTCACCGCGGTTGCGATGGAAATTATGCGCACCACGGTGCATGAAGTTCAGAGAGCTCACAACTTGAGCAAAAATAGGAAGTGCGGTCCGCGTCAAAATTACGCGGCGCAGAAGTCCATAATGCAACCGCAACTGGAATTATGTGGCCCGCGAAACTCATCTCAACCCAGATCTAGATTTGAAGAAAGCGGGCCACAGTTAGAATTACGCGGCCATGAAAGGAAGATGCGGCCGCGCTCAATATAAATAGATCTTTTTGACATTTTTAGGTTATGTTATGTTTTAGCTGAGCACGTGCGACGGATGCACATTCCGTTTTGGGCAATTTTGTACTAGAATTATCTTTCAACATTAGATTTTCATCTTCTAATCTAGTATTATAAATTTTTTCTTCATCTCCTCCTTAATTTCTGTTATTTTCATGAGTAGCTAAACTCATAGCTAGGATTGTGACCCAACCCTAGTGTGTGTATTTGATGGGTATTGAATTTTAGGGTTTGAATGTGTATGGGTTAGTGATATTGAGCCTAGTTCTTGCTAGAACTATAGAATTAGTGGTTCCAAATACTGATTCATGCCTTTATGACTTAGTCTCTACTTGAGAAAGTGGGACTAAGTCTAAGAAAACTAGCTTAACAAGGAATTGGGATGAACTCAAGAAATCGATAGCCCCAATTAAATGGTTAAACCTAGAGATAGTAATACCTGACTTGAGCTAATATCACTTGGGCAAAATCACTCAGATTACCGAGAGTTATAGAGTGAGTACCCCAGTGTGATACCTATATTACGATCCCAATTAATTACGAGCTTGCCCTAGATTTTACTATTTTGTTAGATATCCACCTAGGTAGAAGTCATGACCCTAGTCTCTTTAAATATTTGAAAACCAACAACAAAAATATTGTCCTTAGATTCAATTATTGCGATCAATAGAATAGAGTTAGAAGTAGAAATCAAACCAAACATGTGTGGAAGTGTAATTAAGAGCAAAACCCGCATCTAAACTTGGATATAAACTTTATTCCAATTATTAACTCACTGCGGATTCGATCCCGACCTAGTTGGGTTAAAACTGCATCGACCATCCTCTCTACTCAATAGTAGTATAGGCTTTGACCCGATCAATTTCTGGCGTCGTTGCTGGGAGTTAGATGATTCTAGCTATATATCTAAGTATTTGTGTGTTTTGTTTTTCTTTCCTTCCATTTTTCTAATTTGTATGTGAATTGCTTTTAGGTACCAAATGGCTCTTAACAATGAAGCCCTCGAAAATTTGCCATTGCGAGAGGAGGTAGATGATGATCACGTGGATGAGATTCAACCCAAACCTCAAGTACAAAGGAGAGGCTGACCTCTTCATGATAATATTCCAAACCCTCCCACCTCCTCCAAGGGTAGCATACCAGGTGTTGCCCAACAAAGGCTATGAAAGTGCAATAGTCCTGCCCCGGATTAGGGCGGGCAACTTTCAAATAACTAATGTCATGCTTACACTGTTGGAACAAAGGGGTTTCTTCACCGGAGCTCCATACCAAAATGCCTATAAGCATCTCAAAGGTCTTGTTGACACGTGCTAGGGGATAAAGCAAACTAATGTCTCCGGGGACGCATTGAGGTTAAGGCTTTTCCCATTTTCTCTAAGGGGGAAGGCTTTGGATTGGCTAGAAAGATTACCCAACCATTCCATCACCACTTGGGATGAGTTGGCCGAGAAGTTCATCGCAAAGTTATTTTATCTAGGACATATGGCGATGCTAAGAGATGGGATCCTTGCTTTTAAGCAAGAGCCAAATGAACCACTGCATGATATTTGGGAAAAGTACCGGACGATGGTTAAAGAATGCCCGAATATTGATATGACCGAAGCTATGATCCAACAAACATTCTACTGTGGCATCAACACAACAAACCAATGTGTGGTTAACCAACTCGTTGGGGGAACTTCATGAACACTCCATATGCTGAAGCATGTGAAATACTTGATGAGATGGCGGATACATCCTCGGCATGGCAAAGTAGAGCCAATATGCCGCAAGGTGACCCTAATGTTATTCACCTACATAAGGAGCTACATGACCACGGCCAAGCTATAACCGAGTTGACTACTACCATGAACCAATTGGCCAAAGCTCAGTTGCAACAAGTTCAAGGGACAAAACAAGTGAATGCCATGGAAGAGGTAAATATGATGATCAACAAGAGAAGGCAACGAGGTCAACAAGTTCAAAACAATCCGGATCAATTTGAGCAAAGTGGTAGTGGGTACAATCAAGATGATTCCTATAATGATCAAAGTGAAGAGGTTCAGTATATCAACAATTATCAAGGTCAATAGGGCAATGCTCCGATTCAACAACAGTGGAGATCACAAGGAAATTAGGGAAATCAAGGTCAACAGGGAAATTGAAATACTGGCAACAACAACAACCAAGGCAATTAGGGGAACAACAATAATCAAAATTGGGGTAATCAAGGAAATCAAGGCAATTGGGGTGGCAACAATAATAGTAATTGGGGAGGCAATAACAATCAAGGGGGTTGGAACAACAATAATCAAGGGGATCGAGGGTCGGGTTTTCAAAGGGCTCCGATGTATCAACAACCGAACAACCTGCCTCCATTTCTGTCACAAGCTCCTAGCTCTTCCAATGATGAGATCGGATGGATTGAATCCATTTTTGAGCAAATTATGAAAATAATTTCGACTCCGATACCCAATTGGCCTCCCACAACACTTCTATCTGCAACTTGGAAGTCCAACTTGGCCAAATTTCTCAAGCATTGAATACTCGCCCTTAGGGGGCACTACCAAGTGATACAGTAGTAAACCCAAAGGGTGGGAACAATACAGGCCATGCTATGGCGGTGACTACAAAAAGTGGTAGAGGTTGAGTTGCTAGTACCTCTAATCCAAGAAAGATTGTGAGTGATGATGTGTTGGTGCAAGATGATGATGAGCAAAGCAATGATGTGCAAGTAAATGATGAGAATATGAATGATGAAGTGATGATAGACATTGATGACAACGTGGAGGAGACACAAAATGATGTGAACCCATCTAGGGAACATGTGATAGACATACCGGAAATGGCAGTGCCCAAAGCCAAGGCTCATTTGCCAAGGCCTCCTCCACTATATCCTAAAAGGCTTGCAAGGCAAAACAATGAGAACCAATTCAAGAAATTCATTGATATGATGAAAAGTTTGTCCATAAATGTGCCTTTGATTGAAGCTCTAGAACAAATGTCGGGATATGCCAAGTTAATGAAAGACTTGGTAACAAAGAAGAGATCCATGAATTGTGAAACAATCAAAATGACACATCAAGTGAATGCCATTGTACACTCCATGGATCCAAAGTTAGAAGACCCTGGTGCCTTTACAATCTCATGCTAAAGCTTTGTGTGATTTGAGGGCAAGCATTAACTTGATGCCATATTCTGTGTTCAAGACATTGGGGATTGGGCAACCAACACCCACATCCATGAGGTTGCAAATGGTGGATATAATAATGAAGAGGCCATTGGGGATAATTGATGATGTGCTAGTTTGGGTCGACAAGTTCATACTTCCTGCAGATTTTGTGATACTTGACTGTGAGGTTGACTATGAGGTGCCAATCATATTGGGGAGACATTTTCTAGCTACAGGGAAGGCCTTAGTTGATGTGGAAGCAGGAGAGCTCACCTTCCGGGTGGGCGATGAAAAAGTTATGTTCCATGTTTGCAAGTCAATGAGGCAGCCTACTAGCAACGAAGTGTGTTCATTTGTGGATCATGTGACTGAAGTGATTGTTGAAGACACAAGTGTTGTGATTAATGTGGAAGACCCATTAGAAGCTGTTTTATTGAATCATGATTTGGAAGAAAAGGAAGGCTTGGTGGAATATGTCAATGCTTTGCAAGGAATGGGTTCATATACATATGAGCCTCGAAAACTTTCCGTGGACCTCGAGAACTGGAGGACTCCACCAATAAAGCCCTCAATCAAGGAGCCTTCTACATTAGAGTTGAAACCCTTGCCTTCCAACTTCAGGTATGAGTTCTTATGCCCTTGTTCCACTTTACTTGTTATTCTTTCCTCGTGCTTAACTAACGTGCAGGTAGATGCCACTCTTGGGGTACTCCAAAGAGGCAGAAGGCAATAGGTTGGACATTAGCGGATATTCGGGGTATAAGCCCCACCTTTTGCATGCACAAAATCATATTGGAGGAGGATTAAATACCCTCCGTGGAACATCAAAGGAGGTTGAATGAGGACATGTAATCGGTAGTAAAGAAGGAGATCATCAAATGGTTGGATGTTGGGGTTGTCTACCCTATTTCTGATAGTTCATGGACCTCGCCGGTGCTATATGTCCCGAAGAAGGGGGCATGACCGGGATTACAAATGACAACAATGAGTTGATCCCCACAAGAACTGTCACTGGTTGGAGAGTATGCATGAATTACAGGAAGCTCAACAACGTGACTCGAAAAGACCATTTTCCGCTTCCATTTCATGATCAAATGTTGGATAGGCTAGCCGGATGTGCTTATTATTACTTTTTGGGTGGGTATTCCAGATATAACCAGATTCTTATTGCACCTGAAGACCAAGAGAAGACAACCTTCACTTGTTCATATGGCACATTTGCATTCTCAGGGATGTCGGCTAATTTTCAACGGTGTATGATGGAAATATTCACGGATATGGTGGAGGAATTCCTCGAGGTTTTCATGGATGATTTCTTTGTTGTGGGGAATTCTTTTGAAGAGTCTTTGGATAATCTTGATAAGGTATTGGCACGTTGTGAAGAGACCAATTGGTGCTTAATTGGGAGAAGTGCCACTTTATGGTTGACGAGGGCATTATCCTCGGCCATAAGATCTCCAAGAATGGTATTGAAGTGGATAAAGCAAAAATTGAAGTGATATCAAAACTCCCTCCTCCTACTTACGTCAAAGGAGTGAGGAGCTTTCTAGGGCACGCGGGGTTTTACCGTCGGTTCATCAAGGATTTCTCAAATCTGGTGAACCTCTTGTGCAAGTTATTGGAAAAAAATGCCAAATTTGTGTTCAATGATGATTGTATGAAAGAATTTGAGCTACTCAAGTATAAGTTTGAGTTCTCTTCAAACCAAAGAAGGAATCTCAAACGGGACTGTTTGGGTTATTATTGGGATGAGCCATATCTTTTCAAAATTTGTACCGATGGTATTATTCGGAGATGTGTTCTAGAAGAAGAGCAATTGGGTATTCTTGAAGCTTGCCATTCCTCTCTACAAAGGTCCTAAGTTGTGGATTCTATTGGCCTACCTTGTACAAAGATACTAGCTAGCTTGTTTAGCAGTGTGATGACTGCCAAAGAGCCGGTGGGATTTCCAAGATAAATGAGATGCCTCTCACTACCATCCTTCAAATTGATATTTTTGATGTATGGGGCACTGACTTTATCGGTCTATTTTAGTTCGTGTGGGAACACCTATATTCTTGTTGATGTGGATTACGTTTCCCAATGGGTTGAAGTAGTGGCTTTGCCCAGCAATGAAGCACGGAGTGCAGTGGCTTTCTTGAAGAAAAACATATTCACAAACTTCGTCACCCCAAGGGCCCTCATTAGTGATAGGGGTTCTCATTTTTGCAACAAAGACTTTGACACTTTACTCTCCAAGTATGGCGTCACTAACAAGGTGTCAACCCCCTATCACCCCCAAGCAAGTGGACAGGTTGAAGTCTCCAATAGGGAGATCAAGAGTATTCTATCCAAGACTGTCAAATGCAAACCGTACTGATTGGTCGAGGAAATTTGATTATGCTTTATGGGCCTATAGAACAACTTACAAGACTTCAATTGGTATGTCTCCGTATCGGTTGGTGTTTGGGAAAGCATGTCACCTCTCGGTGGAATTAGAGCATAAGGCCATGTGTGCATTGAAGAATTTTAACCTAGAGTGGGATGTAGCTTCCAATCTTCGGGTGGAGTAATTGAATGAACTTGGTGAGTTGCGATTCCATGCTTACTCCAATTTATCCTTGTATAAGGACAAGATGAAGTACCTATATGGTAAGTATGTCCGGAACAAAAAATTCAAAGAATGTGACCTTGTTCTCTTATTCAACTCTCGGTTACAGATGTTTCCGGGAAAGCTAAAGTCAAAGTGGAGTGGTCCCTTTAAAGTGGTGCATGTAACTCCTTTTGGTGCTCTTGATTTGAAAAACAATGGTGAGATCTTTAGAGTCAATGGGAACCGAGTGAACACTACCTTGGTAAGGTTGATGATGGTCACATTGTGGCGTTGATCCATTTCAAGTGAACGATGGTAATATGAATCGTCCCGCGAAGTTAAATCAGGCGCTTCTTAGGAGGCAATCCATGTGTTTTTTCTTTCTTTTGATTTTCTTTTTAGATTAGGCATTATTTTGGACTAACTGGTTATGAAGTGCGTGTAGAAATTGGTTGTGCAGTGCAGGAAATTGACAAGGAAAGATTTGACTATGTGATGAAATTTCACGGACCGAGCTAAAAAATATGCGGACCGTGCAAGCACTTCGCGGCCACACAAATCTGACCCAGACCGCTTAGATGAATGGTGGTAATTTCCAACTCTCTGAAGTTGGCCTTTTGAAACTCCTTAAGACTTTGTGGCCACGTTCATAATTCTAGTCCGCACAATTTGTGCGGCCATTGCCAATTTTTCGCGGACCGCGTCCAACTGAGCTACAAACAGGTAAAGAGTGCGGACCGCGACAAAATTTTACGGCCACACTCAAGTAAGTCAGTGGGGTCAGTGGGTCCAGAGTATAAATATGACCTTTTGGAACTATTCACACTTTACAAACCTTGACTTCTCACACACACCTAAAGCACAGTGCACTCTTTCTTGCTTTAATTCTCATTCATCAAATGTTGATTTCTCATTACATTTCACTACTGGTATGTTCATTTCAATGATTTAATTTAATCTTTTTCTTTTCTTTTCTCTTTGTTTTTAATTTTCCTTTTTAGTTAGGGTAAGGTCCATGCCATAATATCAAAATAATTCTTAAATCTTGCTTAAAATCATATGGGTAGTGTTAAATTGCATAATGGGGGCTGGGGTTAGTAGCTTTGCCTGGTTAATTTCCATAAATTTTGTTAAATTAGTGAAAAACCTAGTGTTGAGTGTTCATCAGTGTCGAACTTATTTGAATTTTGTGGTCGTGCACATTTTTGTGCGGTCCGTGATAGGGTATACGGCCGCGTGAAAAATTGTGCGATCCGCGATACCTAATTCCAAGGCACTGACATTTGCTAGATTTCGTGGCCGCGGTCAATTTTGTGCGATCCGCAATTGATCTTTCGTAGTGGCACTTAATTTTATGCAGACTGCATTCTTGAACTTCAGAGAGTCAATAATTTGTCTTCGCGGCCGCGTTCACTTTTATGCGGTTCGCGATGGGTCTTTCGCGGCTGCACTCATTTTTGTGCAGTTCGCGGTGGATCAACTTCAAAGAGCCAGTAGTCTGAGCTTGGTCTTTTTGCAGCCGCATTCACTTTTATGCGGTTCATGATGGGTAGTTCTCGGCCGCACGCACTTTGGAATGGTCTGCGCTGCCATATTTTGAGATGCACTATCTGTCATTTCTTGTATAATGCTTTAACTCATGATGAAAACCAAGTCTAACTGATTTTTACTACTTGTTTGTTGTAGACGATGGTGTGTTCCGAGGTCGAGGTGATACTTCCAAAGGGAGGGCAAAACCCTCCCGAGGCAGGGGTAAGGCAAGAGCAAGCTACCTCTAGCAGTTCAAAAATCTATCAGCAAATTAAGAGCCTCCATTAAAGCTGTGAATAGAGCCACAGACCATTCTGAGACCAGTGAGTATGTCCCATCCCGGGAAGCTTCTGAAGAAGACTCTGTGCCAGCACAAATCCCCACACAATTCCCGGGGAAATTTCATTTGGTTGACAAGCCCTCCTCCTCTAATGGTTCATCAGAGGGTTCGTCTGAGGGCTCGAAAGAGGGTAGTGAAGATTCTGAACCCTCTTCTGCACATGCTCCCCCAGCTCCAATAAACGTAGATGATGATAAAGTCCCGAATAATGGGATAGGGGGTGATATAATTGTGGGAGGTCTGGATAAATCATGGAGGCCGAAGGTGTGGGCTGATAGGTTTCTCACTAAGAAAGCATATTCTAAATTTCGGGAATGGTGGTCACAAAGGTCTCTCACCCTTGAACGTCAATTCCTAACCAAAGACCTGAGCCAACATAATCCAAATATCCTAAAGCATTTCTCGGAGAGAAAAGGATTGAAGTGGTTCTCCGGCCGTTCGCAGGATGCCAATGAATACCTCGTCAAGGAGTTTTATGCCAATGTTGCCCACATCAAAAAGGGTACAAAAGTGACGAAGGTACGAAACTTGAAAATCCGGTTTGATGGCCAAGCACTAATTAGATATGTTGGGTTCGAGGAAGTTGAGTTAGTGCAATACCTGGAGAAGCTAGACTTGGGTGAGGCAGTTTGCTCATGGCTAGCTAAAGTACTTGCTATTCCAGGGTCGACACTTGTATGGCTCACAGCAGGAGTGTCAATCCTCAGAAACACCCTTAGCTTTGAAGCAAAAGGGTGGAAAACATTCGTGTGCAGCCGTCTTGACCCTTGCCAGCATGACCATGTCCTTCCACTTTCCCGAGCAGTGTTGGTAGCTTCTATCATGGAAGGATATCCTATCAATGTAAGAGACTTGATATCCTACAATATCTCTAACACAGTGTAGAAAGGAGAAAGATCTTATCCCTACCCTAACTTCCTGACTGAGTACTTCAAAGACGAAGGGGTTGAGCCGAGACACTTTGACGTGGAGGTGAAGGCTAAAAGCCCTTCTTATGGTATCACCTCTAGGGACTGGACAACCCTAAATTCAAGGGTAAAGCCACTACCTCCATTATCCAGTCAGAACAGCCAGGGGTAGTGGCCACAAGATCAGTTTCCGAGCCCTCCACAGCAACCGGTACTTCTGCCGGAGCAGCCGACATGCCTCCTCCATCTTCAGTGCCACTATTAGTGCCTTCATCTTTCACTTACCCTCAAACTGCACTGAGGATTTCCTAGACAATGTCCAGTCTCAACAACTGGATGGAGGCAATTACCACAACACTGTCTGCCATATTAGTGCGGAAGCAACACCGTCTTTAGTCCCAGTAGAGCTTCAGGTACCTTCATTAGTGGAGGACTCATTGAAGAAGATTCTGGACAACCAGAAGAATATTCTGAACGACCAGAAGAAGATCGGGGAGACTCTTGATACACATGGGAAGGTGATCAAGGATTTAGGGAAGCAGGTGAGGAAGCTGAAAAAGACTCAAAAGGAGTCAGTCAGGAAGTTGGCTAAGGAGGTGGATAAGATTGCACATGCGGGAGATTTGCTATGGACCTTCTCATGTATGATACAGTCCTAGAAGCACATGAAACAGAGCCCGAGGCACCCGAGGCAGCAGTCGGCCAGTCTGAGGAGCCAGTTGGAGAATCACACACTGGTGAGGAGCTGATTCAGATGCTCAGCAACCCCGTAGTCCCCCAGTCAGAGAATGAGGAGATACAGTTAGAGGATATTGAGGACACTATTCAGGTTGAGGACCTGATGCAGACAGAGACCACATATGGAGTTTTATTTACTCTCTACCCCCTTTTCCATGTTTTTATTTGATTATTAACATTGAGGACAATGCTATATTTCATTTGGGGGTGGTCCATTTTAATTTATGACATTTGGTATGCAATAACCAGTACACTATTTTTCTTTATCTTTACTTATCTTTATTTTCACTTTTGGTATGTATATATTCATTATTTTTACTTTTGGTATGTATATATTCGTCATTTTCACATTTGGTTTGTATATATTTTTACCATTTGATGTATATATTCATTTCCATTTATGTATATATTTTCTTTACTTCAAATTTGTATTATTCAGTTTAATTTTCGTAGTTTACTTCATAACTTCTTTCGTTATTTTCCCTTATTAGCATAGCTTCTTATTTCCTTTAATAGCTTCTTTTTAAGTTGTTAGCTTCTTCTTTTACATTTATTGCAAATAATAAGCCTTTGTTTTTCTTAATGACATAGTTATTTCCAAAGGTGGATGTTGTGTGAACTGAGTGGCTCTTCCCAATGATGGATGACGTGACAACCTTCTTAAGGGATTGAGTCCGTTTTATTTATGTTTTGGTGTAAATAGTAGTAATAAATAAAAGTGTCTCAAACAGGCTTCACTTGGTACTAACACATTTACCTTCGACCTTATGGTTAGAAACAAGTTGATTGACAAAGGATAGTTCTAGTTGTGACCTTTAGACTCTTGTGTTGTCTAAAACAATTATCAAGTGGTTTCTTTGAGCCATTTGTGATAGATGAGATATTTAATTGCAAGTCCAAGTCCTGTGCCAATAAGTGTAGAACTTGCCTGAATGTTTTGTCTAAGCAAAATTCTAAGTGTAGCTCGACTTGAGAAAGGATTATAGGCTCTCCTTGATCCAATTTGAAACTTGAAACCTTCCATATTTTACCAACATGATATTTTACCAATATGACGACCCTCTCTTGGCACCCGATCTTTCCTTAGAATTCTTGATAGACAAGTGGCAAAAGCATAAGTTTGGAGAAGAGAGGAGGAATGTGAAAGTGATAAAATGTACAAAGAACAAAAAAGAAATGAAGAAAAGGGAAGGCGAAAATAAAAGAAAGAAAAGATAAAAAGAAATATGTCAAAAAAAAGTGAATAAGATTGAAAAGTGAAGGGATTTAAAGAAAGCAATGATAAAAAGCATGGAATGATTAGAAAAGGAGAAAAATGATTAGCATGATCAAGAAAGAGTGACAGTGTGTCTCTCTAGTTTCTCTAAGGAAGAAGAAAATGACTCAAAGAGTCAAAAAAGTATGAGCTGAAATGAGAAAATGGAGTGCTTAAGGAAAGATGAAACCTACCTCGATCCAAAAGCCTTCATTACATTCCCGCAAAAGCCATATATGATTTCGAGTTGAGTGAGCTTATATTAGTGGTGATTTACATAAGGATCAAGCTTATGGTTTATGGTACTTAGATCCGGACTTGTGACATTCCTTTGAGAGAGATGAGTGTACTTCTTCACAATCCTTGTTTTATGTGTTACAATTCTAAAGTGGGATTTGCTTATGGAGAGTAGAGGAGAAGGATTTTGGGTTCCATAATGACCTACGTAATAGAGCGAGCTCCCTTAGTGAAATTAAGTCAACTCTTGATGCTCTGGTGTCGCAATAAGACTATGGTACTCAAAAGGTCAAGACACTATGTTGTTGATAATTCATTTGTGTTGAGGGTAATTGTTTGTCCTAATTGATGCATGATTGATTCACCTTAGGGCAGCTGAAATATCCTTCTATTTTGGTGGCTGGGAATTACCTTATTTGCTTGAGGACAAGCAAAAGCTTAAGTTTAGGGGAGTTGATAAGTAGGGACTTTAACCTATTATTTGCTCTCTTTTAATTGTGTTTTGGGCTAAAAATGTGTGAAGGTATTCCCAGAAACTAATGTAATATGCTTGCTTGCAGGAATTGTTCAAAATGAGCCAAAGGAGTCATAATCAACTCATAAAGGAGACAAAACTTGAACAAAAACCAAGACTGGGCCAAGAGATCTGAAACGCAGACCGCACAACTATTGTGCGGCTGCGGAAGCCACAACGCGGTCGAGATCAGAAATATGCAGTTCGTGAAAGGGAGATTAGAGAGTTGCATTTTCAGGCCAAATGATAAGCGAGGTCCGCGCCAAAAATGAGCGGCCACGAAAGTCTCACTACTGCCGCGATGGAAATTATGCGGACCTCAGTGCATGAAGTTCAAAGAGCTCACAACTTGAGCAAAAGAAGGAAGTGCAGTCCGTGTTAGAATTACGCGAATACAGAAGTCCATTACGCAGCCGCGATTGGAATTATGCAGCCTGTGAAACTCATCTCAACCCAGATCCATATTTGAAGAACACGGTCCGCGGTTAGAATTACACGGCCGCAAAAGCAAGAATGCGGTCGCGCTCAGAATTACGCGGCCGCACAACCTCCGTAGAGGTATTTTTGTCCGAAAATTTTAGCTTAGTATAAATAGATCTTTTTGACATTTTTAGGTTATGTTATGTTTTAACTGAGTACTTGAGACGACTGCACATTCCGTTTTGGGAAATTTTGTACTAGAATTATAGTTCAACACAAGATTTTCATCTTTTAATCTAGTATTATGAATCTTATCTTCATCTCCTCTTTAATTTTTGTTATTTCCATGAGTATCTAAACCCATAGCTAGGGTTGTGACCCAACCCTACCGTGGGTATTTGATAGAGATTGAATTTTAGGGCTTGAATGTGTATGAATTAGTGATATTTAGCCTAGTTCTTGCTAGAACTATAGAATTAGTGGTTGCAAACACTGATTCATGACTTTACGACTTAGTCTCTACTTGAGAAAGTAGGACTATGTCTAGGAAAACTAGACTAACAAGGAATTTGGTTGAACTCAATGTCTAGAAAACTAGGCTAACAAGGAATTTGGTTGAACTCAAGAAACTGATAGAATCAATTAAAGGGTTACATCTAGAGATAGTAATACCCGACTTGAGCTAACATCACTTGAATTGCACGAATACTCATTTGGACTTGAGAAAGACAAATTTGGCAAAATCACTCAAACTACCGAGAGGTATATAGTGAGTACCCGGGTGTGATAGCTATATTATGATCCCAATTAATCACGAGCTTGACCTAGATTTTACTATCTGTTAGATATCCACCTAGGTAGACATCACGACCCTAGTCTCTTTAAACACTTGAAAAACAACAACAAAAATATTATCCTTAGATTCAATTATTGCAATCAATAGAATAGAGTTAGAAGTAGAAATCAAACCAAACATGTGTGGAAGTGTAATTAAGAGCAAAACCCGCATCTCCACTTGGATATAAATCTAATTCCAATTATTAACTCCCATTGGATTCGATCTCGACCTAGTTGGGTTAAAAACTGCATCGACTATCCTCTCTACTCAATAGTAGTGTAGGCTTGGACCCGATCAAGCGTATCAATCAGCAGAGCCTAGTACAAAGTGCGGACCGCACAATGATTGTGTGGTCGTAGAAGCTACTCAAGAGCCAAAGTTTAGAGAGTTTATTTCAAGATCAAAAAAGAAATGCAGACCACACAATAATTGTGCGGCCACAAAAATTAGCTATGCGACCGCACTCAGGAAATGTGTGGTCCACAGAAGAGGCAGCGCAGACGTACCCAGAATTGTGCGGACCATAGAACATGAGATATAAGGTCGCAATCCAGAATTGTGTGGCCGCAGAATCAACTCCTGTCAAGAACTGAAGAGAAGTGCGGACCGCACATAGAATTGTGCGGCCGCAGAACCTCCAAAAGTGCATTTTTGTCCGAAAATTTCAGCTTTTTATAAATCGACTACTTTCACGAAATTAGGTTAAGTATTGAATATTGAAACTCCTGTAGCCATTTTTCCTTAATACTTTAGGCAACTTTAGCTTACTTTGGTGATTTAACATTGAATTTTTATCTTTTTTAATCTTTCAATATGAGTTTTATCATCTTTTCTTCTCTAGTTTCTTCTATACCTATTATGAGTAGCTAGATTTTTAACTAGGGTTGTGACCCAACTCTAATGTGTAAACCTAATGGGTGTTTAATTTATGGCTTGTTTATAGTTGGGTGTTTATTATTTAGCCTTGTTCTCGCTTTTAATTGTAGAATTAATGGTTGTAAACATTAGTTCATGCCTATTTGACTTGGTCTCTTCTTGAGAAAGAGAGACATAGTCTAGGAAAACAAGGCTAACAAGAATTTGGGATGAAATCAAGAGATTAATAGTCCCAATTAAAGGGTTGATCCTAGAGATAGTAAACCCCGATTTGAGCATTTTATCAACTGTTTATCTATTTGGACTTGAGGAAGCCAAATTGGGCAAAATTACTCTCTTATCGAGAGGTATTGAGTGGGTACTTGAGTGTTGATATCTATAATATACCCCAACCAATAAAACAATCTTTAAAGTCTACAACCCGTTAGCCAAACACCTAGGTGAAGGTCATAGCCCTAGCCCTTTTATACTATTTGAAAACAACAAAAAAAACACAATTTCTTAGTTTCAATTATTTGAATCGCAATCTTAGTTTAATTCAGACTTAGAATCAACCAAATTTGTGGAAGTGTAATCAAAAATATTTCAAGCTCATTCACCAATATATATACTTCTAAATTCCATTCATATAGCTCCCTATGGAATTTGACCCTGACTCTAAGTTGGGTATTACTATTGCATCGACCATTTCACTACCTCGAATAGGGGTCTGACTTGGATGAGATGACTAGCCTACCCGAAATTTCTGGTTTATGAAGGATATTCCGCAGGAGAAAGCTGGTCACTAGAGCTATCGGGTTACATTGGAAGTAAGGCCTTAGCTTTCGACCAACTATTACGAGGGCTAAGACGAGCTTCTCCAGATGTGGGTAGTGAGTTTATGCTCCCATTAAAATTCTACTAACTTAGTAAATGAGAGATTGTGTACCTTCATCCTCACGGACCAAAACGGCGCGTATCGCTACCTCCGAGACCGCTAGGTATATTAACAGTTTTTTGCCTTCCTCCGGCTTCGATAGTAACGGAGGACTCGACAAATACCTTTTCAAATCCCTCAAAGCCTGCTGAATTTCACATTCAAAATTTTTCTTCGTTTTGAGTAAGAAAAAGAAATGATCTCATTTCTCTGAAGACCGGGAAACGAGCCAGCTCAAAGCGGCCAATCGCCCCGTGAGCCTCTACACTTCTTTTACGCTCGATAGCTGGTTTGGGATGTCTTCGATGGCTTCGATTTTTTCGTGGTTAATCTCAATCCATCTTTATGACACTAGGAATCCCAGGAACTTGTTGTAACTGACCCCGAACGCAAACTTCTCGGTGTTAAGATTCATGTTATGCTTCCTTATGATGTCAAAAGTTTCTTGCAAGTATTTAAGATGATCACCTGCATTCAAAGACGTAACAAGCATATCATCTATATAAACTCCCATGGTTTTCCCTGTTTGTTTCTCAAACATTTTGTTTACGAGCTGTTGATAAGTGGCTCCGGCGTTCTCTAGCCGAAAAGGTTTCACATTATAGCAATATATGCTGAAATTCGTTATGAACTAAGTTTTTTCCTGATCCTCTAGGTTCATCTTAATTTCGTTGTACCCGGAGTAAGCATCGCAGAAACTCATTTACTCATTCCCGGCCATTGCATCAATTATTTGATCAATGTTCGGCAATGGGAATGAGTACTTTGTGTCACGACCCAAACTGATGGGCTGCGACGGGCACCTGGTACCTTACTTAACCAAGTACCAATGTAGCGTATCTTTTCGTAGCATACTCTTATAGTTAAATGAGATGGAGATACTCAACTTGATATACCAACTTATATGTACGACATATGGGCCTATAAGGCCAAAATAATCACTCGTACACTAAACATAAGCCGACAAGGCCATACAATCTTTCATATACATGACATATGTCTACAAGCCTTTAAGAGTACATAAACATCATAATGTCGAGACAGGACCTTGACATACCAAACAATACATGTCTAAATCATACAAACCAAATAAGCAACTCCGGGGCAAATGGAGCGCACCAACGTCTTCCGCGGAGCTAACAGCCTACTTGGAGGATATGAAATGCAGTGTCCCCAAGCAAAAGGGACATCAGTACAAATAATATACTGAGTATGTAAGGAATAAAAATTAGTAAATAATAGATATGATAGAAACATGGAGTAAAAGACTCAATATATATATCTGGATAGCTCTATCTATAATTTAATATTATAATGTCATGCATATGCATGTAAATGTCATACCATGCATGGGTATATGCGTTCATAACATCACCAAGCCTCTGAGGGCATCCCATCATATCATCTTGGCCACTGTGGGCAAATCATCAATGTATACCAGTTGATCAGGCGGTGGTGCGTATATAATGCCGTAACCTTTTTCCTATATCCCATATACATATAATATACATATATACGCGTATATAATGCCATCTGGTTATGTGTCAATGTATATGAATGCAATGCATGAGAAGTACATCAATAAAATCTTTCGGGGTGTCATAAGACCATTTTGCCTTTGAATGGTACCATGAAGTAAACTTTATCAACTTACGTAATTTCTGAGACCCATGAACAAATGATAGAATAATATGACACATGGAGAATCAAGAACATAAGAATCTCTAATATTTCTATGAATAGAGTCATTTATGAAAATTGTGCATTTACACATTTCGTTTGTGTCGTATAGACCTTGCCAAAAGAAAGAAGGGATAGCCTTAACATACCTGAGTCAATTCTCTTGATAATTCTTCTAACACACAATAATTTCGACAAAACACGTGATGGCAAGATCGGAGTAGGAAAATAATCCGTATGATATTGTTGATGGAGATTGCACCGTATTCCCTTAGAACCGCAAAATCCCGTTGTTATTACCTTAGGAAATCTCGTATGGATTTTTGTAGAAAATTTCATATGATCACTTTGTTAATTTGATCACAACATAGCAAGGTAGTTACTTAAGCAATACATTAGAGCCTTATGGATTTTCTTGTGAATTCCATCCTTTTATGAATAATGTAAGTCTTAGATTTAAAAAGTAATTTTTCAATCCCTTCTTTAAGGATTGCCACCTTGCAAAATTGATCAAGAGTCACTTAATGACTCATGAGTTTTGCTGCCACATTTTAGCTAAGTAACCTTATCCAAGATCTTTATTTATTTAATCCCTAATTCCTTAATTAATTGTTAATCTCCCACTAAAATTAATAATTACCCGATTATCCACGTAATGAAGAATTATCTCAAATTACTTAAAATACTACTCACTTTTAACACACTTTATACACCTTACTACCATTCCCATGAGGTACCTTGTATGGTACTAGTCCATAAATACCGGATATTTTAGCTTGGCCCGTATTTTTATCCTAAAATGCCAAACATCGACGAAACGCATTTTTTTAATTTGCCCACCCTCTCACCTTCATGAATTTACTTATCCCTTATTTGAAATAGCATAATATTTATAATCCCAAAATAATCTCATCCTCGAGCTTACGTCGATTAACTTACGACGAAACTTTAACGTACGAAAATGCGGAATGTAATATCCCATTTTCGGGCTTTAATCAATTTACTTATGCCGTACTTTCATGTACGAAAACGTGGGGTGTAACACTTTGGGCATGCCTTATTTAAGTCCTTATAGTCTATGCACACGCGGAATTTATTATTCTTCTTTGGAACTCCTACTATTTTAGCTAGACAATCTGGATACTTTTCTCGGATTAAACTGATATCAAGTAGGCGAGTTACCTTTCTTTGACGAATTTGTCTTTGGCCTCGGCAAAAGGACGTTTGTTCTGTCTTATTAGAGGAATGATGGGATCCAAGCTTAGCTTGTGTACAGCCACTTCCAGCAGGATACCTATCATATCAGCACCACGTTAAACAATCGACATTAAATTTTAGAAACTCAAATAAATCCAGATCTTAGTTCGGTAGCAGTCTTGTCCCCAGGTAGAATTTCCTCTCCAAGAACTTTTCAAATAATGCAACTTGCTCAAGCTCGTCCAATGTGGATTTTGTTGTATCTGTCTCTTCTGGTACCTGGAAATACCTTGGCACCTGATAAGATTCTGAAGCCTCGTCTCCTTAGTTGACTTCTCTTGACTCACGAGGAGGCTCCAGTTCATTTAATTGCTATGCCGCATGCTCCTTCCCTTTGCTACTAGAGACTTAAATTGCATTCATCTCCCTTGTTGCCGGTTAGTCACCTCTTCTTTGTTTTATTCCCTCGGGAGATAGGAATTTCAGTAACTGGTGATATGCCGATGGCATGGTCTTCATCTCGTGCAACCATGGTCTTCCAAAGATAATGTTGTAGCTCATATTACCATCCACCACCTCGAAAAGGGTCGTCTTCATCACCCTTTCGGCATCCGTAGGCAGCAAGATCTCTCCTAGGGTTGTCATACTTGCATGGTTAAACCCAGCGAGGAGTTTTGGGGCCGGAATGATGCTCCTGGTTAATTTGGCTTGCTCCAATACCCTCCATTGTATATGGCCGAACTCCCTAGATACACCAGAACACATTTAATTTTGAAAGCTAATACATTTAACGAGATTATCAATGCGTCATTGTGCGGTAGCAACAATCCATCTACATCCTCCTCCGCGAAAGTGATATCGTCATCAGCGACTTCCCGAGGCCCCTTGATATGGGTTACTAACACATTTTTCTTTTATGCCGCTAAGAATGTAACCCCGTTAATATCGTTCCCCCCGAAAATCATGTTTATTGTCAAGCGCAGGGGATCATTCTCCTACTTTGGAGGGCTCTGTGTTACACGATTGCGGTCGTAATTATTTTTAGCCCAGTTACTTAAAAATTCCCTGATATGGCCATTTTTTAGCACTGTCGCCACCTCTTTGCGTAGATGGCGACAGTTCCCGGTCCGGTGACCATTTGTCCAGTGGTATTCGCACCACAAGTTAGGATCCCTCTAGCTGGGATCGGATCTCATTAGCTTTGGGAATTGTGCTTCTTTAATGTTCCTCATAGCCGATACCAATTCTACTAAACTGACGTTGAAGTTATATTCTGAAAGTCTAGGGTAGGAAGAATCTCTACAACCTGACATCTCCTTGTCCTGTAATGACCTGTTGTTCCGGACACGATCAATTCTTCTATAGGTAGTGAATATCCGCCGACTGGAAACCTCTACCGCGTCCTTTAGCCCATTCATAAGGCAAAAATTGGCTCCTGGAAGACCGTCGATATATGTCGAAATTGTCTTTTTACTTCTCTTTATTCTTCTCACAGTCCCGACCCTTAACTGATGTCAGGAAACCGAGCTGATCATCCTCAATCCTTATCTTCGACTCGTGCCGGTAGTGAACATCCACCCAAGTTGTTTCCTGGAACTCGAGAAAACTTTCTTTCAACTTCCGAGAAGGATCAGAACTTCTCGGATTCAGGCCCTTGGTGAATCCTATAGCCGCTCATTCATCTGGAACAGCCAATAGCAACATCCTTTCATTCTGGAACCTGGTTACAAACTTCCGTAGCAACTTGGACTCTCCTTCGGTAATCCTGAATATATCGGACTTTAGGGCATGTACCTTTCTGGCCCCTGCATGGACATTAATGAAAGAATCTGTGAGAATCTTGAAGGAGTCTATGTAATGCTTGGGCAAAAGCAATACCACGCCAAGGCTCCCTTCATGAGAGTCTCTCCGAATTTCTTCAGAAAAATTGACTTAATCTCGTGATGAGCTAAATCGTTCTTTTTCACCGCCGTTGTATAGGTGCTGATATGCTCATAAGGATCTGAAGTTCCATCATATTTCGGCACGTCTGCCATTTTAAACCGCTTTAGGATCAATTTTGGTGTCACGTTTGGTTTGTACGGCAATTGAATGTACTTATTTAAGTACGACCCTTTCAGCATTGGTGGTGCACGCGAAATTTCGTACATGCGAGCGCTCACTTCCCTCATAAACCGTTAAGTTTGTTTTTAAAGGGACACTCTCGTTGTTGTGACGAATTCGTTCCCTCGAGCCCTTTCGAAGCCTACCTTTCCCCTCAGAGGTTGTTGTCGATCCTCCGTGTTGTTTTAATTTGTGGGAGAATGGGGAGGAACTGGACCTCGTCCATTCGAGTTATTGGAAACACCTAATAACGTATGTTTTAACTCTGTCATAACCTTATCCTGCCGTATGATATGGACTAAAATAGCCTCCTGTTACTCATGCAAGATCCTCACTTTTTTGACGACGTGCTCTTCGTCAGCATCATTAAGAGTCGCCTCTCGAACATGTCGCGGGTACCGCCCAGCAGGTATTACATATTGAATCCTCGTGCTGAGGATGATTTTCTTATGCCTCAAGGTTGTGTGTATTGGTAATACCATTATCTGCCATTTTTTATGATTTTTTACCAAGAACAAATAATCAAACGTGTTAGTAAAATAGGAAAAGGCCAACTTAATTACACAACTGTCTAAAACTCACAGTGGGCGCCAAACTGTTTATCTGTAAAATGATACAGTTGAATATATACATAGTTTATAGACAAGCGAATTAATTTGATCCTAAAATAATAGTTGAATTAGACAAAAATATAATACTTAGCCTTGAGACGGAGATAAGATAGCAGAAATTGTATTTCGGGGAACAGGGCTTCCGGGGACAATAACAATGATATCAGTAAACAAGAAGATAACATTATATTGAGCTTTGAATAGATTGTTTCATATGTTTTTCAGAAAATTCGTGTCCTATACAATGATAATAAAGCTCATTATTTATAGCTGCACCTAGGAAACAATCCTAGAATCAAACTCCTCTTTAATGACAATTATGAGGGCCATTGAAGAATGTGTAACGGCAAGCAGTGAATACCATATTCCTTATAACAGTCCGTGTACTTAATACTATAGAATATTTCTCATTAAATGCTACCGGGTGGCAAACATTTTATTCATCTTTATGAATATCATTCTCTCTGGTAACAGATGGAATGGTTGTCGGATTCGACTCCCTTTTGCTTAGGCACCATGTGTCACTTTCTCATGCAATAATTTAATATAAACATATTTTACCTATACACAGAGATGTTGAAACAATGAAACCAATGTAAATGAGAAAGGGGAAGAAAAATCAAATGCAAATAGAAAATATGACAATTAGATACAAACTCAAGCGGTTACTCTCCTCCCATCATCAAAGTTATTAGGGAAGTGCATGTGCATTAGTTGTCATACGGGTTCAACGTGTGTTGCCTTGTGTGTCCTATTTGTACAAAAGAATTAAAAGCGAAACATTAAAACAACAAGAGTACCCTTGGATTATATGTTTATACCAGAAAACACACATGTTGACATAAAGGTGCATGTGCTCCTCAGGGAACAACGCAAACAAAACGCTCACCTGAGATAAGAAGAAGCTTATAGATGAAATAAGGAAACCAAGGTAAACAATCAGGAAAAGGGGAAAAAATAAATGCAAAAAGGAAAGTAGACTATTTAATGAAGATAAAAGGTGAACTTGACTTGATCTACAAGGAGGAGTCGAAGGTTCTAGAAAAACTCTCAATCTGTGGATGAGAGAAAAATGAGATTCATTTCTAGAAAGCATAATGTGATTATAATGCTAAATCTCCTATATATACAGCTATAATTAGTATTTTACATTTCACTAACTAACACGACACAAGTAACTAACTGAGTAAGAAGAAGAGATGAACTAACTAACTATTTCGTAAATTAGTTATAACTAACTAACGAACTCACATGCTTCTCACGTGCTCCTTTTTCTTTCAATACTCCCCCTCAAGATAGATGGTGCGAATAAGTTGAGCACCCCTACCTTGTTCATCAGATACTCATGTTGCGATCTTCCTAGAGCCTTTGTGAATAGGTCAGCCTCTTGATCTTTTGACATGACATATCTTGTCTTCATAATTCCTTGTTGGATCCTTTCTCTGATGAAGTGCAAGTCTATTTCTATGTCTATTGTTTGTTCATGGAATATAGGATTCGCAGCAACTTGAATTTCTGTTTTGCTATCACAGTTCAGTTCAACTGGTAAGTCGACTTTTGCACCCAATTCTCTACAAAGCCCAGTTAGCCTTAGAATTTCTGAAACTCCTGCTGTCATACTCTTATACTCAGCTTCTGCTGAGCTTCGTCACACTGTGCATTGCTTTCTTGATTTCCATGATACCAAGAAGTCTCCTAGCTTCATTACATATCCTGCCACTGATCTTCTAGAAATTGGACATGATGCCCAATCTGCATCGCAAAATGCAGCAAGTTTGGTTGACTGGTTTGAGCTCATTTGCGGTCCTTGTCCTGGAGCACCTTTTATGTATTTGACCACTCCAACTGCTGCATCTATGTGATCTTTTAGGACAATTCATGAACTAACTAAGTACATGTACTGTATAAGATATATGCGGCCTTGTCATTGTGAGATACAATAGATTTCCTACCAATCCTGCATCCCCTAATTTCTCATCACCTTCATAGTTATTCTATTTATCATATTCATCAGCATTAAATCTCTGATTACATTCCATTGGCGTGCTTGCTGGCTTTCCCAGTGTAAAGGTCTAGCATTATCCAGAAATCAGGATAAAAAGACGTAAAGCACCTTAAGTACTTTGTTAATTTTGAAGCTGATAAAAGATTGTATTTGAAACTTGGTACATACAATACATTCTTAATGGTTTCAGCTTTACCACTTTTGTGTTCTCCTATGTAAGCTATATCTAAGGACTTTCCATCTGTAGATACACCTTTGTATCTTTATTAATGCTACTGCTATCTTTTGTTAAGTAGTTTCTCATTATGAACCATATGATTTGTTGCACCAGAATTCACTATCTAATTTGATATTTTTACTCTATCACTATTTTCTACTGTATCATTTACAACAAAAGTATTGACTTTACCTGCAAACTCCTTCATGTAGTTACCAGAATTATCTTTCTTGATTAACTTCAATATCTAATCATACTGCTTTTGAGTGAATATTATGCCTTATCCCTGCACTGTGTTTCCTGTGGGTTGGTTTATCACTTGTTGATCCTCCTATATTTTTGGATTGGCTGATGGTTTGCCTTGTGTTTGTTGCATCTCATGAGCTGTCAAATTTGCCATAGGTCTTTGTTGGTACCCAGTTGTCTTCTTTCTCATCTTAAAATCTCGAGGATAACCATGTATCTTATAACAATTCTCCCTGGTATGACCTTATTAATTGCAGAAGTCACAATAAAAGATATTCCTTCTAGGTTTGTTTATTTCCTGAATTCATGCCCCTTTGTTACTGAATAATGCCAACTCCATCAGATATGTCAACAACCTGTGTGAACTCTCCCATAGATCTTTGACTTTCTTCTGATATTATTATAGAGCATGCTTTGTTAACACTTGGAACTGGAGTTATCGTTAGAATTTGACTTCTAGGCTGACTATAAGTCTCATTTTGTCCCATTAGAAATTGCAGTAGTCTTTGGTACTCAAAATTTTCAGCATAACTTTTGGATTCTGGGCAATCACACCCTAGGCAAGGTATGAGAGCATCATTCTCTTCCTAGAGATCTTTCAGCTTAGCTAAGTAAGCTGAAACTGGGGAAATCCCTTGGGACAATGTAGCAATTTTCTTATGTAGATAGAAAATTCTCTATCCATCTACTTTATCATATTTATCCTTTAGATCTGTCCACACTCTATGCGCATTAGACTTGTATACAATTTTACTAAGTAGCTCTTTGTTTACAACATTCATGATCCAAGACGAAACTATAGCATTTCACTTTTCCCATAGCTCATGTAAGGATCGATCAAATTTATTTTTTATGCAACTTCTATCCATAAAACCTAACTTGCTTTTACCAATTAATCCAATTTTTATCGACCTACTCCATAGTGTATAATTCTCGGTGCTAGTCAGTTGAATAGAGATTAAGGAGCTACCTGGTGTATCATATGGTTGTAGGAACAAAGGATGATGATGATCAATGGTGATCCCCCGCTACTTCCAGCTAGAGTTTGTTCTTCAATCCCCATGGATGTTAAAAACTAATCAAGTTAATTTCCCTTTGCATAGATTCTGGACTTCGTAGATAGCTCGATTCAGAACAAAAGCAATTTGTAGAAAAAAATTTCAAACCCTAGCTCGATCAAGTAATATCGTCGATCTTCCAGCGAAACTCAAATCGCAGCAATTAGAATCAATATCCTCAATACATGGTGATCCAGATCCCCTGATGTGATACCATAATGAAGATCAGAGGTGAATTTTTCTTGATCTACAATGGAGGAATCAAAGGTTCAAGATAAAACACTCAATCTGTGTATAAGAGAAAAATGAGCTTTATTTTTGGAAAGCATAATGTAATTACAATGCTAAATCTCCTATATATTCAATTGTGATTAGTATTCTATATTTCACTAACTAACGTGACACAAGTAACTAACTGAATAAGAAGAAGAACTCAACTAACTAGCTATTCCGTAAATTAGTTATAACTAACTAACGCACCCACATGTTTCTCACGTGCTCCTCTTTCCTTCAATACCATTAGATATAAACCCAAGCGACTAATCTTTTGTTCTCATTGCCAAAGTGATTAGGGATGTGCGTGCGTATCAGCAATCATGTGCATTCAACATGTATTACCTTGTGTGTCCTATTTGCACATAAGAATTAAAAGTTAAACGTTACAATAACAACAGTAGCCTTGGATTATATTTTTATTTCAAGAAACACACATGTAGATGGAGATGTGCCTTTGTATAGAGCGGTCAAAACAAGTCAGCCCAAGCCTCGGGGGCTTTTAAAATTGGTGGGTTAGGGCCAGCCCGTCCTTTATCTAAATGGGTCTTAAAATGGCTAGCCCAACCCAGCCCTAAAAAGGCTACGGACTATGGCAGGCTGGTTCTTCAATTTTTTTACAGTTTAATTTTTTTAAAATTTTAAATATTTCTTCATGACATAGTATGTTAATTATATGAAAGACTTCTGTTTGTTTATAGCATGCAAAATATCTTGATATTTGAGAGGGAATCTCGTAATTAAAATATAAATTCTCTATATCTCTAGCTCTTCTATTTTAACGTTACATGAATATTTTTTTAATATTTTTCTTTCACTTTATTTAAGTTGAAGGATTTCTTCAATAAATTTATATGTTGAGAATTCTTTATTTATGTTTAGCATCATTTGATGAATTCATCATTATATTTTACAAAAATTTTAAAATTCATGAAATTTGCTAGTGTTACTAATTTTCTTTGGGTATAAAAATTTGATCTTCTTCTGTACTGAAGAGAAATTCAATTATTAATAATATATTAAAGTACTGATCATTCCACTTAAAATAATATTTTCATTAGAAAATTATTTTTATACGGTAAAATCGGAGGGTCCTATTTTCGGTCATACGACGCTTCGTAAGCACGTTTCCAAAATCTCGAGGCTATGGTCAAGATTCACACCTGAGGGGCTACCGACGTCCAACCTCGGGGCAATGCAGATCGATAATTATGGTGAAAGAGTGGGAAGTTCCCAAGGCATATGACTAAAAGCTGACCTAGTCTATTTGGCTAGCTCAAGCCCGTACCGCGACATTAATTAGTTGTATCAACCATGTATCTTGGTAATAAACGTATTTGTACTATGTTGGGATTCCCTCTCATATATAAAAGGGATCGTTGTCATTTTGTAGAGGACCTGATGCTCAATATTAAATATACAAGAACATTCTCTCTGTTCTCTAACATATTCTCTTGATCTCATTGCTTTCATTTATTGCTTATAATCATTGTGTTCTATTTTTTGTTCTTCATTTATTGCTTATTATTGTCCATAAAGAGCCGTCATTGATTTTCTCATAACTATTAACCATCCATCGACTACCCTCGGCAGGACATCAAACTCGACCTCGAGGCCCCGAATAATCAAGCTCGAGCCCCGATTATTAGCCATTCGGTTTGGTTATCACCTTGTTTTCAAGTTCTTATCTTGTTCCCGAGTCTTTTACTTAACATCAATTGCCTAACAACTAGCATAAAAATAGATCACATATTTTTAGAACCACAAAATCAAATATAATTGTAATTACCATTTTCAAGATAAAGAGTTTGGCGCCCACCGTGGGGCTAAAAATAATAGTGATTATTTTCTTGCTGGTTTTACTACATAACGTAAGTTATCTTTCACGCTTTTTCTTGTCCAAGATCTTTTAATTTCAGTTCAAAATGTCTAACTCAGTAAATGAACGTGAAAACAACAACCTTGAAGACTGTAGAGAAAATGGTGTGGATGTTCCAGATGTAGGTGTACCACCACGAAACCCTGAGAATGCACCAAAACCAATTCTCGTGGATGTGGTATCGCGCCACGCCCAGCACATTGAAATAAGCTCCCACACTAACAGGAGCATAGACCAAGAAGATCAACAAGAAGCTCAAAAACCCCGTCTCAGGAAGAACAAGGGGTTAACCTTTACGTCATCTTTGAAATATTGCAAGCACAACAGCTGGCGATTGCTCAGCTGCAAAGCCACCAAAAGACTCCCAGCACGGTAGCTCGGGAAACGGCTCCCCGAGCCGAGCAGGTACTAGAAATATCAAGCAACAAAGGGTTGGCAGCCGACCCCGCCATCATAAAGATGCTTTAGGACTTCACAAAGAGGATCGAGTTGGGCGAGAAGAAGAAAGAAGCCAATGACAAGAAGGTAGAGACCTACAATTCTCGGGTCGATCAAATTCTGGGCGCACCCCCGGAAAGGTGTAGATTTGAAAAAGTTTGTACAAAATCCATTCCCACAAGAAGTGGCCCCAAAACCCGTTCCAAAGAAGTTCAAAATGCCCGACCTTCCGAAGTACAACGGAACCTCAGACCCCAACGAGCACGTCACTACTTACACTTTTGCAGTGAAGGGCAACGACTAAAGGATGACGAGATCGAGTTCGTCCTACTGAAAAAGTTCGGAGAGACGCTTTCAAAGGGGGCAATGATATGGTACCACAACCTGGCCCCAAACTCGATAGATTCATTTGCCATGCTTGCATATTCTTTCATAAAGGCACATGCAGGTGCCATCAAAGTAGCTACAAAAAAATCCGACGTCTTCAAAATCAAGCAAAGGGAGAACGAGATGCTGGGAGAATTCGTATCTCGTTTTCAAATGGAACAAATGGAACTACCACCAGTCTCCGACGACTGGGCAGTGCAGGCCTTCACTCAAGGTTTGAACGAGTGGAGCTCGATAGCTTCGAAGCAGCTGAAGCAGAACTTAGTCGAATATCCTGCCATGACTTGGTCGGACGTCCACAACCGATACCAATCAAAGATTAGGGTCGAAGACGACCAACTAGGAGCCCCCTCGGGCTCGGTATATCCTAGCAGGCTTTCGGCAAAGGAGTCAAAGCCGAATAAAGAGAGATACCAACCATACTCTGAAGACAGAAGAAACGCCCCAAAGCGCAACATACCCCGCAATGACCGGAGGATAGACTGAGGCCAGAATCCTCGGGGACTTGTTAACAAAGCTGGATTTGATAGGCATATAGGGCCAACAGAGGCGCCCCGCTTGTCAGAATACAACTTCAATGTTGATATTTCAGACATCGTATACGCCATCAGTAAAATCAGAGACACCAGGTGGCCAAGGCCTGTACAATCAGGTCCTTCGCAAAGAAACCATAACTTAGTGTGTGAATTTCACAACACACATGGCCACAGGACTGAGGACTGCGGACAACTCCGGGAAGAAGTAGTCCGACTACTCAGCAAAGGTCACCTCCGAGAATTTCTCAGTGACTGGGCCAAAAATCAGTTTCGGGAAAGGGAGGCGACCAAAAAGATTGAAACAAGTGAGCCACAACATGTCATCCATATGATCTTAGGAGGCATCGATGCTCCACAAGAACCCATGATCAGAAGAACAAAAATATCTATCACTAGAAAAAAGCAAACTCGGGGTTACATACCCGAGATGCTCTCACATTCAGCGACAAGGACATCGAGACCTTGTCTCAGCCTTACAATGACGCACTAGTAATATATTTCCTTCTAAATACATTTCAAATTAAACATGTACTTGTGGATCCTGGTAGCTCGGCCAATATTATCAGGTCGAGGGTGTTAGAGCAGCTCGAACTGCTTGACCAAGTCGTGCCTGCCTCTTGAGTCCTCAACAGATTTAACATGGTGAACGAAATAACAAAAGGGGAAATCACCCTCCTAGTCAACGTGGCCGGCACAACCCAAAATGCCAAATTCCATGTGATCGAAGGATACATGAGATACAATGCCTTGTTTGAGAGATCGTGGATACACTACATGAGAGCAGTACCATCCACCCTTCATCAAATGATTAAATTCCCGACAAAGGATGGGGTAAAACCCGTCTACGAGGAACAACAAGCGGCAAAAGAGATGTTTGCGGTGCACGATGTGACACCAACACCAATACCCTCACCATCGAAGGAGCCGAAGGATAAGCAAACAGTAAGATAGAAATAACAAGCTACATTCTCGGCTACACCCAACTAAACAAAAAAAAGGACAGTACCAAGTCCTTAAAACAAACGATTGAATCACATCGAGGTCCGAAGCGCTGTCAGCACTAAGGTATGGTCATCTCCCTTTCTCAGTTACATTTTATGCTAACCTGAATGCAGGTATCCGATCGAAATGGCCGAAACACTTTCCAACTCCAAGGCATTAGGTTCCAAAGCGTACGTTGCACTCTTTTCCTTCGACCAGGTTTTTATCCTAAGAACGGTTTTACCGGTAAGGTTTTTAACGAGGCAACATATATATACTACCTAAGGAAGACTCAACAAGTATTCAAAGTTTCTTTCGCAATAAACCTCGAATACTGGGGGGCATCCTACTGGAAGGTCACCTACTCGGAAAAGTCAAGATGCGCTAAATGGGGTCTCGATAAGAAAATAATATACCGAGCCAAATGATCGAACGAACCGTGTCCGTATAGAATAACCAAGCCCTTAACAGTGAAAACGTGTATACTTGTACCAAGTAATCAAAGAATACTTTCCAAAGCATTTCACGTTTCAAAGAAGCACATGGCAGGGGCTTCGACCTCTCGGAAGAGATAAAGCAGGCGGAGGCGGAAGAATATGGTGTTAAGCTCCTTCTGTCCGATGCCGAAGATGGCGAGAAGGAGGCCGCTAGACTGTAGTCCCTGAGGGGGATGTAGATTAGGCCATTCCTTTCTTGTTTTGTTTATAGTGCTTTTGAAGCACTTTGTAAATGAAGCTTGTATTCTCTCACATATATTTACAAAAGGAAACCTCGCGGTTTTATTTTTCATGCATTTCCCTTTACCTTGATATTTCTCGGTCATTAGCTAGATGAATTGGTCTTCGAGTTAAAAGGAATCCTCAGATTCATAGTATGGCCCGTAGGCTCTTACTCGCTCGGTCGATACGACCTTTTAGTATAAGCCGGCATTTGAGCTCTTATGCTTTTGCTCTTAGGCATATTTAGTTAACTGTTTCGGGTTCAGTCTCCGAGTCGGGTTTCAACTCGAGCTCATGACCCCTAAGTTTTTGAATTTAAAGCTAGCCCTTAGGCTCTTACGTATTTGGTCGGTACGACCTTTTATATGGGCTGACAGTAGTGGCTCTTACGCGTCGGTTGGTACGACCTCTAGTATGTGCTGGCAGTAGTGGCTCTTACGCATTGGGTCGGTACGACCTCTAGTATGTGCTAGCAGCAGTGGCTCTTATGCATTGGCTTGGTAAGACCTCTAGTATGTGCTGGCGGCAGTGGCTCTTACGCATTGGGTCGGTACGACCTCTAGTATGGGCTTTAGTTTTCCCTTGTTAAGGACTTTTTTGAAATCGTGTTTGCCTGACTCTTTGACTCTTCGATAGGAACCTCGATTCTGAGTCATTATATGGCGATGATCGAGCACCTCCGGAGGTTCGACTTGGTGTCTAAGTATCTTGAAGCCTATAGTTTGGATCAGACATGGTCGAAGCTCTTTTGCCTATGTCTAGAGTAGCCTGTTTAACCGATTCTTTTTGATGTATTTTTGAAGTAATTGAAGGCCTGTGATTTTATAACGATGGTTGGGCATCCCTGAGTCATGTTAGTTCGGCTGGTACAGCCTTATGACCATAGTCATTGTGTTTGGCCGGAGCCTTTTAGTTCCCGAGTGAAGTAGTTTTGGCGTCTATATTGAGGGTATGCCTTTTTTCGAGTCTTACAAGTTCGATATATAGCCTTAAGTTTAAGATCGGGTTTATGCCTTTTGTAAGGTCTTACAAACTTTTACATGCATTACTTGAGGTCTTACAATTTTGGTTACTTGGTACAAGTATGGTTCATGCCTTGCTTGAGGTCTTACAGATATTGTTACTTGGTACAAGTATGGTTCATGTCTTGCTTGAGGTCTTACAGATATTGTCACTTGGTACAAGTGTGGTTCATGCATTGCTTGAGGTCTTACAAATAATGTTGTTGCCTTATATAGGTCTTACGAGACTGAGGCTGCCCGCATGTGGTCTTATGGCCTCGGATTTTGATAAGTCGATGGGGGTGGCAATTGGCAGCAGTCCTCGAGTCATTAAAAGTTTCTTGGCTTGGGATCATTACTTGTAAACTTGGTATTTCCGCATTGAGAGCTTATAATTTCAGAGTTTCTGACCGGAGGTCATGTGGCCTTGAGTTTTCGACGCCAGTCCCTGAGTGTTCGAGACGTTTTTGGCTCTGGGGTCGTTTTGTGATATTGATGTTGCCTCATTGAGGGCTTACAAGTTTGAAGCTCTGACCCGCAGGTCATACGGCTTCGAGTTGTTGACGCCAGTCCCCAAGTGTCCGGGATGTTTTTGGCTCTGGAGCCGTTTTTTCAAAAATACCAAGCTTCTTTGAAACGTGAAATGCTTTGGAAAGTATTCTTTGATTAATTGGTAGAAGTATACACGTTTCGCTGTTAAGGACTCGGTTATTCTATATGGACATAGTTCATTCGACCGTTTGGCCCGGTACATTACTTTTCTATCGGGACCCCATTTAGCGCATCTTCACTTCTCCGAGTAGGTGACCTTCTGGGGGGATACCCCCCAGTATTCAAGGTTGATTGCAAAAGAAGCCTTGAATACTTCTTGAGTCTTCCTTAGGTAGCATATAGATGTTGTCTCATTAAAACCTTGCCGGTAAAATCCTTCTTGGGATAAAAACCCGGTCGAAGGAAAAGAGTGCCATGTACACTTTTGGAACCTAAGGCCTTTGAGTTGGAAAGCGTCTTGGCCATTTCAATCGGATACCTGCATTCAGGTTAGCATAAAATGTAACTGAAAAAGGGAGATGGCCATACATTAGTGCTAACGGCGCTTCAGACCTCGATGTGATTCAATCGTTTGTTATGAGGACTCGGTACAGTCCTTTGTTTTGTTTAGTCGTGTGTACCCGAGAATGTAGCTTGTTATCACTATATTACTGTTTACTAATCCTTCAGCTCCTTCGATGGTGGGGGTATTGGTGTTGGTGTCACATCGTGCACCGTGAACATCTCTTTTGCCGCATGTTGTTCCCCTTAGACGATTTTTACCCCATCCTTTTTCGGTAATTTCATCATTTGATGGAGGGTGGATGGTACTGCTCTCATGCAGTGTATCCACGACCTCTGGGTTAGAAAGTCCGAAATCGTAAGCCCTCAATGAGGCAATACCAAGTTTTCAAGTAATGGCTCCCGAGCCAAGAAACTTTTGATGACTCGGGGATTGCCGCCAATCGCCACCACCATTGACTGATAAAAACCTGAGGCCATAAGACCACATGCGGGCAGCCTCGGTATCGTAAGACCTATATAAGGCTACAACAATATCTGTAAGACCTCAAGCAAGGCATGAACCACACTTGTACCAAGTGACAATATTTGTAAGACCTCAAGCAAGGCATGAACCATACTTGTACCAAGTAACAATATCTGTAAGACCTCAAGCAAGGCATGAACCATACTTGTACCAAGTAACCAAAACTGTAAGACCCCTAAAAAAGGCATACCCTCGATATAGACGCCGAAACTACTTCACTCAGGAACTGAAAGGCTCCGGCCAAACCCAATAACTACGGTCACAAGGTTGTACTAGCCAAACTAACACGACTCGGGGACGCCCAACCGTCGCTATAATCACAGGACTTCAATTACTTTGAAAATACTTTAAAAAGAACCCGTTAAACAGGCTACCCTCGACATAGGCAAAAGAGCTTCGACAATATCTGCTCCAAACTATAGGCTTCGAGATACTCAGCCATCAAGACAAACCTCCTGAGGTGCTCGATCATCACCATATAACAACTCACAATTGAGGTTCCTATCGAACTGTCAAAGGGTCAGGCAAACACAATTTCAAAAAAGTCCTTAACGAGGGAAAAATAAAGCCCGTACTAGAGGTCGTACCGACCCAATGCATAAGAGCCACTACCGCCAGCCCATACTAGAGGTCGTACCGACCCAATGCGTAAGAGCCATTGCCACCAGCACATACTAGAGGTCGTACCGAGCCAACACGTAAGAGCCACTGCTGCCAGCCCATATAAAAGGTCGTACCGACCAAACGCGTAAGAGCTTAAATGCCAGCTTTAAATTCAAACACTTAAGGGTCAAATGAGCTCGAGTTGAAACCCGACTCGAAGACTGAACCCCGAAACACTTAACTAAATATGCCTAAGAGCAAAAGCATAAGATCTTAAATGTCGGCTTATACTAAAAGGTCGTACCGACCAAGCGCGTAAGAGCTTACGGGCCAGCCTAATGAGCCCCAGGGCCATACTATGAATCTGAGGATTCCCTATTAACTCGAAGACCAATTCATCTGGCTAATGACCGACAAATATTAAGGCAAAGGGAAATGCATGAAAAATAATACCACGAGGTTTCATTTTATACATATATGTGAGAGAATACAAGCTTTATTTGAAAAGTGCTTCGAAAGCACTATACACAAAACAAGAAAGGAAGGGCCTAATCTACGTCCCCTCGGGGACTACGGACAGAAGGAGCTTAGCACCATATTCTTCTGCCTCCGCCGGCTTTATCTTTTCCAAGAGGTCAAAGCCCCTGGCATGTATTTCTTCGAGGGTTTCCCTCCAAGATTTACCCCTCACGTACTCTTTATTCCTACTCTCTTGGTCGAGAGCTCCCCTTATATCAACACGAGCGTCGGCAACATCCTTCAAATAGACAGCCACCTTCTTATCAGCCTTAGTTCGAATTACTTCGGTTTCAGCCCGAGCATTCACAACTTCGGCCTTCACCTTCAGGAGCTCAGACTTGAGCTTTGAAATCATGTCCGTTCGGACCAAGCTATTTTCATGAGCGTTGCAAAATTTCACCTCAAGTGCGGAAGCCTGGACAAAGCGTCTTTCTTAGTCGACATATGAGTGTCCACCTGAGCCTTTAGCTTGTCACGCTCGCACTTGGCTTGACCAACTTTCCTCCTAAGGCATTCCAGGTCCTCCGTCTTTTTCTGCAATTGAAATAAACTAGACATTAGCTTCATAAGGTAGAAGAAAAAGCATGCACTCTCTCAAAACAAACATTACCTGCTCCTCGAGGTAGCTTTCATAGTTCAGACTTCGACTCGCCTCATACCGCAAATGTGCCAACTTGTCTCCCCATTCATCGAAAAGAATCCTGAGGGATTTCTCCGCATCCACGGCTTCTCGCAACCTAATATGATGACGGCGCATCTCGGACTTGAGCTTTCTAAAAGCCTATGAAAGAGAAACTCGATAAGAGAGTAAAAATTACAAAACTATAAAATCAACACGGACGACCAAAACTCACCTCAGAATAAAGCCGCTGAGCTTCCTCAAAAGTTGAGTGCACATCTACTAGTCTGGCTCCATCTACCCCGGTAGAACCACTCCCGATTGGGGCACGATCGCTCTATGTATGCGGCCCCTGGCTTCCAACATCCCTCGAAGTACCTTCAATGGGAGAAGAAGTCAGTGGCAGAAAACCCTCATTCCTTGAGGTTCCTTCGACGAGAAAAGAAGATTACAATGGAGGTGGAACCATTTTTCTGAAGCCAGAGATCTCGAGCGTAGCAGGCTCAGCCGACACATCCTCTCCGAGCCCCCAGCCTGGACTCGTCTTGCTATAAGCACCATCGCCCTGCGAAGGCCCTTTTTGCTTATTATTATCATTTCGTAGCCCAGAAGCTGGCGATTATTCTCCCTCTCTAAGAGGGCACGATCTCGCCTTAAAGGCCTCCCGGATGCCTACGATAACGGGGTTAGTACGCGTAAAAAGAAAGTTCCTTCCAAAAAAAAGAGCAAACACATAGCACGTACCGTGGTGTTTGGCCTCCCATCTACGCTTCGACAAAACTCGCCACTTACACTCATTATAAGTCAAGTGAGTCGCCAGCTTCCGAGCCCAATCCGTTAGGTCGGGGACTTCGCACGGTGTCCATAAAATTGTTGTAGAAAGGGAAAGGAAGGCGCATTTATGGAACCTGCCTACGCCATAAGCAGAACTACAAAGGCACAGGTATATCACTTATGTGTAAAATTCCATTCCTTGGGAAATGGCAGAAACTACAAAGGGATAACATCGACAGTTCTTACTCGGACGAATCTTCTCATCCATCCCCGATCCTCATCTTCTTCATTATCAACAACAAAAGGCATGGCGGGTCGACATCGTAGGGTCAGCAGACCCCGATGGTGAAAAGGCTGATACAGCCCGATGAGATGACTAAGAGTGAATTCAAGCCCTGCTTCTTCCGCAAAGAACCTAATCATCAATGCTATCCTCCAAAATGACGGGTGAACCTGCGCCAAGGTAACCTGGTACTTTCGACAGAAGTAGAGGACAACCCTATCAGGGGGGCCCAGCGTAAAGGGGTATGTGTACACATTCAAAAACCCTCGGCATGATCCATGATGCTCTCTTTCGGGAAGGTGCCCGCAATACTACCTTTTCCCCCCATCCGCAGTCTTTCCTCACTGACTCAAGGTGCCCCTCTCCTACTAAAGAAATAAACTTCGAGGCATACTCCCAATGACCCCGAGCATTTTGGTTCAAAAAGCCTTCAAAGGCGGAACTCCCCTCTCCTTGCCGAGCGGACCCTGGTGTAGCAGCCATAACTGTGGTAAAACTAGGGAATTGGAGCGGGAATTCGAGCAAGGGCTTCAAAGTTGAAATAGTGAAGGGCCTAACGCAGGAAAGAAAAACTCTATAGAGGAGGATAACTACTCGGAATAGCGGAATCCTCAAAAGAAGGACAACCCTATATGTGGAGAAAGTGACGACTATCCGCCTATCTCAAAGGCCAATTAAAAATGCTGACTAAGCCATTTTTCTCTTTGGGAAGATGTACCAGCGGAATTGCCTCGGTCGCTTCATAACCATGTCATGCAATTAACGCTGCCATACGATATTTCGGGGATCAAAAACCCCACATCGTTACAAGCCTCGAGATGGTACCCGGTCTCGAGGACTTCTGTCAAGAAGAAGATAGGCTCTAAGAAGCTGTTGACATCATTACAAGCCTCGAGATGGTACCCGATCTCGAGGATCTCTGTCAAGAAGAAGATAGGCTATAAGAAGTCGTTGACATCATTACAAGCCTCGAGATAGTACCTGATCTCGAGGACCTTTGTCAAAAACAAGATAGGCTCTAATGAGCCATTAATATCATTACGAGCCTCGAGATGGTACCCGATCTCGAGGACCTCCACCAAGAAGAATGTATGCTCTATGGAGCCATTAATATCATTACGAGCCTTGGATTGGTACCCGATCTCAAAGACCTCCACCAAGAAGAATATATGCTCCAATGAGCCATTAATATAATGACAAACCTCGAGATGGTACATAATCTCGAGGACCTCTGTCAAGAAGAAGATAGGCTCTAAGAAGTCGATGACATTATTACAAGCCTTGAGATGGTACCTGATCTCGAGGACCTCTATCAAGAAGAAGATAGGTTGTACGAAGTTGTTGACATCGTTACAAGCCTTAAGATGGTACCCGATCTCGAAGACCTCTATCAAGAAGAAGATAGTCTCTAAGAAGCCATTGACATCATTGCAAGACTCGAGAACCCGATCTCGAGGATCTCTGTCAAGAAGAAGATAGGCTCTAAAAAGCCGTTGACATCATTATAAGCCTCGAGTGGTACCCTATCTCGAGGACCTCTATCAAGAAGAAGATAGGCTCTAAGAAGCTGTTGACATCGTTACAAGCCTCGAGATGGTACCCGATCTCGAGGACCTCCGTCAAGAAAAAGATAGGCTCTAAGAAGCCATTAACATCATTACAGGCCTCGAGATGGTACCAGATCTCGGGGACCTCTGTCAAAAAGAAGATAAGCTCTAAAACCCTACTCATATGGGCTTGACCTCGAGGTGGTACCATACCTCGAGGATTTCTACTATTGTAAGTACAGGTCATTTACCCGACCCTTCGGCCCTCGAGATACATGAATCCTCGGGTCGAGTTAAAACCGTCCTCTAGGTTACATTAATCCAGGGACCATCCAATTCCGAGTGAGCCCTCATCCGGGATCTATCTGTAATGCTTTAAGTCTATCTTCACTCTGAGTTCAAAACAAGTTTCCAGGTCGCCCGAGCTTGAGCGAACTCTTGCTTGGGGACTGCTCTTGAAAGCCTAAAGGTTATCTTTATTCCTAGGCGTCGAAACAAGTTCCCCCTCGAGGACTATCACCAGGGCCTAAAAGGTTAAAGTTTTGTTCTGAAAATCTCGAAGCCCTATTCTCACTAGACCCGAAATCGGGGGGGCCCAACGACCCGAGTTTATCAATCCAATCCGGGATTGGTCCAAAGAACGGCAGAGGGTTCCACAGGGAATTGTGTTAATCAATCAAGAGCCAGAGAAATACTTATACCTGGGCTCGATATTCGTACCGATCGGTAGAATCATGCATTCAGATTCTTCACAAATGCAGATAAAGGGAAATATAGCATAAATCAGAGACAAATTAAAGAAACATCTTTGTATTCATAAAACGATGATTACAAAAGCCCACAAAGGGTCCTTACACAGAAACGGAGAAGCAAAAGTAACTACTAAAGATCTAATCTACTCTCGGGAGCATCCTCGGGAGCAATGCCTTCGAGAACCGTCCTCTTCGGGGCTTCATCTAGGCCTTCCCAATGGCGTATTCAAGGACGAGGAAGAGGCAGTAAAACGATGGAGAAGAAGCAGAAAAAGATGAAGAAAAAGTCGTAGCCCGCCAAAGAGCAAAATCTTTCACCAGGCCAAGAAAATTACGGCCCGATAAAAGACTTAACGAGTGTTGGCCTTACCTCCACGGCTACTTTGATTCCACTTCTTGGAACATTGTGCCATGCAAGTTAGTGGCCGGTAGTGCCACTTCACCCCACGGAAAGCAAAAGGGATGAAGTGCCATACCGGGCCGGAGTAGGGAGTTGAGTAGCGGTGTAAAGTCCGAACATCCTCCTGAGCAGCAGTGTAGAGTCCGAGCATCTCCCTGAGTTGGAAGAAGTCGGCGCCCCTATCTCATCACCTCGAGCCAATGACGACAGCGGCAACAAGAAGAAGAAGAAGAAGAAGAAGAAGAAGAAGAAGTTAGTGCTATCCCGCTCAAAGAAAGACAGCTTTGAGAAACGGCCACTATGTAGCCAGTTAAAGCGCTTCCGTATGACCTTACGGCCATAGGCGTTAAACATGAGAAATAAAATTGGATGGGGCGATGAGAAGAAAAGGGTAAAATAATTTTTGGGAAATGGGGATTATAGTTAATAGTTATTTTAGTTTTTACTTTTTTTTAAATATTAAATATATAATTTTAGATTTAATTAATTTTTGGCTCACGAGCCGGTCCAGGCCCAGCCTCTCTCAAGCCTCAAGGGCCAGCTAGCCGACTTGGGCCGGGGTTTATAAGCCTAAGTTTTAAATGGGCTAAAAAATTCCAACCCAACCCTACCCCACTTGCGGGTTGGGTTGAGCTGGCATCACGGGCCAAGCCCATTTTGAGGTTCTACCAATGTTCATTCTTATGAAAAGTAGTTATACCTATGTGATATCTACTAGGACTAATAACATTCAAAAATTTATTTTATAATCTATATAAATATATATAGTGGAGGGACACTGCCCCGGTGGCATGCCTCACTGAACAACAATAACAACAACAACAACCTAGTAGAATCACACCCAGTGGGGTCTGGGGAGGGTAAAGTGTACGCAAACCTTATCCATACCCCAGAGGGGGTAGAGAGGCTATTTCCGAGAGACCCTCGGCTTAGAGACAATAGATCTGTGACAACAAACCCGAAAAATAATATCAATAATGTGAAAGACAGCAAATAAATAGAAAAGCAGTACCACAAATATTATACAAAAGTGTGAAATACAACATAGAACGACCGCCCGGCTACCCATTAACCTACAACCCTTAACCTAAAATCCTAATGTTTGACTACCACTTAACCTACAACCCTAATGCTCGACCTCCACACCTTCCTATCTAGAGCCATGTCATCGGAAATCTGGAGTCGCGCCATGTCCTATCTGATCACTTCGACCTAATACTTCTAAGACCGTCCTCTACCTCTTCTCGTACCTACCAAAGCCAACCGTTCACACCTCCTAACCGGCGCATCTAGGCTTCTCCTCTGCACGTGTTCGAACCATCTAAGTCGCACTTCCCACATCTTGTTGTCCACCGGAGCCACGCCCACTCTCTCCTGAATATCTTCATTCCTAATCTTATCCAGCCTAGTATGCCCACACATCCACCTCAACATCCTCATTTCTGCAACTTTCATCTTCTGGATATGTGACTTCTTGACTGGCCAACACTCAGCCCCATACAACATGGCCGGTCTAACCACTGCTCTATAGAACTTACCTTTAAGTTTCAGTGGCATATTCTTGTCACACAAAACTCCTGACACTAACCTCCATTTCATCCACCCCACCCAAACGGTGCGTAACATCCCCGTCTATCTTCCCATTTCCCTAGATAATTGAACCTAAGTACTTAAAATTTTCTCTCTTGGGGACGACCTGTGAGTCAAGCCTGACTTCCACATCCGCTTCCCTCGTCACTTCGCTGAACTTATACCACATATTCCGCCTTAGTCCTACTCAACTTGAAACTTTTAGACTCCAGGGCCTGCCTCCATACCTCCAGTCTCCCATTAACGCTGCTTCATATCTCATCAATTAGAACTATATCATTATCGAACAACATACACCATGGCACCTCACTGACCAACATTCATATATCCTCTTTTCAGTTTTTCACTTCTTCTTTTTCTCTTCTAATTTTTAAAATAACGGGTCAGGAGTAAGAAAGGATAAATTAGAAAAAGAAGAAATTAAATGGAATGGAAGAAGTGAAGAGAAAAATTATAGAAGATATTCATAGAATTTGACTCCACTGATTTGGGGATATGGATTCGGTTTTACTTGTTTTTAATCTTTCATTATTCATTATGAGTTGTTATATATAGTCCTTCTTAATTGTACGAAAAACATAATCTATACATGTATATACACTAAATGTTCAAAAATTAAATTTTTTTTACGCATTTTTTTTCTATTATATAGAAAAGAAAAGATGGTTAACCAAAGGCATATATATCATTTCGGAAAAAACTATTGTATTGCTTGCATTTCTTAAATGTAAATTGTGTCCTCCTTGATATACGTGGTCCCCACATTCCTTTGACCACAACACGCCTTTAAAAATTTTAATGTATTGTTGATTAGACTACTTTTGGAGAGAGTTACTCCATGCAGATACTCACTTCGAATGTTTTTTCTCATTTGATAAAATTATTAATTTTTGTTTTTAGTCAACTAAAAGTTTTCACAGAAAAGTGAATTTAATTTTTAAATAATAAAGCAACAAAAAAGAAATATAGATAAATATTTACAAGATTTTCATGTTTACCCATACTATTTTAACACAATTTAAAAAATAAAATTAAAAGGTTTTCATGTATTCACACTATTTGAAGAGGATTTCAAACCTAAAAATTTTATATTTAAAAGTAATTTTAAAAACTATAGTTTCTTAAACCTTAAAAGTTAATTTAAGTAATGATATTTGTTCATCGGTTCTAGAGGGCTATCTCTTATGTACTTAATTGATGTGAAAATTTGATTTATATGGTTTGAACTCCATTCTTCCATGATAACTTTTCAACAATCTATAAATTGTCTTAAAATATTTTATATTATTTCATTATAAAAATTAACATATGATAAATTTATAGAAAAACTAAAAGTATTCTCTTATATCCTTAATTAAGAAAAAAATTAAAATTCCTATAATTTATATAGACTTCTATCAGATATTTATTATCTTATCACCAGTAACATCATTTTAAACGAGTTATAATAAAATATAATTTGAACTACTATATTGAATTACTACAATTTATATCATGTTAATATTTATTTTGTGCAGTTCGTTCTCTTTGTTTGAAGTAGTAAATTGCCTCTTTAGCGATGCAAGTCCCCTTGGAAATTCTCTTTGTTGACTGTACGAAAAATTTCTCTTGATTTTGTTGTATACATGACATAAAGTAAAATCATAAGTTTTTTTTCAACTTTTCTCATATGGTAAAGAATGATGTTGTTCGTTTTAACTTTTATCAAGTGGCTGATTGTTCCCACTATTGAAACACTTGCAAGATCAAATTGGATTTATTCAAAATTAGTTTACAAATAGATCGGTAAATTTTTTATTGTAGAAAAATTGTTAATATAAATTACACCTGTATGGAGACAGACTCTCGAGTCTAAAGGTTTCAAATTGAGCAGGTCTAAGACAAAGTACCTGGAGTGCAAGTTTAGCGCTGAGTCGAGGGAAGTAGACGGGGACGTGAGGCTTGGGTCACAGGTCATCCCCAAGAGAGATAGCTTCAAGTACCTTGGGTCGATGATTCAGGGGGACGGAGAGATCGACGAGGACGTCACTCACCGCATAGGGGCGGGCTGGATGAAATGGAGGCTCGCATCTGGAGTCTTGTATGACAAAAAAGTGCCACCAATACTTAAAGGTAAGTTTTATAGAGTTGTGGTTAGATCGTCCATGTTGTATGGGGCAGAGTGTTGGCCGGTTAAGAACTCTCATATCCAGAGGATGAAAGTAGCAGAGTTGCGGATGTTGAGGTGGATGTGCGGGCACATTAAGACAGACAAGATTAGGAATGAAGATATTCGGAAGAAGGTGGGCGTCGCCCCTTTGGAAGACAAGTTGCGGGAAGCGAGGATCAGATGGTTCGGGCATGTGCAGAGGAGAAGCCTTGATGCAACGGTGAGGAGGTGTGAGCGGTTGGCCGTGGTGGGTACGAGAAGAGGTAGAGGGAGACCTAAGAAGTATTGGGGAGAGGTGATCAGGAAGGACATGGTACGACTGCAGATTTCCGAGGACATGACCCTTGATAGGAAGGTCTGGAGGTCAAACATTAGGGTTGTAGAATAGGGGTAGTTGAGCTCTCCTAACTTCATATTTGGGGTGAGGCGGGGTTGGATTAGGGTTGATCTTAGATGCCTTGCAGTTTATGTTGAACACACACTATTCTTGCTGTTTATCTTAGCCCCGGGCCTTAAACTCTGGTTACTGTTATTGCATGTCATTCATCTTTTGGTTTTTATGCTTCTGTTACTATTACTGTTTCTACTGGAGTTACTAATGAATTCTCTTTTCTTGTTTTTTATTTCCGTCTTTCTGAGCCGAGGGTCTATCGGAAACAGCTTCTCTGCCCTATCGGGGCAAGGGTAAGGTCTGCGTATACATTACCCTCCCCAGACCTCACTATGTGGAATTTTACTGGGTAGTAATTGTTGTTGTTGTAAATTACACTTGTACCTTTAATGTATTATCTTGTTAAAAATTCAAATATATTGGGGAAATAATACTATTCAATCAATTTTACAATTTGATGTTTATATTTGACATTGATGTTGAAATGAGTATTATAGCTCATAGTCTTTTTATGTTAATACTTGGAGCAACATAAGCAGGTTATAATTTATAGTTTAATTTTTTGTAAATTATTAAAATAAATTAATTGTAAATTGTGATTCCCAATATCATTCTCTATCAGTTATTAAATGGAAATACCAATGATCGATTTATTTATCAAAAAAGTTAATTGAACACTATCAAATAACAATTTTAAGATTACACTGTTGGGCCCATATACGAGCCTTTCCTCATCTAGTACACACATAGAGATGCCATCATTTTTCTTGAATTTTTTTATCTTTCTTTATGCACCATTTAAAAAAATAAAATTATACTATCACAAAATCAACATCGAAAATTAGGGACCAAAAAAAGTTTCTCTCAAGACATGAATAACACCACCATCATCCCATCATCGGAACCGCCGGACATTAGCTCCATGCATCTTGACCCACCTCCAACTCCACCTCCAAATTCAAGCACTGCCACTGCCAATTCTCCCCCACTCTCATTTTCACAAACCCTACTGACCAACAACCAATTCACCTCATACTCTAATACATGCCACCAAACACACTCATATATTGATTTAACAGATGAATCCGCAAATAATCTCCACCAAGATACTTTCATACCACTCACATCAGCTGACAAATCCCGCCTTTACTCGCCATGAAAATTTTCTGTTATTGTCAAAGTGTTTGGAGGAAAAGTGGGGCATCAAACTCTAAGAACTAAACTACAGGCACTATAGAAGCCCACAGAGAATCTACCATTAATAAATTTAGGGTGTGATGTCTACTTAATTAAGTTTCAAAAAGAAGAAAATATGTTCAATGCCCTTCATAATGGACCCTAGTTCATACTTAATCACTTCCTATCCGTGTGCAAATAGGAACCCAAGTTTATAGCCTCCAACACCCAGCTCACATATACAACAATTTGGTTACGATTACCACAACTACCTACGGAGTTCTACGATTTTGAAATACTTCAACGAGTAGGCGAAAAAATTGGATTCCTGCTTAAAGTTGATACATGCACGTCGGTAACTACACGAGGCCGTTATGCAAGAATATGTATAGAAGTTCCTCTAGAAATGCCTCTCAAAACACATGTGTACATTGGTACCACATAGACAACAAATACTTTATGAGGGTCTCAATATGCTCTGCACTCTATGTGGTCGAATTGGTCACACAAAACTCTTTTGTCCATCCCCACCACCTACTTCCATGGCGTCCACCACCAACAAATTGCACACCACAGTACCAACTGAAACTTCACCATCTCGCACAATTCCCACCAATATTCAAGAACAACACTCACACCCTAATACTGCCACAGCTTCAAATACTACCACAAATGAATGGCAAAAAGTCACCTTCCCATCAAAGACTCGCACCAAAGGAAAATCATCCCTAACAAAACATGCACCACCAAACATGATGACGAATGCCAACGCAGGATTCACCGGTATGGCTTCTAACCTAAATATCTCACACACGGCTAACCATGCCACTAATAAAAAATAATTAATTAACAAATTAAGTCCTAATAGCTTTCCTACTAACCCAAAATATTTTAATGAAATAACTTTTAGCATCCTAATGGACCCTCACCCAATGGACCAGACGAGCAGCCCATCAGGCCCAAATGATATATGGCCCATGACAATACACAGCCCTCACCCACTTCACCTTTCACGCACTACCAAAACAAACACTCACCGGCCAACCTTGATGAATCATCCTCTCAATTACCTACACATACCACAAATAACTTCCACGTGAAAACACTACCTAACATTCCAGCCAACTCAACACCATGCAACTCCAGCTCACACCTCTCTATAGGAACTCAAGTAAAGGCCTATGTTACAACAACTACATCTCCCCCAATAACCCAAAATGATTTACTACACCCAGGCCTAATGACCACTCTTCCCACCCAAACATTAACACCAACGACTGGCGAAGCCCAATACCCTACACAAGCAATCCCAACTAGCCCTTCACATGACCGTAAATCACACGAAATTACTGCTATAGCTTCATTACCCATATCAAATCAACCGACCCAATTACCCTCTCATAACCAAGAACACCCTAAAACATCAGCATTAACACCTACTATCCCTACAACTACAAACGACCCTTCCCTCACACACATACACTCCCCAAATCAACCGATCACACGACAACTTCCACCACCAGAGAACAATTTCCTTCACAAACACCAACCTTCTCCAACACCCCATATTTCTCAACACAATCACCATGCAACCACCACACGACCATCCTTCACAACTCACACCCATCTACATAACTCAATACCCACCACTACAAACATTTTCCCAGTCCTGGCTCGAGATAAGCCTGCAAGAACATGCATTAACCTTCACTATGCAAATCGACAACTAGGATGTCATAGTGATGATACAAAATCCGGCGGACATAGCACAGATAGTCATTGAGGGGATGCGTATAGGGGTGACACTTTACAACCAATTTCTATGGGCCATGCACCTACCATCAGCTTTCAACTAACACCAACAAATGGCACCACCCTTTCCAACACCACTACCACTACATGTCCCTCCATCACCACCATTGAACACACTAGAGCTACCATTTTACCCACCACAACAACCACCTCAAACCTTTGTTCCTTGGATCCAACCCCGTACATCCATAGCACCCATAATACCACTCTATGCCTAAGCTTCACCATATCATCCATTCACTCCACTAACGAGTCTAGTCCAACACACCAGTCTACCTCCATACGAACTAGATGAAATAGCTCAATTGGAAGTGGCAGCCACCACGGTAGAGATACGAGAAACCCTCCCACTACTATGCTATCTCAATGGGAACAAAACTTACACCCTAAAAGAATAGTACGAAAGAAAAGTGATCATCACTTGTCCACCAGAACGGCTAAGTGTCTCACTAAACATCCGTCCAACAAGAAATCCAGAAGTGAAAAAATTTGCAATAGTGTTAATCTCAGCACTAATGAACAGATCCTCAGCAATAGAGAGGGGGGCTCCACCCAGCCCACTCAATAATCAATCTATGCAGTTTGTTATTTGAAAGTGTAGAGGGGCATAGTCACCAGAGTTCAAACGTAACTTCTGTTCCATGCTCAGCTATCATAAGTCTGCATTGATAGCACTACTGGAAACTTACATGCAAGTCCATGAAATACTTAAGTCTGAGTTTGATTTTTTCACACTTGGCTCAATCATCAGCTGAAGGAATTTCTGGAGGAATTGCATTACTTTGGAAGGATGATAAAATTAAGCTAGATCAGGTAGTTGCCATGAGCCAAGAAATTCATTCTATTATCCAGGTACATCCAAACCCTAAATCTTGGTTATTATCTGTTATTTATGCAAAGAATAATATTCATGCACGTACTTGGGATAACCTACGAATTTTACATGATCAAATTAGATTACCTTGGTTAATAGGGGGGTGACTTTAATGAAATCATTAAGTCAACAGAAAAATATGATGGATTAAAAATAAATAATCGAAGGAGTAATAATTTTATCCAATGTCTTAACTACTGTAATTTAGTAGACCTAGGATATACAGGTATATGGACCAATAATAGACACCTATCTCATCGTATATTGGAAAGATTAGATAGATGTTTAGCAAATTATGAGTGGTTAAACAACTACCGAGAAGCTTCAGTTCACCATCTACCCAAACACATTCCAACCATAGTCTGTTACTACTAAATCTTAAAAAACATAAATCAACTAATGAAAAAAAAATCCGATTTGAAAAAATCTGGATAACTCACCCTCAGCTCCCTTCCATAATTACCCACAATTTGATACTGAATAAGCTTTTACTAACAGCCATCAAAGATTTTACAAATCATATCCAAGAATGGAATAGAACTATTTTAGGTAACATATTTCATAAGAAAAAATTCTTCTAGAAAGAATACAAGGGATCCAAAATTCTCCCAAATACACTACTAGCCATTTCTTACAAAATCTAGAAACTGGCCTAATAACCCAATATAATGACCTTCTTAAAATTGAAAAGGATTTTTGAAAATTAAAATCAAGAATAAATTGGTTCCAAGATGGAGATGTTAACACAAAATTTTTTCATCTTACTACTTTACAACAACGTCGACTTAACCGTATTACGGCTCTTAAAGACTTAGTTGGAAACTAGATCTTAGATAAAAAAGAAATCAACACTTCCATTGAAGACTATTATTATAGCTTATTCACCACTAGTCACACCCATAACACACACCCTAAATTTAAAGCTGGTCACCATACCATCAGTTCTCATGACTATTCAAAACTAAACTCACCCCTTACATAACTAGAAATCACCAATGCCCTTAAAACTTTCCAACCTTTTAAAGCAACTGGGCCGGATGGATTACATCCATACTTCTTTCAAAATTATTGGACTCAAGTGAACTCTCCAGTCACTTCTTTTTGTGAGGAAGTCTTTAACACTCAACAAATCCCTTCAGAAATTAATAAAACTTATCTATGCCTTATCCCTATAAAACAACAACCTACCCTCATCACCCAATATCGGCCCATAAACCTTTGTAACATACTTTATAAATTAATTACGAAAATCATAGTCCACCGTATTAAACCAATTCTATTTAGTCTCATTAGCCCGGAACAATCAACCTTCTTGCCTAATCGTAGGGCATCTGATAATGCACTTATAGTACAAGAGTTTCAAGAAAAAAGAGGTGCTTAGTCTTCTTTTTTACTCAAATTATACTTAGATAAAGCTTTCGACAAACTGGAATGAGGATTCATACATGATACACTATATTACATTAATTTTCCACCTAAGTTGATCAAATTAATAATGTTCTGCATTACTACCTCTTCCATCTCAATTCTCATTAATGGACAACCCACCCTTTTTTCTCACCTTCAAGAGGTATTCGTCAAAGGGACCCCCTATCACCTTATATTTTTATCATCTGTATGGAAATGCTCTCACGTAAAATACATATTGAAGTAGATTACCAAAAATGGCAACCCATCAAATTATCTAGACAAGGCCCACAAATCTCTCACCTCTTATTTGCTGACGACATTACTTTAATTTCAATAAATACTACAAAGAGCATCAATGCTATAATTGATACACTCAACCTTTTTACTAAGATTTTGGGCTTAACAATTAATTATACTAAATTAAAAATATTTTTCCCTAAACACAATTCCACAATGGATAGAGAACAAATGATCCATTCATTCCAAATGACTGAAGGGTAAACTTTTGGAAAATATCTTGGATATCCAATTTTCACTAAAAACCCTTCAACATCCTATTTTCAATTTCTTCCTGATAACTACAAAAATAGACTAACCGGGTAAAAAATAAATTTTCTAACTATGGCAGGACGAATAACCATAATAAAAGCTACCCTAAATTGCCTACCAAATCATGTAATGCAACTGATCAAGCTTCCTACTAATATTACCAATAAGTTAGAACGATATCAAAGAAACTTTCTTTGGGGATCCATAGCCCTAAAACGTAAAATAAACCTTATTAAATGGGAAAACATCTAATTATCAAAAAATAGTGGAGGACCAAGAATTCGTAATCTTTCGGATAGAATAATGCCTTACTTAGATCCCTATCTTGAGGTTGTTTTAATCCCCTTCATTCCACTGGGCTTCAATCCTAATATCAAAATACTCAAAGACTACGACATCTACTAACATTTCCTCCAATTGGAAAGCCATCAAACAAGGGTGGGCTTCATGTCAAAATAGAATCAAGTGGCATACTACAAATGAAAACCATATCAATTCTTGGACAGAACCTTAGATAGGAACCAACTTGATACTTAGAAAATTAATTTAAGGACCCCTACCCCGCAATGACCAATCATCCAAATTAGCGCTATATATTGATGGGAACTTAATAAATATTCCTAAAGTACCTTTTGAACTACCTGATAATTTAAATGACCTAATTAGTAATCAATATATCCATACCATCACAAATAAAAATTCCCATGATCACATCTACTTGGGCCTCACCCCCAAGGGAATTTTCACGGTAAAATTTCTGTATAAATAATTGCGTGCTAAACCAGAAAACAATCCATTCTAATGGTTATGGAACCTTCAAATACCACAAAAAGTAAAGCATTTTCTTTGGCTTATGAGCCATCAACACCTACCCACAACAAATTATCTCCACAATATACACTTAACCCAGAATACTATTTGCCCAGTCTGTCAGTCCAACGATGAAATCATTGCACATCTATTCTTCTAATGTCACCAAACACAACTGATCTGGCACCAATTAGGCATTAACTATCTTAATATCAACCTTCAAAGATTTCATGAGAACACCCCATTAAAACTATCACAATTCATTTTAAAAAACAATTGGCAAAATGCCTTAGTACCCCCTTAAACTTGTCGAGAATTATTAGTTTCCTCTCCAAACTATCTCTGGTTCGAATTACCCCTCTATACTAGAATAAGTTAATTTAACCCCCCCCCCCCCCACCCCCCACCCCCGAGCTGCCACATGGCACGAGAAGTGATCTCAAATGGTGTATGGCACGTGAGGCTGGTTAAAAATGGCCACATAATAAGCCCTAACTGTAAAAAATCCCTGATCAACGGCTATTCTTTCACTTTTTCCTTTTTATAAGCTCCACCATTGAAGCATAATTATTGTTCTTTCTTTTTGTAATATTCTTGATTTTCTTCTTTAATTATTAAAGTTCTTAGTGATATTCTTGGTTTTCATCCTAGTTTTCTCCAAGACATTGAAGATGAACCCACTTTGTAAATGTGGGTATCTATCACATTTGAAAATTTCATGGTCAAATGACAATCTGGGAAGAAGATTTTTTGGTTGTAAAAACTATAAGGTATGATAAAGTAATGTTTACAAAGTTTAAATTGATTATACTTTATGTTGGGTTTGTTCTAGGATTTTTCACTAAAAAAGTAGATAGTTGTGCTTTTTGTGCAGGTTAAAGGTTGTAAGGCTTGTAATTGTTTTGAGTGGTATGAACCGAAATTTCCAAAACAAGCTAATATTGTTATTTTGGGTTTGTTGAAGAAGAGAAATAAACAAGAGCATGAGCTAAAGTGGGGAAGAACATTGAAGATTAGTCTATGTATTAGTGTAGTATGCAATGTGATGTTGTATTTTGGTTGGTGTCCAATTTAATCTAACTTTAATTGGTATCTATGTATTTGATAAATAGTAGAATGAACAGAAATCTTGTATCACAAATCTATCATTTTAAGTCATTCACAAAATCTTGTATAGATATCTGAAGGTACTTTGCATAACTAGAAATAGATATGGCTACTTATGTTGCTATAACTTCTCTGATGGGAATAATGCAAATAATGCAGCAGCTTCCACAATCCCGCTTAGACTTTCAATTTTGCCATATTTGTCCATAGTATCAGTTTTGTTAGCTAAAGGAAGCAAATATACCTTCCTTTAAGAATTCTTCCAGTAACAATTGCGCCAACTGCAACATGAGTAATATGCACTAGTCACTGCTCTATACCTCACAAAAGTTTACTGTTAGAACTATGAAAATGCTATTTCATGTTGCTGCAAATAATGGGAAGATATGTAAGATAGATACACGTTGTTTACAAAACTGGATAGCAACAAAAATCTGGACAGTATATAAAAGAGCTGTTTACCAAACATATCTGACAGCTACACAAAATACTACTAGTATCGAACAGCTACAAAAATACTACCAGTATCACAAAAGAGCTGTTTCACCAAAAACGCTACACAAAATACTACCACAAAGAAAGTTGTAATCATCTGATTACATACTAAGCATACACCAAAAAAACTAACTTAATCATAGAACAAATCTATGTTGGTTCTTTGGATGGAGATTTTTCAGTTTGAGATCTTGCTTGAATCTTAATAGCCTTTGCTTTTTTTTTTTGGGACTCTATGCATAGTACTTTTCATTTGGAGTTGTCTTTGGCTAATAGCGGGCTTTCCTTTCCACTTCAAAGACTTGCTAGGCTTATACCCAATACTTGTAACTTCTGCGGAATTTATCATTGTAGTGTGGTAACTAATCTGCTGCTTTGCAAACCTTGCTGTAATTATGAGAAAAAATTTAAATATAACTTCAAAGACAATGAAAGTAATAAATTGATAGTAAACTGGGAAAATACTTACATTAACACAACTATAACCAGTCTTAGATACAAATACACCATGCCTCACAACTCTTGGACTCTTGTACTTACGTCTGCTCGCTTTAGCTTCACCTCCCTTGCTTGTAGATTCTTGTTGACTATCAACAACACTTCTCTTTCTTGTACTTCCAGTAGATGACTGTAGGGTAGCATTATACTGACATATAACAATATAACAAGTTAAAATACTAATGTGTCAATAATTTAAAGGTAAGAGGGGTATATAAAATTTACCTCTGTTGTTCTTGTGGCTGATGTTGCTTCAGGCCTTGAAGGACAGCTTCTTTTATTGTGTTTAATGGACTTGCAAATCGAGCATGTCATAGCTATTCCCCGTTTTGATAACTTTCCAGTTCTTTTAATTTCTCCTTCCTCCTTTCTTCTATTCTTCTTTGGCCTGCCAGGCATTTTTCTAACTGTAGGTGGCTCAATCTTTGGATTTGATATAGCTGGCCACATTATCATATTGGGAACAGATTGTATGAAATTGGAATAAGCTCGTAAATATGTCTCCTTTCTGTACCATGATGCAATTGACTCAGATGCATCAATCATCCTAAACTGCATTGTTGTTATGGCATGTGCACAAGGAATACCTTTCAATTGCCATGACCTGCAACTACAATATCCTCTTTCCAGGTGAACAATAAACTTAGCTATACCTTCCTGAATTTCAAAGCCATGTTCTCCATTCCAATGAATCTTACACTTCATTGACTTCTCCACATTAGTGTTGAAGTTCTTCAGTGTCATTGGAGATATCTCATCTACCCAAGTTTTAGCAAAGGCCCTCATCTTAGGTATCCTTATCATGACCTTGACTCTAATTTCTTCTAGCATTGACACAATTGTCTTGTGTCTAGCTCCCAATATCCAGGCATTAAAGCTTTCCGACATATTATTGTCCACACTGTCACATTTGGAGAATTCTTTGAAGTAGACTTTGCACCATCTTTCTTTGTTGTATGAAATAAGATCTTCAACAATATTGTGACCCAATGTATTTAATTCATCTAGCCTCTTTTTCAATTCAGCCTCATATGTTGCTCTAGCACAACTCCAAAACTTTTTTCTTCTTTCAATTCCCCTCCATTTTTTTGACCAGTTTGACAGAATATGTCTTGCACACATTCTGTGCTCACAAGCTGGAAATACTTCTTCAGCAACACTAACAAAACCCTAAAATTAGAAAAAGAAATAATAAATAACAATAGAAACAGTAAAAAAGCAATAAATAACAGTATGGTATCATACCTTTTGCATGTCACTGATAATAGTGATCTCATTTCCATCTCCAAGTTGTAAGTCTTCTTGCAATATTCTCATAAACCATGTCCATGTTTCCTTTTTTTCAGTCCCAATAACGGCCCATGCTATGGGATGTAACTGGTTGTTTCCATCTTTAGCAACTGCAACTAATAAATGTCTTTTGCATATCCCCTTCAAAAAACAACCATCCAGTCCTATACACTTTCTGCATCCCTCCATGAATCCCCTCTTCATAGCAGTAAAGCATATATAGAAGCTTATAAACTTTTTTTTACCATCTTCTAAATCAGCTACCTTAACTATACATGTGCTACCATGATTTATTTGTAGAAGCACATCTCTATAGTCAAAAAGTCTACCAAACTCAGCAATATGATCTCCCATGACTTCTTTCAAAATAATTTTTCTTGTCTTTAAACAAATAGCCTTACCCACATACACACCAAAGTCCTCCCTAACAAGATCTTGTATTTTCCAACCTTTAATGGTAGGTTGTGAAATAATCCTCTCTTTATAATGATTAGCTAGATATTTTGAATTGCAAAGAAAGTTGATGTTGGTCTTATGGCATTTATGTCTAGGATTATATGTCTTGACTATGAAATTTGAACTCCTATCTTCCTTGCCAGCATATATCATCCAAGGACAACCATCTTTGCACTTCACCCTAACTCTACTTGGCTCATTTTTATATTTGTCTAGTTGAACCCCTTTCTTTACAACATACTTGGTCAAAGCCTCTCTGAACTCTTTCACATTTTCAAATACTTGGCCAATCTCCCAAATAACTTTCTCACAAGAAGGATCATATACTACCTTGTTACTCTTTCTCCTTACCCTCAAGTTTTCTTCTACTACTTCATCATCACTAACAGCTTCACCTTCAGATTCACTAGCAAAGCTGTCAGCCTCTGATGAGTCGTAATATGGCTCATCATCATCACCTCCCAATTTATCCTTCAAATTTTTTCTTTCTTTATCAATATCATCATAACCTTCATCCAGTCCAGCCTCACCTAGAAACCCATCAGGTCTTTCTTTCCTACTTCTTTTCCCTTTTTTTACTTTGTAAGCCTTTAGATCTTGTTTCACAACCCTAAGTTCTTCATGGACATCACTTTCATAATCATCAGAAAGTTCAAATTCTTATTCAGTGCCTGCATCTTCCTCAGAGGAAGTACTGGAATTGTTTAGATCTCCACTAGCAGAACCTTCTCTATGGAAATCACCACTAGCAACATCTACTTCCTCTCTTATATTTTTTTTCAGCCCTTTCAGTAGTATTTAGAGAAAAAGGAAACTCTAGACCGAGATCTATAGTTGGAGCTGGTGCAATTATTGGTGGGCGTGGAATAAATAAAGGCTCAGATTCCCTGTTGCCTCTATTTATATTGGTTAATTGACTACCACCCCCTTTTTCAACATTCACATGTTGGCCAACATGCCCCACATCCTCAAAATTAGAGTCATTGGAGATAAATATATCTATTTTGTCCCCGTCATTCAACAATGCTCCAAGGTCTAACAAATCCTTGTCTTTCTCTAGTTTTACCAATTTGCCACCCTTAGAAGGTGCAATATAAGTGGTTCCCAATTTAGTAACCCCAAAATTCTTTGCAATATCTACTAATTCAGGGATATATAAGTGATCAAAATCAATATTGAAGGAATACTCAATCCTACCTCCAACAAAAACGGGCCCTACTTCACTTACCAACATTACACCAATTTTCCATCTAAAATTAAAGTACTTAGAAGCCATGGGACAACCTACAACCATATACATAATTCATCAATATTTAACTTTTAAAATTAATAGTACAATGTTGTAACATATTAAAGAAATGCTAGATACAAATAAAATACAGAAAAAGATTCACTTTTACATAAAATAATCCACCAACAGTGAGCTAAACTAAAATAGCAGAAGAATTCTTGCAATACATTCAAAATAACTAAAATAACCCGAATAACATACATTCAGACAATTCTAAAATATAAAAATAAAAAACCCCTACATTTTGTAAGTTATTACAGAAAACCCTACGTTATATGCATGCACAAAATCACTGATTTTACACTTAAAAATTCAATTTTGAAAGCCTTAACTCAACAAAATAGAAGATAGACAACAAATCGATATTCATCTTTGTTATATATTACAAAACCCTAATCGGAAAGTAATGCTTGAATTCCCTAACCTTTTGATTTTGTCTGTTTGAAATAGTTGGAGAAGACCACTAAAAAAGCTTGATGACCGGAGAAGAAACCACAAATGATCAGAAATACACCACAATTGAAGTCTTATTCTACTCTATTGAAGAGGCATGAGAAGAGGCATTTGAGAAATTTTTTAACAGAGAGAGAAGGGTGTTTATAAAAATGAAAGGGCAAATGTTTTACTTCTAACGTTTCTGCCTTTTACCTTTTCTTTATTTTTTTCCCTTTTTTTTAGTTATTAATATTAAAATTTAATACTCATTTTGTTTGCCTGCGTGGATTACAAATTCACACGCCAAAGACCATTTGAGATCACTTCCTGTGCCATGTGGCAGCCGAGGGGGTTTTTAAATTTACTTATCCTAGTGTGGGGGTAATTCGAACCCGAGATAGTTTGGGGAGGAAACTAATAATTCTCGACAAGTTTAGTGGGTTACTAAGGCATTTTGCCAAAACAATTTTACCAACACTCAAACAAGCTCCCATATTTTAATTCCCTATGCCCAGTGGCACATATGGAAAAGTCGGAATCACACTTCTTTTGAAGGCAAAACTCATTCTCCTAACATTCAACACATTATAGGCCAAGCATCGAATTATTCCACATAGGTCTAAATCATAACACAATTCATACACAACTTGCACACATACACGTTAAATGGAACCCTCCTGCAAATGGGTTCTATAAATTAAATTCTGACGGAGCCTGTAATATCCCTAACCAAAAACGGGGTTTTGGGTGTAATTAAAGATTCCACATTCAAATGGTTACTGGGTTATATGGGTACAAGGCCAATGGGAAATCACAATTATATGGAATTTACTGGTCTACAAGAAGTTTTACGACTCGTTCTCCAATACAATATCACCTTACTGGAAGTCAATGTGGATTCAACTGAGATAATTTCTTTACTCCGTTACCTAAATCCTCATTACTCATCCTTAACTCATGAATGCAGGTACCTACTACATCAACTGGATAGACCATGGGTGATGCACACTTACAGGGAGTAAAATCAAGTAGTAGACATGCTGCTAAATACAGGGCCACATTAGCTTATAATGCCTCAACAACTGTTTTTGTGCAACCACCTTCTTTTGTAATACAAGAGTTATTAGCAGACAAATGGGGCACACTCCAAACACGCACTACATGTACAACTGTGCACTTGGAACCCATTTTTTTTGTCTAGACAGCTTGACGAACTCTTGTAATAGTAATGTAGTACACAATGGAGGCAGTGATAAACTTTAGACAGCTTGACGAACTCTGTCTTGGCAGCTTGATGAACCACCACCGGACTCTGCTCCTTGTAAAATCACTTAATCTATGATATACGCCTCTTTGATTGACCAAAAAAAAAATACTCTTAATAGTGAAAAATTAGAAAAAAATTATAGATCTTACGGTAAGTAATAAAATGGATGTATTTGGATTTGAAGACTAAAAGGAATCTTAACATATTTTTATATTTGGGTATTAGAAAAGATTTACTTTGCATATCCAACAAGGTTTTATTTGATAGCATTTTCACTAGTTCATTGATAATTCTATTTCATCATTTTCTCATATCTCTGTCTCGCTCGCACTGTGTATGTATGTTTTCTAAATTATAAATTTCTTCCGTGTGGTTAAATGATTCTCTATCAAATATCAGTACTTTGGTGAATGCCCCAACTAGATAGTTAATTGTTTCCATCTGTAGAGAGGATAGGGACAGTCTCAATTACATCACATGAAATGGCAGAACGCCATTTGTAGCGGTCTTTTCTTGACACCATAGTTTTGAGTTTCAGCTCAATTTGCATGGTGTGAGACAGGTGTCTATGAATTCTTACTCCTAAATATAGTAAGCATCACCCTTTGTCCCTATAAAATCCTTAACTTTCACATAGCTTTCATAACAAAAATATTAATAAGGAAATCTTCACGAAGAGCTAATTAGATCTCTTTCAAAATGAAGCTTTTTCCTACAACTGCTGTGCTTCTCTTCCTAATGCTTCTCCTCTCAGCAAATGGTATATATATTGTGTCCTTTACACATCTTCCCACTAGGTTAGGTTTCTTTAATTTTTTTTAGGATGAAAATAAATTAAATAATCATGTTTTGTCCCTTATTATTTCTGGTAGGGATCTTATTATTATATTTTTAGGGTGTATTGATGTTTTCCCTTAGTTACAAACTAAATTTTCCTTTCGTTTGGAGATGTTTTGTCCCCTTGTATGATTAAATTTTGTATTTGAAAGATAATTGGTTTTTGTCTTCTTTAATAGTGACTTATCCCTTTGGTTTATATGCAAGAATTCCACTCTCTCTGACAGAGCCATAGAGACACTGGATCAGAATATTTCAGTAGTTGTATAGCATAAAAAAAAAGGTTGATATGTTAACTCGATATCTTTATTTGGTAGGTTATAATTACTCCCAAAAAAAAAAAAAAAAACTACTACGTAGGAGCTGAATTAATTACATGCACAAATATATGCTGTAAATATAATACGCACGTATCATATGTGTGACAGTAAATATGCGTACATAAAATATATGTTTGTATTCACGCGTAAATGCCTCTATTACTTTGTAACTTGAAGGAATCCTAATTTATCAAATAAATTTACTTTTCCAAACTAGAGTACAACTCTATATCCTGACATTAGCTATTCTTGGGACTCCTTTCCGATAGAAATTGTAAACAATCTTTTTAGCATTTTCTATATCTTAATGTCATTAACTTTTATGAATGTAGAAATAGGTCCAAGAAAGGTAGAAGCAAAGCTATGCCAATACAAGAGCAGAACCTTCTTCGGCGTTTGTGTCAGTGGTAACACTTGCAACCAAAAGTGCCAAGGCGAGGCCTTTGATGGAGGACGCTGTCATGGGGTTCGTCGTCAATGCTGCTGCTACAGGACTTGCTAGTTTCCTTTACTACTTTAAAATGAAGTATACAATGGTTTAAATAAAACGTAATAATGCTCATTTATCTTTTGTCCTTTCCTATATGGTTTATTACCAATAGTGTCTTTGTAATAAAAGTTATCCTTTTGGTCTATGCATGTATCAATTATTTCTTACTTAATTACCTAATTAATAGTTCTTGCATATATTTAATTTGTACTCCTTCCGTTTCAATTTATGTGAACCTGTTTGACTGAGCACGAAGTTTAAGAAAAAAATGAAGGTTTTTGGAATTTGTGGTCCTAAACAAGTCCAAATGGGGCCCAGAGTATTTGTGTGGTTATAAACCCTTCTCATTAAGGGTAGAGTTATAAGTTTAAGCTATATTATTACCAAATTTAGAAAGGGTTCATTCTTTTTGGAACGGACCAAAAAGGAAATAGGTTCACATAAACTAGAACAGAGGGAGTACTATTTTAAATTTAGTGTTTACATTATTATTGTTGGGATGTATATTCATTTTTATTTTGCTGAATACTATGGATCCGGGCGAAGCTATACTTTGGAAATAGCGGTAATTGACCACTATTCATTAAAAATTATACTGCGTATATAGGTAAAATATTAGATTGTGGAGATATATAACATATATTGAACATCCTTTGTCAGAGATTTTTTTTTTATGTTTTTCAAGTTTGAATACCATCGGGGAAATTTCTGACTTCACCACTGCTATGGATAATACCAAAAATAAAAGTGAAGATGTTACCTTTCTAATAAAATAAAAAAAAGACAAGAAAAAAAAAGATAATACAGTAATGGGATTTCTTCGAAGGTATTATTGAAATGAGGCAAACTGCAGCGAAATTCTGATAAATGGTGTGAACAATTAATTTTTGGCCATACTAAAATTTTATTGTAAATATTGTTTTTAGGCCTAATTTTGATATTTTAAACTTTTATCTTATTTTAATGGTTTGTTTTGGAATTTTTTTAAAATTAAAATTCACATATTGTAGTACAAATTTTATTTCTAATTTACAAAGAGAAAAAGAAAATTTATAAAAAAATATTTTGTTTCTTCTAATAAGAATTTTAAAATATTTAAGTATAAAAGTAATTGATTAATATTTTAATCTATATATGTTACTTTCTCTTGTTTTCATTTAAAAAAAAAAAGCCAAACAAAAAATAACAAAATAAGAAGAAAAAAGAATATAAATCCTAACTATCTGCTCCTCCCAATCCCTCATTTCCCTAACTCCCTCACTTCCCCTCACCATCACGTCTCCCCTCATAAATCTTCCCCACTCCCTACTTCCTCACTTCCTCACGTCAGTTATAGAGCACACACACATCTATATATAATTTACATTTGCATCTGAAAAGAAAGGGGACAATATTTTGAAAAAGAGAAAATTTTGAACAGAAGAGAGGAACGAAAATTGAGAGAGAAAGAAAGCTTCAAAGAGTTAAGCTAGTAGCCGCCAAAATTTTTGTTTTTTCTCTCATTACCGATACTAAACGTCAGCGGCAAAATTCTAGCCATTAAATAACCACCGAACTCAGCTGAAAACAGCTCGAGAACAGTCCAAATCTCAGCCATTAAAAATGCGCAAGCCCAATTGAGTATGTCCGAGGTTCATCGAGTTCCGGCGAGTTTCGAAGTTTTTGTTACGGTTTTTGGTTCTGAAGATTCGAAAGTTGCTTCCTTGTACCTGCTTTGACTTTGTTTATATTTAGAAGGAAAAATTTCTTTTGATGCATTAGAGGTTTGTTTCTTTCTTGGATCTACTACTTTTTCTCCTAATATTGTCACTGTTTTTTATGAAAATTCTCCTCAAGTGATTCGTGTTGATAGCCTATTACATAATTATTTGTTGATATGAACATTCTAACAGCAGGTTTATGAGCTACATGAGAAAGATAAAAGAGTCTATTTCTTATTTATTTTTACTCTAAATATGCCATGGATGAATGAAGCTTTCCTGTTAATCTTCACATCATCTATTGTTAAGTTGGTATGAATGTTATGTCGAGCACATTATTGAATTGTCTATGTTTTAATCCGGATTTGCGGTGTATTTTCGCTTAGGCTCGTAGGAGCATCAGTTAAAAAAATGTGATTCATTCTTGCATGTTTAAGCAAAAGGTTTCCGTGGCACACTATATATGTTCACATATTTTGTCCAATTTTTAGGTAGCTCAAGTTTATGTTTTACTCGTTAATTGCCTTATTAGTTATTACTGGTTAAGTTGCAAAAATTCGAAGAAAATACAAAGATCTTTTTTTCTACTTTTTCTTTTTCTTCATTAATATGCGTATTACTTTGTGATTTTCAGTTGCAAAATTGTGAAAGTCCCTTTTGGAGATTATCGTTTACTTCCTTCATCCGTTAGGTTTCCTTTTAAAAATAAATTTGAAGTTGCAACTTAATGGGCCGTAGAGTACATTTACCTTTTGTCATTCACATGTCTCTTGAAACAAGTGAGCTAAACCATATATTCTTTCCACAATAATTTTATATCCATAAACTATGGCCTCACAACAATCTCAAATATCGCAAAAATAATAATTGAAATCTCTGAATAATCTAGAAAAGCTTTAGACACACTTTAAATATTAGCCCATATATTCATACCGAACGTTGGATTGATATGCTTAAATAATAAAAGGATCATGTGTGCATTCCCGCATCTCGATACCTTTACATTTAAAATAATTATATTTTAACTATGTGTATTTTCCGTACCTTGGTTTAACATCTAACTTCAAAGGAATACTTTGTGTGCGTACTGCATGTAGGTCAAAATAATTAATAAAATATAATAAATTAAGTGAAGTGGTAATAGACAAGTCATAGCCAATAAAATATAAGAATAGCCAAGAATTAATTTAAGCCGGACATGAGTTAATAAGGAGACTATGCTAGAATCACGAGACTCAAGGGGTGGCTCACACCTTTCCCTCGGTTAACAGAATTCCTTACTCAGTCTTCTATTTTTGTAGACCATAAATAAGGAGTCAAACCTTCCGTTTGATAAGGGATTAAAATAAAAGGTGACTTGGAATACCAAAACTCAATTCCAAGTGGAGACGCTAAATCATTTTCAAAACATCACTTTAATTGGAAAAACTCTTCTAACTCAATCCCATAATAGTGTTGCGGGAAAAAAGAGGTGTGACAGCTCTGGCGACTCCACTGGGGAACAATTAATCAGAATTCGAGCTATGTACATTGATTCTTGTTTGGATTTTATCATGTTTTGGATATGTCACGACCCCAAATACCATGGTTGTGATGGCGCCTATCATAGTACTAGGCAAGCCAATCAAACATTTACCACAACAAAATCTTTTATAAAAAATCATTTTCTTATATCGAATGAGTCTCAAATTCGTCATATGAAATAGATGAATAAAACAAAATATATGGAAAACCAGTACATAATACCAACACAGCCCAAACAAATCCGGTGTCACTAGTCAAGAGCCTCTAAATACAACTCAAATTGACTGAATAATACATCATAAATCTGAAATAACAGAATACTAAGATAGGAAGGAAGAAAGCAGGGTTGTGAACACCGTGCAGCTACCTTGCAGTCTCCGGCAAAACTCTGAGAGTGCTGGAAGCTCTCACTTTGATGCTCGGGCACCTAGATCTGAACACAAAGTGCAGGGAGTAACGTGAATACGCCAACTCAATAAGTAACTAAAGTAAATAAAATCTAAGTGGAGTGATGAGCATTTAAAATCACATAAAGAGTTTCAACAGAAATTTCAAGTTAAATTCTGCAATTTAATAGCCAGTTATCTAATAAAACTCCAGTTTCAATTCAAAATCCTTTGAAAGCATTTAATTCACCATTTTTCAAAAAGGCTCAATATAAGAGAAGAGTGGAAAGCATTAAAATGTCACAGACAAGCCCCCCGGGCAAGGTATCACTCATAAGTATAGCTTTCAGTCACTCGTGACTCAACTCTCGGCACACAGTACTCACACTCAGCACTCCGACTTAATAAATATCGTATAGTCATAATAATAATAATAATCGCTGTGACGTACAGCCCGATTCATAGTTTATAGTCGACTACGCTCACTGGGGTGTGCAGATTCTAGAAGGGCTCCTACAGCCCAAGCTTCATATCGCTGCGGCACGCAACCCGATCCAATATATCTTTGTGGCATGAAGCCCGAGCCATATGTATATCATTGCGGCATACAACCCGATCCATATGAATATCACTGCGGCATGCAGCCCGATCCATATGTATATCGCTGCGGCGTGCAACCCGATCCATATATATAATATCGCTGTGGTGTATAGTCCGATCCATAATAGATATATATAATCCTCACCATTAGGTCTAAACCTCTCTCAGTCATTAACCTTACGGCCACTCGGGTATATCAGTGAAAAATCAGGGAACTCATCCCAAACAGTCTTCATATATAAGAAATAGAGTGATGAAATCGGTCTTAAACAAATAACAGGTAGAACATGACTGGGGATATGCTTTCAAATCAAACTGAGTGAGCAAAAATAGTAAAAATACCCTTAAGGGTCTAAACAAGCCGGCACAAGGCCCCAAACACGACGTACAACCCAACATATAGTTTCAATCTCTAAAACACGGAATGCCATAAGATTTTTAATCAAAATACGTGGCTTAATAGTCGCTATGGGACGAAGCAAGTCACAATCCCTATCAGTGCACGCCCGCACATTCGTTACCTAGCATATGCATCACCTTATTTATCAAAACAATATGAAATACCGGGATTTCATACACTCAGGTCCAGATCTACAATGGTTACTTACCTCAAACCGGATGAAATACTACTCCGCGACGCCCTTGCCTCTCGACTTGGCCTCAACTCTCGTCGAATTTATCCAAAATCAGAATCATGACGTCAAAATATGCTAAGGGAACGAAGCCATGCAAAAATAATCAAATTACAACACAAATTCCGAAATTGGCCAAACCGGACCCCTGGGCCCACGTTTCAGAATCTGATAAAAATTACATCAATAAACTCCTTATTCTCCCACGAGTTTATACATACCAAGAATACCAAAATCCGACCACAAATGACCCCTCAAATCCCTAGACAAGGTCTCCAATTTCCAAGCCTTAAACCCCCAATTTTTGCTACTAATTTTCATAGATTTCAAGCTTAATCAGTCAAAAACCATCATAGAAACATGTTTAGGGTCCAAAAATCTTATCTCCACGAAACCCTCTTGAATTATCTCTTCATTTGCTCTCCCAAGCTCAAACCCGCATGAAAATGGTGAAAAAACCACTTAAAAATCGTGAAGGGTTAGATTTATATGTTCTGCCCCAGCTAAACCGCTTCTGCGGTCGAAAACCTTGCATCTGCGGACCCGCACCTGCGAACCCAGGTGTACATTTGTAGAATTCACTTAACCGCTCAAGACCGCACCTGCGATCAAAGCATAACTCTTTAGTCTTGACTGTGTTGTACGAAGCCTCTCCTGAATCACCTTCACCTTGTCCAAAGCATCCTACACCAAGTCTGTACCCAAAAGCCTAGCCTTGCGGGGCTCAAACCAACCAACTGGAGTTCTACACCGCCTACCGTATAAAGCATCGTATGAAGCCATCTAAATACTCGACTGATAACTATTGTTATATGCAAACTCCGTGAGCAGTAGAAACTGATCCCATCAACCACCGAAGACAATCACACAAGTGCGCAGCATGCCCTCCAATATCTGAATGGTGCACTCGGACTGCCCGTCTCTCTGAGGGTGAAAAGTTGTGCTCAACTCCACTTGAGTACCCACCTCTCGCTACACGGCCCTCCAAAACTGTAAAATAAATTGAGTACCTCTATCTGAAATGATGGAAACTGGAACTCCATATAGGCGAACAACCTTTCGATATAAATCTCAGCTAACCGCTCTGAGGAATAGGTAGTATAAATATGAATAAAGTGCGCGGACTTGGTCAGTCGATCCACAATCAACCAAATAGCATCGAACTTCTTCAAAGTCCATGGGAGCCCAACTATAAAGTCCTGGGTGATCCGCTCCCACTTCCACTCTTTAATAACCATCTACTGAAGCAAGCCACCCAGTCTCTGATGCTCATATTTCACCTGTTGACAATTGAGACACCGAGCTACAAATCCTACAATATCCTTCTTCATCCTCCTCCACTAATAATGCTGTCTCAGATCTTGATACATCTTTATGACACCCAGATGAATGGAATACCTCGAGCTATGGGCCTCCTCTAAGATCAACTCTCGAATACTGTTTATATTGGGCACACATATCCGGCCCTGCATCCTTAACACTCCATCATCATCAATAGTCACATCTCTGTCATTGTCGTGCTGAACTCTATCTTTAAGGACAAGAAAATGAGGATCATCATACTGGCGCTCTCTGATGTGATCAAATAAAGAAGACCGAGAAATCACACAAGCCAATACTCGACTGGGCTCCGAAATATCCAACCTCACAAACCGATTGGCCAAGTCCTGAACATCTACTGCAAGGGGTCTCTCCCCAACAGGAATATATGCCAAACTGCCCATACTCACCGCCTTTCTACTTAAAGCATTGGCCACTATATTGGCCATCTTCGGATGCTACAAGATAGTAATATCATAATTCTTTAGCAACTCCAATCATTTTCGTTGCCTCAAATTGAGATCCTTCTGTTTGAACAAGTGTTGGAGGCTGTAATAATCAGTAAACACCTCTCAAGACACACCATATAAATAATGCCACCAAATCTTCAATGCGTGAACAATGGCAACCAACTCTAGATCATGAACGGGGTAGTTCTTCTCATGGGGCTTCAACTGAAGAGAAGCATAAGCAATAACTCTACCCTCCTACATCAACACACACCCAATGCCTACTCTCGAAGCATCACAATATATTGTATATGAACTAGAAGCTGATGGCAAAACCAATGCTGGAGTTGTGGTCAATGTTGTCTTGAGCTTCTGAAAGCTCGCCTCACACTCATCCGACTACCTGAATAAAGTATCATTCTGAGTTAATTTAGTCAAGGGTGATGCAATAGATGAAAATCCCTGAACGAACCGGTGGTAATAACCCACCAAATAAAGAAAACTGCGAATCTCTATGGCTGAGGACGGCCTGGGCCAACTCTGAACCGCCTCTATCTTCTTCTGATCAACCTAAATACCCTCACTGGACACCACGTTCCCCAAGAAAGCCACTAAACTGAGCCAAAACTCACACTTGGAGAACTTTGCATAAAGCTTCTCCTACCTCAACCTCTACAACACAACTCTCAAATGCTCCGCATGCTCCTCCTGACTACGCGAATACACTAGAATATCATCAATGAAAACTATGACAAACGGGTCGAGATACGGTTGGAACACGCTGTTCATCAAATACATGAATGTTGCTAGGGCATTGGTCAGCCCAAAAGACATTACAAGGAACTCATAGTGTCCATATAGGGTCCTGAAAGCTGTCTTAAGAATATCCGAGTCCCTGATCTTCAGCTGGTGATACCTTGAAAGGAGATCAATCTTGGAGAACACCCTCGCTCCCTGAAGCTGGTCGAACAAATCATCAATGCGAGGTAGCGGATACTTGTTCTTAATTGTAACCTTGTTAACCTACTTGTAATCAATGCACATCCTCATCATGCCATCCTTTTTCTTCACAAATAGAATAGGAGCACCCCATGGTGAAACACTAGGCCGAATAAACCCCTTATGAAGGAGTTCTTGCAGTTGCTCTTTCAACTCCTTCAACTCCACTAGTGCCATACGATACAGTGGAATAGAGATGGGTTGAGTGCCCGACACCAGGTCATTGCCAAAATCAATATCCCTGTCCGGGGGCATGCCTGGCAGGCCTACAGGAAATACATCAAGAAAATCCCTCACAACAGGAACAAAATCAATACTAGGAGCCTCTGCATTGACATCCCTCACAAAGGTTAAGTATGAAAGACAACCTTTCCCAACCATCCGCTGGGCCTTCAAGAATGAAATCACCCTACTGGGGACAAAATCAGTCGAACCTCACCACTCAATCCGTGGCACACCCGGCATAGCGAACATCACTGTCTTAGCATGACAGTCCAATATAGCACGACACAGAGATAACCAATCCATGCCCAATATAACATCAAAGTCCACCATACAAAGCAACAATATGTCTACTTGAGTCTCCAGACCCCCAATAGTCAGCACACACGACCGGTATATATGGTCCACAACTATAGTATCGCCCATTGGAGTAGATAGATGAACAAATGAAATAAGATACTCACAGGGCATATCCAGATAATGAGCAAAATATGACGACACATATGAAAAAGTGGAACCAGGATCAAATAATACAGAGGCATCTCTGTGGCAGACTGAGACAATACCTGTAATCACAGCATATGAAGCAACATCATCTGGTCTGGTTGGGAGTGCATAGTAATGGGCCTGACCTCCCCCTCTAGGATGACCACTGGCCGACAGACCCCCACCCCTAGCTACCTAAGCAGGTGGTGAAGTAACTGGAGCTGAAGTCGAGGGCTGACCCCTCTGCTGAGACAGACCCTCAAGAAGACGAGGACACTGTCTCCTCATATGCCCAAACTATCCACACTTGTAATAACTCCCTGGTGCGGGGAACGGGGACTGAAGGGAACCCCTGGCACAAGAATGACCAGTAGAAGGACCTAGCATATAAGAACCCTGAACTGATGGAGCACGAGACGAACTCTAGGCTGGTAGGGTACTGAGTGATAAATGGCCCTGATGCGAGCTGTGGGAACCATGGCCCGATGATTCCCCACGATGAACTGGGCGAGCTGACTGAGCATGCCTGAATGGACGACCTCTACCGTGCTGAAACTGGCCTCTCGAAGGAGCACCACTAAAACTACCAGATCCCCGAGGCCTCTTGGGCTCTCTCTCATCTTGCTTCTGGCGACGAACTGACTCAATCTCGCCTCCTCAAAAGTAGCACCTGACACTCTCTCCCTGGTCATGAAAATTCGAATCTGATATGTGAGGCCATAAACGAACCTTCGAATCCTCTCTCTATCCGTAGGAACCAACCAAATAGCATGACGAGCTAACTTTGAGAACCTTATCTCATAGTGCATCATAGTCATATCCCCCTGATGCAACTGCTCGAACTGCCTGTGCAGCTCCTCTCTATGAGACTGTGCCAGGTAAGGGGCACTGCATCAACAAACGTACGCCTTTCATAAACCTCCCACCAAGTAAAGGCAGCTCCACAAATCTAAAATGTAGTAAATGCGACCCTACTGGTCTCCAGAACACCTGCTGTGTGAAGAATCCTCTAACACTTGTCCAAGAAACCCTGAGCATCCTCACCCTCTGTACCACTGAAAGTCGGAGGCTGAAGTCTACCAAACCTCTCCAATCGACGCTGCTCGTCATCAGGCATAACTGTACCACATAATCCTGGCTAGTGCAACCGGCTGGGCTGGAGGTGCCCCCGGTGTCTGAAGTCCCTACACAACCTGCTCAGGTGTGCGAGCAATGGGAGTCTGACTGCCTCCCATGGCCTGAGAACTAGTTGCGGCCGTAGTAACTGAGATTGCCTGAGCCAAACCAGTGCACACTGATAGAATATGAGCTAGAGCCTCCTGAAGGCCTGGAATCACAATGGGCACAACCAGTGCCTAAGCTGGTGCTGCTGGAGCGTCCACAACTAGGACCTGATCCTGAACTATGGCGGCTGGTGGATCTGTAGGTGATGCCCTAGCTGCTGTGTGGGAAACACCCTTGACCCTACCACAACCTCGACCGTGACCTCGACCTCTAGTGGCCCTAACTGGCGGTACTGGTGGTTGTCCGTCCTAACAAGTAGCACATGTCCTCACCATCTGTGAGGGAATAGAATAACAGAAGTTTAGTACTAGAATCAATAGATTCGCACGATAGGAATTTCAAGAATGTGAAGTTTTTCCTGAAGGTTTCTAGCCTTCCGAGGATAAGTACAAACGTCTCCGTACCGATCCGCAAGACTCCACTAAATCGGCTCATGACTTGCGAGACCTATGTGACCTATGCTCTGATACCAACTTGTCACGACCCCAAATACCCCGGTCGTGATGACACCTATCACACTACTAGGCAAGCCAACCAAACATTTACCACAATAAAATCTTTTATAAAAAATCATTTTCTTATATCGAATAAGTCTCAAATTCGTCATATGAAATAGATGAATAAAACAGAATATGCGAAAAACCAATACATAATACCAACATAGCCCAAACAAATCCGGTGTCACTAGTCAAGAGCCTCTAAATACAACTCAAACTGACTGAATAATACATCATAAGTCTGAAATAACAAAATACAAGATAGGAAGGAGGAAAGCAGGGCTGCGAATGCCGTGCAACTACCTTGCAGTCTTTGGCAAAACTCTGAGAGTGCTGGAAGCTCTCACTCTAATGCTCAGTCACCTAGATCTGCACACAAGGTGCAGGGAATAACGTGAGTATGCCAACTCAGTAAGTAACTAAAGTAAATAAAGTCTGAGTGCAGTGACGAGCATTTAAAATCACATAAGAAGTTTCAAAAGAAATTTCAAGTCAAATTCTACAATTTAATAGCAAGTTATCTCATAAAACTCCAGTTGCAATTCAAAATCCGTTGAAAGCATTTAATTCACCGTTTTTCAAAGAAGCTCAATTTAAAAGAAGAATGGAAAGCATTAAAATGTCACAGATAAGCCCCTCGGACAAGGTATCACTCATAAGTATAGCTTCTCGGGCAAGCCTTGTGACTCAGCTCTCTTCACACAGTACTCACACTCAGCACTCCGGCCTAATAAATATCTCATTGTCATAATAATGATAATAATCGTTGTGGCATGCAGCCCGATCCATAGTTTATAGTCGACTACGCTCACTGGGGGTGTGCAGACTCTGGAGGGGCTCCAACAATCCAAGCGCCATATCGCTACGGTGCGCAGCCCGATCCAATATATATCGCTGCGGCATGCAGCGCGATCCATATGTATATCGCTGCGGCGTATATCCTGATCCATATGTATATCGTTGCGGCGTGCAGCCCGATCTATATGTATATCGATGTGGCGTGCAGCCCGTTCCATATATATAATATCGATGCAGCGTGTAGCCCGATCCATAATAGATATATATAATCCTCATCATTATGTCCCAAACCTCTCTCAGTCATTAACCTCACGGCCACTCAGGCATATCAGTTAAAAATCAGGGAACTCAGCCCAAACAGTCTTCATATGAAGTAGAGTGATGAAACCGGTCTTAAACAAATAACAGGTAGAACATAACTGATGATATGCTTTCAAATCAAACAGAGTGAGGAAAATAGTAAAAATACCCCTAAGGGTCTAAACAGGCCGGTACAAGGCCCCAAAAATGGCGTACAACCCAACATATGGTTTCAATCTCTAAAACACGGAATATCATAAGATTTTAAATCAAAATACACGATTTAATAGTAGCTACGGGATGGACCATGTCACAATCCCTACCGGTGCATGCCCACACGCTCGTCACCTAGCATGTGCGTCACCTCATTTATCAAAACAATACGAAATACCGAGGTTTTATACCCTCAGGTACAGATTTATAATGGTTACTTGCCTCAAACCGGATGAAATACTACTCCGCGACGCCCTTACCTCTTGACTTGTCGCATCGAATCTATCCAAAATCAAAATCATGACGTCAAAATATGCTAAGGGAACGAAGCCCATGCGAAAATAATCAAATTACAACACAAATCCCGAAATTGGCCAAACCCGACCCCCAAGCCCACATCTCAGAATCCGATAAAATTCACATCAATGGAATCCTTATCCTCCCACGAGTTCATACATACCAAGAATACCAAAATCCAACCACAAATGACCCCTCAAATCCCTAGATTAAAGTCTCCAATTTCCAAGCCCTAAACCCCCCAATTTTGCTACTAATTTCCATAGATTTCAAGATTAATCAATCAAAAACCATCATAGAAACAAGTTCAGGGTCCAAAAATCTTACCTCATCGAAACCCTCTTGAATTCTCTCTTCAAATTGCTCTCCCAAGCTCAAACCCGCATGAAAATGGTGAAAAAACCACTCTAAAATCGCGAAGGGTTAAATTTATATGTTCTGCCCGAGCCAACCCGCTTCTACGGTCGAAAAGCTCACACCTGCGAACCCGCACATGCGGTCCCAAGTGCGCATTTGTGGAATTCACGTAACCGCTCAAGACCGTACATGCGATCAAAATCCCGCACCTGTGCTATCGCGGGTGTGCTCAAAAATTCGCATCTGTGGTTCCAGATCCTCTTGCCCATTTTCGTATCTGCGACCCTCATTGTGCTTCTGCGGGCCCGCACCTGCGGTCCCCAAGCCACTAGTGCAGTTATGACAGGAGCTTTAGCACTTCAGCTGCAAATTTTCCAACTCCAAAACTTCTGTCAACCATCCGAAATCACCCTGATTCCCCCGAGACCTCAACCAAAAGTATGAACAAGCCATATACCACCATCCAAACTTATACCAATCTTCGAAATACCAAAAACAACAAATCAACCAAGCCTAAGAACTCTAAAAACTTCCGAATTCCACTTTCGATCAAAAAGTCTATCAAACCTCGTCCGAATCACTTGAAATTTTGCACACACATCACAAATGACATAACAGACCTACTCCAACTTTAGGAATTCTATTCTGACCCCTATATCAAAATCTCTGCTATGAACCGGAAAACGCCAAAATCCATTTTCGCCAATTCAAGCCTAAATCTACTTCGGACCTCCAAAAAATATTCCGATCATGCGCCTAAGTCTCAAATCACCTCTCAAAGCTATCCGAATCATAAAAACTAAATTCTAAGATTGTTTGCTCTCAAGTCAACTTCCGGTTGACTTTTCCAACTAAAAGACCAACTTAAGAGACTAAGTGTCTCAAACCTCACCAAAACCACTCCGAACTTGACCTAACCAACTCGATACCATACATACAATTTAACAAGACATAAAGAAGCAAAAATAGTAGAAACAAAGCGGTAATTCTTGAAACGACCGGCCGGGTCGTTACAGGATATTATTGTATTTGGGAGCCTAATGTGCTATTTGTCGTTTATTTACCGCTTTAATATTTGTTTGAACTGTCATATAAATTGTATCCTCTCTCGCATTCCTCTGATTCTTCTGATAGGTAGTTATGTTGTGTTTGCCTACCAGTATCACAAATTTTTTGTCTTGAGATAAAGCGAGTTAGCCTACCTACTTTGTAACGACCCGACTAGTTGTTTTACTTTCTAAAACCCCGTTTTCCTAAATAAGACTTCTTATATGTGCTTTTACTATTTTATGACTTGTGGGGATGATTAGTTTGGAATTTGGAGGATTTCGGGTTGAAATCGAAACACTTGATTCCATGGTTTGACTTTAAAAGGCTAAGTTAGACTTCGGTCAACATTTTGAGTGAACGACCTCAAAATCGAGATTTTACAGTTTTAATAGGTTAGTATCATGATTTCGAACTTGGGCATATGTTTGGATCAGGTTTTGGATGACCCGGGGGCACTTCGCCGCCTAATAGTGAAAGTTGACTCTTTGAAGGTTTTAAAGTTCTTTAAATTTGGTTTGAGGTAGGATTTGGTGTTATCGAGGTTCAATTGGGATTCCAAGTCTAGGAATAGTTCCATATGGCGATTTAAGACTTGCATGCAAAATTTGGTGTCATTCTGAGTGGTTTAAGTGTGTTTCGGTGCATTGGGAGTAAATCGAAGAACTTTAAGTTCATATTTTTGATTCAATTGGTTTGGGGTGTGATTCTTAGTTTTAATGTCGTCTTATGCATTTAAAGAGTTCGAGCAAGTCCGTATTAGGTTTATGGACTTGTTGGTGCATTTGGATGGGGTCCCGAGTGGCTCGGGTGTGTTTTGGACCACCCGGAGCAAAGTTTGAAAAACCAAAAATTTCCAGTTCTGGTTTCCTTTTACGCCAATGTGAAAGGACCCACGTTTCGCATAGAAGGATTTGGGGTACTGGGGCTGGGGGCATTTTTCCCTTCTCTTTCACGTAGGCAGGGCCGCGTTCGCGGAGGCCTGGGCCCTTTGGCCTTCAAGTTCGCGGTTGCAGAGCTGCGTTCGCATAGAAGCCTAGGCCTGGGCCACCCCTATTTCCCTTCGTGTTCGCGTGCCAGGCCCCTTGTTTGCGTGCCTAGCCCGCGTTCGTGTAGAGCCTTTTCTGGGCCCCTCAAGCCTTTGCCTTTGCGAGCGCGTGTGCTTGGCCGCGATCACATATAAGGGTCCCTGGGCAGAAACATTTTAAAATGGGACTTAGGCATTTTGAGCTTATTTATTTCATCTCTTGGGGGATTTCTGGAGCTCTTATAGAGGGAATTTCACCTAACACTTTGAGGTAAGAAATTTCTACACAATGTGAGTTAAATACATAGTTTATGGGTAGATTTAATATGTAAATTAGTGAAAATCATGGGTTTAGGTGAAAACCTAGATTTTTTATAAAATGGGATTTGGCCACGAAATTTGTTATGGAATTTGGTGAAAATCATATATTCGAGTTCATGAGGTTATGGGTAACAACTTTCTTCAAATATTTCCGGAGTCCGGGCACTTGGGACCGGGGGTAAAATTTAGGAATTCTTCAATTAGGGTTGGGAAATCACTTTGATAGTTAGGATATAAACTTTTGAATATGTATTGACTATTTTATAAAACATTTGACTAGTTTCAAGTCGTTTGGCACCGAATTGAGGGTTTAAGCACAATCTTGGACCAGAAAGCAGGCTTTGAGACAAAGGTAGGTCTCTTTTCTAACCTTGTAAGAGGGAATTAACCCGATATGTGAATTGATTTAATATGTGCCTCTATTTGTGGGGTCGACGTACGCACAAGGTAACGAGAGTTCATACGTAGCTACTAATTATGCTTATGTCCGGATAGTTTAGGATCCAAATCATGTGATACTTGCGATAATTGCACTCTACTTGCTAATTTAAATACTTAAATCGTATCGGAACTTGTTAATGAAATTGTGAAAGGTCGAATTTCATTTACTTGAGTTGTGGAGGGGTTACTTGACTGTTAATGAGAATTGATGTATACTTGAATAGTAGCCTCTTAATAATCCTTGAATTGGTTAGTTATCAATTATTTTCCTTCTTGTGGAGCGAGCCGACGCCTTGGTAATAGAATAGATGCATCTATGATTCGTGCTGTTTGAGCTCGACATTGCACAATTTATATATTTGTATGTTGGATAGGGTCGTACGACCTCGGCATAATTGTGTGTAACAAATTCTTGGAGCCCAATTATAATTGCTATTGCTTCATTGGCTTAAGAGATTAAATTATTAAATGACAGAAATTAATCTGGGATTTACTATTAGTAAAATAATTGTTTATCATTTCCAGTTAATGAGTATTAAGCTATATTTATGTAATCCATGCTTAATTATAATTTCAGTATTTTATTGTTAGCTCATAGTAAGTGTCAAAGTCGACCCTTCGTTATTACTTCTTCGAGGTTGGACTGGATACTTACTGGGTACATGTTGTTTATGTACTCACGCTACACTTCTACACTAAATGTGCAGGATCTGAGGTAGGTGCATCTGGATATCAGTCCGGTGTGCATCGTTGATTTCTACGAGACTCTACAGTTAGCTGCCCTTCTGAGCCATTCTGCAGTAGCCGAAGTCTTTCTTTAGCTTATATTTTCTGTCTAGTTCACTTCAGACTGTCATGACCCTAAAACCGACCCAGTCATGATGGCGCCTATCGTAAAACTAAGTCAGCCGACATAACTCCTGAATTAACCATTTAATCAATAACAATCATTTTTAAGCCTTTAATTAATCAAATATCTTATAATGTAAGTCTAAATGAACAGTGCAGAATAAATACACAAGCCTGATATTGGGGTATCCCAATTCACGAGCATCTACTAAGGTTTGAATATAACGAAGAGTCTAAAAATATCCTAAATACAATCTAAGGAAGACAAGAGGGATAAAAGCAATGCTACGGACGTCAGGCAGCTACCTTGCTAACTCCGATGACCCTGCCACTGAGCAATCAATACCCACTACCGGGTTCAGAATTACCTGAATCTGCACACAAGATGCAGGGAGTAATGTGAGTATGCCAACTTAGTAAGTAATAACAGTAAATGAAAGTTTAGCAGTAAGAAACACACGTAAACCACGTCATAACACTACAGCAAATGCAATACATTTCCAAAACAGTGTAGAAATCACTCATTTCGTAAATCAAGCTCAGTTTCAGTAAAACCTTTTAAAACAACTTTTAATAGTTTCAAACGAGTGATAAAACAGTGAGTAAAAATGATAGAAACGTAAACAGTCCCTCGGGCAAAACATGTACCATAAACCGCCTCTCGGGCATAATATCAACAGAACCAGCCCCTCGGTATACCTCACAATCACTCGTAATCAGTCCTTCGGGCATAACATGAATCAAGAACTGCCCCTTGGGCAACAATATGTAACAACAACAACCCCTCTGGCTACATTATATCACTCACACTGGGTACACGCGCTCATTGGGGGTGTACAAACTCCGGGAGGGGCTCCTTACAACCCAAGCGCAATAACAAGTCATCTCGTGGCATAATCAACCAGGCTCTCGGCCTCATATCAAGCCACCTCGTGGTGTAACAAATCAGGCCCTCGACCTTATAATCATGAATTAGTACAACACTGCTGCGGCGCGCAGCTTGATCCCATAATATCCTCACAACACATGCCTCGGCCTTACTCAGTCAAAAAATCTCTCAAGCCACTCGGGCAATAATAAAACATCATGCTCAACACAAAATATTATTTAAAAAATATCAAAACAGAGTAAATATGGCTGAGTTTTGAAAATAGTAGAATACAACAGGACTGAGTACAAATATGAAGTCAAAAGAGTGAGGAATAGTAGTAAAAATCCCCTAAGGGTCCAAAATAGTTGGCACAAAGCCTAAATATGGCATTCAACCCAAAACATGGTAATAATTTCCAAAACACAATGATATCAAATAGTTTTCAATCAAATACGTGACTTAACAGTCATACGGGACAGACTAAGTCACAATCCCAGACGGTTCATGACCCCATGCTCGTCATTTAGCATGTGTGTCACCTCAAAGTAGCACAACAATGTGAAATTCGGGGTTTCATACCCTCAGAACAGCATTTACAATCATTACTTACCTATATCCGGTCCAAACTCTAGCCCGCGATGCCTTTGCCTCTCGAATAGGTCTCCAAATGCTCGAAATCTAACCAAATACAGATTTATACCATCAAAATATGCTAAGGGAACAAAGCCCACTCGAAAATAACCAATTTACACCAAGAATCCCAAAATTGGCTACACCCGACCCCCAGACCCATGCCTTGGAATCCGATAAAAATTATATCAATAGAATTCTTATCCTCCCACGAGTCCATACATACCAAGAACATCAAAATCGGACATCAAATGGCCCCACAAATCCCCAATTTACACTCTCCAATTTAAAGCCCTAATTCCCCAATTTTAGGCTTTAAATTCCACAAATTTCATGTTTAAACAAGTAAGAATCAACATAGGATCAAGTATTGAGTTCAAAAATCTTACCTACAAGTGTTTCCCTTGGATTCCCCCTTCAATCCTTCTCAAAAGCTCCAAATATCGCTCAACAATGGAGAGAATAGACCAAAAATCACGAAACCCACTTTTAAACATTCTGCCCCAGGTAAAATTTCCTTCTTCGCCAACGCGACCACCCTCTCGCGTTCGCGTAGACCAAATTACACTGCCTCTCCACTCTTCCCTTCGTGAACGTGATGCTTCACCAGTCCAGCCTTTCGCGAACGCGATACTAATCTCACGAACACATAGCACAAGGGCCTCGGGTGCCCAACGACCTCACTCCTCTTCGCGAACGCGACCCCAATCATGCATTCGCGATGCACATGTTGCCTTCACCTTCGTGTTCACATACTCTCCTTTGTGAACGCGTAGAAAAAAATCATCATCACAGAAAACACCCTTCGCGAATGCGATGCACCCTCCGCGAATGCGATGAACAAAAATCTCTGCAACAAAAACCATCAAAACTGCCAAGTCCAAAGTTCAAAAATTGATCTGTTAGCCACCCAAAACTCACCCGAGTCCCTCGGGACCTTAACCAAACATGAAAACATACACCACATCATCATTCAAACTTGTTCCAACCTTCGTAACGCTCAAAACAATATCAAAACATCGAATCATCAACGGATTCAAGCCTAAGAATTTCAAAAACTTCTAAATTTTGCTTCTGGTCAAAAAATCTATCAAACCTCGCCCGAATGAACAGAAATTTTGCACACATGTCACAAATGACACAACGGACCTACTCCAACTTTCGGAATTTCATTCCAACCCCAATATCAAAATCTCACCTATCAACCGGAAAACGCCAAAATTCCAATTTCGCCAATTCAAGCCTAAATCTACTCCGGACCTCCAAAACACATTCCGATCATGCTCCCAAGTCTGAAATCACCTAACGGAGCTAACCAAATCATAAAAATCCAAATCCGAAATCCAATACTAAAAAGTCAAAACTTGGTTAAATCTTTCAAATTTTACGCTTCAAATTGAGAATTGTTCTTTCAAATTCATTTCGATTACCCTGAAAACCAAAACCGACGATTTACATAAGTCATAATACATCACACGGGTCTAATCATGCCCGCGAACTGGCGAGCAAAATGCAAAAGCTCAAAATGACCGGTCGGGTCATTACACAGATAGTAGTGTAGTATTCTTTTTTATATTCTAGTAGTAGCTCATACACTTATGACACGAGGTTTTGGAGATTTATGCTAGTAGACACTTGATGGTTTTGAGTTATTTCATTTATCTCACTTGCTTTAAAAATTTTGATATCTTATTTTATTAAACTTTTACTTACTGTTTATGCCCAAACAAAAAATCCACTACTTCAACTTTTTAAAAGAAATGATCACAGAGTTAGTTCATTGTTGGCTTGCCCAGCTATAAAGTTGGGTGTCATCACGGTCTATAGAAGAAATTAGGTCGAGACATACTTCTGGTAAATGATTTAGTCACATATGTTTAGGCAGGAGAGCCATTAGCTAGCCAGTTTTGTTCTACTACTGGTGACGCTTGACGCTCCTCGACTCGGGTTGTCCGCCCGGGTAAGTCAAGTCTAGATACAATGTCCTTTAGGATTTGAAAATTTAGAAGAACAAGCCACAAGAAACGGATATCCCTAGAAGGATACGCTTTATTTGTATCATGTGCATTGGACTTAGCGGGACTCGGCACCGGGGTCAGGGCGGTCTAGGAGTATGGCTATCCAACGAGACGGGATGGGATAAAATTAACGGGACAGGACGATATTTAAGCGGAATGATAGCGGGATGGGACAAAACGGGATGGGATAAACGAGATGAAACGGTTGGCCCATCCCGTCCCGCTAACAAACGAGATGGGATGGGACGGGTTCGCGGGACTTAAGTGCAGTTATTTTTTTAAAATGTCTATTTTTTTACAATGACTAAGTTTTTAAAGTTTGCAACGGCTAGTTTTTTGACTTATTTAATAAACTTAAATATTAAAATGGAAATTAAAATAAACATAGAAAACCAAGTAAAGAATTATAAAAATTTTAAAACAAAAGACTTGTAATAAAATATTCTAGTAATTATAATAGAGTTATAATTTATTTAATATAATTTTAAAGTATTAAATAACTAAGATAATTCTTTAAATAAATTCAACGCTAGAGCCTTTTATTTTATTAATAGAACTTTCAAATCTCACGTACAAATATAATTCTTTTGAAGAGCACCTAATTTATGCAACCACCTTCTAGGAAGGGTTCTGTTTGAACTATGCCTGTTAGTAGCCAATTACAAATTATACTGCAAGCATGTTGCATTTTACGACAAGTATCAGAAAATAAATTAAGACCATCTTTTACAATCAAGTTAAAAATATGTCATGCACATCTAACATGAAAAATTATTAGATTAATTGGACAAAGTCTAGTTTTAAGCTATTTGTTGCGGTTGTGTTAGCAGAAGCATTATCTAAGGTGATAGTTAAACTTTATCAATGGGTCCATAAAAATCAAGTATTTGTAGAACAGTAGTTGCAATATATGCTTCAGTGTGTTTTGAATCAACAAATTTATAACCAATAATACGTTTTTGAATGTTCCAGTGATGATCAACCCAATGACATGTAACGGTTAAATAATCATAACCATTAGGACTACGACCTATATCAGATGTGATAGACTCTTTACAGTCTAAATAAAAAAATACACAATGAATATACTGAAGATATTCAGTTTGAAGTTTAAAACATCATTTCTAACTGTGGTCTTAGGAAAACCTTGAAAAGAAGGATTATATGTTTCGTGTATATAATGCACAAACGCAGGGTGAGAAGGAAAAGCAAAAGGTAAGCCAGAGACAGCCATCATTTTTGCTAAGTTCTCACGATCTCTATCTTTGTTATAGGGGCGTAAAACAGTACCAGAAGCAGGGTCAAGCTGTTGTTGTAAAAAATTAGAACCCCCATAAATCCACTAGAAGTGCCAGTACCGGTGCTAGGACCTATAATTTTTTTGGCTTCTATGTTATCTTGTATCCATAAAGATTTGTGATCCTTAAGTAAGTGTCTGATTAAAGCCCCCGTCCCACCACTTTTTGTGTGTGCAAATTGTTGCTTACATTTTTCACATATAGCACGATGATTGACTTTATCATGTTTAAAACATTTCCATACAAATGATGTTTTGTGACGTTCAGCCTTAGGCTTACCCTTTACAGGGGGTACATGGGATAAAGCTCCAGACCGAGATTGACTCTGAGTTGGAGCTTGTGTTGCGGGACTAGTGGGTGTTTCATCTAATTCTTCTTCCTTATTTTCTTCGTCCTCAAAAAAAATATCATTGCCAAATTGTCATTGTAAAGTTTCATAATCTAGTTGTTCTTCGAAATTAATATTATAGCAGGCGGGGGTTGGGAAAATGAAGTTTCATCAACATGAGTCATTTCATCTATATGTTTTCTAATTCTAGGAGAAGGGTTAGGATTAAGACTAGGATTAGGATTACTACTACTTTCACCTTTACTATTTTTTTACTACTTTTTTTAAACATGCCAAATACATTTTTAGGTGTTATAATTTAAATAAGAAATTAAATTAAAAAAGTTAACACAAAAATTAAACACACAAATGAAATACGAAAATAGAACACGTAAAGTAAAAAAAAAATAAGCACTAAAATGATACGCAAAAATTATATATTAAAATTAGGAGATGGAATGAGTGCACCGTGATTAAATATTGAACCTTGAAGAAATTGCCCAAAATATTGCTCCAAATACTTGATGATTTAATTTGAAGCTTGAAAGTTGCTCCAAAAATTTGCCCAAATACTTGAAAGTTATCACTTGATAGTTGATAATAACAAAATTGAGAGAATAATAAAGTAGAATATATGAGATTTGAGAGAAGATGATTGATTTTTTATGGGAAAAAATGAAGAAGGATGGGGGGTATTTGTAGTAGAAAATAGGGTCAACATGTAATTTAATAAACTTAGGGGTTATATTAAAAGTTTGGAAGGGGGGGGGGGGTGTTAGGAGGGGGTGGAAGTCACTTTTGACCATTTTTGGCTGTTGGGAACGACTATTTTTGCAATTGGAGCCGTTGCCCAATGGCTAGAACTTAAAAATAATCGCTGGACAGGCGGGACGGGACGAAAGGGGATGGGACAAATAGGACGAAATGGCTGTCCCGTCCCATCTCGTGTCCTGTTTAACATTGGCCCATCCCGTTTAACATGAAGTGGGCCGAGACGGGACGGGACGCGGGACGGGATGGGACGGCCCGTCCCGTTGAATAGCCCGAGTAAGCCAAGTCTAGATACAATGTCCTTTAGGATTTGAAAATTTAGAAGAACAAGCCACAAGAAACGGATATCCCTAGTAGGATATGCTTTATTTGTATCATGTGTATTGGACTTAGCGGGACAGGGGCCAGGGCGGTCTACGACAGGTACTAATTTTTCAGACCAACATGTTTATTTTTGTGTGCTATATGCAATATTATTTGGTTGTCTATTGAATTAGCCCCAATTTCTATAATAATGTTTATCAGAATCGCTAGTTGTAATAGATCCGCAAGGGAGAAGAAGGCTAAGCTGCCCCTCTGTTGTCTCGCACACCAAGGCAAATACTAAATTGTTGACCGGCTTTATGATAGATTAATTAAACAGAGGAGATACAAAGAGAAAATTTTCTCCAAGTTTTCATAAAATACCCATTCTTTAAAATAAAATATGAAGTGTTCTGGTGTGTAAAATCATAGTTTTCAAAATGACTTTTTAATTTAAATCGAACTACGCGGGTTTGATTCTTATTGGATGTGAGATACGTGGGCAACCTCCAACGGGTTCGATCAAAACTATTTAAAACCGCAAAAAAATGAGGAAAATGATTGGGAAAAAGAAAGAAGAAGAAAAGAATAAGAAAAGAGTGTGTTAAAGTCTAGTTAAAATAAACCAATTAGTCGGGATGAAGCATGAAGCCTTTCAAACTCATCTTAGAAATAAAAATGGCATTAGGTGCATGAACTAGTATGTGTGATTAATATATGTAAAATGTCTATCCCTAACATATTTGTTGTTTGTTATAAAAATAAAGTTAAACAAAGGTGGTTGGTTTGTGGTTTAAACTGGCGACTCATCCTTACAACATGAGATCAAAAGGAAAAAGTAGAATTGAAAAAAATAGTGAGAATGAGTCAGATAATGATGATGTCCATTGACAATTGGTCGAACAAGGTTCGATATTAGTTTAAGAAGTAAGAGTGTTGAAGTAATAATTGGTAGAGATGTACAAAGCCTGGGTGAATGGACAAACACGACCCCGACCACCCATAGGGCCTTCGGACAATCTTCATAATGTGTCAGTTGCAACTCAACTGGCCATCTCCATAACAAGTAACCCATTCTACCAACCTGGATTCAGTTCGAACATTAACCTTTCCACTATCCGTAGTACCTCCACTCCATGCCCTCCAACCGCACCTCTTAGAAATAACCCACTTATTGTACCCATTGTCCATACTTTCACTGTCTCTCAATCGGCTCTTGCTCAAAAGTCCAAGAATGAGCCACAACTGAATGCTCATGATGCCCGACATTACTCTCCGGAACTGCCTTTCAAGGTTCAACATTTCTATAAGAATACTCCACAGAATGTATTCCCAATTGAGATTGAAAAGTCTGACAAGAATATGGAACAAGAGGAAATGACCAGAAAAATGAAGAGCTTGGAATAAACCATGAGAAACATACAGGGCTTGGGAGGCCATAAGTGTGTTTCGTTCAACGATCTATGCATGTTCCCCCATGTTCATTTGCCACCCGGCTTTAAGATCCCAAAGTTTGACAAGTATGATGGGCATGGTGATCCTGTGCCCCATTTGAAGAGGTATTGTAACCAATTAAGGGGAGCGGGAGGCAAAGAAGAATTTCTCATGGCCTATTTTGGGGAAAGTTTGGCAGGAATTGCTTCAGAGTGGTTCATAGATTAAGACATGTCTCACTAGCATGTTTGGAATGACATGGCTCAAGATCTTGTCAAACAATTCCAGTACAATATTGATATAGTGCCAGATCGCTCCTCTCTTGTCAACATAAAGAATAAAATGACAGAAAGCTTCAGATAATATGCAATCAAATGGAGGGAGCAAGCTGCTAGGGTCAAACCACCAACGAAAGAAACAGAGATGATTGACTATTTATCCAAGCTCAGGATCCTGATTACCTCCATTACATGTTAGCCACCATTGGAAAACCTTTTGCTGAGGCAATTAAGATTGGAGAAATAGTTGAGAATGGCATGAGGATGGGAAGAATATTGAGTGAAGCTTCCTTCAAAGCCACATCGCAGGCTATCCAGAATAGGTCGGGGGGTTTGGCAATTAGAAACAGGAGAGAGAAGAGGGAGCCATGATGGCTTCAAGCTCGAAGGAGGCCTGCATGTCATTCAGCCAATCATATATGCCACCTAGAACTTCGCAACATTACTGCCCATACCATGATGGTGCATATGCCAAGGCACCACCTCATTATGCAGTGATGAACGCACAACTTTACATACTGCTACAAAATAACACCCAAAGCTGAGCTCCACCTCCCAAAAATGCCAGTCCCTACCAAGCTCCGTATAATCCCCAACAAAATATTCTCCGAGACAATAACCGCCCAAGAAATCCTCCCAGAAGGAATTAATTCACCGCTATTGGTGAATCGTATTCAAAATTGTTCCAAAAGCTAACCAGGCTAGGTCTGGTGCAGCCAGTGGCCCTAAACCGGCCAAACCCCGAGTCCTCTTCGCACTGAGCTGATGGTAGATGTGTGTCACACCTCCTTTTTGCGCGCCCCGCCCCGAAGGGTTAAATGCGCGGGTGGAGTTTTTCCAATTTAAGTGACAATATTCGAAATGGGATTATTTATTTAATTCAGAGTCGCCACTTGGGAAAGGTTTGGCTTTTGGTGTCCCAAGTCACCGGTTTATCTTGAATCCCAAATCGAGGAAATTTTCGACTTTTCCAAATGAAGTCTGCGAACCAGAAATTCTAAGTAAGGAATTCTGTTGACCCGAGGGAAGGTGTTAGGCACCCTCGAATCCCGTGGTTCTAGCACGGTCGCTTAAATTGTTATAATGGCTAAATATCTGATTTAAATACAGGTTGTGACTTATGTGCTTTTATTAAGTTTAAACCGCTTTTATTATTATCATTTATTTTATGGAATTGCAACGTCGTGAAAATGCGTCTCGAACCACGTCACAATCAATGCACCCGTAGTTGTTAACACATTTTGACTCCGTTGAGACTTGGATTTGGGTCACATCAATGTGCACCCAATTTTAAGAATATAATTTACTTAAAGTCGCGCCTAAAGAATCTAAACGCGTTATTATCTTTGGGGAAGGCAGTGGAATTCACTAAACAGTCCGTCTCAAATTCTAAGTATTTATCATGATCAATTATTGAGGGCCCCGCAATTTGCATTTTTATTCGGCGAGGCTCGTCTCATTATTTTAGAAGGGTACCCTACAATGGCTACATTTCTACTACGTTTATCTTTAAAGAGAAGGATGATGCCGAACTTTGCTTGTTTGAACAAATACAGACTGAATCCTTATTATGTTTGCCGAACCTAAACTTGTTTGATTACCTGATTGATTGTTTATGAGGTGAGGGTTACCTCATGCTTTGTCTTCATCGAGTGAATACGCTTATTAATTTGCTAAGTGAAATTGCAAACAAACTGACAACATATATTGAGTTATGTCTAACGACCTCCAAGTTCTATTTTAACACTCTAACCTATTTGAAATTGATAAACGAAATCGGCTGTTTATTAGGAAAATTACTACTAATTGAACTCAGAATGACTATTAGTTTCTCTCAACAATCATCACATTATTTTGAAACAAAGAATCTATACCGAAACCCGATATCGAACCTGCATTGGAACAAATAAACTGACAGGAGAACTGGCATTCATAGCCGGACTCTTAATGTGACTGCATGAGAGTTTGTTTGGGATACATCTATCCCAGACCTAATACCACAGATTTGTCAATTCAGTGGTCTAGGCAAAAATACATACATGTGCTTGCCATGACTCTATGTTGTACAGTCGTAACTAAGCCAAACAGCATTATACTGAACTGAATGTATACTAAATCAAACGTGCTGCCTATGTCATACTGTCATTACTATTGAACAGTGCTATCTAACAGTCCATCTCAAACAGAATGTATGCTAGTTTATGCAAAGTATTTGCAATTTGCAGTAAAAATACAATCCCAACTAACATTCGACCTATTTTTAACACCAATGTTATAACATGAACAGCTGTTCGTTTTCTTTATTTCTGCTTCAACTTCAAACTTTCAACAATACAAGGTTTCAGAGGTTGTGTACCTGGAAATATTTGACAATTGAAGAAAAGGGGCAGTCAGCAGAGTACAATGACAACAAAATGCAGCAGCAATCACAGCACTATCAGTAGCAGCAGGGCAGAATAGCAGCAGGCAAAGCAATACAGCAAGAAACAGGCTCGAGTGCAGAGATGCAACTATGGCCAATAGAAAGTAATAGCCAAATAACAGCAACACCCAGTGGAGTAGAATCAGAACTCCAGACAGACCAAACCAGTAGTAAACCAATGAAAACACTCGACTAATAGACACAACTGGAATTTCAAAGAATCAGAATTGATTTGAACAAGTTGAACAACTGAAACCCAATAATAATAGGAGGAAAAAGTTTCTGATTGTTGGTTGTATCCCTTCTATCCCTTAATCTCTCTCTATCTATGTGTATCTATTTGTATGTATTTCAGCTCTCCTTTCCAAACTCCTCACAGTGTGTGTATTTTTCGTTTTCAGTTCTGATTCTGTCTACCTCCCTCTTTTGTATGTCTGTCTCCTAATTCTGTATCCCCGCTCTTCTTAGTCAGATGCCTCCTCTTTTATAAGCCTTCCTTACCCCTTTTAACAGCCTGTTTAGACTATCACCATACCCCTCCCATGTGCCTTTTACATTTTCAGATTCCAATTAGTTATTTAAGTATTAACCCCCATCAACATTCCCTGGCAGAAAAAGGTTTAATACTTTTTAAACTTAAAGCAAGGTATGGGCAGTAGAATATATCTGACAGCATATGCTGTCGAACAATTTTTAAAATCAAAAGCCTTCTTATGCAGGAAAACAAGTTGTGCACAATGCACATGCTGTGTACAAGTGCACATGCCATCAACTCAGATTTCAATTAACAGACCAAGCCTTAGGTTTCTGAAATCATATTAACAGCTATAAGTAACTGGACTTGGTTCTTAACTGATTCAGGCAAATGTTCAACAGAAGCAAGTCAATTTGTTATTGTTCGGACAGTTGAAACTAATTGACGACATATGTCGACTCGACTATATTAATCATAACACATACAACCGTAACCAAAAATCAAACATTCAACAGTATCGACATATGATTTGAATTGTACTGGCTAAGCAAAGTGGTGCTCGAGAAGTCAATTGATCAGTTCAATGTAGAGAATCAGCTAATTGCACACCACTTGCATACACATTATCAGGGCAAATAGAAAGACTCATTCAAACAAACAGAAGTTCAAGCAAAGTGGACGGGGCACAGTTGACAAAATTCAAAGACACAACATCAAAGCATGAACAGACTTTTAACACAATCAGATGGGCCAAAACAAATAAAGAAAAGAAAGAACTCACCTTAAACTTGAAAAGTTAAAAGTTTCAACCCGGATTTGGACAGACCTTTCTTAAGGCTGAACGGATTTTAATCGAAGTGTTTCTCAGATGAGAAACACTTCGATTAAGGTCCATTAGACCTTAATCTCTTTGGCTCAGACGGGCATGGGCCAGTGATGAAGAACTACAAAGTTCCAAAAACTCAGATCCGGGATTCATGTCTCCCTGGTTAGATTCGGACCAAACCAAGTATGGTTTGGTCACGAAGGGGGTCTGGGGAGTGTCTGGTATGAATTTAGGGCAGATCGGTGTAGATTGGGTCCCGACTCGAATCTTCAAATGAAGATTCGAGAAGGTGGGATAGGATTCGAGGTGTGTGGTTGATAGATTTGGGTTCAGGACGTCAAGGGGGTTCTATGGTGTTAGGGGCGAGGTCACCGGCGTCCGTGCCGCCGGTTTCCATGGTGAGGGGTACATGGGCGGCTCTAGGGTTTGGGGGTTATGGTGAAGACGATGAAGGCTGGGGTTTGGATAGGGGGGCAGGGTAGTGTTAGGAGTTTATATAGTTAGTGAGCAAATGGATCCTGGCCGTTGGATGAGATGAGATGAAGGGCCAGGATCCTTTGGCTAACAAGGGACGACGCCGTTTCAAGGATAAAGGTTTGGGGTCGGTCCGGGTGAGACGGGTCGGGTTTGTTGGTGGGTTACGGGGAATTGATCTTGGCCGTTGATCAATTTGAGATCAACGGCCCAGATCAGCCTGTACCAAAACGACGTCGTTTGGATTCTCTGGGCATCAGGTGGTCTGGACCGGGCAGGCCTGGGTCTTGGGCTGTTTGTTTGGGCCAATTTTGTTAAAATTGGCCCAAGTCCGGAAGGGAAGGGGCCCTTTCTTTCTTTATTTATTTTTTTTATTTATTTCCTTTTTTCTTATTTATTTTAAAACAAAACTAAGCAAAAAAATCAAATTAAAATTTAATACACGCTCAATACAATTATTTGCACACACACTAAAATATTTCAAAATAGGTAAAGTCAAACAAAAATAAAATCACGGACGAAGATGCCTATTCATGATTTTCTATTTAACGACCGGATTACGGTTCGAATTATGCAGGACACATATATTTTTGAATTTTGTTTTAATAAAGTAAATAAATAAAAATGGGCCGAAGTCACAAATAAATCAACAAGGTGCCGCACAGAAATCCAAAAATTGTACAGCAGGGCCAATTATTATTTTTTATTTCTTTTTGGAGCGATTGTCGTGCGAAACAAAAATCACGTGCTCACAGCTGCCCCTCTTTGTTCGGAAACACGAAGGGTTTTCGTGCAAAGATAAAGTGAGCGTGTATGAGCGATTTTTGCCTATAGACCACTCCGTATGAAGCATGTTTTTTTTTGAAAGATCTGACCGAATCTTGCTTCAAAGATTTCCTACATATCCTGGGCTAAACAGGAATCAGGTCAATGTAGTTCGAGAAGTTTTGGTAGCTGGGACTACCATGGGATTGCGATGCTTGCTGCTACTGTTGTTGCTGTTGTTACTGCTGCGTCACTGACCGCCTTATTACAGCCAAATGGAAATTGGAAACTGAGCTAACTACTTATGTGTATGTCAACTGCTAGTTACAAGATTCTTATCTATGATTCTTTTACGACTTGATCTTGGGTCTTAGCTGATTTTGCTTGTAGACTCCGATCTGAATCTTGATGCTTGAGAGTTGTGGTGACCTGTTTAATCTCTGGGATACTGAGTGAGGCGCGATTGGCAGGGTTCAGGACCTTAATTAAATGCTGGAGTCAATCCGCCTTCCATTTACTCCGAATCTTGGGACATCTCTTTTTTCTTCTTTTTCTTTGTTGATTTCGAGCTGGGACTCAACTCGCGGGGTCATTTCGATCCATGTGGGTCGAGGTTAGACCTGCGGGAGAAAACAAACGAACGAAATTTTCTGCCCCAGTTTCACTAGGAAAATTTCGTTAATTATTCGCCAGGAAGTTCATAAAATTGATGAAAGAGGATATGCATGTTCAGTTCAGGGTTGGAGCCCTAATACCGACTAGCTGGGGAAAGGTTCAGTTTAGGGTTAAAAACCCTAATGCTGACTAAAAGGAAAATTCAGTTTAGGGTTTTAAAACCCTAATGCTGATTGCATGAAAAAGCTCAGTTTAGAGTTTAAAACTCTAATGCTGGCTGGAAGGAAAATTCAGTTTAGGGTTTAAAACCCTAATGCTGATTGCATGGAAAAGCTCAGTTTAGAGTTTAAAACTCTAATGCTGGCTGAAAGGAAAATTCAGTTTAGGGTTTAAAATCCTAATGCTGATTGCATGGAAAAGCTCAGTTTAGAGTTTAAAACTCTAATGCTGGCTGGAAGGAAAATTCAGTTTAGGGTTTAAAACCCTAATGCTGATTGCATGGAAAAGCTCAGTTTAGAGTTTAAAACTCTAATACTGGCTGGAAGGAAAATTCAGTTTAGGGTTTAAAACCCTAATGCTGATGGCATGGAAAAGCTCAGTTTAGAGTTTAAAACTCTAAATGCTGGCTGAAAGGAAAATTCAGTTTAGGGTTTAAAACCCTAATGCTGATGGCATGGAAAAGCTCAGTTTAGAGTTTAAAACTCTAAATGCTGGCTGAAAGGAAAATTCAGTTTAGGGTTTAAAACCCTAATGCTGATGGCATGGAAAAGCTCAGTTTAGAGTTTAAAACTCTAATGCTGGCTGAAAGGAAAATTCAGTTTAGGGTTTAAAACCCTAATGCTGATGGCATGGAAAAGCTCAGTTTAGAGTTTAAAACTCTAATGCTGGCTGAAAGGAAAATTCAGTTTAGGGTTTAAAACCCTAATGCTGATGGCATGGAAAAGCTCAGTTTAGAGTTTAAAACTCTAATGCTGGCTGAAAGGAAAATTCAGTTTAGGGTTTAAAACCCTAATGCTGATTGCATGGAAAAGTCAGTTTAGGGTTTAAACTCTAATGCTGGTTGAAAGGAAAATTCAGTTTAGGGTTTAAAACCCTAATGCTGATTGCATGGAAAAGCTCAGTTTAGAGTTTAAAACTCTAATGCTGGCTGAAAAGAAAATTCAGTTTAGGGTTTAAAACCCTAATGCTGATTGCATGGAAAAGCTCAGTTTAGAGTTTAAAACTCTAATGCTGGCTGAAAGGAAAATTCAGTTTAGGGTTTAAAACCCTAATGCTGATGGCATGGAAAAGCTCAGTTTAGAGTTTAAAACTCTAATGCTGGCTGAAAGGAAAATTCAGTTTAGGGTTTAAAACCCTAATGCTGATGGCATGGAAAAGCTCAGTTTAGAGTTTAAAACTCTAATGCTGGCTGAAAGGAAAATTCAGTTTAGGGTTTAAAACCCTAATGCTGATTGCATGGAAAAGCTCAGTTTAGAGTTTAAAACTCTAATGCTGGCTGAAAGGAAAATTCAGTTTAGGGTTTAAAACCCTAATGCTGATTGCATGGAAAAGCTCAGTTTAGAGTTTAAAACTCTAATGCTGGCTGAAAGGAAAATTCAGTTTAGGGTTTAAAACCCTAATGCTGATGGCATGGAAAAACTCAGTTTAGAGTTTAAAACTCTAAATGCTGGTTGAAAGGAAAATTCAGTTTAGGGTTTAAAACCCTAATGCTAATTGCATGGAAAAGCTCAGTTTAGAGTTTAAAACTCTAAATGCTGGCTGAAAGTAAAATTCAGTTTAGGGTTTAAAACCCTAATGCTGATGGCATGGAAAAGCTCAGTTTAAAGTTTAAAACTCTAAATGCTGGCTGAAAGGAAAATTCAGTTTAGGGTTTAAAACCCTAATGCTGATTGCATGGAAAAGCTCAGTTTAGAGTTTAAAACTCTAATGCTGGCTGAAAGGAAAATTCAGTTTAGGGTTTAAAACCCTAATGCTGATTGCATGTAAAAGCTCAGTTTAGAGTTTAAAACTCTAATACTGGCTGAAAGGAAAATTCAGTTTAAGGTTTAAAACCCTAATGCTGATGGCATGGAAAAGCTCAGTTTAGAGTTTAAAACTCTAATGCTGGCTGAAAGAAAAATTCAGTTTAGGGTTTAAAACCCTAATGCTGATGGCATGGAAAAGCTCAGTTTAGAGTTTAAAACTCTAATGCTGGCTGAAAGGAAAATTCAGTTTAGGGTTTAAAACCCTAATGCTGATTGCATGTAAAAGCTCAGTTTAGAGTTTAAAACTCTAAATGCTGGCTGAAAGTAAAATTCAGTTTAGGGTTTAAAACCCTAATGCTGATGGCATGGAAAAGCTCAGTTTAAAGTTTAAAACTCTAAATGCTGGCTGAAAGGAAAATTCAGTTTAGGGTTTAAAACCCTAATGCTGATTGCATGGAAAAGCTCAGTTTAGAGTTTAAAACTCTAATGCTGGCTGAAAGGAAAATTCAGTTTAGGGTTTAAAACCCTAATGCTGATTGCATGTAAAAGCTCAGTTTAGAGTTTAAAACTCTAATACTGGCTGAAAGGAAAATTCAGTTTAAGGTTTAAAACCCTAATGCTGATGGCATGGAAAAGCTCAGTTTAGAGTTTAAAACTCTAATGCTGGCTGAAAGAAAAATTCAGTTTAGGGTTTAAAACCCTAATGCTGATGGCATGGAAAAGCTCAGTTTAGAGTTTAAAACTCTAATGCTGGCTGAAAGGAAAATTCAGTTTAGGGTTTAAAACCCTAATGCTGATGGCATGGAAAAGCTCAGTTTAGAGTTTAAAACTCTAATGCTGGCTGAAAGGAAAATTCAGTTTAGGGTTTAAAACCCTAATGCTGATGGCATGGAAAAGCTCAGTTTAGAGTTTAAAACTCTAATGCTGGCTGAAAGGAAAATTCAGTTTAGGGTTTAAAACCCTAATGCTGATTGCATGTAAAAGCTCAGTTTAGAGTTTAAAACTCTAATGCTGGCTGAAAGGAAAATTCAGTTTAGGGTTTAAAACCCTAATGCTGATTGCATGGAAAAGCTCAGTTTAGAGTTTAAAACTCTAATGCTGGCTGAAAGGAAAATTCAGTTTAGGGTTTAAAACCCTAATGCTGATGGCATGGAAAAGCTCAGTTTAGAGTTTAAAACTCTAATGCTGGCTGAAAGGAAAATTCAGTTTAGGGTTTAAAACCCTAATGCTGATTGCATGGAAAAGCTCAGTTTAGAGTTTAAAACTCTAAATGCTGGCTGAAAGGAAAATTCAGTTTAGGGTTTAAAACCCTAATGCTGATTGCATGGAAAAGCTCAGTTTAGAGTTTAAAACTCTAATGCTGGCTGAAAGGAAAATTCAGTTTAGGGTTTAAAACCCTAATGCTGATGGCATGGAAAAGCTCAGTTTAGAGTTTAAAACTCTAATGCTGGCTGAAAGGAAAATTCAGTTTAGGGTTTAAAACCCTAATGCTGATGGCATGGAAAAGCTCAGTTTAGAGTTTAAAACTCTAATGCTGGCTGAAAGGAAAATTCAGTTTAGGGTTTAAAACCCTAATGCTGATGGCATGGAAAAGCTCAGTTTAGAGTTTAAAACTCTAATGCTGGCTGAAAGGAAAATTCAGTTTAGGGTTTAAAACCCTAATGCTGATTGCATGGAAAAGCTCAGTTTAGAGTTTAAAACTCTAATGCTGGCTGAAAGGAAAATTCAGTTTAGGGTTTAAAACCCTAATATTGATTGCATGAAAAAGCTCAGTTTAGAGTTTAAACTCTAATGCTGGCTGAAAGGAAAATTCAGTTTAGGGTTTAAAACCCTAATGCTGATTGCATGGAAAAGCTCAGTTTAGAGTTTAAAACTCTAATGCTGGCTGAAAGGAAAATTCAGTTTAGGGTTTAAAACCCTAATGCTGATTGCATGGAAAAGCTCAGTTTAGAGTTTAAAACTCTAATGCTGGCTGAAAGGAAAATTCAGTTTAGGGTTTAAAACCCTAATGCTGATGGCATGGAAAAGCTCAGTTTAGAGTTTAAAACTCTAATGCTGGCTGAAAGGAAAATTCAGTTTAGGGTTTAAAACCCTAATGCTGATGGCATGGAAAAGCTCAGTTTAGAGTTTAAAACTCTAATGCTGGCTGAAAGGAAAATTCAGTTTAGGGTTTAAAACCCTAATGCTGATTGCATGGAAAAGCTCAGTTTAGAGTTTAAACTCTAATGCTGGCTGAAAGGAAAATTCAGTTTAGGGTTTAAAACCCTAATGCTGATTGCATGGAAAAGCTCAGTTTAGAGTTTAAAACTCTAATGCTGGCTGAAAGGAAAATTCAGTTTAGGGTTTAAAACCCTAATGCTGATTGCATGGAAAAGCTCAGTTTAGAGTTTAAAACTCTAATGCTGGCTGAAAGGAAAATTCAGTTTAGGGTTTAAAACCCTAATGCTGATGGCATGGAAAAGCTCAGTTTAGAGTTTAAAACTCTAATGCTGGCTGAAAGGAAAATTCAGTTTAGGGTTTAAAACCCTAATGCTGATTGCATGGAAAAGCTCAGTTTAGAGTTTAAAACTCTAATGCTGGCTGAAAGGAAAATTCAGTTTAGGGTTTAAAACCCTAATGCTGATTGCATGGAAAAGCTCAGTTTAGAGTTTAAAACTCTAATGCTGATTGGCTGGAGATAAAGCTCGAGAATACTACACGATCTATTTTTGAGTTTTCTTGTTTCAATAGAAAATAAAAGGGAGTTTTGCGGGAACTTACCTTTTGAGTGAATTCCTTATTGCCAAAATGTTTCTGGTACCCGTGTACCTTCTTCTTTGGGCGACACCCGCTTCTTGCATGGTTGTCTTGGATCATTCCTGTTTCAACTTTTCAGACAAAGAACAATTGTTAGTTCGGAAACGACGGTTTGTTCGGTGACCTTGATCGTTCCCAATTGCTTTGTTGCGTCTCTATTTCTGTTGCGAAGTTCCGCCATTGATTTGATTCGAATGGCGAAACCTTTAGACTACTCATGCTCGTATTTCCAGATTCTGTGATGACTTGCCTCGTAAGGCACCTTTTTTTTGTCCCGTTTTGATTGGAGGTTCTCAACGGGGATTTTATTGGGGGTATTTTGTGGGAATTTGTACAAAAAGGGAACTCTGTGGGGGAATATTCACAAAGTGGATTTTTTTGTGTGGATTTTGTACAATGGGGGATGCTGGGGATTTATTTCAAAATGAGTTTCCCAGGGTTTGTTGGGGTAAGCTTGTTTGGGGAATATTTACCAAAGGACTCGCTGGGGATGTGCTGATGAAATTCCAACGGAGATTTTTTTTTTAAATATTGGGGAGACTCTGTGGGAGATTGTACAAAAAGAGAGACTCTGTGGGGTTTTGTACAGGGGGAGACTCTGTGGGGATTTGTCCGAAGGTGGACTTGCTGGGGAAGATTTCAAGATTTCTCTCTCTCTTCTTTACTCCGGAACACCATCAAACGTCATGATTCATCATGCTTGGGTAATCATATCAACGAGATGAGGTGCTTTCCTTCATGAGACGGGATTCCGTGCAAACAAACCTGCCACCTGTCCTTTCCGGTGTGTCCTGAACTCGGGGTTAAAATGCAAAAGGGATTCGAAAAGAAACAAAGAAAGGGGAAAGCAAATCAGAAAAGGAATACCCTTTTCGGGATGAGAAAGACTTATCTGAGGAAGATAACGCTGGCTTTAAATGACATGACATGCTTTTTGGACTGGACGCCTGACCCTCTAAGAGCTTGCGTTTTCCTGAACTAGAACGGATCTGTGATTCCGAACTGGTGGCACTCTGCCGAAACTTTCTTTGGATGGCGTCATTTTTTCGGTCAACAGCGCCCTTTGCGGGTTTTCGCTGGCTGACCTCTCTCATTTCTCTTCCTGTCATCGCTTGATAGCACTCTTTGCGAGTTTTTACTAAACAAGCTCTCTCATTTTGGTTTCTCTTCTCCTGTCGCCTCGTGGTGCCCGAAGGTTTTCACCGCCGAGACTCTCTCATTTTATTTCTCTCAATTCAAGGTGTGCTGGTCTCCACTCGTGACGCTTATTGGTTCCCTACCATATTTGGTAATTGATTTGAAGGCTTGTGCTTGGTAAGGAGAGGTAGTGATACCAATTTCTCAACTGCTCGATGTGCCCCGGTTTCAATTTCAGGGTGAATGGGATTTTATTGTTGGTGTGACTGAACCTCAGGGAGAGGCTGCCTACGTATCCTTTAGGAATCAAGTCAAACGTAGTTCAGGCCTCAATCAATGTTTTATTTTTGCTGTTTTTTTTTTCTCTTTTTTTTTTGTTTTTTTTGTTTTGTAAGCGGCTCAAAAGTTGGTAGAGAGAATTGGGTAGTTTTTGGGGAGTAGTGGGGAATAAACACCTTCGCCATTTTCAACGTGTCAGGACCATTGGAGTATGATTTAGACGTAGTACCTCTTGACTGCATCTGCATTTACTGCTGTGTCGGGATCATTTCCTTCGATATCACCTAAATACAATGCCCCTCTCGGCAATATCTTCCTTACGATGTATGGGCCTTTCCAATTTGGGGCGAACTTTCCTTTTGCTTCTTCATGATGCGGCAGAATACGCCTTAGCACCAACTGACCTACTTCGAAATTCCGGGGTCGGACTTTCTTGTTGTAAGCACGGGCCATCCTTCGTTGGTATAACTGTCCGTGACAAACTGCAGCCATCCGCTTTTCATCAATCAACGTCAATTGCTCTAACCGAGTCTTAACCCACTCGCTGTCCTCGATTTCTGCTTCGGCAATGATTCGAAGTGAAGGAATCTCTACCTCTGCCGGTATTACGGCCTCGGTCCCGTAAACCAAAAGATAAGGAGTTGCTCCTACTGACGTGCGTACCATAGTGCGGTACCCCAATAATGCAAAAGGTAACTGCTCATGCCACTGTCGGGAACTTTGGATCGTTTTCCTCAGAATCTTCTTGATGTTTTTGTTTGCCGCTTCCACGGCACCATTGGCTTTTGGCCGATAAGGAGTGGAATTCCTGTGTGTTATCTTGAATTGCTCGCACACATCTCCCATCAAGTGACTGTTCAAGTTTGCTGCGTTATCTGTAATGATAGTCGCAGGAATACCGAAGCGACAGATAAGATTTGAGTGTACAAAATCCACCACAGCTTTCTTGGTGACCGACTTGAGAGTGACAGCCTCTACCCATTTCGTAAAGTAGTCTATGGCAACTAGTATAAACCTGTGTCCGTTCGAGGCCTTTGGTTCAATTGGTCCAATGACGTCCATCCCCCAGGCGACAAATGGCCATGGTGCGGACATGGGATGCAGTTCCGTGGGAGGTGCATGAATCAAATCACCGTGCACCTGACACTGATGACACTTCCGAACGAAACTAAAGCAATCCTTTTCCATGGTCATCCAGTAATAACCTGCTCGAAGGATTTTCTTCGCCAAGACATACCCGTTCATGTGAGGTCCACACACACCTGCGTGTACTTCGTGCATGATCTTTCTTGCCTCCTCGATATCGACGCATCGTAAGAGATTGAGGTCCGGGGTCCTCTTATATAACAATTCACCGCTTAGAAAGAAACCACTTGCATGTCGCCTAATGGTCCTCTTCTGATCTCCAGTAGCATGCTCTGGGTATTCTTGCGTCTTCAGGAACCTCTTGATGTCATGGTACCAAGGCTGCGTATTTGATCCCGCCTCGATTACACTGCAGTAACCGTGTCTTTCCTTGATTTGGATTTCCAAAGGATCGACGTGGGCGTTGCCCGGGTAGGGTAGCATAGAAGCCAGAGTAGCAAGTGCATCTGCCAGTTCATTGTGACACCTCGGAATATACCTGAACTCTATTGAGGTAAAGCGCTTGCTGAGGTCATCCACATGTTGTCGGTATGGGATAAGTTTGACATCCCGAGTTTCCCACTCGCCTTGAACTTGCCGGATGATTAGGTCAGAATCTCCCATAATCAGTAAGTCTTTGACATCCTGATCGATTGCCATATGCATGCCCATAATGCAGGCTTCATATTCAGCTGTATTATTTGTGCAGAAGAAACGAAGTCTAGCTGTGGCGGGATAATGCTGACCGGCAGGTGAGATCAAAATTGCCCCAATCCCTATACCCTTGGCGTTCACGGCTCCGTCAAAGAACATCTTCCAAACATGAGCTTCCTCCGAGATCACTTCTACGGTGTTTACCTCTTCATCCAGAAAGTAGGTATCCAATGGCTGGTATTCCTCATCGACCGGGTTTTCGGCCAAATGATCTGCTAACGCCTGGGCTTTCATTGCCGTGCGAGTGACATAAACTATGTCGAATTACGTAAGCAAGATTTGCCATTTAGCCAGTCTCCCAGTAGGCATTGGTTTCTGAAATATATACTTCAAAGGATCCAACCTGCTTATGAGGAATGTAGTGTGGGCTTGGAGATAATGTCTCAGCTTTTGTGCAACCCATGTGAGAGCGCAGCATGTCCTTTCCAGCAGAGTGTATTTGGCCTCGTAGCCGGTGAATTTCTTGCTCAAGTAGTAGATTGCTTGTTCCTTCTTTCCGGTTACGTCGTGTTGCCCGAGGACGCAGCCGAAAGAGTTCTCTAAAACTGTCAGATACAAGAAAAGTGGCCTTCCCGGTTCTGGAGGGACCAAGACCGGGGGATTCGAAAGGTATTCTTTGATTTTATCAAAGGCTTCTTGACACTCAGTTGTCCACTTAATCGCCGCATCTTTCCTTAAGAGCTTAAATATGGGCTCACACGTGCTTGTCAGCTGGGCAATAAACCGACTAATGTAGTTCAACCTGCCCAAAAGACTCATCACGTCTTTCTTTGTTCTTGGAGGAGGCAGATCTCTGATGGATTTTATCTTAGTTGGATCTAGCTCGATACCTCTCCTGCTTACAATGAAGCCCAGAAGTTTGCCCGACGGAACTCCGAAAGCGCATTTGGCTGGATTTAGCTTCAAGTCATACTTCCTTAGCCTCTCGAAGAATTTCCTCAAGTCTTGGATGTGATTATCCTGCGTCCTGGACTTGACTATCACATCGTCCACGTACACCTCTATTTCCTGGTGCATCATGTCATGGAAAATGGCAGTCATGGCCCTCATGTAAGTAGCCCCAGCATTCTTCAGACCAAATGGCATGACCCGGTAACAGTAGGTGCCCCAAGGCGTGGTGAAGGCGGTTTTCTCGGCGTCCTCTTCATCCATCAGTACCTGATGATACCCAGCGTAACAATCTACAAAAGTCTGTATCTCGTGTTTGGCACAATTATCAACGAGGATGTGGATGTTGGGCAGCGGGAAATTATCCTTAGGACTTGCTCTGTTCAAATCTCGGTAATCTACGCATACTCGAGTTTTCCCGTCCTTCTTTGGTACTGGAACCACATTCGCCAACTATGTTGTATATTGGACTACCCGAATCACTCCCGTTTTCAGTTGTTTGGTGATCTCCTCTTTAATCTTGTCACTGACCTCAGTTTTGAACTTTCGTTGCTTTTGTTGGACTGGAGGACAGTCAGGATGAATCAGCAATTTATGAACCACCAGATCAACACCTAGTCCCGGCATGTCATCATATGACCAAGCAAACACATCTTTGAATTCAAAAAGAAGTTGAATTATCGCCTCTCGCGTTTTCTTGTCCGTGTGAATGCTTATCTTGGTCTCCCGGATTTCTTCCGGGGTTCCTAAATTTACCGGTTCAGTGTCATTCAGATTTGGCTTAGGTTTATTCTCGAAATATTCCAACTCTCGGTTTATCTCCCTAAAAGCCTCTTCCGCATCATATTATGGTTCTGGGTTCATTAATTCGCAGTTAAATAACTCATTGTGATCTGGGCGTGAAGTCCGCAAGCATGTCATATTTAAAGCCGCATTATTAGGACTGAAAAGGAAGATAAGAGGAAAAGTAATAAAAATCAGAACAAAAGAAAGAATAGGAAAACAATGATGATTTTTTTTTGTATTTTTGTATATTTTCTTTGGAAAGTTGGAAGACAACAATGTTTACAACTAGGAATTCAAAACAACAATTGAAAAGAAGAAAACGTTCAAGTTATGTCCCGGAGATAACTTGTGATACAGGAAAGGTGGCAGGGCAGGTCTACCCGGACTTCCGTCTAGTCGGGAATGGCGTGGCCTCCCAGTTTTGAAGTTGGGCGTTCGGTCCCATGTACAGCATCTCAGCAGTGCTTGTGCCTTCACCTGGTTGAACCATGTGGACCTCGTAGAGCATTTCTCTCATCGCCCCACATATTTCCTCGATTTCCTCAGCTGTGAAGACCTCATCATCTTCTTCTTCAGCGTACCTTGGCCTGACGAAAGTTGCATATAAATCCGGCAGTGGTTGAGGCAACTTCCAGCCCTCATTTCTCCTTTTCTTTGCCCATTTTTCGTCTGCTGGAGTAGGTTTGAAACCTAGTCCAAAAGGTTTCTTGATGATTGGTAAAGTAATGGGTTCTGTTATTCCCTGAAGGGTTCGTCCAAGTCCCTTCCCTGGCCTAAATCCGTGTCGGATCATCTCTTTGGCCACCATGACCGAAGCGTTAGACAAGAAAGGCTGGGGGCAAGGTACTCCCTCTTCGTGCTGCTCTGCCAGTACCACCTCGAAAGCTTGATAGACCGTATGTTCGCTCCCTTCTCTTGGTTCAAGATACGGGATGGATGGGTCCCGATAAATGGCATGTTCGTCTTCCCCATGGACCACGATCTCTTGGTCTTCGTACTCGAACTTCACCATCTGGTGAAGAGTGGAAGGCACGGCTCCTGCCGCATGGATCCAAGGTCTGCCAAGGAGGAAATTGTAGGATGTGTCCATGTCGATCACTTGGAAGGTTACTCGAAATTCAACTGGTCCTATGACCAGCAGCAGGTCTATTTCTCCCATGGTATCTCTCTTGATGCCGTCGAAAGCTCTTACGCAGACGTTGTTGGGTCGGATTCTTCCGGTCTCAATTTCCATTCTTTGCAGCGTGGAGAGCGGGCAAATGTCAACACCTGATCCCCCATCCAGCATTACCCGCTTGACGTAGTAGTCCTCGCATTTAACTGTTAAGTGCAAGGCCTTGTTGTGTGCTGCTCCTTCCGGGGGTAAATCATTCTTGCTGAAAGAGATTTGGTTGATGGCGAAGAATCTTTCTGTCATCCGCTCTAGTTGCTCCGCCGAGGTTTCGACCGGCACATATGCTTCATTCAGGGTTTTCAGCAGGATCTTTTGATGCTCGGTTGACCTCATTAATAATGACAGCATGGATACTTGCTCAGGGTGTTTGCGCAGCTGATCTATCACTTCGTAATCCGGCATCTTCATTTGTTGGAAGAACACTTCCGTTTCTTCAACACTCACGGGCTTCTTTGGAGGGAAGCGCCTTTGTGTGGCGTTGTTCAGTTCTTGGGTATTTGAGTACCCTCCAATGAAAGTATTTTCTGGAAGTTCTTCCATGACCTCCTTACCTTTGTACATTACCAAAGTCTTTTGATAATTCCACGGCACTGTGGACGGGTTGGTCATCGGCTTTTGTGGCACGCGTCCGATAACCACTGGCTCATTCAACCGAGGTGGTTGAATCGTCCCCCGGACCACATAGGCCCCTTTTGGCACGTACATAGGCTTTGTCTTTTTGATCCCGAAGTTCTGCGTCTTCTCAGCTCGACCTCGTGGTATGTAAAGAACTTCATTTTTTACAGGTACCACTTTCTTCTCTACCTTCTTTTCAGGCTTGTTCTTTATAGCCTTGGCCACTTCCCCCATTTCTGGTTTCTGGTCCATTTCGGGCCTCTTCCCCGTGTCGACAATGGCGATTATAGCTTTCAAAGCAGGATCGAACTCTTTGTCTTCACAAATCATTCCGATCAGCGGCCCATTATTGTGAGCAGGTAATGGATTGTTAGTTACGTTCGGGACTTCCTCGTCCCTTAGCACTATTTTCCCTTGCTCGATCAAATTTTCGACCACTCTTTTCAATGACCAGCAGTCGTTTGTATCATGTCCCTCGGCCCCTGAATGATAGGCGCATCTGACTCCGGCTTTGTAAGAAGGCGATGTTGGGTTTTGCCTTGTTTGGGGAATTGGTTGCAAGAAACCCAACTGGACTAGCTTAGGGAACAAAGTAGATTATTGTTCACCGATAGGCGTGAAAGTCCGCCGTCGAGGTGGCTCCTGGGGGTGGTAGTTATTCTGTGGGGGTTGTGGGTTATAGTGGTTGCGGTAAGGAGGCTAATTTCTGGGAGGTGGAGCTGGGCCTCGGTTGGCTTGTTGTGGTGGATGGTTATAAGGTTGGGCATTCATGACCATATAAGGTTGATGAGCATATGCCACATTTGAGTGGGGGTAGTAGTGTTGTAGGGCCCTTTCCGGAAAATGGGGCCTGGGATGACGATACTCCCTTGCTTCAGAGGCTGCCATAGCCGTTTCTTCCTTCTTCTTCCCCCTTGTCGTTCCTCCAGACCCGCTTTGGACGGCCTGAGAGGTCGCCCTTATGGCTGCTTGACTCAAAATCCTTCCCGTTTTCAAACCATTTTCCACCATCTCTCCAATCTTGATCGTTTCCGCGAATGGCTTACCCATGGCCGACATCATGTTTTGGAAATAGTCAGACTCTTGAGCCTGGAGAAAAGTAGTGACCATTTCCACTTCATCCATGGGAGGCTTCACTCTCGACGCCTGTTCACGCCACTTGATAGCATATTCTCTGAAGCTTTCCGAAGGTTTCTTCTTTAAATTCGACAGAGAGTTTCGGTCTGGCGCAATGTCGATGTTATACTGGAATTGTTTTATGAAATCTCTGGCGAGATCATCCCATATATGCCATCGGGACATTTCCTGATCCATATACCATTCCGAAGCTATCCCTACTAGACTTTCCCCAAAATACGCCATCAGCAGTTCTTCTTTTCCGCCGGCTCCCCGTAATTGGTTGCAGTATTTCTTAAGATGTGCGATGGGGTCACCGTGCCCATCGTATTTCTCGAACTTGGGGGTCTTGAAACCCGTTGGCAGGTGCACGTGAGGGAACATGCACAGGTCGGCGTAAGAGACGCTCTTTTGTCCGCTCAATCCTTGCATATTCTTCAAACTTTGTTCAAGGCTTCTCATTCTCTTGGCAATCTCATTTTGCTCTGCAATTCTGGGGTTCTGATCCTGTCCCAGTGCAAGCTCGCACTGAGGCGGTAGAGGATTAGTACTGGTAGCGAACCTAGTTGGTTCCATTGAGAACGATGGTGCTTGGAATGTAAAAGAGGATGAGTCAAAGCTTGGCTTGTACGTGGTGGGCTGTGCCGTAACCGGGCAAGGCGATGCAGTAAAGATGTTCATGCTTGCATCAGTGGATGACATTCGGGGATGAGGCTCAGAGGGCGATCCAGCAGAGAAGGCTGAGGTGGCAGGGTACCCGAATGGGGTAGCAGGATAGTTTATGGGGACATTAGACTTTCCACTTGACCTGGAGAATAATTCAGGGAATCCGGGGACGACACTTGGCGGCTCTTTCCCATTATTCCAGTCGTCCAGCATTTCCAACATGCGGAGTCGTAGGATTCTATTTTCTTCCGCAGTCGCGGATTCAGGTGTGAGGACGGCTGAGATCGAGCTTTCCTCAGAAACAGGGATTGTTTGCAATGGAATTTCTGAAGACATTTCCACACTTCCTTTTGACCTGGTGAAGTAAGCGTGAGTACTGCTTCTGGTCCTAACAACAGGTAGTTGAACACTTCTCCTTGACCTCGTGAAGTATGAGTGCGAGACCAGACTTTCACCAAACCAACCGTCTTTCCAAAACCCTGGAAAAATGCTCAATGACAAACGCACGGTTAATTTGCAGCAAATAACAGATAGTTAATCTCACGTTGGGCATGATGCACCTATACAGTTAAGTGGATTACTATATGTTTGCTACGAGAGCATGCGTCATTCCGGCATTTTTTCCTCTTATTAGTTTTTCCCCCCTTTTTTTTCTTTTCTTTTCTTTTTCTCTTTTGTTTTCCTTTTATTTTTATTATTATTTTTTTTATTTTCGTAGTAAAAGAAATGCGACCGGATCCGATAAGGATTGCCTACGTATCACGATGCCTACGTGAATCAGATCATTACGTAGTTCGAAAAACACAAATGAGCGTAAAAGAAACAACCTCTTTATTGTTGAAACGTTCTATTACAAGCTACATTTTGTAAAAGAAAGAGCAAACTTTGAAAATAAACCTAGACTCAAAATAGACTGAAAATCACCTTGATGAAAAAAACAGGCAGAAAATGCTAAAATACAGATTTGACCTATGAATGTATTATGGTTTTAAAAATTGGTTTCCGCGGGGCATCGTTCGGCCTCGCCGCGGTCCTAGGCGTGAGATCCCTCTCAAGTTGCTCCAGCTCGTGCATAGTCTGCTTGACATAAACCATTACTGCCGAGGGGAAGGTAACACTGGACATGTTCTCACATCGCAGACATCGTCTGGTGATGGCATGGGCAATGGCTTTGATTCTATCTCTGGTTTGCTTCTTTTCTATGAGTAGGCATTTTATCTGATCGCTGCATATCTCGAATACTTGAATATCCCGTATATGCTGATGCTCCAATCGCCGTACTTCCAACTTCATCTGGGCCATTGAGTCGTACCAGTATCTGCTCTCAATTTGGAAATCCTTGGCCTGATTAACTGCTTTGATCTCAAGTGCAGCCATCTCTCTCTTTATCTTAGCAACAGTCTTCTCGTGGTCGCTTTCCAATTGATTCAGGTATCTGCGATGCTTATCTGCTCTTGTATCCCACTGCGCTTTGAGCTCTGCTATGACATCTTCAGACTTCTCCAAACCATCTTGCCATTCTCTGATCTCGCTTTTTAGCCTTTTGATCAAGTGCTCGTCTGATCGACGCCTTGGTTGTTGGTCTGCATCCAACCTTATCTGTTTGATCTGGGCTCTGAGCATTTCATTTTCTTGAATCAACCTGTTCCGCTTTCCCAGATCGGTAGCAACTTGCACGTTGTGTTCATATTTCAAGTTTTCCACTTGTTGCTTTAACCTGCTGATTTCGGCGCAATAGTCTCTTTCTTTTGCTAACCAATCCCACTGCTTTTGTGATGATTCGGTAAAATTTCGGATGTGGGGTCTCTTAGCTGGCCTTTCATGCTCGAGTTCCCTTCTGTACCATGCAAGGTAACCTGGCGCCGTTTCTCCTTTGGCTCGATCCCGCACGCAAGTATCTGATTTCAAATATTGACCCTCATTCCAGATTTGGTGAACCTTTGCTTCTGGGAACTGTCCGTTAGGACTTATCTCAACTGCTTGAGTGCTTAGATCTTCCTCATGAGGTACTGTCTGGCATCTTCCGAACTGTCTCAAAAATCGGCTGGGTGCGTAAGGTTGAATGCTCTTAAGCCCCATCAGTAAGAAATGAGTTTTAGCTGCAGACATATATAAGATCTCATCAACAGGCAACCATCCTAGCGTCCATTGTATTTGGCTGGCAGTAAGAGCTTGCAAGAACGAGGTCCATGCCAGGACTCCTTTGGGCCAAATGATCTCTCTGGTTCTCGTGTAAGATTCTTCTATGCGGGTCTTTTCCGGGGAACCATGGCTCAAAATCTCGGAATGATGGCAGAGGTGCTCGGTCATCCATATCTGTAGGAGCAAGTTACAACCTTCGAAGAAATTTCCCCCAGCTTTACAAGCTGTGAGAGCTCGAAAGATGTCAGATACCACCATAGGCGCGAGAGTACTGTCACTTTGCGAGAGTAAAGTGCTGACGACCCCAGATATCTTCAAATCAATGTTTCCATCTTTCCTTGGAAATACCAGAAGGCCCAGGAACATCATCATGAATGCTACCCGTCTGTGCTCGTCCCACTTCTGACGAACCCCTTTGCTGCACAGTTTGTTGATTGGATTATTGAATCCCCCCTCATGACCGTACCTATCATATATGAAGCATGGAGTACAGAATCCGGCTGCTAGATCCGGGTTGTGGACTGTTCTAGGTATTTTCAATGAATCTAGGAACCGATGTACCGTGACGACTCTTGGGGCGACCAAGTATTTTTCCCTCAAGGGAAGCTCAGTATTCCCGATGTATCCGGCCATTTCTTCCAAAGTCGGGGTGAGTTCAAAATCAGAGAAATGGAAAACATTGTGCGCCGGGTCCCAATAGGTAATCAAAGCTCTTATGATATCTTCCCGGGGCTGGACTTCCAACAGACCCACAAGACCTTTCAGATATTTCTTAACCTCATTTTGTCCTTCAACACCTAGATCATTCCACCATAGCCGTAACTTGACAGGGATTTTGGTCATTATTGAAAAATGTTCATTTTGTATCGTGCTCATCCTGCACATTTATTAAGGTGATTTTAACAAAACGACTTGACTCAAAATATTTTAAACAGAGGGGATCAAGTTTTGAACACGGCCTTTAAACACTTCGGGGATGAAGAGTTTAAGGCTGTGCGGGTCAACTGGACAAAAATGCTAAACAAGACCCAAAAGGTGGCTGTTTATGCAAAGTCAGCCTTCCGGCGTCCCTCTCGGGAACGTTTGGCTATTTATAACAAAACAGCGTCACCTGATTTATTTATGACCCTTTTAAAATTTTGACACATCTTTTATTTATTTATTTACTGATTTTTGGCTATTTAGAAAAATGGGGTTGAACCCGACGAGGGTTGCCTACGTATCTCACATCCGGTGAGAATCAAACCGGCGTAGTTCGGGATATCGTAAAAATAGGAAAAAATCGAATAAACCTAGAAATTAGGAATGCGTATTTTTTTTATTTTTTTTTTCTTACATTTTTTTGAAAAGAGATAAAGATTAAAGAAACTATTTTTTTTTATATAATTTTTTTTTAGGAAAAATTTGGACTATTAGTCTGAATTCATAAAAGGGGTACTACGAAAGAAACAACACATTTTTTGAATTATGAATTTTCGATTTTTTTTTTACTTTTAAAATAAATACCTTTTCTTTTTTTTTTGATTTTGAAAGTGAAAAGAAAATTTTTATATTTTTTTTAATAACTCTCAATAAACAAGACAGTTTTTTTTTAGAAAAATTCCGGCGAGGTTTTGACACTACTTGGACATTGGTTTTATTTTCCAAAAATAAGTAATTATCTCCCCTACGCTGCTATTTTCTCCCTTTTTTTTAGGAACCGGTCGACATGCGGAACCGAAGCAAATAAATGCACAACACAGATAGGAATGCAGCATGATGGTCTTTTCCATTTCAGGTTGCCTGTCCTAGACAGACCCAACCCCTGTGTTGAGTCCCCTAAGTCAAATGCAATATGATGCAAATAAGCGTTCCTACTAGGGATCCGGCATGAAGTTTCGTTATACTAGGTTTAAACCTTGGTATTTGTTCTAGACTGTGTACCCGAGCGGACAACTCGAGTCGAGAAGGGGGCTACGTACCGGGGACCCGCGAGATCGTCCGGCTTTGTAACTTGTCCGACCTCTTTCTTATTTCAGGTATTGACACTAACAGAATAGGGAGTCTCGACCAGCGAGCTTCTCCCCGGAGGTAAGAAAAGAAGGGTTTCGGCACAATTTATATACAGTTCAGATAATATCAAAAGCGGTAAAAGACAACATTTAGCACTTTTATGCAAAACATGTAATAAAGATCAGATAATAAAGCCAAATATACAATTATTCTAAGCTCGAATTCTTGGACCCTGAACCAGTGGTTCTGGGTCACAATTCCCCAGCAGAGTCGCCAGAGCTGTCACACCTCCTTTTTGCGCGCCCCGCCCCGAAGGGTTAAATGCGCGGGTGGAGTTTTTCCAATTTAAGTGACAATATTCGAAATGGGATTATTTATTTAATTCAGAGTCGCCACTTGGGAAAGGTTTGGCTTTTGGTGTCCCAAGTCACCGGTTTATCTTGAATCCCAAATCGAGGAAATTTTCGACTTTTCCAAATGAAGTCTGCGAACCAGAAATTCTAAGTAAGGAATTCTGTTGACCCGAGGGAAGGTGTTAGGCACCCTCGAATCCCGTGGTTCTAGCACGGTCGCTTAAATTGTTATAATGGCTAAATATCTGATTTAAATACAGGTTGTGACTTATGTGCTTTTATTAAGTTTAAACCGCTTTTATTATTATCATTTATTTTATGGAATTGCAACGTCGTGCAAATGCGTCTTGAACCACGTCACAATCAATGCACCCGTAGTTGTTAACACATTTTGACTCCGTTGAGACTTGGATTTGGGTCACATCAATGTGCACCCGATTTTAAGAATATAATTTACTTAAAGTCGCGCCTAAAGAATCTAAACGCGTTATTATCTTTGGGGAAGGCAGTGGAATTCACTAAACAGTCCGTCTCAAATTCTAAGTATTTATCCTGATCAATTATTGAGGGCCCCGCAATTTGCATTTTTATTCGGCGAGGCTCGTCTCATTATTTTAGAAGGGTACCCTACAATGGCTACATTTCTACTACGTTTATCTTTAAAGAGAAGGATGATGCCGAACTTTGCTTGTTTGAACAAATACAGACTGAATCCTTATTATGTTTGCCGAACCTAAACTTGTTTGATTACCTGATTGATTGTTTATGAGGTGAGGGTTACCTCATGCTTTGTCTTCATCGAGTGAATACGCTTATTAATTTGCTAAGTGAAATTGCAAACAAACTGACAACATATATTGAGTTATGTCTAACGACCTCCAAGTTCTATTTTAACACTCTAACCTATTTGAAATTGATAAACGAAATCGGCTGTTTATTAGGAAAATTACTACTAATTGAACTCAGAATGACTATTAGTTTCTCTCAACAATCATCACATTATTTTGAAACAAAGAATCTATACCGAAACCCGATATCGAACCTGCATTGGAACAAATAAACTGACAGGAGAAATGGCATTCATAGCCAGACTCTTAATGTGACTGCATGAGAGTTTGTTTGGGATACATCTATCCCAGACCTAATACCACAGATTTGTCAATTCAGTGGTCTAGGCAAAAATACATACAAGTGCTTGCCATGACTCTATGTTGTACAGTCGTAACTAAGCCAAACAGCATTATACTGAACTGAATGTATACTAAATCAAACGTGCTGCCTATGTCATACTGTCATTACTATTGAACAGTGCTATCTAACAGTCCATCTCAAACAGAATGTATGCTAGTTTATGCAAAGTATTTGCAATTTGCAGTAAAAATACAATCCCAACTAACATTCGACCTATTTTTAACACCAATGTTATAACATGAACAGCTGTTCGTTTTCTTTATTTCTGCTTCAACTTCAAACTTTCAACAATACAAGGTTTCAGAGGTTGTGTACCTGGAAATATTTGACAATTGAAGAAAAGGGCAGTCAGCAGAGTACAATGACAACAAAATGCAGCAGCAATCACAGCACTATCAGTAGCAGCAGGGCAGAATAGCAGCAGGCAAAGCAATACAGCAAGAAACAGGCTCGAGTGCAGAGATGCAACTATGGCCAATAGAAAGTAATAGCCAAATAACAGCAACACCCAGTGGAGTAGAATCAGAACTCCAGACAGACCAAACCAGTAGTAAACCAATGAAAACACTCGACTAATAGACACAACTGGAATTTCAAAGAATTAGAATTGATTTGAACAAGTTGAACAACTGAAACCCAATAATAATAGGAGGAAAAAGTTTCTGATTGTTGGTTGTATCCCTTCTATCCCTTAATCTCTCTCTATCTATGTGTATCTATTTGTATGTATTTCAGCTCTCCTTTCCAAACTCCTCACAGTGTGTGTATTTTTCGTTTTCAGTTCTGATTCTGTCTACCTCCCTCTTTTGTATGTCTGTCTCCTAATTCTGTATCCCCGCTCTTCTTAGTCAGATGCCTCCTCTTTTATAAGCCTTCCTTACCCCTTTTAACAGCCTGTTTAGACTATCACCATACCCCTCCCATGTGCCTTTTACATTTTCAGATTCCAATTAGTTATTTAAGTATTAACCCCCATCAACATTCCCTGGCAGAAAAAGGTTTAATACTTTTTAAACTTAAAGCAAGGTATGGGCAGTAGAATATATCTGACAGCATATGCTGTCGAACAATTTTTAAAATCAAAAGCCTTCTTATGCAGGAAAACAAGTTGTGCACAATGCACATGCTGTGTACAAGTGCACATGCCATCAACTCAGATTTCAATTAACAGACCAAGCCTTAGGTTTCTGAAATCATATTAACAGCTATAAGTAACTGGACTTGGTTCTTAACTGATTCAGGCAAATGTTCAACAGAAGCAAGTCAATTTGTTATTGTTCGGACAGTTGAAACTAATTGACGACATATGTCGACTCGACTATATTAATCATAACACATACAACCGTAACCAAAAATCAAACATTCAACAGTATCGACATATGATTTGAATTGTACTGGCTAAGCAAAGTGGTGCTCGAGAAGTCAATTGATCAGTTCAATGTAGAGAATCAGCTAATTGCACACCACTTGCATACACATTATCAGGGCAAATAGAAAGACTCATTCAAACAAACAGAAGTTCAAGCAAAGTGGACGGGGCACAGTTGACAAAATTCAAAGACACAACATCAAAGCATGAACAGACTTTTAACACAATCAGATGGGCCAAAACAAATAAAGAAAAGAAAGAACTCACCTTAAACTTGAAAAGTTAAAAGTTTCAACCCGGATTTGGACAGACCTTTCTTAAGGCTGAACGGACTTTAATCGAAGTGTTTCTCAGATGAGAAACACTTCGATTAAGGTCCATTAGACCTTAATCTCTTTGGCTCGGACGAGCATGGGCCAGTGATGAAGAACTACAAAGTTCCAAAAACTCAGATCCGGGATTCATGTCTCCCTGGTTAGATTCGGACCAAACCAAGTATGGTTTGGTCACGAAGGGGGTCTGGGGAGTGTCTGGTATGAATTTAGGGCAGATCGGTGTAGATTGGGTCCCGACTCGAATCTTCAAATGAAGATTCGAGAAGGTGGGATAGGATTCGAGGTGTGTGGTTGATAGATTTGGGTTCAGGACGTCAAGGGGGTTCTATGGTGTTAGGGGCGAGGTCACCGGCGTCCGTGCCGCCAGTTTCCATGGTGAGGGGTACAGGGGCGGCTCTAGGGTTTGGGGGTTGTGGTGAGGACGACGAAGGCTGGGGTTTGGATAGGGGGGGGCAGGGTAGTGTTAGGAGTTTATATAGTTAGTGAGCAAATGGATCCTGGCCGTTGGATGAGATGAGATGAAGGGCCAGGATCCTTTGGCTAACAAGGGACGACGCCGTTTCAAGGATAAAGGTTTGGGGTCGGTCCGGGTGAGACGGGTCGGGTTTGTTGGTGGGTTACGGGGAATTGATCTTGGCCGTTGATCAATTTGAGATCAACGGCCCAGATCAGCCTGTACCAAAACGACGTCGTTTGGATTCTCTGGGCATCAGGTGGTCTGGACCGGGCAGGCCTGGGTCTTGGGCTGTTTGTTTGGGCCAATTTTGTTAAAATTGGCCCAAGTCCGGAAGGGAAGGGGCCCTTTCTTTATTTATTATTTTTTTTTATTTATTTCCTTTTTTCTTATTTATTTTAAAACAAAACTAAGCCAAAAAATCAAATTAAAATTAAATACACGCTCAATACAATTATTTGCACACACACTAAAATATTTCAAAACAGGTAAAGTCAAACAAAAATAAAATCACGGACGAAGATGCCTATTCATGATTTTCTATTTAACGACCGGATTACGGTTCGAATTATGCAGGTTGTTTTAATAAAGTAAATAAATAAAAATGGGCCGAAGTCACAAATAAATCAACAAGGTGCCGCACAGAAATCCAAAAATTGTACAGCAGGGCCAATTATTATTTTTTTTATTTCTTTTTGGAGCGATTGTCGTGCGAAACAAAAATCACGTGCTCACAATGTGAATACTATTCTGGATTAGTATGACATGATACGGAGGACCGTTGGACTCTCAAAAGAGCAGTGGAGGACCTCATTGAGGTCAAGGCAATAGTTCTTAAAGAAGAAGAGGCCCCTAATGTGACAAACAATCCTTTGCCTACTAGCAACAATGGGCAGGTTGTTGGAATGATCTGTGATAATGGGGAGTTTGATCCGGCACTGAAATACATTGTAGCCATTTCTGCGACTGAAGAGAAACATAAAACGGCCATCAATCCATGAAAAGTTCTCAGTTAGATGGGAATCTCGGTAGTCGGTCTTGCTATCCTTTCTACGTCCGGATTATTTCAGGGAGTTGTCTGGATGTTTAACTTTATTGTGTTACTTTCTGATGTAAACCCTTCTATCTTAAAGTGCAACGAAATGAAATCAATAATTCATTGTCCATGAATGTCTCTTTTCTTAATCTTGTCCCTTTCTTATTCTTTTTTGAGTTCTGTTAATGCGGATCTTATTAACATGACATACTTGAGGACTCATGCCTAGATCCTAAAATATTGTCAGACTTCAAAATAATGAATCAAGAAGCAAAATGTGTTGAATATAAGTCGTGTAAGAAAATAAATAGAGAATTGGAATAGTAAGCCTAAATCAAATCCAAATGAAACCACCTTTACTTGATTCGTTTATGGCACTGAAGCAGTGATACAAGCGGAAGTTGAAATTCCCTCCATTCAGATCATTGTCGAAGTCGAGATTAAGGTTGAAGATTGGGTCAAGACCTGATTGAAATATTGACTTTGATTGATATAAAGCGATTGGCCACAGTCTGCCATGGGCAGTTGTACCATTAAAGAATGGCACGCACTTACAATAAGAAAGTGCGCCTAAGGAAATTCCAAGCAAGACAGCTCGTTTTGAAATGCATTTTTCCGCACCAAGAATTAGCAAAAGGAAAGTTCGCCCTAATTGGCAAGGTCCTTACCTCATCAAAAAAGCATTGTCAAAAGGAGCTGTACACTTGGCAAATATAGAAGGAAAGATGATAGAAATATCCATCAGTGCAGATGCCGTCAAGAGATATTATGTCTGACATGCCTCTATTGGGGCATCTTTATATTTAGCATTATTGGGTTGGGATGACAAAAAGCTATCATTATCGCTACCCAAACACTGCTCAGCCCTAGTTAGACCTTTGAAGCCTTGTTTATGTTTCTTTTTTCCTCTTTTTCGAAACCAATTTACTTAATAAAAAAAAACAAAAAATAATGTTTGTGTATCATATTGAACTACATCTGACCTGATTCCGAAAGGATACGTAGGCAGCCTCACTTTTGGGTTCGGTCACACCAAAACAAAAATCCATATTCCCTAGTGTTCAAAGAAACTAGGGCATGATTTTATATTTTCGACGGTTGTCCCGTCAAAATGGTTCCAAAAGTTGTTGTAGGCATGCAAAATTTATTGAATTTAAATTTAATAAAATAATTTGGACTATTTTAAATATATTAGTCTAAATAAGTATTATGGGCTAATAAATTAAATAATTATAAAAGTCCAATATATATGGATTAAATAAATCAATCTTAATCCATTGGGCTAGCCCATTTAAATAGGCTAAAGTGATGAGCCCACTTCAAAATAAGCCCAAGATGACATCTTTTTAGAGGCCCAGTTTGGTGCCACGTGTCATATCATGTGGCATGCCAAGTCAAGCGGAAGAGCCAATAGGATTATGCCATGTGTCAAAATGACAAGGTTTTCCAAGGCAAATCAAAAGGCCAATGAAACCGAGCCACGTGTGCAAGTGACATTTTCTGGCCAATCAAATGCGGTCATGTCACACTTCAATTTGATTGTTCGGAAAGAGTTTGTTCTTATCACAACTCCTCCCTCACACAACTATAAATAGGGGTCTTCGTAACTCAAAGAAGACACCAGAAGTTATAACAAGAAGCAAGAGAGAGCTCGTGGATAAAACACTGCAGATTTCTCTAAAAGCTACAAGCATTCAAGTGTTCTAAGGATTAAAAATATCAAAACGAAGATTCAAGAACAAGCTGTAAGCCCTTGGATTAAAAATACGTCAAGATCAAGATCAGTCCTCAAGCACTTTGATCAAAATAAAATAAAATTCAAGATTAAACTTAAAAGCTCTTTGATTTACTGTTGAAGAGTAGAATCAGAGGATTCATAGAGATTGTAACACTCAAATATTTGAAATAAAATACTACGATTGTTATTTTTCGATCTTGGTTTTATTTTTCTCGACGCAATTTATTGTATACAAATTCTGGCATGCCCAGTGGGACAATCTCTACCTCTCATCTGAGCTTTTCAATCACCAAAGTTCAAGAACATCGAAATGGCTTCAAAGAAAATCAACTCCAGTTCAACTTCCACCAAGGTTGCTAATTCCAGGTCCTATGCTAATGTGGAAAACATACTCGAAGTTACCTTTGGAAGCTTTGGACGAGTTACGAGGAGCAAAACAAGCTTGTTAGGACAACAAGCACCCCAAGTGTCATCCGCATCTACCCTTATTTTCGGATCTTCATCCTCAAAAAGGAGCAAGATCTTCCACAAATGCACGTGAAGGAGGAAGCAATATTGCTGAAAAGATCAAGAAAACTCTTGATCTGCTTGACCTCTCTGGATCCAAGAACTCTGCTTTGAAGGAAGATGATGATGGTTCAAGTGATGGATCCTCCGCACACCGCATAGCGTGAGCCATTCAAGAATCAATCTGTGTGACAATCTATGCTACTCCCCATCATCTACAACAATCATGCATGCCATGGTGACAAATACCTCATCTATGGAAGAGCAGTTGGAAAACTTGATAGAAGCAATCGTTGGCTTGACTAGGTGCATGCAAAATCAAGATGCTAAAATTAACAAGCTAACAGACCGGGTGGGAATCTTGATAGAAGAAGAATCCACCTATGCACCTGGAAACTCCTAGAAGTTTAAGATATTGATCCTCCCCTATGATAAGTTGCATCCACTAAGGAAATTCCAGTCTCTTTGGAAAGGATGATTCCAATCAATCAACTAAAGGAGTTTATTGAAAGGACTGCAAAAAACAAATATGAAGTCGCTTCCAAGTCCTCCTTTACCTACGCAAAGCCGTACACTTCAAGGATCGATATGTTGAAGATGCCTGCTGGCTATCAACCTCCAAAATTCCAGTAGTTTGATGGCAAAGGCAATCCAAAGCAACATGTGGCGCACTTCGTTGAGACATGCAACAATGCTGGGACTTATGAAGATTACCTCGTCAAGGAGTTTGCCCTCTCATTAAAAGGAAATGCTTTCGATTGGTACATGGACCTTGAGGCTAGATCTGTTGATAGTTGGGATCAACTAGAGCAAGAATTCCTCAAACACTTTTATAGCACAAGATGTACTGTGAGTGTAATAGAACTTAGAAATACTCGTCAATGAAAGGGTGAACCAGTTATCGACTTTATCAATCATTGGAGGAATGAAAGCCTCAACTGTAAAGACAGGTTTAGTGAAGCTTCGGGCATAGAGATGTGCATCCAAAGCATGCATTGGGGACTACGCTACATCTTGCAAGGTATCAAGCCTAGCACATTTGAAGAACTTGTGACCCGTGCCCATGACATGGAGTTGATCATAGCCACCGCTGGAAATAAAAGGTTGCCTATCTATGAGCCTCATAAAGGGAAAGACAAGCAAGAAGTCAAGAAATGGGGCAAGTTCGTACCCAAATCTAAAAACAAAGAAGTTATGAATGTCAACACATCACCTGTGAAGTTCACAACGAAGGTGAGCAAGAAGTAGAGTATGAAATTCATTTCTTTTCAAGATAAGCCAAGTGGAAAGTTGACTCTAAAAGAAATGCAAGAGAAAGAGTACCCATTTCTGGATTTTGATGTGCCAACTATTTTTGAAGAACTCCTCGGGTTAAATCTCATTGAGCTTCCAAAGATGAAGCAACCAAATGAAGCTAGGAAAACAAATGACCCAAATTACTACAAATATCACCAACTTGTAAGCCACCCTCTGGAGAAGTGCTTTGTCTTCAAGGACAAAGTTATGGACTTGGATCGCAAAAAGAAGATAGTGCTTGAAGATGATAAAGAAAGCGCAAACCAAGTGTCTATCACCTTTGGCTCATTCAGTCCGGGTGAATTATGTGGTTTTAAAGAGAGTAAAGATGAAGAATTACTAGAGAACGACAAAGTTGAAGTCAATCAACCTGATGATGATGAAGGTTGGATGTTGGTAACTCATCATAAGCACCACAAAAGGAGCCCACGAAAAGAATCAGTAGAACAACCAACAAGGAAAATAATGGTAAAAAGACCAAGGAGATGGAATCCAATTAAGAATTTAAAGAGAGAAAAAGTGGAGGTACACCACTCTCAAAAGCCACAAAATCCAGTGACCTTGGAGGAGTTTTTACTAAGTTGGTTCCGCACGAAGATTTCCCATGAGGGTATCGATGCCTCTTGCTGCCATGCTGACAAAGGGGAAGAAAAGAGTGATGACCTACCATTGGCACCATCTTTGGAAAAGCTCTTCAAGTCCACTCCTCAATAAGTTAATTCTTGTGAGGAAAAAGTCACGTTCACAAATGACGATCTTCTACTAGGTGACACTCTTTATAACCGCCCATTGTACTTGGTTGGCTATATGCATGATAAAAGGGTAAATCAAATTTTGGTTGATGGAGGATCCTCAGTGAACATTTTGCCAATTTGCACTGTGAAAGAACTTGGTATTCCCATTATCGAACTCTCAGAAAGTCGTGTGATGATCCAAGGATTCAACCAAGGGGGGAAAAGAGCCATAGGTGCGATCAGACTAGAAATCACCATTGAAGATATGCAATCAAGTGCATGGCTACATGTGATCGATGCAAAGACTTCATACAACGTCTTGCTTGGAAGGCCTTGAATACATGAGAATAAAGTAGTTCCATATACCTACCATCAATGTTTAAAATACTACGAGGGTGAAGTGGGAGAAGAAGATAGTTGCTTATGATGAGTCAATCACCGAGGCTGAGTCACACTTCGCCGATGCAAAGTTCTACTTGAAGAACCACATTGTGAAGGAGCTAAAAGCTGATGACGGCATGAAAAACAAGAATAACGAGCCCACATCTAAAAGAGAAGAGGTGACTACTGGTGAAGCCAAAGCTATTACTGAGGAGGTACAACCCAACACAAATAAATCTTATAGAGGGAATATTGCGCCTTTGGCAAGAAAGTTAGTCTTGCACTCTAATATGTCCCCAAAAAGAAGAAAGATGAAGGTGAATCATCTAATCTCCAAACTAACATGCTAAAGAAGTTAACTCTTCCAGTCAAACGAATTGAGTCAGTAAAGTTGTCCTCAATGCCACTTGCAGGGTTTATGGCCTAAAATCATTTGTAGAATGTGGCACTCCCTACAAAGCGAACAAATGAAGGTTTTGATCCTAATGCTTACAGGTTATTTGCAAAAGCTAGATAAAATCCTAATGATCCTTCAAAGATAGGGAAGCTACCATCAGAAGCTACAACGAGACAACCACGTGAAGGTTTGGGATACAAGCAATCGTCATTAGTGCGCATCTCCATAAGAAGGGCGAGCAACAATTATATCACTGTAGAAGATGAATCAACCACTTCTAACAAGCCTTTTGTCTTTGATCGACATTGAAAATCAACTATGAGAACTTTCGTATTTGAGAGATTAGGTTCATTAAATAAGGGGAATAAGTTCCAGAGAAATTATTGAAATACAAGAACACCCGCTTCGCCCAAAATTCAAAAGATCTCTAAGAATTTCCAAAGTTTGGTTCCTTCTAGAATGAAGCGACAAACAAAAGTCATGGTTTCATGTGATGAGGTACTGAAGGCGAAGCCATACACTGTGGTCTACACTAAAGAACGTGACGGAGATGAAGAAAGTGTAGGTTTTTCATATCATGTAACTGCACAAGGCGAGCATGGTGTCTTATCTCTAATGGAGAATGACGAGAAATTGGATGATGTTTCACTGTGTTATCACATATCCTTCAATGATGGGAATCCTCAAGAAGATAAAGATGCGAATGATGCTCCCCTGGAACTTGAAGATGGGGTGAAGGCAATGATTGATGCCTTAAAAGAAGTTAACCTTGGAATTGATGAATAACCAAGACCCACCTACCTATGTGTTTTATTAGAATTTGATGAAGAAAGCACTTATATTGAGTTACTCAAGGAGTTTAGGGATGTATTCGCTTGGAGTTACAAAGAAATGCCTGGCTTGGACCCTAAAGTAGTAGTCCATCACCTTGCGGTCAAGAATGGTGCTCGTCTTGTTAAGCAAGCTCAAAGGTGCTTTAGGCCAGACTTGGTTCCCTTGATTGAAACCAAAGTTAACAAACTCATTGAAGCTGGATTTATTCGGGAAGTTAAATACATAATGTGGGTTTCAAGTATTGTCCTTATAAGGAAGAAGAATGGCCAGATTCGAGTGTGCGTCGACTTCAGGGATCTCAATAATGCGTGTCCCAAAGATGAATTCCCGCTTCCTATTCCAGAGCTGATGATCGATGCTACTACTGGGTATGAGGAAATGTCGTTTATGGATGGTTCGTTATGCTATAACCAAATTCACATGGCACCAAAAGATGAAGAGCTTACTGTATTCCGCACCCCAACGGTATTTTTTGCTACAGGTTAATGCCTTTTGGCTTAAAGAATGCTGGTGCTACTTATTAAAGGGCTATGCAGAATATTTTTGACAACCTTCTCCATAAAAATGTTGAATGTTATGTGGACGACTTGGTGGTAAAATCAAGAAAGAAGGGCGACCACTTGAAAGACTTAAGAATGGTGTTTGAGTTGCTCCAGAGGTACCAACTTAGGATGAATCCATTGAAATGCGTTTTTGGAGTTACTTCCAGAAAGTTCCTTGGTTTCATTGTCCGGCATGGAGGGATCGAAATTGATCAAGCCAAAGTGGATGCCATTTTGAAAATGTCTGAGCCCAGCAATATTCATGAATTGAAAAGTCTGCAAGGAAAGCTAGCATACCTTAGGAGATTCATCTCAAACCTAGCTGGGAGGTGCCAACCATTCAGCCGCCTTACGAAGAAAGGTGTCCCTTTCAAATGAGACTAAGCGTGTAGCAATGCCTTTGAGAATATTAAATCTTACTTGATGAAGCCTCCAGTTTTGGCAGCCTCTATACTTGGAAAGCCATTGATACTATACATTTCAGCACAAGAAAGGTCTGTTGGATTGTTGTTGGCCCAAGAAAATAGTGAAGGAAAAGAAAAATCCCTTTACTACTCAAGCTGGATGATGACACCAAATGAGCTTAATTGTTCACCAATTAAAAAGTTAAATTTGGCGCTAGTCTTCTCAATCCAAAAGTTGAAGCACTACTATCAAGCTCATGTCATTTGTTTGCTTTTTAGAGCAAATCCCATCAAGTTCGTGATGTCAAATCATGTCCTTAGTGATCGACTAGCAAGGTGGTATCTCCAGTTTCAACAATTTAAAATCGTGTACATCTTTCAAAAAGCTATTAAAGGACAAGAGTTAGCGGACTTCTTGGCAGATCACCCTATACCTGATGATTGGGAGCTAACTGACGAAATACCTGATGAGGACGCCATGGTCATTGAAGTTCAGCCTCCATGGAAGATGTACTTTGATGGTGATGCACATCGCGGAGGAGCTGGTGCTGGTGTAGTATTTGTCACTTCTCAAGATGAAGTTCTGCCCTACTCTTTTACGTTGACGCAACTCTGCTCTAAAAATGTTGCTGAGTATCAAGCACTAATAATTGGGCTTGAAATGGCTGTCGAAATGAAGCGGTTGCAATTGCAAGTCTTTGGTGACTCTTAGTTAGTGGTCAATCAGCTTTTAGGTAGTTACGAGGTCAAAAAGCCTGAATTACGCCCATATCATGATTACGCTATAATATTAATGGGGTGGCTCAGTGATGTGACTATTCAGCATGTGCCAAGGAAAGAAAATAAGAAGGCTGATACTTTAGCTACCCTAGCTTCATCATTAATCATGTCTGATCAAGCAAGTTACTGTTTGCCAAAAATTAGTTGTGCCGCCGCCAAATGAAGCTGAAGGTGAAGAAAATGAACTCAAGCATCTTGTCGTTGTTTCTTAAGTTGAGAAAGAAGAATGGTAACAACACATTATTGACTACTTATGCTATGGGATACTTCCAGAAAATCCTTGGAGAAGGATTGAAATCCGTCGATGTGCACCTCGCTTCCTTTACTACAAAGATACTCTATGCAGAAGGTCATTTGAAGGAGCACTCCTGCGATGCTTAGGGGAAGAAGAATCACTCCAAGCTTTGCACGAGGCACATTCTAGGGTATGTGGATCACACCAGTCTGGACCAAAGCTCCACTTCCATATAAAAAGCATGGGATATTATTGGCCAATGATGGTAAATGATTGCTTAGACTACGCTCGAAGATGCAAGACTTGTCATTCCATGCGGATTTTATTCATAAACCTCCTGAAGTGTTGCACCCGACTGTTGCATCCTCGTCGTTTGACGCTTGGGGAGTGGATGTTGTTGGACCACTGCCAAAGTCCTCTGGTGGGCATCTATACATCTTGGTTGTAACTGACTACTTCTCAAAATGGGCTGAAGTTGTTGCTCTTAAGGAGGTAAAGAAAGAAAATGTTGCAATTTTCATCCGAGTAAACATAATTTATCGCTTTGGCATTCCTCGTTACATAATAATGGATAATGGAAAGCCATTTGATAATAGATTGATGAACAAGATTTGTTATCTCTTTGGCTTCAAGCAATATAACTCTTCGATGTACAATGCTCCCGCCAATGGTCTAGCTGAGGCATTCAACAAAACTCTATGCAACTTGTTAAAGAAAGTCGTCTCCAAATCCAAATGAGATTGTAATGACCGTATAGAAGAAGCTCTATGGGCATATAGGACGACTCACTGCACGCCAACACAAGCAACTCCTTATTCACTCATTTATGGAGTCGAAGTCGTATTGCCACTCGAGCTTCAAATACCTTCATTACAACTGGCTATTCAAGAAGGGATCTTTGATGAAGAAAATGCTCGACTTCGATTAGCAGAGTTGGAGGCTCTTGATGAGAAGAGGTTGGAAGCTTAGCAGAGTCTTGAATGTTATCAAGCTCGATTGTCTCGCACCTTCAATAAAAGAGTTCACCCGAAATCCTTTCATATGGGAAATCAAGTCCTTGTCATACGAAGATCCATTATTACTTCCCATAAACCTGTAGGGAAGTTCACTTCAAAATGGGATGGGCCATATGTCGTACAATAAGCTTTCTCAAGTGGGGCTTACAAGCTGGTTGATGCAGATGGCATGAGAATCGACCCTATCAATGGCAAATTCTTAAAGAAGTATTATCTTTGAAGTTGCAACTCTCCTTGACGCATGAGCCTAAACTACATGTTCCTACACTCCTGGATCGCATGAGTTTAAACTGTGTACGGCCCACCCAAAAAAAAGAAAAAAAAAGAGTCTCCTAGGTTGAAAACCTCGAAATAGGCGATCTAGGAAAAAGTTAGGACATAAAAAAAAGTTCAATAGGTTGAAAACCTCAAAAGAGGCGGCCTATGAAAAACTTAGGACATAAAAATAAAATAAAATAAAAGAATGAAAAAATAAAAAGAAAATCACCCATTCTGAACTACGGTATGACTTGATCCTCTTCACCAAGGTACGTAGGTAGCTTAGAGTTTCATTCTGAGTTTAGTGGCATGAGTTCAAAGATAAATAGTGCCCCAATCATTGTTCGATTGAAGTACGATGAAATGTAATGCATTCAACCACCACTTGAAAATCGAGCTGAAATACCATTCTTATGATAAGCTATGGATCCCATTTGATTTAAAGGAGGCAAGCTGTTATGGTAAAATGGTGTCTTCACTGAAATGATGACAATATTTGCATCAAAGTATGTGGATTCGTTATGTCTTCATGTTCGCATAACCTTCAAGGTTGTTGGTCTTCATATCTTCTCACTTCCCTAAAAAGGGAAGAGTAACAATCGCAATCTTGAAAGAGAGCATGGATAAGTAAAAAAAATCGCCTCAGACGTAAAAAAGGATGTCTATGTCGGACTTTTTCTAAAGGTTTTCGCTACGAACTTATAAAGGTGTTCGTCTCGAACTTTTAAAGTCATTCGAATTTTTAAAGGTTTTTGTTGCAAACTTTTAAAGGTATTTATCTCGAATATTTAAAGGCATTCGGATTTTTAAGGTTTTCATTCCATACTTTTAAAAGGCGTACGTTTCGAACTTTTAAAGGTGCTCGTCTTGAATTTTTAAAGGTGCTTACGGTAAACTTTAAAGGGTCCCCACTGCGAGCTTTTATAGACTTCGCCGCAAATTTTAAAGGTCTTTATCGCAGACTTTTATGGGTTCACCGCAAATTTTAAAGGTCTTCATCGCAAGCTTTTAAGGGTGTTCGCCACAAAATTTTAAAGGTCTTCATCGCGTGCTTTTAAAGGTCTTCACCACGAACTTTTAAAAGTCTTCACCGCAAACTGTTAAAGCTCTTCACTATGAACTTTTAAAGCTCATGACCTCGAGCTTTTAAGGATCTTTGCGCAAACTTTAAAGAGTCTTCGCCATAAATTTTAAAGGTCTTCATCGCGAACTTTTATTGGTTTTCGCCACAAATTTTAAAGGTCTTCGTTGCGAACTCTTAAAGCTTTTCGTCTCGAACTTTTAAAGTACTTCGTAGCTTGACAAAGTTACTTCTAAAGAAAAAAGAAACAATAGAGTAAAAAATAATAGAAGAAAGCACAAGAAAAGAAGAAGAATTTACCTTAAGCTTGCTTCCTAGCCGTGGAAGTATGGAGACAAGGTAGCCTTCAAATGCTTTAATTCAATGCTCAACAAACATAGCGGTACGTGGTTTATATAGATCTCCAAATATGTCTATTAGTGGAATGATTTTCGGCGTGGGATCATGTAAAAGACGGTGACTACTACATGTTTCCGACATAGACTTGGTGAGGACTCTTCCGTATCTAAATAGAAGTCAACCAAAGTCATTTGGTTTAGAAAAAGATTTGGAAACATTCTACTAGCTTGTTTGGCCAAGCTTCGTTTTGGTCAAAAGTGCTTTTGGCCAAAAATTGAGGTGTTTGGCCATGCTTTTGGAAGGAAAAAAAAGTGCTTTTGAGAAGAAGCAGAAGCAGTTTTGGAGAAGCAGGAAAAAGTGCTTTTGAGGAAAGTAGCTTCTCTCCAAAAGCACTTTTTTGAGAAGCACTTTTGAGAAAAATACACTTAGAAGTAGTTTTTTAAAGCTTGGTCAAACACTAATTGCTGCTCAGAAGTGCTTTTCAAACTAATTATCCAAACACAAACTTCTTCTCGCCAAAAGTGCTTTTGAGAAAAGCACTTTTGAAAAAAGCACTTCTCAAAATAAGCTGATTTTTGCAGCTTGGCCAAACGGGCTATACGTCAAGTTGTGCGGTAAAACATGATATGTACAAGCTTGGTTAGAAATAATGCTTACTTGTGACTCTTCGACGGATTTATGAGTAAGAAATTTCAAATGAAAAAGATGGTCACGTGCCATCAATGTTTCAGTAAAGCAAAAGTGAAAATCATTGTTCAAATGTCAAAATTTTCAAGCTTACATGGCTTTCCATTGCCATCTTAAAATATGAATTTCTATTATAAGCTAATTTCAAGCAACTGACAAGATTTTCATTACAAATAAATTGCATAGGCTAGTAAACTGAGGGTTCAAAATCATCTCATTTGATGTCTTCATAATATTTCAATCCTTGTCTTAAGTCCGACATGTGTATAACCGGCATCTGTTGTTGAGTTTGTAGGCATGCAAAATTTATTGAATTTAAATTCAATAAAATAATTTGGACTATTTTAAATATATTAGTCCAAATAAGTATTATGGGCTAATACAATTAAATAATTATAAAAGTCCAATATATATGGATTAAATAAATCAATCTTAAACCATTGGACTACCTCATTTAAATGGGCTAAAGTAATGAGCCCACCTCAAAATAAGCCCAAGATGACATCTTCCGAGAGGCCCAGTTTAGTGACACGTGTCATATGACGTGGCACACCAAGTCAAGCAGAAGAGCATGCCAAGCCAAATCAAAAGGCTAATGAAACGGTGTCACGTGTGCAAGTGACATGTTCTGGCGAATCAAATGCGGTCATGTCACACTTTAATTTGACTGGTCAGAAAGAGTTTGTTCTTATCGCAACTCCTCTCTCCCACAACTATAAATAGGGGCCTTTATAACTCAGAGAAGGCACCAGAAGTTATAACAAGAAACAAGAGAGAGCTCGTGGATCAAACACTGTAGATTTCTCTAAAAGCTACAAGCATTCAAGTGTTTTAAGGATTAAAAAGATCAAAACGAACACTCAAGAACAAGCTGAAAGCCCTTGGATTAAAAATGCGTCAAGATCAAGATCAGTGCTCAAGCACTTGGATTAAAGTAAAATAAAATTCAAGATTAAGCTCAAAAGCTCTTTTATTTACCATTGAAGAGTAGAATCAGAGGATTCATAGAGATTGTAAGACTCAAATTTTTGAAATAAAATACTACGATTGTTGTAATATTTTTCGATCTTGGTTTTATTTTTCTTGACGCAATTTATTGTGTACAATGGGCTAATACAATTAAATAATCATAAAAGTCCAATATATATAGATTAACTAAATCAATCTTAATCCATTGGGCTAGTCCATTTAAATGGGCTAAAGTAATGAGCCCATTTCAAAATAAGCCCAATATGACATCTTCCTAGAGGCCTAGTTTGGTGCCACGTGTCATATGACGTGGCACGCCAAGTCAAGCGGAAGAGCCAATAGGATCATGACACGTGTCAAAATGACAAGGCATGCCAAGCCAAATCAAAAGGCCAATGAAACCACGCCACGTGTGCAAGTGACATATTCTGGCCAATCAAATGCGGCCATGTCACACTTCAATTTGATTGGTCAGAAAGAGTTTGTTCTTATCACAACTCTTCCCTCCTACAACTATAAATAGGGGTCTTCATAACTCAGAGAAGACACTAGAAGTTATAACAAGAAGCAAGAGAGAGCTCGCGGATCAAACGCTGCAGATTTCTCTAAAGGCTACAAGCATTCAAGTGTTTTAAGGATTAAAAAGATCAAATCGAAGATTCAAGAACAAGCTGCAAGCCCTTGGATTAAAAATACGTCAAAATCAAGATCAGTCCTCAAGCACTTGGATTAAAATAAAATAAAATTCAAGATTAAGCTCAAAAGTTCTTGTATTTACTGTTGAAGAGTAGAATCAAAGGATTCATAGAGATTGTAACACTCAAATATTTGAAATAAAATACTACGATTGTTGTAATATTTTTCAGTCTTGGTTTTATTTTTCTCGACGCAATTTATTATCTACAATGGGTTAATACAATTAAATAATTATAAAAGTCCAATATATATGGATTAAATAAATCAATCGTAATCAATTGGGCTATCCCATTTAAATGGGCTAAAGTGATGAGCCCACTTAAAAATAAGGCCAAGATGACATCTTCCTAGAGCCCCAGTTTGGTGCCATGTGTCATATGACGTGGCACGCCAAGTCAAGCGGAAGAGCCAATAGGATCATGCCACGTGTCAAAATGACAAGGCATGCCAAGCCAAATCAAAAGGCCAATGAAATCGTGCCACGTGTGCAAGTGACATATTCTGGCCAATCAAATGCGGCCATGTCACACTTTAATTTGATTGGTCAGAAAGAGTTTGTTCTTATCACAACTCTTCCCTCCTACAACTATAAATAGGGGTCTTCATAACTCAGAGAAGACACTAGAAGTTATAACAAGAAGCAAGAGAGAGCTCGCGGATCAAACGCTGCAGATTTCTCTAAAGGCTACAAGCATTCAAGTGTTTTAAGGATTAAAAAGATCAAATCGAAGATTCAAGAACAAGTTGCAAGCCCTTGGATTAAAAATACGTCAAAATCAAGATCAGTCCTCAAGCACTTGGATTAAAATAAAATAAAATTCAAGATTAAGCTCAAAAGTTCTTGTATTTACTGTTGAAGAGTAGAATCAAAGGATTCATAGAGATTGTAACACTCAAATATTTGAAATAAAATACTACGATTGTTGTAATATTTTTCAGTCTTGGTTTTATTTTTCTCGACGTAATTTATTGTCTACAGTTGTAATTCAGTTAAATGGTTCTTTTTACCCTTCTCTATTAAGACCTTTTGATCAACTTTCGAGGATGTTAAGTCGGTATACTACGGTGACTCCTCAGCCATTGTAAATAGAGAAAAATAAAATGAGAGAGTCTTGTTGGTGAAAACCCTCACGGGTACTATAAGGCAATGGTGAGTTGAGAGAAAGACAAATGAGAGAGGTCAATTGGTAAAAACAGGTCTTGATATATCCCGCCACAAGTATGGTTAAGACAAAGAACTCTGTAACAAACCGCCGGTCATTTTGATCTCTATTGTGTCGTACAACAGTTTGAAGCTTTGAGCAACTTCACTTGAGGTATTATGACTTGTACGCGGGGTCGAAATTGAATTTTGGGAAGTTCAGAGTCGATTTGGAAAGAGAATTCTCATTTCGGAAGCTTTAAATTGAAAGAATCGACTAAGATTATTTTTTTGAGTAAACGACCTCGAAATTGGGATTCGAAGGTTCCAGCAAGTTTGTATGATGATTTCGAACTTGGGCATATGTCCGGATGGGATTTTGGAAGACCCGGGAATGTTTCGGCACCTATTTTGGGAGTTAGCATTTTTGTAAGAATTTCATAAGTTTGGGTTGAAGTGCATTTCAGTGTTATTGATATTCGTTTGGGATTTCGAGTCTCGGAATAGCTCTGTATGGTGATTCTTGTGTTGGGAGCGGGATCGAAAGTAAATTCTGAGGTCCGTGAGTCATTTTGGAGTCATTTGGCTAAAAATAGAAATTTGAAGGTTTTTGAGGAGTTTAACCGGAAGTGGACTTTTTTATATCGGGGTCGGAATCCAATTCTTGAAGTTAGAGTAGGTCTGTAATGTCGAATGTGACTTGTGTGAAATTTTTGAGATCAATCGGAAGTGATTTGGTAGGTTTCAGCATCGAATGAAGAAGTTCAAAGTTCTAAAGTTCATTAAGCTTGAATTGGAGTGCGATTCATGTTTTAGTGGTGTTCAAGGTAATTTTAGGCATCGACTAAGTTCATTTCATGTTATGGGACTTGTTAGTATACTTGGTTGGGATCCCATGGGGCTCGGATGAGTTTTGGAGGAGTTTTTGAAAGAGTTTGTCATTTTGAGCATAAGCATGTAATGATCCAAAGGTCCATTTTTAGTTCTAGAGATCGAAACTTGATTTCGAGACTTCCAGGATTTTGATAATGAATTATAGGAATGATCTGGAAAGTTTGGTCTAATTTCATCAAGGTGCGATTGAGTTTTTAGCGAAAATATGAGTTAATTGTTTAACGAGCGAAATTGTTATCAATATTGAGTAAATGAGCTCCGAATTGAGTTTCGATTGAAGCAATAGGTTTGTATTATTATTTGTGACTCATAGGAACAAGATTCGTCGAATTCCGAGTTCGTATGATGATGTTAGAGCATTTTTAGTGAAATTAAAAGCTGCTGAAATTTTTGGACAGCTGTTGTATTTTTCGCAGATGCGTGAACAGTACCGCACCTGCGTGAACAGTTACCGCAGGTGCGAAAATGCTGGGCAGTGTATAAATCGAGCAGTCCGAGATTTTTACTCAGTTTTGGAGCTATAGAGCTCGGATTAAAGCGATTTTTGAGGCGATTTTAACCATATGGATTGGGGGTAAGTGTTCTATATCCAAAAGTGATTATATTTAATGATTCCATGGTTATTTTCATCAATTATTAGTGAATCAAATGGAAGAAATTGGAGAAAAATTGTAAACTTTTCAAAAATGAAAATTCTAGATTTGGAGGTCGATTCATTCGGAATGGGTTGTCGGATAAAATTGGTATGGTTGAACTCATATCGGAATGGGTTGTCGGATTTTGTGAGTTTTTTTAGAATCCGGGCACTTGGGCCCGAGGGAGATTTTCTCAGATTTTTGAGCGGAGTTAGGAATTTATCTAAATTGAATCATTGTGAGTATTAGAGTCTATATTTATGGATTTTCTCATTTCTTGGCTAGTTTTGGAGTGTTGCGCATCAATTTGAGTCGTCAGAAGGGCTTGGAAGCTGGTTATGGAACCTCGAAGCGAGGTGAGTCTTCTTTCTAATCTTGTAAGAGGGAATTGTCCCCATAGGTGAATTAATTGGATTTGTGCTTCTATTTTTGAGGGCTACGTATGCACGAGGTGACGAGAGTCCGTACGTAGCTACTATTATGTTTAAGTCCGGGTAGTCTAGGACCCAAAAGCATGATATACTTGGAATATTTATAATTTTATTAACAGTTTGAATTGCTTAAATCACATCTAATTAGTAAATGAATTTTTAAAAAGATTAAACTTCATTTTCTTGAATTGTTAAAAGAGAATTGGCTTTTCTTTGGATAATTGTTGCATGATGAGTTCTTTATTGACTTCTTGTTGTGTGTATTTATATTTGACCGTGTCGCATGTATGATTCGCGAGCGGGTTAATAGATGTATCTATGGTTCGCGCCATTCGACTCTCTGGCAGTGCACAATTTAAATATTGTTGGATCAGGTCGTACGTCCTCGGCATGATTTGTGCATGCTTGTATTGCTTGCCTTGGGATTTATAGATTGATATTTTCTCTCCCTGACTTGAGAATAAATATATAAATGATGAAAGGGAATTTGGAAATTTCCTATAAAAGAAAGAATTGTTTACTTGCTTCTTTCTATTGAATTACAATCCTGTTATAAAAATTCTCAATTTATTATATTATGGACGCATCATTATTGGACCACTAGTAAGTGTGAAAGTCGACCTCTCCTCTCTACTTCTTCGGGATTAGACGAGATGCTTACTGGGTACACGTTGTTTTCGTACTCATGCTACACTTGCTGTGCATTTTTGTTGCACAGGAACATGTATTCCTAGTGGCCTACTAGGCGTAGCAGCATGGATGATACGGGGACTAGGTAAGCTGCTTTTCTCGAGGCGACCCGCAGCCAGTATAGTCTCTTTTAGCGTATTGTATTTACTTTCTATCCAATTTGTATTCCGGACAGTTATTATACTTTATTCGATTCCGTAGTAATTGCTCATGAACTTGTGACATCGGGTTCTGGGATGTCTATGGGAGTTGTCAGTATTTTGAAATTGTAAAAGATATCATTATTTATTCGGTGAAATTTATTCTTTATTATTTAATAAAGAAGTGAATTCAGAAATATCTAAAACGAGAAATTACTAGTTATTTAGTGTTGGCTTTCCTGACAATGGTGTCCGGTGCCATCACGACCCTTAGTGGATTTTGGGTCGTGACAACATGGTATTAGAGCACTAGGTTCACTTAGGTCTCATGAGTCATGAGCAAGTCTAGTATAGTCTTGCGGATCGGTACGGAGACATCTGTACTTATCTTCGAGAGGCTACAAGGCTGTTAGGAGCATTTCCCTTCTTGATTACTCATCGTGCGGTTTGATTCCTTTGAGGCTTATGCCTTTGTTTGTTTCCTACTCAATCTTATACGACGTGAACCGCTTGCTATATCGATCAAGAATTGAGAAATTGTAATGGTACTACAGACATGGTGTGGGATGTTCCTCCCTACGTATTTGATTGGGCTATTGTCGTCGCTTTGTGGAAGGTTATTCTATCGTTTCTGCTCAGTATCAATATTACCTAAGGTTTTGAGATTTGGCATTAATTGTTATGATGTTTCGTGCATTGCTATCGCACAGTATTAGTGTAATGGTAGGATGCTTGTCTATGTGTCGAATCAGTGAATGACTTGGAAGGATGTTTACTCAATGCATGATTTAGAGATTCGGTATTTTATTTTCGGCAGGGGAAAAATCAATCGGGCTAAGAATGTTCAGATTTGGGTTGATGGAGTAACGAGGCTTGGTATGTGCGAACGTGGTGGAATTTTCATCTGTGATGAGATGTCGCTATCCTTGTTGAATGTACAAAGCTCGCCGGTGTTAAGACCTTCTACGATTCTCCCTTAAGGCAGGATATTGTAAGATAGTATTGGAGAAGCGGCTGTCAGGGATCGCGGGGTGTGGTGGTTCAGGATTGAATGCTTATTTCTAATGCCGACAGCTCGAGAGAGATAATTCTTTGGAAAGGTTTAAAAGCTAGTAGCGGTCTATTGGTTCAAGTGCTACCGAGATAGATTTTGATCTAAGGTATTAGCTGAGCAGCAAAGGATGAGGAAGGACGTGTGAAAAGTGTCACGCAGTGGTTAAACTTCTAGAAGGCCAGGTGTAAGAATGAAGGTCGAGTAGTTTTTTAAAGAGGTGAGTCTTCCCAAAATGGGAGAGTGGCATAGCAGTATATGGATTTAGTGGCAGGATAACTACACCCTTGAGGAAAGTTTAGAGTGATTTGGGGAGTTTTAGTGGATAGTGGCTGGGTCTAAGTACCTAATTTGAAATATCAGCTATTATTCAGTGGGTGATTTGATATGAAGGAAAGGAGATGCTTGATATGAAAGAGGATACAACATAACTTTGAATTGGAAGATATTGTCTCACATTTAGTTGATGTCCACGAGGAGTGAATGGACTTGTGCAACTGGTGAATGAGCACGGGCTCAGGTGGGTTATCTCCTGTGAGCAGGTCAGAGGTCGTATGGTTGATGAAGCTCCTACAATGGATTTTACTGGCTATCCGGTAAGAGGTCTAATATGTGAATGTTGCTAGAGATTCAGAGTGTTCATGAAATGCTAATGGAAGTATTTCGAGGAATCTAGCGATTTAATTGCGCAAGGTTATGTCAATAAGAGATAAAGAATCTTAGTGGGTTCCAAAGTTGTGTAATAGTGGCTTCAAGCTAAGTGGGAGAGTCCCACTGCCTACAGTTGGATTGCATGGTCGTCTATTTATGAGATTTCCGGTTATTACCATATTGATGGGTTATTTCAGCTACGGGAAAAAAAACATAAGAGGTAATTTGAGCAAAGGAATTGTTAAGGGTGTGCTAGGGATGGCCTCATTGGCTCATGTTCGGAGTTGGGGAAGGATTCGGGAATTATGCCTTGTATAGATGCGGGTTTCACGGAAAGTGATTCAGCGGGGTGCTTTGTCGAGAGGGTATTCATGTGCTAGAAGATTCATGGAGTTGATTATATTCGGTACCATGTCACAGTGGGTGGCTCTCAACCACGGTCCTAGTGGATTCACAAGTTAAAGTGTGGTGCCTAATGATTTCGAGCCTATAAGTATGGTTAGGAATCGAGCTTTTGTAGAAGATTATGTTAAGAGGATCAGAGTGTTCTATGATATTTTCGTCTCGTAGTGTAGCATTGGGAGGAAAATGAGAAAAAGACTTCGGATTTGTAGAGGAATTATCAGAATGGGTGTATCAGTTGAAGATGCGAATGTGCGAGCAAGGAGGGTATGGAATGGTTCATGGGCTTGGAGATAATGTGGTCTCGAGGAATGGAATCGCTCAAGATGAGTGCAGATTCAGGTTGGTGATGTAAAGAATGGAGCTATTATTATCTCTAAGGCAAGATAAGGATGGATTAGAAGAAGATAGATTGGTTAGCCATAGTTAAATTGGCATAGTGATGGCGGTGCGTGCGAGGCTTGACGACCACCGTAATTGATTTTATTTAGAAGTATTCAAGTATTATAGCCTTGTTATGTGTAGATAGATCTCGGAAGAGTTATGGTGGTATAGACCACAACTTCAGGTTTGTATTTTCTGCGGTTATGGGAATTTGGTTGTGTGTTGCCATCATTCCTCTGAAATGTGTTGAGTGAAAGGGTTCTAGATGATGAAGTGGTTAGTCTATTGGTGGTGTAGGAGTTATGATGAAATTCTTGCACTCTCGTGTAGCGGCATGATAGGTGCAGTGAGCGGCATGGAAATTGGAAGTTGAGGATCAAGATTGCAATTTGGTGTTTGACAAGGATGTCACGAGCTCGGATGAGCAGGAAGGGGATTTGGATATTTGGAGTAAGTTGGTATTGTCTTCAGCGTCACCTGAGATCGGCATTTTGTGTCGGAGGCTTTGCATCTTGTTACGGATTCTTGCTATGCTTACGACATTAATGTGACATGTAGTCACTTAATTGATTGGAAATTTAAACCCAGTGTAAAGGTTGTGGTAATATCGCTGATTTGAGAATTTATACCTGAAGGGCACTCGATTTATTTGGTTGTGGACTGTGGAGGTTTACTCCAGTTATGATGGTTGTTCTTATGAGTCATGGGAAAGAAGGGTTATTATGGACACAAGAGAGATTATGGGCCTAGTTCGGTACGATCAAGATCGACTTGAGGTCTGTGAATGGATTTAAATATGATCATAGGCCCTATGTCAGGCCGGATGTTGTTCATTTTGGCATAGCGCTCCTTATGGAGGAGTATTCGGACGTTGGATGTTATTCCATCGTCAGCTATTTCATGTAATGCTATATTGTTCCATGTGAGTTGTGAAATGGATTGATAAATTTCATGTGTTAAGGTTCCGCGTAGCGATGGTGTTATGTGAGCAGGATGGCACTTGAGATTCAGATCATATGTCGCACTTCAGTTGTGCTTGAGTTTTCTAGCTTATGGCGCTACCTGTCTCCCCAGGGATGGTATTACGCACTTAGCGTGCTTGTGACTAATATTCGGTATTTAGTAGTAATGATAAATTTAGCTCGGTGTGCACCCCCTTACGTGAATTTTATGTGTAGATCGGGTGGCACGCCTGCCATGGATATGTTGTTTGGATCGGGTTGCACGCCGCAACAGTATAATGTTGAGTGCAGTTTTCTATATTCTATTTGTGTGTTTTGTTTCTCATTTCTTCCGAAGGTTGGGTAGTCCCTTCTAGAGTTCGTTTTCTTTATGTATCATGTTCGAATTGGTAGCCTATTGGCATATTGTGACAGCATATGAGACTTTTGGTCATGACTGGGGTGGCTTGTTGCCTGAGTAGTTTGTACTAGGTGAGACAAGGTTATTGGATCTAGGATCAGTGCAATCGAATTATATGAAGTATATTAAAGAGCAAATACCATTATTTGGTTCAGAATAAGGTAGTGATGCTCGTCAGAAGTATAGAACCAACGGTTTGTCGGCTCGACATTTGGTTTTGAATTATTCACGTCTCTTCCGTCATAGCGGTATTGCAAGAGTGGGAGCAAAACCTATATATATTATGAGGTGCATTGGGAGTATCAGATTCGTGGAATTTCAGCTATTATGATCAGAAAATGTTATTATAGTCCAGTGAACGACGTGGTGCATGGTGTGAACTCAACAAAGGTATCAAATCTTGTATTGGTGCATCGTGTGGTGATTTGTACGGTGTTCATATGTTGAAAGCAGGCCTGGCAGAGAATTTCAGATGTTGAAACTGGGTTTCAAGGCTTATTTGCCTAAATGAAAGAGGTTATCTTTAGATTTTATCGAGCTAATGTGCCCGATTGAGTTGTGCTAGCACGGGTAGGTGCACAAGGTGTTAAATAGTGATTTTGGATAGCTCCAACGCAGTTCTCAGGACGTTCGAGGTCGAACATATGTTTAAGTGGGAGAGAATGTAACGACCCAACTGATCGTTTTGAGATTTAGTGCGTCGTTCAGCAGTTTGAAGCCATGAGCAGCTTCACTTCAGGTATTATGACTTGGGTCGGAATTGAATTTCGGAAAGTTCAGAGTCGATTTGGAAAGAGAATTCTCATTTCGGAAGCTTTAAGTTGAAAGACTCGACAAAGATTGGATTTTTGAGTAAACAACCTCAGGATCGGGATTTGAAGGTTCCAGCTGGTTTGTATGATGATTTCGGACTTGGGCGTATGTCTGGATCGGGTTTTGGAAGACCCGAGAACGTTTCACCACCTATGGTGGGAGTTAGCATTTTTGTAAGAATTTTATAAGCTTGGGTTGAAGTGCATTTCAATGTTATCGATGTTCGTTTGGGATTCCAAGTCTGGGAATAGCTCTGTATAGTGATTCTGGTGTTGGGAGCGTGATCAGAAGTGAATTCGGAGGTCCGTGGGTCATTTTGGAGTCATTTGGCTAAAGATAGAAATTTGAAGGTTTTTGAGGAGTTTTACCGGAAGTGTACTTTTTGATATCAGGGTCGGAATCGAATTCCGTAAGTTGCAGTAGGTCCATAATGTCGAATGTGACTTGTGTGCAAAATATGAGATCAATCGGACGTGATTTGGTAGGTTTCAGCATCGAATGAAGAAGTTCGAAGTTCTAAAGTTCATTAAGCTTGAATTGGACTGCGATTCATGTTTTAGTGTTGTTCAATGTAATTTGAGGCATCGACTAAGTTCGTTTCATGTTATGGGACTTGTTAGTATACTTGGTATCCTATGGGGCTCATATGAGTTTTGGTGGAGTTTTTGGAAGAGTTTGGCGTTTTGAGCATAAGCATATAATGATCCAAAGGTCCATTTTTAATTCTATAGATCAAAACTCGATTTCGAGACTTCCGAGATTTTGATAGTGAATTATAGGAGTGATCTGAAAAGTTTGGTCTAATTTCATCAAGTCGCGATTGAATATTAGCGCAAAATATGAGTTAATTATTTAACGAGCGAAATTAATACCGCATTGAGTAAATTAGCTCTGAATTGAGTTTCGATTGAAGGAATAGGTTCGTATTATTATTTTTGACTCATAGGAACAAGAATCGTCGAATTCTGAGTTCGTATGATGGTGTTAGAGCATTTTTAGTGAAATTAAAAGCTGCTGAAATTTCTGGCAGCTGCTGTATTTTTCGCAGATGCGTGAACAGTACCGCACCTGCGTGAACAGCAACCGCAGGTGTGAAAATGCTGGGCAGTGTATTAAATCGAGCAGTCCGAGATTTTTACTCATTTTCGGAGCTATGGAGCTCGGATTAAAGCGATTTTTAGGCGATTCTCACCATATCGAATGGGGTAAGTGTTCTATATCCAAAAGTGATTATATTTAATGATTCCATGGTTATTTTCATCAATTATTAGTGAATCAAATGGAAGAAATTGGAGAAAATTTATAAACTTTTCAAAAACGAAAATTCTAGATTTGGAGGTCGATTCGTTATCGAAATTTGATAAAATTGGTATGGTTGAACTCGTATCGGAATGGATTATCGGATTTGTTGAGTTTTTTTGGAATCCGGGCATGTGGACTCGAGGGAGATTTTGTCAACTTTTCAATCGGAGTTAGGAATTTATCTAAATTGAATTGTTGTGAGTATTAGAGCCTATATTTATGGATTTTCTCATTTCTTGGCTAGTTTTTGAGCGTTGCGCATCGATTTGAGTCGTTGGAAAGGCTTGGAAGCCGGTTATGGAACCTCAGAGCGAGGTGAGTCTCCTTTCTAACCTTGTAAGAGGGAATTGTCCCCATAGGTGAAGTAATTGGATTTGTGCTCCTATTTGTGGGGACTATGTACACACGAGGTAACGAGAGTCAATGCGTAGCTATTATTATGTTTAAGTTCGGGTAGTCTAGGACCCAAAAGCATGCTATACTTGGAATATTTGTAATTTTATTGACAGTTTGAATTGCTTAAATCACATCTAATTAATAAATGAATTTCTAAAAAAATTAAACTTTATTTTCTTGAATTGTTAAAAGAGAATTGGCTTTTTTTGGATAATTGTTTCCTGATAAATTTTTGATTGACTGATTGCAGTGTTTATTTATATTTGACTGCGTCGCATGTATGATTTGCGAGCGGGGTAATAGATGCATCTATGGTTCGCGTCATTCGACCCTCTAGCAGTGCACAGTTTAAATATTGTTGGATCGGGTCGTACGTCCTCGGCATGATTTGCGCATGCTTGTATTGCTTGCCTTGGGATTTATAGATGTTGATATTTGCTCTCCCATACTTGAGAATAAATGTATAAATGATGAAAGGGAATTTGGAAATTTCCTATAAAAGAAAGAATTGTTTACTTGCTTCATGCTATTGAATTACAATCCTGTTATAAAAATCCTCAATTTATTATATTATGGACGTATCATTATTGGACCACTAGTAAGTGTCGAAGTCAACCTCTCGTCTCTACTTCTTTGTGATTAGACGTGATACTTACTGGGTACACCTTATTATCGTACTCGTGCTACACTTCTTGTGCATTTTTGTTGCACATGCACATGATTCCTAGTGGCCTATTGGGCATAGCAGTATGGATGATACGGGGACTAGGTGAGCTGCATTTCTCAAGGTGACCACATCCAGTATAGTCTCTTTCAGCGTATTGTATTTACTTTTTGTCCAATTTGTATTTCGGACAGTTATTGTACTTTATTCGATTCCTTAGTAATTGCTCATGTACTTGTGACACCGGGTTCTGAGATGTCTCTAGGAGTAGTCAGTATTTTGAAATTATTAAAGATATCATTATTTATTTAGTGAAATTTATTCTTTATTGTTTAAATGTATAAAAAGGTGAATTCAAAAATATCTAAAACGAGAAATCACTAGTTATTTAGTATTGGCTTGCCTAACAATAGTATCTGTCGCCATCACGACCCTTAGTGGATTTTGGGTCGTGACAAACTCAGTTTCAAAGTGAACTTTACAACAGATTTCGAGAACTAGATGGTTCAGACGGATCGGGCATCCAGTCCAAAGTGCATGTCATGTTCATTGAAGTTAGATTCCTCCAGATAAGTCAATTCTTATTTTTCCCCCATGAAAGGAATACTTCTTGATTAAGTTGTAATATCTAGTAGTTCACCTTCTTGTTTTCTTTCATACTAATTTTTTGAGTCCCTTTCAGTCTAATTTGGTCAAAGAAAAGTAAAGAAAAGGTCGCAAAATTTGTTACAGTTTCCCCATTATATAAAGCAAAGATTGTTGGCCATAAACCGTAATCACAAAGGCATAAAGCCGTCTGTGATTTTCCCTAATGAGCAAAAGGCTTGAAGGACTGAATAATGTTTCAAAATCCAACGAAAGTTACTCAGTTAAAAGTTGTTTTGGGAGAAAGATTGTTTGCACCATAAACACAAATGGTGATAGGAGCAAAATAGTCAGGTTTTTATGTTGAGAAAAAAGATCTCCAGAAAGTAAAGGCAGAATCTCCCGGCAATTTGTACGACCACCGACAAAGTCAATTTTTCTAACAAGTGTAATGGACGCAAGGTCAAGTCGCCCAAGAAATCAAGGCGAAAAATGACCACCACTTTAAAACTAACGAATCTTTCTTTGCATAACAGGAACAGAACAATTTTAGGAAACAGTTCGTGAAAAGACGAACACTACCAAGTGAAGTTCTCAAATTCTTGATTTTCTTCCAATATACATATAATCATGTTATTTATTTTCATTATAGGGAATCAATATCTATCTTCAATACAGGGTACGACATTCTCTATTAGCCTCTCAGAGCGCCACGAGCAGCATCTTATTGCCAACACAGGATACTATATCCCTTAGCTGTATTATTTTCTGCCAACATAGGGTACGATATTCCTTAGTAGCATCTCAAAGAACCAAAAGCCTCACCTTATTGCCAACACAGGATACTAAATCCCCTGGATGCATTACTTTTTGCCAAAATAGGGTACGGCATTTTCTAGTAGTATCTCAGAGTGCCACGAGCCTCATTTTATTGTCAACATAGGGTACGACATTTCCTAGTAGCATCTCAGAGCGCCACGAGCCTCATTTTATTGCCAACAAAGGGTACGAAATTCCATAGTAGCCTCTCAGAGTGTCAGGAGCCTCATTTTATTGCCAACATAGGGTATGACATTTCCTAGTAGTATCTTAGAGAGTCGCGAGCATCATTTTATTTCCAAAATAGGGTACGACATTCCCTAGTAGAATCTCAGAGCGCCACGAGCCTCATTTTGTTTCCAACATAGGATACGACATTCCCTAGTAGCCTTCCAGAGCGTCACGAGCCTCATCTTATTTTCAACACAAGGTACAATATCCCCTAGTTGCCTTCCTTCTTGTTAACATAGGTTACGACCTCCCTTGTTAAAGAAAACCAATTGTTTTTCAATTCTTTATTCTGCAATAGCAAAGATAGTTTATAGTATTTTCAATAACTCACAAAAAATTTCTAATGCAAGCTGGGGCAGAAAATTATTGTTCGTTTTGTTTGTTGGTGATGGTTTGTAGGTTCTTCTACAAAGCATGGATTGGATGTGCAAAAATATGATTCTAGCTCTCGCCAGAGAAAGTGAAATGTTTGTTCTCAATACCAGCCCGCAACCAGCTTTGACATAATGCATACGGGGAGATAAGATCTCAAGATCCATATTTTCATCATCTGGTCAAGAAAAGGGCCTGTGAGAAGTCTGTTGCATCGAGAACATCAAGTTTCAATCTAAAGTCAATGGGGGAAGCAAGTCAAGAATCAAGACAAGACTCTAGATAGCATTTAGATAGGAATTTTATAACTCTTAGATTTTAAGAGTATGTAATTTTCTTTTCATTTTGATGTAATGGTAGGAACCACAGATCATAACCTCGATGGAACTTTAGTCGACTCTCCCTCTAAGCATACCTCATCACTCTTTTTTCACTTGAACTACATGGGACCTGATTTCCTTATAACCCGGGATATGTAGGCTGCCTAAAACCAAGGCTCGATCACATCTTTTTTTTATCTTCTTTCCTTTTTAAATAATAGTGAGGTCAAAAATCAGTCATCTTGTTTATTTTCTTTGCCTGAAAACTTTTCATGTTTCCAAGCAATGAGGGGCATGCTGTGAACAACTACTTTTTTACCACACCCAAATTCTATACTATTTTAGTATAAATATTTCTTTTAGGTCTAATCTTGATATTTTAAACTTTTATCTTACCTTCAATGGTTTGTTTTTGGGAAAACAATTAATCAAAATTAAAAATTACAAAAAAAGATTCACAAACTTATAGTATAAATATTATTTCTATTTGCAAAGAGAAAAAGAAAATTCATAAAATATATTTTGTTTCTTCTAATAAGAATTTTAAATGCAAACTATGGTAACTATAATATAAATATTTAGTTTTTCTTATGTATATAATATTTAAGTCTAAAAGTAATTGGTTAATATTTTAATCTAAATATTTTACTTTCTCTTGTCTTTATTTTAAAAAAAAGGAAAAAAGTTACTTAAATAAAGGTAACTAACGAAAAGCCAAATAAAAAGTAACAAAATAAGAAGAAGCAAAAAAAGACTATAAATCCTAACTAACCCCCACGATCTGCTCCTCCCAATCCCTCATTTCTCGAACTCCCTCAATTCCCCTCTCCCTCATGTCTCCCCTCATAAATCCTCCCCCCTTTCCCACTTCCCCACTTCCTCACATCAGTTATAGAGCACACACATCTATATATAATTCACACTTGCATCTAAAAAGGAGGGGCACAATATTTTGAAAAAAGAGAAAATTTTGAATAGAAGGGAGGAACGAAAATTGGGAGAAAGAAAGAAAGCTAGTAGCAGCCAAATATTTTGTCTTTTCTCTCATTATCAACACTAAACGTCAGCGACAAAATTTCAGCCATTAAATAACCTACAAACTCAGCTGAAAACAACTTGAGAACAGTCCAAATATCAGTCATTAAAAACGCGTAAACCCAATTGAGTGTGTCCGAGGTTCATCAAATTCCGGCGAGTTTCAAAGTCGAAGTTTTTGTTACGGTTTTTGGTTCTAAAGATTAAAAAGTTGCTGCCTTGTACCAGCTTCGACTTTTTTTATATTTAGAAGGAAATTTTTTTTTCTGCTGCATTAGATGTTCGTTTCTTTCTTGGATCTACTTGTCACGATCCGAATTTCCCACCGTCGGGATCGTGATGGCGCCTAACTTTTAGAATGCTAGGCAAGCCAACAGATATAGTTCTTTACATTAATCTTTAGCCAAAACAGTAATTAACCATAACTTAAACTAAACAAATAAGAAGTGCGGAAATTGTATAACAGTTTAATACACTAATACATGACTACCCAAAAGATCTGGTATCACAATCCACGAACTACTAAGAATTTTCTACAAATACTTGTTTAAAACAAATACATCTGTTCTCGAAATAAAAGGAGACAGGAAAACTAAGATAGTGGGAAGGGGACTCCAGGGTCTGTGAACGCCGGCAAATCTACCTTGGGTCTCCTGGTGGACTGAAGGCAGCAACCCAACACTAATCATGAGGTCCGATACCAAAATTTACACAGAAAGTGCAAAGTGCAGTATCAGCACACTCGACCCCATGTACTGGTAAGTACCGGGCCTAACCTCCGCGAAGTAGTGACGAGGCTAGGACACGACAAATAACATAAACCTGTGCAGTTAGATTATATACGAGAAAATGATAATAACGGAAATTTAACAGATAATAACAGGAAGCGGAAAATATGTTGAGAGGAATATCAAATTCTGAAAATAGTACAGTACAAAAACACAGTAAATATCATGCTTTGAACCAACATAAATAATAACATAGTAACATGTGCACGGCATCACCCTTCGTGCTTTTACTCTCGTCCTTACCATAAGAAACAACAGAAACGGCACGGCATCACCCTTCGTGCATTAACCCTCTCATAACATGGCACAACATCGCCCTTCGTGCATTATCAATATCGGAATACGGTACGGCATCACCCTTCGTGCATTAACACTAACAGAATGTGGCACAGCATCACCTTTCGTGATTTACACTCTTCATCACCCAAACAGCAAAAACAATAACAACCCAACAAGGGAATCATTAATAAACAGCCTCATTTCAACATTTTATTTCACAATAGAAATCCCAACTTGACTCAACACTCACAAATATCCAATACTAGGAAAACATAATAAGACTTGTCTAACATGAAGAATAAGCAGTTTAAGCATGAGCAGTACATATAAAGAAGTACAATAGTCACAATTATAAGACTCACTCGCATGCTATGACCCGACAACAACGCATAGATACTCGTCACCTCACCTATACGTCGTACTCAATAACTAAACAAGTAGCAGATAAGGCAACAATACCTAATCCCTCAAGCTAAGGTTAGCCACAACACTTACCTCAATTCCACAGACTCATCTCAATCATATCTTTTCCCGTCACACAAGCCTCCGGACCAATAGAATGTAGCAAATTACCAATCAAACGATTCAATTTAAGCCTTAGGAACATCCCATGATAGCAAGGAATTCAATTTAGGTCATTTTTGAAAAAGTCAACAAAAGTTAACACCCGGGTTGCTTCGTCCAAACTCGAAATTCTAACAAAAACCCAATTACCCATTCACCCCCGAGCCTGGATATACAATTGATTTTGGAATCCGACCTCAATTTGAGGTCTAAATTTCCAAATTTCGAAATTCCTAAGTTTTACCCAAAAATCCCCAATTCCACCATGAAAATCCTAGATTCTAAGATGAAATCTTGTAAAAAGAAGTAAAAGAGTGAAGAAATGAGTTAAGAATCACTTACTTATGATTTGGAGAAGAAACGGTATTTGGAAAATCGCCTCATATGTTTTAGGGTTTTGAAAAAGTGAAAAATGGATGAAAAGTACTATTTATATAGTAACACCGGATCCTCACTACAGGGTCAGCAAAATCTCGGACACGGCCGCAAACCTTCACCGCGGTCCGCAAAATTATGGGCGTGGACACGAAACCTTGGCCTTACCCTACCGTGACTGTAAAAGCTCCACCATGGCCGCGTTCTCCTACCGCGGTCCGGGAATTTCACTCCGCGGATGCAATCCTAAGATCTGAGACCTGCAATTTTTTGCAACTATCCCACACGAGGTCTTCCTCTAAGTCTAGACACCCCGTAGCCTATCTGAAACCCACCCGAGCCCTCGGGGCTCCAAACCAAACATACACACAAGTCTTAACACATCATACGAACTTGCTCGGGCGATCAAATCGCCTAAATAACACCTAGCACTACGAATTTAGCAGTAAATTGCATGAGTTTTCAAGAAAGTTTCAAAACCTCTAACATTTGAACCAAAGGTCCGAATCCGGTCAAATAAACTCCGTTCGTCACCAAATTTTATAGACATGACTAAAAACCCTATTAAACCTGTACCGGGCTTCGAAACCAAAATACGGGCCCGATAACAATAAGATCAAACATTATTAAATTTCTAAAAAACCATTATATTTCAGTTTAATAATTTTCTTCAAAAATTTATTTCTCGAGCTATGGACCTCGGAATTCAATTTCGGGCATACACCTAAGTCCCATATTTTACTACGGACCCTTCGGGATCGCCAAAACACGGGTCCGCTTCCGTTTACTCAAAATGTTGACCGAAGTCAACTTAAATTAATTTTTAAAGGCAAAACTTAGTATTTTCTAAAATTTCCCCATAAAGACTTTCCGGAATTGTGCTCGGACTATGCACGCAAGTCGAGGAGAAAGAAAATGAGATCTTGAAGGCCTCGGAACTCCGAATTGGCTTCTTAAATACGAGATAACCTTTTGGGTCATCATATTCTCCACCTATAAAACAATCGTTTGTCCTCGAACGGACATAGAAAAATACCTGAGCTAGGGAAAAGATGGGGATATCTGCTCAGTATATCAGACTCGGACTCCCAGGTAGCTGCCTCAACAGGCTAACCTCTCCAATGCACACGAACTGAAGGATAACTCTTCATCTCAACTAACGAACCTACCAGCCTAGAATTGCTACCGGCTCATTCTCGTAGGTCAAGCCCTTGTCCAGCTGGACGGTGCTGAAATCTAATACGTGGGATGGATCGCCGTGATACTTCTGAAGCATGGACATATAAAACACTTGATGTACCGCTGATAAGCCTGGTGGCAGCTCAAGTATGTAAACCACCTCTCCCACTCAATCAAGAATCGCAAAAGGCCCGATGAACCTAGGGCATAACTTTCCCTTCTTCCTGTAATGATCTGGCCGATCGTTTTTAGAATTTATGCCTCGAACCCCTATTAACTGCTTTTCCCAAGTTTGTTTCTGCTATTTTGATTCACTAGGATGTTCGGTTTTGAGTTTCGGAGTGTTTTGGGATACTTAGTCCCTAAATGAGAGCCAAAGCTTTAGAATTTGGACCGTAGTCGGAGCAGTGGAAAGACAGACTCGGAATGGAATTCTTTTGGTTCCATTAGCTCTGTTGGGTGATTTTGGGCTTAGGGGCGTGTTCGGATTGCATTTTGGAGATTCGTAGCTTATTTAGGCTTGAAATGTCGAAAGTTGAATTTTTTATGTTTCCGATTCAATAGTGAGATTTTGATATCGGGGTCGGAATGGAATTTCGGAAGTTGGAGCAGCTCGATAGTATTGAATGTGACGTGCTTGCAAAATTTCAGGTCATTCGAACGAGGTTTGATAGACCTTTTGTTCGAAAGCGTAATTTGAGAGTTTTTGGAGTTCTTAGGCTTGAATCCGATGTTAAATTGGTGTTTTGATGTTGTTTTGAGCGTTCCAAAGATTGGAACAAGTTTGAATGATGTTTTAGGATTGGTTGGCATGTTTGGTTGAGGTCCCGAGGGCATCGGGTGTGTTTCGGATTCTCAACAGGTCATTTTCGAAACTTAAAAAATTGTAAAAAAAGTTGCAGCAGTCAGTTCTGGTTTCCTTCTTCACGTTCGCGAGTGGGGTCTCGCGTTCACGAAGAGGAACTAGGGCTGGTGAAGGATTTATGCTTCGCGTTCAAGAAGGTAATCCCACTTTCGCGAGGCTGTGGGACCTTATGCCTATGCATTCACGAAGGCAGTCTCGCGTTCGCATAGGAGAAGAGAAAATGATCATCGCGTTCATGGCTCGGGTTTCGCGTTCGCGAAGAGGAAGACTGGCCAGTGGAATTTTAGTGCATCACGTTCGCAATCGTTGTCTCGCGTTCGCAAAGAAGAACGCGTCTAGGCAGAATGTTTTAGTTCAAAAATTAAGGTTTTAGCCATTTTTGTGAAAACTAGAGCCTGGGAGCTCGAACTTGAGCAAGGTTTTGAGGAATTTTAGAGATATCAATTGGGTAACGATTCTTAACTCCTTTTGCATGTAACCCATTAATCTATACATGAATTCATTATTTAATTTCGAAATTTGGATGAAAATTGGGGGAAAGTTCTTAGACATAAATTTCGAGTTTTGATTGGGGATTTGACATTGGATTTGGATAATTTTGGTATGTTTAGACTCATGAGAGTATGAGGATTCTAAAATTTTAAATTTTACCCGATTTCGAGATGTGGGTGGGCCCGGAGGGCGTTTTAATCATTTTTCCTAATTTTGCGTATTAGCTTAGAATTAATTAGTGGAATCAGTTACTTGAAGTGTTATTTACATTATGCAATTGATTTGAATAGATTTGGGCCATTTGGAGTCGGATACTCGTGGCAAGAACGTGGTTTCGGGTTGATTTTGAGCCGGTTCAAGGTAAGTGGGTTGTCTAACCTTGTGTGGGGAACTTCCCTTAGGAATTGGTATTATTGATATTTGAAATACCTTGTACGTGAGGTGACGAGTGCGTACTTGTGCTAATTGTTTAACATTCAGTTTTCTTTAAGTAATTTTAACTGTGTTTCTTTGTCCTGTCTATACTACTTGCAATTTAAACTTGTTGTTAGCTTAGGTAAGCATGTCTAATTGACTTAGTTGCATTACTAGCTAAAATTGCTTTATTTGAATTATGTACAGCATGCTAGGCTAGAGATACATGTTTTACCTTGTTATGGAATTTGAAATGAATTGTGTATTCTTCGTATTGTTGCTGTGTGTTTATTTTAGGACTACGGGATGGTATCCCAGGAGATCCCCCTGCATGTTTACTTTGGGACTACGGATCGGTATTTCGGAAGATCCCCCTGCACTTTTACATTGGAACTATGGGACTGCACCCAGTAGATTCCCCCAGTACTACATATTTATATTTGGGACTACGGATCTGAAATTCGGTTGATCCCCGTGCACTATGAGTTGGACTACGGGACGGTATCCCGGGAGATCCACTTGATATGTATATTTGGGACTCCAGGACGATATCCTGGGAGATCCCCAGTTGTTACCTCTGTGTTGAGCTATACTCCTTTCCGTGATTGTTTTGCCTCTGTTATAGTTGTTGTTGCTCTTTCTATTCTATGTTGTTTCTTACTGTTGCACTTAATTATACTATCTTATTCTATACTGTTACACCTTATATTTCATAAATCTCAGTAGGGCCCTGACCTTCCTCGTCACTACCCGACTGAGGTTAGGCTTGGCACTTACGGAGTACTGCTGTGGTGTCCTCATGCCCTTTTTGCACATGTTTTTCATGTGTAGATCCAAGTACTTCCACTCAGTCTTATCACACTTGAGGTGAGGCGCTTTCATAGAGACTTCAAGGTATATATGCTGTGTCCGCAGACCGAAGAGTCCCTTTCTATTATCAGTACTATTATAGCCCTTCTGTATTTTCCTTTTTGATAGATATTTCTGGAGTTAGAGCTTTTTATGTAAACTCTTAGCTTATGATTCATGGGGTTTCGGATTTTGGGAGTGTTAGGTTGAGATTTTGTATTGTTATATGCTAGGAGGCATCTCAAATACTATTTCATTTTGTTATCACAGTTTTTAATTATTTTCTTTCCGTAATTGTTTTCTTTTCCCCATTTGTTAGGCTTACCTAGTCATATAGACTAGGTGCTGTCACAATAGTTCACGGGTGGAGAACTGGGTCGTGACAAGTTGGTATCATAGCTCTAGGTTCATAGGAGTCATGAATCATAAGCCTGTTTATTAGAGTCTCGCGGATCAGTATGGAGACGTCTGTACTTATCTATGAGAGGCTATGTAACTGTTAGGAAAATTCCACTTCATTTGATTTCCTTGTCATGCGAGATTTTAATATTACAACTCTAAACTTCTATCTTCTATTCTCTCACAGATGGTGCGAACATGTGCTACCCAAGATGATTAGGCACCCGCACCCCCTACTGCAGCCATTAGAAATCGGGGCTGGGGTAGAGGCCGAGGACGCGCACGCGGTACAGCCAGAGTGCCCGCTCGAGCTACTACCAAGGAGTAATCTGCAGTTCCAGCCAGAGTCCAAGCACCTGATACGCCTACTGCTACTACTACTCCAGCACTTCAGGAGACCCTGGCACAGTTCATGATCATGTACACCACTCTGGCTCAGGCAGGGTTGCTTCCCCTTGTTGCCGCTACATCTCAGGTCGGGGGAGGAGCACAGACTCCCACCGCCCGCACTCCTAAGAAGCGAGTGCATGTTGAGCAGGTCCCAGATATTATTCCTGTACAGCCTGCAGTCTGAGATCAGCCCGAGGATAGGGCAACGGTTTCCGAGGATGACTAGTTGAGGCTTGAGAGGTTCAAGAAGTACAAGCCTCCTATATTCGGCGGTCTAGCATCGGATGATGCTCTGGGATTTCTAGATGAGTGCTACCATATTCTCCGTACCATGGGTATATCATGATCGATCGGGGTTTCCTTCATTGCTTTCCAGCTTTGAGGAGCCGCCTATGAGTGGTGGTGCACCTATGAGTTAGACAGTCCGGATGAGGCTGCTTCCCTAACTTGGACCCAGTTTTCAGATATGTTCCTGAAGGAGTATGTTCCTCAGAGCCTCAGGGATGCATGGCGCGCAGATTTTGAGAATTTGCGCCAGGGTACTATGACTGTCTCGGAGTACGCTGCCCGTTACACTAGCTTGGCTAGAATGCCCCAGCCTTGGTTTCTACTATTCGCGAGAGGGTTCCCCGGTTTATTGAGGGGCTTATTCCCAGCATCAGGTCTAGTATGGCTCGTGAATTAGAGATGAATATTTATTATCAGCAGGTGGTCAGCATTACTAGGAGGATTGAGGGTATGCATGCTAGGGATAGAGAGGAGAGGGAGGCCAAGAGGTATCGAGAGTCGGGCCATTATTTTGGTGCCCGTGCCCCAGCTGCAGGTCGTCATGGTAGGGGTTATATGAGTCACCCTGTTCATTCAGCTCTTCCAGCAGCCAGTGGTATTCCAGCTCCTCCTAGGCCTTAGGAGCCTTATTATGCACCTCCAGTATCTAGTGCGCCTCCTGTGCGGGGAGCTTTCAGTGGTCACTCCAGCAGACCTGGCCCAAGTCAGTCACAGGGGCCACGTCCTCCTAGAGCTTATTTAGAGTGTGGTAATACACACAATATGGTGAGGGATTACCTCAGACTGAGGAGGGGTGCACCTCCACCGACTTTTCAGCCATAGCGTGCCCCCCCAGAGTTCTCAAGGTATGGTTACAGCTCTAGTTGCTACCCCACCTGCACAGCCAGCTAGAGGTGGAGGTCGGGGAGGTAGAGGTCTCCCTAGAGGGGGAGGCCAGGCTCGATACTATGCCATTCCTTCCCGTACCGAGGTTGTTGCCTCCAATTTTTTCATCACAGGTATTATACTCGTTTGTCATAGAGATGAATCGGTTCTATTTGATCCAGGCTCCACTTATTCTTATGTGTCTTCTTATTTGCTCCACATTTGGGTGTACCTCGAGATTCCTTGAGTTCCCATGTTTATGTTTCTATCCTGTAGGAGATTCTTTTATTGTGGACCACAATTATCGGTCGTGTTTGGTTTCCCTTAGTGGTTTTGAGACCAGAGTCGATTTATTGTTGCTTAGCATGGTAGATTTTGATATTATCTTGGGCATGGACTAGTTGTCGTCCCATTATGCTATTCTTGATTGTCACACCAAAACCGTGACGCTGGCTATGCTAGGTGTACCGCGTGTTAAGTGGAGGGGTGCTTTAGATCGCACTCCCAATAAGGTTATTTCTTTCCTTAAGGCTCAACGACTGGTTGAGAAGGGGTGTGATGCGTATCTAACTTATGTGAGAGATGTCGGTATTGATACCCCTACAGTTGATTCAGTCCCTGTAGTACGGGATTTTCCTGATGTGTTTCCAGCTGACCTTCCGAGCATGACACCTAATACAAATATTGATTATGGCATTGATTTGTTGCCGGGCACTCAGCCCATTTCTATCCCTCCGTATCGCATGGCCCCTCCTGAGTTGAAGGAGTTAAAGGATCAGTTATAGGAATTGCTTGATAAGGGTTTTATTCGGCCCAGTGTATCACCTTGGGGTGATCCTATCTTGTTTGTGAAGAAAAAGGATGGTTCTATGAATATGTGTATTGAGTATCGCCAGTTGAACAAAGTTACAGTGAAGAACCGTTATCCTTTGATTTGTATTGATGATCTATTTGACCAGCTTCAGAGCGCACGAGTGTTTTATAAGATTGACTTGCGCTCAGGTTACCATCAGTTGAAGATTCGGGAGCCATATATCACAAAAGATGCTTTTAGGACTCGGTATGGTCATTACGAGTTCCTTGTTATGTCATTTGGGCTGACCAATGCCCCATCAGCTTTTATGCATTTGATGCACAATGTGTTCCGGCCATATCTTGACTCGTTCGTCATTGTATTTATTGATGATATTCTTGTGCATTCCTAGAGTCGGGAAGATCATGAGCAGCACCTGAGGACAATGGTCCAGACTTTGAGGGAAAAGAAGTTATATGCTAAGTTCTCGAAATGTGAGTTTTGGTTGGATTCTATGGCGTTCTTAGGCCACTTAGCATCGAGTGAGGGTATTCATGTGGATCCAAAGAAAGTGGAAGCAATGCAAAGTTGGCCCAGACCATCTTCATCTATAGCGATCCATAGTTTTCTTGGCTTGGTGGGTTATTACCGTAGTTTTGTTGAGGGGTTTTCATCGATTGCAGCCCCTATGACCAGGCTAACCTAGAAAGGTGCTCCGTTCCAGTGGACGGAAGAGTGTGAGGCGAGCTTTCAGAAGCTCAAGACAACTTTTACTACAACCCTAATTTTGATACGGGGTCTTATACCATCTATTGTGATGCCTCGAGGATTTGCCTTGGATCAGTATTGATGCAGGATAGTAGGGTGATTGCCTACGTGTCTAGACAGTTAAAAGTACATGAGAAGAATTATCCTGTCCATGATCTCAAGCTAGCTGCTATTGTTCACGCCTTGAAGATCTGGCGTCATTATTTGTACGGTGGGCCTTGTGAGATTTATACTGATCACCGGAGTTTGCAGCATCTGTTCAAGTAGGAGGATCTTAATTTGCGCCAGAGGAGGTGGTTAGAGCTACTGAAGGACTATGATATCACTATTTTGTATAACCCGGGCAAGTCCAATGTGGTGGTCGATGCTTTGAGTTGCCGGGCAGAGAGTTTGGGGAGTTTAGCTTATTTACCAGCAGTGAAGAGGCCCATGTCGATGGATGTGCAGGCCTTAGCTAGCCAGTCTGTGAGATTGGATCTTTCGGAGCCTAGTGGGGTTCTAGCTTGTGTGTTTCTCGGTCTTACTTATTTGATGGTATCAGGGAGCGTCAGTTTGATGACCCTCATTTGCTTATCCTCAAGGATAAGGTTCAGCACGGTGATGCCAGTGATGTGACTATTGGTGATGATGTGGTATTGAGGATGCAAGATCGGATTTGTGTACCCAATATTGATGGGCTTCGGGAGTTAATCCTAGAGGAGGCCTATAGTTCACGGTATTCCTTTCATCCAGGTGCCGCGAAGATGTACCAAGATTTGAGGTAGCACTATTGGTGGAGACGAATGAAGAAAGATATATTTGGGTTTGTATATTGGTGCCTCAATTGTCAGCAAGTGAAGTATAAGCACCAGAGACCGGGTGGGTTGCTTCGGCAAATAGAGATTCCGGAGTGGAAGTGAGAGCAGATCACTATGGACTTCGTAGTTGGACTCCCATGGACTTTGAGGAAGTTCGATGCCATTTGGGTGATTGTGGATCGGCTGACCAAGTCCACGCACTTCATTCCTATGTGTACTGCCCATTCTTTAGAGCGGTTAGCGGAGATTTATATCCGGGAGATTGTTCGTCTGCATGGTCCGGTTTCCATCATTTTAGATAGAGGTACTCAGTTCACATCACGGTTATAGAGGGCTGTACAACATGAGTTGGGTACTCGGGTGGAGTTGAGTATAGCATTTCACCCTCAGATGGATGGACAGTCCGAGCGCACTATTCAGATTCTTGAGGTTTCTCTGTGCGTGTGTGATTGAGTTTGGAGGGTCTAGGGATCAGTTCTTGCCATTGGCGGAGTTTGCTTACAACAACAACTATCAGTCCAACATTAAGATGGCACCGTATAAGGCTTTATATGGTAGGCGGTGTAGATCCCCGGTGGATTGGTTTGAGCCGGGTGAGGCTAGATTATTGGGCACAGACTTGGTTTAGGATGCTTTGGAGAAGGCTAAGGTGATTTAGGATAGACTCCATACAGCCCAGTCCAGACAGAAGAGTTACGCGGACCAGAAGGCTCATGATATTTCCTATATGGTTGGAGAGTGGGTTATGCTTCGGGTTTCACCTATGAAGGGCGTTATGAGATTTTGGAAGAAAGAGAAGTTGAGTCCAAGGTTTATTGGCCCTTTCGAGATATTGAGGCGTGTTGGGGAGGTTACTTATGAGCTTGCCTTACCTCCCAACTTGGCAGGAGTTCATCCGGTATTTCATGTTTCGATGCTCCATAGGTATCAGGATGATCCATCGCACATGTTGGATTTCAGTTCAGTTCAGTTGGACAAGGATATATCTTATGTTGAGGAGCCAGTGGCAATATTGGACAGGCAAGTTCGAAAGCTAAGGTCAAAGAACATTGAATCAATGAAGGTTTAGTGGCGGGGTCAGCTGGTCAAGGAGGAGACCTACTTCAGTCATTACCCTCATCTTTTCACTACTTCAGGTATGTCTCTATGCTCGTTCGAGCACGAACGAATGTTTAAGTGTAGGAGGATGTAACGACCCGGCCAGTCATTTTTAGAATTTATGCCTTGATCCCCTATTAACTGCTTTCCCCGAGTTTTTTTCTGCTATTTTGATTCGCTGGGATGTTTGGTTTTGTGTTTCGGAGTGTTTTGGGACACTTAGTCCCTAAATGATAGCTTAAACTTTAGAATTTGGATCGTAGTCGGAGCAGTGTGAAAACGGCCTCGGAATGGAATTCCGTCGGTTCCGTTAGCTCCGTTAGATGATTTTCGGCTTAGGGGCGTGTTTTGATTGTGTTTTGGAGGTACGTAGCTTATTTAGGCCTGAAATGCCTAAAGTTGAATTTTTGAAGTTTCCGGTTCGATAGTAAGATTTTGATATCGGGGTCGGAATGGATTTCCGAAAGTTGGAGTAGCTCCGTAGTGTTAAATGTGATGTGCTTGCAATATTTCAGGTCACTCGGACGGAGTTTCATAGACGTTTTGATCGAAAGCGTAATTTGAGAGTTTTTGGAGTTCTTAGGCTTGAATCCGATGTTAAATTGGTGTTTTGATGTTGTTTTGACCGTTTCGAAGTTTGGAACAAGTTTGATTGGTGTTTTAGGATTGGTTGGAATGTTTTGTTGAGGTCCCGGGGCCTCGGGTGTGTTTCAGATGCTCAACGGGTCATTTTTGGAATTTAGAAAATTGTAGAAAAAGTTGCAACAGTCAGTTCTGGTTTCCTTCTTCGCGTTTGCGAGTGCGGTCTCGCGTTCGCAAAGAGGAACTGGGGCTGGTGAAGGATTTATGCTTCGCGTTAGCTAAGGTAATCCCGCGTTCACGAGGCTGTGGGACCTTATGCCTACGCATTCGTGAAGGCAGTCTCGTGTTCGCGTAGGAAAAGAGAAAATGATCATCGCGTTCACGGATCAAGCATCGCGTTCACGAAGAGGAATATTGACCAGTGGAATTTTAGTGCATCACATTCGCGACCGTTGTCTCGCGTTCGCGAAGAAGAACGCGTCTGGGCAGAATGTTTAAGTTCAAAATCGAGGGTTTAGCCATTTTTGTGAAAACTAGAGCCTGGGAGCTCGAATTTGAGCGAGGTTTTGAGGAATTTTCAGAGATATCAATTGGGTAACGGGTCTTAACTCCTTTTTGCTTGTAACCCGTTAATCTAAACATGAATTCATCATTTAATTTCGGAATTTTGATGATAATTGGGGAAATGTTATTAGACCTAAATTTCGAGTTTTGATTGGGGATTTGACATTGGATTTGGATAATTTTGGTATGGTTAGACTCGTGAGAGTATGAGGATTCTTAAAATATAAATTTTACCAGATTCCGAGACTTGGTCCTGGAGGGCGTTTTGGTCATTTTCCCTAATTTCACGTATTAGCTTAGAATTAATTAGTGGAATCAGTTACTTGAAGTGTTATTTACATTATGCAATTGATTTGAATAGATTTGGGCCATTTGGAGTCTAGTACTCGTGGCAAGAACGTGGTTTCGGGTTGATTTTGAGCTGATTCGAGGTAAGAGGCTTGTCTAACCTTGTGTGGGGGAACTCTCCTTAGGAATTGGTATTATTGATATTTGAAATTCCTTGTACGTGAGGTGACGAGTGTGTACTTCTGCTAATTGTTGAAAATCCGATTTTCTTTAAGTAATTTTAACTGTGTTTCTTTGTCTTGTTTATACTACTTGCAATTTAAACTTGTTGTTAGCTTACGGAAGCATGTCTAATTGAGTTAATTGTGTTACTTGCTCCAACTGCTTTATTTGGATTATGTGCAGCATGCTAGGCTAGAGATACCTATTTTACCTTGTTATGGAATTTGAAATGAATTGTGTATTCTTCGTGTTGTTACTGTGTGTTTACTTTGGGACTACGGGATGGTATCCCGGGAGATCCCCCCTGCATGTTTACTTTAGGACTACGGATCAGTATTCCAAGAGATCTCCCTGCACTTTTATATTGGAACTACGGGACTGCACTCGGTAGATTCCCCCAGTATTGTGTATTTATATTTGGGACTACAGATCGGGATTCCGGTTGATCCCCGCGCACTATAAGTTGGACTACGGGACGGTATCCCGGGAGATCCACTTGATATGTATATTTGGGACTCCAGGACGGTATCCTGGGAGATACCCGGTTGTTACCTCTGTGTTGAGCTGACTCTTTTCCGTGATTGTTTTGCCTCTGTTATAGTTGTTGTTGTTCTTTCTATTTTATGTTCTTTCTTACTGTTGCACTTAATTATACTATCTTATTCTATACTGTTACACCTTACATTTCATTAATCTCAGTAGGGCCCTTACCTTCCTCGTCACTACCCGACCGAGGTTAGGCTTGACACTTACTAAGTACTGCTATGGTGTACTCATGCCCTTTCTGCGCATGTTTTTCATGTGCAGATCCAGGTACTTCCACTCAGTCTTATTAGACTTGAGGCGAGGCGCTTTCATAGATACTTCGAGGTATATCTGCCCCGTCCGCTGACCGAAGAGTCCCTTTCTATTCTCAGTACTAGTATAGCCCTTCTGTATTTTCCTTTTTGATAAATATTTCTGGAGTTAGAGATTTTTATGTAAACTCTTAGCTTGTTATTCATGGGGTTCTGGATTTTGGGAGTGTTAGGTTGAGATTTTGTATTGTTATATGCCAGGAGGCATCTCAAACACTGTTTCATTTTGTTATCTCAATTTTTAATTATTTTCTTTCCGCAATTTTTTTCTTTTACGCATTTGTTAGGCTTACCTAGTTGTAGAGACTAGGTATCGTCACGATAGTTCATGGAGGGCGAACTTGGGTCGTGATACTTCCCAAATCTCATCACGCCCTTCATGGGCGACACCCGAAGCAACACTCTCTCTTCGACCACGAATGCTAGCACGAACTTTACAAGCGGTATAACTCTTTTGTCTGGACTGAGCTGTACGAAGTCTATCCTGAATGATCTCAACCTTATCCAAGGCATCCCGTACTAAATCTGTACCCAACAATCGACCCTCCCCCGGCTCAAACCTCCCAACCGGTGATCGACACCATCTACCATATAATGCCTTATAGGGAGCCATCTAGATGCTCGATTGATAGTTGTTGTTATAGGAAAACTCCGTTAACGACAAGAACTGATCCCAAGAACCTCCAAAGTCAATAACACATGCGCGAAGCATATCCTCTAAAATTTGAATAGTACGCTTGGACTACCTGTCCATCTGAGGATGCAATGTTGTGCTCAACTCGACCCGCATACCCAACTTACGCTGCACTGCCCTCCAGAAATGCAAAGTAAACTGCATGCCTCAGTCAGATATGATAGACACAGGCACACCATGAAGAGGAACGATCTCCCGAATATAGATCTCCGCCAATGCTCCGAAGAAAAAGAAACTGCCACAGGAATGAAATGAACTGACTTAGTTAGCCTATCCACAATAACCCATACTGCGTCAAACTTCCTCTGAGTCCGTGGGAGTCCAACAATGAAATCCATAGTGATACGCTCTCACTTCCAATCGGTAATCTCAATCTCCTGGAGCAAACCACCAAGTCTCAGATGCTCGTACTTTACCTGCTGACAATTCAAACACCGAGCTACATATGAAACAATATCCTTCTTCATCCTCCTCCACCAATAATGTTGCCGCAAGTCTTGATACATCTTGGCGGTACGCGAATGAATAGAATACCGAGAACTATGGGCCTCCTCTAGAATCAACTCATGAAGTCCATCCACATTAAGCACGCAAACACGACCCTGCATCCTCAAAACTCTATCATCTCCAACTGTAACCTGCTTGGCATCTCTGTGCCGCACTGTATCCCTAAGGACAAGCAAATAAGGGTCATCATACAGCCGATCTCTGATACGCTCAAATAATAAAGACTAAGCGACTATACAAGCTAGCACACAGCTGGGCTCAGAAACATCAAACCTCACGAACTGATTGGCCAAAGCCTGAACATCCAAAACAAGCGGTCTCTTACCGACTGGAATATATGCAAGGCTACCCATACTAGCTGACTTCCTACTCAAAGCATCGGCCACCACATTGGACTTCTCGGGATGATACAAGATGCTGATATCATAGTCTTTAAATAGCTCCAACCACCTCCTCTGCCTCAAATTGAGCTCCTTTTGCTTGAACAAATAGTGCAAACTCTTGTGATCTGTGAACACTTCACACGACACGCCATATAGATAGTGCCTCCAAATCTTCAGCGCGTGAAAAATGGATGCTAGATCCAAGTCATGAACTGGATAATTCTACTTGTGATTCTTCAACTTCCGCGAAGCATATGCAATAACCTTGCCATTCTGCATCAACATCGCACCAAGTCCAATACGAGATATGTCACAATATACTGTATATGGCCCTAAACCTGTAGGCAACACCAACACCGACGTCGTAGTAAAAGCTATCTTGAGCTTCTAAAAGATCACCTCACACTCGTCCGACCACCTGAACGGGGCACCCTTCTGGGTCAACAAGGTCATCGGGGCTGCTATGGATGAAAACCCCTTCACAAACCAATGTTAATAACCCGCTAAACCCAAGAAACTTCGGATCTCCGTAGCTGACGTGGGCCTAGGCCGGTCCTTAACTACCTCAATCTTCTTAGGATCTACCTAAATACCCTCTGCTGATACAACGTGACCCAAGAAAGTAACTGAACTCAACCAAAACTCACATTTCGAAAACTTAGCATATAACTGACTATCTCTCAGAGTCCGAAGAACAATCCGAAGATGTTGCTCATGCTCCTCTCGGTTGCGGGAGTAGATCAAGATATCATCAATGAAAACAATCATAAAGGAATATAGGTAGGGCTTGAACACTCGGTTCATCTTATCCAGAAAATGTTGTTGAGGCATTTGTCAACCCGAATGACATCACTAGATACTCATAATGCCCGTACCGACTGTAAAAAGTTGTCTTAGGGACATCGGATGCCCTAATCCTCAACTGATGGTAGCCAAACCTCGAATCAATCTTTGAAAACATCTTTGCACCCTGAAGCTGATCAAATAAATCATCAATCCTCAGCAATGGATACTTGTTCTTGATGGTGACTTGTTCAATTGCCGATAATCTATGCACATCCTCATTGATCCATCCTTTTTCTTTACAAACAACACTGGTGCACCCCAAGGCAAGACAGTGGGCCTAATAAAGCCCTTATCAAGCAAATATTGCAATTGCTCCCTCAATTCTTTCAACTCTGGCGGAGTCATATAGTATGGTAGAATAGAAATGGGCTGAGTGCTAGGAACCATATCAATGCAAAAGTCAATATCCCTGTAGAATGGCATCCCTGACAGGTCTGCAGGAAATACCTCTGGAAACTCACGAAAACTGGTACGGAGTCCATGGAAGGAACCTCCGCACTAGAACCGCGAACATAAGCCAAATAACTCAAACACCCCTTCTCGACCATACGTCGAGCCTTCACATAAGAAAGGGCCCTATTGGTAGAATGACTAGGAGTCCCTCTCCACTCCAATCGAGGCAACCCCAGCAAGGCTAAGGTCATGGTCTTGGCGTGACAGTCCAATATGGCATGATAAGGTAAAAACCAATCCATTCCTAAAATGACATCAAAATCGACCATATCAAGAAGTAGGAGATCTACACAGGTCTCAAGACCCCCAATAATAACCACACACAAACGATAGACACGATCTACAATAATAGAATCACCCACCGGTGTGGACACATATATAGCAGCAATCAAATAATCATGAGGCACAATCAAATAGGTAACAAAATAAGATGACACATAGGAGTATGTAGACCCTAGATCAAATAGAACTGAAGTATCTCTACTGCAAACTAAAACCGTACCTATGATAATGACATTGGATGCGTCAGCCTCAGGCTTGGCTGGGAAAGCTTAACATCGGGGCTGGGCTTCACCACTCTGAACTGCATTCCTGGGACGGCCTCCTGCTGGCTGGCCTCCACCTCTAGGTGCCTAACCCCTACCTCTACCTGACTGAGCGGGTAGTGAAACACCCGGTGCCGGGACCATGGCACGAGAACCCTGATCTGAGAACTGCTCGATACCTGAGGGTAATACCTAGCAATATTCCTCGAATTTCCACAAGTATAACAAGACCTCGGCTATTGAGAATGCTAGCCCTGAACCTGACCCTGACAGCCTGGGTAACCACTCTGGAAACTCTGGAGCGGAGGTGCACTGATAGGAGCTGGTGGTGCACTGTAAGGTAGCTGATCAGAATAGTGGATATGAGAGCCACGACCACCTGACACATCGTGAGAAGCCTGAAGTGTTGAATGAAATGTCCTGGGAGGATAACCTCTACCAAAAGAATCCCTGGCTCCAGACGAGGCACCACTGAACCTACCAGAATGACGATGCCTCTTATCAGACCACTTACCACTCTCCTGAGCTAAAACCATCTCCACTCGCCTGGCTACGTTGGTCGCATCTTGGAAAGAAATCTCGCTCCTTGTCTCCTTAGCCATCTACAATCTGATAGGCTGAGCGAGTCCCTCAATAAACTTCCTCTCTCTCTCTCTCTCTCTCTCTCTCTCTCTCTCTCTTGATAGGAAGTATAAGAATAGCATGGCAGGCCAAATCAACAAACCTAGTCTCGTACTGAGTGACGGTCATAGAACCCTGCTGAAAATGCTTGAACCGCCTGCGATAGTCCTTTCTCTGAGTAACTGGAAGGAACTTCTCGAGAAATAGTTGAGAGAACTGGTCCCAAGTCAGGGCAGGCGACCCAGCAGGTCTAGTCAACACAAAATCATTCCACCATCTCTTGGGGGAACCTATCATCTGGAATACAGCAAAGTCAACCCCATTGGTCTCCACTATCCCCATGTTCTGCAACACCTCATGGAAGTGGTCAAGATAATCCTGGGGTTCCTCAGAAGTTGCCCCACTGTAATGAACCGAGAAAAGCTTGGTGAACTTGTCCAACCTCAACAAAGCCTCAGAAGACATGACTTATCCACCAGCGACCTGTGCCGCAATAGCTGGCTGAACTACTCCAACTGGCTGAGCTTCCGGAGTTTGAAACTGAGGAGCCAACTGCTTCGGAGTGTGGGTAGGGGGAGTCTGTGCTCCCCCCCAGCCTGAGAGATGGCTAGTGCCACAGGAACTGTTCCAGTCTAAGCTACACTCTCCATAAGACCCACTAAACCGACCAAAGCATCCTAAAGCACTGGATGGCTATGAACCCCTCCCCCCCGGGACCTAAGCTGGTCTTGCTGGAACGGCATGGGCTGGAGCCTTCTCATCAAACTCTACTTGAGGCTCTGACGCTGGTGTTGCTGCTTGAGATCTGGGCTGAGCCCTGCCCCTGCCTCGGCCTCTAACACGACCTCGGCCTCGTCCTCCGCCCCTCATAGGAGCTGCTGCTGGGGGCTCGGGCTGCTAGTCAACTAATGAAGCGGTACGTGTTCTCGCCATATGCGAATGAACCAGAGTAAAAAGTTCAATTAGCATTGAGAAATCAAACCGCACGGCAGAGAAGAATAGAAGTGAAGTTGTTCCTAAACTCTGTAGCCTCTGGGGATAAGCATAGACGTCTCGGCACCGATCCCTCAAACTCTACCTAGCTTGTTCGTGAATCATGAGACCTAGGCAACCTAGTGCTCTGATACCAACTTCTCACGACTCGGATTTCCCACCTTCGGGATCATGATGACACCTAATTCTTAGAATGTTAGGCAATCCAACAGATACAGTTCTAACACATTAATATTTAGCCAAAACAGTAATTAACCATAACTTAAACTAAACAAATAAGACGTGCGGAAATTATATAATAGTTTAAAATTCTAATACACGACTACCCAAAAGATCTGGTGTCACAATCCATGAACTTCTAAAACATTTCTACAAATACTGGTTTAAAAGAAATATATCCGTTCTCGAAATGAAAGGAGACATGAAAACTAAGATAGAGGGAAGGAAACTCCAGGGTCTGCGAACGCCGGCAAATCTACCTTGGGTCTCCTGGTGAACTGAAGGCAGCAACCCAAATTCTAATCACGAGGTTCGGCACCGAAATCTGCACAGAAAGTGCAGAGTGTAATATCAGTACAACCAACCACATGTACTGGTAAGTGCTGAGCCTAACCTCGACGAAGTAGTGACGAGGCTAGGACACAACAAATAACATAAACCTGTGTAGTTAAATTATATACGAGAAGCTGATAATAGTAGAAATTTAATAGATAATAACAAGAAGGGGGAAAACATGTTGAGGGGAATATTAAATTCTGAAAATAATACAGTACAAAAACATAGTAAATATCATGCTTTGAACCAACGAAAATAATAACATAGCAACATGTGCACGACATCACCATTCGTGCATTAATTCTCTCATAACATGGCATGGCATCACCCTTCGTGCATTATCAATATCAGAATACAGCACGACATTACCCTTCGTGCATTAACACTGACAGAATATGGCAAGGCATCACCATTCATGCTTTACACTCTTCCTCACCCAAACAGCAGAAATAATAACAACCCAACAAAGGAATCATCAATAAACAGCCTCATTTCAATATTTAATTTCACAATAGAAATCCCAACTTGAGTCAATACTCACAATTATCCAATACCAGGAAAACATAATAAGACTTATTTAACATGAAGAATAACTAGTTTAAGCATGAGCAGTACATATAAAGAAACACAATAGTCACAAGTATATGACTCACTCGCATGCTATGACCCGACAACAACGCATAGATACTCGTCACCTTACCTATACGTCGTACTCAACAACTAAACAAGTAGCAGATAAGGCAACAATACCTAATCCCTCAAGTTAAGGTTAGCTACAACACTTACCTCAATTCCACGGCTGATCTCAAAGCTCAATCACAGCTTTTCCTTTCACACAAACCTCCAGACAAATAGAATCTAGAAAATTACCAACCAAACAATTCAATTTAAGCCTTAGGAACTTCCTATGATAGCAAGAAATTCAATTTAGGTCATTTTTTAAAAAGTCAAAAAAAGTAAACACCCGGCCCGCTTGGTCCAAATTCAAAATTCGAACCAAAACCTGATTACCCATTCACCCAAGAGCGCAGATATACAATTGGTTTTGGAATCTGACCTCAATTTGAGGTCTAAATTCTAAAATTTCGAAATTTCTAAGTTTTACACAAAACTCTCCAATTCCACCATGAAAACTCCAGATTCTAAGATGAAATCTTGTAAAAAGAAGTAAAAGTGTGAAAGAAATGAGTTAAGAATCATTTACTTATGATTTGGGGAAGAAAAAGTATTTGGAAAATCGCCTCTTATGTCTTAGGGTTTTGAAAAAGTGAAAAATGAATGAAAAGTCTCGTTTATATAGCACCCCCGGATCCTCACTACGCGGTCCGCAAAATCTCGGGCGCGGTTGCGAACCTTCACCGCGTTTCACAAAATTATGGGCGCGACCGCGAAACCTTGGCCTTACCCTACCGCGTCCGCGAACCTTCACTGCGGTCCGCAAAATTATGGGTGCGGCCACGAAACCCTTGGCCTTACTCTACCGCGTCCGCGAAACCTCCACCGTGGTCCGCAAATTTCACTCCGTGGCCGCACTCCTAAGATCTGAGACCTGCAAAATTTCGGCAACTATCCCACACCAGGTCTTCCTCTAAGTCTAGACACCCCGTAGCCTATCTGAAACCCACCCAAGCCCTCATGGCTCCAAACCAAATATGCACACAATCTTAGCCCATCATATGAACTTTCTCGGGCGATCAAATTTCCAAAATAACATCTAGCACTACGAATGTAGCACCAAATTGCATAAGTTTTCAAGAAAGTTTCAAAACTTCAAACTTTTCAACCAAAGGTCCGAATCCAGTCAAATAAACTTCGTTCCTCACCAAATTTCACGGACATGAATTAAATACCATATTAAACCTGTAGCGGGCTCCGGGACCAAAATACAGGCCTGATACCAACAAGATCAAACATTATTCAATTTCTAAAAACTCATTATATTTTCAGTTAAACAATTTTCTTCAAAAAATTATTTCTCGGGCTAGAGACCTCGGAATTCAATTTCGGGCATACACCTAAGTCCCATATTTTACTACCAACCCTCCGGGACCGTCAAAATACGGGTCCGAGTCCATTTACTCAAAATATTTACCGAAGTCAACTTAGTATTTTCTCAAATTTTTATATAAAGACTTTCCGGAATTGCTCCCAGACTGTACACGCAAATCGAGAAAAAAGAAAATAAGTTCTTGAAGGCCTCAGAAATCTGATGAGTTCTAAAATACGAGATGACCTTTTGGGTTATCACACTACTACTTTTTCTCCTAATATTGTCACTATTTTTAATGAAAATTCTCCTTAAGTGATTCATGTTGATAGCCTATTACATAATGGTTTGTTGATATGAACATTTTAACAGTAGGTCTATGAGCTACATGAGAAAGATAAAAGATTCTATTTCTTGTTTTCTTTTATTCTAAATATGTCATGGATGAATGAAGCTTTTGTCACACCTCCTTTTTCACCACACCCCCGGAAGGGTATAAAAGAGTTTTTCCAATTAAAGGACAATCGAAACATGATTTATTATTAAAAAATTCAGAGTCTCCACTTGAGAGATTTATGGTGTCCCAAGTCACCGGTTCCAATCCTGATTCGAGGAAAAAAATTGACTCTGTTTAACAGTCCGCGAACCAGAAATCCGGGTAAGGAATTCTTTAACCCGGGAGAAGGTGTTAGGCATTACTGAGTCCCGTGGTTCTAACACGGTCGCTCAACTGTTATACTCGGCTTAATTATCTGATTTTAGACAATTATGAACCTATATGCAAATTTTAACTTTAACCGCTTTTATTTATTGTTTAAAAAAAATTGCAACGTTATTAAAACACGTTTCGAACCACGTCACATAAATGCACCCGTGATTTTGACATATTTTAACATTGTTGAGATTTGGATTTGGGTCACATAAATGCGCACCCGAATTTAAGAAGGTAAATTATTAAATGACGCGCCTAAAGTAAACTACAAATGTTCATGGTTTAATTTATTTCAGCGCATCCCTTGGATTAACAAGCAATTCCATGTTTCCCTCTATCAGCACAAACCCCATATGGATTTAATATAGGGACGGGCAGTCAAGCAATTTTGGGAACCAAACAATTTGATAGCAGCAAACTCAAACATGGACAAAAATACAAAATGAAAGGCTAAACGTGGCCTTGACCCTTCAACTAGCTTGAGACAACTAAGGGAATCAGAAATTCAAAGAAATTGAAGGAAAATTGCCAAAACTTGAAACGATCGAACTGGTAAAAGGTCAACGAGGACTAAGAATATCCAACAGAATGTGTAAGCAAGCTTCAAAGACATCCTAGAGAAGCTATAGTAACAATTGAAACCCAAAATCATTTCAGCCAGAGAATATCACCCATGAAGAACAGTTGGACCTCGCGTAGAATTACTCCAAAGCTAAAGGATTTTCTATCACCAGATCTTTTTAAAAAAAAAAGAATGAAAAACAGAGGAAGTTTAAACAGCTTAACAACTCTGACAAATATCCCGGAACACTGCATATTTCAACACAATTCATTGCTTGAATCAATTGTTTTTAGCAGCACGACAGAACAGAGTTCTTGTAGCTGTAACAATGCAGATACATTTTCGAAGAAGAAAATGAGGATAGAGCAAATCTATACATATACAAGCAGCGAAACAGTTTAGTTTCAACACCATTTTAAACCAAGATCTAATAAGAATGAATCGTCAAGTGGCGTACCAAATTCACAAATTCTTGCAAGCAACAGAGGATCCTACTGCCTGTGTGATTTAACATGAAAAAGCCAAGACAACCTAACATGGGCTAACTCACTAAGACATAAACCAATGTAGATTAGTGTCAGATTTTAAAATCAAACAGAACATGATACTACATGGATCACTGAGATTCAATCCAGACATTATTGTTATCCTAGGAATACAAGAAGAATTACCAGGACTGAATTTTAGGATTTAAATAGCATATTTCTAGTACAGCAGTCTACAGAACTATTAATTAACCCCCTGAACTTTACGGCTCAAACAAGGTACAGCGGAAGGAACATACAAGGACTAGATGAACCCTTAAGTCAATAACTCCATCAAAGTTTTCTTGATTTCAAATGTAAAACAGGAAAAAGAATCGAGTCAAACTTTCATGTTCTAATGCCATAACAGAAGTAGGAAAAATGATACGAATCGCGAATATACGGACATTCCTTCGACATGAGAGCAATCCATGAACATAGACCAATGAATCAGAATCACAACACACTATTAACAAGAGCACAGATTATATTTCAATACTTAAAACCTTGGATTTTCATGAATAATCACAAAACTTCCCTTTTGTTTCCTCAGAAGAAAAAAAACAATCTGAACTTAGTTTCATTTCAGGAATGTCCAGTTACATAACATCGGAGAAAATCGACATAACTCAACAGAATTTACCGGAAAAAAAAATCTCAGCTAGTCACAAATCGATAAGAAACCAAATTCGAACTCACTGATAACGCTCAAATGACAGCAACAATGGAGTACAAACTCAGAAATTCCATAGCTCAAGAACAGCTGAGAAAACAGAGTTACATGGGATAAAAATAAAAATCAAACCTGAAGTTGCAACCTTCTTTTAATAATTATAGCTTTAATAATACGCCTTTTGCCTCCGAGTTCTAGCGAGGTTCAGCAACAAATCAGCAGGACGACAGTAGAAAACCAAGCTTGAACTTCAATTTGTATCTCTTTGGAACTCAAATCTGGATCCGAAAAAATAAAAAAAAAGTGTATGCTTCTCTTAACCTTTGAAAGAACTCTTAAACGAAGGAAAAAAGAAAAAGAGAACAGAAACCAAAAGTTAAAGAAAACCCTTCAACTTTTCTCTCCAAAATTTTTTACCAGCATCCCCCTCTCAAAATCAGATCTCGTTCCTTTTTGAGGACGAACCCCTTTATGAATGTGGGGCTCGGATTGAGTGAAATCAATCCAACGCCTCACACTCATCCAGCGAATCCTCCTTCAGAACCTTCCAATCGTTAGATAAATCCAAATTCGAGCGAGTGAGAGGAGAGGGGAATCTTGGCATCAGAAACCGTTAGAATGGCAAGAGGAAAGATGGAACGACGCGTGGGTTAGGGATTTGGGATCACTCACCATGGATTTGGCGAGTTGAAACGCGGCTTTGTGAAGGAGACGATGAGCAGTGCGCGTCTTTGGGGATTTAGGGATTTTTGGGTCTATGTACAACTGAATGCATATTTGTTTGAGATGGGTCGGGTTTGGGAAGGGGAAATGTTTGGGCTGGGTGGAAAAGTTGAAGAGTGGCCCAACTAATTCCTCCTCTCATTAAATTCCTTTTGTTTTCTCTATTTTTCTCTTCTTCTTTTTTCAAAATTAAATTAATTCCTAAATTCATCCTTAGAACCTAATTAACTTAAATAAAATATTAATTAAACCTAAATGATAATTAACACAATTAATTAAAAATAAAAAAATAAATTAATTAATTAAAAGAAAAACTACTCAAAATCAAAAGTTGAAATTAAAAGTGCAAATTAAACTATCTTTGTGATTTTTCCTTTTTATAAAATAACCTAATTACTTAATTAATCCTAAAATGCTAAATTAAATCCTAAATGTAAATGCTCATATTTTGTATTTTTCATTAATTAAATAAAATAAACATGCGCAGACAAATACAAACAATAACAAAGTACTACGAAAATCCACGAAATTACAAACACTGAAAGGAATTATTTTGTGTTGAATTGATGGGAGTAATTCATATAGGGCAAAAATCAAGTGCTCACAGCTGCCCCTCTTTGCTCGAAAACACGAAGAGTTTTCGTGCAAAGATAAAGTGAGTGGATACAAATGATTTTTGCCCGTTTAAATACTCCGTGGGAAGCATTTTTGAAAGATTTGACTGCACCCTGCTTCCGAGGTTGCCTATATATTCTTGGCTAAAAAGGAATCAGGTCAGTGTAGTTCAGGAATGTTTGGTAGCTGGGATTACCATGAAGCTGTGATTTCACTATTGTTGTTGTTGCTGCTGCTTACTGAACCCCCTTATTACATCATGTCAAAAATAAAAGAAGCTAGACTAGACTATGATTTACGCTTTACAAAATCCTATCTATATCTTCAAACTTGCTCTTGTGTTTCTTGTTGCCTTGTTGACTTATATTCTCCTGGTGAAATCCATTTGTTACCGCCTTGAATTGTAATCTGAGATGTTTTCCCTTTCTCCAGGTGGATGCCTGACTGCTGAATTTGATATGTATTCCCATGCTCTCCAGGCGGGCACCTGACTCCAAAACGTGAATATATTCCCATGCTATCCAGGCGGGCTACTGAGTACGAAACGTGAATGTATTCTCATGCTCTCCAGGCGGGCTCCTGACTTCGAAACGTGAATGTATTCCCATGCTATCCAGGCGGGCTCCTGACTTCAGCAAAATAGACAAAAACAAAGAAACTTTTCTGGCCCAGTTTGGGTATGTGGGCCCATGTGTAAGTGCAAAACGAATCACATTGCCGAATATCAAAGAATTTTGGAAAACCAAAACTTGAATTGTACTCCCTTGTTCTCGAGGCGGGCTCCTGACTGTTAAACTTGAAAGTATTCCTTGCTTTTCAGGCGGGCGTCCTAACTTCAATTTGAAATGTATTCCCTGCTTTCCAGGCGGGATCCTCACTTCAACTTGAAACGTGTTCCCTGCTCTCCAGGCGGGCTCCTGATTGCTAAACTTGAGTGTATTTCCTGCTCTCCAGGCAGGCTCCTGATTTCAACTTGAAACGTATTCCCTGCTCTCCAGGCGGGCTCCTGATTGCTAAACTTGAAACGTATTCCTTGCTCTCCAGGCGGGATCCTTACTGCTGACTTGAAATGTATTCCCTGCTCTTCAAGCGGGCTCCTAACTACTGACTTGCAATTCTTCTCCCTGTTCTCCAAGTGGGTACCTGATTTCTACAAAATAGACAAAACAAAGAAAACTTTTTGCCCCAGTTTGGTAGCTGGGCACATATGTGAGTGTTAAACTGAATCATATTACCAAATATTACTAAGAATTTGAAAGTTAGGTCTCATTATCCAGGGGGGTCCTGACAATTCTTACCTAAACGAAAATTTAAATCTAAGCTATAACTTTTAAAGGCATGACTTCTGCTACATCTTGTTATCTAAGAAGATCTTAAACTACTCCCCATTATCTAGGAGGGTCCTGAAAATCCAAAGTCAAATTTTATCTTAAGAGTGATAGCTTTTATAGCTGAATTATACTACCCTACAACAAGATTTATGCTAAATGTTGCTATCTAACCGAAACTTTAAAGCTAAGTCCCATTATCCAGGAGGGTCCTGAAAACTCTTAATTGAATCCTATCTCGAACATGCAAACTTTTACACCGACTTATATTCCTTTGGGATGCATTTATGCTAGATTATGCTATTTTGAACATTTAAACTAGGTCTCATTTTCTAGGAGGGTCCTGAAAATTAAAAATCAAACCTGTTTGGTGACTGCCTTTCTCCACGGAAGGTTTCTCTGAAACAAACAAAATTTCCTGCCCCTGTTTAACCAAAGAAAAATCTTGTCAGTTTTAAATATGGTGGTTAGTTGATGGCATTCTTGCTGAAGGTCTCTCCGCTGCATTGTTTTGTTTTGACTGGCTTCTCTGAGCTGGCCCTGAACCACTTGACTTTCCGACTGACTTTCAAAAACCCATAACTTAAATGGCCCGCGTGTTCTATCCCCGAACCGTTGTTTCACATCCCTGACCCCTTTAACTGAACCTCTGCATCTCCCATGAAATCATCAGATCATTTTGCCGATGGAACTCTTACTGGCATTTTATTCCCTTTTACATCATGCTATCTTTGGTATGCTCTAGCCGCACTGTGCTTTGCAATCTTGAAGCTGGTAGTGAGCTTTGAAATTCCTTCTTATTTGCTTAAACAAAACTGACATTTGGAACATCTTAGAGAAATAAACCCAAAGAAATGAAATGCAGTGACTTTCAGAGTTAAGGATAAGGAAATCCAAAACTGGAAGACTAACTGAAGAGAAAAAGAAAAGAATCTTATCTGAGTGGAACAACTGGCACCAATGATCATGACATGCAATTTGGATTAATCGGCCCAATCTGTCCAACCAATCAACTTTCAGTTGCCATACTTTGTTGCCCTAGAATTTTCATAACTTGATTTCTTCACCTCAAATCCCGACCTTGTTCATCCTGTGGTGCCTTGAAAGGTTTTCACCAGTAGACCTCTATGATTCCTTCATCTGTCAACTGACTTTCGCCTTAAGGTGCCCGTGAGGGTTTTCACCAATAAGAATCTCTCATTTTTTATTCCTCTCAGCTCCCGGCGCCTTATGGTGCCCATGAGGGTTTTCACCAATAAGACTCTCTCATTTTTCAGTTCTTTTCCCTGTTTGGACCAAAGTGTTGCCCCCTGATATGAATCACTTCTCCCTGCTCGACTTGGCTTTCTCGAAGACTGATTGGAAGGTCTTTCTTTGGACCGTAATGTGGCTTTTGGATGGGGTTAGAAAGAAAGGGTGTAAAAGGCTCAACACAATTCAAATAGGTTAAAATTACAACTTTCGGAATCAGATTTCTCGCAACAACCACAACTTCTGCCCCAGTTTCTTTCTTGGGAGCTTTTGGATTTTTGTTTTGATGGGACCGAACCGTGAGGCTGCCTACGTATCCTTAAAAGGAATCAGGTCGAACGTAGTTCATGACATAGGAATTACTTTGTTTGTCGTGCTTTTTCTTCCCTTTTCTTTCTCTTCTTTTCCTCTTTTGTTTTTCCGTTTGTCATTGTTGTTGTTTTTTTTCTCTTTTTTTTTTTCTTTTCTTTCTCTTTCCATTCTTTTCTTTCTCTTTTTTTTTTCCTTTCTCTTTTTCTCTCCTTTCTTTACTTATCTTTACGCTTGTGTTTCCGATATTTTCTATTGATTCCGAATGAGGAGTATGAAAGAAAATAAATGAGGCTCAAAGGGGTAACGAGGGATAAAGTGTTTAGATAGCAGAACAAAATGTCTTCGTCATTTCAATATTCGAGACATGCCAAATACAAACAAGTACAATCAAAGAAAGAAATTATACACAATATCTCTTGACTACATCAGAATTGATAGCCATTTCTACACATTTGCCTTCTACATCTGTCAAATACAATGAACCATTGGACAACACTCTAGTCACAACGAATGGCCCCTGCCAATTTGGGGCGAATTTTCCTTTTGCTTCAACTTGATGAGGAAGAATGCGTTTCAATACTAACTGCCCCACTTCAAACTTTCGTGGACGCACCTTGTTGTTGTATGCTCTTGTCATTCTCTGTTGATACAACTGGCCATGATACACTGTTGCCATTCTCTTCTCATCGATCAAACTCAATTGTGCTAAGAGGGTTTTGACCCACTCCTCATCATCGATCTCAGCCTCCGCGACAATTTTAATGGATGGAATTTCCATGTTTGAGGGTATTACTGCTTCAGTGCCATATACCAACAAGTAAGGAGTCGCCCCTACTGAAGTACGGACAGTAGTGCGATAACCCAGCAATGCAAACGGCAGCTTTTCATGCCACTGCCTAGAACCCTTCACCATTTTTCGAAGTATCTTCTTTATATTCTTGTTAGCCGCCTCAACTGCTCCATTTGCCTTGGGGCGGTACGGGGTGGAATTGCGATGTGTGATCTTGAACTGCTGACATACCTCTTTCATCAGATGACTATTGAGATTAGCCCCATTGTCTGTAATGATCACCTTCGGTATCCCAAACCGGCAAATGATATTTGAATGCACAAAATCAACCACCGCCTTCTTGGTTACAGACTTGAATGTTTTAGCCTCTACCCACTTGGTAAAATAATCGATGGCTACCAGAATAAACTTGTGCCCGTTGGACACTGCTGGCTCGATTGGTCCAATGACATCCATTCCCCAAGCAACAAAAGGCCATGTTGCAGACATTGTATGTAATTCATATGGTGGAGAATGAATCAAATCTCCATACACTTGGCACTGATGACATTTACGCACGAAACTGATACAATATCGCTCCATGGTGAGCCAATAATAACCTGCCCAGAGGATCTTCTTTGCCAGCACATACCCACTCATGTGCGGTCCACAGACTCTAGAATGTACTTCGGTCATGATAGCCGTGGCCTGTTTGGCATCTACATATCTTAATAACCCAAGATCTGGAGTTCTTTTGTACAAAACTCCTCCACTGAAGAAAAATCCACTTGCCAAGCGATGAATTGTTCTCTTTTGATCACCTGTGGCTTGTACCGGATATACTCCCCTTCGGATGTATTTCTTGATGTTGTGAAACCAAGGCTCCCCATCGAGCTCTTCCTCCACCATGTTACAATAAGCATGCTGATCACAGACCTGAATGTGCAACGGGTCTACATAAGCTTTATCTGGATGATGTAACATTGATGCCTGAGTAGCCAAAGCATCGGTGACCTCATTGTGGATCCTCGAAATATGCCTAAACTCTATTGATTTAAACCGTTGACAAAGATCATGCAAGCATTGTCGGTACGGTATGAGTTTTAAATCTCGTGTTTCCCATTCTCCCTGAATCTGGTGTACCAGAAGGTCCGAGTCACCCAAGACCAAGACTTCCTGGACACTTATATCCACAGCCATCCTCATACCCAAAATGCATACCTCGTATTCTGCCATGTTGTTAGTACAGTAGAACCGAAGCTGAGCCGTAACACGGTAATGATGCCCTATTTCAGAAACAAGTACCGCTCATATTCCAACGCCTTTCATGTTAGCAGCCCCATCAAAGAAAAGTTTCCATCCTGGCCTTTCAATCTGTTCCAACTCATCAATGTGCATTACCTCTTCATCAGGGAAGTAAGTCTTCAAAGGTTCGTATTCTTCATCCACAAGATTCTCAGCCAAGTGGTCGGCCAATGCTTGTGCTTTCATCGCGGTCTGAGTCATGTAGACAATGTCAAATTCTATGAGCAAGATCTACCACTTTGCGAACCTTCCCGTGGGCATAGGCTTCTGGAAGATATACTTCAATGGATCCAAGCGAGAGATGAGGTAAGTAGTATAGGAGGACAAATAATGTTTCAGCTTCTGGGATACCCAAGTTAGGGCGCAACACGCCCTCTCAAGCTGAGTGTACTTAACCTCGTAAGATGTGAACTTCCTGCTGAGATAATATATGACCTGCTCCTTCCTTCCAGTGATGTCATGTTGTCCCAACGCACATCCAAATGAATTGTCCAAGACTGTCAAATACAGAATCAAAGGTCTCCGTGGTTCTGGCGGGACCAACACAGGTGGGTTTGACAAGTACCCTTTTATCTTATCAAAGGCCTCCTGAAATTCATCTGTCCATTTGATTGCAATATCTTTCTTTAACAATTTGAAGATAGGATCACAAGTTGTCGTGAGCTGAGAAATAAACCGGCTGATGTAATTCAATCTTCCTAACAGACTCATCACCTCAGTCTTATTCTTTGGAGGCGGCAATTCCTGAATGGCTTTGATTTTTGACGGGTCTAATTCAATACCTTGTCGGCTGACTATGAATCCCAGTAACTTTCCAGACGAAACACCGAATGCACATTTTGCAGGATTAAGCTTGAGATTGTACCTGTGAAGCCTTTGGAAGAACTTTCTCAGATCTCTGACATGGTTAGACTGCTTTCTAGACTTTACAATCACGTCATCCACATAAACCTCGATCTCCATGTGCATCATATCGTGGAATATGGTCGTCATTGCCCTCATGTAGGTTGCCCCAGTATTTTTCAAACCAAATGGCATGACCCGATAACAGTACGTTCCCCAGGGCGTGATGAATGTTGTCTTTTCTGCATCTTCTTTATCCATTAAGATCTGGTGATAGCCCGCATAACAATCCACAAAAGAACCAATCTCATGTTTGGCAAAATTATCGATCAATATATGGATGTTCGGTAGTGGGAAGTTATCCTTGGGACTCACCTTGTTGAGGTCTCGATAATCAACAGACACACTGGTCTTGCCATCCTTCTTCGGCACAGGCACTACATTGGCTAACCAAGTGGGATACCGAGTGACCCGAATGACCTTGACCTCAAACTGTTTGGTGACTTCTTCCTTAATTTTCACACTCATATCAGTTTTAAATTTCCTCAGCTTCTGCTTGACAAGGGGGAATGTCGGATCAGTGGGAAACTTATGAACCACCAAGCCAGTGTTTAGACCTGGCATGTCGTCATAGGACCATGCAAAAACATCATTATACTCAAACAGTGTTTTAATTATCTCCTCTCTGAGTTGTAGTTCAAGATGGACACTTATTTTAGTTTCCCCGACATTATCTTGGTCCCCTAAATTGATTGCTTATGTGTCACTCAGGTTAGGCTTGTGTTTTTCTTCAAAAGGGCTTAATTCTTTACTAATCTCTTCAAAGGATTCATCCTCGTCATATTCTGATTCAACGTCGCACTCTATTTCTTAAATTACTATTTCAGAATTAGATTGGCTTTTAAGACTGGGCCGGAGATTCCGCATGCATGTCATATCATTGAAGCCAGCATAAAAAGAACTGTACAAGGAAGAAAAGAAAAACAAAAATAAAACTAGCAGGAAGAGAGGAAAAGAGAAATTGCATTTCATTGAAATTAAAGATAACGGGGTTTATACATCCAAACGGACGAAACATAGAATCTGAATTACAATCCTGGAATAATCCAGATAAATTGAAAGAAAATCAAAGCAAACTATCAAAACTCCCTCCTGGTGGGGAGAGGAGTAGCTTCCTAATTGTTAATCTTTGCACTGGGCGCAACAAATTGCACATCCGCCTTGCTAGAACCCTCTCTAGCTTCCAACATGTTCACATTGGCGAATATCCTCTTGAACCTTTCCATCAAATCTCCATCCATATCAACCACGGAACTGGGAATCGTCGTCATTGGGCGCTTTCCGGTACCAGGCCTGACAAATGATCTGGAAAGACGCGGGACTGGCATTGGAAGGGTCCATGCTCTTTGTTTCATTTTTCTGGCTTTTCTCACGTCTGCGACTGTGGGCTTGAACCCCCAGACCAAATGTATCCAAGTTTTTAGGAAGAGAAACCAGCTGTAGGATACCTTGCAGAGATGCACCTGGACCCTTGTCCGGTACAAAACCATTTTTCAACATTTCATCAGCTACCATGACTGATGCAGCAGCTACCCTTGGAGTCGGCATGCATTTCCCTTCAGGAATTTTCTCTACCGATACTGTGTCAAAAACCTGATAAACCCATGGACCCTTGTCGTCTTCAAACTCTATGAACGGAACAATGGTATCACTGGGAACACACAAATTATCTTCGCCATGCACAACAATTTCCTGTCGATCCCATTTAAACTTGACTATTTGATGCAGAGTAGATGGGACAGCTCTGGCAGCATGAATCCAGGGTCGTCCTAACAGCAGATTGTAAGAAACAGCTACATCGAGTACCTGGAATTCTATAGTAAATTCAACTGGCCCTATTGTAAGCTCAAGCACTATGTCCCCGACTGAATCTTTCCCTCCACCATCGAATCCCCGAACGCAGATACTGTTCTTGTGAATTCTTTCATCATCCACCTTTAACTTGTTTAGAGTGGAAAAAGGGCAAATGTTTGCACTGGAACTGTTGTCAACCAGTACCCGAGTAACTACAGAATCTTCACATTTTATCATCAGATAAAGGGCTCTATTGTGCTCAGTGCCCTCCACGGGCAACTCATCATTAGAAAAAGTGACTCTGTTTACCTCAATTATCTTGTTAGCTATCTTTTCCAAGTGGTTTACTGAGATTTTGTCAGGAACGTGGGCTTCGTTCAAGATCTTCATCAATACTCGATGGTGCTCGTCTGAATGGATCAATAATGACAAGAGCGCGATTTGAGCCGGTGTTTTCCTTAACTGCTCCACAATGGAATAGTCTTGTACTTTCATCTTTCTCAGAAATTCTTCTGCTTCTTCCTCAGTCACCGCTTTCTTCACAAATATTGGATTATCTTTTGAGGTCTTAGCTTTTCTCAACTCTTCGGTGGCAAAGCATCTCCCGATCGAGTCAAACCATGAGTCTCACACACTTCTTCTTTAACCTCTTTCTCCTTGTAAGTCACTGTCACTCGTTCATAATTCCATAGGACTGCCTTGCTGTTGACTATGGGTAATTGAGTTACCGGTTTGATAATGACAGGATCTGTGTAGGCGCCTTTCACAATTACCACAGGCTTGTTCGTCACTCCTGGCACAACCACTTTTGCTCTTTCATGTTTTCCTGCAACGTCGCTTGAGGACCCCTTCTTGACCTCCATAGATGGTTCGTTATTTTCCCCGTTCAACTTGATCACAGACTTCTCACTTGTTGACTTTTCAAATGGCCTGGCTTCACTAGCCCGAATCATCATGATGGTTTGCGAAGGCTTCTTAGGCTCCCCTCCCTTATGCACTATCTCAATCATATTAGTCTCATGATGGGCCGACAACGGGTTCTGGTTGATATTGGGTGCCTCTGGGGCTTGGACCTCAATCCGATTAGTATCAATAATCTCTTGAATAGCTGTTTTCAACTTCCAGCATTTCTCTGTGCCGTGACCCGGGGTACCTGAAAAATACTCACAACTCACCGAGCGATCAAGATTTCTAGGAGGAGGATTCGACAGTTTAGCCTCAATCGAATACAACATACCCAACTGTCTCAGTCGGTGGAATAGACTAGCATATGATTCTCCCAATGGAGTGAAAGTCTTCTGCTTCTTCATCTCTCATTCTTAAAGGCTTGATTTGGCCGGAAACCTGTTCCAGGGGGATTTCTGTAGGCTCTTGGGGTTGGATGGGAATTTTGTGGAGCTAGGTATGGACTTGGTGGAACCGGCGCATGCCATTGTGCGTGAGCGGGAGGTTGGGTATAGGTTTGTGCATGATGGACGGAAAAATGGAGATCTTGCGGTGGGTAGTAGTGTTGTGGTGGACTATATGGAGTGTGGGGGTAAGTTTGGTGGTAGGGTCGAGGCGGGTTGTAGTAACATGGAAGGTTCCTGGATCCAACCCAAGCTCCTCACTCAATTGTAGCAACATCCTCTTTCTTCTTCTTTCCGAGTACACCTCCAGTACCGTTTTGAATGGCCTGGGTGGTTGTTTTGATTGCTGCATAACTCATGATCTTGTTGGACTTGAGTCCCTCCTCAACCATGCCTCCTATTTTTACAACTTTATTAAAGGACTTGCCCACTACTGACACCAAGTGACCAAAATAAGTGGGTTCCAAAGCCTGCAAGAAATAATCAACCATCTCACTTTCTTTCATCGGAGGGTCAACCCTCGCTGCTTGCTCTCTCCAACGGAATCCATATTCCCTGAAGCTCTCACCAGTCTTCTTCTCAATCTTTGTCAATGACAGACGGACTGGGATAATTTCAAGGTTGTACTGAAAATGGCAGGCAAAGGCTTGGGCCAAATCGTCCCATGTGTACCACCTGCTGTGATCTTGTCTGGTATACCATTCTAATGTCGATCCACTCAAACTTGGCTGAAATATGCCATCATCAATTCATCTCTTCAACCTGCTCCTCTCATCTTGCTACAAAATCCTCTTAAGTGTGCTACTGGGTCACCATGCCCGTCGTACAGATCAACCTTGGGCATTTTGAACCCTGCTGGTAACTGAACATCTGGGAACAGACATAAATCCTTATAGGCCACACTTACTTGACCTCCCAACCCCTTCATATCTCAGAATGATTGTTCTAAGCTTTTGACCTTTCTGATCATCTCTTCATGCTCGAGATTTTTGGGTGGCTTCTCGGTCTCCGCCGGGAGATCAAGATGAGGGGTATAAGAATATGGTTCTGGAACTTTTAAGGTAGGTTCAGGGGGATAGTACTGGTTGTCATGAGTTTGGAACAGAGGTTCACTGGAAGATCGGTGTAATGTAGCAGGTGGAGGTGCCACAAAAACATGTGTAATTGGTGGGGGAGGGTATGGGACTTGTTCGGGTGGTGGAGCTTGAGAAGTATGGGAAGTGGCGCCATAGCATTGTTGGTAGAGGGGAAAGGCTGGAGATGAGTTCACAGTGGGAGGCTTCGGAGGTTGGGCCGATGGTGGGATATAAGCAGGGTTGGTGGGATAAACCGGTGGGGGATGCCCCTTTGCCCAGGCTTGGTATATTCCAGCCATCTACTGCTTTAACTTATACATCTCTTCCTTCATTGCATTAACATCTAATTCTTCCACCTCTTTTGACGGGTCAACAATACTTGTCTCTGGTTCTTGGTTGGCCATATTCAGCCTATCTTTTGATCGGGTGTTGTATGAGTGAGTTAATAGAATGTCAATCAACTAACCATATGTCTGAACTCAATACATCAAACAACAACCTTGTTAGCGATTAGGCTTTAACAGATTGGTAACCGCACATTGGGCATGAATGCACCTAAACAGTTAACCTTCTCTATTATGTATTTGATCGGTTGCATGCGTCATCCCGGCCTTTTCTTACTTTTAATTGCAAACTTCCCCCTTTTTCTTTCTTTTTCTTTTCCTTCCTTTCACTCTTGCCTATGTTCTCTCTTTGTTTTTATTCTCTCTTGATTTCTTACTTTCTCTCTTTTCTTTCTTGTTTTTCCGTTCTTTTTCTTTTCTTTACTCTCTTTTTCTTCTTTTCCTTTTCTCCTTTTCATTTAGTTACGATCGAATCCTATGGAGATTGCCTACGTATCATGACCCCGCATGAATCAGACCAAGCGTAGTTCTTGGAGATAAAAATAATAAAATATTTTTTTTGGAATTTTCAAATTTTTCATCATAAGACTCGGAAATAGACTTAAACAAAAACTAACAGACTCTGATGAAAGACTCAAAAAACAAACAACCCACATACTCTAATAAAAGAAATACAGACTCTAAGACAAACTGGCAGACTTTAACGGAAAGAAAATACAGACTCAAGAAATCACGAATACATCAGTGCCTCAATTGCCCCCGGGACCCGCGGGGCATAATTCGGCCTCGCCGCGGGCCGACTCGCTAAATCCCCTTGGAGGTGGTAGAGATCTTCCATTACCCGGCGAACAAAAATCATCACGGTAGCGAAAAACATAGATCTAGTCATATCCTCACAGCTACTACACTTCATCGCGATGTAGTTGGCGACCCTTTTGACTCGCTCTCTTATGACGCCCTTCTCTTGCAGCAAACGCCCAATCTGTTCGGTTCTGGCTTCCAAAGTTTGTTTGGCTACCTGGTTTTGCTCTTGGAGTTGTTGCAAGTCTCTTTCTAGCCGTGCCATTGCCGTATAACACTGTTCCCTTTCAGCCTTGAAGTCTTTTGCCTGTATGATTATTTTATTCTCCGTGGTGATGACCCTTTTCTTTAGTCCTGCGACCTCATTATCGTACTTTTCTTTCAACTGCTTAACCAGGTGCGCTCGTTCATCTGCGTTTTTAGCCAATTGCTTTCGAGCCCTGGCTAGTTCACTTTCTGCTTTGTTCAAATCAAAACTGTAGTCATTCACTTTCTGCCTCAGGTTATTTATGAACTTTTCATCTTTGGCATTTCGGGCGGGGTTTTCTGCTGCTATTTTCATTTTCTGAATTTGGGCTCGAAGGGCCTCATTTTCTTTGGCTAACCTTTTCTTTTCTCCTTCGTCCGCCGCGACTTGCAAGTCACTCTCGAATTGAAGCTTTCTGACTTGCTTTTCCAATTTTCCTATTGTGGCCCTGTACTCATTCTCCTTAGCCAACCAAGCCCACTGTTCTTGTGACGCCTCAACGAATTCCTGAATGTGAGGCTTTTTGGTTGGTCTTTCTGGTTCGGCCCTTGCAGTGTTCTTCTTTCTATACCATGCAAGATAGGCGGGTGAGACCTTGCCTCTAGATAGATCACGCACTCGAGTGTTCACCGTCAAATACTGGCATTCATTCCAAATAGAACGAACTGTTTCTTCATGAAATTGGCCGTCGGAACTAACCTCGACCGCATAAATGCTGAGATCTTCATCTGGGTGCATCACCTGACACATTCCCAGCTGTCTCATCACCCGGTAAGGAGCGTACGGCTGGATACCTCGCAGACCATTAGGAGAAAGTAAGGACCAGTGGCGGGCATATACACAATTTCTTCAACAGGAAGCCAACCCAATGTCCATTCTATTTGTCCCGCAGTGATGGAACGAAGGCAGGATACCCAATCTCCAAACCCTCTGGCAGCTTGAACCCTGAAGTCCTTGTGTCAAACTCTTCAATGCAACCTTTCTTTGTAGATCCATAACTCATATACTGAGGGCGATGACACAGGTGCTCGATCATCCACATTTGTAATAGCAAATTGCATCCCTCGAAGAAATCTGCCCCAGCTTTACAAGCTGTGATAGCTCGGTATATCTCAGACACTATCATAGGGGCAAGAATTCTCTTGGCGTTGGTGATCAGGACCTTGACGACTCCAGCCACCCGCAAATCGATATTCCCGTATTTTCGGGGGAACACCACAAGTCCTAGGAAAGCTACCATGAAGGCGAAACGCTTATGCTCATCCCATTTTGTTCGGTTTCCTCTGCTACAAACCCCGCTTGCCGGATCATTGAACCCTCCTACATGCCCGTACCTCTAATATATAAAACGTAGAGTAGAAAAACCATCCTCCAACTCGGAATACGGGACTCCCTTGCTTATCTATAGCAATCCATGAACTTGTGAGAGTTAACGGCTCTTGGAGCGATCAGGTACTTATGCCTCAGCCCTTCAGTACTTCCCATATAACCTGCTATTTCTTCTAAGGTTGGGGTGAGTTCAAAATTCAAAAAGTGAAATACGCTATGGGCCGGGTTCCAAAACGTAACCAAAGCCTTTATGATGTCTCCTCTAGGTCTGATTTTCAACAACCCGGTGAGACCTCCCAAATGTAGATTGACTTTATCTTGCTCCGATTTTCCCAGATCCTCCCACCACATATGCAACTCCAAAGGGATCTTGTTCATGACTGTTATCGGCAAATTTGGACTCGTGCTCATTCTGCACATTTATTAGGGTGATTAAGCAAAAATTAGGACTCATTTGACTCAAAGACAAAATTGACACTTTTTTTTCTCTCTTTTTTTATTTAAAAACAAAATCCGGTTTTGCAAGTACGACCTTTCAGCACCTCGGAGACGAAGATTTTAAGGCTGTGTTGGCTAACCGGCGAAAACCTTGAAAAATGACCACAGGTGGCTGTTCTTGCAAAAGCAGCCTTCCGGCACCCTTTTAGAGACATTCGGCTATTTTTGACAAGAATGGCATCACCCTAATTATTTTCAAATAAAAGTAAATTTTTTGTTCTTTTGGGCTATTTTTGCTTAAAAGGAAGTTGGACCCGATGGGGGTTGCCTACGTATCCCACACCCTGTGAGAATCAAACTGGCGTAGTTCGGGCAAATAAAACGAACTATTTTCGAAAACAAAACTCCTTTCTCATTTTTCAATTCGTTTTCTCTCTCTCTTTTTTCAAAAATTCGGCAGAGTTTCAGTGCTATTTGGACACTGTTTTTTTCTTTAAACAGGTGGTTCACTCCCTTAACCCTCTATATTGCTATTTCTTTCCCAAATTCTCCCCTTTCATTCCAAAGCCGGTCAACATGCAAATCCGAAGCAAATAAATGCGCAAGTAGCAAGTAAGATGCATCAGGATGATCTTTTTATTTCGGGTGCACCTGTCCTAGATAGACCCAACCCCTGTGTTGAGTCTCCAAAGTCAAAATGCACATGATGAAAACAAACGTTCCTACTAGGGATCCGGCATGAGGTATTGTTATACTAGGTTAAAAATCCTGGGTTTATTTGTTCTAGACCTGGCTTACCCGAGCGGACAACTCGAGCCGAGGGGGGCTGCGCACCGGTAACCAAAAGATCATCCGGCTTTGCAACTTGTCCGAACCTCGTTCTATTTGGGATTTGACACTAACAGAAAGAAGTCACGACCAGCGTGCACTCCTCAGGAGGGAGAAGAAAGGGGTTTCGTAGCAATTTATATATACAGTTCATATAATATCAAAGCGGTAAAAAGCAACAATTAGCACATCAGGCCCAAACACGTAATAAAATCAGATAATAAATAAAGCCAAATAATAACAATTATTCTAAGGTCGAATTCTGAACCCTGAACTAGAGATTCTGGGTTCGATCCCCAGCAGAGTTGCTAGAGCTGTCACACTTCCTTTTTTCACCACACCCCCGGAAGGGTATAAAGGAGTTTTTCCAATTAAAGGACAATCGAAACGAGATTTATTATTAAAAAAAAAAGTCGCCACTTGGGAGATCTATGGTGTCCTAAGTCACCGGTTCCAATCCCGAATCGAGGAAAACAATTGACTCTGTTTAACAGTCCGCGAACCAGAAATTCGGGTAAGGAATTATGTTAACCCGGGAGAAGGTGTAGGCATTCCCGAGTTTCGTGGTTCTAGCACTGTCGCTCAACTGTTATACTCAGCTTAATTATCTGATTTTAGACAATTATGAACCTATATGCAAATTTTAACTTTAACCGCTTTTATTTATTTTTTAAAGAAAATTGCAACGTTATTAAAACACGTTTCGAACCACGTCACATAAATGCACCTGTGGTTTTGACATATTTTAATATTGTTGAGATTTGGATTTGGGTCACATAAATGCACACCCGAGTTTAGGAAGGTAAATTATTAAATGGCGCGCCTAAAGTAAACTACAAATGTTCATGGTTTAATTTATTTCAGCGCATCCCTTGGATTAACAAGCAATTTCATGTTTTCCCTCTATCAGCACAAACCCCATATGGATTTAATATAGGGACTGGCAGTCAAGCAATTTTGGGAACCAAACAATTTGATAGCAGCAAACTCAAACATGGACAAAAATACAAAATGAAAGGCTAAACGTGGCCTTGACCCTTCAACTAGCTTGAGACAACTAAGGGAATAAGAAATTCAAAGAAATTGAAGGAAAATTGCCAAAACTTGAAACGATCGAACTGGTAAAAGGTCAACGAGGACTAAGAATATCCAACAGAATGTGTAAGCAAGCTTCAAAGACATCCTAGAGAAGCTATAGTAACAATTGAAACCCAAAATCATTTCAGCCAGAGAATATCACCCATGAAGAACAGTTGGACCTCGCGTAGAATTACTCCAAAGCTAAAGGATTTTCTATCACCAGATCTTTTTAAAAATAAATGAAAAACAGAGGAAGTTATACCGGAACACTGCATATTTCAACACAATTCATTGCTCGAATCAATTGTTCTTAGCAGCACGACAGAACAGAGTTCTTGTAGCTGTAACAATGCAGATACATTTTCGAACAAGAAAAGGAGGATAGAGCAAATTTGTACATATACAAGCAGCGAAACAGTTTAGTTTCAACACCATTTTAAACCAAGATCTAATAAGAATGAATCGTCAAGTGGCGTACCAAATTAACAAATTGTTGCAAGCAACAGAGGATCCTACTGCCTGTGTGATTTAACATGAAGAAGCCAAGACAACCTAACATGGGCTAACTCACTAAGACATAAACCAATGTAGATTAGTGTCAGATTTTAAAATCAAACAGAACATGATACTACATGGATCACTGAGATTCAATCCAGACATTATTGTTATCCTAGGAATACAAGAAGAATTACCAGGACTGAATTTTAGGATTTAAATAGCATATTTCTAGTACAGCAGTCTACAGAACTATTAATTAACCCCCTGAACTTTACGGCTCAAACAAGGCACAGCGGAAGGAACATACAAGGACTAGATGAACCCTTAAGTCAATAACTCCATCACAGTTTTCTTGATTTCAAATGTTAAACAGGAACAAGAATCAGGTCAAACTTTCATGTTCTAATGCCATAACAGAAGTAGGAAAAATGATACGACTCGCGAATATACGGACATTCCTTCGACAAGAGAGCAATCCATGAACATAGACCAATGAATCAGAATCACAGCACACTATTAACACGAGCACAGATTATATTTCAATACTTGAAACCTTGAATTTTCATGAATAATCACAAAACTTCCCTTTTGTTTTCTCAAAAGAAAAAAAAACAATCTGAACTTAGTTTCATTTCAGAAATGTCCAGTTACAGAACATCGGAGAAAATCGACATAACTCAACAGACTTTACCAAAAAAAAAATCTCAGCTAGTCACAAATCGATAAGAAACTAAATTCGAACTCACTGATAACGCTCAAATGATAGCAACAATGGAGTACAAACTCAGAAATTCCATAGCTCAAGAACAGCTGAGAAAACAGAGTTACATGGGAGAAAAATAAAAATCAAATCTGAAGTTGCAACCTTCTTTTAATAATTATAGCTTTAATAATATGCCTTTTGCCTCCGAGTCCTAGCGAGGTTCAGCGGCAAATCAGCAGGACGACAGTAGAAAACCAAGCTTGAACTTCAATTTGTATCTCTTTGGAACTCAAATCTGGATCCGAAAAATTAAAAAAAAAGTGTATGCTTCTCTTAACCTTTGAAAGAACTCTTAAACGAAGGAAAAAAGAATCAGAGAACAGAAACCAGAAGTTAAAGAAAACCCTTCAACTTTTCTCTCCAAAATTTTTTACCAGCATCCCCCTCTCAAAATCGTATCCTGTTCCTTTTTGAGAACGAACCCTTTGATGAATGTGGGGCTCGGATTTAGTGAAATCAATCCAACGCCTCACACTCATCCAGCGAATCCTCGTCCAAAACCTTCCAATCGTTAGATAAATCCAAATTCGAGCGAGTGAGAGGAAAGGGGAATCTTGGCGTTAGAAACTGTTAGAATGGCAAGAGGAGAGATGGAAGGTCGCGTGGGTTAGGGATTTGGGATCACTCGCCATGGATTTGGCGAGTTGAAACGCGGCTTTGTGAAGGAGACGATGAGCAGTGCGCGTCTTTGGGGATTTAGGGATTTTTGGGTCTCTGTACAACTGAATGCATATTTGTTTGAGATGGGTCGGGTTTGGGAACGATTTTTGGCCGGGTTTACACGGGTTTGGGAAGGGGAAATGTTTGGGCTGGGTGGAAAAGTTGAAGAGTGGCCCAACTAATTCCTCCTCTCATTAAATTCCTTTTGTTTTCTCTCTTTTTCTCTTCTTTTTTTTTTCAAAATTAACTTAATTCCTAAATTCATCCTTAGAACCTAATTAACTTAAATAAAACATTAATTAAAACTAAATGATAATTAACACAATTAATTAAAATAAATAAATTAATTAATTAATTAAAAGAAAAACTACTCAAAATCAAAAGTTGAAATTAAAAGTGCAAATTAAACTATCTTTGTGATTTTTCTTTTTTATAAAATAACCTAATTACTTAATTAATCCTAAAATGCTAAATTAAATCCTAAATGCAAATGCTCATATTTTGTATTTTTCATTAATTAAATAAAATAAACATGCGCAGACAAATGCAAACAATAACAAAATACTACGAAAATCCACGAAATTGCAAACACTGAAAAAAATTATTTTGTGTTGAATTTATGGGAGTAATTCATATAGGGCAAAAATCACGTGCTCACAGCTTTCATGTTAATCTTCGCATCATCTATTGTTAAGTTGGTATGAATGTTATGTCAAGCACGTTAGTATTTTCTGCGTTTTAATCCGGAGTTGCAGTGTATTTTTGCTTAGGCTCGTAGGAGCATCAGTTAAAAAAAATGCGATTCATTCTTGCCTGTTCAATCAAAAGGTTTTCGTGGCACTCTATATATTTTCACATGTTTCATCCAATCAGTTAAACGTCTCTTTTGGAGATTATCCTTTACTTCCCTTATCAGTTAGGTTTTCTTTTATAAATAAATTTGAAGTTGCAACTTAATGGCCGTAGATTACATTCACCTTTTGTCACTCACACGTGTCTTGAAACAAGTTAGCTAAACCATATATTCTTTCTATAATAATTTTATATTTATAAATTATGGCCTCATAACAATCTCAAATATTGCAAAAATAATAATAACCGAAATGTCTGAATATTCTAGAAAAGCTTTAGACACACTTTAAATATTAGTCCATGTATTTATACTAAATCTTAGATTGATATTTTTAAATAATAAAAGGAACATATGTGTATTCCCGCGTCTCGATACCTTTACATTTAAAATAATTATATTTTAACTATGTATAAATTCCGTACCTTGATTTAACATCTAACTTCAAAGGAATACCTTGTGTCCGTACCACATTTACGTCAAAATAATTAATAAAATATAATAAATTAAGTGAAGTGGTAATAGACAAGCCATAACCAATAAAATACAAGAATAGCCAAGAATTGATTTAAGCCGGACATGAGTTAATAAAGCGACCATGCTAGAACTAGAGGACTCGAGAGGTGCCTCATACCTTCTGCTTGATCAACAGAATTTCTTACTCAGTCTTTTATTTTCGTAGACCATAAATAAGGAGTCAAACCTTCCGTTTGATAAGGGATTAAAATAACACTCTGTTTGGATCATTGTTCCTCATCGTTTTATAATATATTGTATTGTATCGTACCGTATTGTATCGTATCATTTTATTAATACAATGTTTGGATAACTTGTATTGTTTATTATTCTTAAATAATATTTTGTTATTTGGTTTGACTGTATCGTACTGTACTGTAACTGATAAGTTTACTAAAATACCTTCAATTGTTTAAATATTAAATTTATCAAAAATTGCATAAAAAATAATTTAAAAAATAAAACAGAAGAAGGCAAAACGCCTTAAGAAAGCAGAACAAAGGAGCGAGACAGAAGGAGGCAAAATAACGGAGCACAGCTAATTAGAATTGAGTTAAAAGCAAATTAGGAGAAACAATAAAACATAAGGCGGCAAAACACCTTTAACGTTGGCTGTAGAAGTTCTGGAAAAAGATAAAGTAGGTCATAGGTTGGAGATTTGGAGTTAAAATAGCAATAAAAAAAACTAAAGGGTAAAATAGAATTGTGGAGTAATAAGTTAGGGCATAATTGGAAAGAAAAATAGAAAATAATCCCACCACACCAAATCGGTTGTTTCAAAAAAGGGGCTTTTCATTGTTCCGGAACAATGGATTTAACAATACAATACAACCAATTTTAATAAAACAATTAAAACAAACATTATTTTGGGATAATAATAAAATACGATACAATGAGGAACAATCATCCAAACAAGCTATAAAATGTGACTTGGAACACAAAAACTCAATTTCAAGTGGCGACTCTAAATAATAAATAAACCATTTTCAAAACATCACTTTAATTTGAAATATTCTTCAAACTTAACCTTATAATAGGGTCGCGAGAAAAAAGAGGTGTGGCAAATGGTAGTGTCAAAAATTAGTTACCACAGATGGTGAAAATACGGGACTCTAAACGACCCTTTAGTGTTGCTTTTTAACGTCTAAAATTAGATGGAAAATTAAGTTTTGTTTACACTAAAGGTGCTACATCCTTGTAGCGCCTTCAGGTTCAGTGAAAAAATTAGAAATAATTACAAGAAAATACACATGACTTCACACCAAAATAAAAAATAGTTCATATTTTTAAGTTTTATCTGGTCTAGCCAATATTGCACATATTTTGAAAACATTAGCTCTTGCAAATTCAAAATCGATGTTCTTACAACCATTGCTTCTAAAAGTTATGGAGTTAAATCTGTTTTCTCACAACCATTGCTTTCACTCTCTCTTCTTCTCACATCTTTTACATATTCTTCAAGGGGACATCCGTCGTTACTGCTTCTCCCCCTATGTCACCTGGTTGCAATGTAAAAAAATTGAAGAGTAGGAGTCCACCATTGAAGGCCATCAAAGCTTTGCTTTCGAAAATAGGACTTTTTTATTTTGTTAGTTGTTTGGATTGGGTGTTGTTCTAATTGATTGAAAATATCAAAAGGAGTTCAAAATTTAAATTTGAAGTGATTTGGAGTAGATTTGAGCAAGATTTGAGTTAAATTTCAGAAAAGACGCAAGGAAGAAGACGAAGTCAGTTTTTTGTTTAATTATGTATAATCTTGTATAATAGTGTATATGAGAGTATAAACACATCGTATACACTATTATACACTTTTATACACCTTTATGCAAGGGTCTGTAGAAGAACTTCTTCCACGATTTTCAGTTGCAATTCTTATTCAAACCTAATCCAAATACTCATTAAATGACTTCAAATTTTATATACAATATCCGTATATTATTTCTAACAAGTCTATATAATACATACTCCAAATTTCTCACAAAATCAAATTCGAAATTCTTGTTAAAAATCTAATTTTTACCACCCAAATGGATTTTGTTTGTTGAACTAATATTTGAGTCACAGTTACTGAATCGAAAATTAAAGTAAAAGTTTCAACAATCATTTTTTAAAAATTAAATAGTAATTTTGAGAATGTATTGGAGTTGGATGTTGAATCTTAACCTATTATTTTTGGGCTAGTTGGTTGTAAATTAAAATATGGACTATAAAATTGAAAAATAGGGAGCCTAGTTGTTCTTATGTGAAATTTTTACAAAATATTATACTAAAGGCGTGTGGCAATGTTCGAGCCTTTAAACCTGCTAGTGTTTTGAAAAGATTCAGAGGACAGGTTTTTTATTATACTGAAGGGAGTCCGGAACCGAAATGTGGTTCTTTTAGACTCAAAACACTTTTTTGAGTGTAAAAAAAATTTACATTTTTATGTAAAACGTGATTATGAACCGCGTTTTTACCTTAACGGCCGTTTGGGATGTTAAGGCAAAACGCGGTTAAGGTAAAACACAGTTCATAACCGCATTTTATATAAAACGCTTTAGCATACCGCGTTTTACCTTTAGGTGATATGATAACTATATAAAACGCGGTTTATTACTGCGTTTTATATAAAACGCGTTAATTAACCATGTTTTATGTATTTTGTGGGCCCACCAATAACTCTTCTACGTTTAACTGACATAACAATAATTCAAATATGTAAAACGCCCTTTTAAACCGCGTTTTACTTCCAAAAATTTGACCCCCCCCCCCTCCCCGGATTGGGCATTGCCTTATTTAAAGGCGTTAAGGGTTTTGAGAAAAATCATTCAGAAATAGTCCAACTTCGTAATAAATATTTCTTGTTGTTAAATTCTCAAACGTTTTTCATAATGTCTGAAGAGCGAAAAGTAAGGGTTTCATTATATTGGGGGGTGAGGTTGTAGTGGCGAATAACTCAATGAGCTATAGTTTATCTCCACAGAGTCATGTTAACATACAATGGAGTACGATAGACTAGTATCGTTGTTATGCAATAAAATGAGGTTAAGCAATCGTTCAGTGAATTTTAAAATAACCGGAAGATATCTGTATTCTGTGACTCCGCAAGGGGTTGCTTGTTACGCTGAGTTTAACATAGAGGATGATGAAACTCCAAGAGATTTTTTGGGTACTCCGGATGAATACCGGAAACTTATTTTGATAAAAATGTTGGAAATGTACGTGAAGCATGAAGACGTTCGCAATAATAATGTTGCGCAGATCAGTGATAACCCTCAATCATCGGGTGGTTATTCTGGAGCAGTTGCAGCCCAACAGGATCCGGCTGAAAGAGTTTGGCCGAATCTAAACTTATCTCCACGGGCGAACGAGGACCGATGAAATAATTTCTCTCCTACTTTACATAATCTACAAGATGACTGGTAAACTTTAATTTTCCTTTGTGTTACGATGTTTATTTTTTGTTGTATTTAATTTGTATTAACACTCATATATTCCATAGGGGGTACTGTCCAAATATGAATTTTACAAGCTATGACCCCACGCCCAGTCGGAATATACGTAGTTTTGGTATGTTGGATCATGGTGGTCTATCCGGGAGTCATCAGCAACAGGATAATGTCCATCATGGAATGTCAACACATTACGACTTGTAAGTGAAGTGATACGGCTATATGTAAAGTATTTATCAATTTGAGCAGCTTATCATTTTGTTGTTTGTGCAGTGAAAACGAGCAACTTGATGGTCCTGACCTCACTTAGTTTCTCGTAGACGTATTTACTCGGGATTTGGTAGATGTGCAGAGTCTGGAAGATAATAGTGATTATGACAACAATGCCGATGAGTCTAGAGATGACACACCCTTCCCTAACGAGGGTGATGATGGGGAGGAAGTGAATGTCGAACCTGAGCTGACGAGGGAGCATGCTCCACCTCCACCAAGAGTGTACGAGTCCCAAGTGCCATTTCATTCAAGGCATATTCCCTACCTTGATAATTTGCCAAGTATGCCGGATGTGGATGCCCTCACAAGGGATCTTGATGAAATTCGGTCAGCAATATGGGATGAGCCTAGACCAACGGTGTTGGCAAAGGCATATTTTTCCCGATAAAGCTCGCCTATCCAAGGCTTGTAAAATGTACAATGTAAGAGAGTATCGTGAGATGATGGTATGTGAGTCATGTTCGGATGTATGAAAGGTTGTTTGCCGTAGATGGTTTACGAGTTGTCAACTGCGTGCGAGCAAGAAGGAAACAGGGTTGTGGAAAGTGGATAAATATATTAGCACCCTCAATTATGAAATGGACACATTCAATGGGAATCACTTCAACTTAGATGTTAACTTGATTTCTCTTCAACTGATTCCACACTTGGAAGCGTCCATTAGGTACAAGATCAAAGAGTGTATTACATCCATCCACCAGGAATATGGGTGTACTATTACCAAAATAAAGGCATATCTCGGGTGCAAACATGCATATGAAATTGTTTATGGTGATTGGGATAAGTCATTTGCATCTCTACCCTGACTACAAGTGTGTCAGAGTCTTTCAACGGGTTATTGAAGTCTGCACGTGGATTGCCTGTCACTGCCATGGTCCGGATGACATTCAAACAGATGGCGGAGAGGTTTGTTGAAAGGCATAGATGTGCATCAGAATTGATGGAGAAGGGTGTTGAATTTATGCCAATACCGATGAAAAGATTTGAGAAATACAAGAGGTGAGCACATTGGCATTCATATTTACAGTATGATCACGACCGGGGTGTTTTTGAAGTTTGCACTACTATCCATCAACACCGGGGGAATAATATACACACCATAAATGAAGCCAGCAAGTTGTGTTCATGTGGGAAATGGACCATCTACCATATGCCGTGCTCACATGCCATGAAGTACTTTCAACAAACAGGTTTAGGGCCAACCAACTATGTCGATAGGCAATACAGTGTTGCTGCATACTTAAACACATATAGTGGGAAATTATAGTTGTTGCGCATTATTGGCCGCCGGAATCATTTAAAATACTGTGTAACAAGGACTATTTGCGCAAACTACAAATACAAAAGAGAACGTGTATACGAAACCAAATGGATGTTGGTGATATCGTTTATGCACGTAAATGTGGCATATGCTCGCAAATAGTACATAAAATGTCCTTCAGCTGGTTCGGGTGGCGGTGGTAATCCAGTTCCTGGTGCAAGTTCGTCTAATGTACCCAACTATCAAGGATATACCTAGTGTTTTGCTTTCGTAATATTTTTTGTAATAAGTGTCTGTACTTGTTTATGTTGCAAGATGTATCAAATAAAATTATGTTTTCACAACCTTATTACATCTTATTGATATTTAAGATTTTTCAGTTGAGTAAATTAATGAATTTCTCCCTCCTGTTCATGTAATCAAAAAAAGTATTATATTAAAAAACGGATAAATTTTACGTTCACTTTCGAGTTTCACTGTAAAATTATTAGAAAATTACATTGTCAGAGGAGGAAGATGTTTGATAAATAAGTGAATATATATAGCGCGGTTAAATACTGCATTTTGTGTGTTGTCTTGTCTATCTGAAAAGCTGCCCGACTGCGAAAAAGCCGTTTCATTTCAGAAAAAATATTTAACACGCCATATATAGCGCAGTAAAATACTACGTTTTGTGTGAATATATATAGCGTGGTTGAATACTATATTTTTTGTATTGTCTTGTCGTTCTGAAAAGCTGCACGACTGTGAAAAAGTTTTTTTGTATCAGAAAGAATCTTTAACACGCCAAGTATAGCGCGGTTAAATACTACATTTTGCATGAATATATATAGCGCATTTAAATATTACGTTTTGTGTGTTGCTTTGCCTAGAAATAACGGGCGCTTTCTAGTTATTTTATGCGCTTAACAATAACCAATAGCAAAACTTTCCGTAAAAGCAAGGTGTTTTTTTACGCTTTTGCCAATGTTTGAACGCCTTTATGTACTACGGTGTGAGTGCGGCAAAAAATGCATCTTGAAAGACTGTTAGGATGATGGTGAAGTTGGACACCGCTATTGGATGTGTGTGAACAAGTTTTATAGGGTTCCCAATGAATCTTTTTGCAATTTTGAGGTATGCATTGATGAACCCTGTCACCAGGAATGCTACAAACAATCTTTGCAGTTTTTTCATGATTTGACCAAAAAATAGTGTGAATATGAATGAGAATACAAACGAGAAGTTGCGGAGTTAAAGGAGAAACTCAAAGTGGTGGAAGAAGAAGAAAATAAGCCGAAAGAAAAATTTAAGTGGTTGGAGCAGAGAATACTAGGCGGTGGTGACTAATGTATGACATGTATGTGTTGAGTGTAGTACTTTATCTTTATTTTTCTGTGTCATGTGTTTTCATTAATTGTACTGCATTTAAATTATGTTAAGTTTCTATGTTTGTGTTGTCGTATTAAAATAAAGAAGAAATAGGGAAATTAAAACATAATGCGCATATTATGTAAGCATAAAAAATTGTTGTTATTATTTACATAATGTACATAAAAAAGACAAAAAAGAAAATCAATGTGTCTCACAGCCTGTGTGCTTCAATGCAGCCGCTAGCCTGAGGCGCATCCCTTCCTGCCCAGATATACTATCAGGATCATCCTTATCATGTCGCCTCTTTATATGAGAATGCGCTGCAGCATGATCGTCGGTTAGGCTGGCAGGATTGGTAGAAAGGATTGTCAGTCCATCAGCAACCTACAAAACAATAAGTCAGCTTAGTATATGAAAATATATATTAGTAATGTACGTGTTAAGTAAAAAAGAATTCTTACCATGGTCTCGTCGGGCTCCTGAATATAAGCATCCGTGGGGTTATGCTAAGCATCGCACAAAGTATCCTCCATGACGGGCTGGGATGAAGCCTTAATAAGAAAATTATAAGGTTATTTATGGCGAATTAATGAGATAAAAACAAATTTAAATTTAATAGTAATACAAACATACTTGCTCCTATGAAAGATCCAAAGCACCCGCCAACGATGAGCCAAAACTCAGCCGGTACCCACCATCCACATCTCGGGTCGGCTGATCCTCAGTAGCAGTCGATGGACCTGAAAATAACTGCTCCCAATCTCCGGTAATGATCGTGCCCATGATCAACAATGGATCTTACGGGGGTGCGATGCTGGCAACGCCAGTTGAAGGCTGTACGACAGCATGCTGCTGGGATGCTCGTCTGGCTGAGGGAGGTAACCCGGTAGATCAGCTCCAACATCCTCATCAGGTGGCTCAACAGGTGCCTCAACACCCCTTGCTTGGGACCACCTCCTCGCCAGCCCCACAACCCCGTGGGGCACCCCTTCCTTCGTGGGACAGCCCTGCCTCGTGCACGTCCCCTCGAGCGTGGAACATGACTATCCGATGGTAGTTCTCTAGCACCATATAAGTAGGGACGTGCTCTAAGCGCTCGTCCTCTCTGGCTCACTGCAGTGTCCGAGCAGCCAGCTTTGTAACATGTCGGTCATACTCCTGCAAAGCGACCATAGGATCGCCGGCATGATGCTGCATCTTCAGTCCCAACTGGTGGGCAAATAGACCAATAGCATGCACAACATGTAAAATATAAATTACGAACGCTATATCACAGTTATAAGTAAGAATATCAAATAACATACCAGTGCCTCGTGCCTCCCAGCGTATGTAACGTACCAACTGCTAGCTCGGTGAATGGGGTTCTCGACGAAAAGTTGGGTAACACCGCAATACCAGGGCATATAATCATGCTCAGTATCCTCCCAGGTCGGTGGAGGGGGGGAGGAATCAACTCTAATCGATGGTCCCATGTAAATATCTGATCCTGTAGCCATGCCAAATATGTGTCGTCCACCCTGGTACGATCATCCCGCTGGTAATGTATGACCTCCCAAGTGGGCACTGTCGGTACGATTTGTGGCCTGCCAAACTGGCGAAGTACCCTCTCGGTGGCATGATGCTCCACAATATCAAGGCATAACAAAGGAACAGAAGATCCCCACATATCACGGTCGGCCGATCAACAATCGGGCAAGGCAACTATTGGTTCGTCGCTGTATGGCGTCCAAATAAACTATTAAGAAAGAACACAAATGTCAGTAGTCAATGACAAGTAAACTTAGATATACATGTACCTGTACGCCATCCATCAAATCCAATATATCGCTGCACAAGGAGAGATTATGCTGAGCCTCGTACTCGCGTGTATGTCCCCACCGGAGTACCCACGTCCTAGCTAGAGGGAGAAACTCTGGTGGTAAATCTGGATCTAATGGTGGTAGAGGTGGCTACAACTATAGAAACCGCTCCCAGACCCAAACCTAATATAAAAGGTTGACGTAAAAGTTAAGATATACTTTTACTAGGTATGTTAAAATGAATAGAGTATTCTGTCACACTCCAAGTTCGTCCTCCGTGAACTGTCGGGACAGCACCTAGTCTCTACGACTAGGTAAGCCTAACAAAGTGCAGAAAAGAAATCAACAGAATAAAACTAGCCAAAACTGTAGAAAAATATCAAAATGAAGCATTTAAGATATCGCTTGGCAGATACAATACAACTCTCAAACTGGAACTACATTTCCCAAAACCTGGAATCTCATGAAATTACAAGCTATTGGAATGTCTACAATTATCTAACTCCAGAATGTCTAAACAAAAGTAAGTACAGAAGGGCTAATACTTTAAGAGAGGATAGAAAGGGACTCTTCGGTCTGCGGACGAGGCAGATATACCTCGAAGTCTCTGGAAAATCGCCTTGCCTCAAGGGTAGTAAGGCTGAGTCGAAGTACCTGGATCTGCACATGAAAAACATGCGTAGAAAGGGCATGAATACACAACAGCGATACTTAGTAAGTGACAAGCCTAACCTCGGTCGGGTAGTGACGAGGAAAGTCAGGGACCTACTGAGGTTAAATGAACTACAAGGTAAAACTGTATAGAATAAGACAGCATAATTAAGTGCAATAGTAAGAAGTAACACAGGAGAGAAAGAACAACAAAGTTACCACAGTGACAAATAATCACAGAAGGAATACAGCTCAACATAGAGATAACAATTGGGGATCTCCAAGATATCGTCTTGTAGTCCCAAATATAAATATCTAGTGGATCTCTCGGGTGTCGTCCCATAGTCCAACTCATAGTGCGCAGGGATCTCCCGAAATACCGATCCGTAGTCCCAAATGTAAATACTCTGTAGTGGGGGAATCTACCGGGTGCAGTCTCATAGTTCCAATATAAAAGTGCAGGGACATCTCCCAGAATACCGATCCGTAGTCCCAAATTAAACATGCAGGGGGATCTCCCGGGATACCGTCCCGTAGTCCCAAAGTAAACACACAGCAACAACACAAAGAATACACAATTCAATTCAAATTCCATACCAAGGTAAAACAGGTATTTCTAGCCTAGCATGCTGCACATGATTCAAATAAGGCAGTTTGAGCAAGTAAAGCAATTAAGTCAATTAGACATGCTTCCCTAAGCTAACAACAGGCTTAAATTACTAGTATAAACAAGAAAGGAAACACGATTATAGTTACTTAATGAAAATTGGATTTTCTATAATTAGCACAAGTACATACTCGTCACCTCACGTACAAGGCATTTCAATATCAATAATACCAAATCCTAAGGGGAGTTTCCCCCACACAAGGTTAGACAAGCCACTTACCTCGAACCGGCTCAAAATCAACCTGAAACCATGCTCTTGCCACGAGTACTCGACTCCAAAAGGCCCAAATCTATTTACATCAATTGCATAATGTAAATATAACTTCAAGTAACTGATTCCGCTAATTAATTCTAAGCTAATGCGTGAAATTAGGAAAAATAACCAAAACGTCCCTCGGTCCCACATCTTGGAATCGGGTAAAATTTACAAATTCAGAATCCTCATACTCTCACGAGTTCATTTATACCAAAATTATTCCAATCCGACATCAAAATCTAGATCAAAACCCCACAATTAGGCCTAAGAACTTTTCTCCACTTTCCCTCAATTTTCATCCCAAATCCGAAATAAAATGACAAAACTAAGATTAGATTATAGGAATACAACTAGAAAGGGATTAGGAATCGTTACTCACTGATTTTCTCTTTAAAATCCTCCCAAAATTGCCCTCTATCAAGTTCCAAATCAATTTTCTAACTTTTGATTTCAAACCCTCGAAATGTCTTATTTTTGCCCAGCAAATCCGCTTCTGCGGCTATGGGACCGCACCTACGGTCCCGCTTCTGCGGAAAATAAACTGCACCTGCGATAACTCATTAAAACCCGGACCTCCGCACCTGCGACCAACTTACCGCATCTGTGGTCTCACAGGTGCGAGCAACATTCCGCACCTACGACTTCTGGCTTTCCCTCATCTTGCCACATCTGTGGCTGCCCACACGCTTTTGCGGTTCCGCACCTATGGTCCCCAATCCGCAGGTACGGTTATGACAGCAATTTAGCAGCTTCAGCTGCACACTCTAACTCTCAACTTCCCGTCAACCATCCGGAATCATCCCAAGGTCCCCGGGACCTCAACTAAAAGCACGAACAAGTCATATACCACTATTCAAACTTATACCAATACTCAAAACACCTAAAACAACATCGAAACATTGAATTAACTATGGATTAAAGCTTAAAAACTCCAAAAACTCTCAAATTACGCTTTCGCTCAAAAAGTCTATCAAACCTTGTCCGAATGACCTGAAATTTTGCACACATGTCACGCTCAACACTACGGAGCTACTCCAACTTCCGGAATCCCATTCTGAACCTTAGATCAAAATCTCACTATCGAACCAGAAACTTCAAAAATTCAACTTTCGGCATTTCAAGCCTAAATAAGCTACGGACCTCCAAAGCACAATCTAAACACGCCCCTAAGCCCGAAATCACCCAACGGAGCTAACGGAGCCAACAAAATTTCATTCCGAGGCCGTCTTCACATTGCTCCAACTACGGTCCAAATTCTAAAACTTAAACTCTCATTTAGGGACTAAGTGTCCCAAAACTCTCCGAAACTCCAAATAAATCCTCTCGTCAACTCACAATAGTAGAAACAAACATGGGGAAAGTAGTTAACATGGGATCGAGGCGTTAATTCTTAAAATAATCGGTTGGGTCGTTACATCCTCCTATACTTAAACATTCGTTCGTCCTCGAACGAGCATGGAGACATACATGAAGTAGTGAAAAGATTCGGGTAACGGCTGCGCATATCTTGCTCGGTCTCCCAGGTCGCCTCCTCGACCGGCTGACCCCGCCACTGAACCTTCATTGATGCAATGTTCTTTGACCTCAGCTTTCGAACCTACCTGTCCAATATTGCCACTGGCTCCTCAACATAAGATAGATCTTTGTCCAACTGGATTAAACTGAAATCCAACACGTGCGACGGATCACCGTGAAACTTCCGGAGCATCGAAACATGAAATACCGGATGAACTCCTGCCAAGCTGGGAGGTAAAGCAAGCTCATAAGCAACCTCCCCAACACGCTGCAATATGTCAAAGGGACCAATAAACCTCGGACTCTACTTTTCTTTCTTCCCAAAACTCATAACGCCCTTCATAGGCGAAACCCGAAGCAGAACACGCTCTCCAACCATATAGGAAACATCACGAACCTTTCAGTCTGTGTAACTCTTTTGTCTGGACTGGGCTGTACGAAGTCTATCCTGAATCACCTTAACCTTCTCCAAAGCATCTTGAACCAAGTCTATGCCCAATAATCTAGCCTTACCCGGCTCAAACCAACCCACCAGGGAGCTACAACGCCTACCATATAAAGCCTCATACGGTGCCATTTGAATGCTGGACTAATAGCTATTGTTGTAAGCAAACTCTGCCAATGGCAAGAACTGATCCCAAGACCCTCCAAACTCAATCACACACGCACGGAGCATATCCTCGAGAATATGAATAGTGTGCTCGGACTGTACGTCCGTCTGAGGGTGAAATATTGTACGCAACTCCACCCAAGTACCAAACTCATGCTATACGGCCCTTCAGAACCGTGATGTAAACTAAGTGCCTCTATTTGAAATGAAGGAAACTGGAATACCATGCAGACGAACAATCTCCCAAATATAAAACTCTGCCAACCACTCCAAAGAATAGGTAGTACACACATGAATAAAATGTGCGGACTTGGTCAGCCGATCCACAATCACCCAAATAGCATCGAACTTTTTCAAAGTTCGTGCGAGTTCAACTACAAAGTCCATGGTGATCCGCTCTTACTTCCACTCCGAAATCTCTATCTGTTGAAGCAACGCACCCGGTCTTTAGTGATCATACTTCACTTACTGACAATTGAGGCACTGAGCTACAAACCCAACTATATCTTTCTTCATCCTCCTCTACCAATAGTGCTGCCTCAAATCCTGGTACATCTTCGCGGCACCCGGATGGATGGAATACTGCGAACTATGGGCCTTCTCTAGAATCAACTACCAAAGCCCATCAACATTGGGTATAAAAATCCAACCCTGCATCCTTAATACCCCATCATCACCAATAGTCACATCTTTGGAATCACCTTGCAGAACCTTGTCCTTGAGGACAAGTAAATAGGGGTCATCAAACTGACGCTCCCCGATACGATCGAATAATGAAGACCGAGAAACAATGCAAGCTAGAATCCGACTGGGCTCCGAAAGATCCAACCTCACAAACTAGCTGGCTAAGGCCTGAACATTTATTGCCATAGGCCTCTCTGCTACTGGTAAATAAGCGAAACTCTTTGCCCGACGACTCAAAGTATCAGCCACCACATTGGCCTTGCCCAGGTGATACAAAATAGTGATATCATAGTCCTTCAGCAGATCTAACCACCTCCTCTGACGCAAATTAAGATCCTTCTACTTGAACAGATGTTGCAAACTCCAGTGATCAGTATAAATCTCACAAGGCACACCATACAAATAATGACGTCAGATCTTCAAGGCGTGAACAATGGCAGCTAACTCGAGATCATGGACATGATAATTCTTCTCATGTACTTTCAACTGTCTGGACGCATAGGCAATCACCCTACCATCCTGCATAAATACCGCTCCAAGGCCAATCCTCGAGGCATCACAATAGACAGTATAAGACTCCGAACCTATCGACAATATCAAAACTGAGGATGTAGTCAAAGCTATCTTGAGCTTCTGAAAACTCGCCTCACACTCTTCCGTCCACTGGAACGGAGCACCCTTTTGGGTCAACCTGGTCATAGGTGCTGCAATCGATGAAAACCCCTCAACAAATCGTCGGTAGTAACCCGCCAAGACAAGAAAACTACGGATCTCTGTAGTTGAGGATGGTCTAGGCCAACTCTGCACTGCTTCCACTTTCTTCGGATCCACCTGAATACCCTCACTCAATACTACGTGGCCCAAGAATGCAACAGAATCCAACCAAAACTCAAATTTCAAGAACTTTGCATATAACTTCTTTTCTCTCAAAGTCTGAAGCACTGTCCTCAGGTACTGCTCATGATCTTCCCAACTCCAGGAGTATACCAAAATATCATCAATAAAGACAATGACGAACGAGTCAAGATATGGCCGGAACACACAGTGCATCAAATGCATAAAGGCTGCTGGGGCATTGGTCACCTCAAATGACATAACAAAGAACTCGTTATGACCATACCGAATCTTGAAAGCAGTCTTCGGGATATCTGGCTCCCGAATCTTTAACTAATGGTAACCTGAGCGCAAGTCAATCTTAGAAAACACTCGTGCGCCCTGAAACTGGTCAAACAAATCATCAATACGAGGTAAAGGATAACGGTTCTTCATTGTAACTTTGTTCAACTGGCGATAATCAATGCACATATGCATAGAACCATTTTTTTTCTTCACAAACAAGACAGGAGCACCCCAAGGTGATACACTGGCTCGCAATTCCTGTAACTAATCCTTTAACTCCTTCGACTCAGGAGGGGCCATACGATATAGAAGGATAGAAATGGGTTGAGTGCCTGACAACAGATCAATGCCAAAATCAATATCTCTATCGGGCGGCATGCCCGGAAGGTCAGCTGGAAACACATCCGAAAAATCCAGTACTACTGGACTGAATCAAGTGTAAGGGTATCAATACCGACATCTCTCACATAAGCTAGATACACGTCACACCCCTTCTCAACCATATGCTGAGACTTAAAATGAAATAACTCTATTAGAAGTATGATATAAGGTACCCCTCCACTCTACTTGCGGTACACCTGGCATAGTCAGCGTCATGGTTTCGGCGTGACAATCAAGAATAGCATAATGGGGCGACAACCAGTCCATGCCTAAGATAACATCAAAATCTACCATGCTGAGCAATTATAAATTGGCTCTGGTCTCAAAACTACTAAGAGTAACCACACACGACCGATAAACGTGGTCCACAACAAGAGAATTTCCCACATGAGTAGAAACATAAATGGGGGAACTCAAAGAATCCCAAGATACACCCAAATGCGGGGCAAAATAAGAAGACGCATAAAAATAGGTGGAGCCTGGATTGAATAAAACCGATGCAACTTTATGATAAACCAGGACAATACCTGTAATGATAGAATCGGAGGCGACAGCCTCGGATCCACCTGAATACCCTCACTCGATACCACGTGAACCAACTCTATCCAACTCGATCCACCTGGGCCAACTCTGCACTGCTTTCACTTTCTTCAGATCCACCTGAATACCCTCACTCGATACCACATGGCCCAAGAATGCCACAGAATCCAACCAAAACTCACATTTCGAGAACTTTGCATTTAACTTCTTTTCTCTCAAAGTCTGAAGCACTGTCCTCAGGTATTGCTCATGATCTTCCCAACTCCGGGAGTATACCAAAATATCATCAATAAAGACAATGACGAACGAGTCAAGATATGGCCGGAACACACTGTGCATCAAATGCATAAAGGCTGTTGGGGCATTGGTCACCCCAAATGACATAACAAGGAACTCGTACTGACCATACCAAGTCCTGAAAGTAGTCTTCGGGATATCTGTCTCCCGAATCTTCAACTGATGGTAACCTGAGCGCAAGTCAATCTTAGAAAACACTCGTGCGCCCTGAAGTTGGTCAAACAAATCATCCATACGAGGCAAAGGATAACGGTTCTTCACTGTAACTTTGTTCAACTGGCGATAATCAACATATGCATAGAACCATCCTTTTTCTTCACAAACAAGACAGGAGCACCCCAAGGTGATACACTGGGCCAAATAAAACCCTTATCAATCAATTCATGTAACTGATCCTTCAACTCAGGAGGGGCCATACGATACGGTGGAATAGAAATGGGTTGAGTGCCCGGCAACAGAACAATGCTAAACTTAGTATCTCTATCGGGTGGCATGCCCGGAAGGTCAGCTGGAAACAAATCAGAAATATCACGTACTACTAGACTGAATCAAATGTAGGGGTGTCAATACCGACATCTCTCACATAAGCTAGATACGCATCACACCCCTTCTCAACCATATGCTGGGCCTTAAAAAATGAAATAACTCTATTAGAAGTATGATCTAAGGTACCCCTCCACTCTACTCGCGGTACACCTTGCATAACCAGTATTACGGTTTTGGCGTGACAATCAAGAATAGTACAATGGGGTGACAACCAGTCCATGCCCAAGATAACATCAAAATCTACCATGCTGAGCAATAATAAATCGACTCTGGTCTCAAAACTACTAAGAGTAACCACACACGACCGATAAATGCGGTCCACAATAACAGAATCTCCCACATGAGTAGAAACATAAACGGGGGAGCTCAAAGAATCCAAAGATACAACCAAATGCGGGGCAAAATAAGAAGACATATAAACACAGGTGGAGCCTGGATCAAATAAAACCGATGCATCTTTATGATAAACCAAGACAATACTTGTGATGACAGAATCGGAGGCGACAGTCTCGGTATGGGCAGGAAGGGCATAATATATGGACAGGCCTCCTCCTCTAGGGTGACCTCTACCTCCCCGACCTCCACCTCTAGCTAGCTGAGCAGGTGGGGTAGCAACTGAAGCTATCACCATAGCCTGAGAACTCTACGGGGCACACTGTGGCTGAGAAGTCTGTGGAGGTGCACCCCTCCTAAGTCTGGGGCAATCCCTAACCATATGGCGTGTGTTACCACACTCAAAACAAGCTCTGGGAGGACGTGGCAGCTGTGACTGACTCGGGCCAGGTCTGCTGGACTAACCACTAAAAGTACCCCGTGTAGGAGGCGCACTAGATACTGGAGGTGCATAATAAGGCTCCTGAGGCCTAGGAGGAGCTAGAATACCACTGGCTACTGGAAGAGTGAAATGAACGGGCCGACTCATATAACCCCTACCATGACGAACTGCAGCTGGAGCACGGGCACCAGAATAATGGCCCGACTCTCGAGACCTCTTGGCCTCCCTCTCCTCTCTATCTCTAGCATGCATACACTCTATCCTCCTAGCAATGCTCTCCACCTGCTGATAAGAAATATCCATCTCCACCTCACGAGCCATGCTAGACCTGATGCTGGGAATAAGCCTCTTAATAAACCGGCGAACCCTCTCGCGACCAGTAGAAACAAAGGCTGGGGCATGTCTTTCCATATTAGTGTAACGGACAGCATACTCCGAGACAGTCATAGTACCCTGGTGCAAATGCTCAACCTCTGTGCGCCATGTATCCCTGAGGCTCTGAGGAACATACTCTCTCGGGAACATATCTGAAAACTGAGTCCAAGTCAGGGAAGCTGCCTCATCCAAAATGTCTAACTCATAGGTGCACCATCACTCATAGGCGGTTCCTCGAAGCTGGAAGGTAGTGAAGGAAACCCCGCTCGATCCTGATATACCCATGGTACGGAGAATACGGTGGAACTCATCTAGAAATCTCAGAGCATTATCTGATTGTAGACCACTGAATACGGGAGGCTTGTACTTCTTAAACTTCTCAAGCCTCAACTGCTCATCCTTGGAAGCCGCTGCCTTGTCCTCGAGCTGATATGGGGCTGCAGGCTATGCAGGAATAATCTCTAGGACCTGATCAACATGCACTCACTACTCATGAGTGCGGGCGGTGGAAGTCTGTGCTCCTCCCTCGGCCTGAGATGTAGCTGCAGCAAGGGGAAGCAACCCTGTTTGAGCCAGAGTGGTGTATATGCTCATGAACTATGCAAGAGTCTCCTGGAGAGCTAGAGTATAGTAGCAGTAGGCGTATTAGGTGCCTGGACTCCGGCTGGAACTGCTGGTGGCACCTCGGTGGCAACTCGCGCGGGTGCTCTGGTTGCACCATGTGTGCGCCCTCGGACTCTATCCTGGCCCCGACCTCTAACGGCTCCAGTAGGGAGCGCGAGTGCCTGATCATCTCTGGTATCACGTGTCCTCACCATCTGTGAGAGAATAGAAGAGAGAAGTTTAGAATTGTGATATCAAAATCTCGCACGATAAGGAAATCAAATGAAGTGGAATTTTCCTAATAGTTACATAGCCTCTCGTAGATAAGTACAGACATCTCCGTACCGATCTGCAAGACTTTAATAAATCGGCTTGTGATTCATGACTCCTATGAACCTAGAGCTCTGATACCAACTTGTCACACTCCAACTTTGAACTCCGTGAACTATCATGACGGAACCTAGTCTCTACGACTAGGTAAGCCTAACAAAGTACGGAAAAGAAATCAATATAATAAAACTAGCTAAAACTGTAGAAAAATATCAAAATGAAGCATTTAAGATGTCGCTCGGCATATACAATACAACTCTCAAACTAGAATTACATTTCCCAAAACCCATAATCTCATGAAATCACAAGATTTTGGAATGACTACAAGTATCTAACTCCAGAATGTCTAAACAAAAGTAAGTACAGAAGGGCTAATACTTTAAGAGAGGATAGAAAGGGAATCCATGGTCTGCGGACACGGCAGATATACCTCGAAGTCTCGAGAAAATTGCCTCGCCTCAAGGGTAGTAGGGCTTAGTCGAAGTACCTAGATTTGCACATGAAATACATGCGCAGAAAGGGCATGAGTACACCACTGCGGTACTCAGTAAGTGACAAGCCTAACCTCGGTCAGGTAGTGAAGAGGAAAGTCAGGGCCCCACTGAGGTTAAATGAAATACAAGGTATAACAGTATAGAATAAGACAACATAATTAAATGCAATAGTAAGAAGTAACACAGAAGAGAATGAACAACAACAGTTACCACAGAGACAAATAATCACAAAAGGAATACAGCTCAACACAGAGATAACAACTGGGGATCTCCCAGGATACCGTCCTATAGTCCCAAATATAAATATCTTTTGGATCTCCCGGGTGCCATCCCGTAGTCCAACTCATAGTGCACGGGGATCTCCCGGAATACCGATCCGTAGTCCCAAATATAAATACTTAGTACTAGGGGAATCTACCGAGTGCAGTCCCGTAGTTCCAATATAAAAGTGCAGGGGGATCCCCCGGAATACCGATCAATAGTCCCACAGTAAACATGCAGGAGGATCTCCCAGGATACCATCCTGTAGTCCCAAAGTAAACACACAGCAACAACACAAAGAATACACAATTCAATTCAAATTCCATACCAAGGTAAAATAAGTATTTCTAACCTAGCATGCTGCACATAATCCAAATAAGGCAGTTTGAGCAAGTAAAGCTATTAAGTCAATTAGACATGATTCCCCAAGCTAACAACATGCTTAAATTACAAGTAATATAAACATGAAAGGAAACACGATTATAGTTACTTAATGAAAACCGAATTTTCAATAATTAGAACAAGAACGCACTCGTCACCTCACGTACAAGGCATTTCAATATCAATAATACCAAATCCTAAGGGGACTTTCCTCCACACAAGGTTAGACAAGCCACTTACCTCGAACCGGCTCAAAATCAACCCGAAACCACGCTCTTGCCACGATTACTAGACTCCAAATGGCCCAAATCTATTCAAATCAATTACATAATGTAAATATAACTTTAAGTAACTGATTTTACTAATTAATTCTAAGCTAATACGCGAAATTAGGAAAAATGACCAAAATGGCCCTCGCGACCACGTCTCGGAATCGGGTAAATTTTACAAATTTAGAATCCTCAAACTCTTAAGAGTTCATTTATACCAAAATTATTCCAATCCGACATCAAAATCTAGATCAAATCCCCAAAATTAGGCCTAAGAACTTTTCTCAACTTTTCCTCAATTTTCATCCCAAATTTGAAATTAAATGACAAAACTAAGATTAAATTATAGGAATACAACTAGAAAGGGATTAAGAATCGTTACCCAATGATTTCCTCTTCAAAATCCTCCCAAAATTGCCCTCTCCCGAGCTCCAAATCGATTTTCTAACTTTTGATTTCAAGCCATCGAAATGTCTTATTTCTGCCTAGCAAATCCGCTTCTGCGGCCATGGGACCGCACCTGCGGTCCCGCTTCTGCAAAAAATAAACTGCACCTGTGATAACTTGTTAAAACCCGGACCTCCGCACCTGCGACCAACTTACCGCATCTGTGGTCTCGCAGGTGCGAGCAACATTCCGCACCTGCGACTTCTGGCTTTCCCTCATCTGGCCATATTTGCAGATGCCTGCATGTTTCTGCGATTCTGCACCTGTGGTCCCCATTCCGCAGGTGCAATTATGACAGCAATCCAGCAGCTTTAGCTGCACACTCTAACTCTCGACTTCCCGTCAACCATCCGGAATCATCCTGAGGTCCCCGAGACCTCAACCAAAAGCACGAACAAGTCATATACCACTAATCCAAACTTATACCAACCTCAAAAATACCTAAAACAACATCGAAACATCGAATTAACCACGGATTCAAGCTTAAAAACTTCAAAAACTCTCAAATTACACTTTCGCTCAAAAAGTCTATCAAACCTCGTCTGAATGACTTGAAATTTTGCACACACGTCACATTCAACACTACGGAGCTACTCCAACTTCCAAGATCCCATTCCGACCCTTAGATCAAAATCTCACTATCGAACTGGAAACTTCAAAAATTCAACTTTCGGCATTTCAAGCCTAAATAAGCTACGGACCTCCAAAACACAATTTGAACACGCCCCTAAGCCCGAAATCAACCAACAGAGCTAACAGAGCCAACAGAATTTAATTCTGAGACCGTATTCACATTGTTCTGATTATGGTCCAAATTCTAAAACTTAAACTCTCATTTAGGGACTAAGTGTCCCAAAGCTCTCCGAAACTCCAAATAAATCCTCCCATCAACTCACAATAGTAGAAACAAGGGAAAGCAGTTAACAGGGGATCGAGGTGTTAATTTTTAAAACGACCGATCAGGTCGTTACATATTCGAATATGTTATCACTTGTAGTAGCGGCAAGAATCCAGCAACCACACATTGGGTGCACATGCTCGTCCGACAGATACATCTGTACAAGTAGGCGAGAACAGTAGAGCCCCAACTATACTGGGGTAAGTCATCTAGCCGCTCAAGATGATGAAGAAATCTCAAGCTGACTAGGTTCCCCGAAGTGTTTGGGAACAAGACCCCTCCAAACAACAGGAGTAGCAGCAACCTCGTATACCGGTCAACATGATCATCCGATGTAGCGCCATCGATCTGAGGATGTCATGCCTCCAACCACAGTCGAATAGTCGTCAATGGAAAATGACTGGTCCTATACAGTACAATCTCATCTTCTGGCCGGAAAGCAGTGAGCCGTTGCAGTATGTCCAGGTACTACACACATGTCATCTCTCTCATGCCATTCGGCAGAGCAATGGGCAGTCTATCAATGGGCAGCCCATATAAAAACCCCACTTCCTGCAGTGTGACGGTGGCCTCTCCAATGAGCAGGTGGAATGTGTGTGTCTCCAATCGCCACCACTCTATTAGGGTCGTGACCAAAGACCAATCGAGTTGCAGCCTCCCAATCTCAATCATCCTATAGAAACCCGTGTCCCGCAAGCACGCGACTACACGGTCATGAACTCTGGCATGCAGAAAGTCCTACATGTCGTCCACTCTCCTGGCGCGGAGAGTCTGGGTCAGTAACTCACCCTCCCATATGTGGGCAGACCTATGATCGCCATGTAACGAGACTAGCGTATTGCTGGAAGCTCCGGTATGAATAGGCGGCACCTCCATGTCGTTACAGTAAATTAAACAACATTAATTACATATTAGTTTTATAATTTAATATGTTAGTTTGTAAATTAAATAATTATTTTTTATAGTTATACAATATTTAATTATGATGTATTCACATAAGGTTTCCAGGCTAGATATTTGAGGCTCACTAGCACCAAGATATCCTAAATCTTCCATGTGTTAGTTTTATTATATTTTTATATGTTAGTTTGTAAATTAAATAATTAATTTTTATAATTTAATATTCACATATGGGTTTCAGGCTCGATATTTGAAGCTTAGTAGCACTAATTTATTCTATGTGTTAGTTTTATTATTTTACATGTTAGTTTTATAATTTTATATGTTTGTTTGTAAGTTAAATAATTAATTTTTATAATTATACAATACTTAATTATTAAAGATTCATATATTGGTTCCAGGCTCGATATTTGCGGGCCAGTAGCACCAAGATATCCTAAATTCATCCATGTGTTAGTTTTATTATAATTTTATATGTTGGTTTGTAAATTAAATAATTAATTTTTATAAACAAATATTCACATAAGGGTTCCAGACTAGATATTTGAGGTCCAGTAGCACCAAGATATCCTAAATTCTTCCATGTATTAATTTTATTATAATTTTATATGTTAGTTTGTAAATTAAATAGTTAATTTTTATAATTTAATATTCACATATGGGTTCTAGGCTCGATATTTTGAGCCCAGTAGCACCAATTTATTTTATATAATAGTTTTATTATTTTACATGTTAGTTTTATAATTTTATATGTTTGTTTGTAAATTAAATAATTAATTTTTATAATTATATAATATTTAATTATTAAAAATTCATATATGGATTCTAGGCTCGATATTTGCGGCCCAATAGCACCAAATATATGTTGACTATAATTGGACAAAGTTTTTTTTGGATCTATCAGTTATTTTGACGTATTTTTGAGTATAAGAGATACTTAAACTACAGGGAAACAACGCTAAAAGGCACTACATTTTACTACGCTAAAAGGCATTACATTTTACTACCCTAAAAGGCATTATATTACTAGTCTTTAACAAAATAAATAATCTAAACTAGAAAAAACACAACAAATGCATTGTGATCATAAAATATTCACAAAAATACATATAAAACAGTAATAGTAATTTATTAATATTTTTATTAACAATTAATAACGATTACACAATTTTACATATTTTTTTACAATATTAATATCTTAGTCCAGATAAAAATAACATACCAATTTAATCGCAAAAAATAAAAAAAACACACAAAACAACATAAAATACATTCAAAACAACTAATATGCATTATTTATACGAGTTTGGACATGTGACGACCCGGCCGGTCATCTTAAGAATTAACGTCCCGATCCCCTATTAACTGCTTTCCCCGAGTTTATTTTTTCTATTTTGATTCGCCAGGACATTCAGTTTTGAGTTTCGGGGAGTTTTAGGACACTTAGTCCCTAAATGAGAGCTTAAGTGTTGGAAAGTTGACCGTAGTCGGAACAGTGTGAAGACGGTCTCGGAATGGAAATCCGATGGTTCTGTTAGCTCCATTAGGTGATTTCAGGCTTAGGGGCGTGTCCGGATTGTGTTTTGGAGGTCCGTAGCTAATTTAGGCTTGAAATGCCGAAAGTTGAATTTTTAAAGTTTCCGGTCCGATAGTGTGATTTTGATCCGAGGCTCGAAATGGAATTCCAGAAGTTGGAGTAGCTCCATAGTGTTGAATGGGACGTGTGTGCAAAATTTCAGGTCATTCGAACGAGGTTTGATAGACTTTTTGATCGAAAGCGTATTTTGAGAATTTTGGAGTTATTAGGCTTAAATCCATGGTTAATTCGAGGTTTCGAGGTTGTTTTAGGTGTTTAAGGATTGGTACAAGTTTGGATAGTGGTTTGTGACTTTTTGGTGCCTTTTGTTAATGTCCCAGGAGGCCTAACCCCGCACACTATGAGTTGGACTACGGGACGGGATCCTGGGAGATCCATTGTATATGTACAAATGGAACTACAGGACGGTATCCTAGGAGATCCCCGATTGTTATTATTTGTGCTGAGTTGTATTTCGTTTCCGTGTTTACCTTGTTTTTGTATAGTTGTTATTGTCATGTACATCATGTGTTATTTTACTACTGTACTTATTTATATCGTTTTGTTTTATACTGTTGATCTTTATATTTTATTTAACCTCAATAGGGCCCTGACCTTCCTCGTCACTATCCAACCGAGGTTAGGCTTGGAACTTACTGAGTACCGCAGTGGTGTACTCATGCCCTTTATGCGCTTGTTTTTCATGTGCAGATCCAGGTACCGCTACTCATGCCTACCATCCTTGAGGGAGGCGACTGCTCTAGAGACTTCGAGGTACATCTGCCGCGTCCACAGACCGAGGAGTCCCTTTCTATTCTAGCTGTTAAACGTTGCCCTTCTGTATTTTCTTTCTTGTTAGATATTCTGGAGTTAGACTGTTAGATATACCAAAGGCTTGTGTTTCTGTGAGTTTTCGAGTTTTGGGATAGTGTACTTGCCTTTGAGAATGTTTTGTTGTACATGTCGAGCGGCATTATAACTATTGTTCCCATTCAGTTATTTTGATTTTTGATTATTTCTTCCGCAAGTTTCGTTTATGTTCTGCATTTGTTAGGTTTACCTAGTCATACAGACTAGGTGCCGTATTGGGGTCGTTACAGGACATAAACTAAATCGGAATACCTCGAATTATATTTTTCGTAAAGTTGAAGATTTGAAAATTTGACTTCGAAACTAGCAACCCACAACAATAGAAGGCTTGGCTAGAATGTGGGACCAACAATATCTACTTTTTACGGGACGGGTGAGGTCCACATGAGCTTTTTTATTGTTAATGGAGGGGCGAGTTTGGGCTCACAGAAACAAAGGGGGAAGGGGTTGGGCAGAAACGTGGGGAAAGGGAAGGGTTATATTATTTATGTATATAAAACGCGATCCACTACCGCATTTTATATAAAATGTGGTAATGTAGTGCGCTTTATATAACAGTCTTATCAGCTACTATATAAAACGCAGTATCAAATAGCATTTTATATAAAATGTTGTAATGAACCACATTTTACCTTAACGTCCCAAACGACCGTTAAGGTTAAACGCGGTTCATAACCGCATTTTATATAAAAATGTAACTCACTTTTTTTACACTCAAAAAAGTGTTTTGAGTCCAAAATAACCATATTTCGATTCTGGACTCATACTGAAGGCGTATCTACTACCTAGCGCCTTCAATACTATTGATGTGACAAGATTTTGTTGTACTTGTTTTAAGCCTTCGGACTGCAGCATTTTTGAAGGTGCTTGGTCACTGGCGATCTTCAATTCTATATATTTATGGGAAATAGAATATATTATATGCGCTTTTTTTATCATGCCTTTCAGACTCTATATTACTGGATCAATTAGTTTTTTGGCTCTTTACAAATTTATTTTTAGTTTTTGACCCTATCTCTTTTTTTAAACAAGAGAGATTTTATTTTACACGTAAGAGATCTCTCTTTTACACATAAGAGATCTAAAAAGGTCATTTTCTTAAATTCAAAATTGTAAAGGGGCATGAAATAACACTATTACCTATGCTCTTGCTATGTATATCATCACAAAGTTCATAAAATACTACATATATATGATGTTTGAATATAGTCCATTTATGGGAGCCTTTTGGTGTTGCTTTTTAACGTCTAACATTAGACGAAACATGAAGTTTTATTTTTATTGAAGGCACAATTAGGATGTAGCTGTATAGGTCAAAATCTGATCATAAGAATTCTACTCAAGGAAGAACGACCAAGAGTCAACCGAGCTGAAGTCACGTATAGGAAGCAATATACCGGCGAGTGATTCAGCTACGGACGAGGACGAGCACTCAATTCGGCCCGAACGGCTAGTTCAATACTTAGACAATTTAGGAAAATATTCTACGGGATATTCCAAGAATGTAGGTAATCTGGTTAAGGATCGTTGGGTAAGGAAAGCATTTTGTATAAATGTCATGAGAGAGAGTAACAGGGGGGTGAGATAAACACACACAGACTTATACATCTCTCTAAAAGTGAAGATGTTCTCCCATCTCAGGCTCCTCGCCAAAAAAGGAGACAAGAGCATAGAATCTCAGTATTCATCGGTAACTCAACTTTATCAAATATACGAAGGTCTGTCTTGTTCAAGAATGGTGACTCTTTTTATTTATGTATTCTTCGTTATCATTCGCTATTATTGGAGCAATCATCCTTTTTCTTACATTATAAAATTTAATCGCGATCGCAACCAAATTTTATGTTCAGTTATGCTTGTTTATTCCTATCTTCTATCTCAGATCTAGAATAAATTATCTCTAATTAGTATTTGCCTCAAATCTTCTTATTTAATTAGTTTAACAAAAAGGCCTAAAACTTTTTGGTCAAACAATAGCGACTTCTGGTTATGCGAAAAAATTACACTAAAGGCCGTTACAGTTTTCGAGCTATCAAAGCTGTTGCTATTTTGACAGGATTCTGCAGACCGCTGCTTTTACATTACACTGAAGGCGCATCTAGTACACTGAAGGAAAGACTTTTAATACCATTTGAGAGAGACTTGAAGATAATTTTCTTGCAATTTTTAGAGAAAGAAGAAGCTGAAAAACAAAGTTAAATTTTAAGGGATGAGAAAATTTTCTGAGAAAAATAGTTTGCAGTAAGCTTTAGAAAACAATGCTCCGAAGAGGTTTCAAATCTGTGTTTTCTTCAAAGACTTTGAAGTTTTTGGCTTTAAATTCTTGAATTAGTTATGGGGTTAAAGAGCTGAGAATCAGGTTGGATTTCTATGGTTGTTGTTGTTCTTATAGTTCCCGAGCTTCATTCCATTTAGCCTTTGCATTCAGCTATTACTTTAGCATGTGTTTCTGCACCTTAAGGTACTTTTCTTCACTAAAATGTAGATTCCTATTATTTTGTGAATGAAGAATGACTTAAAAGTATAACTTCTATTTGAATATATGCTGATCAGTGTTGGATTCATGACGTGTTTGATGAATAATTAATTATTTGAGAGTTGAAATCACTGTTAACTGCTGCTATATTCAGTGATATGTTAGTGGTTTAAGTTTTAGCCTTGATTGAAATCTAATATCTGCATGTGCAAGCTTGTTGAATTGATTTTGAATATCTGATCATTAACTGGTCAGGTCTGCACTTTTAATCTACAAAATCAATGTTAAGAATTGCTAACACTGTATACGGTGAAATTAGGTGCCCCGATTTAGTAGGCTCGAGACTTCATACCGAGGGTTGAAGTTTGATAAAGACCAAGCCCGGGCTCGAAGGTAGAATAAGAGGCTCGAAGGCCTAAGTGTTCAAGGGATATCGGAGCTAAGTATGAACGACTTCGAGATAGTGTCGTTGTAAGTTTGTTGCAGAAGGGCAAGATTTTCGCCACGTCCCCAGGATCATGGCATAAATTCCAGAATAAATTTGTACGAATTGGTACAAATCTGTCCTAAGCGGTTATCCAGCTGTCCCAATAATATTCTTTACTGTAAATAGAAATGTATCTTATTTAGGGATCCCCTCCTATATAAAGGGGACCCCAACCATTTGTAAAAATCATCTAATCATTTGGGAAAGAATATACTCTTACTTTTTCGCTCATTTTTCATCAGAATTGTCCCTTATCTTTATTGTTCTTAGCTCACCTCGAGGTCACTAAGCTCGAGGTCAGTACTGCTTGAGTAACACTAGTTTCATTCACTTATTTCTTTCATTTATATTTCATACTTTTTGATTATTAATTAGTATTGAACTATATCACATATCTTTAAAACCACAAATCAAATTTAATTGTTACTCGTATTTTCGAGGTAAACAGTTTGGCGCCCACCTTGGGGCCAAAGATAATAGTGATTATTTCATTACTGATTCTCATAACACACGTTATTTTTACACTTTTTCTTGTCAAGAATTTTTGATTCTCAGGCTGAAACATGTCTAGCTCACAAAACGCACATGTTCATAACAACGAAGGTCTTGGAGAAAACAAAAATATAAGGGTCGGTGTACCACCAATAAACCCTAGGGAGGTTCCAAATATGGAACCAGTTGATGTTAGTTCAGACATTGCTCTAAACACGGATTTAGGCATAGACCCCGGAGGGAGTGTACGCAGGGAAGCCCGATCTGGTGACCAAGGAACACAAGGAACGGGATATGGAGGAATCAACCTCCAAGTGATATTCGAGATGCTGCAAGCTCAATAGATCGCCATCGCTTAATTTCAAAGTCAGAATAAGACTCCGAGTATAGCTGAACCAGAAAACACTCGGTATGCTGAAACACTGCAAGAGAGGTCGAACGAAAAAGGGGACTAACCCCACCATTATGAGAATGCTCGAAGAGCTCATCAAGAGGATCGAGTCTGGGGAAAAGAAGATTGAAGACAATGACAAAAAGGTGGAGACTTATAACTCTTGTGTTGATCAAATACCAGGGGCACTCCAGTCTTGAAAGGTTTAGATGCCAGAAAGTTCATACAAAAACCATTCCCCCCAAGAGCGGCTTCGATGCCCATCCCCAAGAAGTTCCATATGCCTGATATACCAAAGTGTAACGGGACAACCGACCCCAATGAGCATATTACTTCATACACTTTTGGGATCAAAGGAAATGACTTGAATGACGACGAGATTGAATCAGTATTGTTGAAAACGTTTGGGGAAACATTGTCGAAAGGAGCCATAATTTAGTACCATAACTTGCCTCCTAACTCTATTGATTCGTTTGCTATGTTAGCATATGCCTTCGCGAAAGCACACGCTGGGGCCATAAAGGTGGCAATGACAAAGTCAGACGTCTTCAAGATAAAACAAAGAAACGATGAGATATTGAGGGATCTCATGTCAAGGATTTAGATGGAGCGCATGGAATTACCACCGGACTCAGATGACTTGGCAGTACAGGCCTTTATACAGGTTTTGAATGAACGGAGTTCAATAGCATCTCGACAAATAAAGCAGAATTTGATCAAGTATCCAGTTGTGCCATGGTCAGATGTGCATAACCATTACCAATCCAAGATTAGGGTCGAGGACGATGAGTTAGGAGCCTGCTCGGGCTCAGTTCATCCTAACAGGCTAGCAGCTAAGCCCCTGAAGGATACAGACTAGGAATCAAGATTCAACAAAGAACAATATCGGTCATATGTCGATCGGAGAAACAATGGCTCGGGTTGTAACACTCCTCAGAATGATCGGAGAAACAATCGAGGTCAAATTTCTCGGGGACTCATGAGTAAGAATGGGTTCGATAAGCATACCGACCTCGTAGAGGCACCTCGATTGTTAGAGTATAATTTCAGTGTAGATGCGTCAGGGATTGTGTCAGCTATTGGAAGAATTAAAGATACCAGGTGGCCCAAGCCTATACAAACTGATCATTCTCAAAGGAATCCAAACTTAATGTGTAAGTATCATAGCACACATGGCCATAAAACCGAATACTACAGGCAGCTAAGGGAAGAGGTAGCTCAGTTGTTCAACGAGGGTCACCCTCAAGAATTTCTCATTGATCAAGCTAAGAATCACTTCAGGGAGAGAGATGCAAGCAGAAAAAACAAGCAGGAAGAACCACAACATGTGATCCACATGATCGTCGGCGTTGTCGATGTCACACAAAGACCTGTATTCAAACACACCAAGGTGTCGATCACCAGAGTAAAAGGGACTCGGAACTATGGGCCCGAGGATGCCCTATCATTCTACTATGAGGAAGCAGGTAGCTCAGCAAACATAATTAGTGGATCCAGGTAGCTCAGCAAACATAATTAGATCGAGGGTCGTAGAGCAGCTCGGGTTACAAGATCAGATTATACCTGCATCTCGGATCCTAAATAGCTTCAATATGGCAAGCGAAACAACAAAGGGGGAGATAATCTTACCAGTGAACGTAACCAGGACCATACAGGATACAAAATTCCATGTCATCCAAGTCAACATAAGGTATAAAGCACTCCTCGGGAGACCATGGATAAATATCATGAGGGCAGTACCTTCAACTCTTCATTAGATGATGAAGTTCCCAATGGAGGATGGAGTAAAAACGGTTTACGGAGAGCAACATGCTGCAAAGGAGATGTTTGCAGTCAATGAAGTGATGCCGGTACCAGAGCCTTCGACCTTGGAAAAGTCGAACACCAAAGGTAAGTAAGCAGCTAAATAGCAATCATCGCCTCAAGCCTCGACAGAATCAGAGCAACAGGTAATCGAAGACGAGGAAGAGGATTTCCTTACTCCTTGAACTTTCGTCGTTCCCGAAGAGTGCGATGCAACCAAGTCAACGATCGAGGAACTGGAGCAGGTCATACTGATCGAATACATACCCGAGAGAAAGGTATACCTAGGAACGAGATTAACCCCCGAACTCAGGGAAAAACTCATTCAATTTCTTATTGATAATATGGATTTCTTTGATTGGTCCCATTTAGATATGACAAGGATTCCGCCGAAAATAACTACATAATAGCTAAGCCTTTACCCCAGGTTCAAATTGGTAAAGCAAAAAGGAGGCCTCATTCCGAGATGAAGCGTGCATTCATAAAGGACGAGGTAACCAAACTTCTAAAAATAGGATTTATTCGGGAGGTAAAATACCCCGAATGGTTAGCCAACGTAGTTGTAGTTCCTAAAAGGGGAAACAAACTTAGAATGTGCATAGATTATAAAGATTTAAACAAGGCATGCCCTAAAGACTCTTTCTCATTGCGCAACATCGATCGCATGATCGATGCCATGGTCGGCCATGAGATCCTTACTTTTCTCGACGCCTACTCCGATTACAATCAAATTCAGATGAACCCGGAGGATCAGGAAAAACCTCGTTTATCACTAAGTTTGGAACTTACTATTAAAATGTAATGCCCTTCGGGCTAAAAAATGGTAGAGCCACATATCAACGCCTCGTTAACAAGATGTTCGAAGAATAGATAGGTAAAACGATGGAAGTTTACATTGATGATATGTTAGTTAAGTCCCTGCGCAAAGAGGACCATTTAATTCATTTGCAGGAAACATTCAAAATCTTGAGGAAGTATACAACATGAAGCTTAACCCGAAAAAATGTGCCTTTGGAGTTGGCTCGGGCAAGTTTCTCGGCTTATGGTATCTAATCGAGGAATTGAGATCAACCCCAATAAGATCAAGGCCATCGAAGATATCACCATCATGGATAGTGTGAAAGTCGTACAAAGGCTAACAGGATGAATAGCCGCCTTGGGTCGATTTATTTTGAGGTCATCGGATCGAAGTCATAGGTTCTTTTCCTTGCTCAAAAAGAAAAAGGACTTTGCATAGACCCCGAAATTCCAGCAAGCCTTAGAAGAATTGAAGAGATACCTATCGAGCCCACTTTTGCTTCACACCCCCCCAAGGTAGATAAAAAGCTTTACCTATATTTGGTAGTGTCCGAGATAGCGGTAAGTGGAGTACTAGTTTGAGAAGAGAAAGGTACGCAATTCCCTGTTTATTATGTAAGTCAAACTTTGGGAGATGCTGAAACTAGATACCCTCACTTAGAAAAATTAGCACTTGCATTAATTAGCATATCTAGAAAGTTTAATCCATATTTTCAATGTCATCCCATATGTGTATTAACCACTTAGCCCCTCCGAAATATCTTGCACAAGCCAGAATTGTCGGGTCGGCTGGCCAAGTGGGCAGTCGAATTAAGCAGGTATGATATGGAATATCAACCTCGAACGACTATCAAGTCCAAAATCTTGACTGACTTCGTGGCCGATTTTATGCCGAACCTCGTACCCGAAGTAGAAAAAGAACTTCTGCTAGGATCGGGTACATCATTAGGGGTATGGACCCTTTTCACTAACGGTGCCTCGAATGTGAAAGGGTCCATACTCGGCATTGTTTTGAATCCACCAACAGGTAGTACTATTAGACAATCTATCAAAATTTCAAGATTGACTAACAATGAGGCCGAGTACGAGGCCATGATTGCAGGACTCGAGCTGGCTAAGAGCTTGGGGCAGAGGTTATCGAGGCCAATTATAACTCCCTATTGGTGGTGAACAAAGTAAACAAAAGTTTTGAGGTTCGAGAAGATAGAATGCAGAGGTAATTAGAAAAACTACAGGTGACGTTGCATCGCTTCAAGGAATGGACCCTGGATCATGTGCCTCGAGAGCAAAATAGTGAGGCCGATGCACTTGCAGATCTGGGATCGTCGGTCGAAGAAGACAATATTGTCCCAGCGACTGTCATTCAGTTATCGAGATCTGTGGTCGAGGAAGGTCATGCAGAAATAAATTCCACGAGCTTGACTTTGGATTGGAGAAATAAGTATATCGATTATTTGAAAAATGGAAAGCTCTCATCGGATCACAAAGAATCGAGGGATCTGTGAACCAAGGCTACCAGATTCACACTAGATAGGGATGGAACATTATATAGAAGAACGTTCGATAGGCCATTGGCGTTATGTTTAGGGTCGGGGGATACCGATTATGTTCTACGAGAAATCCACGAAGGTACTTGCGGGAACCACTCTGGCGTCGAGTCTTTGATTCACGAAATTATCAGAGCAGGGTATTACTAGGACAGCATGGAAAAGGATACCAAGGAGTTTGTCAAAAAATATGATAAATGCCGACGGTTTGCACCGATGATCCATCAGCCCGGAGAACAGCTCCACTAGGTCCTATCCCCGTGGCCTTTCATGAAATGGGGGATGGGCATAGTCGGCCCCCTACCAACGGCCCCAGGTAAAGCTAAATTTATTTTGTTTATGACTGATTACCTTTCTAAATAGGTGGAAGCACAGGCCTTCGAGAAGGTCAGAGAAAAGAAGTTATTGACTTCAACTGGGACCACATCATATGCCGGTTCGGGATACCTGCCGAGATTGTATGTGACAATGGAAAGCAATTCATTGGGAGCAAAGTAATAGGGTTCCTCAAAGCTCACAAAATAAAGAGGATCTTCTCAACACCATACCATCCAACTGGAAATGGACAGGTCGAGTCAACAAACAAAACTATCATTCAAAACCTAAAGAAAAGGTTAGATTATGCCAAGAGAAAATGGAGAGAAGTTCTACTCGAGGTCCTTTGGGCACATCGAACAACATCGAAGTCTAGCACAAGGGCCACTCCATTCTCTTTGGTATATGGCTCCAAAGCCCTTATCCCTGCCGAGGTCGGAGAACTTAGCACTAGATTTTGACATCTATCGGAGCAGTCAAATCACGAGGCTATGAATACCAGCCTCGAGCTATTAGATGAAAAACATGAGGCAGCACTTGTTCGGATGGCTGCACAAAAACAAAGAATCGAGAGATACTACAATAGAAGGACCAACATTCGGCACTTCGGAGTCAGGGACTTAGTTCTATGGAAAGTAACCCTTAACACTCGAGACCCGGACAAAGGAAAAGTAGGCCCGAACTGGAAAGGACCGCACCGAGTCGTCGGAGTTGTCGGTAAAGGATCTTACAAACTTAGCACAATGGAAGGTGAACAACTGCCAAACATTTGGAACGTATCATTACTCAAACGATACTATTGCTAAGGTATGACTCTCTCTTTTTGCACTTTTTGAATTTAAAACTAACCCATTGCAGGTTTTCGATCGAAGGTATCGAAGGCATTTTTTTACACGAAGGCCCTAGGTTTTAAAGCATGCATTGCACTCTTTTTACCTTAGATCAGATTTTGTCCCAAATGGGTTTTACCGGCGAGGTTTTTAACGAGGCAATAACTATGTGCTACCTAAGGAGGACTCAATAGTATCCAAGGCTTCTTTTCAATCAACCTCAAATACTGGGGGGCATCACCCTCGGAGGTTATGTTTTTGAGGAAAATACTTCATTCCAAAGTGGGCCTCAATAGGAGAACTTTGTAATAGGACATACAGTCAGATGAACTGTGTCCATATAGAATAGTCGAGCCCCTGATATACGCATATATCAATTATTCAAAGAAGCATTCTTTCTATATCAAAACACTTTATATCTTAAAAGAAGTCTACTATTATACGAGTTCTACACTTATAATTCTACAAGAAATGGCCCAAGGGCCAAAACACAAATACACCCCGAATACCTGGGGATTGTCATCGACAGTCAACACATCCGAGTCATCAAAAACTCGAACTCATAAGACCTCAAAGAGGCATCCCCTCGATATAAAGGCCAAGGCCATCATACTCGGGAACTAACCTTTCTAAAAAGTTTGAAATATTATCGGAAAACAAGTCCAAGAGACATACCCGAAGGCTACGACCATATTAAAGACTACGGTCATATAAAGGCTACGGCCATATTAAAGACTAGGTCATATAAAGACTACGGTTATATAAAGGTTACGGCCGAAATAATGCTGCTCGAAGACGTCCGACTTTCGCCATAAATTACAGGCCTTCAAACACTTTGAAAAACCAGTTAAATCAGGCTACCCTTGGCAAAAGCAACCAATAAAGGGGCTTCGATAAAATCAGCCCTCGAATAATTTAAAGGCTTCGATAAACATCAGCCTTCAAAAAACCTCAAAAGGCATTCGGTTATCGTTACACAAACGAATTACAAATAGGGTTCTGATCGGTAGAACCTTCGAAAAACCCAAAGGGTACAAACAACACATGCTAAGGAATAGAAAAATTTCACTAAGTCTTTTAGCTAAAAAAAAAGGAAAAATTTATAGCCGATTTAGAGGCCGAACCAGCCCAACTTAAAATAGCCTAAGGGACAACCTAAAAGAGCCTAAGAGCCGATATAAAAAGCCTAAGGGCCAAAATATATAGAGTTCGAGACCTTGCTCTCACTCAACTCGGACTCAAGAGTTCCAACATCCCGAGCTCGCATCAATCAATTTAAGCTCAGCTCGAGGATTAACAAAAACCTTAAGAGGTATTGTATTGATCAATAAAAAACATAATGGTTTATTATGTTTTGAGTTCAGGCCAATACTCAGACTGATCATAAAAGTTATAACATCAAATTTCTTTCACAAATAAAGACGAGATGGAATTCGATACAAATCAAAGATGGAGCAAAGAGATCCTTTTATATTCATAAGGGGTGTTTACAAAAGACATTTACAACGACCCCGAGGGGCCCTTACACAAAAACAAAAATGAAAAAGAACATAATCTATTTTGGGGCTACATCCCCGGAAGCAACGTCCTCAGGAACTACATCCTCGGGAGCTCTATCTTCGGGAACCTCCTCCTCCTCGGGGGCTCCACCTTCGCCTTACCCGCCCTCAGAATCACTTGCAACATCTTCATCATCAAAAGAAAAAAGAAATCTAGCATCAGTTTCCAGCGCCTTTGCTTGGGCTATTTCTTCAGTGAGGTCAAAATCTAGGGCGTGAATTTCTTCGAGAGTCTCCCTCCGGGCTTGGCACTTGGCCAAATCATTACTCTATTTTTCCCGGTCGGAGGCCTCCCTCAGCTCTGCTTAAAAAGCCTCAGCATCCCTTAAGTATACGGTGATGGTCTTATCAATCATAGCCTTCGTCTTCTTAATTTCGGCCTTGGCTTGTGCAGCTTCGGCCTCGGCTTTGACAAGCTCTGCCTCTAACTCCTCAATCTTCCTGACCTGGGCCAGACTCTTCACTTTAATGCCTCAGAGTTGAGTTTTAGCCGAGGCCAGTTGGGCTATAACAGCTTCCTTATCGGCAGCGAGCTGATCCATGTTCTCTTTCCACCGATGGTAGACAGTCTTAACTTGATCAACCTCACTCCGGAGCTGCCCAATCATCTCCAACTTTTGCTGCAGCTGAGACATCAAAGTGTTAGCCTCCTAAGTAAGGTCAAGAATATCATACTCTATTAAATACATAGTTACCTACTCGTATAACTCGGCATCGTTTATTTGAGCTTTGGCCAAGTTGGTCCGAAGATCTTTGAGCTCCTCCTCTTTTTGGCTGCAGAGGAGCCTCAAGGCCTTCTCTTCACCCCAAGCTTTCTTGAGCTCAGCCTCACATTGACCCAGCTCAGCCCTGAACTAGGTAACAGCCTACAGAAAGACAAAAAAGATGTTTGTTAACATGGAAGGAGAAGAAAACAAAGAATTTTTTTGCAACAACAAAAATTAGTGTTTACCCGGAAGAAGAGACGTTGAGCCTCTTCAAAGAGGGTGGATGCATAGTTAAGGTCAACGGCATCGTCAACCCTAGTGAAACAGTCCCGAAAAGGGTCTTCTTCGAGAACCTTGCTCGGGACGAGCATTGGCAGAGCCCGAGAATCCTCTATTGCCTCCTTAGAGTAACATGGTAAAGAAAGTGAGTGATCCATTGTCATGGCCCCGAGCTCCTCACTTGGGGCGCTCTGATTAGCGTCGACCCTTTCAGCGATTGTCCCCTCTAATGTATTTATTGAAGGAGGAGGAACAATTTCAATCTCGGGGGACTCAAGGGTTTTACCCGAGTCTTTCTTCGGAGTTTCTCCATCAAAAGGCAAGGTCTCGGCTTCGGAGGACTTGACAGCCTCGACTGGTTTCCTAGTCCGGTGCACCAACACTGACTCTTCACTTTCATTATCTTCGTTTTCCTAATGTTGGGTGGCTGAATCCAAGTTGATGTTCTAAACGTCAATACCACACAAGAGGGGGGTAATTTGTGTGGTACCCAATTTTTGCTTTAGAAGAACCTGGTTCTTTTAGGTGTTCTAACTACTACTGTTTGCGGAATAAAAGGTACATAAAATAAAGAACACAGAGATTTTTACATGAAAAACATCTAGCTCAAAAGGTGAAAAAACCACGACCTACTACTTAGTAGGATTTTCCCAAACTTCCACTAAAATCACTAAGCCAAAATAGCATTTACAAAAATTCTTTGTAAACCTAAGGATTAACTCTAATCCCGTTGTAGCACACAGCCTCAACTGTTGCGATAATTTCAAGTTAGCTTATAACTTGAACACTCAAAGTACCTAATACAATTGCTTCTATGAAAGCTAAAAGGTACAACTTTAAACCACCTACTACAATTGAACTAGAATAAGAAAAAACACAATGGAACTGGTTCTTCTATCTCGTTCAAGTAGCTTCAGGAGTGCACACTCAAATCTCACATAAATTGCTTGCAAAATCGTCTTGCTCTTTTGCTTTCAATTTAGTTTAACTTCTGCGTTTGTGCAATACCTGTAAAAGAGATCAATCACTATCATTTAATAAGTTAGTAATCAGAGTTCGATTGGGACTCAATTGCTGATCTTCTATCATAGTTGAGTCCTTGAAGATCTCAAACTCCAACACTATCTTTTATCCGGATTATGTTCTCTTCATATAAGGAGATCTTCTCCCCTTATCCAATATGCAACCTTTTCGATCAGATCACGAGATATTGTTGATGACTTATCTTCTTCACGCTCATCTCTTTCACGTGCATCTCACATGTTTAGATCAAGAATATGCTTCACCAGATGGACCTGGTCCATGACTGAGTTCATTTTTCATTCTTCAAAACTTTACCTGTTCCTGGGCCAACTAATTCCCCCTTTTTGATGATGACAAACTCTGTGTTTTTTACTGATCAAAGAACCTGTAAGAACTCAGCTTAACCATCAACACTTAACTTAGAAAATTTATTTATCATCAAGGACCAGGTTAATTAGGTTATAAATATCACTTATTTCAGAATAATGTATAAAGCACAATATCTCTTCCCCCTTTTGGCATCATCGAAAAGTTGCATACACAGTGTGAATTCCAGATTTTAATAAGTACTCTTGGCCACTAGGGCAACTGCAAGTGTAAACATGGTGCAATTATCAATAATCAACAAAAATATTTAAACTATTAAGGTCAGAATCATCATAGAACAAGAGAAAACAGTTGTTGTCATTCATCATGATATGTAGCCATTAACAGTCCGCAAAAAGAAAGAAAAACTTTCAAAACATGAGCAAAAATAGAAAAATCCCTAATCCGGGTCACTGGGGTTCACTAGGGGTACTAGACAGGTTCAGAAGACAAGTGCTAGGAGACCTAAGGCTTGGAGGAACTAGAGGGTTGAGTCTGGAGAAGGTTCAGCATATTTTGAAGGATTCCATCACTCTTCTCCTTTTCTTTTGCTAGCTCAATTCTAAGGCCATCGCTCTCAGTTTCCAATTCAGCCACACGAGCCTTGAGCCTAGCAATTTCAGCATCATTAGTTCCACATTCCAGAACCAAAGTCCTAACCTTGATGTTTATGAGTGTCTTCAAAGATGAACCGAGTTCAACTAGGATGGCATTGACTGGACAGTCACAAGCCAGAAGAGTTTTAATGCCAAAATGTTTCTTACTTGATGCCATTTTCCATTTCTTTAAAGACACGTTCAGTCTGTCAAGAACAGTGGTCAGTATGAATCCATATGGAGTAACATGAGCCTTGGAGCCATTGATGACCCTGTCTAGCAATTTTACAATGAGAGTAGGCCAGTTGATCTGTTTTCCTCTCTCAAGGCACTCTATAAGAACTAGGTCCATGTAATTTGCAGTATGTCTTCTCTCTTGTCTGGGCAGTAGGCACTTGTTGACAAACTCAAACACAACCTTGTGCTCAGCCCTCATCTCACTTTTCTACATAGCCCTGGCTTCATTCACATCCTCTGAATCACAGAACCTCTTGGTGATCTCAAGAGCAGTAGGTAGGGAGTCCAGGTATGGCCACCTTTGCCTAGTGTAGTCATGAAACCCTTCAGAGGGTATATCCAGAATTTCTCCCAGTTTCTTAGCATCAAATTGCATTGGGACTCCCTTCACCAAGCTACTGACAACTCCATCCTTAATAGCAGCATTAGCCATGAACTCAATTAGTTTATTTCTGGCTAGTCTCCCATCTATCTGAAGGACCATATCCTTCAAACCTTGAGAATCTAAAGATTCAACCAACCTCATCATCCCTGGTTCCACCAGGTCCTTCAACAATCTACCTTTCAAAATTTTTCTCCTGCCAAAGATGACAAACTTGTCATGTTCCTTCTTAGATTCCTCTTCTTCTTCTTCTCCACTCCACTCTTCATCATCTGAAACTTTTGTTTGTTTAGCTTTCACTGCAGATCTTGTCCTCTTGACTAGTGAGGGTTCAGTAGACACAGGTACAGAATAAGTCTTGGACTTTTTAGGTTTTGGTGTAGGAACCTACACTGTTGTACCCCTTTCTTGATGGACCAATTCCATCTCCTCTTCCTCTATAACCTCAGAGGATTCTGCAACCTTTCCCTTTCCCTTCTCCATTTTCTTTTTCTTGCTTTCTTCTAGAGCCTTTTGTAAATCAGCTTTACTTTGTTTTACCCTGCTTCTTGTGGCTCTTCCTATAGGCATTGAAGAGGTAGTAGGTTTTGGGGATGAAGTTTTTATTTTCTTGGATGGCTTGGGAACATTTGGGGCTTTTGGTGTGGTAGCTTTGCGTTTCTTTGGGTCATAACTTGCCCCAATATTTCTCAGTAGATCAGCTAGGGTCTCTTCATTAGATGAAACGGGTTCATCTCTCCTTTTGCTCAAATGAACCAACCCCTCAGCAGCCTCCCCAGACCTACTTCCCCCTGACTTTATGCCACTCTTTTATAACCTCTCTTGTGCAACCCCACATATAGCAAGAACTGCTCTCTTCCCATTTCCCCTCTCTTCACCACATGCACCCTCTCTCTCTTTTTCTTTTTCAGACTTCTTTTTACCTCCACTCCTACTCGTCTCAGCCAACTTAACATCCCTAATGGGTCCAACCAGAACAAACCTAGTTTCTAATTTTTTAATAATAGATGAACTTACCTCAGTAGGGAATTCTTGAGTCTTCTCTAAGTCAAAAGACCCATGTCCATCTCCCTCAGTTGCGGATTGAAAAGATTCAGTCTCAGAGCTAGAATCGGAATTTTGAGTTGGGCTTTCTTTCACTTGGCTAGCTTTCAACCTTTTGTTTAAAACATTCCTCAGAGCCCCAGATGCTACAGTTTTTCGGGCAAGCATTTTTTGCCTTCGAAACCTAGGTTTTGGAGATTTACTAGGTGGAGTAGTTGAGGATGAATTTGAGGGAGAAGGTGGAGGAGGGGTTCCAGGATGATCTTGTGGGTTAGACATGGTTGTTGATTTCTTGAGAGAATTTGGGAATTTTGGAGAGGAGGGCAATTAGGATTGAAGATGAACTTTTGACGGTTTTAGAATTTTGAAGAGGGATGGAGATGTGATGTGTATTTAAAGAGAATTAGACATTAATTAGGTAACGGCAGCTTTGTCAGGGGTCAAATAGAAGTCTAATCAAACTGAAATTCCAGCATTTTAATGATAGATTTGGCTTCCCTAGATTTTTGGCAAAAAATGCGGTTTTAGAGTTCTAAATGGATGAAACTGGTTCAATGCTTCAACGGATAGAATTTTCTAGGAGTTTGGCAAGTATAGGACTTCTGCTCATGATTGAATTGTTAATCTTTCTAACTATGCAAAGTTTTGAAAACATACTTGAGTCATATATACACATGACACAGAGATCAATGAATCATATATACACATGTCACAGGAGTATACTAATTAAAGTATGAAACTGAGTAAGAATTAATCTAGATATTTATACAAAGTTAGAATATTCCTAGCCAAATTTTTTTTTGTGTATTTTGAGCTGGGCCTATTAGGTGATCTTGATCATCCCTAATTCCAACCTGTTCCTTTCAAGGTTTTCTCTACTCAGTGCTTTAGTGAAGATGTTAGTAATTTTCTTATCAGTAGCACAGAATTCTATGGAGATCAAACCTTTCTCAAAGTTATCTCTTAAGAAGTGGTGCCTAACATCTATGTGCTTAGTCCTCTTATGATAAATAGGGTTCTTTGTCATACTTATAGCACTAGTGTTATTACAGAATATAGGAATGCAACCAACTTCAATGCCAAAATCTACCAGCTGTTGTTTGATCCATAGCAATTGAGCACAACAAGAGGCAGCAACAACACACTCAGCTTCAGCAGTGGATAAGGCCACTGAATTTTGCTTTTTAGTAGCCCATGACACAAGACATGAACCAAAAAAGTGTGTCATACCTGAGGTGCTTTTCCTATCCACTAGAAAACCTGCATAATCAGCATCAGCATATCCTACTAGATTGAAATTACTACCATTGGGGTACCAAAGACAAATATCAGTGGTGCCTTTCAGATATCTTAGTATCCTCTTGACAGTAGTCAAGTGAGACTCCTTTGGATTTTCCTGAAAACGGGCACAAAGCCCTACACTGAAAATAATGTCAGGTCTGCTGGCAGTAAGATACAAGAGTGAACCAATCATACCCCTATACAGCTTTTGATAAACTGATGAACCAGGTTCATCAATGTCTAATTTAGTGGCAATTGCAATGGGTGTGTCTATTTCTTTTGATTCTTCAGTTTTAAACTTTTTGATAAGCTCTTTTGCATACTTCTGCTGATGGATCATGGTTCCATTAGGACTTTATTTGATCTGCAACCCTAAGAAGAAGTTAAGCTCACCCATCATACTCATTTCAAACTCACTCCCCATTAATTTTGCAAAGTCCTTACTTAGCTTATCAGTGGTGGCCCCAAAGATTATGTCATCAACATATATTTGTACCACAAGGAGATCCTTACCTTTTTTCCTTAAGAATAAAGTACTGTCAATTTTACCTCTTTTGTAACCATGCTCCAGTAGGAATTTGGATAGTCATTCATACCACGCTCTTGGGGCCTGCTTGAGTCCATAGAGAGCCTTGTCTAACTTGTACACATGCTCAGGACATTCTTTGCTCTCAAACCCTGAAGGTTGTTTTACAAACACTTCTTCTTTCAGGTAACCATTCAGGATGGCACTTTTGACATTCATCTGATGAAGAGTGAGTTCCATGTGTGCTGCAAAGGCTGTGAGGAGTCTTATTGCCTCTAGTCTTGCAACTGGAGCAAAAGTCTCATCATAATCTATGACTTCCTCTTAGCTGTAACCTTGGACTACCATTCTTGCCTTGTTTCTTGTAATGGTTCCATATTCATCAAGTTTGTTTTTGAAGACCCATTTTGTGCCAATAACTGATCTGTCCTTGGGTCTTGGAACTAGATGCCAAACTTGACTTCTCTCGAACTGATTGAGTTCATCTTGTACTACATTCACCCAATGTGAATCCTGCAAAGACTCAACAACATTTTTAGGCTTAATAAGAGATAAAAAGGCATCAAAAGCACACAGATTCTTTAATTGTGATCTAGTTTTGACTCCAGATGTTGGATCAGTGATAATGTTCTCAATAGGATGAGAACTTTGATACTTGTGAGGTTTCACAACCAATTGGTTTCTGCTAGATGTTTCTCCCATGTTCTGTTGCTGAGGAATAGGGTCATGAACAAGTTCTTTTAGGGGATTTATTTCAATTCCTCCTTGATTAGTTCCCCCTATCAGGTTCCCCTGAATGGAAGAACCTGTTCCATCATCTGTTCCTTCTTTTGGTGCCACTTTGACTTGTGCTAATACTTGTGAGCACGTGATTTTTGAGCTATATGAATTACTCCTATAGATTCAAGAAAAATAAATTTCTCCCATTATCTGCAATTTTGTGGATTTTTGTGGCATTTCTTGTCGACTGTCTGCATTTATTTGGGCACGTTTATTTTATTTAATTCATGAAAAATACAAAAATACATTGCATTTGCATTTAGGATTTAATTTTGCATTTTAATAAATTAGTAATTTAATCGTGTTACAAAAATAGAAAAATCACAAAAAAATAACTCATTTTTTGAATTTAGTGTCGAATTCTGCGGCTTTCTTTTTAATTGGGTGATTAATTAGTTGTGGTAAGCATTATTTTTAGTTAATTAATTTAATTTGGCAGGATGATTTGGGTTAGGATTTAAGTTAGATTATATTTTTTTTTGTTTTTAAAAGACAAAGGAATTAAAATAATTTTGAAATTAAATGAGAAGGGAAAACAAAGAGGAGAGTCTGAATTGGGCAAGAACCATTAAATTTCCCCCGGCCCAAATGAAATTTTCGTTCAGTCCAGCCCAAACCCATACCCTAACCCCGTCTGATTTCTACACTTAACCAAACGACGTCGTTTGACCCCCTCCTCATCTCAACCGTTGGATCAACAAGATCCAACGGACCGGAACTGATTCCCCCCGGTATATAACTATCCTAAATAATCCTACCCCCCCTCTCATCGTCTCTCTCACTCCTCCGCTTCAGAGATCAAAGGTAACCCTAATCCGCTGCCCCTATGTCCCCCACCGTCTCAGGTCGGCGGCGCTACTCCCAAACCACCCCAAATTGAAACCACAGAACCACCACGACCCCCTCGTTCTAAATCCTCGATCCGTTTCTCTCGAATCTTGCTAGAGCATCTCGAATCTTAAGTAAAAGATTCGAGCCCTAAAAGCCTAAAACTAGATCTAATACATGCAAGGCCGTCCCTCCAGTTCTTCTGAGTATTCAAGGTCTGGTTTATCCCGGAATGGTGTTATTCGCGTTTTCTTAATGAAGAATAGGCGATTTACATCATTTTTGGGTTAAATCAGAATGTATCTGGTAATTTCGAGTCTAAGTCAGTAAGTTTCTTTTTCTTTCCTCTCTTCGCCCTTTTGTTTACTTTTATACCTCGCTTCTTCTTCTTCTTCTTCTTCCTCCGTTTGTTTGAGCATGCCCTGACAGAAATTAGTTTCGAATTTAGTTATTCCCTTAGGACAGTTTTTTTGTGGTTGTGTATTTATTCCTGTTTTATTTCTTCAGTGTTCTTTTTAAATTCTTGATTATTATTCCCTGTTTATCTTGATTTTAATTTAGGTTGCGACAACTTGGGGATGATTAGCTTAAGATAGATTAATGTTAAATTAGGTAATTTAGTCTTAATCTCAGTTTAGTATTTTAGCAAAAGAGAGAAATCACTTGTTAGCTTAGATTTTGGGTTTTGAAGTCACTCAATTATTTCTGACCCTTTTGGTTTGGGCCTGGGGTTCGATTCCGATTCATTCATTTGTGTTTGAACCATTGGGTCAAAGTTGACCCATGACCCATTTTGGTTTCAAGGGTAATAACATGGTGCTTAAGGGGTAAAATAGGAATTGTAGGTAAGGGAATCATTTGTAACAGCCTAAGGAAACTTCTAGGAAGTTGGGTATTGGGGCTAATGTGGAAATTTGATTTTTAGACTAGGGTTTTCTGAGCAAAAATGAGAACATAAAAAGGATAGAAGTGCAAATCTGAATTCTTTAAGGCTGCCCTAATGCCTTGCCTATAAAGGCACCAAGACTTGCTATTCAAGTCAGATTTTGGAAGAGAGATGAAAATTATCCAAAAAAAAACTGAAATGGCTGCCTTTCTTTAAGAAATTCTGAAATAACCTGGAATTCCTTGCATTTTCTGGAAAATTACTGAGAATTCTGCTCAGATTTTGGTTCTTCTGGTCCTAATAGTCTGGTTCAAATCACTGAAAATTCACGGGCTTGCATTCTGGTCTAAAATGGATTGAATTCCGAGTATTTAGAGTCTGGTTTGGATTCTGTTGTGGTCTCTACTGTCCTATTGCTGGGTTTAAGGCTGGTTTTTGCTGTTTTTCTTCTACTGAATCCTTACTCCTATGTTCCCTTTATTTCCAGGTATTATTCATCTCCTTGACGTGTAAAATGGAGAAGCACAAGTTTGTTTGCTTGAAGTTTGAAATATAGAGAGCATCAGTTTTATTAAATGTCTGTTTTTACATTTCTGAAAACCTTCAAATTTCATACTTAGTTTGGTTCTCATTGTAGTTTGATCATTTCTATTTCAGTTTTAAGTTCGTTTGCAATGTTAGGCGAGTCGCGTGTTCTAGTTATTAGTGGTTCGCATGAATCAGAGTTAAGAGTTTTGTATAAAAGGACTTCAAAGGCTATTACAGCAGACTATTTGATTAGATTGTTTGGGTTTTACATGTTTTGCTTATTCTCTATTGTAATCCACATTGTTTAGTATAGGTTTCCTTTCGAAGTCATCAAAAATGCCAAGCACTAGTGGAATAATGTTTAGAATTGCATGCTATGTCTTATAATCATGTTAGGTTTTAGGTTAATGTTTAACTTCGCATTTGTTAAGTGAATAATTTCATTGGATCTCTTTTGTCAATTGCATGTTCTGAACATATGGCTGAGTAAACTCGAATCTGGGTAAACATGATGGCTAAATAATTGTTTGGTTTAGGAGTCCTTTAAACTTCGAAATTGTGGGCTTGGTCACTTTAAGCTTAAAACGACCAAATTCAGAGGCTGTCTCCCTTGCATGTTCCTATAGCTTTTGACTGATTTGCTTTTAATTGAGTTAACACAATTGTTGGTTCTGAAAACTCTGGCCTGAAGTTGGCCCCAAATGACAGACACACGGTCTCTGATTCAACGTAATGTTGAGTATTTGAACGTCTCTCCCTCATTTAGACCAGGGATCACTTGAGCCCAAGCTGGAAGGTAATTGGAATGGATTCGATTCACGGCAATTCGCCGATACGATTTGGTTTCGAGTTGATTGGCCTTTTTAATTTGATGCCCGCTAGTTAATTAGTAGGATCGAGATTTTAATAAAATAATTAGAAGTTTCACAAGACTCCTTTAATTAATTAATTGGACTTTTAAATGTAGATTGGAGGTGCACTATATTAGGCAAGGCATAGTCTATGGCCCTCATGAGTTAGCTTAAAAACCTTTTGGTTAGAATAAATCGAGGTGTGTTGTGCCAAACAAAATCTCAAATGCATGACCCTCATTTAATTAACATGTGAATCCTTAAAATTTGAGGCGTGCCATTTAGTTGAATTTTCATGGCCCTCGCAAAGTTGAAAATGCGTAGTTGCTTTAGGCGCGCTATTTTAAAAAATTTACCTTCCTAAACTCGGTGTGCATTTCATGTGACCCAACTCCAATTCTCAATAACGTTAAATAAAATTTGTTGTGGATCGCGGGCGGATTTTATGTGGCGTGGTTCAAGGCATATTTTAAATAACGTTGAATATTTCCTAAAATAATTTAAAAGCGGTTAATAAGTTAAAGTTGCATCATAGGTTAAAACATATAATTAATCAGATAATTAGGCCAATAATAACAGTTGAGTGACCGTGCTAGAACCACGGAACTCGGGAATGCCTAACACCTTCTGCCGGGTTAACAGAATTCCTTACCCGGATTTCTAATTCGCGAACTGTAATACAGAGTCAACCCTTTCCTCGATTCGAGATTTAAACCGGTGACTTGGGATACCATAAATCTCTCAAGTGGTGACTCTGAATCTTTTAATAAAAAATAATCTCGTCTTGATTGTCACTTAAATTGGTAAAAACTCCCTTTATACCCCTCCGGGGGTGTAGGTAAAAATGAGGTGTGACAGCTCTGGCGACTCTGCTGGGGATCGAACCCAGAGTCTCTGGTTCAGGGTTCAGAATTCGAGCTTAGATGAATTGTTATAGTTGGCTTTATTTATTATTTGATTTTGTTACATGTTTGGGCCTAATGTGCTAAGTGTTGCTTTTACCACTTTGATATTCTGTGAACTGTATATAAATTGCCACGAAACCCTTCTTCTCTCTGAGTCTTCTAAATCATGGAGGAGTGTGCACTTCGTGTGACTTCTCTTCTGTTAGAGTCATATCCCAAATTTTAGAACGAGGTTCGGACAAGTTGCAAAGCCGGTGAAGCTTCTGCATTCCCGGTACGTTGTCCCCCCCGGCTCGAGCTGTCCGCTCGAGTAAGCCAGGTCTAGAACAATAAACTCAGGTTTTAAATCTAGTATAACAAGACCTCATACCGGATCCCTAGTAGGAATGTTTGCTTGCATCGCGTGCATTTGACTTTGGAGACTCAACACAGGGGTTGGGTCTGTCTAGGACAGGTGTACCAAAACTGAAAAGACCATCCTGATGCATCTTACTTGCTACTTGTACATTTATTTGATTTGGATTTGCATGCTGACCGGCTTTTGAATAATGGGAGAAAGTTGGGAAAAAGAGAATAGCAATGTGAGGGTTAAGTGAGTTAAATCACCTATTTTGGAAAACCAATGTCCAAATGGTACTGAAACTCTACCGAATATTTTGAGAAAAATGAAAAAAAAAAGAGAAGAAAAGGTTTTGTTTTGAAAAATAGTTGATTTTATTTTATTTGCCCGAACTATGCCAGTTTGATTCTCACCGGATGTGAGATACGTAGGCAACCCCATCGGGTCCAACTTCCTTTTACAAATAGCCCAAAAAGAACAAAAGTTTTATGTTTATTGCAAATAAGTAAGGTGATGCCATTCTTGTCAAAAATAGCCGAATGTCCCTCAAAAGGGCGTTGGAAGGCTGTTTTTGCAAGAACAACCACCTTTAGTCATTTTTGTTTTGGTTGGTTAGCTGACACAGCCTTAAAATCTTCATTTTTGAAGTGCTGAAAAGCCGTATTGGCAAAGCCGAATATTTTTGTGAGAATTTTGAAAAAAAATGGTCATTTTTCTTGAGTCAAAATGAGTCATAGTTTTCTTTTAATTAAAATCACCTTAATAAATGTGCAGGATGAGCACAATTCAAAATGAACCTTTCTCAGTCCGTGAAGAGATCCCGTTGGAGCTACATATGTGGTGGCATGATTTGGGGGACAATAGCAGAAAAGTTGTGACAAAAGCGTTGGGTGGTCTTGTCGGGCTCTTGAAAGTTAAGCTGAGAAAGGACATAATTGAGTCCTTGATACCATTTTGGGACCCAGCACATAATGTATTCCACTTTGCTGATTTTGAGCTAACTCCTACCCTGAAAGAGATAGCAGGCTATGCCGGTTTCGATGGGAATCTTAGAAATTAATACCCGGTGGCACCTAGGGCAGTAACCCCTCACAAATTTTTGGACCTGCTAAGCATCAGTCGGGACATCCTAGACGGAAATTTGGCCAAAGGATTCTATACCTTATACTTTTTGTTCTGACGTTACGGGAATCCTCGTGGCTTCGAAACACCAAATATCGGTCTTACTCACGCGGGAAACAAAGACAAGTGGGAAACTCGGAGAGGATTAGCTTTCATAATGGCATTCCTGGATACTTTGATTTGCCCCAGAAAAGACGGGAACATAGAGTTGGAACTCGTGGGGATAGCCGACTTTATGATGAAAAAGGCAAATGGGACCATAGTGCCGATGATTTTGGCAGAAATTTAACGAGCTCTGACCCTTTGTCGAGAAGGGAGAAAGTTTTTTAAAGGGTGCAATATGTTATTACAATTATGGATGGAGGAACACCTTTGCCACCGTCCTGGATACTTGAATGTGGTATGACTGGCCTTGAGTGCATTGAAAAACATGAAAAGCGGGTAGAGGGTTATGAGTTCCCGGATGGTACAAAAGCATGGCATGCCCACTTAAGATCCTTGACTACAAACAAGATCGAAAGGACGTTTGGGTGGCTCTCGATCGTTGAAGTAATTTATATGTCGGTCGAGGTGTATTTTCTGCAGTTGATGGGTCTTCAGAGTACCCAGCCTTATGCTCCGCATCGAGTTTTACGTCAGTTAGGCCGATATCAGATCATCCCACAAGATGAGGATTTGAGTCGGCAGGTTATTGAGTTGGAACCAAAAGCCGCTTTTCCAAAAGAAAAAGTGTGCCAGATTTGGCACCAGTGCAGATTCTTAGAGCCTAGAACTCAGGTACGAGATCTATCCAGAGGCGAGGTGGAGCCTAGTTACACTGCGTGGTATGGTAAAAGATCCCGAATTCATCAGGAGACCGAAAGGCCCGCAAAGAAACCCCATGTCCAACAATTTACCGACGGAGCACAGGTGCAATGGGACTGGTTGACCAAAGAAAATGAGTACCGAGCCACCATAAACAGGCTGGATAAGCAAGTCATGGACCTTCAGTTTGAGAATGGGTTGCAAGCCGCCGCAGATGAAGGCGATAAGAAGAAGTTAACTTAGGAAAATGAAGCCCTCAAAGCTCAAATCCGAAAGTTAAAAATAGCTGCTAGAGACCCGGAAAGAAGCCAAGCAGATGAAAGGCTCATAAACAGTCTGAAAAAGAAATACCTTGAGTGTCAAGATGACCTAGAAAAGTCTGAGGCCAGTCTGGCGAAAGTCCGGGCTCAATTGGTGGAAAATGCAAAAGGGCGGGCATAGTTTGTGCGACAAATTAAAAGAAAGTACGAAGGGACAATCACCAGCCTGGAGAGAAAAATGACTACCCTCGAGAATGAGGCAGCCAAGCAGGCCAAGGACTTTAAAGCTGATAGGGAACACTATTATGATTTGATGGCTTGGATGGAGGAAGAAATGCAACAGTTGCAAAATCAATATCTGCATGATACTCAGGTGTTAGAAGCCCGGAATCAACAGGTCGGGCTTCTGCTTCAGGAAAAGGGTAGAATCCGAGAGCGGGTCAGAGCCATTGCCGACTACATTGTTGTAAAATGCCAAGCATGTGAGGATATGACTCGCACCACGTTTGTCCAATAGATAATGAGTGATTTGGAGAGGCTTCAAAGGGATCTTGCATATAGGCCCGTGGCGAGACCGAATGATGTCCCACGGGCCCTAGGAGCATTTGAGGCATTAATGTATTCATGATTTTCATTGGAGTCTGTTAGTTTGTTTGCGAGTCTGTACTTTCTTTTGTTGGAGTCTGTTAGTTGGTTTTTGAGTCTGTTGTTTTCACCTTTCTGTCAGAGTCTGTTGATTTTGTTTTGAGTCAGGGTCTGTTAATTTCCCTTATCGAGTCTGTTAGTTTTTAGGATGAGTCATTGTAATCAAAATTGTTTTATATTATGGAAAAATTTGAAAATCCCAAAATGTGTTTATCATTTACTTTTACATTTATTTCCCAGAACTACGCTCGGTCTAGTTCATGGCGGGTCATGATACGTAGGCAATCTCCATAGGATTCGACCATAACCAAAAGAAAGAAAAAAAAGAGAGTGATAAAAAAAGATGAGGAAAAGAAAAAGAGAGGAAAAATAAGAGCGAAAAGAAAAGGAAAAGAGAGAAAATAAGAATGAAAAAAAAAAGAAAAAAAGGAGAGAGAAAAAGAGTAGTTGCAAATGGAAATAAGGGAAAGCCGGGATGACGCAAGCAACCGATCAAATGCATAATAGAAACGGTTAACTACTTAGGTGCATTCATTCCCCAAATGAGCGGTTGCCTTTCTGTTAAGATTTAATCACTAACAAGTTTGTTGTTGACAATTCAGTACAGAAAGGTGGTTGGTTTGTGGCTCCTAAAGTAGTAAATCCTCTCCACAACATAAAGTCAAAAGGCAATGGCAGATAACAACATAACTGAGTTGGTTGATACCGGGTCCCGAAAGCAGTTGGTTGAACAGGACAATGGGTTGGTTAAAGAGGTAAAGATGTTGAAACAACACATGGCAGACATGTATCAGGCTTGGATGACTAGGAAGGCACCACTCCCGCCACCACCTAGCTTCCTAGATGCCGCCCTTACCCAAGCTCCGGACACAATACCAGATGATCCTCCATACTCTCTAGATCCACCCGCTTATCTCCAAGCTCATGATGCCCGATATTACCCCTCGGAGGTTGCCCACAAAGTTCCCTACTCATACAAACAGGGCCCGCGGGATGAGTCTCATGTTGAAAATGAAAGGTTCACAGGAAGAGAAGGGAAAGATGGGATACCCAGGAGGCTGAAAGGCATAGGACAATCCTTGAAGAACAAGCAAGGGAGGGGAGACCAGGGTAGCATGGCTTACAAAGAACTATCTGTGTCCCCTGATGTTCGCCTGCCCGCGGGATTTAAAGTGCCACAATTTAACTTGAAAGATGGGTGTGGAGATCCGGTAGCCCATTTGAGGGATTATTGTAGTGAATTGAGAAGTGTTGGCAAGAAAGATGATTTGTTGATGGCGTATTTCAGTGAGAGCTTGACTGGGGCAGCTTTGGAATGGCATAATCGTCAAGATGTCAGTAAATGGCCTACACTGGGTGACATGGCTCAAGATTTTGTTCGATACTTTCAATACAAATCAGGCATTACCCCAGACCGCTCCTCCCTATCTAAAATAGAAAAGAAGCCGGAGGAAAGCTTTAGGGAGTTTGGGCTCAGATGGAGGGAGCAAGCTGCTCGAGTCAATACCCCGATTGGTGAAGAAGAAATGGTTGAGCTTTTCCTACAAGCCCAGAGGCCCACCTACTTCAGTCATTTAATCCCGACCTTGAGAAAGCCTTTCAATAATGTGTTAAAAATAGGGGAGCTAGTAGATGATGGAATCAAGTCAAGCAAAATCATGAGTTGTTCGAAAGACATTCAGAACATCCCAGTAAGCTTGGGTGGAAGAAAGAGAAACAGAAAAGATGATTCGATGGGCTTTCCTGCTCAACACTTCCAGCCTCAACATCGTTCCCGTGGATATCCTTGCGCACCAGATGACCCTCCCCAATGCTACTTCTCTCCACAGAACTCCCAAAGTCATACATCACTTTTCTAGTACCCTGTCCACAATGCACCACCACATGCTCCACACCCACAAGGCCCGCGATAGCCCACACCACTTTCCCAAATGTCTTATCCGCCCCCACGAGCCTACCGAGACCCTCCTGGATCAGGTTTCCGGCCCAATCAAGCATTTAAGAATGAGAGGTTGTAGAGAAAGAAAACCTTCACTCCATTGGGAGAGTCATATACCAGTCTATTCCAAAGGCTAAGGAAATTGGACATGTTGAAGCCGATTCAGATAAAAAAGTCAAACCTTCTTCCAAAGAATTTTGATTTTTCTCAAAGGTGCGCATATTGCTCAGATGCCCCAGGGCATGACATAGAGAAGTGTTGGCATCTGAAGAAAGCAATTCAGAAGCTTATTGATGCAGGTGACATTGTCGTGCAAAATCCAGATGCAGCATATAATAGCCAAGGGCCATCGCCTGTGCATAATGAGACGCATATAGTGGGTATGATTTATTTTGAAAAGGAATATGAGAATTCTTCTGAGATCCTCAGAGGTCCACGCGCTACGAAGCTTTCAGCACTATCAGAGGTTGATCCTAAGAACAAGCAGGCATAGGGAACCCAAAAGCAATTTGTTAAGAATAATGTGATGGAGACTTGTGAAGGTCCTAGTATTGTTGATACAGAAGTCAGTGGCTAAGATGCTGAGTTTGGTGATTGGAAAGACGCTCTTTTCTTGGTTAGCCTGGGAGGAGTTTTGGTGGTTTATTGTGTTGTCATTTATATTGTCCGGGTTATTTTCAGGGTTGTAATCCGGATATTGTCTTGTGACTCAAACCCTTCTATCATTTTATTTTGCCCAGATGTTTAGTCGCAGAAGCTCGTTTAGTGTTGTCTAGGTTTGTTATAGATTTGTAACCCTAGTTTAGTTTGCTTGTTTTGTTGTTCAAATCCTTTCACCAGCTGTCTAATGCAATTTCTGTTTTCTGTAACTGCTAGTCATTTTTGTTTAGTTCTCTTTTCTTTTATAGTTATTTTCCTATTGACTCTAGAGACATGACATGCATGCATAATTCTCAGCCTGGTTTTAAAAGTCAATTTAGTCATGAAGCAATTTTGAAGATGTAGGGACATGCGAGGGGAAGTAAGCAAAGGCATTTTGAGATCACTTTAAGCCCGAATTGTGTGAAACTGGAGCAGATAGAACATAAAGAAACCTTATTGAAATGCATCCTGCCGCATCGGGTCGAAGCTAAAGGCAAGTTTGCCCCAAATTTGCAGGGGGTTGTTCGTGGTAATGAGAGTGAGAGTATTGTCCAATGGTGCTTTGTATTTGACAGATGTAGAAGGCAAATGTATAGAAATGGCTATCAATTCTGATGCGGTCAAAAGATATTATGTATGATTTCTTTGGTTAAGTTGTGTTTGTTCGTACTTGGCATGTTTTGAAGATTGGAATGACGAAGTCATTTTGTTCTGATATCTAAACACTTTATCCTTTGCTACCCTTTTGAGCCTTTTTTATTTCTTTGTCATACCCCTCTTTTGGAATCAGTAGTAAAGTTCAGAAACGCAATTGTAAAATGTAAGTAAAGGGAAAAGAGAAAAAGAGAAAGAAAAGAACGAAAAGAGAAAACAAAGAATGAAGAGAGAAAGAAAAGAATGAAAAGAAAAAGAAAAAAAAGGAAAAGAGGAAAAAACAACAAAAAGAAAAACAAAAGGAAGAAAAGAAGAGAAAGAAAAAGAAAAGAAAAATCACAACAAACAAAGTAATTCCTATGACATGAACTACGTTCGACCTGATTCCTTTTAAGGATACGTAGGCAGCCTCACGGTTTGGTCCCATCAAAAATAAAATCCAAAAGCCCCCAAGCAAAAAACTGGTGCAGAAGTTGTGGTTCTTGTAAGAAACTGATTCCAAAAGTTATAATCTTGAATCCAAATGAGTTTTTTTGAGCTTTTTGATACCCTTTCTTTCTAACCTCATCCAAAAGTCCACGTTACAGTCCAAAGAAAGACTTTCCGATCCGTTTTTGAGAGATGCTAAGGCGAGCAAGTAGAGGTGAATCATATTAGGGGCAACACTCCGATCTAAACAAGGGAAATGAAAAACGAGAGAGTCTTATTGATGAAAACCCTCACGGGTACCGCAAGCCGATAAAAGCTGAGAAAAATCAAAATGAGGGAGTCTTATGGGTGAAAACCTTCTCGGGCACCTTGAGGCGACTGTAAGTTGAGAGAAAGAACAAAATGAGAGAGGCTTGATGGTGAAAACCCTTCGGGCACTACAAGTCGAATAAGGATTGTGAGTCAGATTGGATAATCGAAGCATTGAAGCCCAGTTTCACGGTTTAAGGGTACAACAAGAGTTGAACATCAGACTTGCTCAACAGAATAGGCCTCCGGTGCATGTCATGGTCATTAGAGTTGGTATCCACATCTGATAGGTTTCTATTTTGTAGTTTTCTTGTTAGGAATCATCTCTTTCCATTATCGTTTACTCTGTCCCTTTTGTCTTGTTACTTCCTCTTCATGAGTCTATTTGGTTGGAACAAGTAAGAAATGACTTCAAAATCTGCCACCAGCTTTCCAATTACACAAAACGAGATCTGGCTAGCACGTCACAATGTCATAAGTCAGGAAAGAACAACAAGTGCACTGAGTTGGTAACGATCAACATGTTTCGGGGTCCATGAGAAATACAAAGGTCTGGTATATTTCAATTCGTGAATAATGCAACAGATAGAGGATGTTGGGTGAATGGGTCAAAGGTATTCTCTGTGATGAGATCAACAAAGAAAGTGGTTAACCAGTGACAAGCGAGGTCTTCCAAGCAGAAATCAAAGTTATCGTGACAAGTGAGGGAACAATAGACTTCAAGGCCAAGGCCAGTGATTTAAGTCAGGAAAGAACAGCATGCGCACTAAGTGGATGGCAATTAACGTGCTTTGGAATTCATGAGAAATACAAAGTTGCAGTACATGTCAACATAAGAGCGCGATGCAACAGATGGAGGGTGTTAGGTGGAAGGATCAAAGGTATTTTGGTGAAACACAAAGGTTGGTAAATGTCAGTTCATGAGCAATGCAACAAATAGAGGGAATTGGGTCTGAACGGCGAAGGGGTATTTTCTGTGATAAGAACGACAGAGAAAGTGGTTAGCCTATAAACAAGCAAGTACTCAAGTGGAAATCAGTTATCATGGGAAATGAAGGAGCAATTTCCCTCAAAGTCAAGGCCACAAACCAACCACCACATTTTAAACTGACAAGATTTTTCTTTGATTGAAACAGGGACAGAAAATTTTGTTTGTTTCGGAGAAACCCACCGTAAGGAAAGGAAAGCGCCAGACAAGTTTGACTGTAAATTTTCAGGATCCTCCTTGAAAATGGGACCTAGTTTAAAAATCAAAACAATCATGAGTAGTAAAACCTGGCATAAATGTACCCCAAAGGAACATAAGTTGGTTTCAAAGTTTGCATGTTTAAGATAGGATTCGATTAGAAGTTTTCAGGACCCCCTGGATAATGGGACTTAGCTTTAAGATTTCCATTAGATAACAAGATTTAGCGTAAGTTCTGTTGAAGGGTATTATAATTCAGCCGTAAAAATTGTCACTTTTAAGATAAGACCTGATTGTTGATTTTCAGGACCCTCCTGGATAATGGGATGTAGCTTTAATAGTTTCTTACCTTCAGAAGATATAACTTAGATTTAAAATTGTCGTTTAATTAAGAGTTGCCAGGACCCTCCTGGATAATGGGGTAAAGTTTTAAGATCGGCTTAGATAACAAGATGTAACGAAAGTAATACCTTTAGGAGATATAATTTAGATTTAAAACTGTCGTGTAACTAGGAGCTGTCAGGACCCTCCTGGATAATGGGATCTATCTTTCAAATTCTTAGTAATATTTGGTAATATGATTCAGTGTAACACTCACATATGTGCCCAGCTACCAAACTAGGGCAGAAAATTTTCTTTGTTTTGTCTATTTTTGTTGAAATCAGGCGCCCACCTAGAGAGCACGGGAATACAATTCAAGTTCAGCAATCAGGCGCCCACCTGGAGGGCACGGGAATACAATTCAAGTTCAGCAGTCAGGCGCCCACCTGGAGAGCACGGGAATACAATTCAAGTTCAACAGTCAGGCTCCCACCTGGAAAGCACGGGAATACAATTCAAGTTCAGCAGTCAGGCGCCCACCTGGAGAGCACGGGAATACAATTCAAGTTCAACAGTCAGGAGCCCACCTGGAAAGAATGGGAATACATTTCAAGTTCAGCAATCAGGCGTCCACCTAAAGAAAGGGAAACCATCTCAGATTACAATTCAAGCCGGCAACAAATCGACATGGCAACAAGAGCTGCAAGATCAAGTTTGAAGATTAGATAGGATTTCTTGTAATTCATAGATCATAGTTTAGTCTAGCGTCTTTTGTTTTGTCATGGTGTAATAAGGGGTTTAGTAAGCAGTAGTAGCAGCAGCAACAGTAAAATCACAGCTTTATGGTAGTCCCAGCTACCGAAACCTCCCGAACTATACTGACATGATTCCTTTATAGCCAAGGATATGTAGACAACCTCAGAAGCAGGGTGCGGTAAAATCTTACAAAAAATACTTCCCACGGAGTATCCAAACGGGCAAAAATCGCTCGTATCCGCTCACTTTATCTTTGCACAAAAACTCTTCGTGTTTTCTAGCAAAGAGAGGCAGCTGTGAGCACGTGATTTTTGCCCTATATGAATTACTCCCATAGATTCAAGAAAAATAAATTTCTCCCATTATCTGCAATTTTGTGGATTTTTGTGGCATTTCTTGTCGACTGTCTGCATTTATCTAGGCACGTTTATTTTATTTAATTCATGAAAAATACAAAAATACATTGCATTTGCGTTTAGGATTTAATTTTGCATTTTAATTAATTAGTAATTTAATCGTGTTACAAAAATAGAAAAATCACAAAAAAATAACTCATTTTTTTGCATTTAGTATCGAATTTTGCGGCTTTCTTTTTAATTGGGTGATTAAAAAGTTGTGGTAAGAATTATTTTTAGTTAATTAATTTAATTTGGCAGGATGATTTGGGTTAGGATTTAAGTTAGATTTTATTTTTATTTTTGTTTTTAAAACACAAAGGAATTAAAATAATTTTGAAATTAAATGAGAAGGGAAAACAAATAGGAGAGTCTGAATTGGGCTAGAACCATTTAATTTCCCCCGACCTAAATGAAATTTCCGTTCAGTCCAGCCCAAACCCATACCCCAACCCGGTCCGATTTCTACACTTAACCAAACGACGTCGTTTGACCCCTCCCCATCTCAACTGTTAGATCAACAAGATCCAACGGACCGGAACTGATTCCCCCCGGGTATATAACTGTCCTAAATGATCCTACCCCCTCCCCTATCATCGTCTCTCTCACTCCTCCGCTTCAGAGATCAAAGGTAACCCTAATCCGCCGCCCCTATTTCCCCAATCGTCTCAGGCCGGCGGCGCTGCTCCCAAATCACCCCAAATTGACACCATAGAACCACCATGACCCCCTCGTTCCAAATCCCCGATCTGTTTCCCTCGAATCTTGCTAGAGCATCTCGAATCTTAAGTCAAAGATTCGAGCCCTAAAATCCTAAAACCAGATCTAATACATGCAAGGTCGTCCCTCCAGTTCTTCTGAGTATTCAAGGTCTGGTTTATCCCGGAATGGTGTTATTCGCGTTTGCTTAACGAAGAATAGGTGATTTACATCATTTTTGGGTTAAATCAGAATGTATCTAGTAATTTCGAGTCTAAGTCAGTAAGTTTTTTTTCTTTTGTTCGCTTTTATACCTCACTTCTTCTTCTTCTTCTTCCTCCGTTTTTTGAGCATGTCGTTACTGAAATTAGTTTCGAACTTAGTTTCCCTTAGGACAGTTTTTTTGTGGTTGTGTATTTATTTCCGTTTCATTTCTTCAGTGTTCTTTTCAAATTCTTGATTATTATTCCCTGTTTATCTTGATTTTATTTTAGGTTGCGACAACTTGCTGATGATTAGCTTAAGATAGATTATTGTTAAATTAGGTAATTTAGTCGTAATCTCAGTTTAGTATTTTATCTTAAGAGAAAAATCACTTGTTAGCTTAGATTTTGGGTTTTGAAGTCACTCAATTGTTTCTTTTTTCTGCTTATCGTCAATTTGGCTAATTGGATTTCTGACCCTTTTGGTTTGGGCCTGGGGTTCGATTCTGATTCATTCATTTGGATTTGAACCATCGGGTCAAAGTTGACCCATGACCCGTTTTGGTTTCAAGGGTAATAACATGGTGCTTAAGGGGTAAAATAGGAATTGTAGGTAAGGGAATCATTTGTAACAGCCTAAGGAAACTTCTAGGAAGTTGGGTATTGGGTCTAATGTGGAAATTTGATTTTTAGACTAGGGTTTTCTGAGCAAAAATGAGAACATAAAAAGGATAGAAGTGCAAATTTGAATTCTTTAAGGCTGCCCTAATGCCTTGGCTATAAAACCACCAAGACTTGCTATTCAAGTCAGATTTTGGAAGAGAGATGAAAATTATCCAAAAAAAAACTGAAATGGCTGCCTTTCTTTAAGAAATTCTGAAATAACCTGGAATTCCTTGCATTTTCTGGAAAACTACTGAGAATTCTGCTCGGATTTTGGTTCTTCTGGTCCTAATAGTCTGGTTCAAATCACTGAAAATTCACGGGCTTGCATTCTGGTCTAAAATGGATTGAATTCCGAGTATTTAGAGTCTGGTTTGAATTCTGTTGTGGTCTCTACTGTACTATTGCTGGGTTTAAGGCTGGTTTCTGCTGCTTTTCTTCTACTGAATCCTTACTCCTTTGTTCCTTTTATTACCAGGTATTATTCATCTCCTTGACGTGTGAAATGGAGAAGCACAAGTTTGTTTGCTTGAAGTTTGAAATATAGAGAGCATCAGTTTTATTAAATGTCTGTTTTTACATTTCTGAAAACCTTCAAATTTCATACTTAGTTTGGTTCTCATTGTAGTTTGATCATTTCTGTTTCAGTTTTAAGTTCGTTTGCAATGTTAGGCGAGTCGCGTGTTCTAGTTATTAGTGGTTCGCATGAATCTGAGTTAAGAGTTTTGTATAAAAGGACTTCAAAGGCTATTACAACAGACTATTTGATTAGATTGTTTGGGTTTTACATGTTTTGCTTATTCTCTATTGTAATCCACATTGTTTAGTATAGGTTTCCTTTCGAAGTCATCAAAAATGCCAAGCACTAGTGGAATAATGTTTAGAATTGCATGCTATGTCTTATAATCATGTTAGGTTTTAGGTTAATGTTTAACTTCGCATTTGTTAAGTGAATAATTTCATTGGATCTCTTTTGTCAATTGCATATTCTGAACATATGGCTGAGTAAACTCGAATCTAGGTAAACATGATGGCTAAATAATTGTTTGGTTTAGGAGTCCTTTAAACTTCGAAATTGTGGGCTTGGTCACTTTGAGCTTAAAACGACCAAATTCAGAGGCTATCTCCCTTGGATGTTCCTATAGCTTTTGACCGATTTGCTTTTAATTGAGTTAACACAATTGTTGGTTCTGAAAACTCTGGCCTGAAGTTGGCCCCAAATGACAGACGCCCGGTCTCTGATTCAACGTCATGTGGAGTATTTGAATGTCTCTCCCTCATTAATACCTGGGCTCACTTGGGCCCAAGTTGGAAGGTAATTGGAATGGATTCGATTCACGGCAATTCGCCAATACGATTTGGTTTCGAGTTGATTGGCCTTTTTAATTTGATGCCCGCTAGTTAATTAGTAGGATCGAGATTTTAATTAAATAATTAGAAGTTCCACAAGCCTCCTTTAATTAATTAATTGGACTTTTAAAAGTAGATTGGAGGTGCACTATATTAGGCAAGACATAGTCTATGGCCCTCATGAATTAGCTTAAAACCTTTTGGTTAGAATAAATCGAGGTGTGTCGTGCCAAACAAAATCTCAAATGCATGGCCCTCATTTAATTAACATGTGAATCCTTAAAATTCGAGGCGTGCCATTTAGTTGAATTTCCATGGCCTTCGCAAAGTTGAAAATGCATAGTTGCTTTAGGCGCGCTATTTTAAAAAATTCACCTTCCTAAACTGGGTGTGTATTTCATGTGACCTAACTCCAATTCTCAATAACATTAAATAAAATGTGTTGTGGATCGTGGGCGCATTTCATGTGGCATGATTCAAGGTCTGTTTTAAATAACGTTGAATATTTCCTAAAATAATTTAAAAGCGGTTAATAAGTTAAAGTTGCACCATAGGTTAAAACATGTAATTAATCAAATAATTAGGCCAGTAATAACAGTTGAGCAACTGTGCTAGAACCACGGAACTCGGAAATGCCTAACACCTTCTCCCGGGTTAACAGAATTCCTTATCCGGATTTCTGGTTCGCGGACTGTAATACAGAGTCAACCCTTTCCTCGATTCGGGATTTAAACCGGTGACTTTGGACACCATAAATCTCCCAAGTGGCGACTCTGAATCTTTTAATAAAAAATAATCTCGACTCGATTGTCACTTAAATTGGAAAAAACTCCCTTTATACCCCTCCGGAGGTGTAGGTAAAAAGGAGGTGTGACAAGGCTTCAGTCAGATCCTTTACCAATCCAATGGCTTCATCTTCATGTTCCTGTCTCTCAAAAAGAATGTTAGTTTCATCAAATACTACATGTACACTTTATTCTACACACAAAGTTCTTTTATTGAACACTTTATATGCTTTGCTATGTGAAGAATATCCCAAGAATACTCCATCATCACTTCTGGGATCAAACTTACCTAGGGAGTCTTTTCCATTATTGTGCACAAAGCACTTGGAACCAAATGCCCTAAGATGGGATATATTTGATTTTCTCCCTTTAAGTAACTCATAGGGAGTCTTCTCTACAAGAGGTCTAGTCATGCATCTATTGATAATGTAACATGCAGTGTTTACAGCCTCTGCCCAGAAGCTATGGGGCAGTTTACTAGAAAGAAGCATAGTCCTAGCCATGTCTTCAAGAGTCCTATTCTTTCTTTCAACGACTCCATTTTGTTGAGGTGTCCTAGGGGCAGAGAAGTTATGATCTATACCATTTTCATCACAAAATTCAGGAAACTTAGCATTCTCAAATTCAATTCCGTGATCAGACCTAATTGATGCAAGTTAATTTCCTAATTGTTTCTGAGTTTTTCGAACAAAGGCACTAAACATGTCAAATGCTTCATCTTTAGATGTTAGAAACAGTACCCAGGTAAATCTAGAATAGTCATCAACAAGTACCATTACATACTTCTTTCCACCTCTGCTCATGGTTCTCATTGGACCACATAGATCCATATGGACCAGTTCCAACGACTTGGTTGTGCTTACCATTTTCTTGCTTTTGAAAGATGATCTTACCTGCTTCCCCTTGCACAAGCCTCACAAACTTTGTCTTCCTTGAACTTGATGTTAGGTAACCCTATCGCCAAGTCCTTAAAGACCAATTTGTTTAGCTGATTCAGACTAGCATGACCAAGTCTTTTGTGCCACAGGAGGGGATCATTATCCAGCACACTTAGGCAGGTTAGTTCATTTTCTGAGAGAGTGGACAAATCTACAATGTAAATATTGTTAACTCTTTTTCCCTGCAAAATAATCTTGTCAGTGGTAAGATTAATCACAAAGCATTTAGTAGAGGTGAATGCTACAAGGTTATATCTGTCACACTTGTGACACTCTGATAAGGCTGTATTTCAAGTCATCTATCAAGTAGACATTCTCAATGGAGTGAGAGTCTGTCTTACCTACCTTTCCAACCCCAATGATCTCACGTTTCTTCCCATTTCCAAAGGAGACATTTCCTCCCTTTAAGTCTTTAAGTGAAAAGAACTGGTTCTTGCTTCCAGTCATATGTTTTAAGCAGCCACTATCCATGTACCATATTTGGCTGATTCCCTTCACTTGGACTTGCAAAAAGAAATCAGGGGTTAGTCTTAGGAACCCAAACTAGTTTGGGTCCCTTTCTATGGGCAAAGGGATAAATCAGATTCCTTCTAGCCTACCCAGGCAGCCTATTTTTTTCTTGAACAAACGTTTTGTTCTTTGACTGGCCTTTTCTTTTGCATTACATTCATTTTTGAATGGTCAGTCTTGCCACAATGTGTGCAAATTTTATTTTCAGGAAGAGTGAGGTACTTGCTTTTAGGATCCCACTTAGGTGCTTGAGTCTCATAACCAAGTCCTCTTTTGTTGCTACTATGATATTCGTGTAGCCAGGAGAGTGCATCAGAAGCCTTGTTCCATTTGCAAATTTTTTCTAGTTCATGTTTTACCTTCCCTAGATCTTCTTTTAGTACTCTTATCTGCTCATCTTTCATGTATATCTCATCCTTCATTTTTCCTAAATTTTCTTCTAGGGTGAGATGAGTGTGATCAGCTTTCTTCTTTCCTGTTCCTAGTTTCAGTTTTAAGTTCTCAGACCTAAGTTCTAGGACACTAGTGTCAAGTTCAAGAACCTGGTTCTTCAACTCAGTATTTTCACTTTCACTCTCATTAGCCCTAGACTTTAGATTTTTGCACTTGGCTTTTAGGATCATACATTCCCTAGACAGCTCTTCCTTTTCATTGTTAATTATCCCAAACTCATCAATGAAATCCTGCAATAGCTTAGACAACCTTTCTTTAGACAGGAATTTAATCTTGTCTTTGAGATGAAGAATACTTACCTCTTGTTCATCATCTGATTCTCCTATGGCCATAAGAGCTTGTTCATCTCCAGCTTCATCTTCTGAGTCCTCATCTGATGTTTCTCCCCAGGCAGCAACCATAGCCTTTGTTGATCCTTTGTTCCTTTTTGGTTGAACTTATTCCTTCTTCTTGCTCCTTCGTTCAGCTCTTTCCTTCTTCCATTCAATTTACCATTGAGGGCAGTTTTTGATGTGGTGATTAGTCTTCCCACACTTGTAGCAGCCCTCATTGGTCTGTGTCTCTGGAGCCCTTGGTTTGTTGAAGGTTGTACCTCTTGAAGAACCCTTTCCTCTCATCAAGTAATTTTTGAAATTTCTAGTGATCATAGCCATTTCATCATCCTCCAAATCTGAACCTTCAGCAATTCTGAGAGTCAGACTTCTTTCCTTCTTGGGTGCATCCATTTTCATGGTCTGCCTTCTCAGTTCATAGGTAGTAAGGTTTCCTATTAGTTCATCCAGCTTGAGGGTAGTAATGTTCTTTGATTTCTGAATAGCACTGATTTTGCTTTCCCAAGAGACTGGCAGAACCCTGGTCAAAATCTTCTCAACTTTGTCTTCTTCGAGAATAATCCTTCCAAGAGATTTAGGTTCATTTGTCAATATGGTGAACCTTGTATACATCTCTTGGATGGTTTCTCCTTCCTTCATGGTGAAGTTCTTATAATGGGAGTACAACAGTGTTACTCTAGACCTCTTCACTTGAGGTGTTCCTTCATGAGCCACTTGCAAAGTGTCCCAAATTTTCTTAGCAGTAGTACAGCTTTGAATTCTACTGTACTCATCTGGACCTAGTCCACACACAATCCATTTCTTGGCCTTGGCATTTTTCTCCCACTTCTTCAGGTCTTCAGCAGTGCAGTCAGCCCTTGTCTTAGGCACATCCACTCCTTCAGTGTTCTTCTTTGTAGTTGTTAGAGGACCATCAGTGACTATGTCCCAGAGCTCATAGTCTTCACCTATGATGTGATCCCTCATCATGTTCTTCCACCAAGAATAGTACTAACCATTGAAAAGTGGAGGCCTAGCAATGGATTGCCCTTCCCAGTTCCCAGGTGGTGCACTCATGTTGATCTTTTCCTAAGGTGTTAGCCTCTTCAAGGATAACCCGCTCTGATACCCATTGATGTTCTAAACGTCAATACCACACAAGAGGGGGGGTGATTTGTGTGGTACCCAATTTTCTCTCTAGAAGAACCTGGTTCTTCTAGGTGTTCTAACTAGTACTGTTTGTGGAATAAAAGGTACATAAAATAAAGAACACAGAGATTTTTACGTGGAAAACACCTGGCTCAAAAGGTGAAAAAATCACGAACTACTACTCAGTAGGATTTTCCCAAACTTCCACTAAAATCACTGAGCCAAAACAGCATTTACAAAAATTCTTTGTAAACCTAAGGAACTCTAATCCCGTTGTAACACACAGCCTCAACTGTTGCGATAACTTCAAGTTAGTTTATAACTTGAATATTCAAAGTACCTAATACAATTACTTCTATGAAAGCTAAAAGGTACAACTTTAAACCACTTATTACAATTGAACTAGAATAAGAAAAAACACAATGGAACTGGTTCTTCTATCTCGTTCAAGTAGCTTCAGGAGTGCACACTCAAATCTCACATAAATTGCTTGCAAAATCACCTTGCTTTTTTGCTTTCAATTTAGTTTAACTTCTGCGTTTGTGCAATACCTGTAAAAGAGATCAATCACTGTCATTTAATAGATTAGTAATCATAGTTTGATTGGGACTCAATTGCTGATCTTCTATCGTTGTTGAGTCCTTGAAGATCTCAAACTCCAACACTATATTTTATTCGGATTGTGTTCTATTCATATAAGGAGACATTCTCCCCTTATCCAATATGCAACCTTTTCGATCAGATCACGAGATATTATTGATGACTTATCTTCTTCACGTTCATCTCCTTCACGTGCATCTCACATGTTTAGATCAAGACTGTGATTCACTAGATGGACCTGGTCTATGACTGAGTTCATTTGTTATTCTTCAAAACATTACCTATTCTTGGGCCAACACAAGTCCACATGGATAAGCTTCCTCCTCAGCCTCGAGTAGGGGCCGACTCATCCTAGGTAACTTCGGGCTTCAAAGCCCTCTTTTTTTTATTATCTTTCCCTGATTTTGGAATCGAGGACTTGGTCCCTTCCCCAAGCGGGGTGGCCTCATTTCGGAGATATCTTCGATGCCTGCACAAATAAACATGAATGAGATGACATTACCAGTAAAAGAAAAGTATCAAAACATGGGAAGAGAACTTACCATGGTGTTTGGCCTCCCATTTACCCCTCGATAAATCGAGCCATCTACGCTCATTATACGAGAAGGTTGCCAACTAACTTTCGAACCCAGTCCTCGAGGTCAGGGATAGTGTGGGGCGTTCAAGCAACAACTAGAGAAAGGTAAAGGTATTATGATACACAGGAGCAGAATATGAATGGGTATTTAAAAAAGAACTTCACTTACGGTTAAAGTTCCATCTCTCCGGGAACGGCATTTTGTTCCCAGGGATGACATCTAAAGTCGTTACTCTGACGATCCGGCTCATCCAGCCTCGATCTTTGTCTTCATCATTACTAGCAAAGAAGGCCTTCTTCGTTCGGCATTGCAGCTTGATGAGCCCTCGAAATAGCTGGGGCCGATACATCCAAATAAGATGGTTGAGGGTAAATTCCAATCCCTCGGCCTTATCAGAAAAATAACATAGCATGCTCACGATGCATCAAAAAGAGGGATGGATTTGGCCGACGGTAACTTCGTAGCGTTTGCAAAAATCGATCACTACTAGATCGAGGGGACCCAGTATGAGGGGGTAAGTGTAAACACTTAAAAACCCCTCCACGTGGGTAGTGATGCTTTCCTCGGGGCCTGGGATCTGAACCACGACCTCGTCTCCCTAACCGCAGTCCTTCTTTATGTCTTTAAGGTATTTTTTCGATATCGAATTGATATATCGAGATACATGTTCGCATCGGCCTGGGATATCGGGAGGATTTTCAACATTAAAATCCTTCTTTATCACACAAGAACGGGGGTGATTTCGTGAAGAGCTGGCGGCACCACCGGTTTGGCCGACCGGGAAGTAGAAGAAGACGGTGCTTTTTCTTTTTGGGGGACTGTTTTGGAAGTTTTAACCATAAGTTCAAGCTATGGAATACATGCAGTAGAAGAGCGTGGTTCTTTACGAGAGCTTGAAGTTTTTCGGTGACCGGAGTAAAAAGTGATTAGAGGAGAAAGAGGTGAAGGGAAAAAGTGTGCAGAGTAAATCCAATGAAGAGGTAAAGTTTTAATTCAAAGAAGGAACCCCATATTTATAGAGGAGAGGCGACAGTTGGGCGGCGCTAGTGGCCGACCATTACTAGCATACATTTAATGTTTTGGGGAAGTGGACCGACGGAATGTTTCGGTCACTTTGAGCGCTTACATCACAAGGATGACGTCATCATCAGGGGCTCCGAAAAATCGAGGTTCAAATCGTTTCTTATCATTTTACTCTAAGAAATGTGGGGACTATCTGTATACGGTAAAATCGGGTGCCCCGATTTAGTAGGCTCGAGACGTAGTACCAAGGGTTGAAGTTCGATAAAGACCAAGCCCGGGCTCGAAGGCGGAATAAGAGGCTCGAAGGCCTAAGTGTTCAAGAGATATCGGAGCTAAGTATGAACGACTCCGAGATAGTGTCGCTGTAAGTTTGTTGCAGAAGGACAAGATTCTCGCCACATCCCCAAGATCATGGCGTAAATTCCGGAATATATTTGTACGAATTTGGTACAAATTCGTACCAGGCGGTTGTCCAGCTATCCCAATAAAATTCTTTACTGTAAATAGAAAGGTACCTTATTTAGGCTCTCCTCCTATATAAAGGGGACCCCAATCATTTGTAAAGATCATCTAATCATTTGGCAAAGTATATACTATCTTACTTTTTCACTCATTGTTCATCAGAATTGTCCCTTATCTTTATTCTTCTTGCTTGATTGTTCTTGGCTCACCTCGAGGTCACTAAGCTCGAGGTCGGTATTGCTTGAGTAACACTGGTTTGATTCACTTATTTCTTTCATTTATATGTCATACTTCTTGATTATTAATTAGTATTGAACTATATTCACATATTTTTAAAACCACAAATCAAATTTAATTGTTACTCGTATTTTTTAGGTAAACAAACACCATCTTTCTTTGCCTCAAAATTCACCTTTGCAAAAAAAATTACTCCGAATGGCTAGGCCTGAATGGATAGCTCTGTGGCTACTCTTTTGCAAACCTGGTTTTTATTGAAGAGGACCGTCGTCCAATTCAAGAGTGACCATTACATAAAGAACCATGTGATTATGTCTTGTAATTAGCTAGGTTTTAATATTAGAGTGGTTATTTCTATAACTGATGTCTCAACTGAGATGATTTGTAATTGGTTATTGATTTTGTGACTATGTATGTAATAGTTAGTTCTCCAATTTGTATCTCCTTTTGCAAATAGCATGTGATTTGGTTATGGATGTAATTATAAAGGGCCAAGACATGTTAGAGGTCATTGTGCCAAACTTGCTTTCAGAACCCAAAGACTCAGTCTGCTGGTTCTGAAGCCTAAGGCCAACTGGGCCTAAAATTTGTACTGACGCGCGAGCCCAATAGCTCTTGTGGCCCATTAGGAGTCTGGAGCATTTCGTTTGAACCGTGGCCCATTCTTATTCGTGCTTTACTGATTATAAATAGGGAATTTTTCATAAAGCACTATCTTTTTTGTCTAATTAGCCATTTATAGATACCCTTTGCTATATTACGTGTTATAGATACCTTTTATGTTTTTATACAATATATTTCATGTATTTAAGTTGTTATATTCATTAATACAACAAAAAATATAGGCGTAAAATCTGGAATTCCAGCTAAGTTTGACATGTATTTAGCTGTATTCAAGCGACATTAACATTAAATACAGTAACATATCTGCGCTAAAAATGGAAGAAAATAAAATCACATGATATTCTCCTAATTTAACTCAACGAACTAAAATGATCCCTCATTAATCTGTATTTGAAAGATACATAATAAGATTATAGCTGAATAAAGAGAAATGCATATGAATAATACAGTTGAATACAACAAAATACACCTTAATTCATCTGAATAAAACACTTGAATACAACAAAAATACAACTGAATACAGCTGAATAAACTCTTGAATGCAACAAAATACAACTAACTTTTGCTGAATAAAATAGTTGAATATAACTAACTACAACTGAATACAGTTGTATAAAATACTTGAATACAACTAACTACTGCTGAATAAAATAGTTAAATACAACTGATTAAACCTGAATACAAGTGAATACAGCTGAAGAATACATTCGAATACAACTGAATACAAATAGGCGATTTGGGCGATCTAGAGAGAAAAACAGCCCTATGGCTTCGCTGGCCGACGGCCAGCCATTAATTCCGGTTGGTCAGCCCCCTAACACATCTACAAAAACCCCGGCCTTGGAAGTTCTGGTGCAAGAAATCGCAGCCGCTGCTACCCGCAACGGCAAGGTGTTCGTGTACGGCGTGGGCCGTTTATCCCGTCCTCTTTCCTTCCCCTCTATTAAGCTAATTGTAATTGACTCCATTGCTGCTTTATTTCACTTTGAATTTGAGAACAACTCGCGTGATCTTAAGCAGAGATCAGGTTTATTCTTCAAGATTTCAAGCAAATTGAAAGAGCAAGCTAGGCGTTTTGGGTTGGCAGTAGTGGTAATCAACCAGGTTGTTGATGTAATTGATGATTCTAATAGTGTAAGGATTGAAAATTGAGAATTTGGGTGGGAGAAGAGTTAAGAAACTAGGGTTTGTGGGAGAAGAGAGTCTGGTTGTATGCAAACAGAGAGATTGTATTGAGGTTTGCAGATACGCGGTAATTATGTGAGAGAAAATACAAAAAGGGAGAGAGAGAAATAATATTTAGCATATATGGTGCCTTAATTGTAGGATGTAACTATATTTAGATTTTTTGCTATAAAGGATAAAAGGTATTTATAGGATGTAATATTTTAAAATGGTATTTATTTAAAATAAATAGGGTACTAAGGTTTTTTATAGGGTGTAAAAATTCCTTATAAATAGTAAGAGTAATATCCAAAAATAGCCAGATTTACAAGTGGTAATTGAAAAATAGCCACAGTTGCAAAAGTAATCAAAATTTAGCCACTTTTCATGTAAAGATAAATCTTAACGAAAACATTGTTCAAAATCCGGAAAATATTAATATACTTGAAGTTCATACACAAGTGCTCCAGTCTCCAATATATTATACTGGAACTTTCTGTATGTTGGAGTTCCAGCATAATATGCTAGAAGTTCATACATAGGTGCACCAATCTCCAGTATATTATGCTAGAACTTTCTGTGTTGTAGTAAAATAGTGGCTATTTTTCAATAACTTTGCAAACGCTGGTTATTTTTCTGTTATCAGTCCGAAAACTGGCTAGCCCATGCTATTTTCACAAATAGTAGGCCACAGTGACAGGCCCAATTTTCAATTTAATTCCTAAGTCCAACTTTTAAGTCTAGAAATTCCATTGTATTAATTATGATAAATATCATATTACGGTGGATGTCTACTCTTCCTCCATGATCTTCATGTCAAATGCTTAATGACATATTCAATGATATATTTTCTATGCTCAATGACATATTCCATGACATATTTTCTTCACTTTTCATGCCTATATAAAGGTCTTGTAATAGATAGGAAAATATACACAATTGAAGAAGAAAATCTCTTCCTTTCTCTCTATCTCTATTTCTTGTTCATGTTTTACTAAATTGTCTTTATTTCTTATTCATGTTTTACTAAATTGCTTTTATTTTATAACACGTTATCAGCACGAGTCTCTAACCAATTGTATATATATCTACAAAAAAATTTCTACATCCGAAAAGATTGCAATTAGAAGCCATACATATCATCTCATGGTTAGATGTAAAAAGAAACTACATATGGTAAGTAATAAAACGTACGAAGGTATAATTATCTTATACTTGTTATTTCTTTAATATCTCATATGCACACAACTTCGTACTACATTTGTATTGCATAAGCACATATTAATATTACATTTTTTATATCACATGAATGGAATGACATTTTTGAAGTTCTATAAGTGAAAATCATAGTACCAGTTAATTGTTAATATGATGCATGTCATGGTAACCAAGGATATGGTATATAAGTTGTCTTATGTATATTTGTGTGTTAACTATCTTCAATATGTCTTGCCGCTTTTAACATTTTCTTTTAATTTGATGAATATTTTTCTAATTTAAGTTTTTACACTTGCATATAGTTAAAAAAAAAGAATAAAAAAAAAATTGGGTCATACTGATTAGAAGCATAAATCATCTTGAAGAAAACAAGAAATACTTCACATCTTTATCTAGGTTGATTAATTACTTCTTTGAAATTTGGAAAACAAATCAGCTGCTGAGAAAGTATACTTCATAATTTACGGTCGCATCATTTGAAAGCAAACAATGATTAGTATGACTACTAGAAGAGGTATTTTCGAGTATTCATGATCTACTTGATGCTTGCTACTGACTTACCATTTTCAAGTATTTTATATGAATGATCCATAAGCTACAACTGGTAAGTTGTTACCTATAGTATCACTTTTCAGGTAATATAAATGCTGAATTTATGTATTAGTACTATATATGTGTTGTTACCTATATGTTGTACTTTTGATAAATTTATTCACTAATTGCTTGGTTGAATTGAGTGAAGGAAAGTCATGGCGTTAAAGCAAATCCAATAGGTAGGATATACCCCGGAAATAACAATATTTTTGAAAGAGGCTCAATAAATATTATGACAATGATTTTATGATCCATTGAAACTCTAATAGAATTTAGAAGAAATATTCTGACTACAAATTGTTGTATTTCATATAGATGCTACAAATAATTGATAAAGCTTTATGCTGATTTGAGATTTGTACACTTTTTAAGAAAACAAATTTGATTTGTTAAGTTGCAAATTAGTTGTGTACAACTTTATTGGCATGTGATTGAAATTAAGGCTTGAGAATGAAGCTCAATATTGTTTAGCCTATTATGTCATTGATTGAGGGTAAGACATCGGGATCAAGTCCTGATGCTCCATAATGATAAGAGTTGGGTTTGAGTCCCAATTTATTATGGCCTAACATACCTTTATATTGGTAAGACATTGGGTTTGAGTCCCAATGTACCATATTGATGATATAATGATGACTAAAGAAAAATAATATATTTTTCATGAAAAGGCATGAAGATTGTCCCACTTGATTAGCTTCATTCTTGAAGTGAATGTGGTAGCAATGCATAATAAGTCTAAATGAAGACAAGTGATTGAACAATGAACGTGAACGCTCCAAATAATAATAATCATCACAATGATTATAAAAGGAGAACAACAAGGGTTCTCAAAATAGTCCTTCAAAATATGAAGGCAGTGTTTACCATCAAATTGGTATGAAGCACATCACTGATTATAATTCATTCCTTGAAGAGAATGTGACTTGTGATAAGCATTGAGAATGCAGACCCATTCCTAAAGGAGAATGTGGTAGGCATGATCAGATGAATAGCACACAACTCACCTTTGAGGGAGGTTTGAGTGAAATAAAGGGAATAAATATTATTGTGTGGTTATATGAATATGTCATTGGTCTCGTACATGTGATACACCAAAATATTTTGGCATGCCTTATAAAAATTATTAAAGGCAAAATTAAAGCAAGAAATGATTTTGCTTATGATAATTTTGACCATGACAATTTATTATGATATAATTTTCTCAGTGAAGGAGACATTTACCATATGAATAGTATGATAATAGATCTTGTAGTACAAAAGTTGTTAAGAGCTCCGGAAAAAACTAATTTGTTACTATCCGGATGAATAAAATTATTCATGACATTGATATTGTAAAGTCTCAAAAGAAACTTTTTGAGTTTCAAATGTATAAGTCAAAGTGGTTGTCATATTGCGACACTAAATGAAAGGACGATTGAATATCTTCTCTATAATCATACCAGGTAAATATGAAAGGTTACCCGATTTTGTTTCTATTTATACTACACAGATATAAGCATGATGCTTGAATCATATGCCACGAGTAAACTATAGGTTTACTAAAACAAATAATAGTTGGCATAACCGGTTGACCATCCCAGTTCAATTATGATGCGAAAAAATTAATTGAGAATTACATTGGCATATATTGAAGAACAGAAGATTCTTCAAGAATTCTCTTGTGCTGCTTATTCTCATGATATATCAGTTAAGATTGGGATTGTATCCCTTGATTTCTGGAATAAATAAAAGGTGATAAATATATGGGCTCAGTCACCTGCCATGTGGACTGTTTACCATTTTAATAGATGCATCTATTCTATGGTCACATGTGCATTTGTTATCAACTTGCAGTTTGGCTTTTGCAAGATTGCTTGCTCAAATTATTAGAGCACAGTTCCAGAATATAAATTATGATGATTTATCTTGATAATACTGGTTTAAATCCAAGTTGGTTTAGCAGAAATTGTATGCCTCCAATTATAGCTAAATCATTGGTTATGAGAACAAAACTCCCAAAAATGAAATTTGGTATGAGATGTATTATTTAATATATAGCAGCACTTGTACGCATCTAGCCAAGTTATAAAAATTTCTCCCTATCACAATCGGTTCAGGGTCAGGAACCAAATAATTTCTATATAGAAATATGGATGTGCTATATGATTTAATTATGCCACCAAAATGCACAAAGATGAGTTCCCAAAGATGGTTGGGAAATGTGTTGGTGATCCCAACATTAGGGGGAGAAAATGGGCAGCTGAGAAAGTGATACGTGAAATGAATTATTATGAATACATATAGATCCTCGTACAAGAAAATATAAACTTGAAGTTCAAGTGATAATTCATTTACAAATTATTGCCAGACGCATTTGTTGACCCAAAGCTAAATGTCATATTTCAGCTGCTAATGCTCCAAATAGAATAAAGTCCATGAGAGACAGATTCTATGGCACGCATGAAGCGTAACAGACCAATCGATTCCAAATATAAAACTCCTTGAAGAAGGAGAGGGGCAAATATTCAAAATGGTCATAATAAGGAGGCAAGTTCCCTAGAAGAGCACCAGGACATAACACTTCATAAGACCTCATGGGAGAGGCTCAGGTACCTAAAAATAATGAGATAAAGAGATCTCAATAAGTTATGTCTTTATTAGGTAATAATGGAACCGGCGTAAAGTGATCATCGATGATATTGTTAATATAATGTAGCGCTCAATATTATTAATATTGACGAGGATCTTGAGCTCAAATCTGTCATGAAATTTGGACAGATAAATGATTGGCCAAAATAAAATAAAAAAAAACACGCAATCAAGATTGATTTCACTTGAAAAATGTGAAGTTGGACGGATAGTCCAAACACCTGAAAGTATAAAGCCAGTGAAGGTATAAATGTGTTCTTGTGCGAAGAAAGACAAGTCGATAGACATAAAGACAACTTGTGTCACAAGAAGATTTGTAAATATCCTGGCATTTCAGGTTTTAATCTGGCAATATATGAAAAACTTGATATGCGTATAATGAAAATTATTGAAAGATTTAAATTGTTCTGAAACATATTATGGTTTACAAGAAATTTATTAAATAAAGCTTCAATAATCTTTATACGGATTGAAACAATCAGGGCGCATGTGGTATAATCGCCCAAGAGAGTACTTGTTGAAAGAAGGGTACAAGAATAATTCAATTTGTCCTTGTGTCTTTATAAAAGGATCTGGATTTGAATTTGTTATAATCGCCATATATGTTGATGATTCAAATATCATTAGAACTCTCGAGGAGCTTCCTGAAGCAGTAGACTGTTTAAAGAAAGAATTTGAAATGAAAGATCTTGTAAAGACAAAAATAAAATTTTGTCTTGGTCTACAAATTGAGTATATGAAAGATGAAATTTTTGTCCATCAATCAGCATACACTGAAAAGATTTTAAAGTGATTCTATATGGATAAAGCATATCCATTGAGTACCCTGATGGTTGTGAGATCACTCGATATAAATAAAGATCCATTCATACCTCATGAAAATACTGAAGAACTTCTTGGTCCTGAAGTACCACATCTTAGTGCAATTGATGTACTAATGTATCTTGCTAACACTATAAGGAGTGACATAACTTTTTCAGTTAATGTCTTAGTAAGATATAGCTCTGCTCCTACCATGAGACATTGGAATGAAATCAAACATATATTGCGTTATCTAAAAGGGACTACCGATGTGGCCTTATTTTATGGCAATGATTGCAATCCCGATCTTATTGGTTATGCCGATATAGAGTATTTATCTGACATACACAAGGCTTGATCTCAAACATGCTATGTGTTTACATGTGGAGGCACTGTCATATCTTGGCGATCGACTAAGCAATCAATCGTGGCTACTTCTTCTAATCATGCTGAGATAATTGCTATTCATGAAGCAAGTCGAGAATGTATTTGGTTGAGGTTTATAATATATCTTATCCGAGACAAATGTGGTTTGAAGTGTGACAAACTACCCATAATTTTGTATGAAGACAATGCAACATCCATAGCCCAATTGAAGGGATGATTCATAAAAGGAGATAAGACAAAACACATTTCACCCAAGTTATTTTTCACGCATGATCTTAAAAAGAATGGCGATATCAATGTGCAACAGATTCGTTCAAGTGATAATATGGTTGATTTGTTCACCAAATCTCTACTAACATCAACCTTCAAGAAACTGGTGTACAAGATTGGGATGCGAAGGCTGAAGGATATGAACTGAGGCTCTCATCATGGAGAGTTAATACGCGGTGTACTCTTTTTTCCTTACAAGGTTTTGTCCCACCGGGTTTTCCTTGCAGGGTTTTTAACGAGGCAACCAAAAGGCCTATTTCTAAATATGTGTACTCTTTTTCCGTCATTAGGATTTTTTTTCCCATACGGTTTTTTCCTAATAAGGTTTTAACGAGGCACATTATTTATGGACATCCAAGGGGGGAGTGTTATGATAAATATCATATTATGGTGGATGTCTACTCTTCCTCCATGATCTTCATGTCAAATGCTTAATGACATATTCAATGACATCTTTTCTATGTTCAATGACATATTTCATGACATATTTTCTTCACTTTTCATGCCTATATAAAAGTCTTGTAATAGATAGGAAAATACACACAATTGAAGAAGAAAATCTCTTCCTTTCTCTCTATCTCTATTTCTTGTTCATGTTTTACTAAATTGTCTTTATTTCTTATTCATGTTTTACTAAATTGCTTTTATTTCATAACAGGATTATATTTGTTTTCAATTATCTTTGGATGAAATAGCTTATAATAGATCCTTGTGGGTCGGCTCTTTACCGGACCCCGCGCATAACGGGAGCTTAGTAACCCGGTTGCGCCTTTTTTTTTTTTAAATAGCTTATAATTATATGCCTTAACTATTTAGCATGCACTATCTTAGGACAAAAAATAAAATGCTAGTAATATCATTAGGTTGAATCAGCTGCAGACGTCGCCCTCTAGTAATTTTTATCATGTCTTCAACAATTTTGTCAAATCTTAAAAGATTCATTAGCAATTTAAACACTCTATACCTTATAACTGCATTAGTAATCATAAAGGTAGAAATTAAGCTATAAGCACTTCTAATAACTTAGCAATATAATTGGCTTGTCAATAATTTTAATAGTTAAGTCATACACTTTATCCGCAACGATTTCCATAACTTTCAGCCTTAAACTAATGAGAAATATAGCAAAGAATAATTACACAAGTGCTAGTTGCTTTTAGTCACATTTTAAAATGTCATGACTATATATACATTTGTGTAACATAGTTATGATCCATAACTTAAAGGGCAAAGCATGCGTTCACATGGATTAACTAAAATCATTTAAGTTAATAATAATGTGTCTTGAATTATGTACACGTATTCATGGTATGATTTCTACACACAAACCGGACGAGGACACGTATGCTTGACTTGTCCAAAACAATTTTCATAATTTCAATAATCAAGCAATTACAAGCTGATAAAGGTAAAAGCATGAAAATCCATAAATATAGATTTATCCAAAATTAGTATAAGCCACGTTTAAGTTGATTAAGCGAATGTGTCGGAACCACATGATTTGAAAAGTGTCTCGCACCTTCTCCCAAGGCAACAAATTTTTTACCCGGTCTTCTATATTGACGGACCATTAAAAGGAGTCAAAACTTTTCTTGAATAGGAATTTAAATAATTGGTAACTTGGAACACCACCAAAACTCCATTTCAAGTGGCAACTCTTAAAAACTTATAAAAACAATCCCTATTCAAATAATGTTAGTTTGATTAAAAAAAACTCGATTTCTTCGGAAAAAGGGAGGCGTGACATGAGTCTAGTCTACTGACTAAGTGATTAGATTATTTTGGTTCATATCTGAAAAAGGGTGCAAATTTGTGGTAGAAACTTTTGGCGTTCATGATGATTTTAATGTAAAATTCAACAGATTCATCCCTCAACCTTGATTAGGAAGAGGACACATATATTTGAAGTTGTTTGTTCCATGTGAAAATGCTTCTCTTCTTCTATATTCCTTATTCAGCTTCTGCATTGAAATTTCTACTATCCAACAAGGGATAAACGTGCCAACCGAAAATTGTAAATATCCAAATCAATGACTGATGTAATATGAAAATGCAGTAGACGGAAACTTAATAATACAAGGAATCAAAGAATTTATGCATGAAAACTTGTGACTAGGATGTCATAACAACTCTCATATCCATTTGTCTTTATCGAGCAATAAGAGACTACAAATTCTCTAATATTTAGTTTTATATTTCAATTCGCGACATGAAGTTAAACTTCTACTCAATTGGTTCCGTAACTCTTTACAATTTTTTTTTATGACCCTACCTATTTTTTATACATGAAAATTTTGTTTTATGCATAAGATATCTAAAAATATCACTTTCTTAATTTTAAAATGGTAAAAAGGCATGATGTACAAATAGGCCGTGCTAATTTATCTTCCAAATGATTAAGTTAAAATATCAAAATGTTTAGCCGAAGTTTATTACTTTCAAACCTTTCATTCATTTAAAAAACCATTTCACATAGAATATCTTTACATCTTCATTCCAAATATCCTAATGTGTACAAAAAGGATACACTTGAGAATCTTGTGCGGTCAATTCAAGATATTTTGCCGGTACAATTGTGTCACAGAACTGATATTGCTTAAATGACGGAGTTTCCTTGTCCAACTTTTCTAGTATATTGCTTCCATCTTATACGATGATATTTCACTGAAAAGTAAACAAAGTTTAAGATATTTTTTATTTATCTTGATTTGTTTCCTCTTTAATTTTTGTTGAAAATCTTACACGTTTCAAAATGAGAATAAGTAATTCCATATAAAGTAGAACGGGAAAATGATTGTTTCTGAATTCCAGAGTGATTAACGGACAGAAATAGGCCGTACGTGTAAATATAAATTTTTATAGTCTATAAGATCATATATGTGAATAAATCTGGTTTATCACTTAAAAGAGTTGATTTTTCAAGAGGAGTAGTTTAATAAATATTTTCGAGGGAAAGATACTTTTGAAAAGTTGGAGCGATATTTCTACAGCGATAAACTCCGTAAGTGTCACATCTTTGGGAGAAAATTGAGATTGAAATCATTTCACTTGATGGAAAAAACATTGCGGCTGAAATAAAAATTCTTTTACGTGAAATACTAAGATCAATTTAGTAGTCATTGCCACTTTCAAGAATTTCACGAAGCTGCATCATACTTATATTTTCTAAAATGACTGCAATATTTTATCAGGCTGTCTTACAATAACCTTGAATAATTACCTATACAAGAATTTTACGGCAACACAAAAAGTAATGAGAAACTATTACAGATAAACCAAGTAAAAGTCCAAGTTGATTGAGTATGGAATTGAAATCATGACTAAATGTAATAGCGAACAGCGTATATTTTGTCCTTAATTAGGGACGTTAAATATGCAACATTCCCATCAGAAATTACTCATTTCCTTACCATTTATCTGGCGGTGTTGTTTTGTCACAAGTTTAAGAATGAAAGTAAATTTTTTAAAATTTGTGGTCTAAATCAAATCATAGATATTTGTGTGCATAGCTATAAATTATCTTATTACAGTAAAATAAGAAGTTTAAAGTTAAATTATTTTTAAATAAAAAAAATATGATATTTTTTTTTGAAATAAACTAAAAAAGAAAGGATAAAACATAAATTGAAAAGGAGGAAATATTACGTTATCAAGCGATCTCTTTCCTATACTTTTGTGATTGATATAAGAATCATGATATGATACCTAAACTTGCAAGGTAAATAAATGAATACCCTATGTACAAATTAGAAAGCGAAAAGGAAAGACAAAGGTAGAAGACACGAGGCAGCAACTAGGATAATTCCCAAGTGATGAAAAAACCCAAAAAAATAAATAAATTAAAAGATACAATTTCCCTTTGCAAGTTGAAGGATGCTTATATTGCATTGAAGTCAAATCTGTTGCCCATATCTTATTATTATTCGTATTCCTCTTTTAAATAAAATAATACGAAGTAGTTGAAAAGTATGTCTCAATCGAAGCAATAAAGTCACGATGAGGTCCCTTTTGGTCAGCGCACGTGCCATGTTTTTCGTTTTCTAGCGGCCTACTAATTGTTTAACCCTTGTATTAGTTGTGTACGTACTTATCAAGGCGCGTATAAGATAGTTACCGATCCTCTGTTTCGAAGACAAGTTATGTAAAATTAGTTACGTTAGAATTAGTTATATTGAGATTAATTATATTATTATTATTTTTTATTGATTATTTTATATGTTGTATTCTTTTCGTTTCAATTTATGTGAACTCATTTGACTGGGCATGAAGTTTAAAAAAAGATAGAAGACTTTTGAACTTGTGGTGTAAATGAGGCACACATATTTTGTGTGGCTATAAATCATTGCATAAAGGTAAATTGATTCTAAATAGGGAAAGTGGTCATTCTTTTTGGCACGGACTAAAACGGAAATAGGTTCACATAAATTGAAACGAAGGGAGTATTAATCCTGAGATTTTCAGTTTTACTATTTTATCCTAAAATAACTTCATTCCATTGTCACAACCCCAAATACCCGGTTGTGATGGCGCCTATCACATTACTAGGCTAGCCAACCCAAACCATTAACCATAACAAGTTCCTTTTATAAAATTATTTTCTAACACAGGTTTAGATACCAAAATTTTCATAATAAGTGTTTAAAACACAATTTCATACGCGGAATGTCAAATAAGCATGAAAACTACACAACCCCAAATATCTGGTGTCACAGAGTATAGAGCCTCTACTACATATCTGACTGCCTGATACAACATAAGTCTAGGAAATGCGGAAAAGAACAAGATAAGAAGGAGAAAACCGGGTTGCGGACGCCATGCAGCTACCTTGAAGTCTCCGACAACCTCTGGATCAGTTGAGGATCCTCACTCTGCCACTCGGGCACCTGGATCTGCACACAAGGTGCAGAGAGTAACGTGAGTATGCCAACTCAGTAAGTAACTAAAGTAAATAAAGTCTGAAAGGAGTGACGAGCAGTTAAAAATCATATAACTGAATAAACAACAAGGTAACAGGTCAACTTCACAGTTTAAAACCAGTTTCATTGTAAAATCATCAACTTTCGGTTTAAACACTTGAAATCACATACTTAGCAATTTTTCCAACAGAGGCTTATTTTAAAAGAAGAGTGAAATTAGTAAAAATATCATAACTGGGCCCCTCGGGCAAGGTATCACTCACAATATGGCCTCTCGGGTAGCCTCTCAGTTAGTCGTGTCTCAACTCTCATCACTCAGTACTCACTCTCAACATTTAGGCTCATTAATATCTCATAGTAATAGAAATCATAGTAACTGCTGCGGCGTGCAGCCCGAACCGTAATTTATAGTCGACTACGCTCACTGGGGGTGTACAGACTCCGGAGGGGCTCCTACAGCCTAAGCGTCATATCGCTGCGGCGCGCAGCCTGATCCAATACATATATCGCTCCGGCGTTTAGCCCATACAATATATATATCACTGCGAGCCCGATCCAATATACATATCGCTGCGGCGTGCAGCCCGATCCATATAAGTATCGCTGCGGCGTGTAGCCCGATCCATAATATATACATATAATATCCTCACCATTTGGTTCTCAACCTCTCTCAGCCATTAACTTTACAGCCTCTCGGGCACAACAATAGGAATCAGGGAACTCAACCCAAACAATCCCCACAATTAGAAGTGAAATGATAGAACCAGTTTTAAACATTTAAATAGGTAAAACATGACTGAGAATATGCTTTCAACAAGTAAAGTAAGGAAAATAGTAAAAATGCACCTAAGGGTCTCAACAGGTCGCCACAAGGCCCCAAACATGGCGTACTACCCATAACACAGTATAAATGACTAAAGTACGGAATAATATAAGATTTCCAAATCACATACGCCGCTTAATAGTCGCCACGGGACGGACCAAGTCACAATCCTTACCGGTGCATGCCCACACGTTCGCCACCTAGCATGTGCATCACCGTATTTACCAGAACAAGTCAATACTGGGGTTTGTACCCTCAGTTCCAGATTTACAATGGTTACTTACCTCAAACCGGTGAAAAATACTACTCCGCGATGCCTTTGCCCCTCGAATCGGCCTCCACTCGTGTCGAATCTATCCAAAATCAGAATCACAATATCAAAATATGCTAAGGGAACGAAGCCCAAGTGAAAACAATCAAATAATACCAAAAATTCCGAAATTGGCCAAACCCGAACCCCGAGCCCACGCCTTGAAATTCGATAATTTTTACATCATTAGATTCCTCATCTCCCCACGAGTTCATACATATCAAAAGTTCTGAAATCCGACCTCAAATGGTCCTTCAAATCCTCAAGCAATGGTCTAAGTTTTCAAGCTCTAGTTTCCCCAATTTTAGCCCTTAAATTCCATTAATCATCGCTCTAATCCATAAAATAATAGCATAGGAATGCGTTTTAGGTCCAAATTCCTTACCTCAATGGAGTTCCCTTGAAATCCCTCTTTCAATTCATCCAAAAAGCTCCAAGTCGAGATAGAAATAGTGAAAATAGCTCAAAATCGCGAAAGGCACAATTTATACCTTCTGCCCAGGCATTTTCGCATCTGCGGCCCTATTTATCGCTTCTGCGGCACCGCATATGCGGCCAACTAACCACTTTTGCGTTCCTCACTTAACGGCCAAAATCGCTCCTGCGGTTCACCTTCCGCATCTGCGACATCGCAGATGCGGTCACCCTAACCGCTTCTGCGGTCGCTGCTCATCAGTCCCCTTTTCGCTTCTGCGACTAAACGCCCCCACATGCGGCGTCACACCTGCGATCCCCAATCCACATGTGCTGAAATACCAGAAGCAGCAAGGTTCAGGCGCTGCAACAAGTCTCAAACCTTTCCATCAACCATCCGAAATCACCCCGAGGCCCCCGAGACCTCAACCAAAAACACAAACATATCCTAATACCTTATTCAAACTTGTACCAATCTTCAAAACACCTCAAACAACATCAAATCAACCAAAACACGTCGGATTCTAGCCAAACTTTCAAAAATCTTCCGAACTTCGCTTTTGATCAAAAATCCAACTAAACCACTTCCGAATGACCTGAAATTTTGCACACACATCCCAATTGACATCACAGAACTACTACAACTCTCGAAATTCCATTCTGAATCCTATATCAAAATCTCGCCTACCAACCAGAAATCGCCAAAATATCAACTTCGCCAATTCAAGCCTAAATCTACTCCGAACCTCCAAAACTCATTTCGATCATGCTCCTATGTCCCAAATCACCTCCTAAAGCTATCCAAACCATCGGAACTCACATCCGAGCCTTCAAATGCATAAGTCAACATCTGGTTTACTTTTCCAACTTAAGCTTCCTCACAAGAGACTAAGTGTCTCAAACCTTATCAAAATTATTCCGGATTCGATCCGACCAACCCGATACCACATAACACTGATAAACAAAGCATAAAGAAGTAGAAATGGGGAAAATGGAGCGGTAACTCATGAGACGACTGGACGGGTCGTCACATCCTCCCCAATTTTAACAAACGTTCTTCCTCGAACGAGTCAAGAAAATATACCTGAAGACTCAAACAGGTGAGGATATCTGCTCCGCATCTCCTTCTCGGTCTCCCAGGTAGCCTCCTCCAGGGGCCGACCTCTCCACTGCACTTTCACAAAAGCTATATCTTTTAACCTCAACTATCGAACCTGACAACCCAAAATAGCTACTAGCTCCACATCGTAAGTCAAATCATCATCTACCTGAACCGTGCTGAAATCCAAAACATGAGACGGATCCCCAATATACTTTCGAAGCATAAAAACATGGAATACCGGATGCACACTCGAAAAGCTGGGTGGCAAAGCAATCTCATAGCCACCTTCCTAATTCTCCGAAGCACCTCAAAAGGTCGAATGAACCGCGGACTCAATTACCCTTTCTTCCTAAATCTCATAACACCCTTCATGGGTGAAACCTTCAACAGAACCTTCTCGCCAACCATGTAGGACACATCCCGAACCTTACTATCAGCATAGCTCTTCTGCCTCGACTGTGTTGTACAAAGCCTATCCTAAATTACCTTCACCTTTTCTAAAGCATCCTGCACCAAGTCTATCCCCAATAACCTAGCCTCACCGGGCTCGAGCCAACCAACATGTCCCATGAATACTCGACTGGTAGCTGTTGTTATAAGCAAACTCTTCAAGCGGTATAAATTGATCCCATGAGCCTCCAAAATTAATGACACAAGCACACAACATGTCCTCCAATATCTGAATAGTGCGCTCGGACTGCCCGTCCATCTGAGGGTGAAAAGTTGTGCTCAACTCAACCTGAGTACCCAACTCTCGCTGCACAGACCTCCAAAACTGCAAAGTAAATTGAGTGCCCCTATCTGAAATGATGGAAAATGGGACACCATGCAACTGAACAATCTCCCAGATATAGATCTCTTCCAACCGCTCTGAAGAATAGGTAGTACACACCGGAATGAAGTGCGCGAACTTGGTCAGCCAATCCACAATCACCCAAATAGCATCGAACTTTCTCAAAGTCCGTGGAAGTCCAACTACAAAGTCCATAGTGATCCTCTCCTACTTTCACTCGAGAATATCTATCCGCTGAAGCAAGCCACCAGGTCTCTGATGCTCATATTTCACCTGCTGACAATTGAGACACCGAGCCACAAATCCCACAATATCTTTCTATATTTTTCTCTACCAATAGTGATGCCTCAAATCTTGATACATCTTCGCGGCGCCTGGATGAATGGAATACCGCGAGCTATGGGCCTCCTCCAAAATCAACTCCCGAAGCCCATCCACATTGGGCACACAAATCCAGCCCTACATCCTCAACACCCCATCATCACCGATGGTCACATCTCTGGTGTCATCATGCTAAACTCTGCCCTTAAGGACAAGCAAATGCGGATAATCATACTAGCACTCTTTGATGCGATCATATAAGGAAGATCGAGAAACCACACAAGCCAATACCCGACTGGGCTCCGAAATATCTAACCTCACGAACCGATTGGCCAAGGCCTGAACATCAACAGCAAGAGGTCTATCCCCAACTGGAATATACGCCAAACTCCCCATACTCACTGCCTTTCGGCTCAAAGCATCGGCCATCATATTGGCCTTTCCTGGATGGTACAATATAGTGATATAATAGTCCTTAAGCAACTCCAACCACCTCCGCTGCCTCAAATTGAGGTCTTTCTGTTTGAACAAGTGTTGGAGTCTATGATGATCAGTAAACACCTCACAAGACACACCATACAAGTAATGCTTCCAAATTTTCAACGCGTGAACTGTGGCAGCCAACTCCAAATCATGAACGGGGTAGTTCTTCTCATGGTGCTTCAACTGACAAGAAGCATAAGCAATAACTCTACCCTCCTACATCAAAACACAACGAATACCAACTCGCGAAGCATCATAATACACGGTATATAAACCTAAAGTTGATGGCAAAACTAGCACTAGAGCTATGGTCAAAGCTGTCACGAGCTTCTGGAATTTCTCCTCACACTCGTCCAACCATACAAATGAAGCACCCTTCTAAGTCAACTTGGTCAAGGGTGATGCGATAGATGAGAATCCCTGAACAAAACGACGATAATAACCCGCCAAACCAAGAAAGCTGCAAATCTCTATGGCTGAGGACGGTCTGGGCCAACATTGAACCGCCTTTTTCTTCTTCGGATCAACCTGAATACCCTCGCTGGACACCACATTCCCCAAGAAAGCCATTGAACTAAGCCAAAACTCACACTTGGAGAATTTTGCATAAAGTTTCTCCTCCCTCAATCTCTGCAACACAACTCTCAAATGCTCTGCATGCTCCTCCTAACTATGCGAATACACCAGAATATCATCACTGAAGACTATGACAAATGAACTGAGATAAGGTCGGAACACGTTGTTCATCAAATGAATGAACGTTGCTGGGGCATTGGTCAGCCTAAAAGATATCACCAAGAACTCATAATGACCATATCGGATCCTGAAAGCTTTCTTAAGAATATGCGAGTCCCTGATTTTCAACTGGTGATAATCCGAACGGAGATCAATCTTGGAGAACACTCTCGCTCCCTAAAGCTGGTCGAATAAATCATCAATGCGAGGCAAAGGATAATTGTTCTTAATTGTTACTTTGTTCAATTGCCTATAATCAATGCACATCCTCATAGTGCCATCCTTTTTCTTCACAAATTGAACCGGCGCACCCCAAGGTGACATACTAGGCCGCATGAACCCCTTATCGAGGAGTCCTAAAGCTGTTCTTTTAATTCCTTCAACTCCGCTGGTGCCATACGATACGGCGAAATAGAAATGGGCTGAGTGCTCGACACCAGGTCAATACCAAAATCAATATCCCTATCCGGTGGCATGCCCGGCAGGTCTGCAGGAAACACATCGGGAAAATCCCTCACAACTAGAACAGAATCAATACTGAGAGTTCAACACCGACATCCCTCACAAAGGCTAGGTACGAAATACATCCATTCCCAACCAAACACTGGGCCTTCAAGAATGAGATCACTCTACCGGGAACAAATCAGTCAAACCTCGCCACTCAATCTGTGGCACACCCGGTATAGCCAATATGACTGTCTTGGCATAATAGTCCAGAATAGCACGACACAGAGATAACCAGTCCATGCCCAAAATGATATCGAAATCTACCATACATAATAATAACATATCTACTCGGGTCTCTAGACCCCCAATAATCACCACACACGATCGGTACACACGGTCTATAATAACAGTATCGCCCACTGGAGTAGATACATGAACAAGTGAAACAAGAGACTCACGGGGCGTATCTAGATAACGGGCAAAGTACGATGACACATAAGAAAAGGTGGAACCGAATCAAATAATATAGAGGCATCTCTGTGCCAGACTGAAATAATACCTAAAATCATGGCATCTGAAACAGCAACATCTGGTTTACCCGGAAGAGCATAGAAACGGGCATGACTACCACCTGATCGACATCTCCCTTTAGGGCGACCCCTAACTGACTGACCTCTACCCTTAGCTAGCTGGGTGGGTGGTGAAGTAACTGGAGCAGAAGTCGAGGGCTGACCCCTCTGATAAGACTGACCATTATGAAGACGAGGACACTGCCTCCTCATATGCCCAAACTCTCCACACCCATAACAACTTCCCGGTGCTGGAGATAGGGACTGAAGGGAACCCCTGGCACCAGAGTGACCAGTAGAAGGACCTGGCATGGAAGAACCCGCACTGATGGAGCATGGGACGAACTCTGGGATGGGAGGGCACTAAGTGATGATTGGCCCTGATGAGAACTGTGAGAACTATGACCCGATGATGCCCCACAATAACCTGGGCGAGCTAAATGAGCCTGTCTGAATGGCCGGCCTCTGCCCTACTGGAACTGACCCCTTGAAGGAGCACCACTAAAGTTACCAGATCCCCAAGGCCTCTTGGCCTCCCTCTCTTCTCACTCCTTGCGGCGAATCGACTCAATCTCACGGGCGATGCCAACAACCTCCTCGAAAGTAGCACCTATCACCCTCTCCCTGGTCATGAGAATCCGAAGTTAATATGTGAGACCATCAACAAAGCTCATAGTCCTCTCTCGATCTGTAGGAACCAACCAAATCGCATGACGGGCTACCTGCATCTCATACTGCGTCACAGTTATCTCTCTCTAACGCAACTGCTCAAACTGCCTACGCAGCTCCTCTCGGCGAGACTGTGGCACATACTTCTCCAGAAAGAGAACAGAGAACTGCTGCCAAGTAAAGGGCATTGCACCAACGGGCCTACACCTCTCATACGTCTCCCACCAAGTGAAGGCAGCCCCAGAAAACTGAAAGGTGGTAAAAGCTACACCACTGGTCTCTAGAATTCCCACTGTATGAAGCATCCTCTAGCATTTATCCAAGAAACCCTGGGCATCCTCTCCCTCTGCACCGCTAAAAGTCGGAGGCTTGAGTCTACCAAACCTCTATAGTCGACGATGTTCGTCGTCCGGCATAACTGGTACCACAAACTCCTGAGCTGGTGCAACCGGCTAGGCTGGAGGTGCCCCCGGTGTCAGGAGTCCCTGCACAACCTGCTCAGGTGTGCGAGTAACGGGAGTCTGGGTGCCTCCCCCGGCCTGGGAAGTAGTTGCGGTCATAGTAACTGAAATCGCCTGAGCCAAATAGGTACACACAGATAAGATTTGAGCTAAAGCCTCCTAAAGGCGTGGAATCACAATGGGCACATATGATACCTGACCTAGTGCTGTTGTAGCATCCATAACTGAGACCTGATCCTGAACTGGGGCAGCTGGTGGATCTGCAGGTGCTGTCCTAGCTGCTCTGCCTCTACCACAGCCTCGACCGCGTCCTCAGCCTCTAGTGGCCCCAACTGGTGGAACTGGTGTTCGTCTACCGTGCCCAGTAGCAAGTGTCCTCACCATTTGTGAGAGAATGGAATAAGAGAAGTTTAGTATTTCGGATCAACAAGTTCGCACGAGAAGAATTCCAAGAATATGAAGATTTTTCTAAAGGTTCTGCGGCCTCTCGAGGATAAATACAGATGTCTCCATACCAATCCACGAGACTCTACTAAACCGGCTCATGACTCGCAAGACCTATGTAACCTAGGCTCTAATACCAACTTGTCACGACCCCAAATACCCGATCGTGATGGCGCCTATCACATTACTAGGCTAGCCAACCCAAACCATTAACCACAAGAAGTTCCTTTTATAAAACCATTTTCTAACAGAGGTTTAGATACCAAATTTTTCATAATAAGTGTTTAAAACACAATTTCATACGCGGAATGTCAAATAAGCATGAAAACTACACAACCCCAAATATCTGGTGTCACGAGTATAGAGCCTCTACTACATAACAGACTGTCTGATACAAAATAAGTCTAGGAAATACGGAAAAGAACAAGATAAGAAGGAGAAAACAGGGCTGTGGACGCCATGCAGCTAACTTGAAGTCTCCGGCAACCTCTGGATTAGCTGAGGACCCTCACTCTGCCACTCGGGCACCTGGATCTACACATAAGGTGCAGGGAGTAACGTGAGTATGCCAGCTCAGTAAGTAACTAAAGTAAATAAGGTCTGAAAGCAGTGACGAGCAACTAAAAATCATATAACTGAATAAACAACAAGCTAACAGGTCAACTTCACTGTTTAAAACTAGTTTCGTCGTAAAATCATCAAATTTCAGTTTAAACACTAGAAATCATATACTTAGCAATTTTTCCAACAGAGGCTTATTTTAAAAGAAGAGTGAAATCAGTAAAAATATCATAACTGGGCCCCTCGGGCAAGGTGTCACTCAGAATATGGCCTCCCGAGCTGCCTCTCAGTCACTCGTGACTCAACTCTCGTCACTCAGTACTCATTCTCAGCACTCAGGCTCATTAATATCTCATAGTAATAGAAATCATAGTAATCGCTGCGGCATGCAACCCGATCCGTAATTTATAGTCGACTACGCTCACTAGGGGTGTACAGACTCTGGAGGGGCTCCTACAGCCCAAGCATCATATCGTTGCAGCACGTAGCCCGATCCAATATATATATCGCTGCAGCGTGCAGCCCGATCCAATATATATATATATATCGATGCGGCATGCAGCCTGATCCACATAAGTATCACTGCAGCGTGCAACCCGATCCATAATATATACATATAATATCCTGTCACGACCCAAAATCCCAACCCGATCGTGATGGCGCCTCTCGTGAGGACAAGGCCAGCCAATCAACAAAACAGTACATCTCTTTATAATTACTTAGCAGGAATAAGTCTAAATCATGAGCAATATAATCTTAAATGCGAAATAAACGTGATAGAACAAGGAAAACCCTCCCAACTCAGCCCGAAATTGGGGTGTCGCAAGTCATGAGCTACTACAGAGTTTACTAATATTTTACAAAGTCTGGAATTATCATAAATAACAAAGATAAGGGAGAAAATGGGGCTGCGGACGTCAACAACTACCTCGTTACTCCTAGTCACCGCCTGGTCTGGAAAGAATCAGCGCTCAGGAGCGAACTCAGTTCTGCCTGTATCTGCACACATGGTGCAGGGAGTAATGTGAGTACTCCGACCCAGTGAGTAATAAAAATAAATAACGACTGAAAACATGAAATCTCATAACGGCACAATATAGCGCTATCCTAAGCAGTAAAATCAGTTATACAGTAAAATAGTGAGTATCAGATAATTCTTCTTTTAAAACAGTAAAGACAAATAATTTCCACAGTAAGGATAAATCAAAAGCTTGCCCCTCGGGCTCAATATGTAAATCTCAGTATAGTATCATCCCCTCGGGCTCACTCCCAACTCACCAACACACAACATCAGCCCCTCGGGCTCACTCCCAACTCACCACACACAAGCAACGGCCTCTCGGGCCCACTCCGAACTAACCTGGGTACCCTGCACTCACTGGGGGTGTGTACAGACTCCGGAGGGGCTCCTACAGCCCAAGCGCAATATCAATAGGCCTGAAAGCCTTCACACATCACACACGAGGCCTGAAAGCCTCCTCATATAACACTCGAGGCCTAAAAACCTCCTCACATCACTCAACATATCCTCACGTATGGCCCTCGGCCTCAATCAGTCCAAAAAATAATCATAAGCCTCTTGGGCATCAGTAAAACAATAGTGCTCAGCTCAACAGCATTATAACTATCATTAAATCTCGAGTTGAGTATAAATGTAGCTGAGTTCACAAAATAATATAATTCAATTGGACTGAGTTCAAATAATATTTCAATTCGTGAGGAAAATAGTTATGTAAATTCACAAAAGATTTCAGATAATTGGCACAAAGCCCAAATATGACAATAAGCCCAATCATAGTGAAAAACAATAAATCTTTATCAATTACACGGTAAAAATATCAACTGGGATGGACCAAGTCACAATCCCCAATAGTAAATGACCCCGCGCTCGTCATACAACGCGTGTCTCATCTCAACATAGCAGTATGTTGTGCAATCCGGGGTTTCAAACCCTCAATGCATCATTTAAAATTATTACTCACCTCAAGACGGTCCAACGTCTACTCCGCTATGTCCTTGCCTCTCGAATTTACCTCTTCGCGCGTCGAATCTGGTCAAAACCACAACGAATACATTACAATAGGCTAAGGGAATATGACCCAATCGAAAAGACTCGCAAAATATCAAAATTCGCAAAACCCGAGCCCCGGGCCCACTTCTCGAAAAATTACCAAAGTTACATCACCGGATTCCTCATCTCGTCACGAGTCCATACATATAAAATTTACCAAAATCGGAGTTCAAATGACCCCTCAAATCTTCAAATCTTATTTTCAAATCCCTAGGCCTAAATCTTCAATTTACTCCTCAAAAACATGTAATCTAGTCGGATTATTCGATGATAATTCAATATTATGGAATAGAAATAATCACAAGTGACTTACCTCAAGATTTCCCAAGATTTCTTGCTAAAAATCGCCCAAAATCCGAGCTTGGAATTCAAAAAAAATGACCAAACTCGGACTACTGGACATTAAATCTGTCCAAAAATTTTCGGTACTCACCCACGCGGGTACTGTTCACTGCTGCAGAAAATACAACAGCTTTTAAGAAATTTGCAGCACAGCCATTTTTCACTAAAATGGCTCTAACTCCATCATACGAACTCGGAATTAGACAATTCTTATTCCTATGAGTCTCAAATAATAATACAAACACAACCCTTCAATCGAAACTCAATTCGGAGCTCGTTTGCCCAGTTCAATACCCATTTCGCTCGTTAAACAATTAACTCACATTTCACGTCAAAAACTCAATCGCGACTTGATGAAATTAAACCAAAATTTTCAGATCAATCCTATAATTCATAATTGAAATTCTGGAAGTCTCGAAATCAAATTTGGATCTCTAGAACTAAAAATGGACCTTTAGATCATTACATTTATGCTCAAAACGGCAAAAATCTTCCAAAAATGACCCGTTGGGCATCCGAAACACACCCGAGGCCCCTGAGACCCCGACCAATAATACCAACCAGTCCCAAAATACATTACGGACTTGCTCGAGGCCTCAAATTATATCAAACAATGCTAAAATCATGAATCAACCTCCAATCCAAGTTTTATGAACTTTAGAATTTCCAACTTCTATTTCCGATGCCGAAACCTATCAAATCACGTCCGATTGACTTCAAATTTTGCACACAAGTCCAAAATGACATAATGAAGCTACAGAAATTCTCGGAATTCCATTCCAACTGTCGGATCAAAATTTCACCAATCAACCGGAAATCGCCAAAACACTAACTTCGCCAAAATGAGCTAATTTCTTCACCGGACCTCCAAAATTAATTCCAATTGCGCTCCTAGGCCTTAAATCATCCCCCGAAACTAACCGAATCATCGGAATTCAATTCCGATCCCTCTAACTCACAAGTCAACGTCTAGTTGACTTTTCCAAACTAATTCTTCCTAAAAGAGACTAATTGTCCCATTTCATACCAAACTCGATCCGAATTGACTCAAATTCACCAAGTACACATATTGAAACATGAATAAGCATTTAACGGGGAATACGGGACGAAAATACAGGAAACGACGGTTCGGGTCGTTACATTCTCCCCAACTAAAAGAAACGTTCGTCCTCGAACGTGCCCAGAGTTGTCCCAATAGCCAAACAATCGCTTAGTAACCTTGCCACGCATATACCCGGGGGTGATCCCACGTCAGCCTATCTCATATAGGTCCGACAATACATTGTAACTTAAATTTTGCAATCCAATCTAGCCCATAAGCCATAGGACCACGTTTCCACTTTTGAAATCTTTCATATGATCAGAATCCCACATTTATACTGTGAATAAGCCCGAACAAGTTGTAATAATCCACACCTGCAACCTCAGGTGCTATTACATGATAGACCACATAACTCAAACGCTTGTAGTGATAACTCCTAATCACAACAGCTACACACAACACCCGAATGCCGATAGAAAAACTCTTATCAACTAAAGTCTCATCTCACACTTTCATATGCTGCCAATGATGACTAAGTCACGCGGTAAGCCATAACCATTTCCCATATCAACCAAGCGCAATTTGATGTCTAGTACCACAAGAGAATCATCATGCCCATGGAGAAGTACATAATATAATGCCATACCAGTAAACCTCACTATTGCACCATCCGGTTACCCCAGAAAGGGAAAATACCTCAAAGAAGAGAGCCGCTTTGCAAGTTCCACAAGTACCACCCCAACGATATGCTATGAGCTCGTCAATCACAGTGGAACCAAGATACATGAATAGAATAATAATAACCGGCTCTTCTATAACTCACATTGACATTAACTTCACGAGCAACTTAATTGCCAATAACATAATCCACCTGGCACGGTCACAAACCTCCAATCCAAGCATATCATATAGAAGTAATCCAGCAAGTACACATGTATATGCTAAGTGAAACAAGATTCTCATGTTCCTGGACTGGCATAACTAACACTCTATATCGTAGTCATGAGGAAACTGCGCTGTCATAGCTCAAATCAACAAGTTAGCACAGAATTAGTAATTACCAAGTTTGTTCTGGAATTTAGCATCTTGGAAATCTCAAGTATAGTCCAGATAGTTCTTAATAGAGTTACGAATACGAGAAACATTATACCTTTAAGCTCAATATCCTAATCTAGGCATATCATAGCCTACGTATCTTCCGAGCACGAATATTGGCTCGGTGTTTGCACACATGTTCAAACCTCACATATATCTGTGCTCACAGCGTATAGTTATCACCATCAATTAGCTCAACTAGTGCATCCAATGAGTTAGATAAAATACTCTCCTCAACATGCCACAATCCCGAAATAGTATATTTTTGAGAATTCCCCGTCTCCAAATTCATAGATCACATAAATCACTGTAACTGATCACAACCTCAGCACCCAAATGACTGACACATCCCTCAAGTACGATCATCCCAAGATAATTATTTTCAAAAAATTTCTAAATACATAACAAGATCGAAATATTGGTAGTCGATCAACCAAATGAGCGTTAAAACGCCAATAGACATCTGTTAATCAGAATGTAATGTGCATCCTTCTCAGGCCTTACCGAGCAGTTATAACATTCAATCTAAATATCTGAAACTGACTATTCTATCCAGAATTCATGTCCTTTTCTTCAAGAATGAACTGCCACCTCGTACATGAAAATATTAAACATGCATAACATACCACGTCTATTATGCCGTCATTTTGCAAATGCAAGAATATCATTAGAATTTCCGGGCTATAAGAAAATTACATTCCGGCAGTTAGAATTCTTCTATTTTCTCCCATTAAGGAGGGGTTCATAATATACAATATGGTCCGCGCACCGGTAAGATATCCGGCTCGAACCATGGTAAAAACCATCAAGAAAACTTTCAAATCTGTTCGCACATAACCAAGCTATCAATACGAGGCAAAGGGTACTTGTTCTTCACTGTTACTTTATTCAATTGGCTGTAATCAATGCACATTCTCATTGTGCCATCGTCCTTCTTCACAAATAAGATTGGTGCACCCCACGGGGACATGCTAGGCCGAATGAACCCCTTATCTAGGAGTTCCTGAAGCTGCTCCTTCAATTCTTTCAGCTCTGCCGGTGCCATACGGTACGGTGGAATAGAAATGGGCCGAGTGCCCGGCACCAAGTTAATACCGAAATTAATATCCTTATCCGGTGTCATGCCTGGCAGGTCTGCAGGAAATACATTGGGAAAAATCCCTCACAACTGTGACAGAATCAATACTAGGGGTCTCAGCTCCAACATCTCGCACAAAAACTAGATATGACAGACAACTTTTCCCAACCATACGCTGGGCTTTCAAGAAATTACTCTTCTAGGAACATAATCAGTCATACCACGCCACTCGATCCGCGGTACACCTGGCATAGCCAAAGTAATTGTCTTAGCATGACAGTCTAGAATAACATGACACAGAGATAACCAATCCATGCCCAATATAACATCAAAATCCACCATGCTCAATAGCAATAGATCAACTCGGGTCTTCAGACCCTCAATAATCACAACACATGATCGGTACACATGGTCCACAACAACAGTATCGCACACTGGGGTAGATACATGAACAGATAAAGAAAGAAACTCCAGGGGCGCACCCAAATAATGAGCAAAATATGAGGACACATAAGAATAGGTGGAACCGGGATCGAATAATACAAAGGCATCTCTGTGGCAGACTGGAACAATTCCTATAATGACATCATCTGAAGAAATAACATCTGTCCTTCCTGGAATAGCATAAAAATGGGCCCGGCCACCGCATAATCGACCTTAAATCTCCGTAAGCCATAACTGACTCACCAACACACCTCAAACTGGAACCAATATAGCACATAACCGTGCAATCGACTTAATTAATAGCAAACTCCCCAACTTGGCTCAAAGCCATAGATCAAAACGCACTCAATAATTCACAACGCATATACTCTATTGCTGCCGTAATACCATAGTGAGATTAAACTCACTCCTTCATAAGCTTGTGGAAACACGAATCATCTGGAATTTTAACTCTTCTGCAATTCTTGCATTCACTCATACAACAGTTAAGCCCACTCTTTAGGAGGCCCAATTTAGATTTCAATGCATATTCTTCACTTGTAAATGAGATCTTCTAATAGACAACATAAGGACCGCACCACCTTAGGACACTCATCAGGAGATAACCCACCTGTTTCACCTCCAATTAACATTTTTGTATACCTTCCACGGTCATACACATTACACAATCACTTAATCTTTCTGAGTCTAAACTCATACCGTAACATGAAATTCACTTCACTCCAAATAGGAGACATGAAAAGATTCTCCACGCGCGCATAATTCGGGGCTACACATCTAATCACAATGAAAATCAAACACTTAATAGTTCATCTATCATCCTGCAGCCCTTCCTCGTCACTTCCAAGTCATTTAGATACATCTCACAGTACTAACATACTCCTCACGTAGCTATCCAACCATCATTCCCACTAATAGGGACAATACCAGACATATAAGTTCAAAACACTTGCTCGCACAATTAGCACCTCGGTGCTCAAGCCATAGGCAAAGATCCATCCTCAAGTCCTTCAGACTGGCCCAACATCAACTCACAGAGGTCACATCTCTCCCTTCGATCAGGTAATCACAAGCCATCAAGGCACATCTAATACTGAGCGCTCGTTCGCGCATACGAACACGTGGAAGGAATTATAAGAGTCACTTTTTCAAGCTGAATCAAAGACGCACGATAAGAATTCAAGAATATGAAGTCTTTCCTAAAGGTGCTGCAGCCTCTCGAGGATAAATACATACGTCTCCATATCGATCTACAAAACTCTACTAAACCTGCTCATGACTCATGAGACCTATGTAACCTAGGCTCTGATACCAACTTGTCACGACCCAAAATCCCAACCCGGTCGTGATGGCGCCTCTCGTGAGGATAAGGCCAGCCAATCAACAAAATAGTACATCTCTTTATAATTACTTAGCAGGAATAAGTCTAAATCATGGGCAATATAATCTTAAATGCGAAATAAACATGATAGAACAAGGAAAACCCTCCCAACTCAGCCCGAAATAGGGGTGTCACAAGTCATGAGCTACTACAGAGTTTACTAATATTTTACAAAGTCTGGAATTATCATAAATAACAAAGAAAAGGGAGAAAACGGGGCTGCGGACATCAACAGCTACCTCGTTACTCCTAGTCACCGCCTGGTTTGGAAAGAATCAGCGCTAAGGAGCGAACTCAGCTCTGCCTGTATCTGCACATATGGTGCAGGGAGTAATGTGAGTACTCCGACCCAGTGAGTAATAAAAATAAATAACGACTGAAAACATAAAATCTCATAACGGCACAATATAGCGCTATCCCAAGCAGTAAAATTAGTTATACAGTAAAATAGTGAGTATCAAATAATTCTTCTTTTAAAACAGTAAAGACAAATAATTTCCACAGTAAGGATAAATCAAAAGCTTGCCCCTCGGGCTCAATATGTAAATCTCAGTATAGTATCAGCCCTCGGGCTCACTCCCAACTCACCAGCACACAACATCAGCCCCTCGGGCTCACTCCCAACTCACCACACACAAGCAATGGCCTCTCGGGCCCACTCCCAACTCACCTGGGTACCCTGCGCTCACTGGGGGTGTGTACAGACTCCGGAGGGGCTGCTACAGCCCAAGCGCAATATCAATAGGCCTGAAAGCCTTCACACATCACACACGAGGCCTGAAAGCCTCCTCATATAACACTCGAGGCCTGAAAGCCTCCTCACATCACTCAACATATCCTCACGTATGGCCCTCGACCTCAATCAGTCCAGAAAAATAATCATAAGCCTCTTGGGCATCAGTAAAACAATAGTGCTCAGCTCAATAGCATTATAAATATCATTAAATCTCGAGTTGAGTATAAATGTAGCTGAGTTCACAAAATAATATAATTCAATTGGACTGATTTCAAATAATATTTCAATTCGTGAGGAAAATAGTGATGTAAATTCACAAAAGAATTTAGATAATTGGCACGAAACCCAAATATGACAATAAGCCCAATCATAGTGAAAAACAATAAATCTTTATCAATTACGCGGTAAAAATATCAACTGGGATGGACCAAGTCACAATCCCCAATAGTAAATGACCCCGCACTCATCATACAACGCGTGTCTCATCTCAACATAGCAGTATGTTGTGCAATCCGGGGTTTCAAACCCTCAGTGCATCATTTAAAATCATTACTCACCTCAAGACGGTCCAACGTCTACTCCGCTATGCCCTTGCCTCTTGAATTTACCTCTTCTGGTCAAAACCACAACGAATACATTACAATAGGCTAAGGGAATATAACCCAATCGAAAAGACTCGAAAAATATCGAAATTCACGAAATTTGCAAAACCCGAGCCTCGTGCCCACTTCTCGAAAAATTACGAAAGTCACATCACCGGATTCCTCGTCTCTCCACGAGTTCGTACATATAAAATTTACCAAAATCAGAGTTCAAATGTCCCCTCAAATCTTCAAATCTTATTTTCAAATCCCTAGGCCTAAATCTTCAATTTACTCCTCAAAAACATGTAATCTAGTCGGATTATTCGATGATAATTCAATATTATGGAGTAGAAATAATCACAAGTGAATTACCTCAAGATTTCCCAAGATTTTTTGCTAAAAATCGCACAAAATCCGAGCTTGGAATTCAAAAAAAATGACCAAACTCGGACTGCTGGACATTAAATCTGTCCAGAAATTTTCGGTACTGTTCACGTGGGGGCACTGTTCATGCGCGTGAGGTCACTGTTCACCCGCGCGGTTACAGTTCACGCGCGGGTACTGTTCACTGCTGCAGAAAATACAGCAGCTTTTAAGAAATTTGCAGCACAACCATTTTTCACTAAAATGGCTCTAACTCCATCATACGAACTCGGAATTAGACGATTCTTATTCCTATGAGTCACAAATAATAATATAAACAGAACCCTTCAATCAAAACTCAATTTGGAGCTCGTTTGCCCAATTCAATACCCATTTCGCTCGTTAAACAATTAACTCACATTTCACGTCAAAAACCCAATTGCGACTTGATGAAACTAAACCAAAATTTTCAGATCAGTCCTATAATTCATAATTTAAATTCTAGAAGTCTCGAAATCAAATTTGGATCTCTAGAACTAAAAATGAACCTTTAGATCATTACATTTATGCTCAAAACGGCAAAATTTTTCCAAAAATGACCCGTTGGGCATCCGAAACACACCCGAGGCCCCTGGGACCCCGACCAATAATACCAACCAGTCCCAAAATATATTACAGACTTGCTCGAGGCCTCAAATCACATCAAACAATGCTAAAATCATGAATCAACCTCCAATCCAAGTTTTATGAACTTTAGAATTTCCAACTTCTATTTCCGATGCCGAAACCTACCAAATCACGTCCGATTGACTTCAAATTTTGCACACAAGTCCAAAATGACATAACAAAGCTACAAAAATTCTCGGAATTCCATTCCGACCGTCGGATCAAAATTTTCCCTATCAACCGGAAATCGCCAAAACACTAACTTCGCCAAAATGAGCTAATTTCTTCACCGGACCTCCAAAATTAATTCCGATTGCGCTCCTAGGCCTTAAATCATCCCCCGAAACTAACCGAATCATCGGAATTCAATTCCGATCCCTCTAACTCACAAGTCAACATCCGGTTGACTTTTCCAAACTAATTCTTCCTTAAAGAGACTAATTGTCCCATTTTATACCAAACTCGATCCGAATTGACTCAAATTCACCAAGTACACATATTGAAACGTGAATAAGCATTTAACGGGGAATACGGGACGGAAATACAGGAAACGACGGTTCGGGTCGTTACATATCCTCACCATTAGGTTCTCAACCTCTATTAGTCATTAACCTCACAGCCTCTTGGGCACAACAATAGGAATTAGGGAACTCAGCCCAAACAATCCTCACAATTAGAAGTGGAGTGATAAAACCAATTTTAAACATTTAAATAGGTAAAACATGACTGAGGATATGCTTTCAATAAGTAAAGTGAGGAAAATAGTAAAAATTCCCCTAAGGGTCTCAACAGGTCGGCACAAGGCCCCAAACATGGCGTACAACCCATAACATAGCATAAATGACTAAAGTACGGAATAATATAAGATTTCTAAATCACATACGCGGCTTAATAGTCACTACGGGACGGACCAAGTCACAATCCCTACCAGTGCACGCTCACACACTCGTCACATAGCATGTGCATCACCACATTTATCAAAACAAGTCAAATACCGGGGTTTGTACCCTCAGTTCCAAATTTACAATGGTTACTTACCTCAAATCGATGAAAAATACTACTCCGCGATGCCTTTGCCCCTTGAATCGGCCTCCACTCGCGTCGAATCTATCCAAAATCAGAATCACGACGTCAAAATATGCTAAAGGAACGAAGCCCAAGCGAAAACAATCAAATAATACCAAAAATTCCAAAATTGGCCAAACCCGATCCCCGACCCCCCCGCCTTGAAATTAGATAATTTTTACATCAATAGATTCCTCATCTCCCGACGAGTTCATACATATCAAAAGTTCTGAAATCCGACCTCAAATGGTCCTTCAAATCCTCAAGCAATGGTCTAAGTTTCCAAGCCCTAGTTTCTCCAATTTTAGCCCTTAAATTCCATTAATCATCGCTCTAATTCGTGAAATAATAGCATAAGAACGAGTTTTAGGTCCAAATTCCTTACCTCAATGGAGTTCCCTTGAAATCCTTCTTTCAATTCATCAAAAAAGCTCCAAAGCCGAGATAGAAATGGTGAAATAGCTCAAAATCACGAAGGGCACAATTTATACCTTCTACCCAGTCATTTTCGCATCTACGACCCTATTCACTGCTTCTGCGGCACCGCATATGCGGCCAATTAACCGCTTCTGCGGTTACTCACTTAACGGCCAAAATCGCTCATGCGGTCGACCTTCCGCATCTGCGACATCGCAGATGCGGTCACCTTAACTGCTTCTGCGATCGCTGCTCATCAGGCCCCTTTTCACTTCTGCGACTAAATGCCCACACATGCGGCATCGCACCTGCGATCCCCAATCCGCTGGTGCGGAAATACCAAAAGCAGCAAGGTTGAGCAGCTGCAACAAGTCTCAAACCTTTCCGTCAACCATCCGAAATCACCTTGAGTCCCCGGGACCTCAACCAAAAGCACAAACATATCCTAATACCTTATTCAAACTTGTACCAATTGTGAGCACGTGATTTTTGCTTCACGAAAACTACTCCAAAAGAAATCGAAAAATAAAACAAATTGCCTTTGGGTATAATTTTGAGAATTTTGCGTGACATTTTGGATAATTATTTTTGTCTGTGAATGTTTACCTTGTTTTAATTAATTGAAAAATACCAAAATACATGTTACATGTATATTTAGGATTTAATTATGCATTTTTGAATTAATTAAACCATGTCGTATTTTAAAGAATGAAAACCACAAAAAATATGAATTTTTGGTAGCTTTGTCATTTTTATTGTTTAACTGTGTGATTTTATTTTAATCAATATTTGATCTTGTGTGTTAATTATTGTTAAGGGTTAATCAATATCTTTTTAAAATAATCCTAGTTTTACAATTTAATTTAGGAATTTTGGTTTTTAGGAATTAAAAGAAAATGAAAGAAAAAAAAAGAAAAGAGTGAAAAATTGGACCAAATAGGAATTGGGCCGTTTTATTTTGGCCAAAAATCAGGCCCAAACAGATGCCCAGACCGGTCCAAATCTCACAGACGTTCGAACGACGTCGTTTCAACGACAATCAATCATAGTCGTTGGTCCTGCATGATCCAACGGCTCAAAAGCCGTCTCCCTTACCCATTCCCTGGCCCGACCCGTTACCCGGTTCAAACCGACCCCCTACTTAAACCAAACGACGCCGTATTGGTTAATCTCCTTGATCCTAGCCGTCAATCTTCATTGATCCAACGGATCACATTAATCCCCTCAATCTAATGTACCAAAATACCCAGACCCATTACCCCCCTCTCATTTCCAAACACCCCCCTTATTCAGTCGTCTCTCTCTCAGAGACGACCCCTCGAAACCCTAGAGCCGCCACCCCACACCTCTGCCTGAAACCCGGCGGCAACAACGCCGCCGGTCACCCAAATAACACCCCTGAACCCTTTGACCACCCTCATTACGAATCCCTTAACCGCTTGCCTCGAATCAACCTCTAGCTTCTCGAATCTTCAATTGAAGATTCGAGCAAAACCTAAACCTACCCCAACCAGTCCCAAGTTCATACTCCAACTCCACCTGACCTCCCTCGTCCCAAATCCCATGTTAGTCTTGCTCAAATCAAGCCGGAACTGGACGAATCCTAAATCGATCGCACGAGCCCTAGAAGAACAAAACCTAGGAATCGATCCAAAAGATTTGAGGTCTTAACCGACTTTAGTCAAGTGTTCTCAGTTGAGAACACTCGATTAAGGTCCATTTTGGCTTCAAAGTCTCGAGGCGAAGTTCAAACTGAAACAGATGGGGTTTGGTCTGAAATATCGAGGTATTTCTTTTGTTTGCCCTTTTCTTTTGTTGTTGTCCTATTTCTGACTGATTAGTTCGTCATTTAGGTCAATTAATCCTCTTCCTCTTTCGGACCTTTTTCTGGTCCAGTTTTTCTCGTCTTGGTCAATTGGCATATGTTGCATCGTTTAAATATGTTTGTCTTTTTATGGTTGTAAAGGTCTGTGTCCGTAATGTTCTTGCACAAAAACTGTGTCTAGTCTTGTAATTGGTTACTAGTATTACTAGTTCAAATGATCTCACTTTCTGTGATGTGTGGTTCCTTGTTTGTTTTGTTGTTCATCATTTTACATATAAATTCAGTTATTTTTCTATCCAGTATGTGACAGTATTTCATTCATTTTTGTTTAGTTTAGAGTTGTGAATATAGTTAATCATTCCCATGTCATGTGTCAATCATGGTTGGAAGTTCTAACCTGGTTATGTTCAAATATGTTTTGTTCTGATTCATTGGCCTTCGTTTGGATACCATTTGATCTAATCTGAGTTCTAAGTTCGAACTGCTAAGTGAACTTGAATTAAATTGGTTATAGCTGCTGTAGTTTGGTGATTAATTAGGAATCAGCTTAGTTATCTGTTTAAGGAGATTGGTTATAGCTGATGAGGTACAAGGGATTGGGTAGGACAGTAATTTCAGGGACCCTAGGAGGGTATTTTGGGATTTGAAAGGCTTGAAATTGGTTTAAGTTGAATGGTCTGACAGTAGGGTACTAAAGTACCATTAAACTAATGAATTATTTAGTAATAGTAGGGAACAAAACATAATAGCATGGGGAGACCTAATGGGGATTTAATTAAAGTATGCACTACCCATAACCATTGAATAAAATAAATAAAAGACAAGGGTTAATGGGGGACAAAACAGATCTTAGTGGAGTTCGAGAGAAGATCATGGGAAAAAATGCTTGATTAATGGGTCTAATTGCTCCTAAGATCTGGAAAAAAATGATAAAAAAGTTTGGCTATAAAGGAGAGGGGTCGGGACAGTGTAAAAAAGATTTTCGGAGAGGGTAGAGAGGGCATTGTTAACAGAATCTTTGAGGCTGCAAATAGGCTGAGAATATAGGCATACAGACTGGGGGTCTCTTTTCAGTCCTGGGGATCTCTCCTTCAGTCTGGTTTTGATTTTCTTTTGGGGCAGACCTTAGAAGAGGAAAAAACCTGAGAGAGAGAGCTTAGGAGATTTAAAGGAGAACATTCAGAGAACTCTAAGGAGTAACACTGTTCCTTTGAGTGATTGGGGGGTTTCTAAAGGTTTCCTTAAGGCTGGAACAATTTCTGGTTAGCTAATAGTTGAAATAAGTTAAGTCAAGACAGGTTAGGGTCTTTTTGTTCATTTGTTTTGAAAGTGTATTCCTGGGCTGGTATTTCACTTTTCTGGGTTAGAAATTGATTGAAAACTGCTGCTGATCACTGCGCTTGTTACTGTCCTGCTGCTGTTGTTTTCTTCTTAAAGTGCAAGCTCACTTGTCCTTATTTTGGCTGCTGTAATCAGGTACACTTTCCTGTAACTCTGTTGGTTGTGGAATGGATTGGAGAAAATGAATTAACCATGAGGAAATTGAAGCATGAAATGCATTTCAGTTCATTAGAATGGTTCTATTTATTCTTCTGTAGTTTTCAATTACTCTATGTTTGTAGTTGATTTGTAATTAGTGTTAGAATCATTTTATGTGTTAGTTTTATTTCACCCACCTCCCTGACTCCTTCAAGTATTAAATGTGCAAGCCCCATTAAACAATTGTAGAAGGTCTAATGCATGGTAATATAGCCTAGTCTAACCCATAGTAGTCAAAAGTGTTGAAGGTTTCAAGGTTCATCCAGTTACAATCTTTTCACCGTTTGTAGTAAGTGGACTGTATAATTATTATTCTTACAGGCTTGTACTATTGTTTGAACTCCTGATTTAATTTCACGATTGAAGAAGCAATGTCAAAATGGTCGTGAGCTTCAGTAGCTACTCTCAGTTAGTTTTGATAGTTATAAAGGGGGGGGGTTCGAAATGGTTATAAGCGCCAGTAGCCAATTTCAATAATCTCAGTCCAAGATATCGAAATCACTTGAGTGTTGAGAGTTGGTTTAGTGGTGTTGATTTGAGTTGATACTACTGTTGTCAAGACCAAACCAAGTCTTCATTCGGATTTGAAGTTGTGATAATATTTAGGAACTCATTAATAGGCAAATAAATAGGATAATCTAAGTTGGAATTAGAACTCAAATGACTAGTGCTTCATTGGTTTGAAGTAGGTGAGTGTCGTTTCTTCTTCATTACAAATTGCCAACACACTTTGAATGACTGGAAGGGAATTTTAGCGAATAATTGTGTAAACCATTGAGGCCTGGTTTAATATGACGGTTTGGGCTCAACAACCCATTTGCACGAAGTGAAGGCTTCAATACCTTAAGGAGCGGCCTAGGTCCCCTTTTGCTGCAAATGTATGTTTGGACCTGGGCCCAGGCCCATACGGTCCACTTATTTTGTTTATAAGATGCAATCTTGATTGTTTTGAACGAACGGCTAACAATGCTTTGTTTGTCACTTATCATGTTATTGGAATTAGTCGAGTTGAGCTTGAATTGTGAGGATTTGGTCGTTTCAAATACATTAAGCAACCAGGATTATTTCTTTATTTTTAGTGACAAGAATAATTAGAAAAATCATAGTCGCTTTAGGATCAATCTTTAAATAAGAATCAGATGAGCCTCGCCAAATAAAAATGCAAATTGCAGGGTCCTCAATAAATGGCTATAATGAAGTATGTAGAATTCGGGATGGGCCGTTTAGCGAATTTCACGGCCTTCCCCAAAATAATAACGCGCTAGTCATTCTAGACGCGTTTTAATAAAGTACTTTCTTAAACTCGGGTGCACATTTATGTGACCCAAATCCAAATCTCAACGGAGTCGGAATGTGTCAATAACCACGGGTGCATTGATGTGACGTGGTTCGAGATGTGTTTTCATGACGTTGCAATTCTCATTAAAAAATAATAAAAGCGGTAAAAAGTTAAAATTTGCACATAGGTTCAACATGTATTAAAATCAGATAAATAAGCCGAATATGACAATTGAGCGACCGTGCTAGAACCACGGAACTCGGGAATGCCTAACACCTTCTCCCGGGTTAACAGAATTCCTTATCCGAATTTCTGGTTCGCGGACTGTAATACAGAGTCAATCTTTTCCTCGATTCGGGATTCAACCGGTGACTTGGGACACCATAAATCTCCCAAGTGACGACTTTGAATTAAATAATAAATCCCGTTTCGATTGTCCTTTAATTGGAAAAACTCCCCCTACGCCCCTGCGGGCGCGGGTGAAAAAGGAGGTGTGACACCAATATTCAAAACACCTCAAACAACATCAAATCAACCAAAACACGACGGATTTAAGCCAAACTTTCAAAAATCTTCCGAATTCCGCTTTTGATAAAAACCCAACCAAACCACTTCCAAATGACCTGAAATTTTGCAGACAAATCCCAATTGACACCACGGAACTACTGCAACTCTCGGAATTCTATTCTGACCCCTATATCAAAATCTCGCCTACCAACCAGAAATCGCCAAAATATCAACTTCGTCAATTCAAGCCTAAATCTACTCCAAACCTCCAAAACTCATTCTGATCGCGCTCCTAAGTCCCAAATCACTCCTGAAGCTATCCGAACCATCGAAACTCACATCCGATCACTCTAACGCATAAGTCAACATCCGGTTGACTTTTCCAACTTAAGCTTCCTCACAAAAGACTAAGTGTCTCAAACCTTACCAAAATCATTCCGGATTCGATCCGACCAACCCGATACCACATAACATGGATAAACAAAGCATAAAGAAGTAGAAATGGGAAAAACGGAGCGGTAACTCATGAAACAACTGACCGGGTCGTCTCATCCATCCTCTGACATGTATAAGTTAACTCGGAAGTATTTATAATCCTGAAATAACTTATCCCAGAATTATGAAACAAATAACTTAAATGTTTATCCCAAAATTATTTTTATTTATCCATCATACCGAACGACCCCTTAATATTGTTCATACATGAACCAAACCCTCTTACTGAACACAATTCTTATATGTTGAGTTACCTTGAAAGTTCTACATTATTCTTTTAGGTTTTTGGCTAAACATGATTTAATGCTTAACACTTAATGAAATCATGACTTAACGCTTAGCAATCAGGTTTCACTTAAATTAAAGAAGCGATTTGAAGAAGATTCGACTCCACATTTAAATCTTGAGATTGTACATAACTTCTAAGGTTAAGATTTGTGATATACCAATGAAAGTTTAATTGGTTATCATCATATATATGTATTTATATAGATGGTTACATGATATGGGAATTAGGAATTTTATATTCGCAAAACCAAATTGGTGGGTTGTGACAAAATTGAACGAGTAATATAATGGGTAAGACATTAAATTTCTAGTGCAATTGGTATGATAATGCTCAAGAAAGACCTGAAACTTGCCTATAGTATAGCAAAATAGCAACCTCTTGTAAGCATAAGCTTTAATTCATACCAGGATCTTGGACATGGTAATCTTACATATAATCGTCATAAAAAACATACCTGAAGGGGAATCCATTATCTTGAAGCGGAAGCGTTAATCGGTAAATTGGTTTCTTGCCCCTTGCCCTAGCTTTCGTTACCGCCGCCTTTAGTGATGGAAGAAAGAAAAAATACGGTAACCCTAATGGGTGGGGAGAGGACCAATTTATAAAGGTTCTTATTTAATCTGGTACGTCCATCAAGTAACGGATCAGACAGATGAGATTTGCTCATTAATTAAATATTAATTATGGACCTAATCTTATTGGGCCATATATGCACGTAGGAAATACCTTACATTCTCCCACTTGGCCTAATAATCACATAATATTAATATTTATTATAGGGACATTATTTGCGCATAAACAAATCTCTTCTATAATGTCCATCATAAATACCATAATACGATAAACTACGAAATGTGAGTTATGGAGGTTATATATAATATGTCTACATACTCCCTTCCACATACTACAACATTAGCAATTCATCGTACCAGGTCCATATGCTATAAAATATTATGGTCCACAATAATATCTCCTTGAGACTTATCCTGTAATATCTCAAAACAATAATGTGTACACCATTATGAGAAACAGGAAACCATTAATGTATATCAGAAACACATAAATGAGCTCAGAGTGTCTAAACATCAAAAATACATCAGTCATAAATCAAGCCTAAACCCATTCTATGTACATGTTCTTTAAATATCTTTGGTTGTAAACCTTTCGTTAACGGATCTGCAATCATGAGGTCTGTTCTAATATGTTCAAGTGACACTTTTTATTTTTGAACTTCCTCCTTGACAGTAAAGTACTTTAATTCCATAGGTTTGGCACCCTTGGAGTACTTATCGTTCTTGGAGAAGAATACTGCTGCAGAATTATCACAGTAAATTTTCAGCGGCTTGGTAATGGTGTCGACAACCCCAAGTCCTGAAATAAAATTTCGCAACCATAATGCATGAATTTTGGCTTCAAAACATGCCACAAATTCTGCTTCCATTGTGGATGTAGCAATGACAGACTGTTTGTCACTCTTCCATGATATTGCTCCTTCAGCTAATCGGAACAAATAACCAAACATGGATTTTCTAGTGTTAATACATCCAGCGAAATCTGAATTGAGTATCCAACAACTTCCAAATGCTTAGATCTCCTATATGAGCATGTAATCCTTCGTTCCTTTCAGGTACCTCAAAACTTTCTTTGCAGTTTTCCAGTGATCAATTACTGGGTTACTCTGCTATCTTCCTAGCATTCCGACCGCAAAACTAATATCCAATCTTGTGCAAGTCTGAGCATACATCAGACTACCAACAATTGAAGAGTAAGGAATTGATTCCATTTCCTTTCATTCTACATCATTCTTAGGGCATTGCATGAGACTAAATTTGTCCCCATTTTGAATTGGAACAATTCCTGGTGAACAATTGTTCATATTAAATATCTCTAGAATTCTTTCGATATAGCCTTTCTAAGACAATTCCAATAATTCTTGTGATTTATCACGGAATATTTCTATTCCTATCACATAGGATGCCTCACCCATATCTTTCATTTCAAAATTCTTAGAGAGAAAATCTTTAGTCTCACGTAATATGCCTAAATCATTAGCAGCAAGTAGAATATCATCAACATATAGGACTAAAAATATAAACTTGCTCCCACTGATCTTTTGGTATATACACCGATCAACGGTATTTTTCACAAATCTAAAAGATGTTATGGTATCATTAAATTTTATATACCATTGTCGTAAGGCTTGTTTAACTCCATATATTGACTTATTCAGTTTACACACCATTTGACCTTTTCCTTTAGTTTCGAAACCCTCTGGTTGGTCCATAAAAACTTCCTCCTCGAGATCTCCATTAAGAAAGACAGTTTTCACATCCTTTTTGTGTAACTCTAAATTATAATGAGCCACCAAAGCCATAATAATTCTTAACGAGTCTTTCTTTGAGATCGGCGAAAAGGTCTATTTATAATCAATGCCCCCCTTTTTGAGTATAACCCTTGGCAACAAGTCTGGCTTTGTATCGTTCAATATTGCCATTATATTCCCAGACTTTATTGTATTCTATGGATTTTAAATCTTCCTTCATGACATCAATCCATTTTTCAGACTCATTACTTTCTATGGCTTGTGAAAATGAAACCGGATCCTTATTAAGACCAATGTCAAAATCTGACTCTTGCAAATAAACCACGTAATCATCTGAAATAGCCGATTTTCTAACTCTTTGAGATTTTATTAATGGCATTTATTGTGGTTCATTTGTGTCAGATATTTGTGAGTTAGTTTCTTCATGAAGTGTTTCATCCAAATGTTGCTCGGTATTGTCAAAGTGTTCTCCAACAACTGGAATAATATTTGGTATTTGTGTGGAAGTAGGCACATTTATGGGTAATAGAATATTGACCCTCACCTCTTTTATTTTCACACTTTGCTTTTCAACACTCCCACTAGCTTCACCATTCTCAATGAATCTTGCATTACCAGTTTCAACAATTCTCGAACTATGGTTTGGACAGTAAAACACATACCCTTTAAATTTCTCTGGGTAACCAATAAAGTAACCACTTACTGTTCAAGAATCTAATTTCTTTTCTTGTGGATTATAAACTATAACTTCCGCTGGGCAACCCCAAACATACATGTGCCTTAAACTAGGTTTCCTTCCTGTCCACAGTTCAAAAGGGGTCTTTGGAACTGCCTTACTAGGAACCCTGTTTAATAAATATACAACGGTTTCAAGAGCATACATCCACAATGATTTGGGTAATGAGAAATTACTTATCATGCACCTAACCATATCCATAACTGTTTGATTACGCCTTTTTGCAACACCATTTTGTTGAGGTATTCCTGGCATAGTATACTATGCACAGATGCCACGTTCCTCGAGGAACTTTGCAAATGGACCCGGACATTGTCCCGATTCATTATATTTTCCATAATATTCACCACCTCTATCTGACCTAATGATTTTCACCTTTTTATATAATTGTCTTTCAACCTCATTAACAAACACTTTGAGAGCATCTGTTGCTTGAGATTTTTCTTTCAACAAATAGATGCATCCATAACGTGAAAATCATCGATAAAAGTAATAAAGTATTTTTCTCCACCAAAAGATGGAACATCAAAGGTTCCACAAATATTGGTGTGTATAATTTCAAGAAGCTGGGTGCTTTTTGTGGCACCTTTCTTACTATGCTTGGTTTGCTTTCCCTTAATGCAATCCAAACATATAGTAAGATCAATAAAATTTAGATTCGGAAGAATATCATTCTTTACTAATCTTTCTATCCTTTCTTTGGATATATGACTCAAACGTCTATGCCACAAGTAAGCAGAACTTTCATATAGTGAAATACGTTTAATTCCAACATCATGTTGAACAGTAAGAAGGGATTCAGAAAAACCAATATCGAGTTTCAATTTATATAAACCATCACTAAGAAAACCAGAACCATAAAAAATAGCATTCTTATATAAATTGAAACATCCATTTCCAAACTTTAAATCAAATCCAGAAACATCAAGTCTTGAAAGAGAAATCAAATTCCTAGAAACTGAAGGTACATAAAGAGTCTGTAATAGATCGAGGTGATGTCCAGTCTCCATGATCAAACGATAAGTCCCCATGCCTTCAATTGGAGCCTTCATACGATTTCCCATGAACAAGAAATCCTTATTTGGATTTGTAGTTTGGATCGTAAGGAATCCCTGCAACGTAGTAGATACATGAGCAGTTACACCAAAATCAAGCCACCAAGTATTATTAGGAAAAAGTACTAAATTTGATTCGAAACATACAAACGCACTAATTGTACATTTCTTTTCGAACTAAGCTTTACGTTCAGGCAATCTTTCTAATAGTGTCCTTCCTTGTTACAGAAATGACACATATCTGCCTTATGTTCCTTGTTAGCATCCTGTTGAGCTTTAGCAGGTGCTTTCTTCTTCTTGAACTTGTTGGCTTTCACTTTAAGTCCTTTACCAGCTCCTTGACCCATGGGGTTAATTGAATGACTCCCTTGTTTCTTCAGTCTTGACTCCTCCTGAGTAAGTATAATGGACAATTCACTAACATTCCACTTATCCTTAATAGTGCTATAGTTAATTTGAAAAGGTCCATACTCAAGAGGTAACGAGTTCAAAATAAACTGAACCAAGGAGTCATCCACTTTCATCCTCAAGGTTTGAAGTCTTGCTGCAATGTTAGTCATCTAGATGATATGATTTTGCATACTACGCGACCCATCAAACTTCATGGTCGTGAGTTCAGCCATTAGTGTACCAGCAAGAGACTTATCTGCAGAACGAAAACGTTCTTCCACAAACTTTAGGTATTCCCTGGCACTTTCTGTTTGTGGAATAATACTATTAATGTTGTTGGCAGTATTCATTCGCATAAACATAAAGCTTAGCCTGTTAGAGCGTTCCCATGCTTTATAGAAAGACTTCTCATCTGCGCTGCTCGAATCAGTAATGGCAGCGGGCTTATCATTCAGCAGAGCCAAGTCAAGATCCATCACACCTAAGTGGAACTGGACTTGTTCATGCAATTCAGAGAAGTTCAATTCATTGAACACAGTAACAGACGAAGCAAGCGAATGAAAAGGAATAGCTGCAAAATAGATAATACATGCTCATAAATTAATACTAGATAATACATGCTCATAAATTAATACGGATTCAACAAAACAGTTAAAACATATCGCAATTCTCCTTTGGGTAAATACTACGATACACTATCATAATTTAACTGCCATTTATTCTTTAATATGTAATTAAATATTTTTTTTAACCAAATATATATGATATCTTTGGACAGACAATATATATTTGACTAAAGAATATTTAATTTACCTCATCATATTCACTATTCATAGAATAATTGATCCACCTTTGGGTAAATCCTTAAGTTCTAGCAATAATGAAAATTAATTTATCCACTAATTTTTAAATATAGACATTTCATCAATTTCATGGATAAACTATAATTTTATGTATGCATATTTTAATACAAACTAGTTTGGCCACTTTGGTGACTAACAAACTATATAATATAAGTGCACACACAAAATAGAGATCATAAGATTTTATGCATGTGAATACTTTAAACAATCTAGTTTGGTCACTTTGGTAACTAACAAACCATATACACATTAGTCACATATATAAAATAAACAATTAATGGTTTCATCAACTTAATGACCCAAGAAAAATTAATTATGTCATACCTGATGGTCTCAATCGACTTCGTATCAATATATTAACTTTAAGGTAAACAAAGAAAAAAAATAGTAAACCTAAATCGGCATAATTTAGGAGGAACCAAACAGCTTATACGGATATGAACATTATACCTAATTTTTAATTTTGAAAGTTGTCTCAGATTTGATCAAAATCCTTTGAGCTGCTAAGCCAAAAACATCACATATCCTACTTTTAGAGTTAGGATTCTACGTTAAGCACAAATCCCATATGGCTATTGTTCTTATATGCAACTCAAGCATATTGAAAGAAAAGAAGACAACAGAACACTCAAAGCCCTTTAATCATTATTGGTGTCACTATTAACTGAACATAAAGGAAATTTCACGTTTTAGGTCATTCTCCTCAAATTTAAGTAACTTAAACCAGATTCGTAATTATTACAAAACCCATTAAAACAGTTACGCATCAAACATAATATAATATTTCTTTTACGAAGATTATCAGTTTAAATATCCAGGCTATGATATCACATGTAAGCATAAACTTTAATTCATACCAGGATCTTAGACATATTAATCTTACATATAATCGTCATAGAAAACATACCTGAAGCGGAATCCATTATCTTGAAGCGGAAGCGTTAATCGGTAAATTGGTTTCTTGCCCCTTGCCCTAGCTTTCGTTACTGTTGCCTTTAGTGATGGAAGAAAGAAAAAATACGGTAACCCTAATGGGTGGCGAGAGGACCAATTTATAGAGATGCTTATTTAATCCGGTCCATCAAGTAACCGATCGGACGGATGAGATTTGCTCATTAATTAAATATTAATTATGGGCCTAATCTTATTGGGCCATATATACACGTAGGAAATAACTTACAACTCTTCCTTTTAAGCAGAGATTTATGTTGCAAAACTTAGAATATGGAGTAATACTCAAGTCTAAAAACCGTAACTGTGGAGTATTATTATTGAAAATTCATCCTTAGTTTTGTTACAAAAATATCCATCTCTCTATATATATAGAGGTAAACATAATGTTCCAAACTACGAAGGAACTGAGTATTATTAAATCAAATCTTGAGGGATGTCTTTAGATTATTTGTATAATTTTTTTCAACTAGTTAATCTTAAAACAGATGCACATTTTAATGTAACTAGCCTTAGGGTACGCGCTTCGTGCGCGCGTATCTATGTGTATATAATTTAAAAATTTACAACAATATTTTTGAATAATATATTTGAGTTATAAAATAAAATTATATTACAAAATGTAACTTTCAGAAAATGATAGAATATTGATCCTAATTAGCTAGATTGTCTAATATGAAATTTATTTTTGAAGGGTAAAAATGTCGATCAATGCTTCGCGAAGGGCGCCCTTTTAGAGTACACTCTTAGCATGTCTATCCATATTTGACATTTAATTCTCATGTGTCATTTTGAAAGTATTTATTGAAGTTGATATTGAGCTAAAGAGTATTATAATTATGGATAATGCCTTAGTTTATATCTAATTATAGTATTTAATAAAACGTGTATTTACATATTAGTACATAAAATTTATAGAAGGAATGTTAGATTAAACAGTAATGGACATATTATTATATACTCCAAAAAATCAAACATATTTTTTTTCACAAAAAGTATTTTTTTTTATGTCTTATTAAGATAGAATTAATTGCTTATAATTCTACAAGTAATTTAAACATACAACAAATAATAACTACTTTTTACTTATTCTTTAACTTAAATTCTCGAGAAAAAGTCTTATTTAGTGATAAAAGACGTAGAAAAAGTCTTATCTAATGATAAAAGACGTCCAATATCAAACAAATGGTTAATGTTATCATCTATTATATCCGTATTTCAATTAGAAATTGATAACTTAATTACCTTTTGTTTGTCTTACTTTAATAACAAATTTCAATATCAAAAATACGTCTTTGAAAGTGCATGTCAAGATTGTGCATATTTAGTTTTTATCGGATGCAAAATATAGTACCATATTTATAAGTAGAAATACGTTGATTTTGAATTCCTACCTAGTTCAAATATGGAAAATATTATTAACAAAAAATTAGTTGAAATCAAAGTCCTTAAATTAGGAAAATAATTAAATAGTTATTCCTAAATATTAGACAATTAATTAAATGTTATTCCTAAATATTAGAAAAATAATTTGATATGACTATTTTGTCCAATATGAACTCCATTTTTAAAGGGTAAAAAAGGCGAACGACATTTTATTAAGGGCTTTCGTGCTTTTAATATATTATATTATATATACTAGTTATAAGGTACGCGCTTTGCACGTGTACCTTAGTTTAATAAGTATAAACTTAAAAAAAATCACATAATATATTAATCTATGTATTTTTTCCGTTCAATTACTATGTGTCATTACAAATGTATTTCTAAAATTTGATATTGAGTTTTTTATAATGCTTGATTGTCAATAGTTTATTCTTTTATAAGACTATTGTTGGAGCAGTAGCGCATCTATTAATGATTTCAACATGTAATAGGCAACTTAATTCCTAGAAGTTTTAGGAAAAGACATAATTAATTTGCTAAGTTTACATAATTTATAGGTCTTTTCGTCCACAAGAATTTGATTTATCAAATTAAATAAAAGAGGTAGAAGAATGAGAATGAATAAGTTTCATAATGATACTTGTAAAATAAAAGAGTTTTTCTATTGTAATAAAAACTATGGCACATAAGCAGACAAAGAAAACTACAGAAAAGATATAATTCAGAAGTGATTCATCTACTACTTACAAAAGAATTGTCAAAATACTTAATAGCTCCATGGTCTTCAATGCTTCGTTCATTTAAATTCCAAAACCTTTTATCAATTCATGAAGGTCCAAACGATGTGTCTGATTTTTGTGTAACAAAATTAATTGAAGGGGTAAGGGAATACTAAGCCATCTAAGATATGCAAATATCTAACTGGCTCCTTCTAGTTGGACGATGTTATAATTGACAACAAGTTGAAAGCCAAGGAGATATATATGTCATTATCCTATGTTTGTTAAGTTTGGGTAGAAATTGTTAAATGCAACATTAGACGAATTCAACAGTATTCATGTCCACAAATTCTTTTATTTCTGAACAAATTTGTGGAGAAAGCCGCAGACAATATGAACCATATTTGTGGAGAAAGCACACAATTGCTCATCTATCGATTTTTTTAGCTATTTTACATTTAAAATCTTTCCTTTCATTTAAATTCAAATCTTTTTAAAATCTTTCTTTAAGTATGCAATTAACTCATTATGTATTGTTGTCCTTCTATTAGAAAACTCTTACCCTTATTTTTAGGGTTTTCATATCGTTTCAATATTAAGTTGAATTAATTTCGAATTCCTAAATATTAGGGAGATAATAAAATAATTAATTTTAAATATTAAAAAAATAATTTAAGTGACTATTTTGTCTAGTGTGGAATCTATTTTTAAAGGGTAAAAAAGACGAACGACATTTTGCTAAGGGCCTTCGTGCTTTTAATATAGTATATATATATAGAGAGATGTGTACACTTTCAAAAATAAGATTATTGATGAATATTTCAAAAGTGAAATACAGTTTAAGATACAAAATAAAAAAATTTAACCTGCGTATGCGGTCTGTACAAATTATTTTGACTTGCTTGTCGCTAAGTTTTCTTTACCTTTTCTACATTTAAAAAAAATATTAAAAATAAAAATAGATAATAGCACTTTTGGTCCCTAATTATATTAAACTCCGATTTTGGTCTTTGTGATGTATGGTTACGCACAATAACCTTCAATTAATTGTAATGTGCACTTTTGATCCCCATGGTTGCGAACTTTCACAAGTTTAATGAATTATTGACTGTTAAACTATTTAATTATCCATGTATTATGTTAAATTTGTGTTGTTACTCTACATTTTTTATAAGATATTTAGCTCTACAAATTGTCTAAATATAAGATATTTCCTCTATAAAGGGACCAAAAGTACACACTTGAATTAATCAAAGATTAAATGTGATTAGCCAAATAATATTACAAGGATCAAAATCAGAACTCATCAATAACGGGGTATCACGTCTTACTATATAAAATAAAAAAACCTTCTGATCTGGTCTTTGATTTGCTCTTCTGTACGAGTTAGAATGCTAGACGCTTACACACTCGCGTTCTTGAACTGCCTCATTAGTTCTTAATTAATATTTATTAAGAGATGCTGACTAATCTTCTTATTTGGTTTTTATGACCAGTCTTCCTAAGATATAAATGGTATATTTACCGAACCCTGAAGAATAAATTGTGTAATGACTGGCCTACTGCTGTGTTCAACACATGAAAGACGAACTCTTTTTTTAAGAAATCATTTTCATATACTCTTTCTACATCTACAAAGTGAGTTGTAGATTTTTCCTTCTTTGACTTCAGAAAATTATTACCACACTCACATTCTCATATTCATGCATGTGTTAAAAACAAACTTTCTCGGAAATTACTCGGCCATCTAATTAAATTAAAAGTTGGGAAAATGTTTCAACCACCAACCGTTAAACTGATGCAGACAAGTGATCTCAAATTCAGTTTGAAGCTAATTTTGGCCATTTGGCAGCAGATTTCTAGGCAAAAGATGGAGCCTGTGGAAACAGCCAACTTATGCAGAAGTTGAAGTTCCTTTTCGTTTAGTAACTATCGACAGATCAAGATTTGCCACAGATTTTCCTCTTTTAGATTCTGAAGAGCAAAGTACTACTTCCTTGCTTTAATTAGTGCATGTGAAAGTGTCTGATTAGGCATGAAATTTTTTTTTTTTTTAAAAAAAACTTTTAGAGTGTATGGTCTTTAATAAATTATAGTAATATTTTTGTGGCAATAAAATCATGTTATTAAAAATAAAAATAAGAAGTTTAAAATAAAAAATTTTAAACATAAAAAGTGTCGTTTTTCTTGACTAAAAGTGCCACAAACAGATGAAATAATTGTTCAGCCAGATTCTGAAACTTGACAGAGATTTAAACGGATGTACATTCTTATTCATGCAATAAAATTCGGTCCTAACAAGCTCAACAAGGAGTTTATCTAGGAAAAAAACCGTCAAATATTCATTCATATAATTTTTTTTCTTTTTTGTCATTTACTAGAGGTACAGCGTAATGCTTTCTTTGCTTCTTTTCCCTGAGCAGATTGTTTTCTTGGAAAGAACAAAATAATGCAATTTTATTTTACATTATGCACTTAATGTTCGCACCAAATTAAATAAATTAAATTCTTAGGAGAATTAATTACATAATTGAGGTGAAAATATATATTAAGTTGCTATTCTTAAAGGATAAAGATTTATATAAAATTTATATGTCATACATTTATTAGATTTGTATAAATATTTGGTGTGTAAAACTTTTCCCTTATTACATCCATAAAAACCGCTAACAATCAAACAGAACTAAGAATGGAAAGTGAAAAAAGAGGGAGAAGAAAGAAAAGAAGTAGCCTGGAAATAGGACTTTAGGTGGAAGAGATAGAGACTCATCCATCACTCCCAATTTAATACTCCCAACAAAAAAGACATAAAAGCAAACATCATCACTTTGGTTGCCACACAACATTTTTTTTTAAAGAATATTACATAATCATAATTCATACTTCCTCCTCGCCACTTTAAGTAATTTTTTTGACCCTTTTTTGTGATCCACAATAATTAATTTTTTTATATATCAAAAAAGAATTAATTTTTTTTTTCAAAGTTGTTATTAGAGTAAAGAGCGTAGAAGTAGTTTGTTATATTTTCAGTGAGCAAATTAAGATTAATATGGTCTACACTTAAAGTGGACCGCTTACGTATTATATTGGGATATTATCACTTTTAGCTCGCGCCAGAAACTATTTACATCTAATAGCTGAAAAAGTGTATAAAATTTGTATAATTTTTTGTATATATATATAAAAAAAAAAAAGATATACAAATTTTATATATTTTTTTGGCTATTACTTTTACAGCGGGTATATAATGTGATATTCCCTATTATTATATTGTCTTGTGAAACAGTCAACTAGTAGCACTCAGGTTTATGGATTAGGCCAGACGATGCTTCCTTTCTCCAACTCAGAAGCCTCCTATGAAACCTCCTCCCAATCCTCTTCAAATTTCCGCTCTTTATAACAATGCTCCGCACACTCTTTTTTTTCCACTCAACTCCATATACCCTCCAGCTTTGAATTCTTGAAATATTTGAAATTAAATTCCCTTCCGCCCGTCTTTACAAATAATTATATTACAGTATATATCTTGTTTCACTAAATTAAATATCAAAATTAATGGCATCACCACAAGAGAATTGCACTACACTTGATTTAATTAGGCAACATCTTCTTGATGATAATGTTTTCATGGAACATTATTGTCCCCAACCAATTCTTTATTCTCAAAGCTCCTCCTCTTCTGAATCTTTAAACTCCATTGCTTCTGAGCTCAATAACGACACTTTCTCCTTTGAACCAACTCTCAACTATGCCGACACAGCCCAAAGTTCCAATCTTGATATCTCAACCTTCTTTAACAATTCAAAAACAGAGTTTGACTGCTTTGAGTTTGAGACAAAACCAAACGTGTTAGCTGCTCGTATTAGTCCAAATTCTCCGAAGCAAACAAGCTTCAAAGAACGCAAGCCTTCTCTAAATATTGCTATACCCCTGAAGCATCAAGAGGTTGTTCAGAAAGTGGAAAAATCCAATGAGAGCGAGAAGAAGCATTACAGAGGAGTTAGGCAAAGGCCGTGGGGCAAGTTCGCGGCAGAGATTCGTGACCCGAACCGAAAGGGGACTCGGGTTTGGTTAGGAACCTTTGACACTGCCTTAGAGGCGGCTAAGGCATATGACAGGGCGGCGTTTGAGCTTAGAGGCAGCAAAGCTATAGTGAATTTCCCTCTCGAAGTTGCAAACTTTAAGCAAGAATTTAATAATGAGATTCGGCCATTGGTGAACTCAAGCAGGAAAAGGGTGAGAGAAACAGTGAATGAGGAGCAACTAGTTATCAATAAGGAAATGAAAATAGAAGAAGAAAGAGTCCCGACGGCTCCATTAACGCCGTCAATTTGGTCGGCAATTTGGGACAGTGGAGATGGGAAGGGTATTTTTGAAGTGCCGCCATTATCTCCACATATGGCCTATTCTCAGCTTGTCATGATATAATCAATAATGGATAAGGAGTATATAATTTGGGATGTTAGTATTTGGAAGATGATGAATATATAAATATGCACCTGACTATGAAGAAAGTCTGAGGTGAAATCAAGAATTAAGATGAGATTCAATAGGAAGATGTAGAACAATAAAATAGTCCATGGATGTGTCTTTGGGTCTTTAATCTTTTCTGATTTTATTGATTTAGCGTTATTTCATGTAAATACGCAGTGAGTTTAACAATTTGTTCGATTCATTTTATGAAGTTATTCAATTAAAGCCAATTTGGAAGACTTACAAATTTCTACTCGCGAAAATAGATCTTTCTGAACCACGACTTCAATTACTAGTTGATAGTAATGTTAATAGTCCTGTGTGGAAACACAAGATTAGGAAGAAAATAAAAATAAAAAAACTGTTAGAAGGAAAAACTGGAACAAAAAACAGTAAACAATAAGAAATATTTCGAGTCCACAATTTTCTTGTGCGTCCTTAAGGAATTTTAACCCCCTCACACGTTGCCAAGGTAATGGATTAAATCTTCTCAGGATAAAACGGAATAAACCTTCCTGCAACAGTGGCAATACAAACTACAGGATACCAACAAACTCAAAGAACGGAGTAAAATCACACTTACGAATTTGAGAGAGAGAAACTGCGAATTAGGATGCAGTGTATTCAGAAAGAAAGAAGTTCTGCAGTGTTTTTCGTATATAGAAAATGGAGCCTTGCCTCAGAATTTATAGGCAATTATCAGAAGAAGTGTCTGGAAAAGGTGTCTTTTCAGAAGAATACGCTGCCTATTGCGGTTCTACCGCGACCGCGGTAGAACCCCGGTCAGAGAGGCTCTCTGAATCTGCCTGCCGCGGTTCCACCGCGGTCGCGGTAGAACCGCGGCCAGAGAGACTCTCTGAATCTTCAGTAGGATTCTGACGTATTTTCAGCGATGATTTGGCATTTAATTAATAATTAAATAAATTTTGTCCAAAAAATAATCTTATTGATCATTTTCCAAATCCAAATCCAAAGCCGAGCGAGCGACGACGACGACAGCGCGAATGTTCATTCTCTTCAACTCCTTTTAAGAGCTTTAAGAAGTGATTATATATATAAGCACACAAATGTGGTTGTCCCTCACCAATGAGGGACAAAGTGCAAGACAAAAGTTCACTTCTTCAAATTTTTCATTTTCCCTCCATTTTATTTCCCTCCATTTCCAATTCACACTTCTTCTACTTTAAAGCCCAATGGCTTAAAGTCCAACAATCCCCCAATGGCTTAGGAGCCAAAGGCTTTGGCCAGAACGGAATGTCTTCTAAGAAATTTCGAAGCCATTCAGCTTCTTCACCGGCTTTATCCAAAGCTATAAACTCTGATTCCATTGTAGAACGAGCGATATACGTTTGTTTGGAAGATTTCCAAGATACTGCTCCTCCACCAACAGTAAAAACATATCCACTTGTGGACTTTGTTTCTGTTGAGCCGGCTATCCAATTTGCATCACTATATCCTTCGATAACCGCAGGGTATTTATTGTAGTGCAAAGCGTAGTCTTGGGTATACTCCAAGTATCCCAGAACTCGTTTCATTGCCACCCAGTGATGTTTGTTGGGATTACTTGTGAATCGACTAAGTTTACTTATTGCACAAGCTATATCAGGTCGTGTACAGTTCATGATGTACATTAAGCTTCCCAACACACGAGCATACTCCAATTGAGACGTACTTTCACCTTTATTCTTTATAAGATGATGGTTTAAGTCAATTGGAGTTCTTGCACTTCTAAATTCCAAGTGTTTGAATTTTTCCAGTACCATTTTCACGTAATGTGACTGAGACAAAGCTAGACCTTGAGGAGTCCTCTGGATTTTAATTCCTAGAATTACATCGGCAACTCCTAAGTCTTTCATATCAAACTTACTAGCAAGCATACGTTTAGTAGCTTGAATGTCGGCAATGTCTTTGCTCATTATTAGCATATCATCAACATATAAGCAAACAATGACTATATGATTTGGAACGTTCTTAATGTAAACACATTTATCACATTCATTAATTTTAAAACCATTTGACAACATTGTTTGGTCAAATTTCGCATGACATTGCTTGGGTGCTTGTTTTAGTCCATAAAGGGACTTGACAAGTCTACACACCTTCTTTTCTTTTCCCGAAACCACAAACCCTTCAGGTTGGTTCATGTAAATTTCTTCCTCAATATCACCATTTAAGAATGTTATTTTTACATCCATTTGATGGATTTGAAGACCATACAAGGCGGCTAACGCTATAGCATTCGAATGGATGTAATTCTTGTTACCGGCGAGTATGTGTCAAAATAGTCAAGACCTTCTCGTTGTCTAAATCCTTTGACAACAAGTCTTGCCTTGTATTTGTCAATAGTACCATCGTCCTTCATTTTCTTATTGAAAATCCATTTAGAACCCAACGTTTTGTTACCTGGAGGAAGATCAACCAATTCCCAGGTATGGTTGCTCAATATGGATTCTATTTCATTATTGACAGCTTCTTTCCAATATTGTGCTTCTGAGGAAGACATTGCTTCCTTGAAGGTATGAGGCTCATTTTCTAACAGAAAAGTCAGAAAATCTGGACCGAATGAAGTAGATATCCTTTGACGTTTACTTCTTCTTGGATTTTCTTTATTAGGCATACCATCTGTTATTTCCTCCCGAGGTCGTTTTGACTTTTGGCAGGTCACTTCACTTTCCTTTTTATACGGATAAATAGTTTCAAAGAATTCAGCATTATCTGATTCTATTATCGTATTAATGTGAATCTCAGGATTTTCTGATTTATGAACCAGAAAACGATATGCCTTGCTATTGGTTACATATCCAATAAACACACAATCAACCGTTTTTGGACCTATCTTAACCCTTTTAGGTTTAGGAACTTGTACCTTAGCTAAACACCCCCACACTTTGAAGTATTTCAAGCTAGACTTCCTTCCTTTCCACTTTTCATAAGGAATGGACTGTGTTTTACTATGAGGTACACAGTTGATTATCCGGTTAGCTGTAAGTATAGCTTCCCCCCACAAGTTCTGTGGTAAGCAGGAACTTATTAGCAATGCATTCATCATCTCCTTCAACGTTCGATTCTTCCTCTCCGCAATTCCATTAGATTGTGGAGAGTAAGGGGCAGTTGTTTGGTGAATAATGCCATTTTCCAAACAAATTTCTTCAAAAGGATATTCATATTCGCCACCCCTATTACTTCTTATCATTTTGATCTTTTTGTTTAGTTGCGTTTCAACTTCACTCTTGTATTGCTTGAAAGCATCAATTGCCTCATCTTTACTATTAAGTAAATAAACATAGCAGTATCTCGTGCTATCGTCAATAAAAGTAATAAAATACTTTTTCCCACCGCGAGATGGTGTTGACTTCATGTCGCAAATATCTGTGTGAATTAAGTCTAAAGGACTTGAATTCCTTTCAACGGACTTATAAGGATGCTTAGCATACTTTGATTCCACACATATTTGACATTTGGAATTAATGCAATCAAATTTTGGCAATACTTCTAGATTTATCATCTTCCGCAATGTTTTGAAGTTTACGTGACCTAAACGCGAATGCCATAAAGTGTTTGACTCAAGTAAGTAAGAAGAAACATTCACTTTATTGATAGGAACTGCTATTACATTTAGCTTAAAAAGGCCCTCATTTAGGTAACCTTTTCCTACATATACATCGTTCTTACTAAGTACAACACTATTAGAAACAAAAATACATTTGAATCCATTCTTGACAAGAAGTGAGGTAGACACAAGATTCTTGCGAATTTCTGGAACATGGAGGACTTGGTTTAGAGTCACTATTTTTCCCGACGTCATCTTCAACGCAATCTTGCCAACTCCTTCAATTTTGGCCGTAGATGAATTTCCCATGAAGATTGTCTCGTCGGGTCCTGCGGGGGCATAAGAAGAAAATAACTCCTTGTTAGCACAAACATGGCGGGTGGCTCCAGAATCTATCCACCATTCTTTTGGATTTCCTACCAAGTTGCATTCAGACAACATGGCACATAAGTCCTCCATTTCATCTTCAACCATGTTAGCTTGATTCTTTTTCTTCTTATCATTCTTTGGCGCACGACAATCCACGGCCTTATGCCCAGATTTTCCACAGTTGTGGCAATTACCCTTGAACTTTTTCTTGCTTGGGTAATTCTTTGGTCCAGAAGCCTTCTTCATCTTCTTATTTTGTGGCGCCTCCTCAACAACGTTTGCCCCCATTATTGTCGAGTTTCCACGTGACTTCTTTTCAGCATTTTTGTTGTCTTCTTCTATCCTCAAACGAACAATCAAGTCTTCTAGTGTCATCTCCTTCCGCTTGTGTTTAAGATAGTTCTTAAAATCCTTCCACAACGGAGGTAACTTCTCAATGAAAGCAGCGACTTGAAAGGCCTCATTTATGACCATACCTTCAATAACAAATTCATAATTAATAATAAGATAAATCTTATTAATAAAATTATTGATTCGGGTCATACCTTCAGCAAGGAGATCATGCACAATGACTTGTAATTCTTGGACTTGAGTTATGACCGACCTAGTGTCAATCATCTTGAAATCCAAAAACCTTGCAGCCACGAACTTCTTAAGTCCGGCATCCTCAGTCTTGTACTTCTTCTCAAGCGCATTCCATAATGCTTTTGAAGTTTCCATGACACTATAGACATTGTACAAGCTATCTTCCAAACAACTCAAAATGTAGTTTTTGCACAAGAAATCAGAATGTTTCCATGCTTCAATTACCACAAATCGTTCGTCATCCGGAGTGCCTTCAGCCAGGACTGGAGGATCCTCCTTGATGAATCGCTGCAAACTCAACGTAGTCAGATAGAAGAGCATCTTCATTTGCCAACGTTTGAAGTCAATACCGGAAAACTTTCTGGGTTTTTCTGCTGGTGCCATAGCATGATCAGGAGTTGAACGGCTTGACGAGGCAGCAACACTCGTAACAGTAGAACCCGTTCCCGCAACATTTCCATTAGTTTGGTTTTCATTCGACATGTTTCTGTAGAGTTGGAAACAAAACGGAATTTTGTTAAATCGGTGAAGTTTTGATATCTTCAAACTGAATACCAAACCAAACACACAACACGTAACAATGGTGAAGTTTTTATATACTTCAAACCCGTATGTTTCTTATTCCGGTAAATTTTTGTTATACTTTAAACCGGACAGAACAATTATTGGAGTAGAAAGCACGAAGGCTTTAGTCTCCAAACCAGTATACAAAATATAGATAACAGTTTAATATATATATTTCAACACAGAACCGTTAGATTTTTTCCCCTAAAATTCCTTAAGCTTGTTAATAGTCCTGTGTGGAAACACAAGATTAGGAAGAAAATAAAAATAAAAAAACTGTTAGAAGGAAAAACTGGAACAAAAAACAATAAACAATAAGAAATATTCCGAGTCCACAATTTTCTTGTGCGTCCTTAAGGAATTTTAACCCCCTCACACGTTGCCAAGGTAATGGATTAAATCCTCCCAGGATAAAACGGAATAAACCTTCCTGCAACAGTGGTAATACAAACTACAGTATACCAACGAACTCAAAGAACGGAGCAAAATCACACTTACGAATTTGAGAGAGAGAGACTGCGAATTAGGATGCAGTGTATTCAGAAAGAAAGAAGTTCTGGAGTATTTTTTGTATATAGAAAATGGAGCCTTGCCTCAGAATTTATAGGCAATTATCAGAAGAGGTGTCTGGAAAAGGTGCCTTTTCAGAAGAATACGCTGCCTGCCGCGGTTCTGCCGCGACCGCGGCAGAACCGCGGTCAGAGAGGCTCTCTGAATCTGCCTGCCGCGGTTCCACTGCAGTCGCGGTAGAATCGCGGCCAGAGAGACCCTCTGAATCTTCAGCAGGATTCTGGCGTATTTTCAGCAGTGATTTGGCATTTAATTAATAATTAAATAAATTTTGTCCAAAAAATAATTTTATCGATCATTTTCCAAATCCAAATCCAAAGCCGAGCCGAGCGAGCGACGACGGCGACGGCGCGAGGGTTCATTCTCTTCAACTCCTTTTAAGAGCTTTAAGAAGTGATTCTATATATAAGCATACAAATGTGGTTGTCCCTCACCAATGAGGGACAAAGTGCAAGACAAAAGTTCACTTCTTCAAATTTTTCATTTTCTCTCCATTTTATTTTCCTCCATTTCCAATTCACGCTTCTTCTACTTTAAAGCCCAATGGCTTAAAGTCCAACAAGTAATTCTCACAAAACAGATGAATCTTTGATTTTGATAGCTTAATTACCCTTTTAAAAGATGATAAGATCCGACCTAGTATTCATAACTTAGAATCCATACAAAGAAGATATCGATGCCTTAGAATGCTACAAAAGGCTAAGCTGGCGTTTGACTATGGATTTCCAAATTTGTTTTAAAAAAAAATGTGGTTTAAAAAATTTGATTTGGGTGAAGTTTGGTTTGAAGATGAAAATGTGTTTGGACATATATTTTCAAAACATATTTCCCAAATTTATTTTGAAAAAACATGTGTATCTTATTAGTGTTTGTAAAGATTTTGGAATTTGGGATTTGGGATTTTACCAAAATATAGGTAAAATCTAAGGCATGTGTTTGCCAAATAAAACCCAAGTTTATTTTGGCAAAATCTATGGCCAAATGGTCCTAAAAATCAAAGTTGAAGCTACAATCTGCATTTGGCATTATCTTGTAGTAATAATTTTATGTAGCTACTATAAAGAACTAACTTTAGTGTTTAATTTGATTGGTCTAGATTTTGAATAATGGGTTGATACTCCTTCGTGAGTGTATTGGAAATATTTTCTTTTTATCTCTTTAATGAACCTAATTTTTGGTTCCCCTTGTTACTGATACAATTATGAGTTCAATCTCTTCTTCCTTAAATTGATTGTTCATTCTTTGTTCTAATTTCTGTTCCCCCCTTGTTTAATTTTTGTTTTTTTTTTTGTTTTTATCCCTTTTATTTTATCTTGTTTTTTTTACTGGTTTAATTTATTTGTATCTGCGTAATTGAATTTGTATCGCAAGATGTTGAAACCCCTTTTATCTCTTGAAAAATCTATCTTTCTAACATCTATGATGGTATATTGACATTTCCCGTTACGTGTGTTTTATGGTTCTATTTCCTGGGTTCTCTACCTATGGTAAGAAGAAAAAGGTACTACTTTCAGATTACAAACATGAAATGTATGAAAGAATGTCTTTCCCTCGAGCCCGAAAATTGGTGAGGAGTCATACGTTTGACCACCTGACTGGGGTACTTGATCCGATTTGATAAAGTATCAACAATGCTAAATTAAAGTTCTATCAATGCCTAACTTGAGTACCAATTTTGATGACATATATATTATCCAGTAGGGGTACACTTTGGCATAAAGAGGGGGTAGGTTATGACTGATCAAAGGAAAAAAAGGGAGGGGGCAGATTATGCATATAACGTGAGCTAAAAGGGATACTAGAGGGATATTGTAGTAGAATTAATCATTTATAGATTATAATTAAAAATTACAATGAATTTAAAAATGAAAGCAATAAAACTAAAATATAGGCGAAATGCTCTTTTGTTTTTATCGAACAAATATACGGTATGGGTGTCAAATATAATTCAAGTCACAAGTCAGTACAAATTATCCATTGCAAATAAAAAATCACCATCTTAAACAAGTAAAATTAGGAAGACTAAATGCGTTGCAAAACTACAAAGTACAAAGTACAAACCTAGACCGTTAGCCACATCATTCTCTTTGAACCCTCCCCAGTACCAGACGAGTTAAAATAGTACGTAGCAGATTAATCTGACGTAATTCAACCTAATTTCATAACCAGCAAATTTGACATAGTACAGACTTACAACACTGTATACTAATGTAACCTCGTCATCTTTGAGAATTATCTCATGATTCTTATGAGCAAGAATATACATTTAAAGGATTAGAATTGGTATTATATTGAAGAGGTTACGGTACAGTATTCTATCGTACTGTAAATCAACAGACTCTTTGTCTCAAAAGTTTGAACAAGACTAATGGTCAAAGCCCCACTTGTTAAAACCAATGCCAATTCAGAGAAAGTCATCAGAAAGCAGCTACAACCTTCACATATATTTAGGAAGCATAATTTTTTACTCTATTTCAAATGGATAATCTATCTTCTATCTATATAGAAAAAAAGAGGCAAAAAAATATCATGATGCCAAGTGTCATCACTCCAAATTTAACTTTTTAGGACAAACCTCCAACTAAGTTGGAGTTTCAAAATTATTTTAAAATAACAAATAAAAATTTCAAAGTAAACTGTCAATGCAAAAAAACTTCCTCCCACGTTTTTTGGCCCCTTTTTAATTTTTTATATACTAGATTTGCAAAAAAAATTTACAAAGAAACAGGAAAAAAATAGTACTGAAATATTCAACTGCTTAATTGGCAGTTTAATCTCTGGTAAACTATTGCAGCCATAATCCTTTATAAATAATAAGGAAAAAAAACCCATGTCCCAAACGTGGGCTTGAAAAACAATCCTAATCTAACTTGATAACTGATTCTTATGCACATTCTCCCACGAAAATAATTATTTGTGTAGATTTTTCTTTCAACTTTATTTTTCAATTCTCTGCTCAGAATCGCATTCTACTTACTACGACAACTTTGCCAAGATGGTTTCACTAATTAGTTATATCAGACAAATTTCAAGTAACTCGATCGATGCAATAGAATTTAAAAGTTAGACTTGTTTGAATGTAAAATATCTTGGATTGGTTCATACCTGAAATACCTTCATAGAGATGATTTTACAGGATGCAAGGGTAACATATTCAAATTTTACATATTTTTTAACGCAATTTATACTTATGATGCATGACTTTCTGCATTTTTACTTTGAAATTATTGTAAGACATGTTTTAAGTTTTAACTCGATCTTTCTTATCGAACTGCTTATGTCTGTTGAAATTTCTATGCTGCAATTTAACTTTTATATATGGATGAAAGTTGTGAAAATTAAGTTGTTCATGATTTACAGTTATAACATCTTCTTATTAAGATTTTGTAGGCTGAAAAGGTATGTATATCCTTTTAGAATTAGTTCTATATGTATGTAATTGATTTGCTTCTGCAGGATGAGAAGGTATCGCCTAATTCTTTTGGTATTAATTAGTTCTATATGTGTGTATAAATTTCTCATATATACTTAATAAGGCAACTTGTGTGTGTGAATTACAAGCTTTTAATTTGTTTATTTTAATGAGTTAGTTCTTGGCATCTATATTAGACTGCGGCTATATAAAGTTGATGTCATCATAGATCACTTTATAAAACTTACCATGTTATTTTCTTTCCTAATCGCAGCTCTCAACAACTTAAATTACTAAAGGACTTTCAGTAGAGAATTTGTAGACACCATCAAGAAAAGAAACACAAGTAAAGACTTAAATGGCAAGGTTTGCTTGTATATGTGAAAAAGACCGGCCAAAGATGGAGTTTATGTTAGAGAAGGATGGAAGATTTTATTAACTATCATGAGGGCTGGATACTTCTTGATTTTCAAATGTTAGGAAACTTATCATTCACTATATAAGTATAAACGAATTTGTTCCTTTCACTTCATTTCGCCTTTGTCTTTATTTTCTATATTTGTTGAAGCACTTATTGAACTTTTTTTACTTTCACTTTTGATTTGGATTATTGGAGTTTTAGTCTGTTTCTTACTCTCCAATGTTTTTTTCGATTAATTCTCCATGTGAAAAATGCAAATACTAATTTCGCATCGTTGGCTGGCAATATAGGGGTTGGTTTTGGTTAACTTTCGGTAATTGATGCTTCTTAACAAATAATTATGCAAAGTTACTTTCTTTTTTCGTATGCTTTGTATTGTACGAGTTGATTTACGGAGATTGAGGAAGCAACTTATCTATAATTTGGCATGAGTATCTTCAACTTTCAGCCTCACAAGCATTTGATAAAGCCAGTTTGTACAAAAATTAATCCCAAAATTTACTGCTGAAAAAGACAACGGCACATCAATCTGGATAATTCCCTAGTTGATAAAAGGCAGCAACACATAGGAAGCAACCCTTTGCAAGTTGGCTTGCTTGCCTTATTAAAGTTGATATTGCATACAAGTCAGATCTGTTACATATCATACTCCATCCGTTTCGATTTATGTAAATCTATTTTCTTTTCAATTCGTGCAAAAAAGAATGACTCATTTTCTTATTTGGAAACAATGATTTATAGGCACACAAAAGTTATGTGCCTCATTTTGCACCAAAAGTTTAAAAGTTTTTTTTTTTTTAAAAACTTTATCCCCAGTCAAATAGGTTCACATAAATTGAAACGAAGGGAGTATTAGTATTCGTATTATCTCTATATTATTTTTTTTTTAGCAAAATTATCCACTTCAAACATTACAAAGCGTCAAAAGCCGTTGAAAATATGTTTCGAAAAGGAATAATAAAGTCAAGTGATCAGGTTCTTTTGCCTTTGGTCAATTCACGTGCTATGGTTTCTGTTTGCTAGCGACTTCCTGTTTATGCCTTTGTTTAATTAGTTACGTACCCATATTTATTGAAATTCATTTTTTTTGCACTGTGTAGTTTAATTGCGTATAGAGTAATACTCCACGTTATCATTTTCAATATGAGTCATAATTCCTTATTTAATAAATTTGTTGTTTCACACTTGAATTTCTATTGCATTTAGAAAATTCAATTCGATGACTTCAGACCAACACATGCGTTCTGAAAGGGATTCTACTAAAGTTTTGGATTGTACAGAACAATATCGATGGATTATTGTACCAGAAATATTTTCACAGACGGAGACCATAGGCAGGGGCGGATGTAGTGTGCTACTTCCGCGTTCAATTGAACCCATAATTTTTGATGCGGAGTAAAATTTATATGTAAAAATTTATTAAAATTATAAAAATAGTAGATATGAACTCATATCTTTAAAAATATAATGGGTTCAATGTTAAAAATCTTAAAAGTTGAACCCATAGAGTTTAAATCCTTGATCCGCCTGTGTGTTTGACCAAAAAGTGTTAAGCTTTTTTGTTAAACGAATTAAATAAAATAATAATGGGCAAATCATAGTTAAATATAATAAATCCGAGATCCGAAATTAATAGACGTCAATAATGTAAAACCGCATTCAAGGCTATTAAATACCAAGGGGGTGTTTAATGGTATTGTTATGAATGAACGAGGGAATAATGACAAGCAATAAATAACATAAATGGCAATAAATGTAATAGAGAGATTGATTCACCCAAATATTCAATGAGGTAGATGATTCTCTCTCTGACAATGATGCAAGGCAATCAAACATGGGAATATAGAAAGCTTTCTCGGATCTGATGTGAGAAAGCTTGGGACCAACAACAAATCGAATCTTATGTAAAGACAATATTTGTAGTTACTTGAGAGTCAATTTTTCTAGAGAGAGCTTATCATATAGAATATTACCTACCCCTCTCTTCTCTCTCTATTCCTACTTATATGGGACATTTCCCCCACCTAACTGGAAGTACAAGTGCAGGGAATATTCTTTGGAATATTCCTTTAAAATATCTTATTAATAAACTAGCCGTTTGGGCCGGTCTGAGTGCTCGACCTCGACCTCAACTGCTCAGCTCACCAATATGTTATTCCTTAAGTATGACCTCAGCCTACTCAACTCTTAGTTACCATCTCTTAGACAAGATTACTCCGATCAAATTTTGACCCATACAGTTAGTTCCTCCACCCGTCGGGATTGTCTTTGGACGAGCTCGATGAGCGGACTTCGCCAGTTGCAATTTTGAGAAATTTGAGCATGTCGGCCGATGAGTGACCCTTTTATGGCGAAGTGATGATGTGGCGCCTCAAGAGCTACATTTGACCGTTACGTCAGTTTGAAATGACGTCATTTCATCATGCGTCATTATGGCGCATGTTCCCAATACGTTACGTCATTTCCCGCGCCTATTCCGTTTCAAAATTAATGAGGCGGCTTTTGGCTTTTCTCGATCAGGGTGCCAGTATTCTTATAAATAGGGATGGGCATTCCTTACTTGAGCTGTTGCATGTCTTAAGCTTTTGAAACCCCAAGATTCTCCATCTTCTTCTCTAAATTTCCTGCACCTGTGTTTTCTCCCTTCCTTTAGCATTTTCCGCCATTGTCATCTCTTTCACCTTTGCATTTCCTTTTCATACACATAATCAGAAAAATGGCTAGTGCATCGTCTAATCTTGAGGGAGCCACTGATCCTGTAGCGTTGGTTGTGGACATACCTTCTCATGAAGAAGGAACAGCCACGGTAGAAGATAAGAATTTCCCCATTGTGGATGAGATAATTCCATGTTCGGGGTGGGTCAGATCGGACTTCAAGAACCGACTTGATGATGATCCTGAACCTGTCGTTTCTGAGATGGATGCGGCGGCGCTCGTTGCTTTTAGGGCTAAATGGCGAATTCCGGACCATGTCGAACTCGTTCCTGTTGGTAGTGATGTAGTGCAGATACATCGCCCCGGGTACTACGCATTCTATGCGTACCTGTTTGTTGTTGGCTCTACACTTCCTCTTCCTTCTTTGGCGGAGGACTTCTGCTGTTACTACGGTATATGCCCGGCTCAACTCTCCCCGTACATATACAAGTTTTTCCTTATGCTTATCAAGTATGCGGAGCTGGCCAACCGCGGGATTTTTATTCGTCATCTGCTTCACCTCATCGTCCCAAGTTTTTACAGGGGTACGATGATACACCTTCGCAACCATGGGACCAAGGGATTGGTGATGAAGATGGACGATAAAACTAATCGCCACTTTTGGGCCAACTTCTTCTACGTGAGGATGGAGCACGTGGTGTCGAACCCCAACAGATTCCCCGAGAATTTTTGCCTTGTATATATATATATATATATGTGTGTGTGTGTGTGTGTGTGTGTATTTGTTCTTATTTGTGTATGTATAGGTTTTAAGAGTTGAGTAATTGTTTGATAAATGGGGTAGGGATTGAGATAGTGTAATTTAATTAAAATTGTGCCAAAATTGGCCCAAAATTTGAGCCCAAAGAGCCCAAATCCGGTCCAAAATAGGGCTGCCAAGAAGAGCTTAAAACGACGTAGTTTGGTCTTGAAACTACATCGTTTTAGTTATGTAACAAGATTCAATCTCATCCACCCATCTTGATTTAATCTAACGGTCCTAGTTTGATCTTCATCCTAGGTATTTAAAGCCCAAAATCCCCAAAAATTTGCCCCATTTCCCCCTTATTTCCTCTCTTCTTTCCATCTCCTTCTTCTCTCTTCTCTCTCTCTTCACTCTCTCTACGCCGCCCCATCTCTGCCCACCGCCGCCGCCGGCGGACCACCTCCAAACACCTCCAAATTCACACCATGTAATCTCCACAACTTCCTTTTTCCATATCTCCAAACCAAATCCTTCAAAAATCCCTCAAACTCTTTGAATCTTAGATCTTGGAAACTTTCCCGTCACTTTTTTGCCCAAATCCTTGAAGCTCCAACCACTACCACCCCACAATACCTACATCAATGGATAGAGCTCCTCAAGACCTAGCTATTGATGCCAATTTCACCCTGAAAATCCAGCGACCAAAATCCGACCAAATTCCGGCGACCTCCCCGAACACCCTCTTTTGGCATACCACCATTTTTTCGGCCACTTGAATTGTAAAATGGTAAAAATCCTATTCTTTTTCATGGCTGATTTTTTATTTTTATTTTTAATTTTCAGATTTTATTTTGGTCTATTATTAATTATTTTAACATTAGTTTTTGAAGTTTGAAATGTTCAATTCTGTTTTTGCACTTGTTGAAGTAGTAAAATAGTTTTGTATTAATAAAAGTGAGGTAGTGCAGAATACTTAAGAGTATATGGTACTTGTTTGGTTGTTTATTTACTGCTTCAAGACTCTTTGAGTACAATACTCAAAAGTCAAATTGTTTGGTAAGAAAATGTAGACTTTTGGACAGTGTTTGAATAAAAGTCTGTCTTTGAATAGTGGAGAACGAATTTTGTTTGAAATACTTGACAAGATTTGAACCAGAAAGTCTGGCCTTTTGAATTTAAGAGCAGATTTTGTAGAAGATCTGTCAAAAAGATTGATTTTTAATTTTTTAAAATAGCTGGTTGTTTTGATATATAAGGGGGACTCAATCACACTTCCAGGGAGAGGGAATAATTGCTTTGAACACACAAAAACATAAAAATAAAAAAAATCAGCAGTTGAACACATGAAAAGTGAGCTGAAATGGTGAGCTTTGGGAGTGAATCTTAGAGTGCAAACATTTAGAAAAGTATAAGTCCTCTTTAGAGTTCGTTTCTGGGTTTCCTCTCTAAGTTTTCGGGTTGTTTTAACACGGATTTGCTGCTGGTTTTCTGCTGTTTTGCTGTTGGTTTTATGCTGCTTTAGTTGCTGAACTACTGTTTATTCTTTTGCTATCCAAGTAATCCTTTAAGACTCGTAACGTACGTATTTTCAGCAATGGGAACAACTTGAACATACTGCACCATTTAAATGTGTTTGATATGATGAATAATTTGACAACAAAAGAGCTTGTATGTTATTGTTATGTATCAAGCATGTGATAATGTGAATATAGTCCTTCATAATACTTGAATATTGAGTTGCAAGTTTTTTGAATGTGATATCTAAGTATGCCATGAATGACTTTAGATGTATAACACATAGCATGAGTTCGTTTTAGTTGCTGAAATTTCACTGCCAACATATGCTTTTAGGAATGTTATGATAATTTTTTTTTAATCTGGCCATTTTTCCAGATTTGCAAAAGTGGCTATTTTTGTAAAGTGTGCGTTTATACAATTGTGACTATGTAGTTAATGGTCATAAATGCAAACTAAGTAAAGAACCAAGATTGTATCAACTTTGGGCCTTTTTGAACCAAAAAATAAAAGTTGGTCCATTTACCTTTAAACAACAAAATTACCCCATTTTCTTCTATATAGCATTGGGCCAATTAAAATCCATTTCTTGGCCCATTTTAATAATAAATTCCAGCAGCCCAAGAGCTCTTTACAAGCTGGCCCATTTTTTTTTAACAAGAAGTGGCTCATTTCTTTTAAAATAGATTAAGTTGGTCTAATTTTTATTTGCTTAATTTTTCCCAACTATAAAGCTAGAAAAATAGTAATAATACCAGATTTTTCTACTATTTTTAATTAACTCATTTCCTTTTTCAACGCTAGACAATTAGTAGGCGCGCTTTAACTCACGGAATCACTTGTGTAGCGTGATGTTTGAATATTCGATAAATTAATTTAATAATCTCATACCATGCCCATTAATTTTAGTTAATTCTTAATTTAGTATTTTTTTTTTGTTAAGATCGCGAATTCGCTTGCGTAGCGCGATAGTTGATTTTTTATTTTATTTTCAAAACAAATCTCTTCAAATGTAGTAATTTTTCCAGACATAAATAACATGCTAACAATCGTTTGTCATGACTGCAGATTCGCTTGCGTAGCGCCGTTATGACTAAATAATAAATTTCGTCGATCATGCACTCGCTTGCGTAATGTGGTTATGACATCTTCTTATTAAAAAATATTCTTTAATTTTTCTAATAATCAAGAGATAAAAGCGGATAGGTAAAAATATGAAAAATAATATAAATCACAGTTTATCCAAAACTAATTTAAGCCAAATGTAGTCAATAAAGCGACCGTGCTTGAACCACGGGACTCGGGGAACTTACACCTTCTCCTCGGTCAACAAAATTCCTTATCCGTACTTTGTTTTCGCAGACCAATAATAAAAGAGTCAAACCTTCCTTTGACTAGGGATTCAAATAAAAGGTGACTTGGAACACCAACAAATCAATTCCAAGTGGCGACTCTGAATAACAAAAATAATCCTTATTTCAAAACTGTCACTTTAATTGGAAAAACTCTTTAACCCACAAAATCGTAGCATAACACGTTACATTTTGTACATATCTTTTGGAGGGGTAAAAAAGGGGTGTGACAGCTCTGGCGACTCTGCTGGGAAAATTCGGCGTGAATTCGAGCTTGTACATTGACTTTATTTGGCTTTATTAATTTTTGTTTATAACTGTGATCTATTTAGGCATAATGTGCTACTTGCTTGCTCTTTACCGCTTTAATATTGTTGAACTGTTTTATAAATTGTCTTCTTGCGCACCCCCCTCTGAGTCTTCTGAATACAACCTCGGGAATCGCGGATACACGCCCCATTATTTGTTGAGATAAAGCCGGTGGGCCTGGGCTCCCGGTGAAGGATTATTAGTCACCCATAGTTAAGAACGGGGAGGGTCCAGTAGTTAAGCCGGAGAAGTATTGCTCCCGGTACGCTACCCCTTCCCAACTCGAGTTGTTCGCTCGTTTTATGGCTAGTCTAGATACGCCTTATCCCCTAGGACTTTTGAAACATAGAAGAACAAGCCACATGACTGGTTATCCCTAGTAGGATCGTTTTGTTGCTTCATATGCACTTGACTTAGCGAAGCTCGACACATGGGCCGAGTCCGTATAAGACAGGTATCCTTATTGAGACCATCATGTTCACTTATGTGCTACTTATTGCATCATTTGGAAGGCATGCTTGCATTTGTTGACCGGCTTTAGAAAATTAGTTGAACGAAAAAAGAAAAAAAGAAAAGAAAAGTCATTCCCCAGTTTTGTACAGGTAATTCATTTTTACCAAATAAAAAAAAATATAAAAATGGTCTAGTCTTGGTTTGAACTACGCAGGTCCGATTCTCACAATTTTAGTGGGGTACGTAGGAAACCTTCATCAGGGTTGGCCCCCATTTTTGCAAGAGTTTTTGAAATCGGTGTGTCCATAATATTTTTCTTTTAATAAATAAAAAAAATCGATTGTTTTTTTTTTCTTTCTCTTTTACTTTTTCATTGTTTTGTCTTTACGTCTGATCATGTTTTTCAATACAACCTCGAAACCTTCTTCGGAGCCATCGAAGGGTTGTTTTCGTAGATATAGCTAATATTTTACCATTTTTTCCCCAATGTGGAACCATTTTTGCGGAAATTGCCTTAAAACCTTTCTCGGAAGTGCCAAAGGGCTATTTTCATACAAAATGATTACTTTGGTCGTTTTTAAGACCTTTTACCATTTCGTTTTTATTTTTGACCGTTTTGCCGGGACCGCCTTTCAACCTTCCTCGGAAGTGTCGAAGGGCTATTTTCGTAAAAATAGTCATTTTGTTTTTGTCATGTCGTCCTTTGTTCCCAGCCATTTTTGCCAATGTCAACATTACATTTTTAAGCTTTTATTTATTTTTTATCCATGTATTCAGATATTTTTATCGAAACTGCATTAGTACTTTTCTTGGAGGTGCTGAAGAGCCATTTTCATAAAAATAACCATCTTGTCCTCTTCGTCGCCTTTTATTATTTGCCCTTTGTCCAGCTATTTTTTTTCCCTCGGCGAGATACCTAAGTAATCCTTCCAGAGTCTATCCCTCTTATCATATGAAGTTTGTCCGTTGTCTTATCCAGAAGTCTGTTTGGTGTCATTTCTTCGAGTTAAGATTTGGACCCGACCTCATAATTTTATTTATATAGGTACGATATGGATTCAGTTAGTGGGAGACCTAACAAGAGGCTGAGAGATGAAGAGCACTCGCCGTTTAAGATTGTCGACAAACTGCCCAGGTTATTGAAGCGATGGTAGACCAACATGGATGGATTTGAGCAAGGAAAGATCAAAGATTATGTGAAAAACTTGGTAAACATTATGGAGATTGAGCCCAAACGAGAACTCATTGAGGCTTTGGTTTATTTTTGGGACCCGAAGAATAATGTGTTTCGTCTCAATGGGTGTGAAATGACTCCTACCTTGGAGGAATTCGCTGAATATACCGACCTGAGGCATAAGAGTCGAACAAAGAGACTTTTGGCTCCCAGGGTTGTTACTGCTACCAAGTTCCTTGAGCAGATGTGGATCAGCCACACCGAGATAGCACATGTGGCGCAAGGGCAGGTCCACCTAGATTTCTTGTATGATAGGTACGACCATGAAAGGGGGTTCTCAGAATATGGGAAGAAACTAATTAACAAACAGAACCAACACACATGGCGAGGCCATGGATGAAAAGCATTCATTGTAGCTTTCTTGGGGTGTATGGTATTCCCGAGAGAGGATCGGAAGATCAACATTCGGTTATCTGGGATAGTCACAGCGATGATGAAAAGAAATGATTCCTATATTCTTCCAATGGTGTTAGCAGATACCTTTCGCGCCTTGACCAGGTGCTGGGAAGGAAAAGGTTTCTTTGAAGGTTGCAACCTCCTGCTCCAGATGTGGTTCATGGATCATCTTTTCCGTCGTCCTTATCAGGTAGACCACCGTACTTGTTGGGGTAATCATGTTCGCCAGTATAATGCTAGATTGAAGAGTGAGTCGGAGATCCACAATTTCCCAGAAAGTGTCAATGATTGGAGAAAGTATATTCACTCCTTAACAGATGATCAGATCACATGGAATTATCCTTGGTTCACCGCGGAATATGTCATCTATAAGTCATTTTGCCATCCATTTCTGATCTTAATGGGGCTTCGAGGTTATCAGCCATATGTTTCCATTAGAGTTCTACGTTAGCTGGGTCACAAACAAATAGTTCCCCCGGTAGAGACTATGGAAAATTTTATCTGGGAAGCAACATTAGAGGATCCCATTCGTAAAGCTTATGCCCAACGTGTTTGGAATGGCACTAAGATACTCGAGCGTGGCACCATGGTGGCAGATCGAGGAAGTGGTGAGTTGAATCCTTCTTATCTTGAGTGGTTCTATAACCAAGATGCTCTCGCAGATAGACCAGGTACAGTCGTGAAGAGCACCGCGGAGTGGGAGGCTGAAATTCGAAACAGAGTTGGGCTGGCTGTGGAAGAGATGAAAAGGGGTTATGAATCTGACTTTGGAGCACTGCAAGAAGAGCTCAGCATCGTTAAAGTAGACAAGAATTTGTTGTATGATGCTTTTGAGAAAGAGAAAGCTCAGTGGGCACGAGAGAGGCAAGCACTCAAATCCCAAATTCGAGAGAAGAACATGGTCACAACCGCACAGCAACAAAAAGAGAGAGAAGCCCAGTTCAGGGTAGTCCGTGATCATGAGCGCATGAGTTACGCTCCGCTAATCAAAGGTTTAAGGGATCAGTTAGAGGGAGTTGAATCAAGCAAGGAGAGACAGATCGCGGAGTTTGAAGTAGAAAGACATCACTACTAGAGTATGATAAATCGGTTGGAGGGGGAGTTACTAGAAAATCGACGCCAGAAAGATATGGCCTTGGACCGCGAGCGTGATGCGCTGGATCTAGCTGAGACACGTGGTCAGCAAAATCAAGAGTTGCATGTGTCTCAGGAATACATTAAAGGAAAGATCCTCGAGGTAGCCACATATACCTCAAGAGCACGCAGGAGTTGCCAGGGAATGACGCCCAAGCGGTTTGCAGAAGTATCATTAAACATTGCTCGTCATATATCTGCAGACTTGGAGAGGATATACCACAACGTTGGGGGTCAGGCACAGGAACAAGAGCCTTGATTACAGTGATGTTGGTGGATTCTACTGCAAAGATCAAAGTCTTCTTTTAGTTATCAGTCCTTTTTCATTATGCTTTTGTTGTTTTCGAGTCTGTAAGAGTCTTTTGGCGTTTTGAGTCTTGTTGTTTTGCCTTTTATCTTAAAAAGTCTATTTTAGTCAGGCTTGGTCTTGTTTATCTTTATGTAACTCTTGCCTTTTGAGTCTTGTATAAAAAAAAATTATTTTGAAAATCAATGAAAAGATTTTTTTTAATTCTAAAATGAACCAAAAAGATGTTTGTTTTGTAAAAAAAAAACAACTGAACTACGTAATGATCTGATTCATGCGGTGACATGATACGTAGGCAACCCACAAAAGCTTTGATCAAGTTTTTATTTTAAATGGCTCTAAAGTAAGGGATCAAATAAGGCGAGTGAAAAAAAATACGAAAAAAAAGAGAAGAAGGAAATAACAGTGTCAATAAGCAACAAGCTGATAAGCCGGAATGAAACATTGAAGCCTTCCAAAATCATTTTAGAAATGGTGGCAATGTTAGGAGGATGACATATTACGTGTAATTCATATCTATAAAATGCCTAACCCTAACACATTTGTTGGCTCTTAATCCAGTAAGTTTAAGGTGGTTGGTTTGTGGTAAATCTGGCAGCACATCATTACTTCACAAGATCTAAGGGACTAGTAGTAATGGATAACAGTGATGAAATCGAGTTGGTCAGTGACAATCCGCAAGGTCAGTCAGTTGAGCAAGAGTCTGAGGAGATAAGAAAATTGAGACAACAACTGTCAGATGTATATCAAGCTTGGGTTTCCGGTCGACCTCCACCCCAGGGTCCCTCAGAGGGAACTTACACCATACCCCAGGCTACTCAATCACCGCTCCATGCAACGAGCGACCCCATTCTACCACCAGGGTATGTGCCAAATTACAGCCTCCATGTTGCCCCCAGTACCTCTAATATGCGACCTCCAGCCGCACCGGTCAGGAACACCCCTCTTGTCATGTCTGGCTCACCGGTATATACAATCCCGCCACCACCTCCTGTGATGAAGCCAAATAATGAGCCACCATCTCATGCTTATGATGGACAATACTATTCTCCGAATATGGCTTTTGGGGTCTCGGCTCCATACCATCAGACTCCTCGATACGAATCACTAGTGGAAAATGAAATGCCTGCCACGACGATTGAGCCTGATGAGATGGCCAGGAAAATGAAAAGTCTTGAATAGAATATAAAGAACATACAGGGACTAGGTGGTCACAAAAGTGTTTCATTCAGTGATCTATTCATGTTCCCTCACATCCATTTTCCATGAGGGTTCAAGACCCCAAAATTTGAGAAATATGATGGACACGGCGACCCTATCGCTCACTTGAAAAGGTACTGCAACCAGCTGAGGGGTGCGGGAGGAATGGAAGAGCTGTTGATGGCTTACTTTGGGGAAAGCCTTGTGGGGGTAGCTTCCGAATGGTTCATTGACCAAGACATCTCTCACTGGCATGTTTGGGATGACATAGCCTAGGCCTTCGTCAAGCAATTCCAATACAACATTGATATTGCACCAGACCGCAATTCCCTATCCAATATGAAGAAAAAGACGACGGAAAGCTTTAAGGAGTACGCCATCAAGTGGAGGGAGCAGACGGCCAGAGTTAAGCCACCCATGGATAATCATGAGTTGATCACTGTCTTTTTGGAGGCTCAAGAGCCTGATTATTTCCAAAACATGATATCTGCAATGGGTAGGCCTTTTGCTGAAGCAATCAAGATAGGGGAAATGGTCGAAAATGGCTTAAAGACTGGCAGAATTGTAAGTCAGGCTGCTCTCAAAGCCACCACCCAAGCCATCCAAAATGGGTCGGGAAGTTTTGCAAATAGGAAAAAGAGAGATGAAGGTTCTATGATGACCTCGGGATCTAGGGAAGTTCAAAGAGGGGCATCACACCCTTATGTGCAAGTTCAGCAGGGGCGATCCTGCTACCCTCAACATTACTATCCCCCGCCAATTCCTCAATACTCTGTGGGCCCACCACTATGTACGGTGTTCAATGCTCAATCATATGCTCAGCCTCCCAATCATCAGGTATGGGCACCAGCTCCAAGGGGCCCCCGACCTCAGCAACAAAAATTTCGGGCACCCTACAATGCTCGTCCCAGGCAGGATTATGGTCGAGAGAAGAGGCCGACAGAAAAATTCACTCCATTGGCTGAATCATACTCTAGTCTATTCCAGAAGCTGAAGCAAATGGGCGTGATTGGACCCATCTCTCCCCACCATATGCATCCGAATTCACATGGATTTCAAGCAAATGCTAGATGTGAATATCATTCAGGTGCCCCAGGGCATAACACCGATGATTGTTGGACTCTGAAAGGAGCCATAGAAAGACTCATTTCTGAAAAATTAATTGTAGTAACGAATGGCGAGGACCCTCCTAATGTGACAAATAACCCGTTGCTGGAACACAACGATGTTCATTTCGTGGGAATGATTGACCAAGATCAGGAATACAAGCCGGTCGGCCAAATAGAAATGACAGTGGGAGCAATTCAAGAAGGAATAAGTTTGGAAGTAAGACCAAGCCGAGATGTGTCGTTGATTGTGAAAGGCATCCCGAACTCAGAAAAGGTAACTTTATTTGTGCCCAAGGTCTCGAGGTTAGAGGTTCGCTCCAATGTTCCAAGCCCAAGGTTGTATGTCCTTGGAGGACACCCCGTCACAAGGCAGAATCGGGGCGGTGCGAATGGCATAATAGAGCCGATCATAATCAAACCTGCCATGCAACCCCCTGTGACAAACACGAAAACTGTCCCTTGGAACTACAACAAAACTGTGATGACCTACAAAGGCAAGGAAATCATAGAGGAAGTGGGGGAAACTGGAGGTTTGACTCGATCGGGGAAGTGTTATTCTCTAGAAGAGTTGATGAAGGCCAAGCAAATTAGAGGAGGCCAATTTCCAATAAAGAAGCCAGTCACTGAAGCAGAGGCAGAAGAGTTTTTGAAGAAAATGAAAGCTCAGGATTACTCAATCATTGACCAGCTAAGAAAGACTCCTACCCAAATCTCTCTACTATCTTTGCTCATACATTCCAAAGAGCATGCTCGTGTACTAATCAAGGTCCTGAACGAGGCACATATCTCAGAAGAGACCACAGTGAATCAGTTAGAGAAGATGGCCAATAGATTTTTTGAGGTAAATAAAATCTCATTTACTGATGATGAACTTCTCGAGGAAGGAGCCAGGCACAATAGGGCGTTGAACTTGATAGTAAAATGTGAGGGGCATTATGTAAAGAGAGTCATGGTTGATGGAGGCTCAAGTGTAGATGTATGCCCTCTCTCTACTTTGCAAAGCATGAAGATCAATACGGACAGAATCTGACCCAGCAATGTTCGCATCCGGGCTTTCGATGGCTCAGCGAGAGACACCATTGAGGAAATCAACCTCACCATGACGATTGGGCCGGTGGACTTTGAGATTGTTTTCCAAGTAGTGGACATGGTCACTTCTTATAACTTTCTTCTTGGAAGTCCATGGATCCATACAGCCCGAGATGTGCCATCCACCTTACACCCGATGCTTAAATTCGAACATGACGGGCAAGAAATTATTGTTCACGGAGAAGACGAGCCTTCCGTTTATAAAGACCCGTTAATCCCCTGTATTGAGGCCAAGGAAGGGTCTGAGTCCATTGTATATCAGGCTTTTGAAGTGGTTGTTGTGGACCATGTCGAGGAAGGAAAGCCCATTCTGTATCCTTGTCTTTCCGCCACATCTGTAATGGTGGCTATGGTTATGATGAGACAAGGTTATGAGCCAGGAAAAGGTTTGGGGCATCATTGCAAGCGATTTCAGAGCCTATTTCTTCGTTAGGAAACAGGGTACTTTTGGCTTAGGCTTCAGGCCAACACAAGTAGACAAAAACAAATCCAAACACCGCAAAAAGAGTGGATGGGTCTTGCAACAACCTATCCCTCATATTTTCTACACTTTTGTCAAGCCACGACTCCGAGAGGGTCAAAATTCCTCGGCGCATGCAAACATTAATGAAATTTTCCATGACCTCAGCGAGATGTTTTTTGAAGTGAATATGATCCAGGCTGGTGAAGGCACTAGTCGTGACGTTGTGCAACTAATTGACCCAGACACCATGCTCGCCAACTTGGAAGAAACTCCTCTCCCCACAAGGAAGGAGTCTTGTTTTGTTAATGCCGGCTTTAATAACATGACATGCATGCGGAATTCATGCCTAGATCTTGAAAAGCTGTCTAATATCGAAATAACGCATCAAGAGGTTGAATATGAGGAAGATGAGATTGTTGAGGAAATAAAAAGAGAGTTGGAACAATTTGAAAACAATCCTAAGCCAAACCTCAATGAAATTGAGACGATTAATATCGGAAGTCCTAAAGAAGTTAGAGAAATGAAGATAAACATTCACACTGAACAAAAAACCAGAGATATCTTGATTCAACTTTTATTTGAAAGATGTATTTTCTTGGTCTTACGATGATATACCGGGTTTAAGTGCTGATCTGGTGGTTCATAAGCTTCCTACGTATCCTGGTTTTCCACCAGTCCAACAAAAGCAACGAAAATTTAAAACAGACATGAGCGACAAAATCAAAGAAGAAATAATGAAGTAACTAAGCGCTAATGTGGTCAGAGCTGTCCGATACAAAACCTGGGTGGCAAATGTTGTGCCCGTGCTAAAGAAGGATGGAAAAACTAGAGTTTGTGTCGACTATAGGGACATGAACAAAGCAAGTCCAAAGGATAATTTTCCTTTGCCAAACATCCACATTCTTGTAGATAATTGCGCAAAGCATGAGATCCAATCATTTGTGGATTGCTATGATGGGTACCACCAAATTCTAATGGATGAGGATGATGCAGAAAAGACCGCTTTCACCATGCCATAGGGTACCTATTGTTATAGGGTCATGCCATTCGGTTTAAAGAATGCAGGGGCAACTTACATGAGGGCCATGACCACCATTTTTCACGACATGATGCACAAAGAGATTGAGGTATATGTCGACGATGTCATCATAAAATCAAAGACACAAGCCGATCACGTGTGTGATTTGAAAAAGTTTTTCGAACGGCTTCGTAGGTATGACCTTAAGCTTAATCCAGCCAAGTGTGCATTTGGGGTCCCAGTTGGGAAACTCCTTGGTTTTATAGTCAGCCGGAGAGGCATCGAATTGGATCCATCTAAGATAAAGTCCATTCGAGATCTGCCACCCCCGAAGAACAAAAAAGAGGTCATGAGTTTGCTCGGGAGGTTGAACTACATCAGTAGGTTCATTGCTCAGCTCACAACCACGTGCGAGCCCATCTTTAAGTTGCTGAAAAAGGATGTCGCTATTAGATGGACGGACGATTGCCAAAAGGCCTTTGACAGGATCAAAGATTATCTATCAAAACCCCCTGTACTGGTTCCACCTGAACCTGGTAGGCCTTTATTTTTATATCTATCAGTGATGGATAATTCCTTTGGATGCGTTCTGGGGCAACATGATGCAACAGGCAGAAAGGAACAGGCAATATATTATTTGAGCAAGAAGTTCACCGATTATGAGGTTAAGTACACCCTTTTAGAAAGGACATGTTGTGCCTTAACTTGGGTCGCTCAGAAGTTGAGACATTATCTTTTGGCCTACACTACTTACCTCATATCCAGAATGAATCCTTTGAAGTACATCTTCCAAAAGCCAATGCCCACTGACAGGCTCGCAAAATGGCAAATCCTGCTCACAGAGTTTGACATCGTCTATGTCACTCGCACCGCGATGAAAGCACAGGCTTTGGCAGATCATTTGGCAGAGAATCCAGTTGATAATGAGTACATGCCACTTAGCACATACTTCCCGGATGAAGAGGTCAACTCGATAGAGGAAGTGGTTCCAGACGATCACCCTATATGGAAAATGTATTTTGATGGGGCTGTCAATATCAAAGGAGTTGGGATCGGGGCAATCCTCATCTCACCTATTGGACACCATTACCCTGCAACGGCCCGACTTCGGTTCTTCTGTACTAATAATATGGCAGAATATGAAGCTTGTATCATGGGTTTGAAAATGGCCATCGATCTGGAAGTGCATGAACTATTAGTTATGGGAGATTCTGACTTGCTTATCCGACAAGCCCAAGGCGAATGGGAGACTCGAGATATCAAACTTATTCCGTATAGACAATGTGTACGAGACTTGAGCAAAAGATTCAAATCTATCGAGTTCAGATACATTCCCCGGTTTCACAACGAGCTAGCCGATGCCTTGGCTACTCTAGCCTCGATGCTCCCTTATCCAGGCAACACCCATATTGATCCGCTAGAAATCCAAGTTCGAAATCAGCACGGTTATTGTAATACAATCGAGACAGAACCAGATGGTGAACCATGGTATCATGACATAAAACAATTCCTGAAAACAAGAGAATATCCAGAGCATGCCAAAGGAGATCAAAAAAGAAATATAAGGCGACTCGCCAGTGGTTTCTTCCTGAATGGGGAAATTCTGTACAAGAGGACCCCAGATTTAAACTTGTTGAGATGCATAGATGCTACAGAAGCAGAGCGGATCATGAGTGAAGTGCATTCAGGGGTATGCGGACCTCACATGAATGGATATGTTTTGGCGAAGAAGATTCTACGGCCAGGGTATTACTGGCTTACCATGGAGCGAGATTGCTTTAGATTTGTTCGCAAGTGTCACCAGTGCCAGATTCATGGTGACTTGATTCACTCGCCTCCTTCGGAGTTGCATCCCATGTCCTCTCCTTGGCCTTTCGTTGCTTGGGGAATGGATGTTATTGGGCCGATCGAGCCAAAGGCTTCAAATGGGCATAGATTCATTTTGGTTGTGATTGATTACTTCACCAAGTGGGTGGAAGTCGTCACTTTCAAAGCAGTCACCAATAAAGCAGTGGTAGACTTTGCTCACTCCAACATCATTTGTCGATTTGGTATCCCAAAGACCATTATCACTGACAATGCAGCCAATCTAAATACTCATTTGATGAAGGAGGTATGGGAACAATTTAAAATCATGCATCGCCATTCTACCCCTTACCGGCCAAAAGCCAATGGAGCAGTTGAAGCAGCAAACAAGAACATCAAGAAGATTCTTAGGAAGATGATCCAAGGTTCCAGGCAATGGCATGAAAAGTTGCCTTTTGCTCTTCTGGGATACTGTACGACTGTTCGCACATCTGTTGGCGCAACTCCGTATTTGCTTGTATACGGAACTAAAGTTGTAATACCCGCTGAAGTCGAAATTCCCTCTCTACGAATTATTGTGAAATCAGAGATTGAAGATACTGAGTGGGTCAAGACCCGATTAGAACAACTGATGTTGATCGATGAAAAATGGCTAGCAGCAGTGTGTTTCGGCCAGTTATACCAACAAAGAATGGCACGCGCTTACAATAAGAAAGTGCGTCCAAGGCAGTTTGAGGTAGGCCAACTGATTTTGAAACGCATCCTTCCACACCAGGTAGAAGCTAAAGGAAAGTTCGCCCCGAACTGGAAAGGACCCTACATAATCAAGAAAGTGTTACCAAAAGGGGCCTTGCACTTGGTAGATGAAGAAGGACGGGTACCAGACATGACTATTAACGCAGATGCAGTCAAAAGATATTATGTCTGATATATACCCATTGTAGAATTTTCACGCATTGATTTTCTCAAATTGAAGTGGCGAAGGCTATCATTCGCTCGCTATTCCAAATAGGTGTCACCCTTTTTGTTAATCCTTTTGAGCCGTATTTGTCTTCCTTGTTTCTTACTTCTTGGAACTTGTAAAAAAAAAACTCTAAAAAATTGAACTACGTCCGACCTGATTTCGAAAGGATACCTAGGCAGCCTTACCCTGGGTTCAGTCCCATCAGAACAAAAAATCCATATTCCCAATACTCCAAAACTGGGGCAGAAGTTTGTTTTATTTCACGATTTTTTTTCTCTCTGTAAAAATGATTCCAAAAGTTGTAATTCAGTTCAAGGTTCATTTCGCCTTTTTACCTTTCAAGAACTTCTGATCGATGTTTTTTAAGAATGATTGAAGTCCCCATGCCAAAGACGTTGGGAAACCTCCCTCATACAGTATCATAGTAAAAAAAAGAAAAAAAAGAAGAAAAAAGAAAAAAAAAAGAAAAAAAAAGAAATGAGAGAGTCTTATCAGTGAAAAACCGTACGAGCACTATAAGGTGATAGTGAACAGAGAAATGAGAGAGTCTTATTGGTGAAAACTCAGATGGGCACCATAAGGTGATGGTTAGTAAAGAAATGAGAGAGGTTAGTTAGCGAAAACCTGCAATGGGCGCTACTAGCCGAATAAGGGTCTTTGATTCTTCGGCATGAGCACAACCAAGACAAATTCAAGATGAACATTTGCGGCGGATTTTGAGAATTAGACAGCTCAGACAAATCAGGCATCCAGTCCAAAATGCATGTCATGATTCATTAAAGTCGGCACATACCTCCGGATAAGTCTCCCTATTCCTTTCCCCGAAAGGGACACCTTTTGTTTAAGCACAGTTCTTTTTCGCTTCTAATTATTATTCTGTTTTTACCCATAATTTTTCTTTGAGTCCCCTTCGGTCTAATCCTGCATCAAAATCGAAGCAAAGAAAGGGCTGTAAAACTGGCTACAGCTTCCCCGTAATGTCGAGCACAATTTGGGGCATATATGGCATTGACGAAGGCACGAATCCATCTCTGATCTTATCCGATAAGACAAACAAAGTGTCTAAAAAAAAGATCTGAAAAGGTCGCCTAAGCAGGACCTGCTTTATGAGAAAAGTTGATGAGCACTACGGACACAAACTTATACTAGGTGCAAAACAACTGAGCTTGATTTTAAAGGAAAATCGTCTTGCCTTAGAGACAAGGGTAGCGGTACCATGAACATCTGGGTATGAAACAGTTGGGGGCAGCATTGTAAAGGCAAGGTCTCTAGAAAATGATGCAGAGGCAGAGCATCTCGGTACCACGCTGACTGAATCGATTTTTCGACAGCAGTGGTCGTGAATCAAGCTACTCAGGGCATCAAGGCCACAAACCAACCACCACTTTGAAAACTCATAAATTTTTCTTCGCTTGAAGCAGGAACAAAGCGGTGTAGAATATCAATCCAAAATGAACGAATGTCACCAAACGTAAGCTCCTTAAAATCTCCATTTTTCTTTTATTTTCAGCATGCATCACTATTGGTCACACCTCCCATTTTCGTAGCTTAACTCAGGTAGAACCTTTTTCGCCTAAGGGGATCCAGCTCATAGTTCCGGGTAGAAGTACTCTTCGCTCAGGTTGATTTTACGTAGCTCAACCCAGGTAGAACCTTTTTCCCCAAGGGGGATCCAGCTCATAGTTCCGGGTAGAAGTACTCTTCGCTCAGGTTGTTTTACGTAGCTCAACCCAGGTAGAACCTTTTCGCCTAGGGGGATCCAGCTCATAGTTCCGGGTAGAAGTACTCTTCGCTCAGGTTGTTTTACATTAGCTTAACCCAGGTAGAACCTTTTCGCCTAGGGGGATCCAGCTCATAGTTCCGGGTAGAAGTACTCTTCGCTCAGGTTGTTTTACGTAGCTCAACCCAGGTAGAACCTTTTTCGCCTAGGGGGATCCAGCTCATAGTTCCGGGTAGAAGTACTCTTCGCTCAGGTTGTTTTATGTAGCTTAACCCAGGTAGAACCTTTTCGCCTAGGGGGATCCAGCTCATAGTTCCGGGTAGAAGTACTCTTCGCTCAGGTTGTTTTACATTAGCTTAACCCAGGTAGAACCTTTTCGCCTAGGGGGATCCAACTCATAGTTTCCGGGTAGAAGTACTCTTCGCTCAGGGTATTTTACATAGTTTAACTCAGGTAGAACCGTTTCGCCTAGAGGGATTCAACACTTTATCAATAATACATGGTGCTAACATCCGATTCTATTTCCTTCCAGTAAGAGAGGGTACCAGCCCCTGATTACGTTTCCTTTCAGTAGTACAGGGTACCGATCCCTGGTTAAACTATCATTCGTTACCAATTTTTATCTCTTTTAGCTAGTTTATACTACTATTTCTGTTTGCCTTTTCAATAAATTAGATAATTTACAGATTTGTCTAATAACTCACAAAATTTTCCTAGTGCCAGACTGGGGCAGAAAAATTTTGTTCGTTTTTGTTTGTCTTTGATGGCTTTGCAGGCTCTGCCATATAGCTCAAGTGATGATTAAAGCTTGCAGTTTCAGTTTTCTCATCAGAAGAAAGAAATCCTTCGATCACAAGATAGTCGGAGTTTAGCTTTGATAATGTATCAGCAGCCCAGCTTATCGAGATTCATCTTCTCAAATTTTGATCCAGAAAGCAAGCCATCAAGATTGAGTCATAATCTTTTCTTCAAAGAGCATCAAGATCCAATTTACGGTCAACACATGCGAGCAAGTCTAGAATCAAGATTTGACTTCAGAAGACACATGGATAGGAATTTTGTATAGAAATTTGTACTCTTAGTTTGCAGACATATATAATGCCCTTCTCTTTTTCTTTTGATGTAAGAAGCGAGTAACCGCAACACCAACAGCGACAACAACAGCAGCAACAATCTTAACTCTAGTGTCCGGTAGTCCCAGCTACCAAATTTTTCCAGAACTACACTGACTTGATTCCTTTATAGCCAAGGATATGTAGGCAACCTCGGAAGCAAGGTTCGGTCACCTTTTTTCAAAAATTGCTTCCATTGGAATGATATGTGAGCAAAAATTAGCTATGGCATTCACTTTTCTTTGCACGAAAACTCTTCACGTTCTCGAGCAAAGAGGGGCAACTGTAAATGCCTAATTTTTTCCTATATATATATATATATATATATATATATATATATATATATATATATATATATGTGTGTGTGTGTGTGTGTGTGTGTGTGTGTGTGTGTGTGTGTGTGTGTGTGTGTGTGTGTGTGTGTATTTGTTCTTATTTGTGTATGTATAGGTTTTAAGAGTTGAGTAATTGTTTGATAAATGGGGTAGGGATTGGGCTAGTGTAATTTAATTAAAATTGTGCCAAAATTGGCCCAAAATTTGAGCCCAAAGAGCCCAAATCCGGTCCAAAATGGGGCTGCCAAGAAGAGCTTAAAACGACGTAGTTTGGTCTTGAAACTACGTCGTTTTGGTTAAGTAACAAGATTCAATCTCATCCACCCATCTTGATTTAATCCAACGGTCCTAGTTTGATCTTCATCCTAGGTATTTAAAGCCCAAAATCCCCAAAAATTTGCCCCATTTCCCCCTTATTTCCTCTCTCTTCTTTCCCTCTCCTTCTTCTCTCTTCTCTCTCTCTTCACTCTCTCTACACCACCCCATCTCCGCCCACCGCCGCCGGCCGGAAATCGTCGCCGGCGGCGGACCACCTCCAAACACCTCCAAATTCACACCATGTAATCTCCACAACTTCCTTTTCCATATCTCCAAACCAAATCCTTCAAAAATCCCTCAAACTCCTTGAATCTTAGATCTTGGAAACTTTCCCGTCACCTTTTTGCCCAAATCCTTGAAGCTCCAACCACTACCACCCCATAATACCTACATCAATGGATAGAGCTCCTCAAGACCTAGCTACTGATGCCAATTTCACCCTGAAAATCCAGCGACCAAAATTCGGCCAAATTCCGGCGACCTCCCCGAACACCCTCTTTTGGCATACCACCATTTTTTCGGCCACTTGAATTGTAAAATGGTAAAAATCCTATTCTTTTTCATGGCTGATTTTTTATTTTTATTTTTAATTTTCAGATTTTATTTTGGTCTATTATTAATTATTTTAGCATTAGTTTTTGAAGTTTGAAATGTTCAATTTTCTGTTTTTGCACTTGTTGAAGTAGTAAAATAGTTTTGTATTAATAAAAGTGAGGTAGTGCAGAATACTTAAGAGTATATGGTACTTGTTTGGTTGTTTATTTACTGCTTCAAGACTCTTTGAGTACAATACTCAAAAGTCAAATTGTTTGGTAAGAAAATGTAGACTTTTGGACAGTGTTTGAATAAAAGTCTGTCTTTGAATAGTGGAGAACGAATTTTGTTTGAAATACTTGACAAGATTTGAACCAGAAAGTCTGGCCTTTTGAATTTAAGAGCAGATTTTGTAGAAGATCTGTCAAAAAAATTGATTTTTAATTTTTTAAAATAGCTGGTTGTTTTGATATATAAGGGGGACTCAATCACACTTCCAGGGAGAGGGAATAATTGCTTTGAACATACAAAAACATAAAAAAAATCAGCAGTTGAACACATGAAAAGTGAGCTGAAATGGTAAGTTTTGGGAGTGAATCTTAGAGTGCAAACTTTTAGAAGTCCTCTTTAGAGTTCGTTTCTGGGTTTCCTCTCTAAGTTTTCGGGTTGTTTTAACACGGATTTGCTGCTGGTTTTGCTGCTGTTTTGCTGCTGTTTTTATGCTGCTTTAGTTGTTGAACTACTGTTTATTCTTTTGCTATCCAGGTAATCCTTTAAGACTCGTAACGTACGTATTTTCAGCAATGGGAACAACTTGAACATACTGCACCATTTAAATGTGTTTGATATGATGAATAATTTGACAACAAAAGAGCTTGTATGTTATTGTTATGTATCAAGCATGTGATAATGTGAATATAGTCCTTCATAATACTTGAATATTGAATTGCAAGTTTTTTGAATGTGATATCTAACTATGCCATGAATGACTTTAGATGTATAACACATAACATGCGTTCGTTTTAGTTGCTGAAATTTCACTGCCAACATATGCTTCTAGGAATGTTATGATAATTTTTTTTTAATCTGGCCATTTTTCCAGATTTGCAAAAGTGGCTATTTTTGTAAAGTGTGCGTTTATACAATTGTGACTATGTAGTTAATGGTCATAAATGCAAACTAAGTAAAGGACCAAGATTGTATCAACTTTGGGCCTTTTTGAACCAAAAAATAAAAGTTGGCCCATTTACTTTTAAACATCAAAATTACCCCCTTTTCTTCTATATAGCATTGGGCCAATAAAAATCCATTTCTTGGCCCATTTTAATAATAAATTCCAGCAGCCCAAGAGCTCTTTACAAGCTGGCTCATTTTTTTTAACAAGTTGGCTCATTTCTTTTAAAATAGATTAAGTTGGTCCAACTTTTATTTGCTTAATTTTCCCAACTATAAAGCTAGAAAAATAGTCATAATATCAGATTTTTTTACTATTTTTAATTAACTCATTTCCTTTTTAAACGCTAGGCAATTAGTAGGCGCGCTTTAACTCACGAAATCACTTGTGTAGCGTGATGTTTGAATATTCGATAAATTAATTTAATAATCTCATACCATGCCCATTAATTTTAGTTAATTCTTAATTTAGTATATTTTTTTTTGTTAAGATCGCAAATTCGCTTGCGTAGCGCGATAGTTGATTTTTTATTTTATTTTCAAAACAAATCTCTTCAAATGTAGTAATTTTTCCAGACGTAAATAACATGCTAACAATCGTTTGTCATGACTGCGGATTCGCTTGCGTAGCGCCGTTATGACTAAATAATAAATTTCGTCGATTATGCACTCGCTTGCGTAGTGTGGTTATGACATCTTCTTATTAAAAAATATTCTTTAAGTTTTCTAATAATCAAGAGATAAAAGTGGATAGGTAAAAATATGAAAAATAATATAAATCACAGTTTATCCAAAATTAATTTAAGCCAAATGTAGTCAATAAAGCGACTGTGCTAGAACCACGGGACTCGGGGAATGCCTTACACCTTCTCCTCGGTCAACAGAATTCCTTATCCGGACTTTGTTTTCGCAGACCAATAATAAAAGAGTCAAACATTCCTTTGACTAGGGATTCAAATAAAAGGTGACTTGGAACACCAACAAATCAATTCCAAGTGGCAACTCTGAATAACAAAAATAATCCCTATTTCAAAACTGTCACTTTAATTGGAAAAACTCTTTAACCCACAAATTCGTAGCATAACACGTTACATTTTTTACATATCTTTTGGAGGGGTAAAAAAGGGGTGTGACAGTGTCGAACCCCAGCGGATTCTCCGTGGAGTGGAACTTTGCTCGTAAGTGCTTCTCCCACATGGCTGTTTGTCGTTTCTTTTTGGCGATGTGATCGTTCTCCTCTTTTCTCTTTTTTTTCGTAGCCGAAAGGGACCCTCCTTCGATAGTCACCGACATTCGTGACTGGGTGAGTTAGATTTTGCCTCATACGGTGGGGATTCGTGAGTGGTCATAGTTTAATGAGAGGTTTGGGCGCAGACCTGCGCCAGTGAGTCATTTTGCTTTGATCTTAGTAATTTTGACCCTTGTATCGTCCTTTCTTTCCTTGCCTTTTTACTTGTCTTTCTTTGTTGGTAGGTCGAAGGGCTTCGAGGAGGGCGAGGGATCCTACTCCTGCTTTTCGCCAGTCAAGTTCTTCGACCGGTCCTATACTTTCCGTGGCTGCAAGCGAGCCTGCTCAGACCGCTGTTACCCCTTGGACCCCGGCCTCGCATGGGCCTAGCCGCCAAACTGCTGCCCTGTTAGCGGAGGTTCCGGCTTCTACAGTGTTTCATTTGGTGGACGAGTCACACCAGGGCGAAGACGAAGAGGCTCCGCTGAAAAGGTGAAGGATAAAGGTTGATGGAAGAGCGATCGAGGATGAGGAGCCTGTGGGGGTGAACCCGAGTTGACCAAGGCCAAGCCGGGGGGTGGTACGACTTTGGATGCAGAGATCATGCCTCATTCGGATGTAGAGATCACCTCTATGGAAGAAGGGGAGCGACCAGAGGCGGCTGTGATCATTTCGAGGAGTGACCCGTCAATGTCAGGGCAGGCCAACGTTCCCTCTTCGGCTGAGGAGAGGGCAAAAAAACTGGTCGTAGATGACTACGAATTCGGCTCTGATGTAGATCCTGAGGAGGTGAGAATAGATGGATCCTCTCACTCGATCGTAATCCCTTTGGACTGCGACTTGTTCGAGGATAGGGTGAGCATGGTCCCTTCCATTGCCTGACTTTGCTCTATCGCCGAGAACATAACTCTTGAGGCACTCAAGGATTCCAACATGTCACTAGGTATATCTGGGATGGCTCTGAGGGTGAGTTTCCTTCCTTATTATTTCTGCATTTCGCGTCCTTTTCCTCTTTCTATCTTTACTGATTTTTGGCTCTTTCTTTATCTTTTTCCTCTCCCTTCTTTTTTTAGACTTTAATTTTGGAGATCGAGAGCGCCCGTCGGGAGGAAAAGCAGAAGGTTGTTTTTCAGAAAATGGTTTCGAAGTACCTCCGGTATCGTGATAAGTACCGCGAGATACGTGTGTGGTTCAGAGCATGCAGCAACCTCCAATCTCTTAGGGAGGAGTTGGACCAGAATGACGAGGAGCTTGTGCGAACTATTGACAGATGCAGTGAGCTCGAGGGGTTGCTTTGGGACAAAGATGATGATCTCGAAGTGAGAAAGGGGGTCATGATCGAGTGCATCGATCTTCAAGCGCAGGTGGCATCTCTGCGAGCCGAGCTTGAGAAAAGCTCAATTAGAGTTGTTGTCTTGAGTGGTGAGTTAACTGAGAAAGCGGTAGAGTTGGAGGGGACCAAGGAGGCCCGGGTAGCGGAATTGGCAAAGGAAGCGGCATTAGAGGACTCTATCCACGTCCTCAGGTTTGAACGTGCAACTGATGCGAATTGGTGGGCTTGAGAAAGAGGTCTCGATCCTAAGTGAGCAAGTTGTTGTTCTTGAGGCTGAGAAGGCACGGTTGTTGGCTCGACCTTCTTCCTCTCATGTTTCCGCTCCCCGGTGTTCCTCGTGATTTATACGAGATTTGGATCCATGATATATATAGGAACTTGATGATGGAGGGGAAGGTTCCTGAGGCCGACTTCGAAGATGCTCGTGATAAAGCACGTGATGCTAGGCTTGCTTGTGGTAATGACCACGCTACGCCGAGGACCGGCGATGATGAAGAAGACTTGGAAGGCTTGCATCTGATGCTTGGTATGATGATGAGTATGTTGAGGGCGCGGGTGATAGCGGAGATGGTGCTGCTGGACCGGGCAGTGAATGTGGCGATGGCGCAGGCAGAGATGATGTAGTGTTGATACATATGTGCTTAGTTTTTGTTCTTTTTTTTTGGTGGGGGCGTCTTTCTGGACCTTTGTAAGATATTTTATTTTTGGAATGGAATGACTATGACTTTTTGCTGTATGTTCTTGGCCCTTTTTGCCTTTCTTCGAATGTTTTTCTTTGTAAAAGCTCTTGACTCTTAGTTCATTCGAACGAGGTCGAATGCTAGTTGATTCGAATAAGGTCGAATGTTAATCAATTCGAACGAAGTCAAATTTTAATCAATTCGAAAGAGGTCGAATGTGAGTCCATTCTAGCAAGGTCAAATATTGATTCTTAGTTAATTCGAACAAAGTCGATGTTAATTAATTCGAACGAGGTTGAATGTGAGTCGATTAGAGCGAGGTTGAATGTTGACTCTTAGTTTATTCGAACGAGGTCGAATGCTAATCAATTCAAACAAGGTCATATGTGAGTCTATTCGAGCGAGGTCGAATATTGACTCTTAGTTAATTCGAATGAGGTTGAATGTTAATCAATTCAGGTCAAATGTGAGTCGATTCAAGCGAGGTCGAATGTTGACTTTTAGTTGATCAAATGAGGTCGAATGTTAATTCGAACGAAGTCGAATGCTAGTTGATTCGAACAAGGTCGAATGTTAATCAATTCGAACGAAGTCGAATGTTAGTTCATTCGAATGAGGTCGAATGTTAATCAGCTCGAACGAGGTGAATGTGAGTCGATTCGAGCGAGGTCAAATGTTGACTCTTAGTTTGGCGTAATGTATAAACTTGGTAGAGAAATGAGAAACTCATGTGTTTGTGTATTTTGCTTTGTTTATACATTCATTGGAGAAGTTTACATGTTCTTGCTCTGTTCATGCATACATTGGAGAAGTCTCAGTCTATCTAGTCCCTTCATTGGTCGATCTGGAAAAGTAGTTGAGAGGTCGAGCGATGAACTTATACTTTAACTTCGAAACGCTCTCTTCGTAGCCTCGTTAAAAACCTCCCCAAGAAAACCCAATTGTGACAAAACTCGGGTGAGGGAAAAAGAGTACGACTCGGGAGACGTCCATCCTTAGAAGTTGAAGTATTTGAGGTGGGCGACGTTCAGTTTATTTGTTAGTAGTTTTCCCTCCATTGTTTCTAGCAGGAATGACCTTTTGCTTACCACCGCCGTAATTTTGTATGGGCCGTCCCAATTAGTTCCTATTTTGCCTTCATGTGGGTCCTTGCTTGCTTGTGTTTTGGCTTTGAGTACATAGTCCCCGACTTTGAGTGGCCTGACCTTGGATTTTTTGTTGTAGTAATGTTCTGCCTGTTGTTTTTGAGCTACCATTCTTATGTAGGCCATGTCTCTCCGCTCTTCGGCTTCGTCGAGGTCTTGCCTTCTGTTTTCAATCGTTGCTTGGCCCGCTCTCATTTGAATACTTTAGACTTGGTTCACCGACTTTGACCGGTATTACTGCATCAGTCCCATAGACTAGTGAATATGGTGTTTCTCCTGTGCTTGTTTTCAGCGTCGTGCGGTATGCCCATAGCACTTTCGGTAGCAATTCCGGCCACAGTCCCTTGGCATTCTCGAGCTTCTTTTTCATGATGTTCAATATTATTTTGTTGGAGGACTCCGCCTGACCATTGCCCGCAGGATGATATGACGTGGAGAGTATTCTTTTGATGTGCCATTTTTCAAAGAACTTGGTGGCCTTTTTCCCAGTGAACTGGGGTTCGTTGTCACAACTGATCTCTTTGGGGATGCCGAAGCGGCATATGATGTTTCTCCATATGAATGTGATTACTTCTTGCTCACGTATTTGGGCGAATGCACCTGCTTCTACCCACTTGGAGAAATAGTCAGTTAACACTAAAAGAAATCGTACACTACCTCGTTCCATTGGGAGGGGTCCGACGATGTCCAGTCCCCATTTGATGAAAGGCCACGCAAGGTGACTGAGTGGAGGTGTTCGCCCGCTTGGTGAATCATGATGGCGTATTTTTGGCATTGCTCGCACCTTCTGACAAAATTGGCGACCTCCTATTTAACCGTGGGCCAATAGTAGCATGCTCGTACGAGGCATCTGACGAGAGCTCGATTGCCGATGTGAGCTCCGCAGTGGCCTTCGTGTACTTCTTCGAGGACGCGCAACGTTTGATTCAGTCCTAAGCACTTTGCTGGGGGACTGCCAAACGTTCTTTTGTACAAGTCGTTATTGACGATGTTGTACCTGGCTGCTTGCATTCTAAGCTTCTTGGCTTCTTTTTTATCGAGTAGGAGCACTCCGTCCTGCAAGTATGAAATAATACGATTGCGCCAATCCCAAGTCATTGTTCGTACCTCGATCTGATCTATTGATGAATGGAGGAGAGTGACCACGTCTCCCTCTCCGGTTATACTTTTGGTGGCCATTGTCAGTTTAGCGAGGCCATCCGCTTCGATGTTCTGTGCTTGGGGTATTTGATTGAGCTAGCATTCGTCGAACTCGGGTAATAGTTTACAAAATTTTGGCCTTGTGTTTCTGTAGCCGTTGCTCCTTAATTTGGAAAGTCCCTATAACTTGGTTGACGACGAGTTGCGAGTCGCATCGAAGATTACTAACCATGCTCCGTACGTGAGTGCCAACTTTAACCCTATAATCACGGCCTCATACTCATCCTCATTGTTAGTCATATCAGGGCATCGTATGGACTGGCAAACTATCTCGCATGTTGGGACCTCGAGCGTGAGTCCTAATCCAGATCCTGATGCGTTAGAAGAGCCATCGGTATACAGAATCCATTGGTCGTGTATTTTGACGGAAGTACTGGCAGTTTCCCTTTCGACTTCGGGCATTATCTTCGCACTAAAGTCAGCGACGAAGTCGGCAAGAACTTGTGACTTTATCGCCGTTCGCGGATGATAGGTTATATCGTGCTTGCTCAGCTCTATGGCCCATTTGGCCAACCTGCCTGATAATTCGGGTTTGTGCAGGATACTCCTTAACGGAAAAGTTGTGACCACCGAGATGGGGTGGCACTGGAAATAAGGTATAAGCTTTCGTGAAGCTACGACCAAGGCCAGAGCTAGCTTCTCGAGGCGGGGGTACCTTATTTCAGCATCGACCAAAGTTTTGCTAATTAATAGATCGGAGATTGGGTACCTTTATTTTCTCGTACTAGGTCTGCACTTACTGCGACATCGGACACGATCAGGTAGACGGGGAGGCACTCTTCGGGTTCTGCCTTCGCAAGCAACGGTGGCGAAGACATGTAAGCCTTTAGTTTTCTTAAGGCGTCGATGCACTCGGAATTCCATTGGAGTCCATTATCCTTTTTAAGTACACCGAAAAATTTGTGGTACCTATCGGAGGACCGCGAGATGAATCTCAATAGAGCAGCTATCCGTCCAGTCAGCTTTTGCACTTGTTTCTTGCTGGTTAAATTCTCTGGGATTCCTTCTATGGCCTTGATTTGGTCAGGGTTGACCTCGATACCTCGCTGCGATACTAAGAAGCCGAGGAATTTTCTAGAGGTTACGCCGAAGGCGCATTTTTCTAGGTTCAATTTCATGCCGTGTCGTCTGAGTATGTCGAAGGCCTCTCTCAAGTGGTCGATATGGTCTTCCTTCTTTTTTGACTTGACCAATATAACATTGATGTATACTTTCATGGTCTTGCCGAGTTGTTCTTTGAACATTTTGGTCACTAGCCTTTAAACATTTTGGTCACAAGCCCCGAGTACTGCGCATTCTATGTCAGATTTGTGCAAACAAGGAAATACGGGATTTTTCAAGGTTTTGTGCATTTTTATAGATCTAGAAGAAACTAAAATTTTAACTAGAAGGTCCCCACAGACAGCGCCAAATTGTTTGACCAAAAAGTGTTAAACCTTTTTGTTAAATTAATTAAATAAAATGATAATGAGCAAATTCTAGTTAAATATAATAAATCCTAGATCCGAGATTAATAGACGTCAATAATGTAAAACCGCATTCATGACTATTAAATACCAAGGGGGTGTTTAATGATATTGTTACGAATGAATGAGGGAATAAAGACAAGTAATAAATATGATAAATGGTAATAAATGTAAATAAAGAGAATGATTCATCCAAATATTCAATGAGGTGGATGATTCTCTCTTTGACAATGATGTAAGGCAATCAAACGTGGGAATATAGAAAGCTTTCTCGGATTTGATGTGAGAAAACTTGGGACCAACAACAAATCGAATCTTTTGTAAAGACAATGTTTGTAGTTACTTGAGAGTCAACTTTTTCTACAGAGAGCTTATAATATAGAATATTACCTATCCCTCCCTTCTCCCTCTATTCCTACTTATATGAGACATTTCCCCCACCTAACTGAAAGTACAAGTGCAGAAAATATTCTTTTAAAATATCTTATTACTAAACTAGCCGTTTGGGCCGGTTTGAGTGCTCGACCTCGACCTTAACTGCTCAGCTCACCAATATGTTATTCCTTAAGTGTGACTTCAGTCTAATCAGCTCTTAGTTACCCTCTCTTAGACAAGATTATTCTGATCAGATTTTGACCCATACTCTGTGAGCATAGGCTAAACATATTTTACGGTGTTGCATCTATCGTTTAACACAATAAAAAAAAATAACAAATATATAGACTTTCAATAATTATGTGGCAATAGGAAAAAACCCGAGAAAATATAGAAGCACGCTGGAAATTGTACTCATGGTTGAAGACATGAGACTCATCCATCACCGAAAAAGATAGGTAACAAAATGACACGATAGCACATATCAGCATTTGTTCCAATCAGCAATCTTTAAATATATTTTAAATTATAACGTATTCTATCCGTTTTAATTTATATTACACGATTTTTTTATTAGTTCATTTAAAAATAATAATATTTTAACTATAAATTTTTATTTATTTTTAATCATAAACTTTTATAACCTCATAAATATTACTCCCCGTTCCAATTTACGTGAATCTGTTTGACTGGATAATTTAGATAATTTTTTTTTAAATTTCATACTGAGACAAGTTACGTCACATAAACATAAAATTAAATACAAGTAGCACTAAGGTTATGGATTAGGCCACAGGATCCTTCGTTTTTCCACCCCTGAAGGCTCCTTTGAACCCTCTTCTCATCTCAATGGAGTCTCAAATTTATGACCTTTATAACAATCCTCCACACTCTCTTTTTCCACTCAACTCAATATTCTCCAACTTTGAATTCTTTCAAGAATTTGAACATTATAACTGAAATGAGATTCTCCAACTCTTTCCTCATTTTATCAGAAGATGAAAAATGGCCTCAGCACAAGAGAATTGCACACTTGATTTGATAAGATAGCATCTTCTTGATGATGTTGCTTTTATGGAATATTACTGCTCCGAAACCGAAAGTACCACCCTTTATCCCCAAAGCTCCTCCTCTTATGAATATCTTGACCAGAGTTTCTCTTTTGAACCAACTCTCGACTATGGCAACACATCACAAAGTTGCAGTCTTGAAATCTCAAGCTTCTTTGACAATTCAGAAACAGAGCTTGGGACAAAGCCAAACGTATCAGCTGCTCGTATTAGTTCAATTTCTCAGAAGCAAAGCTTCAAAGAACGCAAGCCTTCTTTGAACATTGCATTACAGAGGAGTTAGGCAACGGCCATGGGGCAAGTTCGCAGCAGAAATTCGTGACCCGAACCGAAAGGAGACTCGGGTTTGGCTAGGAACCTTTGACACTGCCTATGACAGGGCGGCGTTTAAGCTTAGAGGCAGCAAAGCAATAGTGAATTTCCCTCTCGAAGTTGCAAACATTAAGCAACAAGATGACGAGATTCAGTCATTGGGGAACTCAAGCAGGAAAAGGGTGAGAGGAACAGAGAAGGAGGAGCAACTAGTTATCAACAAGGAAATGAAAATAGAAGAAGAAAGAGTCCCGACGGCTCCGTTAACGCCGTCAAGTTGGTCGGCGATTTGGGACAGTGGAGATGGGAAGGGTATATTTGAGGTGCCGCTGCTTTCCCCATTGTCTCCACATATGGCTTATTCTCAGCTTGTTATTATATAATCGAAAGGACACCGGACTGGTATAATAGAAGATGTGTAGAAGAGGGGTGGGTGTCTTTGAGTCTTGAATTCTTTTCAATTTCATTGATTAAGAGTTATTTCTTGTAAATATGCAATCATTCAAAAAAATTGTTCACTTCATCTATTCAATTTATAAAATGGAATTCTGAAACATATGATCAATTAGATTGTCTCTGGCAACCTAACTGCTGCTGAAAGGATATTTCTTCTCTCTTAAAAAAAAAATTCTATCTTCCTGATCAAGTGATTTTGTCTAATTTCGATCAATTTCATCTAGTGTTCCATCGAATTTGATCAAAAGTCATCCCCCTCGCACTATTCAGTTGAAACTATTTTGTGTTATTTTATTAAGCTACTCTGAATTCTTGAACTTAATTACCAGTAAAAATAGAGTTTTACATCCACACAGAAATAATAATAATAATAATATTGTTTTAGCCTAAATTCTATATATATCTAATAAGAAATCCATTAACTATACAAATATATTAAATTTCGAATCAGTTATTAACACTAAGGATTTTAGAACTCATAATATTAAAATGCTTGATCCGTCACTTCTTTCTTTGCCAGTTGCAAGAGCAAGAAAGAAGGATGAAACTCCTCTCCATTTCTCATCTTCTCCTTGACAGAATTGTGACATTTGTTTTATGTATATATATCAATTGCTTAGATTTATTTTCTTCCAGCACTAGTTTTAACCATGTTTTTAATAGGTAGCTGTTATTATTATTTTAGAAAAAAGGTACTGTCTAATTTTGGTAAGAAATCTTCATCTCACAAAATTTTGCAACCATTAAATTTAAAAAGCTTCCATGTATACTTCAAATGTTATATATAAATTGATGAGATCATGGAATACTTCACAATAAAATCACAAACTAAGCAATTGAAAGAATAATTTTTGTTAACGTCTACGGAAAATGGGTTGCATAATTTCTGCCTAAACTAAAAAATTACCGCAACATTTAACCAAGCATTTCATCTCCTAAAAACGACTACTAATTGAACAATTATAATCCCCCACCCTTTTTAATCATTGGAATTTTATTAATATAAAACAATGGTCATAAAATTAAGAATAATTTTGACAAGAAAGTCAATTCGAAAAATAAAACAGATGCCCTTAAATATACTTATTCAAAATTTAGAACTTAGAAAATACTCCCTCCGTACTATTTTGGCATTTTCACGTCCCTTAAAAAATAATAAATATAATATGTAATTTACCATACAACCCCTAATAATGATAGCCTTTCAAAAAATCTTGAGAAATAAGTTTGAAAATGAGTAATTAATTATGAGGGTAAAACAGGAAAAAAAGATTATCTTTCTCTTGATTTAGTATAATGAACAAGTAAAATTGAAAATACATTTTTAGTATAGTGGACAAATAAAAGTGAACAGAGGGAGTAATTTTTATTAGCAAATTAGAGAGTACCTTTTTTTTTCCTAAAATAGTAATAACATCTACCTATTAAAAACATGGTTAAAACTAGTGATGGAAAGTAAATCAATTTGGGCCATTGATTGATATATACATAAGACAAATGTCATAAATAAATATATAAAAGAAGTTGGGGAAATGGAGAAGATCAGAAGACGAGAAATGGAGCTACAGTATAAGTTAATTTCGCGCAGCATGGAAAGCTTGACTGTCAGTTGCATGATAATGCTTGCTTGCCTTATTGAAGTTGATGTTGCATGCAAGTCAAGTATGCTACTACCTATATCATATTATTACTCCTCTTTTATTTTTTAAGAAAATTATCCAAACAATAAAGTCAAGTTATCAGGTCCTTTGGTCAATTCACGTGCTGTGTTTTATGTTAACTGCTACGTACCAGCAGCTGGTATAATTAATTGCGTACGTACTTATAATATGGCTTAGAAGACATATATTTCCTCCTTTCCAAAATTTAAGAAAGAAATGTAAATTCTTGAAACGTGTGGTTTTCTATGACAAATGTTAGATATTTAATCTCTATAAATCATCTCGCAAATTGGGATAAAAAGGTACAAACATTTCATATGTAACTGACTAAAAAGAAAAGTATACCGTATAAACTGAGATAGAAAAAATAATAACTAATCCTCTTCATACGTGAAATAGACCCCTTTATGAATACAGTAGTAAGGCGTCGAGCTACCTTGAAAGGTACAGAGTTTTTACCAAAAGTCCAAGCTAAGTTCATTTTGTGCGATGTGCAGTTTAATTGCCATATATAGTACAGCCTCTCCGTTAATATCTTCAATATGTCATGATTTCATCATTGTTTTGCTGATTTATTGTATCCTATTCAAATTTTTGTCACTTTTTAATAAATAAATTCTGGTCGATTACTTCACACCTACATAGTCTCAGAGGCATTTTTCTATAGAAAGGTCAGTTCTGATTGTATCGAACACATTGATGAAATTTAACGGATGATGTCAGATTAATTGTTATTACTTTAATCACCAATTACTATTTAAAATTTATTAAGAGATTTATTTATAATCACCTGATAAATAACTTAATTTTATAAATATGTTTTTCACCATAAAGCATAAACTAAAAAGAGAAAAAGTAGAGAGAAATTAAAGAAGTAGGCTGGTAATTGGACTCTTACGGCTTGTTCGATACGAGGAGTAAAGGATAATTAGTCCTGAAATTAACTTTGAGATGAGTTTATTCTATTTTAATTGGGATAAAATCGCACTATGAATAATCTCGAGATTAATAATACCAAAATTTTAATGATATTTTTATTACAATTCCAGAATAATTAATCGGGACTAAAGTTTCCCCGACCAAACGACCCCTTATAGACAAAAGACCCATCCATCAACGAGAATAGAAAAAGTAACAAAAGGACAAAACTTTGTTCCAAAGCGGCAATTAAATAGTAAAATATATGTTAGCCATAAACAACGAGTAGCACAATAAGGTTTATGGATTAGGCCATATGATGCTTCGTTTCTCCATCCCCGAAGGCTCCTATGAAACCTCTTCTCATCTCAAATTTCTGACCTTTATAACAATCCTCCCCACACTCTCCTTTTCCACTCAACCCAATATTCTCCGCCTTTGAATTCTTTCAATAGCTGAAATTAGATTCTCCAACTCTTCCCCTCGTTTTGATTAGAAGATCAAAAATGGCATCACCACAAGAGAATAGCACTACACTTGATTTGATTAGGCAGCATCTTCTTGATGATAATGTTTTCTTGGAACATTACTGCTCCGAAACCGAAACTACCACCCTAATTTATTCCCAAAGCTCCTCGTCTTCTGAATCTCTGGACCAAAGTTTCTCTTTTGAACCAACCCTCAACTATGCCACCACAGCACAAAGTTCCAATCTTGAAGTCTCAACTTTCTTTAATAATTCAAAAACAGAGTTTGATAGCTTCGAGTTTGGGACAATACCAAATGTGTCAGCCGCTCGTTCGAGTTCTCTAAAGCAAACGAGCTTTAAAGAACGCAAGCCTTCTCTGAACATTGCAATACCAGTGAAGCAGGAGGTTGTTCAGAAAGTGGAACTAGCTCCAACCGAGAAGAAGCATTACAGAGGAGTTAGGCAAAGGCCGTGGGGAAAGTTCGCGGCGGAAATTCGTGACCCGAACCGAAAGGGGACTCGGGTTTGGCTAGGAACATTTGACACTGCCATAGAGGCGGCCAAGGCATATGACAGGGCGGCGTATAAACTTAGAGGCAGCAAAGCTATAGTGAATTTCCCTCTCGAAGTTGCAAACTTTAAGCAAGAATTTAATAATGAGATTCGGCCATTGGTGAACTCAAGCAGGAAAAGGGTGAGAGAAACAGTGAATGAGGAGCAACTAGTTATCAATAAGGAAATGAAAATAGAAGAAGAAAGAGTCCCGACGGCTCCACTAACGCCGTCAAGTTGGTCGGCGATTTGGGACAGTGGAGACGGAAAGGGAATTTTTGAGGTGCCGCCGCTATCACCATTTGGAGCCTATTCTCAGCTTGTGATGATATGATCAGATAAGGAATGATGATATAGATTGAGGTGTTAGTATTTGGTAGATGAAGAATAAAATATTGCACCTGACTGTAAGAAGTCTGTGGTGATTAATTTCTCACCAAAAAAAAAAAAAAAGAAATATGGGGGAAAAGCTACGGGAATTAGTATTCAAATGGTGATAATGAAGATGGTGGGCGTCTGGTCTCCTCCTTAATTCTTTTGATTAAATTGTTGTTGTTTATGTAAAAACGTCAGTCAAAAATCTGTTTGATTGTTTATTCATTTCTAAGAACTACAATTATGAAAGCGTTGTTATAAACTATGTATTTAGACTCAAAAAGAGTACTAAAATATATTACACATATATATTACAACATTAAGTTGCAGCGCATCCCATAGTCCGTAGTAATGTGATGAATACGCGAATCCGACTCAGTATTAATAGTTCTTCTAATCATCGATGGCAAGGCAAAATTTTAAGTGTGTATACTATGTAACTCACAAAATTAGCTCAATTAATTAGCTGATGATATGTTACATTAGCACTGAATCAAAATCTAATTAATGAGTTGTCCAACATGACCAATTGCTTATGTTCCGATGGAACTCCTATATATTGTTTCATCCATTTAATATGCCATCATCTGAGTCTTATTCGAGGAAATAGGTTTGCCTTCGTGGCCATTTACAATGTTAAAATTAGAAAGTGTCATTTTTAGATTTTTTATGTATAAAAATAAAATTTTTATGTGTAAGAAAAGAAATATGGTCATAAAACTAAAAATAAGTTTATAAAAGTCCACAAAACCATATAATCTGTTGTATTCCACGAAGTGACAGTTTTAATTGGAATATTATTGTCATCCACAAAAGTTTCACGAATTATTTTCATAAGTTCGACAAGTCAATAGCACTCGGGAGCCACGTACTTTATAATCCTAGTACGTAATCTAGTTAGTCACTTCAACTGACTTTACGTTTTCTGCATCTTGTACTACTATGATTATGTCTTTTGTTGGTTTTTATAAGCTACATTACAAAGTTGTGGAAATCTCAGTATTCAATAAGACTATCAATAACCAACTCAAAATAACATAATACTAAGGGTGAGTTTTGGTACGTACGAAAATATTTTCCATGGAAAATGAGTGGTTTATCACTTATTTTTCTTTGTTTGGTTGGTGAGTGAAAAAAAAATTTCGAAAAATATCTTTTAGTGTTTCGTCAGAAAATACTCCATAACTAAAAAGAAAATACTTTTTTTTTTGGTTGAAAAAAAAAGTACTCTTTCTACAACATGAAAATATAAAGTATTCATTTTGTTGAAACGAAAGAAAATATTTTTTTTACATCATGAAACGAAACTTTTTTTTGAGGTTAAAATACAAAAAAAAAAAATACTTCTTGTATATCATAAAAAGAAAATACTACTTTATTGAAATGAACAAAAAAATACTCTATCTATAACATGAAAAGAAAGTACTAGTAATAGTATCTTTATTTAGGATGGGGTGGGTGGGGGTAGGGGTGTGGTGGGTGGGTAGGTGTAGGTGGGGTGGGTAGGTGGGGGTGTCGGGGTGGGTTGGTGGGAATGGGGGGAATAGAGTAGGGAAGGTTGAAAAAGAGTTTGAAAAATATTTTCCCTTTTCTTGATACGGAAAACATTTTCCTCCAATTGGAGGAAAATGAGTTTATAAGGAAAATATTTTTCAAAATATTTAAGTCAGCCAAACATGAAAAAATTGGAAAATCTCTTTCGGAAAATATTTTCTTCATACCAAACACACCCTAAGATTTAAGAAGAATGACTAACTAGTCCAATATATATATATGAAAGTACAAGAGAAGGGGTGAATTGTAATTTTTTTCTTTTCTTTTACAAGATAGTTGACTAATTTACTTTCTAGTCGACTGGATTCTTGATGCGAAATAGATATAAACAAAGTACAGAAAAATAAATAGCAGAAAGTAAATGACACCCGATGTTTTATACTCGTTCAGATTCAATGTGAATCCTACGTCTAGTCCTCTTGGGTTGCAACGGATTACTCTTTCAAGTATTTGAAATCTTTGATACAGGTATGTTGATGTTGTTATACCCCAACAGCTTCTTCACGATATTAGTTCTTTTCTTGCTTCTGATACAATGCCTTACTAGTGATTCTTTTATCTCTTTCTTCTCTCCCTAGTTACACAGTAAATCTAGTATAGACTACAACGTTTATTTTGGAGTAGAACAAAAAGATCGATAGTGGTCCGATCAAAGTATATTTTTCCGTTGTACCTCTTGTTGTATATATGTGATTTGAATGTCAGTCTTCTCGATGTGACAAATCTTTAGATGGTGGGCAACCCAAGAGAGTTGATCCTTATAAGCAATCCAGATTGATTTCTTCCAAGAATAATAAGAGGGTAGCACTTGGTCTGTTGCTTCCATGATTGATTATTCCCCGCAAGTCGTTGCTTCCTTGATAGATGTGATTGATTATCCTCCATGCAGATTGATTGATATGCCTTCCGTAAATGACTGAAATCAAATATTTGATCTCTTTGATGCTCTTAACTATGGCATGATTGATTCCTTAATCTTTACTTCTAGATCTTCAGTAGAATCTTGATTTATTCTTTATTTGACTCTTCCACTTTGCTTTCTGACTTCCTTCTTTGGAGTTGTTTTCCTGCAATAGAAGTAAGTTATTTTTTATCATTAAAATCTTTATCTAACAATTTGATGAGGACAACATAACTTAAACCATTATACTTCCCTGTTTATTTCGTCTTCAGTCAGCTCCCCCTCTACTTGATGTCAAGTCTTTTGAGTCGGCTCATGTAACGATCCAATCGGTCGTTTTAAGCTTTAGCGTTCTATTCAGTGGTTTTGAGACTTTGAGTAGCTTCATATTATATATTATGACTTGCGTGTATGGCTGGTTTCGATTTTCGACCGGTTCGGGATTGATTTGGAAAAATAATTCTCGTTTTAGAAGCTTTAAGTTGGAAGATTTGACCAAGATTTGACTTTTGGATAAACGGACTCGGAATCGAATTTTGATTGTTTCGATAGGTTCGTATGATGATTTTGAGCTTGTACGTAAGTTCAAATTTGGTTTTGGAGGTTCCTAGAAGAATTCGACACTATTTGTCGAAAGTTGACAATTTGAAGAACTTAAAAGTTCATAAATTTGACCAAGAGTTGACTTTGATGTTATTGGACTCTAATTGGTGTTCCAAGAATTTGAATAGGTCTAGATAGTTGAATTGAACTTGTATGAAAAGTTTGAAAGTAATCCGAAGTGTTTAAGTGTGATTCGGATACTCTTTTGAAAGAATGAAGATTTAACAACTTAAGAGAATTCTATTCAGTTTGAGCCTCGATTCTTTGTTGTGATGTTCCCGTGGGTATTTTGAGGCTTTGGATAAGTTTGGATGATATATTTTTACTTTTTGGTATGATTGGATGGGGTCCCAAGGGGCTCGAGTGTGTTTTGAATTATTGGTTGAGAAACTAGTTAAGTTAAGAATTTGAAGTTTGACCATGGTCAATATTGGGTCAAGATGACCTCTTTTTGGTATTTTGAGTGCGCGAGCAGGTTCGTAGCGTATTTTATGATTGAAATGCTTATATGGTTTGTATCTGGTAGGTTCCGAATGAGTTTTGGGTGCTAAAACGAAGATTTTCTTATTGTTTTTTTTTTTCTGGTGTAAGTAATTATAAAAATGCCATTTATGTCCCTGAAATTTTCAGATTTCTTTTAAACTTCAAAATATCATATCTCCCTCATTTTAAGGCCAAATTGGGTGATTCAAGAGGTTATCTTGGGTGTAATCTCGCAAGGATCAAGTTGGGATTATCAAACGTGAGTTTCAGGATCAATTTAGTTATTTTTTCTCACTAAGGTTTTGGAGCTCGATTTTGGGAGATTTTGGAGAGAATTTTACTACTTGGATTGGGTAAGTATTTTTTTACTTGGATTTGTTATTATTTTATAATTCCAACCTCGATTTTAGTGTTTGATTAATGATTTGAATTGGAGAAATTAGGAATTTTAGTAAAAACTTTCTAAAATATAAATTGATAGTTTGAAGGTCTATTTGACATTGGAATTGAATGATTTTGGTATGGGTGAACTCGCATCAGAATGGTTATTCGGAATTTGTAAGTTTTATCGGGTTCCAAGGTGCGGGCCCGAGGTTGACTTTATGGGTGGACTTTTTGATTTTAGTTAAAGATCAAATCTTTATTATCCAAAATTATTTCCTATGAATTTTATTCATGATATTAAATTATTTTGACTAGGTTTGAGGTGCTCGGAAGTGAATTTACGTGGGAAGGGCTTATTAGTAGATTGATTTAGCTTGTTTGAGGTAAGTATCTTTCCTAACTTTATGTGGAGGAAACTACCCCTTTGGATTTGGGTTGTTTGCATTAATTGAATTATGTGGGAGACGTATACACGAAGTGACGAGTGTGTACACGGACTCATATGTGGTATTTTGATTGGTTTAGACTCTTAGGCTTCTTTCATACATTTAATTAAAATTGTCATATCATGTTATATCTTTGATTGTTTAGTTTATTCTTACATGCCTTGTTTGACATTGTTAGTACATGTTCTATCTCGTATTGTCAAATTTTCTTTTATATGCCTTAATTGAAGATATTGTCTCTCTTATTGTCATGTTACCTCCTTTATTATTGAGTTATTCTTATTTGGAGTTGTTATTACATGAAGTCTCTTCGTGTTGAGTTATCTCATACATTTAGACGTAGTTACTATTTCATAGTCTCTTTCATTGTTAAGCTTATGTTATACATTTGAATTGGAAATTTTCATTTCGTGGACTTTAATTTTGAGTTATTGAAGTTGAAGTCGTGAAAGCTATTAGCACATTGAGGTTGAGGTTGTTGATTATTGAGATATCTTTTCTTGTTGAGTATTTCTCGTTCATTTATTTACTTTGAGATTCTTGTATACATTGTGGTTGAGCCGCAGGCTATGTGCTATGGTAATGTTGATATTATTGATTTTGGAAAGTTGTGGTATATGGGTACGTGTGGTGCGAGATGTTATTGTGTTATGAAATTGATGCACATACGGCGGTATAAGGATAGGGGTTGATGTGCATGCATCGATATAAGGTGGGATTTATGTGCGTGTTTCTAGTAAGGGAATTACTTGAAGCCACGCGGTGACATAAGGGGGCTAAAGCGCATGTAGCTTTCTTGGGAAAAATATTTTTAAAAATCTAAATGTAAGGCTCACGCGGCGATATAAGGAAAGATTGTGATTGTGATGGCGATTTGTGAAATATGAGTATGAGGTGTGGTACCTAGGTGTGAATTTGTTGTACATTCTACATTTGAAAGACTTGTTGGTTTGAAGGGTTATGATTTTTCCTTAAATCATCTCACTTGTATTTCGATTGTATTTGGTTATTTGTTGTTATTTTTGTGTGGGAATGATTATGACTTCTTATGTGATTCATGCATTCGACGTGATTTGTTGTGTTATTTTAATGTGCCAACCTGTGCCTCTATGTTACTTAGTGAATTAAGTTTCTAGATGAATTTGCTTGCATGGAGTCATTATCTCATACTCTTTTGAGTTGTTGGTAACATAACGGTTTTAAATAAAAGAATTAGTAACATGCTTTATTTTATGTGACTCTTAAGATAAACCTCATTATTTCACTCGGTGCTTTGCTATTTTTAAATGATTATCATATTTTACTTTAATTGGGTTCTCAAATTAAACTCATTACCTTATTTTATGTTTTACTTTACATGAAATTGTTGTCACACCTTACTTTAACAAATTCTATATTCAATTCAGTAAATTATTTGATATTTTTTTCTTAATTTAAAGATTCTATTTTACTTTACCTTATTGATTTCTAAACTAAACTCATTTGATACTTTATTTTTGTACAAAATTAAACTTTATTTTAATTTATTTGTTTTATAAAATAAACTCATTATCTTATTTGACGCCTCGATTTAATCAAGATTGTTATTATGCCTTATTTTATTTAAATAAACCCCTCACACATTTTATTTGGCATTTGACACGGATACAATGTACATAGTAGTACGTGGACTTTATCATGTGAAGGTGATTGATAATGTGGGCACGAGGTTCCATGTATGTAAGATTCAGAATTGTGGCTTATGATTTGTGGCTACGGGGTGTGGTGTCTTGGGGTAATTATTATTGTAAGTCATGCGTTGGGAACAATTAGATTACTTGAATTGTCATATGTTTTCCTAATTTAAGTTCATTCATATTTCATATGTGTTCCGATATGTTGCTGCTTCATTACCAATTTATTTCTTATTGCCAATCGTATTTCTATTATTTCTCTATTGGTTTTATATTAATAATCTTTAAGTTGTTAGTCTTACGTTGACGTTCTTTCCATTGCTAGCTTTATGTTAATATCTTGCACAGGTTTTATGTCTAGTGAGTGTCTCGACTTACCTCATCATTATTCCATTCAGATTAGTCTTGATACTTACTGGGTGCCGCTGTGGTGTACTCATGCTATGCTTCAGCATATTTTTGTGCAGATCCAGGCACTTCTGATCGTGCTGGTTCTTGGGAGTTGTATCTACGCAGATGGAGATTTCAAGGTATACCTGTTTGACGTTCGCAGGCCTCGGAGTCACTTTCGGATATTATCTTTACTATTGTTTATATTCATTCAGAACAGTATTCTATTTAGAAATTCTAGTGTATGTCGGTAGAGCTTATGACTCTATATTACCGGTTCTGGGGATTGTATAACATTTGTCATTTTTAATAATGTTATCTCATTTTCAGTTTAAGTTTTATATAGTTAAGATGGTTATCTCTGTTAGATCTCCTCATGTGTTAGGCTTACCTAGTCTTAGTGACTAGGTGTCATCACCATTCCAGGCATTCTTAAGATGAGATTTTGGATCGTGACAACTCCCCCTCAACTTGTTGCCTTTTTCATATGAGTTGGTTGGTCGACCAATCACAGCTAGTTGACTCAAATTCCCAGCTAGTCACCTAGTTGATTCAGTTTCACCTGCAAGTTAGTTGATCCCCCCCGGCCATCACTCAAAAAAAGGGCTAAGAAAGTTTAATTACTAGCAGATAATAAGATTAATTACAGTCATCCAGATAATCCAAAAACATGCAAGCATCAAAAAAAACATCCAGAACATCCAAAAAAAACATTGTCTTGACACAACCACTATTAATCAGCGACGAAGAAAATATGTAAAGGTATTGTAGATGGCTTTCTTGAGACGGTCAAAGCTTGCATTCATTGTGACTGAGATTCCATCAACACGATCCTGAACTTCCTTGAAGGCTTCTACTACCTTTTTGTAGTTTTTTGAACCATGACTCTTAGCTTGGACACATCAAAACTTATTTCCTTGGCAACTTCGTAGATATCACCAACTGAAGACTGAGTTGTCAGGAGCAAATCTTTGATGGCAGTCAACGTATCATCAAGTGAAACAATCTATGCAAGCAATTCTGGATTGTTAACAATAGCCTGAGAAGTATCAACCTTTGCCTTGGAGCTAAAGCGAATCACTTTGGCTTTAATTTTCTGCTTTTTTATCCAAGCACTATCCACAACGACATAACCCATGCTAACAAACGCTCTATAACACTTGGAGACAGACACATAGGGATAGTTTGAGAGAGGGATATTGAAGGCTTCGAGGAGGTGAGTGATAACCATCCCATAGGGGAGACTCGATGGTTATTCAGCACATTATATCATAAAATTGATTACCCAGGAGGAAATCTTCACTTTGTGCTTGGATAAAAGGCAGTAGACCAAAAAAATGTCTTTTTGAGATAAAGTGGTATAGGATCCTCTTCGGGAAATTATGGTGGTGGAAATAATATTGTCAAGAACACGGGTTTCAAAGTTGATGTGGCTAGGTCCTAGTTGATTTGGCAAAGGATCAGATAGGGAATCAACAAGACTTTATTTGTCTTATTCAAACGACACTTAAAAATATTCAAGCTAGGAGTTCTTAAACAAAGCAGAGTAACCAGAACTTTTACACTTAAACATAGAATCAAAGGTAGAACAGTCTAGAATGATACGCCAACCTAGCACGAGTGACTCAATCTTATCAGATCTGGGGGAACGAAGATTTGTATAGAACATGCGAACAAGATCTTCATAGACTTTTGGAGGGGTCAGAACAAAGAAATTTTCCCATCCCTGAAAACCAAAGAAGTCTTTTACCTTGCAATTTAGGGCATCCATCTCTTCCAAATTGACGATTCTTCTATGAGCAATTGACTTTTCCTTGAAGGTGGCAAACTTGTCTCTGTTGGGTGAATCCCAGTAGTTCAATTCTGATTCCAGCACATTGTCTACGTCTATCTTCACTTTTTTTGGGGTGTAAGCCTCAACTTCTTCTTATTTCATGAGAAGCTTCCCTAGGGCTTTTTTAGTTTGAGCATCATCGGAGAGGTCTCCTATAAAATATGAGAAGTCCTCAGAGTGATCATACCCAATGGTGACTAGTTCTAACGACTGGGAAGGGGTTTTCCCTTTGGACCGGGTGCTTTTGCGAGTGGATAAAAGGGTTTTTCGAAGCCTTAGCTATTGGAGAGATTGGGTGAAGATTACAAAGTGGGGGATTAAGGAGGAGGAAATCTTATAGAGGGGAAGAGAAACGTGAAAAGGCGAGATTGAACCAACGTGACTGATGGGTGCAGAGAAAGGGAACATGCACAATCGATTGATTCAGTTTCCATCTCGGTTTCCTAAAAAGGTGGAAAGAGAGACTAAAAATGGAGGCGCCTCATTAATGCTACTGGCAGTAATGATGATATACTATAGTACAAAAAGACACAATCTTTGCAAAGTACAGAAATTTCACATTCCTAACTAGAAAAATTGATAATGCCAAGTAGGTCCCTAAGATCTTGAAATCTGTCTTCTAAAAGAGGTTTAGTGAAAATATCAGCTAATTAATTTTCAGTACTAACAAATGAAAATTCAATATCACCCTTAAGAACATGATCTCTAATAAAACGATGCTTGATATCTATATATTTTGCCCTAAAATGATGCACTGGATTTTTTGACAAACAAATAGTACTAGAATTGTCATAAAAAATGAAAAGATCGTAGTGACTTAGTTGGTGAGTCATCCGGAGAAGTTGAGCACAACATTGTCCGACAGCAATGTATTCAGCCTCAGTTATAGATAGTGCAACTAATCCCTCTTTTTTGCTGTTCCAGGAGATGAGTGATTTTCCAAGTAATTGACATGTTCCACTTGTGCTTTTCCTATCATCTTTATCTCCTGCAAGATCTGCATCTGAAAGCCTTCAAGCTTAAAATTGTTAAGAAATGGATACCATAAACCATGTGATATAGTCCTAATGAGATCTCTAATATTTCATTTCACTGTAGTTAATTGAGACTCCTTGGGAAATGATTGGAACCTGGCACATCTGCACACACTAAACATTATGCCAGGTCGACTGGTAGTTAAATAAAGTAGAGATCCAATCATTCCACAATATTTTGATTCATCCACCGATTTTCCTTCCTCATCTTAGTCATAAGATGTAGCTGGACTCATGAGAGTTCCAAGCGCCTTTGTGTTTCTCATTCCAATTTTTTGTATCAGTTCCTTCATGTACTTCATCTGACAAATAAAGATACCTTCGTCTGATTGATGAATTTGAAATCCAAGGAAGAAAGTCAGTTCTCTCATCATGCTCATTTCGAACTCGCTTTGCATAAGATGTGAGAATTCCTTGCATAAGGCAGGGTTAGCACTTCCAAATATAATGTCATCAACATGAATTTGAATAATGAGATTACCTGATGATGACCTTCTGATAAAGAGAGTGGTGTCAATCTTACCTCTTGAGAAGCCATGACTAACCAAAAATGAGCAACAGTCTTTCATACTAGGCTCTAGGTGATTATTTTAACCTATAGAGAGCCTTAGTTAACTTAAACACATGGTAAGAAAAATGTGAGTTTTCAAATTCAGGAGGTTGTCTAACATATACCTCTTCTTCAATAAAACCATTTAAAAACTCACTTTTAACATCCATTTGAAATAATTTAAAATCTTTAAAAGAAGCATATGCAAGTAAAATATGAATTGATTCTAAATGAGCCGCCGGAGCAAAGGCTTCGACATAGTCGACTCTTTCCTATTGGGAGTAGCCCTATGCGACTAGCCTTGCTTTGTTTTAGATGACTTTGCCATATTCATTTAACTTGTTTCTGAATACCCATTTGGTTTCTATAATTGTTATGTTTGTTGGCTTGTGCACCAATGTCCAAACTTGATTTTTGTCAAACTGATCAAGTTTTTCTTGCATAGCTTGTACCCAACTTGAGTCTTTCAAATCTTCGTCGACTTTCTTTGGCTCTATTTGAGATATGAGTACAATTTTAGCCTTTTTCTTTAGAGCTCTCCTAGTTTTCATTCTATCATTTGGATTTCCTATGATAAACTTCTGTAGATATTCAGGTTCGCTTCTCCATTCGTTTGGTACTGCTTCAGCATGTTGAGTAGTCGACTCTGTTTGAGATTCAGCATGCTCACCGGTAGCTTCATTAGTCGAATTTGAGATTTCATTTCCACTTTCAACTGATTCTTTTGGATCGTTCTGTTTACTGATCTTGGGTTGACTCTAGCTGATATCTTCATCATCTATAAGGACTCATTTTTCTGCCATAGAGTTCTATTTTTACATTCAACTACTTCATTTTGCTGTGATGACCTTGGTGCTGAGAAATTATGAGTGTATCCTTGGTCATTTCAGAATTCCCCAAATGATATGCTTTAGAATTCTCCTCCATGATCATTCTGAATAGTTGAGATAAAGTACTCTTTTTCCCTCTCTATCGTTTTGTAGAAGATCTCAAAATTCTTTAGAGCTTCATCTTTGTGAGCCAAAAATATTACCCAAGTAAAATGTGAGTGTCATCAATAATAAGTAAAACATACATTTTTCCTCTTATACTGGCAGTTCTAGTGAGTCCAAATAAATCCATATGCAAGAGCTGAAGAGGTTTGATTGTGAAAAAAATATCTTTAGGTTTGAAAGAAGTTATAGTTTTCTTACCAAACTTACATGCATCACATACATGATTTCTAAAATAGTTGAGCTTAGGAAGGCTAATAACCAATTCATGCGTGGATAGTTATTTAAGCAAATGCATGCTAGCATGACCAAGCTTTTTGTGCCAAAGACAAGGATCATCAGTGATGGATGCTAGACAGATATGACTATCCAGATTATCAATGCAATCTAAAATGTAGATATTTCCATACCCTTTTCATGGAAGGATGATTTTACCTGATTCGTCTTCAATAACACACCTAGTTTTCTTGATTTCACTTCATGTCTAGAATTGCATAGTTGATTGATGCTCAGCAGATTGTAGTTTAGCCCGTCTACAAGATAAACTTCAGTAATATCATAGTTATTGTCAAAAGGAACTGTTGCGGTACCCACAATTTTGCCTTTTGAGTCATTACCAAACTTGACATTTTCTCCATTAATTTTGATGACTTCTTTGAAGAGATTTTTGTCACCTGTCATATGACTGGAACACGCACTATCAAAATACTATTTTCCCTTTTGACTTTCCCTGTGGTGTTCCAGCAAAGAAATATTATTACCTTCTTTTAGGTACCCAAGCTTGCTTGGGTCCTTTTTGGTTAGTTCTATTAATATCAGGGCCACTTTTAGGCCTCCAGATCCATCCGATAACATTTGAGTTATGAAATCTACAAAAGTAGTTCTATTGCAATAATGACAAAAAGTAGTGAATTTTTCACTTCATCTACTAGTGGTGTATTTACTAGTAGTCTCACTAGCAGGTCGTTTACCAATTGATTTACAAGTCGCCTGGTTAGACCTGATAGAATTGTGACTGATGGATTTGCACATGCCATTTAATTGCAATTGTAATTCCTGAACTTCCTCTTGAAGAACATCTCTTTCGATTTCACACACTTCAAGGTTAAGTTTCCATTCTTTATTTTTCCTATTGAGTCTCTTTAATTCTTTTAACATTTTCTTAGATTCTTTCAGGGTAAGATCAAGAATATCTTGTAATTCATTACATCTTTTACAATTATAGGATCTTACCTCACTTATTTCTCTACGTGCCATGAAGCAATTTTCAGTTTCTTCTTTGCTATCATGGTTTGATACGTCTTCATAAGTCTAGCAGCCAGAGTATTTATTCATATCATTTTTCAGTATGGTCATGAAACATAAATCTGCTATTTCTTCATGTTCTAAGCTATCTTCATCACTCCAGCTTCCGAAGGATTTGTTCTTAGTAAAACCTCTAGAGACTTTCCTTTTGAGCTCTGGCCGTTTAACTTGAACATGGCCATATCTTCAAAATTCAAAATATTTTACATCATTTTTGTCATGTTCATTGAATTGTCTGGTTCTTCTAGATGGCATTCTTCTATTTTTTTCGTATTTCTATATCTTCTCATCAGTCCATTCATATTCCTCGAGACTGTGGCAATTTCTTCTTCCAGTGCCTCTGCATCGTCCTCATTGTCATTTTTGGATTCTTCAGTTGTGGTCTTGAAAGCAACGATTTTCTTCTTTTCTTTCTGACCACGTTTATTGAGATGTGTTTTCTCAAAAGCTATAAGGTCTCTCACGTAGTTCATCATATAACAATGTGTCCAGATCTTGAGATTCAAGTGCAACTATCTTTGTCTGCCATGTATTGGGAAAAACTTCTTAGGATTTTTCGAACTTTTGTATCTCCAATGATTTTACTGAATCGTGCAAACATTTCTTCAATGGATTCACCTTCTTTCATCTGAAAAGAGCTCATATTCATGAACTAGCAAGTTGATCCTTGTTTCTTTCACTTTGCTCGTTCCTTCATAGGTATCTTTCAGTTTATCCCACATTTCCTTAGCTGTATCACACCTTGAAATTTTCTCATATTCTTCTCCATTGATGGTATTATATAGTAAATTTCGTGCATTGGAATTGACTTGGATTACAGCTATTTGCTCATCTGAATAATCATCTATATCTTGTGGATCAGTGGATGTTGGTCCTTTAACCTTCTTGTCAGAGATTGCTGCTAGACGGGGGTAGTTCCTCCTTTTGATTATGCGCCACATTTTGACATTGTAAGATATTGCATATATTTCCATGCGAATTTTCCAGTGGGAGAAGTGTTGTCCATTGAAATATGGCGGCATTACTTGAGATGTCCCTTCTTGAAATAGTACACCATCGGTTACTTGATTTGATATGATCCTTTCTCACTTGTTGTTAAGTTAATATGTGTAATCGGGCTCTGATACCTATTAAAATTACAAGAGGGGGTGAATTGTAATTTTTTTTTCTTTTCTTTTGCAAGGTAGTTAATTAAGTTACTTTCTAGTCGGCTGGATTCTTGATGCGATATAGATATAAACAAAATACAAAAAAATAAATAACAAAAAGTAAATAACACCCGATGTTTTATACTAATTCGGATTCAATGTGAATCCTACGTCCAGTCCTCTTGGGTTACAAGGGAGTTCTCTTTCGAGTATTTGAAATCTTTGATATAGGTATGTTGATGTTGTTATACGCCAACAACTTCTTCACCATATTAGTTCTTTTCTTTCTTCTGATACAATGCCTCGCTAGTGATTCTTTTATCTCTTTCTTCTCTCCCTAGTGACACAGTAAATCTAGTATAGACTACAATGCTTGTTTGAAGTAGAATAAAAAGATTGATAAGGTTCGATCAAAGTATATTCTTCCATTGTGCCTCTTGTTGTATATATATGATTTGAATGCCAGTCTTCTCGGTGTGAAAAATCCTTAGATGGTGGGAAACCCAAGGGAATTGATCCTTAGAATTAGTCAAATTGATTTCTTCCAACAATAAGAGGATAGCTTTCTATACTTGGTCTGTTGCTTCCGTGATTGATAATTCTTCGCAAGTTGTTGCTTCCTTGATAGATGTGATTGATTATCCTCCGCAAATCTTCCACGCGAATTGATTGATATGCCATCCGTAAATGACTGGAATCAAATATTTGATCTCCTTGATGCTCTTAGTTATGGCATGATTTATTCCATAATCTTTACTTTTGGATCTTCAGTGGAATCTTGATTTCTTCTTTATTCGTACTCTTCCATTTTGCTTTCTGACTTCCTTCTTTGGAGTTATTTTTATGCAATAGAAGTAAGTTATTTTTCATCATTAAAATCTATGTCTAACAATATATGAACGCAGCAAAAACCTTCTGATCAAATTTGTTGACCAATGATGTAACTCATGACAGAAATAATATCAAACTAATTGGTAATACACTATAAATAGTTGACATACATGTATAAAATTAAAATACAAAAAACATTAATATTTGAGTAGCAGGAAGTATCAAGTTACTCTTGATGACCATTTGAGGCTTTGCATTCTAGGGGTGTCATATCTTCTAAGTATAATACACTGGTATGGATTTGATTACTTCAAGCTCGCCTTCAAGTTTCCTGAACATAGACAAAGGCATTAGATTAATAGAAGTACTAGAGTCACATAGAGCCTTGTTGAATTTTTCACTCCCCAATGAGCATGGTATGGTGATGCTTCCTAGGTCCCTACACTTTTGAGAAATTTTATTCTGCAATATGATACTGCAAAGGGCATTCAGTTTGACCACTGTTGTCTCCTCTAACTTTCTCTTGCTGGACAAGATTTTCTTGGATAACTTAGCATAAGCAGGCATCTGAGTGAGAATCTCTGTAAACGGAATGTTCATATAGTTTCTACGCATCTCTAAGAATCGCCCAAAGCACTTGTCTAATTTTTACCGCTTCATCTTTTGTCACGACCCAAAATCTAACCATGGTCATGATGGCGCCTATCGTGTTGCAAGGCAAGCCTATTTCCCAAAGTATTACTACTAATTAATTTTAAGGATTTAATAAAACAATACCAACATTCAAATTTCTCATAAACTAAATAAACTCTAAATATAATTAATATAAAAATACGGAAGCTAGCCCCAAACATCGGGGTGTCACTAAGTCATGAGCGTCTAAAACTATAAACTAAGATATATAAACTGTCTAAAAGAAGAAATGACAAAATGAGTAACAAGGTCCTGCGGAATTAGCAGCTACCTTGCAATCTCCACAGATAGCTGGTCTGAACTCAACAATCGCTGCGCTCTAACTCACCTGGATCTGCACATAAAGTGCAGAGTATGGTATGAGTACAACCACCTCAGTAATAACAGAAATAACTAAGAAACTGAGCAGTAGTGACGAACTAAGTAAAACAGTCCAATTATTTATTTTCACAATTAAAAAAAACATAAATAAACAAGTAAAATGATCATAGGGGGAAACACCATTGAAGAAGTTCTGGAAAAAAAAACACCATCTACTTCATGTACCGTAAGTCGTCTAATGACTGATTTTTCAGCAACATGTTTGGCATATATTGATATGCTCTACTTCTTTTGTTTGGTTTTTATCTAGTCGAGAAAGAGATGAGTTACTGTCTCATTTGTTAATTTTAAACATATCTGAGCAAGAAATGTGAAAGTATCATCATTCAAGCTGAAGCAAAAAGATCAAGCTCGTAGGTTACCCAAATAAATTCAAACTGAAATGTAAAATGCAAAAGTAAATGCAACCTTATAGCAATGTCTCACTCCATCACTCAACACTCACACTCAGTACTCAACACTCAATATACTCATCACTCTGCGCTCACTGGAGGTGTGTAGAGACTCCGGAGGGGCTCCCAAAACCCAAGCACTAAACACGAAAAACTCATGTGCCATCATATCAATACCTGGATCCGCACGGTCAACTCACGTGCTACGCGGACAACTCACGCGTTATGGTATAAATACCTGAACCAGCACAGTCAACTCATGTGCTACGCGGACAACTCACGCGCTATGGTATTAATATCCTCACAACCAGGACCTCGGCCTCAATCAATCATGTACTTCACTAGCCTCACTATCATCAACAAATAAGGGGACACAACCTACATCAAGTATCACATCATATTAGCAAATAATAGAGACTGAGATAAACATATACAATAATTTTTATGACTGAGTACAAATAATGTGAGCATGAATAAAGCCTAAGCATGATCTCTAACATGAAGGTAGACAAGTTCAACAACAAGTAACTACATAAACACAGATGATGTCCATGAGGCCTCACGGGACGGACCAAGTCTCCATCCCTCGAGGTATACACTCATACGCCCGTCACCTAGCGTGAGTATCACCTCCAAACAATCACACGATATCAAATTCTCCGGGTTTATACCCTCAAAGCCAGAGTTAAAACTGTTACTTACCTCAACAACGTAAAATCCTACTCCGGGATGCCCTCGTCCCTCGACTCGGTCTCCAAAGGCTTCGAATCTATCCAAAATATTAAATAACACGTTCTAATTAATCTAGGCGAATAATTTCATAATCTTAGGACGAGTCAAAATCAAAATCAAACTGGATCCAACTAATAAAAACTAGTACACCAAATTGCCAACCAAAATAGCCAAAACATTAGCTTCTGAAATAACTCTACAATTCCATAATACTATTTCTTATGTTGGGAATCCACCACTATCTTAATATACCATTTCATATGTCATCATCATTACACATTGATGTGCCTTATTCACTATTAACCACTTAGTAGATAATCATTTTGTATTTTACATATAGAAGTCCCTTTCCAGTATATTTCCATTTTATATACACTGCATCAATATTAGTTTTCCATGGCAAGATTTCACTTCCACCAACCATTAGCTTATTATTACTATCAATCATGATATCATGATTCTTATATTTTCATTCTTAAATATAGTAGTAAGGATTTCAAGTAGCAGTAGTTTCACATTGTTTTTTGCAGAATTTCGTAAAGGCATTGACGGAACGGAGTCGGCGTCCAGTTTTCAATCCCAATTCATCTTTACAATTACCAATCCTTATATAATCACTACCATCCTATTATTATATAGTAATTATTATGCCTATTATTCATGGCATAAGCATAAATTCATATCTCCTATACTACCATAATGATCAATTGACCAAAATTAACTGAACAAAAATACACTAAAATCTTGTAATACCTGAGCAAAGCAACATCCCTAGTTTGCGTAGTTTTGCTCCCGATGCTAAAGCGTCTTAGCCCTTTTTCTTAAAAGTGCTGCCGTCAAATCTCCAAAACTAAAACCTGCTATTTATCTAAAAAAAATCTTTTTCTAAAGTTAATACCCTAGCAGTTCATCTATTCCCACTTTGGAGAGGCTTTGGACGTGAAGTCCTTAAAGGGTGGCTTGGTCCACTTGCCTCCTATTTTATTATTAGCACAACCAACCTAAGTCAACTAAATAAGTAAATCAAAACATTATCCCCTAGCCATTTATTTAATAAACTATATCATCGTCACCAATTCTCTCTCACTTTCTTAATATTCGATCCGATAGCTACAAACTAATTTAATTCTCCTCTAAAAGTTAATAAGTATATAAAAAAATATTTTGGATTATTACATCTTTTGAGGGAATGATAGAGTTGGCATGTGTTTGCTTTCTTCAATCTCCATTTGTACCCCACTACTTTGGCATTTCTGTTCTTCACTCTTTTGCTCCTCCAGTGTATCAGTCTGCTTGCTCACCACCTCGGGTCTACTTTTCAGAAGTGGGCCAGCAATATTTTGCCACTTCTCAAAGGTACAACTTTGATTGTTAGCTACGGGTTCTTTCCTGTGTCAGAGGGAAGAGTCCCAGGAGCCCTCGCAGATAACATGTTGGCACTTGTCTTTCCAGATTTCGAATAGCAGAATTGTGAGTATCGAACCTCTCTTCGGACTTGTTAATCAAAGCCTTTATGAGATCTTCCATACTTGACTGATTTTACTATAGTGGCTGGTATTGCTGGTACTTGTACCTCGGTTGATTCTAAAAACATGGAGGTTCTTGACCCTGGGGTCTAGGATTATTTTGCTGCCACGAGTTCAAACTCCCACTAGGTGAACTCCATAAAAAACCTAGATATCTTTGTCTCATAGCATTGAAGTTGTTCCCACCTTAGTAGTTTCCTCTATTATACTTCCCCACAATATTAACTTCCTCAGCTGAAGCTTGACACTCACGAGTAGGGTGTCCCATTTCAAAAAAGGTACATGCTACTTGCGGCTCACTCTATACCATGACTAAGGTCAACTTTCTTATCTCCTTGGCCATGGTGTCTAGTTGGGCGTGCACTGATGTGTCAGAGTCCACTTGGTGAACCCCGGTTGATTTTCTTCTGTCATTACTCTCAGAGGGACATTGTTTAGCATCCTCGGACAATTTTCAAGGATAGAGACAATATCCTTCGGGGTTTTCTTCATTAATGGGCCTCCAACTACATTATTCAGAGTTTGTCGTGAGGAGGGTGTCGGTCCATCCCAAAATATATGGAATTACATTCACAATTTGATTCCATTATCCTGACACCTTCTCACTATCTCCTTGAATCTTTCACATGCTTCAAAGAGCGTTTCAGTATCCTTCTGGTAGAAGTTGTGGATTTTCCTTCTGAACCTCCTTGTTTTTGCAAATGAGAAGTATTTGTCAAGAAACATTTTCATCATATCTTCCCATGTCCTGATCAGCCTAGTTTGTAAGCTTCAAAGATAGTACTTCGCATTGTCCTTCAGTGAAAAGGGAAATGCCCGTAAGTAACCTGCATCTTTTTACACTCCATTATACCAAATGATGTTCATGATTTCCTCAAAGTCCATAAAGTGAGTGTTAGGATCTTTATTCACCTTCCCTCTAAAGACACGGTTGTTTTGGATGGTTTGAAGCAAGCCTTGCTTCAACTCAAAATTATTTGTTGCTATGTGTGGAGGTCTAACACTTGACAATCCCTGATTATAGACTGAACTAGCATAATCACCCAATGATCTACCTGTCCTGGGACCCACATTTTCGAATGCGTCTTCCGCAAGAGGCTGGTTCAGGGTGAATCTCCGTCCTCCGTCCCCATTAAGAGTTTCATAATCTCCTAGAGCTACGTCAGCAGCTGCCCATGCGACTACCTGTTGTCTTTGGGCTGCTTCCCTTGCAGCCAAATACACTCCATCATCACTTTTTTTGCCATGTGTTCTTGGGTCGAAGATTGTCCCAAGAAATTTTCAGTGAATCCTCTTTCTTTTCTTAGTTGTCACAGGTATTTCTCCAACTCCGATTCGTAGGGTATCGCTTCCTTTGCACTTATGTGTTAGAGTCCACTTGGTGAACTCCCGCTGATTTTCTTCTGTCATTACTCTCAAAGGTCTATTGGTTAGCATCCTCACACAATTCATCAAGGATAGAGACAATGTCCTTCGGGGTTTTCTTCATTAATGGTCCTCCAACTGCATTATTCAGAGTTTGTCGTGACGAGGGTATCGGTCCATCCCAAAAAATCTGGAATTGCATTCACAATTTGATTCCATTATCCTGAAACCTTCTCACTATCTTCTTGAATCTTTCACATGCTTTAAAGACCGTTTCAGTATCCTTCTGGCAAAAGTTGTGGATTTTCCTTCTGAACTTCCTTGTTTTTGCAGATGAGAAGTATTTTTCAAGAAACATTTTCATCATATCTTCCCATGTCATGACCGACCTAGTTGGTAAGCTTCGAAGGCAGTACTTCGCATCGTCCTTCAGTGAAAAGGGGAATGCCTGTAAGTAGACTGCATCTTTTTACACTCCATTGTACTAAATGTTGTTCAAGATTTCCTCAAAGTCCATCAAGTGAGTGTTAGGATCTTCATTCACCTTCTCTTCTAAAGATATAGTTGTTTTGGATGGTTTGAAGCAAGCCTTGCTTCAACTCAAAATTATTTGCTACTATGGGTGGAGGTCTGACACTTGACAATCCCTGATTGTAGACTGATCTGGCATAGTTACCCAATGATCTACCTATCCTGGGACCCATATTTTTGAATCCGCCTTCCGCAAGAGGCCGGTTCAGGTTGAATCTCTGTCCTCCTTCCCATTAAGAGTTCCATCATCTCCTAGAGCTACGTGAGCAACTGCCCATGCGACTTCTTCTTGTCTTTGAGTTTCTTCCCTTGCAGCCTAATAGACTCCATCATCATCATTTTTTGCCATGTGTTCTCGGGTCGAAAATTGTCCCAAGAAATTTTCGGGGAATCCTCTTTCTTTTCTCAGTTGTCATAGGTGTTTCTCCAACTCCAATTCGTAGGGCATCACTTCCTTTGCACTGATGTGTTAGAGTCCACTTGGTGAACCCCGACTGATTTTCATCTATCATTACTCTTAGAGGGCTATTGGTTAGCCTCCTCAGACAATTCATCAATGATAGAGGTAATATCATTCGGGGTTTTCTTCATTAATGGAACTCTAATTGCATTATTCAGAGTTTGTCGTGATGAGGGTGTCGGTCCATCCCAAAAAATCTGGAATTGCATTCATTATTTGATTCTATTATCCTGACACCTTCTCACTATCTCCTTGAATCTTTCACATGCTTCAAAGACCGTTTCAGTATCCTTCTGGCAGAAGTTGTCAATTTTCCTTCTGAACTTCCCTGTTTTTGCAAATGAGAAGTATTTGTCAAGAAACGTTTTCATCATATCATCCCATGTCCTGATAGACCTAGTTGGTAAGCTTCGAAGACAGTACTTTGTATCATCCTTCAGTGAAAAGGAGAATGCCCGTAAGTAGACTGCATCGTTTTACACTCCATTGTACGAAATGATGTTCATGATTTCCTCAAAGTCCATCAAATGAGTGTTAGGATCTTCATTTACCTTCCCTCTAAAGACATAGTTATTTTGGATGGTTTGAAGCAAGCCTTTCTTCAACTCAAAATTATATGTTGCTATGGGTGGAGGTCTGACACTTGACAATCCCTAATTGTAGACTGATCTGACATAGTCACCCAATGATCTACCTGTCCTGGGACCCACATTTTCGAATGCGTCTTCCGCAAGAGGCCGGTTCATATTGAATCTCCACCCTCCTTCCCCATTAAGAGTTTCATCATCTCCTAGAGCTACGTCAGCAACTGCCCATACGACTTCTTCTTGTCTTTGGGCTTCTTCCCTTGCAGCCAAATAGACTCCATCATCACTATTTTTTGCCATGTTTTCTTGGGTTGAAGATTGTCCCAAGAAATTTTCGGTGAATCCTCTTTCTTTTCTCAGTTGTCATAGGTATTTCTCCAACTCCGATTCATAGGGTATTACTTCCTTTGAAGAAGATCGAGTCATACACTAGAGAAGTTTGACATGTTTCCTGCACACAAGTGCGATAACGTGAGTACAAGAAAATCAAATTGGTTCCTGAATTAGTACCAAAATCTATTTTGAACACTATTGGTTGCCAATCCTTAGCAACGACGCCAAAATTTGACGAGCGCAAAATACAATATGAAATTAATGTTCGCTAGTCAAAAATAGTATAGTAAAATATTATCTTCATAAATATTGGATTTAAACAATGTTCGAGTAATTTTCTGGCTTAATTGTTATTCAGGAAGATCAATACTTGATTTCAAAGATTACTATTACAATTAACTACTAAATTAAGATTATTACTAATTAGACTTGATCACAGAGAATGAGAATTGAACTAAAGCGGTTTGTAAACGATATGAGAAATAAGAGTCACGACGGGATATGTGTAAGATAGTTATTCGGGATCTAACTCCGGTTGAGTTTACTTCTAAGGTTTTAATGATTCTCACGAATTCACTTGATAATTATCTTAAATGTAGCATCAAGATTCCTCTTTCGATTAAATCCGGACTCTATAGAATAACCTAATATGAAGCATTGTGAAGATATGCAAGAACACGTTAATGGCATAGTTTAGGAACCACAAATGGTCCGAACTCAATCCGAAATACCCCTGGGCGGACCCCGTCCAAACATACCAACCAATTTCAAAATATAATAATGACGTATTCGAGGCCTTAGATCACATAAAACAACATCAAAACCACGAATCACACCCCAATTCAAGCCTAATGTACTAATGGACTTTCAACTTCCAAAATTCATGCCGAACCATATCAAATCAACTCTGAATGATCTCAAATTTGCATGCAAGTCCGAAATGACTCAACGGACCTATTCCAACTCCCGGAACCAAAATCCGAACCTCATATTAACAAAGTCAACTCTTGGTCAAACCTATCAACCTTCCAAACCTTCAACTTTTCAATTTTCGCCAAAAAGCACCAAACCAACCTACGAACCTCCAAATCTACATCCGAACATAAGCCATATCTCTCCAATATTCTCCTAAATTAGTTTAATCAATAATTCAGAAAGCTCTCTCGAATACTTAGACAAATCACCAAATTAAACCAACCCAAATAATGCAATGATAATTACCAAATTATTACTCTTTCGATTAAATAAACTGGTGAATAAAGTTGGAACAATTCAAAGCTCCATCAACGTATTCATACAATTGAACCAGAGTTAAACCCACAAATATCAATCAAACACTATATCTGTGAAACTCTATAGTAAACTACTCCATAACAATGAAAAAAGTCATCTAAAAAGGTTTAAAGACATAGGAAACATCAATGTTAATGATTATATCCAAACTCCTATATTGCACTAATTGTTGGTTGAAATTTTGATAAATTCTTGTGACTTCTTACCTTAGTTACTCCTCAAATCCTTCGTAGGTCAAAAAGTCCTCTCAAAATCATGTTTCTGGTGAATTTATGCCATGTAGAAGCGGTTTCGGATGGAACTACCCTTTCCAAGCCGAAGTGAAAATTTACTCGAAGAAATTATACGGACGCACCCATGGGGCGCGCCGCTAGTGAGGAAATTCAGAGAGATAGATTTCTGATAGGCATGCACCATTGCACTATCGCACTGCGCTTTGAGGCGCCCCATGCGGCACTGTAGTGCAAATTTCTTAGAGTAATTTTTGTTCTCACTTTTTGATATCCAGATTAACGTAATCTTGGTTTAATTCCTTTGGTTTTTACTCAGACTTCAAAGCTCCAAATTATTCGATTTAGCTCCAAATCATCTTCGTAACTCGGAATCATGTCCTGCAAGGCATAAAACACATAATAAGTACAAATTACCATCATTTAAGCTCAAACACGAATAAAGTGTAGTAATTAGAGTGTAAAATATGGCTAAAATATGAGTTTCTAGCCTACCATCACCTTTATTGAAAATAAAAATAAAATTTTATTCAGTAGAGAGCAGACTTTAAAATTTTACTTCTTTTAAATTATTGGGTTATATTATAAATAGAATTTTATTTATGGTGAATGTCTATATTTAGAGAGATTCTAGAGTTTATTACTTGGTGGTTAAGTCACTCTCTCCCTATAAATAAAGGGTTTTATTCCATTGTAATTCATCTCAAAATTCAATAAGAATTCCCTCTCTCTCTTTCCCTGCAATATTGTTCTTGTTCTTTTATTGTTTCATAACAAAATAGAATTTGTCGTGGGGTTTATAGGCTAGAATTTTGTAGAGTCTCCTTGCATATGTGTCATTGGTTCATCATAGAAGTGCTTTTGGAACTTCGTTAGATAGCTGCAGCATTGAAATCTTTTTCAGTTCTCAGTTAATAACGACGGCAATTTTTATTCCTTGGTTGATCGAATGGCCATTGCTGGCAAAAGCATAGTCAGATATGTTAGAGTTATTTATACATGTGTTACGTTGGTTGTCTTTTTCCTTTATGCTTTGTTCAAGAAATGTCTCTGCAAGGTAGAAAGCCATTGTCATCGATTAATACTTCAATGACTTGTGTTTACAACTTGGGATTCTTTATTTGGAGATCAAGAGCGGGGTTCGAAATAGCATAATATCTTCGTTTGGAGCTTTCAGCACATCAAACTCTTCTAGGTGACCGTCTATCGATTTAAATTTTCCTCCCTAACCGGACCTAGAGAAGGAATAGACCCGTGACCTATACCTTTACTAAAAAAAATTATTTACTTACGGAGTGAATCAGTTCTTTGGCTCGTTAAGATACTATTCGCTTGAATTTAAATTTTACTAATGACATGCTTTTGGTGTATATATATCTTACGGAGTAAATATGTGTAGAATCTGTTCGGAAAGCCACCTCGTAATTGGAATTGGTGTAATTACACAGTTGTATAATTACGACAACTTGTTTGTTTGTCATAATGTAATCTATATCTATATTATATTAAAAGGAGAGTAGTGAAGCATGTGGTTAAGCCAAGTGACAAGCTAAAATGAAGTCACTTGGCGATTTTAAGACAACATTAATTATTAAAAATTATAAATAGAAATATACTTAATGGAAGTAGTTTAATGAATCTTATACATAATCTAAATAGATCTTAGACAAATCTAATCTATATATCTATATTTATATGTATATTTGTATCTATATGTATATCTATATATTGATCCACTCATAGATTTTCTTCTATATTAGCTAGAAATATGGAAGTAAAAAATTAATTAAACGTTAAAAACTATAATAGAAAAAAATTTAAAATACAGAAATACGTAAATTGAAATAATCTATGACTATTTATATTTTGTATTATGTTAGAATATAAAATAAAATTAAAATTTATTTATGATATTAAAAATTTATTTAGTATAAAAATTAAATAAATTCAAGCAGCAAAATAAGATCTTACTCAATCTATCTATATTATATTAAAAGGAGAGTAATGAAGCATGAGGTTAAGCCAAGTGGCATATTGAGAAAAAGCCACTTGGCACTTTTATGAAATCTATTTGTTGGATTCTATTTGTATAACATTGAAAAAAATATTATTTGATATTCTTTTGTATCTAATTATTAATTGGATAAAAAATCTGTTGGGAAAGAAAGATGAAATCGAGCTATCTGTGAACATATATTACCATATCTATATTATATTATATATAAGTTCATGGTTTTCGTCAAAAAATTATTATTTGATGTTCTTTTGTATCTAATTAATAATTACTTTTTTTTGGTGGGAATGAAATATGAAATAGAATTGTCCGTGAACATATATAATCATATTTGGAGTAATATTACGTATGACAAATATTCTGTTGAAATATGAAATTAATGCTTTGAGTTAATATGGGTAAGAGAAAAAGGTACGAAATACTCTGCTGACATAAAAATGGAAAGAAAAAATTCTTTCCAAAAAGGTGTCATGGACCAACTCCAAAAATAAGTAAAGAAAAAGATCATTGTGACATGACAATATATGATTACTCACACTTGCCATACAAAATTACCGGATCATCGATTTGTAATACTATTAAGGATTTCTTTTATGGTGGGCATCCTTTTCCGAGAAAGAATCAATTAAAATTTTATTTTGTATTTACACATTAATTTTAAGTTAAAATAATAACTCTATATTTAGTACAAACTTTGTATCTGACCTTATTTGCGAATAATATACATTAATATAGGTATCATATACATTACTATAAGTATCTTTAATTAAATTTTGTGTATAATTTAGTTATGGTATGTATTCTTTTTTAAGAAAGAATTAATTAAATAAATATTTTGTCTTACATCTATATTATACTAAAGAAAATAGACTGAAAAATTTAAGAAAGAATTAATTAAACTAAAATGTTCTCTTTTTATTGACCAAAGTAGAATCTTTTGGTCGTACACAAAAAAAAGACGCAATTTTCATTAAGCAGACCAATATACTATAATTATAAGTATCTTTAATTAAATTTTGTGTATAATTCAGTTATGGTAGGTATTCTTTTTTTAGAAAGAATCAATTATAATTTCGTTTTGTATCTGACACATTAAAATTAAATTGAAATAATAATTCTATATTTAGTACAAGCTTTGTATCTGACCTTATTTACGAACAATATACATTATTATAGATATTTTTAATTAAATTTTGTGTATAATTCAGTTATTGTAGGTATTCTTTTTTAAGAAAAAAATAATTAAATAAACTTTTTGTATCTTGCATCTATATTATATTAAAAGAAATAATATTGAAAAATGAACAATAGGACAAAGGAAAAAGACAAGAAAAATTAAGGCTTGGTGGTTAACAAATTTTAATTAACCACAAAAAAAACGTTGAAAATTAAAATAAGCCAAAAGCTAAAAAATGAAGATCCGTATCATTTTTTGCGCACTCACTCATACAAATTGATTTACACATACCTTTTTAAATATTAGGATTTTATATACTTAAAATTGATTTACTAGATTGTCTTTCCTTAGAAATCTTTATTTAAACAATGTTTGCTTGTGTTTGGCTTCTCTACATTACTTAGGGTTTAGCTTCCACACAAACTTCTGCAAAGTATAGCTCCAAACTATAACTATATCAGCGAAATATTAATGTCCAAAATGAGTTGGAATTTTAAGGGTCGTGTTGTTAGATTATGGCACATTCCAGACCGCGAGAAACCACTAATTTAATTGAATTAATTATTCAAGATGAAAGGTGCATACTCTTTTACATGTTATTTTTTTCGAGTTGTGATGTATTTTCTTCCACTTATGTGCCTTACTAACTTAAATTTCTTTTCAAATTTTTTATTTTAGGGAGATCGAATTCATGCAACTATTGGGATTTTCGTACTTTCAATACAAGCATTAGGAAATGTAAGGTGTCTTATGCATAATTAGGTTTTCAATTTTTCAAAATGTTAGTGACAGGGGTTCACCAGAAATTCTTGAGTTTTACCCATATTTTTTTGTAGTGATAAACCTCAATACAAAGGACAACTTCTGGAAAATGCACTGCAATATGTCATGAGCATTTGCTACAAAAATATTCTCTTAGGCACGTGCTACATATCAAGCAAATTGTATAGCATCATTATTTTTTGTGGAACATTCATATCAAACAAATTGTATAGTATCATTATTTTTTATGGAATATTTATTAGGAGATGGAATGAAAGTTTTACTGGAGTCTTAAAATATTTTTAATGTTTGGTTGTAAAGATGGAATTAACACTAACATATTAAACTTTATGGTGTAGATCGTTCTTTTTAATTATCCACGCATCGCGCGGGTACTAATACTAGTTATAATGCAATTACAAGTTTACTGTTTGGTTGCACAATGTAATTATACGGTTAGATTAAATTATTATATTTTGTATTTAAGATATATATTTTTCGTGAATATACATTAATTTAGTAATCATATATTTATAACTAATATTGTAAAAATAATTTATATATATTCTTTAAAATAATAATATTTAGTTTAGATACTTACAAAAATTAAAAATATATGTTCTGTAAGAACATCATGGAATTCATGTTTGATAAAATAAATTAATATTTATAAATATAATATCATAACATTATTCAAATGTTTGACAAAACTAATATATCAATTCTAACTAAAAAAATGAACAATATGCAATGTGAGCGAATACTATTAAAACAAGTAAATTGGAACCATGAATATAACACAATTCAAAATTCAAGAAAAATATATTTTAATATATGTCAAATTCCAACATAATAATAGTAATTTCTAGTGCAACTTAATAGTTAGGAAACATGATAAGTTTATAACCACATTCAACAACGAAATTCCACTTTAATTACATCACTCATTATATGCCAAGTTTATTAATAACTCATTATTTCTAATATTAGGTGTTGTAGTTTCAAAAAATAGAATAATAAAATAAACAAAAAATAAAATATAAGCAATTACATGGAATCATAAGAAGTAAAGATAGAGAAATAAAACATAAATAATGTACAAAGAAAAATATATTTTAAAATTTCAAAAGTAATTAAAAAATAAAAACAAAATTAAAAAATAAAAATAAATTAATATAAAAACAAAAAGGAAAGAAACTAAAAAGCAACTTTGTAATTACCACCAATTCTCACCTTCCCCTTGAGAATTGGAGAGTGTAATTACACCCTTCCAATTACACCCAATTTCATGCTGACCAAGTAATTAATTGGCCAAACGAACAAGCCAAACTATGTAATTACACCCAAACTCATTTCCAAGGTGGCTTTCCAAACAAGCTCGTAATGTCATGTAATATGTATGCTAGTATAATTAAGAAGTAGTCACATCACCAATCATGCAACTATACATTAAAGTATAATCTTGTTTTTGGCAAAATACATAGTTTACCCATAGACCTTATACTCAAATTCCTCTTACACACATGTTAAATACGGGAATGGTATTACACACTAAAACTTTTAAAAGTGTGTCAATTACACACCTCTTTTGCCATGTGTCACACGCGTGTATTACATAAAAAGGGGCGCGTGAAAACTACAAAATTCATCTGAAATTAATTTTTTTCCATTTTTTTAACTATTTTCTTTCCAAATTAAAGAAAACAAATAACCCATGTCTTCTTCCCCAACCAACACTCCAGCGTTCTCTACCCCCACACCCCCCACACACCTTTCGTCTTCTTCCCTAACCTCCATCCTAATTTTGTTTATTCCTCATGTTTCGTCTCTCCAACCCCCATGACTAAGAAGAAAAAGAAAAAAAAAAGAAAAAGAAAAAGAAGAAGAAAAGAGGAGCTATTGGGTCTTGTAAAAATTACCATTATTGATCTTTTGAAAAGTTTGAAATTAAATTTAATCGGGTCTTGTTGATTTTGGTGTTCCATGACCTAGAAAATTAGTTTGAATTCGTGATTATTGTTGAATAAAAATTTACTTAGGTGATTAATTTTGATAAAATTCAAAAAATACCATTACCAAGTTTGAAGCTTTGGGTTTGAGCTTGAATTTGAAATTTGTAATAAGATTTGTGATGGATGTTATTAAAACTTGTTAAAAATCGGGCAAAGAGTTGAATCTATAGTTACGGAAGAAGGTGCTTGTAGTGGAAGAGTTGGTGGTAATATGGTGATGGTGGAGAAGATGATGGAGTTGAGGAGATGAGGAGAGGGTGGGGTATTTTCTTTTCTGTATTTTTTCTCTGGGAAGACGAGGAGAGGGGTGGAGTTGTGGGGGGTAGAGTTTTTTTTTCAGTTTTTCTTTTCTTTTCCGATTTATGACACGTGTCAGATGCTGATTGGCACATGTAATAGCAATTTTTAAGTAGATGTGGTCAAACACCGAAGTGGTGTGTAATTGACACACCTTTAAAGTTTTGATGTGTAATATTATTCCCGTCTTTAACAGATGTGTAGACGGATTTGGGGACAAGGTCGACGGGTAAAGTATATATTTTGCCTATGTTTTTCATATATCAGACTTGGGGCAAATCTTGACATAAATTCTAGTTAAGCGTAAAAAATACTAACTTTAACCCCCATAGAAAGGTTATTATATTTTTTTATTTAATTGGAATGGAACAGAAGAAATTTTTATTCTTGATTTGCTCCCACATTTTAAGTAAAATTACCTTTTTTTTATTTATTTACATGATAGAAGTTAATACATCGAAAAATTGTTTATCGACGGGTAGATTAATTTTAACAACACATTGATTCGTGTTTATTTTTGATATGACGTCCATTGGCATGTATATAATAACTTATATGGATCTTGATGCGCCTATATATTAATTTGTGAAATAGAAGCATGCATGATTGTTATATTTTCAGCATTAATGATATTTTTAATAATGGTTTTGAAATTTCCTATTTGAGTGATGATAATTACTGTACTATAAGTCTTGGAAGGACTTATAGTTCTCCCAAACGAGAAAGTTGTTCATTTGGGATGCATGGACCTTGAGTTCGAAAAGATTAATGATACTAGCTAGTATACAACTGCCACTAAGATAGCTCTCTACGGCTCCCTAATTCAAAAGAAACTGTGCATGAAATATCTTTTGCCCTTTTCATTTATGGTGTTGATTGTTCTCGGCTTGACTTAAGTGCGCAAATCGAAAGGAAACTTGTGGCACGAGTGTACGACTAAATCTTAGATATATTGTTGGCGGCATGTTTCAGTAGTAATCCTATTCCTAAACAATGGAATTCACTTGGATTTATGGAATTAAATCAACCAAAAATCTTTTTGACCTAGTGATATGTGCTTAGTTAAGCAATCGAAATGTAAGCTTACCCAGTTCTAAATAATTAACTATAGTAATTAAGTAATTACTAGTATATCTCAAAATACTTGTTAATTATCTTTTCTAGCTAATTCCTAAATTAAGGCCTGGGGACTGCTCAATTTGATGGAAATATTATCATATATGATGAGGAATTATTAGGTCCTACAGCCGCTTCCAAATTGATAATAGAAAAGAAGAGATCGAGAGAGAAGGCATGCCTCCTGGCTCCAACTTGGTACTTGGTACTTGGTACTTGCCCAATACCTAATTGATTCACAACAATGTAAAATCAAATTATTTGAAACCCAATTGAAAATAATTGTTCGCATTAAATGAGTTGGTAAATTGAAAAATAATAGTAAATGATATGTTGAAATCTTATATTCTATTAAGTGTTTTTCCCCTTAAATGTGGTGTACACATATACAATTAATATTACTCTCTCCGTTATGTGACAATTTTTCCCTTTTGGTCAGTCCTAAAGAATGACCTTTGAAATATTTAAAACAATTTAACTCCAATCTTCTTATTTACTTTTGACGGAATAATTTATAGTCACATAAATATGTATAACTTATTTTAGACTACAAGTTTCCGAATTCTTTCTTTTTCATTCTTAGACTCTATGCTTAGTTAGACAAACACCATCACATAAATTAGGACGAAAAAAATACTAATTTTTTCTTCTATCTTGCATCTAGGGTGTACATGAATCAGGTTGGTTCGGTTTTTATTAAAACAAAACCAAACCAACTATATCGGTTTGGATTGGTTAGTTTTGTCGAATTTTTCGGGGTTTTCGGGTTTTCTTATTGCATGAATACTATATCAATCTTATTTTGTTAAATGTTTGATAAGTAAATATATGTTTAATAAAAATTTAAAAAAAATATATATGATCTATTAAAACTTTTCTTAGGGGAGAATTTTTTTTAGTAACACATGATAGTTACTTTTTAAGTTATCTGACAATAATTTTTCGTTGATGTACACTTTCAAGGTTAACCGAATTTAATAATTAAATATAAAAATCAATATGATACCTAAATAATGATATGTTCTATTTAATTTTTAATTATCAAAATACCACTTCAAATTCGAAAAAGATATAAGAATTTAATAGATCTTGATATGTTAATATGGAAGAACAAAGAGATTGTCGCATTTCAATAACACTTGATAAGAACGATCATACAACACATCATTTAAAGTTAATAAAAATGAAGCACTTCATATTCTATTAAATATTACATCTCATAAGAAAAGCTCATATATTTCTAGACAATTTTTAAAGAAAATCGTAAATAAAGTCTTAGAAGTATATATAAAAATTATATATTTATATATCGATTGTTCAGATTTTTTTACTTAATACTGACCAAATCAAATCAAACCTCAACGGATTTTTTAATCGATTTGGTAATTTGACTTTTCGATTTGATACGGGTTTATATGCATCATTGCATTGCATGCACCCCATGAGCAGTTGCATTTTGCATGCACCCTAAGTCACAAACTCCTATATATACACTCCCTTTCTCCATCTCCAATAACTCACTCTTCTGTTCTCTTACTTTCTCTTTAACTACACTCACCAAATTGTAAGACATTATATAATGACAAGGACAGAAGACGAGGAATTAACGTTGGAACTGATAAGCCAACACCTCCTCGGAGACTTCACTTCTACTGAGTCCTTCGTCAACAGCCTTAGCCTTCATCATGACTTCTCTTTCTCCACTCTTCCCGACGATTCCCAGCCCGTAATTTTAACCTCTGATCAGAAACCCAACCATTTTAATCTTGACAATAATTTTTCCGAGTTTGAGACTAAGCCCAATATCATTCGATGCCCAACATCGGTTACCACTTCTGTTGTTTCCAACACAAGAATATTTGATGATTCAAGTTTGAACAGAACGGATAAAAAAGTGGACGGGTCGGATTACGGGTCTTCAGTGGTGGAGAATGGAAAGAAGAAGCACTACAGAGGGGTTAGGAGGCGACCGTGGGGAAAATATGCGGCGGAGATAAGAGACCCGACCCGAAAAGGTTCGCGGGTCTGGCTTGGAACTTACGAGACCGACGTGGACGCTGCGAGAGCTTATGATTGTGCAGCTTTTAAGATGAGGGGAAGAAAAGCCATTTTGAATTTTCCATTCGATGCCGGAAATTTAAGTCCGCCGGCGAACATTGGCCGGAAGAGGAGAAAAGGATAGGCCATAAGTAAGGGTGTATATAATTCAGCTTAAAGGAATTTTTTATTAAATAAAACTAAATCAATTATGGTTATTAAATTAATAAAATTTAACCAAACCGAATATAGTTGGTTTTTCTGTTTATATTTTGTCGGTTTTTTCCTTTTCCATTTTTTTTCCTTCACTTTGTTTCTTTTTTTCCTTGTACAAGTGTATATTATAATTAGGGGTATTCAAATCGAACCAATAAATGGAAGTTGAATTATTAAGTTATATTATAATTAGGGGTATTCAAATCGAACCAATAAATGGAAGTTTAATTAGGGGTATTATTAAGAATATCTAAATATTGTGATAAAAATGATAGATGTAATATTTCATAAAATTATAAAGTGCATCTATTTTATTTACTTTAAATAATGGTTGATTCTAACTTGTATTATCACTTTCATAGCAGGTGTTACTGAAAAACGTCAATCTCTTTGTTCTTCCGTATTCTTATATTAAGATCGGTTAAACTCTTCTATTTTTTCGAATTTGAAATATAGTATTTTATTGGTAATTTTTAAAATTAAATAGAACATATCATTATTTAGGTCTCATATTGATTTTTGTATTTAATTAACTTGGTTAAGTTTGAAAGCGTACATCAACGAAAAATTATTTTTAGAATAAGAAAATAAATATCATGTGTTACTAAAAAAATCTCCTATAAGAATATTTTAATAGATCATATGCTTGTTAATTTTTTCTGAACATACACTCACTTATCAAAACATGATTTATAACTCTGCAAAGTAAGATTGAAATAATATTCATGTAACAAAAAGATTCAAAAATCCGAAAAAACCGACAAAATTGAACCAACCCAAACTGACATAGTTAATTTGGTTTGGTTTCGATAAAACTGAATCAACCCGGCTCATATATACCTCTAATTACAATCCCTTCGAGGACCTCCGATTAAATACAAGTGTACATTATACAATGTTTTCCCAAGAAGGTATTATGTAACTGTAAACTTTTTCAGTTATAATTTTTCCATTGGAACAAAGGGCAGTAAAGAAAAAGGCATAATACTATGAGATGGAACGCTAAAAAAGATTATTGATTTGTTGTAGCACAAATTTTGAATTTTCAAAAAAGATATGCCACAATTTTCAAGTTTAAATTGACCCAAAAAGTAGAATGACGAAATTTGAACTGTGATCGCAAAAGTATCTAACTTTCATGAAATCTGACATTTATTCTTGAATTTCATAAAATAGGATCTATATATTTAAAAATGACACAAAAAGGTACTCATAAGTCATAATTCTAATAGCTAAAAACATCTTAAATGCCAAGCAAGTTACATCAGACTCCGAATATCTTGCTAGATAATCCCTCTGTTGGAAACAAATTAATAGAAATGATGAAACTCAAAGTGCGATAGTTAAATATATAATTGTTGGGAGAACTATATATACATTTAAAGTTTTAGAATAAAGTTTATACATTTAAAATTACACAAAAAGTACTTCAAATCATAACCTGTATAACTAAAAATACTTAAATGTTATTGAAAGAAGAATAGCCTCAAAATGATAGTAGTAATAAATAATTATGCAAAATGAGACAGTTAAGTGCTCAGCAATAGTGTCCTACTAACTTAATTGCTTTTCTTTTTGGAAAGCAATATGTCATACTTTGCGTCGATAAAATGTTAACATACAAACTGAAAACGTAAACTATCTAAAAGTATCAGCGCACCTCTGGAAGAACATTGACAAAAATGTAGTCATGTTACGTAATAGAGGACGAAATCAAAATAGAAAAGTGGAAAAATTTTAAAGATGAGAGAATTTTGGTAGCAGATAAAGGAGATATTTGGAAGGGGATCGAGAAAAGGTAAGTAAGGAGAGATGTTTGGATATTCTGCTACCCAGCAAATCCAACTACTCGATCTTCAGTCTTCGTACGTTTTCATCAACTCACAAAATATTACTTAAAGGACTCTTTAAATTTATTAAAGTGGTTCTAGTGTCAAAATAAGCTATAAATTCTCCACAGTATAGAGCCTAAGGGCAGGTTCAATCCCACGTTTTGAAACTTGTCAATTCCAACCTTTGAAAATCTGAAGAGCAGCTCCATGAAATATATGACTCACCCTCTTGAATTCTATGATGCTGGTACTCCTAAAACATAATACGATAACAACTACTCCTCAATCACGCCAATTGAGAATGGTAACATGAATCATCATTGTTGATGTCACTCAATTTAAACTCGTATTAATCTAAGCACTAGAAGTTCTCTAGCTATATTTTCAACTGATATAGTATAAGTTTCTAAAAAGATTTACAAACTCACAGCGGACTTATTTTCTTCGACATCTAGAAAATGTAATTCCTATGGAGATGAGATGGTCAAGGCATTGGTGAGAGAAAAAAATATCCAGATGCTTGATGTTGAGGTGTATAGACTATAGACCCACCCCTTTTAATTTTGGTTCATGAATGACTATATATTATCTACCATAGGCAAGCCACCGCTACTGAATTATCGAGGGTTACATACTTGTGTTTATGGATCAACACTGTAATATATTTCTGTTTCTAGACAAAGCTTTACAAGTTGTCTGAGGCTACCAAGACAATAATTAATTAGACAAAACTAGATAGGAAACTACCACTAGAAATTAACCATACAATAATCTTCTACTTGCAGGAGTGGGGATGCCCTTTTCAAACTAGTTGCAAAGCTGTTGTCTCAACATCCCTTGCATGGGCCAATGCATCTGTTGTTGTATCACCAATCACCATAAATTCTGTCAAGACAAATAATATTACATCATTCGCAACCATTTATTGGATATCTAGGGAAGCAGCCGCAAAAATACAAAAAGGTCCATCACTTTTAGCAAGGCCCAGTGAGACATACCTGCAGGCTGCAAATCTGAAGATATTTTTTGATGAAATAAGTATCAAATTGTACATATAGCCAGAGTTACTTCATACTATCCTAGCTAGGTAACAGATGTGATAGCAATAAAGAATCAAACACTTGAAGAGTTCACTCTGCAAAACAGAAAGCATAACACATGCAGTCCAAATATAAAACTGCGTCATGCTGAATCATCAAGTTACAGAGGCGAATCAGAATTTTGAGTTTGTGAGTTTTATATCTTAGATAGGGTAACTTAACCAATAACGAGAACTCTAGCTCCGCCCTGCAAGATACAGGGAGTATAACGAAAACAACCAATACTTCAATGCCTCAATTCTGTCCATCGAGATTTCACAGAATGACTTCATATTTTTAAAGAAGAAAAAAAGATTTTTAAGGAAAATGAGGGACTGAAAGCACCTCATATGAGACGCACTTATTGATTCCAACATAGGAACTAGGAATTATAGAGGTTGTAAGTGACGTAAAAAGAAAAGGCAGACACTAATTTTCTCGGAAGTGCTCCTCTGCATTGAACAATATTTACCGACCTATAAAAGGAGGAAAAAAAAGGATAAAACGAAAAAGAAAAAAGGTATTAGCTGTGTGGAGATAACTATCCATCCAATAGATATTTTGATACATATAGAAATAGTTAATCACTTTCCTCTTTAGGACTGCACAACAACAGCTCCTAACAAATAAGGCTTGAAATCAATACCTAGTACAAGCTTCGCGTATGGGTTCGGAAATAAAAATGTTTAGAAATCTAAATAATCTATGTAGAGTTAATGATCATATTGTGAATTGCATCAATAGTCTGTTTATCAACTCTTTCTCTCACAGCCTGAGAGTCTTGAATGAAACTAGGTTGATTAGTAGAGGCTAGAAGGCGTGCCCACATTCTGCCTGTCAAGTTCACAGTGTTTGTAGTCTCAGTAACACGCTGCAATCGAACGTCAGGGCATCAACATTAGATCTTCATGGAGAAACAGTTTATCAGAGAAAAACATTACACCGGCAAACCTCACAAAGTATGAAAAGTATTTTAAAAGTTTATATGGGACGAACAACTTTTAACTGTCCACAAGCAAACTCAATTGTAAATGATCTGGCACACAAGCTTCAAAGTGTCTGTTTAATTCCACCAACAACCGAAGCTAAATTTGTAAGAACTTCTACAGAAAGGCTGATAAATCACCTGCCTACCGTATAGGAGGGAGAAGCCAAAAGGAAAAAGATCTCCCATAGGGAACAAAATTATGCTCCCTATCCCCTTCTCACAGAAAATGGAGAGATAAAGTGATATATTTATTGAATCCGCCGGGACTTACGGGACTCGAAATATACACCTCATTAAGTTAGTGGAGAAGCATCAGTGGTTTTGATTGACAAGTAATATGAGCTAAGTTAGAAGTATAGATTATTGAGTGAGAAGAATCCATGGACAGGCAAACATATTGGATAACAAATTTCCTAGTTGAAGCAGAATAATTATATATGTTGCCTAACAGCATGCTTTTCCAGCAGGACAAAAGTATATCAATTAACTTCAATCAATCAAGTACATCTCCATCCTAAATTAGTTGGTGTCAGCCATATATGAATCCTCTTTATCCATTCTACTCCAATCATCATTTAACTTCAATTCAAGAAATTAATACATGCACAAATAGGCTTACGTCAATTGGAATATAAGCATGTCTGCTGTTTACAGGTCCAACAGTGAAGCCTGTGAATCCAGCCATCGCTCCATGGACAGCACTTTGTGCAAGAAGTGTACAGTAGATGTTATCTGATGCGTTGCTTGGAATCGCTCGAATCATGTAAGTAGGGTCTGTGGATAACAATGAATCCATAACAGAATATGAATAAAAACCAGTGACATAACAATTGATCGACATTAATGAATTTATGGAATCATATAGCTTTTAGACTTTCTAAAGATATAATGCAATAACAACAAATTGTTTGCACAAACATATTAATGAAACTACAAAATAGTCCCTCTACCAGTTATGATATTTCAACCTCAGAATACTACCGAGAAAGAAAATCCTGAAAGTAAAATACCTTCATGCTTCAATTTACTAACACTTCCGTAAAAAATAACCAAACACCAAGTAAAAATAGCATGTACAGAAAGCATCTTAAAATAACACAACTGATAGACTTGTCAAAGGTTGATCATACATGACAGGCAACACTATTAAGACTCATCTGCTTATTGTCCAATTGTTTGATCTTCAAGCTGAACATGAAATTTAAGTGCATCAACCAGACAGTTTAGTATGAATTTGTTAGTGATAATTCCTCCTCAATGTCCACATTGCTGTTTTATCAAATAACTTCTCTTACAAATAATTAAACAATCTTATTTCCGTCTATGCTCTCTTTCTTTTTTTTTTCTTTTTGTTTCCTTCAAATTGACAGATGAGACGTCTCAAGGGGAAGCACCCAAAAGGACTACGAGTTAACAACTAGCACACTATTTTAGTCTCTCGTTTTCTCTTTTTATTTTTGTGTCCCTATTTTTGTCAGTTTCTGAACCACTTTACAAGGAGAGTAACCAAAAAGATTGTCTCACTCTCTTTCCATGTTCACTTTCGTCAAATAAATCTTTCCTCACAATATCAATATCATACTATTTAGTTACATAGGGCGTACTCTTATTCCTTGACTTCTCAAAGTCATCAAAGAATTCCTCTAATACTTAGGTTTGGCTTTGTTTTTTTTTACTGTATGCACTACATAGTTTCAACCTATTCCTAAATCCATGCCAAGTCAAACTAACGTTATAAGTTTGGGTTATTGGATGAACTAACATTTTGACAATTAGCAAATAGGGGATGCATAACACCATAAAATACTTAACCAGCATACATCCTATGCCCCTCGAGACAAGATCCAAAGAAGCAGGTTAAGTACCTATGTATTTCATATTTATTGTCATCTTCCGGATATTTGTGAAATGATCCTGTAAATGAAACAAAAATGTCATTTGAAGATTAAGTAGTCAAGAAAGGAAAGCACATTAAATAAAGTGTTTCACATCTCTAATCACAGGGTCCCCTACATAAGGTAACATCAGATGAAGAGACAATTTCACCATATATTTTTTCCAAGGAATGGACAGTTCAATATTCAACTGGATTGGAAATGTAAACAATCAATTGGGCCAGTCATTCAGTAACAGACAGCACAAGACAATCACTGAATCAGAACAAAGGCTCTATTGCAAGAGTGGGGAATCAAGGAAAAAATAAAAATTAATAGAACTGTTTCAGGTTTTAAATCATACATCCTGACAACAATATATATAAAAGGGAATCTGTTAATGGCGTTTACAAGGCATGAATAATTTAATATTGAGCTGGACGCAAAGTATGCGCATGCAAGCAATATGAAATGCTTGGACCATCTCACAAATCCAAGTTCAGAAAGGATAAAACCAAGTAAAATAATATAAAAGACAAACACCAAGATCCAAGGTATTAGTTGACCTCTCAGACAGAGATATGGAGGAAGACACTTGGATTATACCTTAATATGTTGTGTTAACCAAAGACCGACATCTAAGAGTAGCCTGTTTCCTGATGCATCTTTCTCTTGAAATGCTTGCATACTTTGAGCAACATATTCCTGCCCAGCACCTTCTGCCAATACAATTAACACATGCCCATTCTCTTTGAGCCGCTGTTCCACATATTCATAGAGCCCGCCTGGACCTTCTAAGAAAAATGGGGACTCTGGGATCAAGCAACAGTCCTGGCACAATTAATCATTGTTAAAGGGATGCAGTCAAGTGCAATGTAAACTTAGAATCACATACAAATTTCACCTTAAATTCCATTTTTTCTTAAATAAGTAGGTCACTCTTAGATTTCAGTTTAATGAAGATCACTGTGAACTGCATAGCTTATACCGTGAACATGTGCAAACTGACAAAAGATAGATATCATCGGTCATGATACAGATGTTTATGATACAGATATCATCGGTCATGTACAATGTTGCTGCTGGTTCAAGTCTCTGCAAACATTATTAAATTTCTTATTCTGCCGAAGTACACTCTAAATTTGCCCTTGCGCTGAAGTAACATTGAACAAGCTCCCCTCCTCTTCCAATAGAAATAGACAACTTGGTTTTCCAGTAGTGTCGCAGGAAAGACATCTCTATCCTAGTTTGATTACCATGAAGTTAAGAATGTCAAATATTAGGAAATTGTAAAAACGGCTAGAATTCGTACCTTGTGAATATGGGAAAGGTTTAATGTCCCTGCAATTGTGTAATTAGCCATAGGAATTACTATCTTTTCTTGTTTCCAGATAACTTGTAAACGCTATTTTATCTCTACATGCTTGAGCAAATAACCAAACAATTCATTCCGAAATCTTTCCTTCTTCTTTCTGTAAATGATATCAGAGCTAGGGTATCAAGCCCCTTTTCAGAAAGGAAGTTCTTCTTCCTAATTCTTTATTTTGCTAAAGGAACAGAAAATCTAGGGAATAAAGACAACTAATGCTTCAATTCTGTAGAGGCAGAATACCGAGCAATAGTTTTGGCTACAGAGAGTTAAGTTGTGGGGGAGATGTACTGATGCAATTGATATGTGACAACCAGACTGCAATATGCATTGCTTCAACCCCAATATTCTATGAAAGGACAAAGCATATTAAGATTGTCATTCCAGAAGGTGCAAACACCTCTTGCTCTCTGTAAACTGAAAAGACCAAACAGCTACATTAATTTTACTTCTTTTTTTTTTTTTGCATAGTAAATTTGGTTTCTTTCTTGTTTCAAAGAAGAAATAGTGAGTTAAGGGCTTTCCGGCAATGGAAACACTGATGGAGGATATAAAACAATGAGAGAAGGGGGAAAAGAAAAAAAGATAAATGAAAGTTGTGTTTTTTCTGGTATTTACAAGTGTCTTTGAGCCTACATCAACATAATTTGAAATCATCCCACGCTCGAAGAAGAAGTGTAAACCACGTGTAATGCCATTGCAGCAATATGTGTCTAATTGACACATTGTGCACGTACACTCAGTGGCTAATAGGTTATACCTATAGTTGAGGTGTCTATATAAAATTTTTGGACTAGTTTTAGGGGCTGTATATGTATTCAGCCTTCCTAAATTATCTATTCATAATGCCCCAATTTATTAAGTATACTGTTAATCTTTCAAATGTTTCCCCATTTCCACTTAGTCTTTTGCAGACACACGATATCAGCTCTCACGCGCCTATGGAATTTGAAAAAATCAAAATATTAAACCTCCATTGCAAGGTCTTACCACATCACGGTTACCCAAAGTTGCAAGCATTGCAATGAATCCTGCAGAACAGAAAGAGGAGATTACATAGATACATAGAGTTCAAAATGGAAATAAATGTGGGTACAAGGAACATCGCCTAATACATCACCAAGCTATAGTTACCGCTGTATCTTCCCATAAGCTTTACTATACCAACTCCATTCTCCATGCTTTCTGCCTCTACATGTGCAGCATTAATGGCCCTCTGAGCTTCCTCAACCGCAGTATCAAAGCCAAAAGATTTGTCTATCACCTGCATGAAATTGTAAGGACGACAAATTGGAGAAAATCGTGCTGAATGCATAAGAGAAGTTTCATATGAGAGGTCAATATGGAAAATCATGGTCATTTGATATGTTTAAGAGTGTCCTGCATGTGAATTCAAGCCTCATTTGTTTACATTTAATGAAGGTCTGGATTTTAATCATTCAGATCTTAGTCATTAAGTGTGTTCATTTTTAGGTTTGAATCTAAATCATTCAGATTTAAATCATTAACCGCGTTTGATTTTTTAATTTTCCAACCATGTAATTGACGAGACACGAGGCGGCGTCAACGAGAGGCTAGAGACTTGGAGACATGCTCTTGAGTCTAAAGGTTTCAAGTTGAGCAGGACGAAGACGGAATACCTCGAGTGCAAATTTGGAGTTGAGCCGACGGAAGCGGGAGTTGAAGTGAGGCTTGACTCTCAAGTCATTCCCAAGAGGGGTAGTTTCAAGTACCTTGGATCGGTTATTCAGGGGATCGGGGAGATTGACGAGGATGTCACACACCGTATAGGGGTGGGGTGGATGAAGTGGAGGTTAGCGTCGGGAGTCTTGTGTGACAAGAAAGTGTCACCGTTACTAAAAGGTAAGTTTTATAGAGCAGTGGTTAGGCCTGCCATGTTATATGGAACTGAATGTTGGCCGGTAAAGAACTCACACATCCAGAAGATGAAAGTAGCAGAGATGAGGATGTTGAGGTGGATGTGCGGGCATACAAGGATGGATAAGATTAGGAATGAAGATATTCGAGAGAAGGTAGGCGTGGCCCCCATGGAGGACAAGATGCGGGAAGTAAGACTCAGATGGTTCGGGCACATTCAGAGGAGGAGCACTGATGCACCGGTGAGGAGGTGTGAGCGACTGGCTGTAGTGGGCACGCGGAGAGGTAGAGGGCGACCTAAGAAGTATTGGGGAGAGGTGATCAGACAGGACATGGCGCGACTTAGGATTACTGAGGACATGGCCCTTGACAGGGAATTATGGAGGTCGAGCATTAAGGTTGTAGGTTAGGGAAAACTTGTGAATATTTCTACAGCACAATAGAGTGAGACTAGCCAGTTAGGAGTTAGACTAAGAATGACATTGGTCGTCTATTGATGCAGGGCTTTACCTGCTAGTTTTACTATACCAGCCATCTATTTCGTATTTCGTATTCTGTATTTCATATCTCTTATATTGCTGTTATTTTATTATGCATTTTTATGGTACTAATATATCGGCTCCTGTTGCTTTTTTGAGCCGAGGGTCACCTGGAAACAACCTCTCTACCCTTCGGGGTAGGGGTAAGGTCTGCGTACATATTACCCTCCCCAGACCCCACTTGTGGGATTATACTGGGTTGTTGTTGTTGTTGTTGTTGTTGTTGTTGTAATAGGTCTGAAAGATTAAGACCTACAACAAAATCATAAAGATGCTATCCAGGATTTCTGCAAAGATGACATTTTATCATTACTCCATCCACTTTCACCGCTAACCGCCACCGACGCCTACCATCGGCGCCTACCACTATCAACTACCACAACCGCCGCTCACCATCATTATCAACTACCACCACCCCTATCCACCACCCACAACCACCATCCTCAACCACAACCACCTCCGTCTCCAATCACCACAATCAGCAATACCACCACTAGCCACCATATACAAGTATCACCACCGATCATAATTATCACAACAACCACCAATCACTACCGACAATCACCACCTTTCAGCCACCACGATAGCGCCAATCAATGTTATCAATCACCATCACCATTAGTTATCAGTATCACCCACCATACTTATCACCCGCCACCTCCAACTACCACCGTCAACCATCATCATTTACCATCTGCCAGCCAACATCACTACTAGCTACTACCCACAACCACCACCATCAGCCAACACCAGCACTACCACTAGTCAGCACCCACAACCACCATCGTTAGTCATCACCACCACCAACCACCATATAATTTTTAAAAAATATATTATTGGTATAGCATTAGATATTAGTATTTTATTCGAATTTTATATTAATTAATTTTAAATAAAGGAAAGTTTTATACATTCAAATATTGAGAAAACAAACTGTCTTAATTATTTAGTATTCAGATCTTAATACAACGTCTTAATATTCATATATGTATGCAGATTCAAACATCTTAATCTTAATACACATCTTAATATTCCGATGTGTATTCAAATTCAGACGTTTTAATCGTAATAAAAATAAAAGAGACCTCACGGTGTCGAAGCGTTATAAAAAGCTCCGTTTAGGATATGTTGTTTTACATGCACCAAGTGAAATGCACCTAAAACTTTAATTAAGAAAAGCAACTACCTCTTCATGAAGACCATGAGACTACCAAGGGGAAAATTAGTAGGAAACCGCTTCAGGAAGCTTTCAGAAAGATCCTGATAACATAATTTTGGCAATATAAAAATATTCGTATTCATGTAAATTCCGAAGTTTGCTCGTAAAGTAGGGTAAGAGAGAATGTAAATTACCCGTGCTTAGTAACTTATTATTTTCAAAAATAATTCACTCACACAATCGCTTAAATGGTTACATTTTTCTTTGAAATTCTTTTCACAGAAAACCCATCCACATCAGAAAAAGAGAAAGGAAACATTTTAGCAATGAACATAAAAAACTTTGTAGACTTCCTTTTTCTCGTGTTAAACGAAGGACAAACCTTGCACAGGCAGCTGAGAAATATGTACGTCTGTTTTCATGCTCTTTTTATTTCCCAAACATTTTTCAGGAAAAAAATTGTTGAAGAAAACTTGATTATCAATGTAGTCTGTTGTGTTCTGTTTATTGCTTCTAGGTCAAATTAAAAATTTCCACGTGAGAAATTTAGAAACTTGCGCTCATTAAAAAATATCTTAGATTTATGTCTACAAAAATTACTGGATGTTCTCTTGAGATACATCAACTTCAGCTTCTACTATATATTACCCAGGGAATTTCCTTTGATTTGATTGGCTCTTGGAAAAACAAAGAGGTAAAACAAAATAGAAAATACAAAAGAATTGTAGATGCACCAATCTGAATGAATAAGTCATTCCATGTTGAACAGAAATTAAGCTCCAATTCACATAGGGTATAAGTAGTTGAGCAGAACTTTTACTTCTTACGCTTTTCCTTCTAAGAAAAACAGATAACCCTGAGGCAACAAGCAGCACAATTTAAGTCTTCATCAGAATACTAAATCTTTTTAGCAAACAGCAATTGTGCAAGATAAAACATCGCATTTTAGTTGGCATTACTTACCGCGATATCATTATCAATTGTCTTGGGAATCCCAGCAACAGCTACTTTAATACCACGTTTTTCAACTTCCTTGGAAAAAATATAAATGAATCATAGAATTTTTAAAGAATAATAGTTTCAACAATCAGGAACTAATTGAGAAAGAGAAAATATCATAGTACAAACACCTTGTGGATTGCAGCAGCCCCTTTTTGAGTTCCATCCCCTCCAATTATGTATACCTAAAACTCAAAAAGAGGAAAGCAACTAACCACTGTCAGATTGAACTAAACTTCCTGGTTAGACGCTACAGATGGTACTATAGAGGTCTATTTTTTCTTTCTTTTGGAGGAAAAGTAAACAAAAAACCTGATTTATTCCACGGTCTTGAATGTTGTCAACAATCTTTTTAGTATCATGACCTCCTCTCGATGTTTGAAGAAAAGTGCCACCACGTTTATGAATATCAGTGACAACTTTTGTTGTCAAGTCCAGGGTATTTTTTGAGTAGAATCCTCTGTAACCTCCCTGGAAATATTGAAACAGTATTACAGCCTCTAGGTGCAGTAACCACTACATACAATATATTGACTGTAGGATCTCTGATGGTCATTTAATAAGATTTACAAAGTTTACATCAAAACTTATAAGTATACTAAAATTTCAGAATACCAAACGAAGATTTAATATTTCGTTCATAATCACCATGGCGAAAGAGGCAGAAGAAAAGAGAAATAAACTGGACCAGCACACGAAAAGAGAACAGACTCTACCCATCCATAGCATCAAATTAATTGTCTCTCTTTTGTTAATAGTGATCATCCTATTCCACTACTTTGACCATTTCCAAGCACTTCATATCTTTTTCGGGGTGTCTAAAGATTCAATCATTTTTGTTTGATTTCTCTTGCGCTGCTGTACATTTATTTCAACAATAAAAATCCTTTATTGATTAGCCCATAAACTGCCCAAGGTAAAATGTGATTTCATAGGCGTATGTTTGGTAAAAAGCGTAGTACTTGATTCACAGTCTTTAACTAGATACGGTATTAGCGATGTCGTACTAACAACCAACAGCAGATATCAGTTGCCAGTTCCTAACCAATAGAAACCAAGGAGGAATCAATTTCATTCAACAAAGAGTTTCAAGAGGAGAATCAGTATTATTCAATCTTTATCTTTGTTTTTTTCTTTTTTCTTTGGAAAGGAATGACCAAAAGAGAAACCATTGAATACTTGAATAAAAACCCAAGAGATGTGTTTCCGTTATACTAACCTGAATTCCAATTACATCATCAACTCCATACATATTCTTTAAGCCACATACAATTTCACGAATCACTGTATTGATTCCTGGGCATAAACCACCACATGTCACAATACAAGCACGGACTTCTTCTGGTGTAAAGAAAACCTAAAACCAAAATTATCTTCAGAATGAAGTTATTTGAAAACACCCGTATTCTAGGTTAGCATTCGAAGTCAGACCTTTTCTCGAGGTCCTGCACGCCGAAAATGTACTCCTCTGGGGCTGTCCTTCTGAACAATGATCTAAAACCAAGCATGCATGATGGTAGTTAAACTAAAGTAGGCATAATAGGCATAAAGGACACAGCAACTGAACAGATAAAAAAGCCACATACATCTTTTGCCACCACATCTTCTGGATTAACAAAAGTTTCCCTGTGTCAAGGTAAACCATCAAGAGTTTTAACCAACAATAATCTCACAGAGGAAGGGGAGCATAGGAGCAACGGTAAAGTTGTCTCCGTGTGACCTATAGGTCACGGGTTCGAGCCGTGGAAGCAGCTACTAATGCATGCATTAACGTAGGTTATCCACGTCACACCCTTGAGGTGCGGCCCTTCCCCGGATCCTGCGCGAACACGGGATGCTTTGTGCACTAGCTGCCATTTTAATATTCTCACAAAGATAAAGGCACACACAGAATACTGAAGACCTTCTAAGTTTAACAGAAAGAAAGAACTTACTTGACAATAGCATAAGCTTGGCTCCTTTTTAATGGATTTGGATATGACTGAAATACAAAAATGGTGGATTAGCAATAACCAAGACAATTCTAACCCTAGTTGTTTGGTAACTCGACAAAATACTCATCTTGTTATCACTTCTTACAATTGTGTACGCATAACCTCTACAAGCATAACAGTTCTCATAGATGAGGTAGACACTAAAAATGGCTGGCAACAATTAAACCCACGAAAAGATAGACGGATAATTTTACATAGTGACATGCACATCGCTAGATAATTGAGATAGGCAGATGGATAAATCATACTGATATATCCCGAGAACTTAACAACCCAGAATAAAACCATACCATCACAAGTACTAGCCATTTACATATAGCACAATTGCCAAAAAATGCCATAAGAATTAGATTTCCTAGGGGAACATGTGTTTAAACTTAAAGATTCAAACTTTTAATTTCAAAGTCAGCAGTTCCGTAAAGATAAATAAATCAAAATTGAAATACAGAAAAGTTCATCCAAATACAACTTGGCAAGTATTTATCAGACCTTAATATTGTTTTTCCTTTATGTCCTTATAATAAGCATTGCAGGTATATTTAACACTTGAACATTTCCATAAAAAATGGATAATAAAAGACAGTGATTGAAATCTCCAAGTAAACAAGCAGTCACTTCATATAGCAAAATTATTGTATCGCGATTGGAAATTACCGGTAAATCAGGGAGAAAGTCGGTTAAGTGAGGAACATCCTCTATGATAAAATCGTCATCGACATGTTTATCAACACTGCCATTGCTCTCGGTAGGGCTTACACTTTCAGCTCTGAGTCTAACTAAACGAGGTTGCGGCCAAATCAACGGTCTCCGTAGAGAAATGGATTTTGATGCCAAATATGAGTTTGAAAAAGTGTGAAAGGATTCAGGTATTGAGCAGTAATGGAGTGGAACAGAATCAGTGTGAGGAAAACGAAGTGATGAAGCGTTGCAGAAAGAGAGTTCCATGGCTGCTGCTTTGGGGACGTGAATAAGGAAGAGAAAGGAAATCGAAGCAGCCAACAATGCTATCAAATGTGGGAAATTGCCGTGGTTGACTGGATCAGCGATTCCAGAGCTGCGGCTATGACTATAGGTCAAATTGCAATTTTTCAAAAAATGTTTTATTTTTTCATTTTTAATTTTTTTGATTTCCAACTCAGATTGTACCCACTTTGGAGTTAGACTAATCAAACAAGTTCATTTTTTAAGTAAAGTGTTTCCTAAAACAACTCCTTTCTCGGGACTCAATCCGAAACCTTTGGTGGTCAAAGAAGTATTTTAATTTAAGCAGAATACTTGAGTAAAGAGCAAGTAAATTGGAGTTAAAAAAATTAGACGAAAAAATTGTATATTTTTGTATTTTTTTTGTATATGCATTATGTATGTTATATACAAAAATTATATAAATTTTATATACGTGTTACATCCATGTTTTCGTACGTAAGAGTATGTCGTAAGTCAATTGATGTAAGCTTAGAAATGAAATCATCTTTGAAAAATTTACAAAGTTAGTTAATCATGTTAACATGGAGGTTACAAATATTTAAGATCATAAATACTAAGTACCAAGAGGGTTTGAAGGCTTAGAAGCTAAACGAATTGAAGAAAATAAGTTTCGTCGAAAGTCGACAAGTTGAGAATGTTATAACATGTACTTTCGGGGTGAGACTATGGTGCTTAAAATTATAAGGAGTTTATGTTATTAGTTATTTTAGTCGTATAATAGTCATGTGTTATGTTTTGAAGTCAAGCGAATTGTGTAACGAAAGTTGGAAAAGGTCATCACATGTTACCTTCATAAATATGCTGAAAATTAGGTCAAATATAGCTGAATTTTTCTCCCAATATACTTGGAATTACAGGATGAGACACCTACCAAATTGAAGATCTACGAGTCTAGTTTCTAACGCACTAAACCGTTCGTCGATACGACTTCGAAGTACAGAGATATTCACATTTTTGCTAGATCGTGCAAGCAGCTCCCAATGGGACCCACTTAGGCGGTGGACGACCCTTGAACATTTTAAAGGGTTTGGACGGCTTATTTTTATCATTTTAGACCAAGGACAGTTCCCAAACTCTCTCAACAACTCTTTAACAGTTCTCAAAGGTTCCAAGTCGAATCCAAGAGCGTTTTACCTAAACCTAACCTCAAAAATTAGCTTAAGTGAAGAAGAGAGTCTCTATGGTATTGTGAGGTGATTAAGGGTGCTTGTAAGCTAATGGAAGCTTTGGTTCGGGTTTTTTCAAATTATTTAAGGTATGTATAAAACCCTATTTCTTGAGATTAATCTTATCTATGTTTTGGTTAAGTTATTTGGATGAAAAATTATAAGATAGAACTTGAAGTTGTATAAGAAATTGTTGTCTCTTATTGGACTATTTTGGAGTTGTGTATATGACTTCATATGGCTGGAAATCGTGGTAAATAGCTTGGTTATAATGTTCTTATTGTTGTTATGCATGTCAATATGTTGAGTATGTTGATAATGTTTTAAATAGGAGAAGAAGAAACCACACAATACCTAGAAGTTGTTCATGTCGTTGTCTTATCTTGTGGAGCTGTTTGATGTTACTTTTATGATGGATATAGGATTGAAATGTCATGTCAATATATAAGATTATATGTTGGACCTATTGATTGTGTTGTGAGTACAGGGGATATGGGAAAAAGAGTTGGGGTTTGGTTCCAATTCAAGCTTGGCGCTCGTCGTGTTAAATAGCAGTTTTGTGTGTGATGTTTGTGCACATGTTGTTATGTAGATTGATTGGTGTTGTTGGGCTGTTGGTATATGGTGTTGGAGAAGGCTCTTGTTACAGGGTAGATGTTGTCCAAATTTACGTAAATGAGCTACTAGCTTAAGTTACAGGCTTAGCCTTTACTCAGCACCGATTTTGAATCTCCTTATAATATGGTAGACTAAGTTGCGTTGTTTGAAGAGTTGCTTGGAAGCTATTAAGGACTCAATGAGGTTAAGGTATGCTAAAGCTAAACCTTTCTTTCATTTTGGCATGATCCAGTAACCACATGTGTTTGATAACAAGACATAAAGAGAAGTTCATATTCCTAAATTTATATACATTGGCCTAGTCTCATAAGTTACAGCATTCTCCCTTATCGGGACTTCATATTCAGTTTAATTTTGTCTTCTGGCCAGGACGAGCATATCTACATATATATATATATATATATATATATATATATATATATATATATATATATATATATATATATATATATATATATATTATAAGTATTTTCACCACTATCGAGCTATAATCGATGGGCAGGCCCCTATTGGGCAACCTCTGATCAGATGGTAAGTTATATACCGAGCTTACTGTGGCCGAGCGCCTATGATCGAGCCCAGAATGTCCAAGATACAGAGCCTAGTATGGCCGAGCGCCTATGAGTGAGCCTACTACGGCAGAGTAGTTACACATACCGAGCCTTATAGGGCCGGACAACTATTTACTTACTGTATTGAGAGAGTTGAGTCAGTATCAGTAGGTAAGCATATCTTCAAATTATCTTTGACTCCCAGTTACTTTCAACTATTATATTATCAGTTTAGTTGCAGCTTTCAGTTATTCTATTGTCTTACATACTCAATACATTATTTGGTACTAACGTTCCTTTTTGCCGGAGACGCTGCATTTCATGCTTGCAGGTCCTGATAGATAGCTGGATAGACATTCCCAATAGTCAGAGTGAAACATCAGCTTGGTTGGTAAGCTCTACTTCCTCGGAGTTACCAGGTCTATACTTTGGAGTCTATTTTATATATACAGGTTTGATGGGTAGGTCGAGGCCTTTTCCCGACCATGATACAATTCAGTTATCTTTAGAGGCTTGTTGATGAGTCCTGTATATTTTGTATATCAGTAGATTTTCATGGCGGCTTCGTCAGCCTGCACATTTATATATATTAGTTTTTGGGTATGTTTACCCCTCATATGAAAAGACATTATTTTCAGATGATTCAGTATATGGCCTCATCGGCCTAAGTTGAGGGTTACCCTTCCAGAATTTACAGTTACTGAGTTGTACGCTCGGGCTAAGTATGGCACCGGTGTCGGCCATACCTCTTTAGGTTTGGGGCGTGACAAACTTGGTATCAGAACAGTTCTGTTCCAAGGAGTCTACAAGCCGTGTTTAGTAGAGTCTTGTTTATGGGTGTGTTGTGCACCACTTATAAGTAGGAGGCTACAGGAAATTTAGGACTGTCACTCTTTCTTCTTACTCTAGATCGTGTGGTAGAGCTCACTTGTAAGAATTCAAACTCCTAAATTTTATTTTATTCATAATACAATGATACCTACATCCAGAAAGACAGTTGGTAAGAGATTGAATGTGGTTGTGGAAGAGTTGAGTCAGAAGAACTCGATTTTGTATCATGTTTACGATGAGAAAATGTGAGGTCTTCAGCAGATCATGTGTGTACTACGACGTGTAATGTTCTTGATAAGGAATCTTAAGGCATGAATATCTATCCATCTATATGGTAAAAAGCAATAAGAGAATCAAAAGGTAGATACAACTTTCAACAAGTAAAAGAAGCAAGGTGAAGAAGGGTACGTGGTACCCAATTAGTGAAGATTATTAGTATTTACAATTCAGGCAGAGAAATATAAGTATTAGAGTTACCGTCAACAGTAACAGAGGTATATACAATTGGCCACACCCATCTTAGTTATGCCTTGTGGGAGCTAACAAATATTATTTAAGAGAATTATGGGATATAATGATCCAGCTGGGCCTAGAGTAACCCAAAATGGTGGATGGATTATTAGCATTAGCTGACATTTTCCAAATGATAGTGTAAATGTGGTAATAGATCTCCTTGTGAGACACCAGATGGTGCACTCTAGAATAGTATAGTTAGATATGAATACTAGAAGGTTCAAAAAAATTGAGAAGGTAGGCAATGACATCCTAGAAGGGATAAATATTTACTGTAGTATGGCTCCCGTCCTTAGTCAAGAGAAAATGTTAGGCAACTCGAAGAGCTAGTGAGATGTATCAAGGGGAGCTAAAGTGAAAGAATGTTTTGTTGAAGTTTTCAGAATAATGTAACAAGCAGAGATATTAGCAGGAGAATAAGTAGAGAGTAAATGAAGCACTATGAGTAAGATGTGACAAAATCTATAGTCAAGTGAAGGAAAAGACAAGAAGAGATAGGCCTTGATACTATAAAAGAGTATATGACATAAAGTCATATCCTTTTTTTGAGAAATGAGTTGGTGACTCTAACATGATTATTAGAAGGCTAAGTTAGAGCCCCGGAGTAATAGAAATTAGTATGGGCTGATAAACAAGAAAAAAATTGAACATAATTTAGGTACTGAAGCATTTGATAATAATCATCATCGTGAGAATTTCACAGATCGCGATCTGGCAATGATAGAATGGACAACAGAAGAATATCCTTTAAAGGTCATTCAGGAAGACACATCCCTAAAGCAAGCACTTTGAGCAGAGTTAAGCTTAAAGGACTAAGTATGCCTGTTACACTATCATGAATATCAAGTTCCAAGAGGGTTTGAAGGCTTAGAAGCTATACGAATTGAAAAAAATAAGTTTCGTTGAAAATTGACAAGTTGGGAATGTTATAACATGTACTTTGGGGGTGAAACTAGAGTGCTTAAAATTATAAGGAGTTTATGTCCTGAGTTATTTTAGTCGTATAATAGTCGTGTGTTATGTTTCTAAGTCAAGCGAGTTGTGTAACGAAAGTTGGAAAAGGTCATCACAAGTTACCTTCATAAATATGCTGAATATTAGGTCAAATGTAGCTGAGCTTTTCTCCCAATATACTTAGAATTACGGGATAAGACACCTACCAAATTGAAGATCTACGAGTCTAGTTTTTAATACACTAAACCGTTCGTTGATACGATATCGAAGTAGAGAGATATTCACGTGATGTTTGTGCACATATTGGTGTGTAGATTGATTGGTGTTGTTGGGCTGTTGGTATATGGTATTGGAGAAGGACCTTGTTACCGGGAAGATGCTGCCCAAATTTACATAAATGAGCTACTAACTTAAGTTATGGACATAGCCTTTACTCAGCACCGATTTTGAATCTCCTTATACCATGGTAGACTAAGTTGCGTTGTTTGAAGAGTTGCTTGGAAGCTATTAAAGACTCAACAAGGTTAAGGTATGCCAAAGCTAAACCTTACCTTCATTTTGGCATGATCCAGTAACTACATGTGTTTGATAACAAGACATAAAGAGAAGTTCATATTCCTAAATTTATATACATTGGCCTAGTCTCATAAGTTATAGCATTCTCCCTTATCGGGACTTCATATTCAGTTTAGTTTGTCTTATTTCAGCCAAGAGAGCAGAGAGTCTATATATATACATTATTAAAGTATTTTCACCATCATCGAGTTATAATCGATGGGCAGGCCCCTATTGGGCAACCACTGATCTGATGGTAAGTTATATACCGAGCCTACTATGGTCGAGCACCTATGAGTGAGCCCAGAATGGCCGAGATACAGAGCCTAGTATAGGCACCTATGCGCGAGCCTACTACGGTAAAGCAGTTACATATATCGAGCCTTATAGGGCCGGACAACTATTTACTTACTATATTGAGAGAGTTGAGTCAGTATCACCAGGTAAGCATATCTTCAAATTATTTTTGACTCCCAGTTACTTTCAGTTATTATAATAGGGGTGTTCATAAAAATCCGAAAAACCGAACCAAACCGAAAACCAAACCAAACCGACCAAAAAATCGATACTTTTTGGTTTGGTTTGGTTTGGTTTTGAATTTTAAAGACCGATGAAATTTGGTTTGGTTTTAGTTTTAATAAAAAAATAACCGAAAAAACCCGAACCAAATCGACTATAGGAGTAGCTATTTCAAATTTATTATTACACGTATATATATGTATATTATTACACAAAGTTTCAAAAAATTTATGGTTAATGTTAATCGTTTGCACTTTTAGTACAGTTCTTTACCTTTATATTCTAGCTTGATTGGTAGTTTTCTTTTGTTAAGTGTAAGAATCCATTTCATGTTAAAAAATATATATATTTAATTGAGTCCTTAAATTATTCATCACTATTTGATTCAATTATCATCAATATATTTTAGTAAATAATAGATTTCTCAAAGGACAATTGATTTGATAGTGTTACGTTGAAAATGTGGTCGCCGGAATATGTGTTTGGTAGTGTGTCTTATATTTAAGAAAAAACTGACAAATAACCGAAAAAACTGAAAAACCGACAAAACTGGACATAAACAGTATCGAGCAAAAACCGACTTAATTGGTTTGGTTTGGTTCTAATATTTGAAAAACCGACTTACTTGGTTTGGTTTCTTTTTATGGAAAAATCGATCCAAACCGAACCATGAACACCCATATATTATATTATCAGTTTAGTTGCAGCTTTCAGTTATTCTATTGTCTTAAATACTCAGTACATTATTTCGTACTGACGTCCTTTTTTGCCGGGGACGCTGCATTCCATGATTGCAGGTCCTGATAGATAGCTGGATAGACATTCCCAATAGTCAGAGTGAAACATCAGCTTGGTTGGTAAGCTCTACTTCCTCGGAGTTACCAGGTCTATACCTTGGAGTCTATTTTACATATACAGGCTTGATGGGTAGGTCGAGGCCTTGTCCGACCATGATATAATTCAGTTATCTTTAGAGGCTTGTTGACGAGTCCTGTATATTCTGCATATCAGTAGATATTCATGGCAACTTCGTCAACCTGCACATTTATATATATCAGTTTTTGGGTATGTTTACCCCTCATATGAAGACATTATTTTCAGATGATTCAGTATATGGCCTCATCGGCCTAAGTTGAGGGTTACCCCTCCAGAATTTACAGTTACTGAGTGGTACGCTCGGGCTAAGTATGGCACCGGTGTCGGCCATACTTCTTCAGGTTTGGGGCGTGACAAACTTGGTATCAGAGCAGTTCTGTCCCAAGGAGTCTACAAGCCGTGTTTAGTAGAGTCTTATTTATGGTTGTGTTTTGCACCACACTTATAAGCAGAAGGGTACAAGGCATTTAGGACTGTCACTCTTTCCTCTTACTCTAGATGGTGTGGTAGAGATCAGTTGTAAGAATTCAAACTACTAAATTTTATTTTATTCGTAATACAACGATACCTACATCCAGAAAGACAATTGGTAAGATATTGAATGTGGTTGTGGAGGAGTTGAGTCAGAAGATCTCGATTTTGCATCATGCTTACAATGAGAAAATGTGATGTCTTCAGCAGATCATGTGTGTACTACGACGTGTAATGTTAGCGATAAGGAATCTTAAGGCATGAATATCTATCCACCTACATGTTAAAAAGCAATAAGAGGATCAGAAGGTATATACAACTTTCAACAAGTAAAAGAAGCAAGGTGAAGAAGGGTACGTGGTACCCAATTAGTGAAGATTATTAGTATTTACAATTCAGGCAGAGAAATATAAGTATTAGAGTTACCGTCAACAGTAACAGAGGTATATACAATTGGCCACACCCATCTTAGTTATGCCCTGTGGGAGCTAACATATATTATTTAAGAGAAGGATAAGATATAATGATCCAGCTGGGCCTAGAGTAACCCAAAATGGTGGATGAATTGTTAGCATTAGATGACATTTCCGAATGATAGTGCAAATATGGTAATAGATCTCCTTGTGAGACACCAGATGGTGCACTCTAGAATAGTATAGTTAGATATGAATACTAGAAGGTTCAGAAAAATTGAGAAGGTAGGCACTGGAATCCTAGAAGGGATAAATATTTACTTTAGTATGGCTCCCGTCCTTAGTCAAGAGAAAATGTTAGGTGTCCCGAAAAGCTAATGAGATGGATCAATGGGATCTAAAGTGAAAGAATATTTCATTGAAATTTTCAGAATAATGTAATAGGCAGAGATATTAGCAGGAGAAAAAGAAGAGAGTAACTGAATCATTATGAGTAAGATGTGACAAAGTCTATAGTCAAGTGAAGAAAAAGACAAGAGGAGATAGGCCTTGATACTATAAAAGAGTATATGCCATAAAGTCATATCTTTTTTTCAAGAAATGAGTTGGTGACTCCAACATAATTTCTAGAAGGATAAGTTAGAGCCTCGGAGTAATAGAAATTAGTATGGGCTGGTAAACAAGAAAAAAAATCGAACATAATTTAGCGACCGAAGCATTTGATAATAGTCGTCTACGTGAGAATTTCACAGATCGGGATCTGGCAATGATAGAATGGACAACAGAAGAATATCCTTCAAAGGTCATTCAGGAAGACGCATCCCTAAAGCAAGCACTTTGAGCAGAGTTAAGCTTAAAGGACTAAGTATGCCCGTTACACTAGGTGTCACTCTCGTGCCTAAGAAATTCAATTATTCGGGGCACAGAAGGGTTACCGCAAGGCGAGTAAGAGTCAGTGAAGTCGTGAAAATACATCGAAGATGAAGAGGTAAAATATTTTTAAGTAAATCTTCATAGCATTAAATGTTAATACTCCCCTAATTGGGGGAAGATAGTATGATACAGTATTAAGTCAGAGTTAAGGGGTTCAAGTAACTATGGAATAACAAAGGAAGAATAATGTAAAAAGGAGAAAGGAATGAGATTGCATTTATTCAGATACTAAAGATGTGCTACGACTCTAGAACATTATGCAAGCACAATATCGGGGAGAGGCAGTAAGGGTTCCCACACCAGATGTTATTGATAATTAAGTGTGAATGAACACTTGATACATAAGGAGCCAGTATGAGAGGTAAGTTAAGTCAAAGGAAACAACCCAAGAGAGATTATGCAGAATATAAATATGAGAATGGACCAACGAGTAGTTAGTAGTTGATTCAGGAAGAGCCTAGTTATGGTTAGACAAGAGGATATAGATAAATCAACAGATCATGCAAGATAAACCTAATGAACCCCAGCATTGGGAATTCAGTCTCGCATATACGACATCGTAATCCTTGAGAATATTCAAATAGGAGTTTAGGTAGTTATAGTTGCCGTAAAATTATTACGAAAATAAAAGAGAGTGCCACAGGGAAGACAAATAAAATTGAGTTCAGAAGTAACCCTATGAGAACTAGGGCATGGAGGTATGTAACTAAGGATATTTATATGCGAGTAAGAACATCGAAAATTCCATCGGGTATATGATGTAATAAGCTCACAGCTTTACAAGAGAGTCCGAGGGTCTCCCCCAAGTGCTACAATGAAAGACTAGTTGATGAAATAAGGAAGAAGGCTTCAACATAAGCATAGTGACCTAAAAAAGAAATGATCTTGGAACAACAATCTTACTACAATATTGTATACACTCCATAAGAAAGTGGCATTTATCGTGGCTAATGAACGAGAAAAAAAGTAATATTCGTGATCATATGAGTTACACGAAATTTCAATATATGTGGGCACCAAGATAAGCTTAAGTATTCATGCAACAAGTGCTAGAAAGACCAGGATAAGTAATTGCTTATGTTTAAAGACTATTGAGAAGGCATGAAAAGAAATATTCGATCTATGACCCAGAGTTAGTTACGTTACGGCATTTCAGAGTAGTATTCATGCAGCATATATGCTGACATTCCTACAGTTATAGGAGACTCTGTTATAAGTTAAAAGAAAGAATTGAGTCCATGTCACAGATAAAGGCTTGAATTGTTAGAAGGTTATATCATGGATGTTCCATAGCGTCCACGAAAGGCTAAAGTAATAACTAATACCCTGAGTCGCATATCGGAAGATAGCTTAAGCCTACTTAAAGGCTGAGAGAAAAGAGGAAACTAAGGAGTTACATCAGCTAAGCAAATCAGGAGTCTGATTATTAGATCTAGATAATTATAGAAGTCGTGATTCAGAACATTGCAGAATCACTCTTAATATCAGAGGCACGAGAGAGATAGTACAACATCCATATTCTATAACGGCTCTACGATAAAGCCAGTTAGAAGAGTACTAGCCTCATAAGAAGTCAGTATGAAGCTCCCGCCGGAATATGTTTGCATCAGAGGTGTAAGTAATTTAGTGGAGCTTTAAGGTGTGGACGTGAATTCCACCTGCGTGAAAGGAAGGTTATGAAAGTGGCAGAAGATACAATGCAAGATTTAAAGATAAGAAAGGTAAAGGTAAAAGAAGGACTTAAGTGCATAAGTTTATGAATACTCCAGAATTTAGATAGAGGGCTAGAAGCACGGTGATTCAGTATCCAAAAATGATAGTGGTATCGTTAGTGGCATATCTTCCAACCTATAGTTTCCAGGTACCGTGAGGTCGAGTTAAGAGAGTAAAGAAGAGTTAGAGACAACGTGATGTCTCACTTGAGTTTCTAGAATAACATAAGGAAATCTATGGTGCTAGCAAGTTAAAGGATGGTTGTGAGTAGTATAAATAGAAAATACGGAATGCTGCCCTGGTAGTAAAATAAGGGTGTAATTGTGATAAATGATAACTGGGTGACATTTAGGCCTTCAATTGAGTAATGATTTAAAGAAAAGGGATTTCATGGGTTGAACGGGATTAGAGCACCCCCATAAGATAAATCATGTTGGGATGCTATGAAAATACGGTTATTAAAGTATAGTATCATCCCTAGGTGGATCAGGAAAATAACTTTAGATGTTCCCCCATGAGATGTGAGCCCTAGTGACAATGTGTTACGAAAGAGGTTTCGAGTTATCAGTGGTAGATTATAGATCAACATTAAGGCGAATCAACAATAGATGGATAAAAGTTCAAAAGTATGAGATGATATTAGGCCGTCATTCTTAAGATAAATAGTAATGAGAAAGAACTAAAGAACTTATATTTATACATATAGGATAAGCAGCGAGAGAGTAACCTGGATTTGGGTAGCAAACCTTGGTAATAATAAACCAAAGTAGGTGTTATGGTATAGTATAACCTACCTATATGTAGTAAAGCCATAAGGATAGATATACAAGGCTATGAAACAAGATCCAGAAATAGTCGTAAGTTTAACAACGTATCGAGCGAAGAACTTCAGTACACCTATATATACCGGGAGGAATAACTTGTCATAGTTTTGTATATGTTTCCAAAGTGAGGTATGGAGATTGGCTAAAAGCTGGAGAAAAAAGGATAGAAGATCGAATAGGCGCACATACAAGGACAAAGTCATAGAGACTACATGACAGATGGTCGCAATAGTTACGAGATTGGGAGAATTCTGACAACAAGTTGTGGTGTAAGAAAGAGGCTTAAAGGGGGGAATGCCCTGGCCTTCAGATTTATTCATAGAACAATTGCCTAGATGGAAAGGACAGTATTAAAATATTCGTAACAACTATGGGTTATGAGACTGATAAGCGCATCAACCAACATTCGAGGACGAATTATGTTACACTCCATGTTTTCGTACGTAAGAGTACGTGTCGTAAGTCAATTGATGTAAGCTCAGAAATGAAATCATCTTTGAAAAGTTTACAAAGTTAGTTAATCATATTAACGTGGAGGTTGTAAATATTTAAGATCATGAATACCAAGTACCAAGAGGGTTGGAAGCTTAGAAGCTAAACGACTTGAAAAAAATAAGTTTCGTCGAAAGTTGACAAGTTGGGAATGTTATAACATATACTTTTGGGGTGATACTAGGGTGCTTAACATTATAAGGAGTTTATTTTATGAGTTTTTTATTCATATGATAGTCGTGTGTTATGTTTTGAAGTCAAGCGAGTTGTGGAACGAAAGTTGAAAAAGGTCATCACAAGTTACCTTCATAAATATGCTGAAAATTAGGTTAAATGCAGTTGAGTGTTTCTCCCAATATACTTGAAATTACGGAATGAGACACCTACCAAATTGAAGATCTACGAGTCTAGTTTCTAATGCATTAGACCGTTCATCGATACGACATCGGAGTAGAAAGATATTTGCATTTTTGCGAAACTGCGCAAGCAGCTCCTAGTGGGACCCACTTAGGCGGTGGACGACCCTTGAACATTTTAAAGGGCTTGGACGGCTTATTTTTGGTCATTTTAGACCAATTACAGTTCCCAAACTCTATCAATACCTCTCTAACAGTTCCCAAGGGTTCCAAATCGAATCCAAGGGTGTTTTACCTAAACTTAACCTCAAAAGTTAGCCAAAGTGAAGAAAAGAGTCTCTATGGTGTTGTGAGGTGATTAAGGGTGCTTGTAAGCTAAGGGAAGCTTTGATTCTAGTTTTTTCAGATTATTTAAGGTATTTATAACACCCCATTTCTCGGAATTAATCTTATATCTGTGTTGGTTAAGTTATTTGGATGAAAAATAACAAAATAGAACTTGAAGTTGTATAAGAAATTGTTATCTTATTGGACTATTTTGGAGTTGTTTATATGATTTCATATGGTAGGAAATCGTGGGGAATAGCTTGGTTATAATGTTATTATTGTTATTATTCTTGTCAATATGTTGAGTATGTTGACGATGTTGTAAATAGGAGAAAAAGCAACCACACAATACTTAGAAGTTGTTCATGTCGTTGTCTTATCTTGTAGGGCTGTTTGATGTTACTTTTATGATGGATATAGGGTTGGAATGTCATGTCAATATATATGATTATATGTTGGACATATTGATGGTTTTGTGAGTACAGGGGAGATGGGAAAAAGAGTTGGGGTTTGGTTTCAATCCAAGTTTGTCGCTCGTCATATTAAATAGCAGTTTTGTGTATGATGTTTGTGCACATGTTGTTGTATAGATTGATTGGTGTTGTTGGGCTGTTGGTATATGGTATTGGAGAAAGCCCTTGTTATAGGAGAGATGCTGCCCAAATTTACATAAATGAGCTACTAGCTTAAGTTACGGACTTAGCCTTTACTTAGTACCAATTTTGAATCTCCTTATACTATGGTAGATTGAGTTGCATTGTTTGAAGATTTGCTTGGAAGCTATTAAGGACTCAATGATGTTAAGGTATGTTAAGGCTAAACCTTTCCTTCATTTTGTCATGATCTAGTAACTACATGTGTTTGATAACGAGAAATAAAGAGAAGTTCATATTTCTAATGTACGTTGGCCTAGTCTCATAAGTTATAGCATTCTCCCTTATCGGGACTTCATATTCAGTTTAGTTTGTCTTCTTTCAGCCAAGAGAGCATAGAGTCTATATATATACAGTATTATAGTATTTTCACCACCATCGAGCTATAATTTATGGGCGGGCCCCTATTGGGCAACCTCAGGTCAGATGGTAAGATATATACCGAGCCTACTATGGCCGAGTGCCTATGAGCAAACCCAGAATGGCGGAGATACAGAGCCTAGTATGGTCGAGCACCTATGAGCGAGCCTACTATGTTAGAGCGGTTATACATACCGAGCCTTACAGGGCCGGACAACTATTTTACTTATTATATTGAGAGAGTTGAGACAGTATCAGTAGGTAAGCATATCTTCAAATTATCTTTGACTCCCAGTTACTTTCAGTTATTATATTATCAGCTCAGTTGCAACTTTCAGTTATTCTATTATCTTATATACTCTATACATTATTTCTTACTAACGTCCTTTTTTGCCGAGAACGTTGCATTTCATGCCTGTAGGTCCTGATAGATAGTTGGATAGACCTTCCCAATAGACAGAGTCAAACATGAGCTTGGTTGGTAAGTTCCACTTTCTCGGTGTTACCAGGTCTATACCTTGGAGTCCATTTTATATATACAGGTTTGATGGGTAGGTTGAGGCCTTGTCCCGACCATGATACAATTTAATTACTCACACACACACACACACACACACACACACACACACACACACACACACACACACACACACACACACACACACACACACACACACACACACACACACACACACACACACACACACACACACATATATATATATATATATATATATATATATATATATATATATATATATATATATATATATATATATATATATTAACTTTTGGGTATGTTTACCCCTCATATGAGAGAAACATTATTTTTAGATGATTCAGAATATGACCTCATCGGCCTAAGTTGAGGGTTACCCCTCCAGAATTCACAGTTACAGAATGGTACGCTCGGGCCGAGTATGACACCGGGTGCCGGCCACGCCTCTTCAGGTTTGGGGTGTGACAATACTTTTTCAGCTATCGAATGTAATAGTTTCTGGTGCGAGCTAAAAGGGAAAAGCCCAAACATGTTCTTATAAGAACATTTCTCTCTCCTTAAAAAAAAGTCACACTCACAAATTGAGGAGAATACTCTTTGTTTCTTTTTCTACCACTAAACTTTGTTATTTTTCATACTTGTAAAAATGACTTGTTTCTGACACGCGTATTGCACGTGTACTCCATATAATTGAGTATACAATTAAAAAACAATCATATATATTATTAAACCGTGGAGCTTGATTTATAAAATAAAAATTAAAACAGTGTCTTATTGTGATTTCTGGCTTTGCCTGCAATTACATCTGATTGTTTTTTTTTTTTTTGGGGGGGGGGGGGTTAATAAACATAATTTTTTTTATTTACTAAATGATAAGGTTGGAAAATAGTTTATTAATATCTTCTAGAACCAGGTTTGTTGAATTTGATATGCCATTGTTAAGATATTAGAACTTGATCTATATAATGTTGGCAGGTAATGGGTGTAGATATGAATTTAGATAGATATAGATATCATTTTATCATATCAGATGCCACTTTATTTAAGTAAGATATCTTATATCTAAAAAAATGTACATTTTTATATAAAATAATAGTAATTTATTAATAATATAATATATTTAATCTATATATATATATATATATATATATATATATATATATATATATATATATATATATATATATATATATATATATATATATATATATATATATATATATATATATATATATATATATATATATATATATATATATATATATATATATATATATATATATATATATATATATATATATATATATATATATATATATATATATATATATATATATATATATAATTTCTACAAAATGGAATATAATAGATATATGCATCATGATAAATTTTTCGAAAATTCTCACATAAAAAGTCTAATGTAAAAAGCAATTCGCAATTGGTACATATATCCTGCAAAGTAAATGCAGTATAGTTGTAGAGATATATGGTGATCACCTCAAATTCATATATCTTCGATGTTAATGTGTGCCTTTACAAATAAATTAATCCAATAAATTACATTAATACTGTAATTATTTCATAAAATTGATCCACTTGGCTACATCCATCTCGTAGTCTACTTACATTCTATTTTTACATTATTTAAATTAGAAAACAAAAAATTCAAGTTCGAATATTTCTCTTTTTTTTTTGGTTATTATTTCAATGATATTATCATATCAAATTAACCTGCTTAAATTTCAAATTGTCAAATCAGAAAATGTAATATGCTGAAAAGGAAAATGAAAACAAAACTCAAAAGGAAATGAATGTTGAAGGGAGAAACTCTACTGCTTAAAACTTCTTTTATGGCAAGAGTTTATATGAGTATCGGGAAAAGATAAAAAAGAACACTATTACAGACTAAATAACAGTAGATGGTGTTGCTTAATAAAAATTTGCATAAACAATACTAATATACAATTTCATAGATACTCATAGGAAGATAAAATAATCTTACCTGTTAAGCTTGCAAGGTTACTGTTTTTTTCATATACTTCTTCTTTTAAAAGTTTATCTGATGGCTTTCTTAACCCATGGAGAAAGCATGATGACAAAGCAAACCAAAGGTCCCTTGCTAAGAGGTAAAAAGATTTACGTTGAGATAATTTCACAATAGCAATAAATTATATTGGGGTTAAAGTCTCATTGCAGCTAAAATTTAACATTTAATTCGAGGTTATAATAGTCAATTAACTTTTAAAGGAGTTTTTTGTAATTCAATTTTTTAGATTGGGACTTCATACTTATAATATAGTGTGATGATATGTGATGTCATTATATTTACATTGATATACAACTGAATAAGTACTAACAGTTCAAAAAAAATAGTACTAACAGCTCTATTTACCTTTTAATTAACATATTTGAAAAACCACAAAAGTTTATCTTTAGTCCTTAGTGTCACACCCCTTTTTCAAACAAACTCACTAAGCCTTCTTAAAATAATAAAAAGATTTAGTAAAACTTGAAAAGGGTTTTCGATTCGAAAAGTGACAGAGTTGTGTTCAAAAAGATTAACTCAGAGTCGCCACCTGACATTGATTTCGGTGTGTCAGGTCACCGTTTTTCTAAAAATAATTTTTTTTTCTTTTAAAACACTTGAGACTCTAAAGCTAAGTCTGCACAGAGAATCGGGTAAGGGGGTTCATTTGACTCGGGGAGAAGGTGTTAGGCATTCCCCGAATCCCTTGAAAGTCACGGTTGCATACTGGATCTAGTTGGCTTTTAGAATATTCGGATTGAGGTAAGATAAACACAGAAAAATAAACACACAAAAGGCTTGAGGTCGTCCCCACCTAATAAAAGAAAAAAAATAAAAATAAAATACTACAAGTTCTATTTTTCGGTCTCTGAATACAAATACTACGAGGCATACCCCGGATAAATATATACAAATCTCTCGAGGCATTCCCCGGATAAATTTAACTAAGGGAACGACTTCTCGCCACGAAAACTAATAAAAATCCTAAGGCTTGCTTACCCAAGTGTGATCGACCTAAAACATGTTACTAGCGGGGAAACGTTGAAATAAAATTGTTGGAAAATCAAATTGAGTCCTTTTATACCAGCATCCCACCGCATGATCTGAACTATCCAAAATAGGTACGAACCATACCAATAAAATTAAATAAACCTATAAAGGAAAACATCTAAATATGCATATAAAATAGAAGAATGCATAATGGAATAATAGGAAAAGAGAAGCAAACGTGATATTATTTGAAGTTCAAGACAATTTTGACAACTGATTGCTGCTAGAAAAAGACTTTGGTTCTACCATTTGCCTAAATATTACTTACTGTTAATGGCAATTCTAAATCCCAAACTAACTATCATATACTAACCAAATATTCTTCAGTCAATATAACTTTATTGAGCAATTTACTAATAACCAAACTAATCATACATCTACGAGGCTAAACTTCAAACTTTAGAACCAACAAATGCAACAAGACGCCAAACATTTAAAGAGTAAAATCAACGATCATGCCCCAATATTTTTAGCAAGAAGGTCAATTAAACTGACCGGTAGATTAATCTCATCAAAGTTTAGGCCAAACAAAAGAATTTCACTTAAAATCAAAGAGCAAGCACACAACCAAACAAATGTTCCGTTCAAACACCAAAACAATTGAAATCTGAAAATCTGAGAAGAAACAGAGTGAGGAATAGACCTTTAATTGAGCAGCGACCAAAAATACCAGCCGGGACACGAACACGACAGAATCTCGAACAGAACCTCACGCCGACGACAAATCGACCCTTTCCGCTTAGACTGGAATACTCGATCAACTAGAGCATCAACCCAAGCTTAAAATAAAATCGAGCGATTCACTAAAAATATTCGAACAACAAACCACATCGACTGGATCGACTCAAAATGATGGACCATAATTTTTACTCCAGTAGCTACGATTCCAGTTTTCAATTTACAAAAGAGGAACAAAAAATGAAACTAGACAAAGTGAACTAAACATTTTTTGGTGATTTTCTTGGTAGAGTATTTGGAATAGTTTGTAAAGGGTCGAGAAGATGAAGCAACCGCCGATGGCTCTTTTTAGTTCAAGACCAAGAGTTCAAAACTTGGGTTAGAGTTTCTATAATTGGGTATTTTATATGAAGGGGGGAATGGATGATGACCATTGGATTAGAAGGAAATAGATGGCTAGGATTAAATCTTGCACATAAATGGGCTAATGAGTTGGGAAGAATGGGCTAAGAATAATTGGGTGTAAGTTAAAAGAAATGGACTCACACCTTTGGGCCTACAAATTTTCTTGTTGGACAAAGACAAACTCAAAAATCCTACCAAAATATTAATTAAACTTAGTTAAGTAAATAAACAAAATTTTAAAATGAAACTACTTTTACTTTCTTCTTTTTTTGTATTTTTAAATGTTATAACACTAAAGTAAAAAGTAAATAAAATAGGCTAAAGTCGTGATAAAATTAAGATACCATGAATAAAAATATACTAATTGATCTTAAACTAAAGATAAAAATATAGAAAAGCGATAAACACGATAAATAAAATTATTTTATATTTTTTTTATGTCTTAGGACTAAAAGTAAAAGATTAAAATTATATTAAAATAAAGTCAAGTAAATATTTTAAAAATATTAAAATACTAAAACTAACTTTAAAATTTGCGCGGGTCAAAAATTACGTGCTTACAGCTGCCCCTCTTTGCTTGGAAACACGAAGAGTTTTCGGAGCAAAGAACAATAAGCAACGTAATTGATTTATGACCCGACGCTTATTCAAAAGAAAATAAAGGTGGCTAAAAAGATTGTGACCGAGCCCTGGTATCTGAGCTGCCTACATATCCTTGGCTATAAAGGAATCAGGCCACGTGTAGTTCAGAAGTGAGAAGGATGATGGAGTACCGAGGTGGAGAGTCGAGTGAAGTGCCGTCGAGGTTCTGGTCCGCGGTTCCTACCATTACATCAAAAATAAAAGGAAAAAATTACAACAAAAGTAAAAGAAAATACAAGATCCTATCTACTTCTTGTCTTGAATCTTCCGTGAATTTTTACTTGATCTTCAACATGAAGCTGAAAAGTAGACCTTGTTCTTCAGGCGGGCTCCTGATACTTCTTAAATTTGCGAATTGAAGTAAGTCTGAAATGAATTCCCTTGTTCTCCAGGTGGGCGCCTGATTACCAACAACTTGAATTGTATTCCCTCGTTATCCAGGTGGGTGCCTGATTACCAACAACTTAAATTGTATTCCCTCGTTATCCAGGTGGGCGCCTGATTACCAAAACTTGAATTGTATTCCCTCGTTATCCAGGTGGGCGCCTGATTACCAAAACTTGAATTGTATTCCCTCGATATCCAGGTGGGCGCCTGATATTGCAACAAAACAGACAAAACAAAAGAAAATTTTTCTGCCCCAGTTTGGGATCTGGGCATATTTGTGAGTGTTAATCGGATCATGTTACCTATAGAGCTCTAAGAATTCAAAAGCTAAATCCCATTATCCAGGAGGGCCCTGAAAACTTCGAATTAAATCTCATCTAAAACTTAAAACTAAATCTCATTATCCAGGAGAGTCCTGAAAGCTTTAAAACTAAGTCTCATTATCCAAGAGGGTCCTGAAAAATTAAAAAACTAAATCCCATTATCCAGGAGGGTCCTGAAAATTTAAAATTAAACCGCATTATCCAGGAGGGTCCTGAGAACTTTTCTTTTAAAATTAAATCCCATTATCTAGGAGGGTCCTGAAAGCTTTCGAATTAAATTTCATTATCCAGGAGGGTCCTGAGAATTTAAAAACTAAATCCCATTGTCCAGGAGGGTCCTGAAAATTTAAAAACTAAATCCCATTATCCAGGAGGGTCCTGAAAATTTAAAAACTAAATCCCATTATCCAGGAGGGTCCTGAAAATTTAAAAACTAAATCCCATTATCCAGGAGGGTCCTGAAAATTTGAAAACTAAATCCCATTATCCAGGAGGGTCCTGAAAATTTAAAACTAAATTCCATTATCCAGGAGGGTCTTGAAAATTTAAAAACTAAATCCCATTATCCAGAAGGGTCCTGAAAATTTAAAAACTAAATCCCATTATCCAGGAGGGTCCTGAAAATTTAAAATTAAATCCCATTATCCAGAAGGATCCTGAGAATTTAAAACGAACTTACCTGAGTCATGCTCTCATCTTTGAGGATTCTGAATAGAATTTCTTGCTCCCTGAACCATGTTTTTCCATGGGAGGTCCCTGTGGATTTAAAAATTTTCTTGCCCCTGTTTCAGACAAATAGAATCTTGTTAGTTTGAAAATGTGCTGGTTAGTTTGTGGTATCCTTGCTGAGTGTCTGCTTCCGCCACTGTCATGCTTCATTCTGATTAGCTGCTTCGGGCTAGCAAGAAGTTGTTTGACCTTTTGATTATAACTGGACCACAAAACCTCTGCATGACCTGAATCTCTCACACTCACTTGTTGCATTGTGTTTTCATTTTGAAAGTTGTTGAATCCTTGTATCTTCTCAAAATTCAAAATTCACTTGATTGCTTGAACCTCAGTTATCACCATACTGCTTATTCTAAATCAAATCAATTGTGATGTGCCTGGTCGGACTCCGCTTTGTGCAATTTAGAAGCTGGTAATAGGCTTTGAAATCCTTTCCTGCTTGTTCAACTAGGGCTGACTCCAAAGAGACCCATAAAGATAGACTCAAAGAGCAAAGTGAAATGATTTTTGACAAAAAGGAACAAAGGAAAATTTTGAGCACAGATGACTATATGAAGAAGAATGAGAAAAGAAGACTTATCTGAGGGAAGCAGCCAGCTCCAATGATCATGACATGCATTTCGGATTGATCAGCCTAATCCGTCCAACCAATCATATTTTCAGTTCATGTCCTGTCTTCATACTTCAAAACCGGGCTTTCACTGATCCAAATTCTCTGTAAAGTCATGAGCCTCATTCGACTTGTAGTGCCCCAAAGGGTTTTCACCAACAAGCCTCTCTCATTTGTTCATCTCTCAACTCACCATCACCTTATGGTGCCGGCAAGGGTCTTCACCAATAAGACTCTCTCATTTTAAATTTTTTCTCAGCTCACCATCGCCTTACGGTGCCCGTGAAGGTTTTCACCAATAAGACTCTCTCATTTTAAATTTTCTCTCTTGCGCCCGTGAACAAAGTGTTACCCATATGTAAATCATACCTCTATCTCGCTTGACCTGGCATCTTCAAAGATTGATCGGAAGGTCTTTCTTTGGACCGTAATGTAGGCTTTTGGACAGGGTTAGAAAGAAAGGGTGGCATGAAGGCTCAAACTAACTTAAGATGAAAGGGGTCAAAATTACAACTTTTGGAATCAGATCTTTTCAAAACCAAAACTTCTGCCCTAGTTTCTTTGGGTCCGGGGAGTTTTAATTTTTATTTTGATGGGACCGAACCGTGAGGCTGCCTACGTATCCTTAAAAGGAATTAGGTCGAACGTAGTTCAAAAAGAAAGTTGTTTGTTTTTGTTTCCCTTTTTCTTTTCTTTTTTTTTCTTTTTCCTTTTTTTTTTCTTTTCTTTTTCTTTTCTTTTTCCTTTTTTTCGTTTTTCTTATTTTCACTCATTCATCATCATTCATTTTTTTTATTCTCTACTTCTACTACTGATTCCAAAAGAGGGGTATGAAAGAAAATAAATAAAGCTCAAAAGGGGTAACAAAGGATGAAAGTGTTTGGGTAGCGGAACAAAATGCCTTCGTCATTTCAACTTTGAATAGGCCAAGTACAAAATACAACTGAAGGTAGGCAAAGAAATCATACATAGTACCTCTTAACTGCATTAGAATTGATAGCCATATCTACACATTTACCTTCTATGTCTGTTAAATACAAAGCGCCATTGGGCAACACTCTTGTCACTATGAACGGCCCCTGCCAGTTTAGGGCGAACTTGCCTTTAGCTTCAGCCTGATGAGGAAGGATGTGTTTCAATACCATCTGGCCCACTTCGAATTTCTGAGGAAGCACATTTTTGTTGTATGCACTTGTCATTCTCTTCTGATACAATTGACCATGACATACTGCAGCTAACCTTTTCTCATCAATCAAACTCAACTGCTCTAGCCGGGTTTTGACCCACTCATCATCATCAATTTCAGCTTCTGCAACGATCCGAAGGGATGGAATCTCAACTTCCGCAGGTATAACTGCCTCAGTTTCATATACCAGCAGATAAGGAGTTGCACCTACTCAAGTGCGAACAGTAGTGCGATAACCTAGTAAGGCAAAAGGCAACCTTTCATGCCACTGTCTAGAACCTTGAACCATCTTACGAAGTATCTTCTTTATGTTCTTGTTAGCAGCCTCAACAGCTCCATTTGCCTTGGGGCGATACGGAGTGGAGTTCCGATGCATGATCTTGAATTGTTGGCATACCTCTTTCATCAAATGACTGTTGAGATTAGCAGCATTGTCTGTGATGATCACCTTGGGAATTCCGAACGGACAAATGATATTTGAATGAACAAAATCCACCACCGCCTTCTTGGTCACGGACTTGAAAGTTACAGCTTCGACCCACTTGGTAAAGTAATCAATGGCCACCAGAATAAATCTATGCCCGTTTGACGCTGCCGGCTCAATTGGTCCAACGACATCCATGCCCCAAGCAATAAAGGGCCAAGGTGCAGACATTGTGTGTAACTCATATGGGGGAGAATGAATCAAATCACCATGTACCTGGCATTGATGACACTTGCGAACAAAACTGATACAATCCCGTTGCATGGTGAGCCAATAATAACCTGCTAGAAGTATCTTCTTTGCCAAGACATGCCCGTTCATGTGCGGCCCGCAAACTCCAGAATGCACTTCGGCCATGATAGTTGAAGCTTCTTCAGTGTCTATGCACCTCAGCAGTCCTAAATCCGGAGTCCTCTTGTACAAGATTCCTCCACTCAAGAAAAATCCACTAGCCAGACGTCGAATGGTTCTCTTTTGGTCACTTGTAGCATGTACTGGATATACCCCCGACCTGATGTATTCTTTGACATCGTGGAACCAAGGTTCGCCATCAATTTCCTCTTCCACCACATTACATAAGCATGTTGATCATGAACTTGGATGTGCACGGGGTCGACATAAGCCTTGTCCGGATGATGTAACATTGACGCCAGAGTGGCCAAGCCATCATCAATCTCATTATGAATCCTGGGAATATGTCTAAATTCAACCGACCTGAACCATTGACAAAGATCATGCAGACGCTGTCGGTACGGTATGAGCTTCAAATCTCGAGTCTCCCATTCTCCTTGAATCTGATGAACCAACAAATCTGAATCTCCCAGAACCAGTATTTCTTGGACTCCCATGTCTACATCTAACCTCAAACCTAGAATGCATGCTTCGTACTCGGCCATATTGTTGGTGTAATGAAATCGAAGCTGGGCTGTTACAAGGTAGTGTTGCCCTGTTTCAGATATAAGTACAGCCCCTACTCCGAAACCCTTCATGTTAGCAGCTCCATCAAAGAAGAGTTTCCAACCTGGATTTTCATCTCGGTCAACCTTATCAACACACATGACCTCTTCATCAGGAAAATAAGTCTTCAGTGGCTCATATTCATCATCCACCGGATTCCCGACCAAGTGGTCGGCCAAGGCTTAGGCCTTCATCGCAGTCCGAGTCACATAGATGATGTCAAACTCAGTAAGTAAAATCTGCCACTTCGCCAGTCTTCCCGTGGGCATAGGCTTCTGAAAGATATACTTTAGAGGATCCATGCGGGAAATGAGGTAAGTAGTGTAGGACGACAGATAATGCTTCAACTTTTGTGCAACCCAAGTCAGGGCGCAACATGTCCTCTCAAGCAGAGTGTACTTAACCTCATAGGGAGTGAACTTCTTACTGAGATAATAGATTGCTTGCTCCTTCTTTCCCGTGATGTCATGTTGACCCAATACACAGCCAAAAGAATTATCCAAGATTGTCAAATAGAGAATTAAAGGTCTTCCAGGCTCTGGTGGGACCAACACATGTGGATTCAACAGGTACCTCTTAATCTTATCAAATGCTTCTTGACATTCTTCAGTCCACTTGACCGCAACATTCTTCTTTAGCAGCTTAAAGATGGGCTCACAGGTTGTCGTGAGCTGAGCAATGAACCTGTTGATGTAATTTAACCTTCCAAGCAAACTCATCACCTCTGTTTTGTTCTTTGGCGGCGGTAACTCTTGAATGACTTTGATCTTCGATGGATCTAACTCAATGTCGCGTCTGCTAACCACAAATCCCAGCAGCTTCCCCGACGGGACACCAAATGCACATTTCGCTGGATTGAGCTTGAGGTTATACCCGCAGAGTCTTTGGAAAAACTTCCTCAAATCCTTAACATGGTCAGACTGCTTCTTTGACTTTATGATCACATCATCTACATAAACCTCAATCTCCCTGTGTATCATGTCATGAAATATGGTGGTCATCGCCCTCATGTAAGTTGCCCCATCATTCTTCAAACCAAATGGCATTACCCCATAACAATATGTTCCCCATGGCGTGATGAACGCTGTCTTTTATGCATCTTCCTCATCCATCAAGATCTGGTGATATCCCGCATAACAGTCCACAAAAGACCCAATCTCATGCTTGGCACAATTATCGATCAGAATGTGAATGTTCGGCAATGGAAAATCATCCTTTGGGCTGCTTTGTTAAGATCACGGTAATCAACACAGACCCTGGTCTTACCATCCTTCTTTGGTACTGGCACAACATTGGCTAACCAAGTGGGATATCGAGTGACCCGAATGACCTTTGCAGTAAGCTGCTTTGTGATTTCTTCTTTAATCTTCACACTCATATCTGTCTTGAACTTTCGCAACTTTTGCTTGACAGAAGGGAATGCTGGATCAGTTGGCAATTTATGAACTACCAGATCAGTGCTCAGGCCCGACATATCATCATATGACCATGCAAAGACATCTTTGTACTCAAACAATATTTTGATTATTACCTCCTTAACTTGCGGCTCTAAATGCACACTTATCTTGGTTTCCCTAACATCATCCTAGTCCCCTAAATTGATTGCTTCGGTCTCACTCAAATTAGGCTTTGGTTTTTCTTCAAATTGTTTTAGCTCTTTACTGATTTCCTCAAATGCTGCTTCTTCATCATATTCTATTTCATCATTATATTCTACTTCTTGGATTGTTATTTCAGAATTAGATTGGCTTTTAAGACTCGGCTGAAAACTCTTCATGCATGTCATGTCACTGCAACCAGCATAAAAAGAACTGTACAAAAGAAAAAAGAACAAAATAAAACACTATTAAGAATAACGGAAAACAGAAAATTGCATTTCATTGAAAATAAAAGGATAGAAGGGTTTGAACATCAAAACAAGCAAAACTAAAAATCTGGATTACAACCCTGGAATAACCCAGATAATAGAAAGGAAAACAAAGCAAACTACCAAAACTCCTTCCTGGTGGGGAGAGGAGTAGCTTCCCAATTGCTAAGCTTCACGTTTGGGCCAACGAGATGCACATTTGCTTTACTAGAGCCTTCACCAACTTCTACCATATTGACTTCTTCGAACAGACTTTGGAACCTCTTGATCAACTCTTCATCAACATCGACCACAGGTTTTGGGATTGAGGAGGTTGGAGGCTTTTCGGTCCCTGGCTTGACAAAAGACTTAGAGATGTGTGGGAAGGGCTTGGGGAGCGACCATACCTTCTGTTTTAGATTTTTAACCCTTTTCATGTCCTTCTCTGTGGGCATGAATCCCAAACCAAATGTACCAGGATTCCCACTGGGGCGCACTGGATGCACAATACCCTGCAGAGATGAGCCCAGACCCTTGCCCGGCACAAAACCATTCTTCAACATTTCATTCGCAACCATGACGGACGTGGATGATAGCTTAGGACCCGGAATGCATTTTCCTTCAGGAATTTTCTCAACGGACACTGTTTCGAAAGTCTGATAGACCCAAGGTCCCTTATCATCTTCAGCTTCGATGAACGGAACAATTGTGTCATTACAAGCTGACAAGTCCTCATCACCGTGCACAACTATTTCCTGCGTGTCCCATTCAAACTTCACCATTTGGTGTAGAGAAGACGGGACTGCCTTAGCAGCATGTATCCAGGGCCTGCCCAACAACAGATTGTAGGAGACAACCACATCTAACACTTGGAATTCCATGGTAAACTCAACAGGCCCTATTGACAATTCGAGCATTATATCTCCAATAGAATCTTTACCTCCCCCATCAAAGCCTCGGACACACACATTGTTCAAGTGGATTCTTTCGGTGCCAATCTTCAGTTGTTGCAGAGTAGACAGGGGACAAATATTCGCACTAGAGCCATTATCAACCAAAACCCTTGAGATAACAGAATCTTCACACTTCACCGTGAGATAAAGAGCTCGGTTGTGTTCTGTACCCTCCATAGGAAGTTCATCGTCCGAGAAAGTGATCCTATTTGCTTCGAAGATCCTTCCAGCTATCTTTTCCAAGTGGTTCACTGTGATCTTATCAGGAACATTTGCCTCATTCAAAATCTTCATCAAGACCCTGCGATGTTCATCTGAATGTATCAACAAAGACAAAAGAGAAATGTGAGCTGGTGTTTTCCTTAACTGCTCCACAATGGAATAATCCTGCACTTTCATCTTTTCAGGAACTCCTCAGCCTCTTCCTCAGTGACCGATTTCTTTACTGGCATTGGGTTATCCTTGAATGGCTTGGCTTTCCTTAATTCTTCTGGGGTGAAACATCCCCCAGAACGAGTCAATCCTCCAGTTTCATTAACTTCTTCCTCTATTTCTTTTCCTTTGTATGTCACTATCACTTGTTTATAGTTCCACGGAACAGCCTTGGCATCCATCACTAGCAGCTGGGTTACTGGTTTAATGATGATAGGGGTAATAGGAGCCCCTTTCACAACTATGACATGCTTACTTGAAATCCCTGGTACTACCACTTTTGAACTTTCTGAACTTGCCCCGATATCTTTCGACAGCCCTTTCACGACCAACACTGGTGACTTCGAATTGAGTGAGCTCGGCTTTTTCTGTAATCCCTTCAACTATCAAGGGCGTTGCTTTTGTAGAGTCTGGAGCTTTAACCAAATTGCTTTCACTGGCCCAAATCATCATGACGGACTTAGAAGACTTTTTGGGCTCCCCATCCTTGTGAACTATTTCAATCATGTGCGTCTCTGCATGGGCTGGCAAAGGGTTTTGGTTGATGTTTGGCACATCTGGGCTTTGGACTACAATTTGGTTTGTATCAATGAGCTCCTGGATTGCCCGTTTCAAATGCCAACACTTCTCTATGTCATGCCCTGGAGCATCAGAACAATAGGTGCATCTTAGGGAATAATCGAGGTTTTTTGGAGGGGGATTTGGTATCTTTGACTCAATCGACCTCAAGACGTTCAACTGCCTTAACCTTTGAAACAGACTAGCATAGGACTCTCCAAGCGGGGTAAAAGTTTGTTTCCGCTGCTGCTTCTCTCTCCTATATCTGGCCTTGATCGAAAATTTGAACCAGTGAGGCTTTGATAGGGTTGTGGGGGTGGATAGGTATTTTGTGGAGCTGGGTAGATATTCTGCGGAGCTGGAGCACGCCATTGCAGGTAAGAAGGGGGTTGAGCATATGACTGTGTGTGGTGAACAAGGTATTGGGATGACCTGGCTAAGTATTGGGGGTTTTGCGGGGAAAAGTAATGTTGAGGTGGATTATATGGAGCTTGGGCGTAGGCTTGGGGTCGGGGTCGAGGATGGATGTACTGATGAGGTGAACCCCTCTGGCCATGCCATGATCCGGAGACAAACATAGCGACATCTTCCTTCTTCTTCTTGCCTAGCAAACATCCGGTACCACTCTGGATTGCCTGGGTGGTTGCTTTTATAGCAGAATAGCTCATGATCTTACTCGACTTGAGCCCCTCTTCCACCATTTCTCCCATCTTCACCACATCATTGAAAGACTTACCAATGGCTGAGATCAAGTGGCCATAGTAAGTGGGCTCTAGGGCTTGAAGAAAGTATTTAACTATCTCGTCCTCTTCCATCGGAGGATTGACTCGTGCAGCTTGCTCCCTCCACCAGAACCCATATTCTCTAAAGCTTTCACTGGGTTTCTTTTCCACCTTGGTCAGAGATAGGCGGTCTAGAACAATGTCTATATTGTACTGAAAGTGTCGGGCAAAGGCCTGAGCCATATCGTCCCAGGTGTACCACTTGCTGGCGTCCTGGTGGGTGTACCATTCTAAAGTTGCCCCACTCAGACTTTGGCTAAAGTATGCCATCAGTAATTCATCTTTTCCCCCGGCGCCTCTCATCTTACTACAATAACCTCTCAGATGAGCTATAGGATCCCATGTCCGTCATACAAGTCAAACTTGGGCATCTTGAACCCGACAAGCAATTGGACATCGAGGAACAAACACAAATCCTTATAGGCTACACTCACTTGGTTTCCCAACCCTTGCATATCTCTCAGTGATTGCTCCAGACTCTGTACCTTCCTAAACATCTCTTCTTGCTCTGCGTTCTTGGGTAGTTTGTCAGTTTCAACATGAGGCTCAAATTGGGGATTGTAAGAGTAAGGATCTGGGACTTTGAAGGTGGGGTCCGGTGCATAGTAGTGAGTATCTGTAGCGAGGAATTTGGGCTCACTAGAGGATCGGTGGAGGGTAGCTTGTGGAGGGGGTACAAAAATAGGAGTAGATGTCTGAGCAGGGTATGAGGTTGTTTTGGCTGGCGGAGCATGAACAGTTTGGGCTGAAGTGCCGGGGTAGTTGTGGTAAGGGGTAAAGCCAGGTGCGTGTTGTAGGGAAAGATCAATGGTATTGGGCATCTGGGATTGAGAGAGCGGTGGAATGGAAGCAGGGTTTTCTGTGTAGTTGGTAGGGAACGAGGGTGGAGGATGTCCCTTAATCCAGGCTTGATACATTTCTGCCATCTGATGCTTCAACCTCCGGACCTCCTCTTGTAGTTCCGATTCCGACTCAACAATCTCCCTTGGTGGGTATACAACTCTAGTGTCTGTTTCCTTGCTAACCATGACTGTTTGACGCTTTGACCGGGTGTTGTATAGATGACTTGCCAGGAGGCCAACAAACTAACCACCTTCCTGAAACTTAATAAAGATAATAGAGGACAACAACACAAAACCACCATGTTAGCATTGGAGTATTTATCAAATAATAATATCACATTACGTGCAATGCACCTAGCAACAATCAACGGTTCTAAAATGGTTTTGAGGGTCGCAGGGTCATATGGTATCATCCCAATTTGCTCATTTTAATCCTTTCTTCTCTTTCTTTTCCAACACCTCTTATCACTCTTTTCTTTTTCTTTCTCTTTTTATTTTGAACCAAAAATGATTTGATCGGACCCGATGTAGGTTGCCTACGTATCATGTCCCTCATGAATCAGACCAAGCGTAGTTCTGGAGAAGTGGTGGAAAATAAATTGAAAACAAAATCTTTTTGGGATTTTTCATTTAAAACTTTTCGATATTAAAATACAAAGGGAAATACGATAATGAAAGACATGACAGACTCAACTACACTACGACAGACTCTGACATTACCTAAAGGACTCGGTACTTCTAGACAAGACACGAAAGTAAAAGACAACATAAGACAATCTCAAAACACCTAAATAGAATGACTCCTCAAGCTGCTCCTGAATGCGACTGTCCTGACCGGGATGGTCCTGGGCTGTCTGCCATGCTCAAACTCTGTAACATGCCTCGTAAAGAAACACCAATGTTGGGAATAAAGGCCCTGGCGTGTGCCTCCGCATCCTGAAGGCCGACCCTAAACAAATATTGGCTATGCTGCCAATCCCGCTAACTGAGACTTTATCAACTCAAGCTTATCCTAGGGATCTTGGTCCGATGCCTCCCCAAAATCATCTGTCTGAACTGCCCGACCCTTGAGTTGGCTTGGCAATGGGATGCTGACCCCTGGCGGGACGGATTGTAACCAAATCAAGTACTCCTGAGTACACTCGGGCCTGCCAACATCCTCTACTAATGTATTTTTCTTCATCCTCTTTGCATTGTTCCAGTATTGCACATACTTGATTTCATCAGCCACCTTTTTGCTAAAATTTATGATGTGCCTTCGAAGGGTCAAAAATCCGGTGTCTACAGCCGCATTACCCTAACGGGAGTGTACGGCCTGACACACTTGAGTCCTATCAGCATCAGGAAAGGCTGCATGAGGCACCCTACCAAGATATCATCCAAAGGTAGCCAAAGGTAAGCCCACAAAACATTCCCATTTGTCCTCAAACCAAGGAACTCAATCCAAGCCGTGACGCCTACTGGGTACGTAAACTTAGGAGATTTCATCATGCGTTCGATGCATACCACCCAATCCCTCAAGGCACGGTCGATGGGACAAAGTAAGGAAGCGGTGTGCAAATGCTCCATCATCCACAGCTGTAGCAAAAGGTTACTTCCCTCAAAATATCTGACACCTCCCCTAACCTCACTCAGGGCTCGGTACAACTCTGCTAAGATCATCGGCACAACGGTAACGGTTTTGCGTTGCTTCTCATGAAATAGTGCCATTACCACTGACTGTAGACGGGTACTAATGTGCCTCTCATCTAATGGAAAAACCAATAATCCCAACAAAGCAAGGCTGAAAGCTTCGAGGCGACGTCTTTGCCACTTTGCCTTGGTTGTGCAGAACTCATCCCAAAAGACATCAAAACTATCCTGTGGTCCAAATCTAGCAAACAAATAATCCAAGGATATCCAGGACTGCTCGAGACATTTTAAATGCTTATTATCTTTCAGGCCTAGGTCGCTGAGGAATCTTGTCCTAGAGTGGTCTCAAGGAAGTATCATGTCCTTGCCTATATAGCTTAAACGAGTGAGACCAGACATTTCTGCCAAGGTAGGAGTCATCTCACACTCTCCAAATCTGAAAATCAAATTTTGTGGATCCCAATAAGTCAGCATCACCTCCACTAAATCTGGGCGGGGTGTGATATCAATAAGGGAAGTTAGGGTGCCCAATTTCTGCATTAACTCGTGCTGCTCTAACGATGAAAACATTTTCCACCACTTGATCAACTTCCTAGGAATCTTTACTACCATCAGCACTTTAGATCGAATCAGCGGGTCCATACCTGAATGAAGCAAACATGGTTAGCGACTCGGGACACTACGTTACCCCACCACATTTCCTAGTCGACAAATGCAGGACACAACTTGGTTATTTTTGCAAAATGGCCTAAGTGGTTGAAAGTGGCTATTAGCGCAAACTTGACAGAGTTGACCCCTAATGCATGAGAAATACTCCATTTAAAGCTTACATGACTCTAATATCCCGACAATCATGGTCTTAAAAATTACTTTGCAGAAATGGACCCTTTTTGCAAAAATGGCCGATGTGGCCAAATGTGGCTAGGGACGCAAACACGACATGGATGGACCTTAAAGTGATATGAAATCGAGTTATAAATCAAGATCCTAAGACATGGGTAATTGAGCCACTCTTGCAAAAATAACCCTATTTTGCAAGAATGACCGATGTGGCCAAAAGTGGCTAGACATGCAAATTTGACAGGAATGAACCTTAGAATTAAGAGGATACTTTATTGTAGACTCAAGATCCTAGGACAAGAGATAGCAAACTACTTTGAGAAAGCACTTCTATTTTTGCAAAAACGGCCAAAGTGGCCAAATATGGCTATACATGCAAGATTTGGCTACGACCCTGGAAGCCAAGAACCTAGGACCTAATAGGAAGACCGGACCCTATGTGGGTTGCCTACGTATCCCGCCCCAGAAGACGAGAATCAGGTTCGCGTAGTTCAGGAAGATTGGTCATGGGAGAAAGCCTTTTTTAAAAAAAATGCAACTAATTTGGAAAAACCATATTTTTTGTCTTTCTGAGAAATGATGGAAAATGTAAACACTTTTTGGATTTTCTTTTCTCTTTTTTTTGAATTTTTGGAAAATGATGGAAAATGTAAAATCTTTTGGATTTTCTTTTTTTTTCTTTTTTTTTTCTTTTTGGAAAATAATGGGAAAATGTAAAATCTTTTTTGGATTTTTCATTTTCATTTTTTTTTAAAAAGTAGTGAAAGAAAAATATAACTGGGCCCTACTTGCTTCGTCTTTCACCCTTCTTTCCCAAGCATCGGTCCGCCAAATGACCTTTTTACCCTCAAAGATGCAACATGTATCACATAGGGATGATTGAATGTCTTTTTGGGCCACGGGCCCATTTTGACAAAATTTGGATAGGTTTCCTACAAAGGGACACGGTACCTGGGACCGAGCCCTACTAGGTCTAAATGACATGATGCAAATAAAAATGATCTAAAGGCTGACCTAAGTTTGGGGTTCACTAACAAGGCAATTCGGGGGAGCGTATGGTCGATGGTGGCTGCTCAAGCTTTCCACCCACTCCATACGCCGACGCCCCCCTCCCCTTCTAAAATAAGGGTGACTCAACGAAGAGTTCGTGCACGCAATGCGTACTCCGAGACTTGTTGCAGAAAGAAAACCCATGGTTATGCACATGATGACAATTTATAAAACAGTAACTCATAAAGGAAAAACTGTAAATAAATAAGCAACTAGCAAATAAAAACGATATAAACAAAATAAAAAGCAAACAAAACACATAAAAACCTCAACTGAATATCCTAAAAACCAACAAGATCAAGTACTAGCTCGAATCTGCAGGTCCCCAGCAGAGTCGCCAGTGATGTCACACCCCTTTTTCAAACAAACTCACTAAGCCCTCTTAAAATAATAAAAAGATTTAGTAAAACTTGAAAAGGGTTTTCGATTCGAGAAGTGACAGAGTTGTGTTCAAAAGGATTAACTCAGAGTCGCCACCTGACATTGATTTCGGTGTGTCAGGTCACCGTTTTTCTAAAAATAATTTTTTTTCTTTTAAAACACTTGAGACTCTAAAGCTAAGTCTGCACCAGAGAATCGGGTAAGGTGGTTTATTTGACTCGGGGAGAAGGTGTTAGGCATTCCCCAAGTCCCGTGAAAGTCACGGTTGCATACTCGATCTAGTTGACTTTTAGAATATTCGGATTGAGGTAAGATAAACACAGAAAAATAAACACACAAAAGGCTCGAGGTCGTCCCCACCTAATAAAAGAAAAAAAATGAAAATAAAATACTACAAGTTCTACTTTTCGGTCTCTGAATACAAATACTACGGGGCATACCCCAGATAAATTTAACTAAGGGAACGACCTCTCTCCACGAAAACTAATAAAAATCCTAAGGCTTGCTTACCCAAGTGTGATCAACCTAAAACATGTTACTAGCGGGGAAACGTTGAAATAAAATTGTTGGAAAATCAAATTGAGTCCTTTTATACCCGCATCCCACCGCATGATCTGAACTATCCAAAATAGGTACGAACTATACCAATAAAATTAAATAAACCTATAAAGGAAAACATCTAAACATGCATATAAAATAGAAGAATGCATAATGGAATAATAGGAAAAGAGAAGCAAACGTGATATTATTTGAAGTTCAAGACAATTTTGACAACTGATTGCTGCTAGAAAAAAACTTTGGTTCTACCATTTGCCTAAATATTACTTATTGTTAATGGCAATTCTAAATCCCAAACTAACTACCATATACTAACCAAATATTCTTCAGTCAATATAACTTTATTGAGCAATTTACTAATAACCAAACTAATCATACATCTACGAGGCTAAACTTCAAACTTTAGAACCAACAAATGCAAAAAGACTCCAAACATTTAAAGAGTAAAATCAACGATCATGCCCCAATATTTTTAGCAAGAAGGTCAATTAAACTGACCGGTAGATTAATCTCATCAAAGTTTAGGCCAAATAAAAGAATTTCACTTAAAATCAAAGAGCAAGCACACAACCAAATAAATGTTCCGTTCAAACACCAAAACAATTGAAATCTGAAAATCTGAGAAGAAACAGAGTGAGGAATAGACCTTTAATTGAGCAGCGACCAAAAATACCAGTTGGGACACGAACACGACGGAATCTCGAACAGAACCTCGCGCCGACGACAAATCGACCCTTTCCGCTTAGACTGGAATACTCGATCAACTAGAGCATCAACCCAAGCTTAAAATAAAATCGAGCAATTCACTAAAAATATTCGAACAGCAAACCACATCGACTGGATCGACTCAAAATGATGGACCATAATTTTTACTCCAGTAGCTACGATTCCAGATTTCAATTTACAAAAGGGAAACAAAAAATGAAACTAGACAAAGTGAACTAAACATTTTTTGGTGATTTTCTTGGTAGAGTATTTGGAATAGTTTGTAAAGGGTCGAGAAGATGAAGCAACCGCCGATGGCTCTTTTTAGTTCAAGACCAAGAGTTCAAAACTTGGGTTAGGGTTTCTATAATTGGGTATTTTATATGAAGGGGGGAAGGGATGATGGCCATTGGATTAGAAGGAAATAGATGGCTAAGATTAAATCTTGCACATAAATGGGCTAATGGGTTGGGAAGAATGTGCTAAGAATAATTAGGTGTAAGTTAAAAGAAATGGACTCACACCTTTGGGCCTACAATTTTTCTTGTTGGACAAAGACAAACTCAAAAATCCTATCAAAATATTAATTAAACTTAGTTAAGTAAATAAACAAAATTTTAAAATGAAACTACTTTTACTTTTTTTTTGTATTTTTAAATGTTATAACACTAAAGTAAAAAGTAAAGAAAATAGGCTAAAGTCATGATAAAATTAAGATACCATGAATAAAAATATACTAATTGATCTTAAACTAAAGATAAAAATATAGAAAAGCGATAAACACAATAAATAAATTTATTTTATATTTTTTTTATGTCTTAGGACTAAAAGTAAAAGATTAAATTATATTAAAATAAAGTCAAGTAAATATTTTAAAAATATTAAAATACTAAAACTAACTTTAAAATTTGCGCGGGTCAAAAATTACGTGCTTACACTTAGATCCTATTATTGTTGTTACTTATTTTTCAATCAACATAAGAGACGTAATTTTCATGTTTATTGCAGTATCCCTTTTGAGGGCTTTTCTTTTTCTTTTTTTTTGGGTGGGGTAGGGTGGGGTGGGGTGTAACGGCCCGACCGGTCATTTTGAGCTTTTTCACTTTGCTCACCAGTTCTCGGGCATGGCTAGCCCCGTATGATGTATTATGACTTATGTAAATCGTCGGTTTTGGTTTTCAGGGTAATCAGAATGAATTTGGAAGAACAGTTCTCAGTTTGAAGCTTAAAATTTGAAAGGTTTGACCAAGTTTTGACATTTAGTATATGATCTCGGATCGGAATTTTTATGATTTGGTTAGCTCCGTTAGGTGATTTGGGACTTAGGATCGTGCTCGGAATGTGTATTGGAGGTCCGGAGTGGATTTAGGCTTGAATTGGCGAAATTGGAATTTTGGCGTTTTCCGGTTGATATGTGAGATTTTGATATAGAGGTCGGAATGGAATTCCGAAAGATGGAGTAGGTCCGTTGTGTCATTATGACGTGTGTGCAAAATTTCAGGTCATTCGGACGAGGTTTGGTAGACTTTTTGATCGAAAGCGGAATTTGGAAGTTCTTGGAATTCTTAGGCTTGAATCTGATGTGATTTTGGTGTTTTGATGTTGTTTTGAGCGTTCTGAAGGTTGAAACAAGTTTGAATGAGGTTATGGGATATGTTGGCATGTTTGGTTGAAGTCCGAGGGCCTCGGGTGAGTTTCGGGTGGTTAGCCGGATCGTTTCATGTTGGTGGAGATTGCAAAATCTCTGATGTTGGGGTTTCAGGTTTTTGACCTTCGCATTAGCGATGCATGTCCCACGTTCGCGAAGGGTTAGAGTGTGAAGCTGTGGAGTTAGCCTTCGCGTTCGCGAAGATGGTCTCGCGTTCGCGAAGGGCTGAGTTCAATGACCACTGCGTTCGCGTAGAGAAAGAGAAATAGCTGGGTCCCCAAGGCGATTGTTCTACGCGTTCGCGTAGTAGTGGTCGCGTTCGCGAAGTGTTGATTCTGTTGTGCATCGCGTTCGCGAGAGGGTTCTCGCGTTCGCATAGAAGGAGTTCCGGTTAGTGAAGCTGTGTTCTTTGTGAACACGAGGGAGATGCCGCGTTCGTGATGAAGGAAAATCTGGGCAGACATTTTATATTTAAAAATCGAGGGTTTAAGTCCAATATCATAAAAGCCATTGGAGAGCTCGGGAGAAGGTGAAATTTGAGGGGATTTTCAGTGGAGCAATTGGGGTAAGTATTCTTCACTCATATTTTGTTTAATTCCATGATTTAGTCTTGAATTTCATCATTTAAGTTGAGAAAATAGAGTGGAAATTGGGGGGAAAATGAAATAAAAGTTTGAGAATTCTTTTAGAAATTTGAATGGGCAATTGAGGTCGGATTTTGATAAATTTGATATGGGTAGAATCGTGAGAGGATGAGGATTCTATTGATGTGATTTTTATCGGATTCCGAGACGTGGGCCGAGGCCGAGTTTGAGCAATTTCAGGATTTTTTATGTAAACTTGATATTTTCGAGTGAGCTTTGTTCCCTTAGCATATTTTATTGGTTATGTACTGATTGTAGTTAGATTTGGAGCATTCGGAGGTCGATTCGAGATGGCAAAAGCATCGCGGGCTAGATTTTGGACCGGATCGAGGTGAGTAATGATTGTAAATGTTGTCCTGAGGGTATGAAACCCCGAATTTTACATCGTTGTGCTATATTGAGGTGACGCACACGCTAGATGACGAGCGTGAGGTCGTGCACCGTTGGGGATTGTGACTTTGTCCATCCCGAACAATTGTTTTACCGCGTATTTGATTGAAAATTATTTGCTATCATCATGTTTTGGGCTGAATGCCATATTTGGGCCTCGTGCCAATTATTTAGACCCTTAGGGGATTTTTACCGCTATTTCCTCACTGTTTTGATTTTATATATGTGCTCAGTCATGCTATATTATATTGTTTTCATAACTCAGACATGTTTACTCTATTTTAACACTTTAAATGATATTTTGGGATGAACATCATATTTTACTGTGCCCGAGTGGTTTTTAGTGATTTCTAACTGAGTAAGGCCGAGAGCCTATTTTGTGAGGATACTTTGGATGGGTTGCACGCCGAAGCAGTAATACACTGATTTATGATTATGAGGCCGAGGGCCTGTGATTGTACGCCACGAGGTGGCTTATTGACATGAGGCCGAGAGCCTATTGATTATGCCACGAGATGGCTTGATATTGCGCTTGGGCCGTAAGGGGCCTCTCCTGGAATCTGTACACCCCCAGTGAGTGTGGGTACCCATTGTGATATGAGATATAACCCGAGGGGCTGGTGTTGTTCCATGATATTGCCTAAGGGGCAAATTCTATTGACATTGTGCCCGAGGGGCGGATTTTATGTGTTTATCTGTTCTAGCTGCTTTCCATTTAATTGTTTAATTGTCAAAAGATGTTTTAAAGAAGTTTACTCTGAACTAAGGTGTCTTAATATGTTTCACTGTCTCATTGTTTTTACTGATTTTGTACTGCTTCTTTATAGCATGTTGATGTGCTTTTATGTGATTTCTTATCGCTCAGTCTTCATTTATTGTTATTACTCACTGAGTCGGAGTACTCACATTACTCCCTGCACCTTGTGTGTAGATTCATGTATTTCTGAACCCGGTAGCGATTGGTTGCTCAGAGGCAGAGTCATCGGAGTTTAGCAAGGTAGCTGCTTTTTGCCCTCTTAATTTCATTAAACTGTATTTAGCACATTTTCCAGACTTCCCGTTGTATTTAGACCTTAGTAGATGCTCGTGACTTGTGACACCCCGATGTCGGATTGTATCTATTTCCACACTTGTTCTATTTCGCTTAATTTTTGGATTTATTTCTTATCAATGACTTAAATTGACTTATTAAAATTGTTAAAAAATGAATTTGGGAGTTGTGTCGGCTGGCCTTGTCTTCACGAGAGGCGCCATCACGATCGGGTCCGGTTTGGGGCCGTGACAAGTTGGTATCAGAGCCCAGGTTACATAGGTCTCACGAGTCATGAGCAGGCTCGCGGATCGGTACAGAGACGTCTGTACTTATTCTCGGGAGGCTGCAGAACCTTTAGGAAAAATCTCACATTCTTGAATTCTTATCGTGCATCATTGATTCAGCTTGAAATATAACTCTTTGAATTCTTTCCACGCATTCGTATGCGCGCATGAGCGCTTAGTATCAGATGTGCATCGATGACTTGTGATTCCATGATCGAGGGGCGAGATGTGATCTCTGTGTGTTGATGTTGGGCCAGTCTGGAGGACTTGAGGCCGGGTTTTGCCTATAGCTGGAGCACTGAGGCGTTGATTGTGTGAGCACGTACTTTTGGATTTGTATTGCCGATAGTGTCCCTATTAGTGGGAGTGATGACTGGACATCTGTGTGATGAGTATGATGTGATTGCGAGATGTATTCATATGATTTGGAAGCGACGAGAAGGGTCTGCGAGAGGATAGAAGAACTATTAGGTGCTTGATTTCCTTCTTGATTTGAGGTATAGCCCCGAGTTATGGGTGTGTGAAGAATCTTTTTATGTTTTCTAGTTGGGGGAGTGAAGTGGATTTCACGTTGTGATGTGAGTTCAGACTCAGGAAGATCAAGTGACTGTGTAATGTCTATGACGGTGGAAGGGTATAAAGAGATGTTAGTTGAGGCGAAGCAGGTGGGTTATCTCCTGTGGATTGTTCTGAAGTTTGCATAATCCTTTATGTCGTTTATTGGAAGATCTCTGTTACCAGGGAAATATATGTGTTGCAATTTGAATTTGGGTCGCCTAAGAGAGTGGGTTTAACTATTACAAGAGTGAATGCGAGATTGGCAGAAGATTTAAAGTACTAGATGGTCTGTGTTTCACGAGCTTATGAAGGATTGAGTTTAATCTCATTATGGTATTATGGAAGCAATAGAGTATATGCGTTATGAGTTATTGTGCGTGTTTTGACCTATGGCTTCGAGCCAAGTGGGGGTGTCTACTATTGATTAGTTGGTTGCACGATTATGTGCTATGTTTGTTCCAGTTTGAGGCATACGAGCGAATCAGTTATGCTTACGGAGATTGGGACCGAGGATGGCTCAAGTAAAGGAAAATTTCGACAAAGGTTATATTATGCTTCATAGGTGTATGAGAATCACAAAATGTCTTGAGTGGTTATTGGTAAAGGATGTGCAGTGCATAGAGCAGGAAGTTGCCTGGGTGCAGGCTACAATGTCGGAGTGCTAATGAGGCACATGTTATTCGGTTCATTTGATAAGTTTAATTGAGGTTTGAGTAGAGTGGATGACTCTCGAGAATGGTTCTAATAAGTTCAAGATTTTACATGTAGTAATTGGAGGTTTTCAAGTTTAGAAATTGAGTTTTTTTCATTTGAGGGTGTCAAGACTCGTGGTATTTCTATATCATCATGGGATTCTATATATCAGTAACAAGAAGGTGAAGAAAACGACTTTGGGATCGCAGGAAAACCCTCTAGGGTAGGTATTTTGAATGTGGTGCTCTTGGAAATATTTAAGAGAGTATTCAGCGGTTTATGAGCCTTGGACGGTGTGGTTTCATGCTTGGGTCCCATGTGGTGAGTCTGGGTTGAGGAACTGTGGTGTTATAGCAAGAAGAAGTATCAAGCTGAAGGTAAATCAGAAGGAACTTGGATAGATGGGATAGCATGGTAGTAGGTTGGATTGGCATGGTAAGGATATCATTAGTTCTTTGGATACGTACGAGGTAATGAGTTTCTTCAGGTATTTCGCGAAATTTCTCTTGGGTTTTAGTGACATGCGTAGCTTGGTTGAGTTAGAAGGATTCAATCCTGATGGTTTAGCTTTGTGCAAATGGAATTCAGAGAGTTCTTTATGGTTTCTACCACGGTTAGAGATGCGTATTTTCTACGAGTGTGAGGAGCATGAGATGTGTAGTGGTTTTCTTCTAGATGGGATCAATGAAAAGTTCTTGGCTAGTTGAGTACGTAGCTGCTTGTGGCCCGGAAGAGATATGAAGTTCTCATGTTTATCCTAGGATGGTATGGTATATGCGGTATATTGTGTAAGATTGAGATTTGCAAGTGTAGGGTCATGGTTCAGTTTTGAAAAGAAGGTCACAAATTCTTAGGTAGCATGGACAGCTTCAGATGATTAGGAAAATAATCTCCAGATGATTAGGGAGATGATATTGCTAATTGGTATGGCTTTATGGGGGGTATACATTTTAGAAAGGGCAATGTGTTTAAGTTGAGAATACTTCATTAGTATTGTGGCACTCTTTTATTTGATCGACTGCTGATATTCGAGTTTGCTTGGTGGCACAGAAGAATTATAGGAGTACTTCTCATGGATGTTTGGGGTATTAGAGGTGTGTTGCATATTTAGGTGGAGTTGGGATCAGATATAGTGATCCGTGTGCTAAATGGATTTGGAGACTGGGAGTTCTCATAGACAGGTTAGGTCGTGGTTGTGAATCGCGTACATCGGTCTTGTGTGGTAACTATTTGGAGGTTTGGAGACCTGAGTGGATATTTGTTGCTTGGTATGTTAGGTTTAGGATGTGATATTGGGTATAGACTGGTTGTCTACATGTCGTGTTATTCTGGACTATTGCACTAAGGTGGCGATGTTGGCTATGCCGAGAATGCCATGGATTGAGTGGCGAGGTTCGATGGATTATGTTCTTAGTAGGGTGGTTTTATATTTTGAAGACCCAACGGATGGCTGGGAAGGATTGTCTTTCTTATTTGGGCCTTCGTGATGGATGTCAGTGGAGAAACTCCTACCATTGATTCAGTTCCGGTGGTGAGGGACTTTTCGGATGTGTTTCTTGTGGTCGGGCATGTCGCCGGACAAGGTTGTTGACTTCAATATTGATTTAGTGCCGGGCACCGTATCATATGGCACCGACAGAGTTAAAGGAGTTGAAAGAGCAGCTTCAGGGTTTCCTTGATAAGGGGTTCGTTGGCAGGCCAATATGCATGTGTGTTCTAACTTGAGTCAGTTTGGTTGTCTCCTAGTTGTGTTGTTGAGGGATGTGTTGATTCGATTGTTATTGAGCTTATTAGTAATCTGGGGAGATCTATGAGTTACCTTTCCGTGTTGCGGGGCATTGGGATTTGTTGGTTATAGGCACATGTGGTGCGGTGTTATTGGGGTCTCTTAGTGGAATTCGAGCGGGAGGAGTATTGGGTATTGCTCGGTGAATGGCACATCGGTTGTGTCCTTTCGGGTTGTGTGATGTTATGTCAATTGCTTCGCCATGATTATGATAATTTACTTTGGTTCTGGACAACAAATTGCGCGTGGTTGTCGATTTTGAGCGTAGTGACTTGAGGTGTTTCATGTGGAGCAGTGTTTGGATAGGGTCGCGCATTGTAGTGAGGTTATGGGGAGGTATGACCCTTCGGGTTAGATTCGTATGTTCTGTTTCTACGATGTGTGACGAGTTCTCAGCATTGTGTGTGGTGGTACTGGTGAGCTGGCGGTACAACTCTCTCTTTTGAGTCATTTTTCGTGATTTAAGGACGCTCAGATTGTTGCTTGTTGGTGTGCGGGTTGCACGAGTTATGGCTTTAGATTGCATTGATGTGTCATGTCAGTAGAGTAGTTGTGTTGGATTAGATGAGATCGTCGGGATCTAAAATGAATACGAACGGATTCGATTTCAGCATGTTGGAAGGATAATATCGAGGTTCGGCTCAGAAATTTGCTATGGTCCTTGCCAAAGGAGAAGTGGCTTCACGAATGGTTGATCTGAGGAATGGGTAGGACTTTCTACGTGTTTCATTTATCATTGGCAGTATATGAAAGTGTTGGAATGGGACTTCAGTTGATAAGAGGTTTACTATCGGTATTCAGTTGTTGTGTGCAGCTGCTGTGATTAGAAGCTATCGCTACAAGAGTTTGAGTTATGTGGTATATCATGTAATTGTACCTAAGGTTGCAGGTATGGGTTATTATAGTTTGTTCGGGCTTATTCAGAGTATAGATGTGAGATTCTGATCTTGTGGATGATTTCAGAAGTGGGAATGTGGTTCTAAGGTTTATGGGCTAGGTTGGATTGTGAAATTTCAGTTACATTGTGTTATCGGACCTATATGAGATAGGGTGACGTGGGATCACCCCCGGGTATGTGCATGGTAAGGTTATTCAGCGATTGGTTGGCTTTTGGAACAACTCTGGGCACGTTCGAGGACGAACGTATGTTTAAGTGAGGGAGGATGTAACGACCCGACCGGTCGTTTTGAGCTTTTGCACTTTGCTCGCCAGTTATCGGGCATGGCTAGCCCCGTGTGATGTATTATGACTTATGTAAATCGTCGGTTTTGGTTTTTAGGGTAATCAGAATGAATTTGGAGGAACAGTTCTCAGTTTGAAGCTTAAAATTTGAAAGGTTTGACTTGTTAGTATATGATCTCAGATTGGAATTTTTATGATTTGGTTAGCTCCGTTAGGTGATTTGGGACTTAGGAGCATGCTCAGAATGTATTTTGGAGGTTCAGAGTGGATTTAGGCTTGAATTAGAATTTTGGCATTTTCCGGTTGATAGGTGAGATTTTGATATAGAGGTCGGAATGGAATTCCGGAAGTTGAAGTAGGTCCGTTGTGTCATTTGTGACGTGTGTGCAAAATTTTAGGTCATTCGGACGAGGTTTGGTAGACTTTTTGATCGAAAGCGAAATTTGGAAGTTCTTGGAATTCATAGGCTTGAATCCGATGTGATTTTGGTGTTTTGATGTTGTTTTGAGCGTTCCGAAGGTTGGAACAAATTTGAATGAGGTTATGGGATATGTTGACATGTTTAGTTAAGGTACCGAGGGCCTCGGGTGAGTTTCGGGTGGTTAGCCGGATCGTTTCATGTTGGTGGAGATTGCAGAATCTCTGCTGTTGGTGTTGCAGGTTTTTGACCTTCGCGTTCGCGATGCATGTCCCGCGTTTGCGAAGGGTTAGGGTGTGAAGCTGTGGAGTTAGCCTTCGCGAACGCGAAGGGCTGAGGTCAATGACCACCGCGTTCGCGAGGCTTATGCCGCATTCGCGTAGAGGAAGAGGAATAGCTGGGTCCCCCGGGCGATTGTTCTACGCGTTCGCGTTTGCGAAGTGTTGAGTCTGTTGTGCATCGCGTTCGCGTAGAAGGAATTCCGGTCAGTGAAGTTGTGTTCTTCGCGAACGCGAGGGAGATGCCGCGTTCGCGATGAAGGAAAATCTGGCAAACAGTTTATATTTAAAAATCGAGGGTTTAAGTCCAATATCATAAAAGCCATTAGAGAGCTCGGGAGAAGGTGAAATTTGAGGGGATTTTTAGTGGAGCAATTGGGGTAAGTATTCTTCACTCATATTTGGTTTAATTCAATGATTTACTCTTGAATTTCGTCATTTAATTTGAGAAATTAGAGTGAAAATTAGGAGAAGAATGGAAGAAAAGTTTGAGAATTCTTTTGGGGATTTGAATGGGCAATTGAGGTCGGATTTTGATGAATTTGATATGGGTAGACTAGTGAGAGGATGAGGATTCTATTGATGTAATTTTTATCGGATTCCGAGACGTGGGCCGGGGGTCGGGTTTGAGCAATTTCGGGATTTTTGATGTAAACTGGATATTTTCGAGTGAGCTTTGTTCCCTTAGCATATTTTAATGGTTATGTACTGATTGTGGTTAGATTTGGAGCATCCGGAGGTCGATTCGAGAGGGCAAAGACATCGCGGACTAGAGTTTGGACCGGATCGAGGTTAGTAATGATTGTAAATGTTGTCCTGAGGGTATGAAATCCCGGATTTCACATTGTTGTTCTATATTGAGGTGACACACACGCTAGATGACGAGCGTGGGGTCGTGCACCGTTGGGGATTGTGACTTATTCCATCCCGAACGACTGTTTTACCGTGTATTTGATTGAAAACTGTTTGCTATCATCATGTTTTGGGTTAAATGTCATATTTGGGCCTCGTGCCAACTATTTGGACCCTTATGGTATTTTTACTGCTATTTCCTCACTGTTTTGATTTTATATCTGTACTCAGTCATGCTATATTATACTGTTTTCATAACTCAGCCATGTTTACTCTGTTTTACTCCCTCTGTTTCTTATTAAATTAGGTACTTTCCTTTTTAGTCTGTTCCAAAACAAATGACACATTTCTAAATTTGGAAATAATTCAACTTTAAACTCTTTCATTTTACCCATTTAACCTTAATGAGAAATTTTTATAGCTACACAAATGTCATGGCCCCACAAACTTTTTATCCCTTAAGCTTTTAAGACCACAAGTTTCAAAAGTCTTTTTCTTTTTTCTTATACTCCGTGATGAGTCAAACTACCGCATATAATATGAAACGGAGGGAGTAATACTTTAAATGATATTTTGGGCTGAGCATCATATTTTACTGTTCCCGAGTGATTTTTAGAAATTTTTGACTGAGTAAGGCCGAGGGCCTGTGTTGTGAGGATACTTTTGGGTTGGGCTGCACGCCGCAGCGATGATACACTGATTTATGATTATGAGGCTGAGGGCCTGAGATTGTACGCCACGAGGTGGCTTGTTGATATGAGGCCGAGAGCCTATTGATTATGCCACGAGATGGCTTGATATTGCGCTTGAGCCGTAAGGGGCCCCTCTCGGAGTCTGTACACCTCCAGTGAGCGCGGGTACCCATTGTGATATGAGATATAACCCGAGGGGCTGGTGTTGTTCCATGATATTGCCCAAGGGGCGAATTCTGTTGACATTGTGCCCGAGGGACGAATTTTATGTGTTTATCTGCTCTAGCTGCTTTCCATTTAATTGTTTAATTGTCAAAAGGTGTTTTAAAGAAATTTACTCTGAACTAAGGTGTCTTAATATGTTTCACAGTCTCGTTGCTTTTACTGGTTTTATATTGCTACTTTATAGCATGTTGATGTGCTTTTATGTGAATTCTTATCGCTCAGTCTTCATTTATTGTTATTACTCACTGAGTCGGAGTACTCACATTACTCCCTGCACCTTGTGTGTAGATTCAGGTATTTCTGAACCCAGTAGCGGGTGTTGGTTGCTCAAAGGCAGAGTCATCAGAGTTTAGCAAGGTAGCTGCCCGACGTTCGCAGCAATGCTGTTCTCCCTCTTGATTTCATTAGACTGTATTTAACACATTTTTCAAACTTTCCGTTGTATTTAGACCTTAGTAGATGCTCGTGACTTGTGACACCCCGATGTCGGGCTGTATCTATTTCCGCACTTGTTCTATTTCGCTTAATTTTGGGATTTATTTCTTATCAATGACTTAAATTGACTTATTAAAATTGTTAAAAAAATGAATTTGGGAGCTATGTCCGCTGGCCTTGTCTTCACAAGAGGCGCCATCACGATCGGGTCCGGTTTGGGGTCGTGACATGGGATAGGGGTGGGGGTGGGGTGGGGGGGAGATGAGGAGAAAAACTCGCATTGCTTACTAACAAATGAAGGATAGGGTACATTTTTGAAAAAATATAATACCTATTTTGCGAAATCAAACATAATTTTATTTAATTCATTCCTGTGATCACCTGTCATCACCTGCCAGTGTGCGTTTGCTCATATTGCCGGTACCAAACCTGCATAAAAGAAAAGGGTTACAGTACACTTGCAACCAGCATAAAACTAGCCAATTCATGATAACAGGAGATGAATTTTAAGAGGAACATGGTTACTGAAGATACATGCAATAGGCCCCAACATGTTTGCGACTGAAGCATAATTGTGGTGTTCTCGTAATTACACCTTCCTTTAAATATGACAAAAATTCTCCTACTCTTCCCATGGCAACTTAAGCCAGAGATCTGACCTCATGGTTGAAGGACAAGGGTCAGTTCCACTTAGGCTATCCCTCCCTTTGTCCTCGATTATGAGGCGAGCAGTAACATGAAGGTCAAAAAGAAGATAAGAATGCATAAATTCCCCAGCATTCCCTCGTTATCCTAATGCAACTTTGTATTCCCAATTGCCTACTGTACTAAAGTAGCGGGAGACAGGAAAAATGGTTTGGAGGTTGATATCCTACAACCTCCAGTGCAAAAAAGTAAGAAAGTCTTTTAACATGGAAAATTAATTAATGCTTTTTCATTGAGAATGAAACAGGTTTAGGGTACACTAAGGGACAGTTGAATTAACAAAACTTCTGAATATGCTTCTCGGTTAAAGTTCCTGCATGCGGTAATAGTGAGACAATACTCTAATTCCGACCTGCAACCAAGTAAAACCAAAACAAATCACACAAACTATGCCAGGGCCCCTTGAAAAACATCTAGTACTTCTGAAAGCAAAAGAAAAGGAAATAAGACTGTGTAGAAGCAGTTAATATACCTTGTAAATTCAGCATTTTCCACGGCAATCCAATGTGCTTCAGATTCGATTGACTTCTATAGAAGAAAATTATCTATCATATGTTGTATAACATCAGCACCTTCTGCATGCATATATTGATCTTTCACCTATAAGCAATACGGCAAGCATTACACAATATTGATCTTTCACCTTTAAGCAACACAGCGAGCATTATATATTAACTTCATAAGCACGAAGATCTGAAAAGCCTTAATTACTGTACAATATACTCTTTTAGTGTGCAATTTCAATGGCAAAACAATAGGGCCTAATTTTGAGACAGCACATAAAATCTGAGGGACATAAAAACGTTTTGAAGTCTGAAGCTCTATCTGGAACACTAGAAGCATGGAATATAAGCTCCCAAAATGTATTAGGAAATTTAAAATGTTGAGCAATACAACTGATCCAAAGATCCTTGTTCACTAACACCTATATTCATGCTCCAAATGCCTTTTTTTAAACCTTTATTGCCATTTAGTTACAGGATTTATGAAGTGAATGACACGTTCAACCCCATGATAAGCAACATAGATGACTTGATATCAGCCTTACTTACGAAAGCCAGATTCAGTCACCAATTAAAATCAGACGCCAAAAATATATAAGTAGTACTGTGTTAGTGCCTTTAGCATAGCTGGTTTAAACTTCTGCAGATATGAACCACTCGTAACTTGCAGAAGAAACGCTCCTCCAAGGATGTCAAAATTTTACAGAAGCTTTTCCCACCACGACCACTCTTCATCAATAAATTACCCATAAAAACCTAATAACTCAGCAATCTGTGCACAAATACCTTGACGCTGTATAGCCTACTGGGCATAAAAGTAGCCGACTTTGAAGATTTAAAAGGGCTTGAAAATTCATTACTAAGTTTTCCTATCACCATCAGTCTCCAAGCCTAAAATATACCCTAGTACAAACATATTTACTCAGAAATTAGCGCACAAATGCTCTTGAAGCTATGTAGTCACAACAAAACATAAAAGTAGCCAATTTCTGAAGATGTACACCTTTACAGGTTCTACAACTCAACTCTAATCAATGTTACATGGTAAACAACAAGACAAATAACACATTAACAAAAGCTCAGCTCTCATCGACATTATAAGGTGGACAAAAGTGTTTCCTACCAAGATAAGAACAATTAAACTTTTACTAAATGGGGTGAAAAACGTGGCAACATTTTGGCAAAACCCTGATGCTTTCAATCCGTTTAAGCGAATAAGGCATTATATTGCAGGACTTGTGTGTTTGGTTTTGTATATGTGACCACTGGAAGGATCCCCCTGATTTGGATTTTCACATATAGGGAGAAAGTAAAACAGCACAATATCCATGTCAAATACAGTGCACAAAATGGCTTTAGTCAAGCACATGATAGAAATCTAGTCCAAGTAATTTTCATTTTTAAACACCACAGACACGCCCTCTCCTCAAACCTATATTCTTTTTCTTTCTTTCATTTACTTTTTTTAATATATGCATCCCAGAGAATAAAAGATGGAAAAGGAATAGGAGTTCCAAGTGTAAATTTTGCAGGTAAACATGCAGTTTCTCACAAAATAAACCTAAAGAATATGCCTGGTTTAAGTAGGATAACTAGTAAATGCTTTTGCTAATTACTCCCTCCGGCCCAATTTATGTGATGCACTTTCCTTTTTTAGTCTTTCCCAAATTGAATGATACCTTTCTATATTTGGTAAGGATAAAATTTTAGACTTTACACTTTACCGTTATTGAGATGATTAATAGTCACACAAATATCTACGGCTTGTTTTAGCCCACAAGTTTCAAAAGTCTTTTTTTCTTTCTTAAACTCCATGCCTAGACAAACTGCATCACATAAAGTGAGACGGAGGGTGTAATACTCAAGGTAACAAGTAAAGGTAACACGACATCCAGGACAAAAACAAGAGTTATTGACAGCTTTTTATCTTAAAGGTGTAAGTGATAAAATAAACACACAATTCTGATACATCGATATAAATAAAATGTAACCGACTGTGGTTCTTGGAGAACCAAAAAAATACTCCTTGTCTCAATTTATGTGGCACCATTCGGATTTCGAGAGTCAAACCTTTTAATTTTGACTGTGAGCTTGGACATGGAATAAAATTTACATATTTGGAAACTACATAAAATGTACTATAAGTCACAATAATTAACAATTCAAAATATTTAAAAGCTTACGAAAAATCGGCAATCAAAGAAAACTCATTTGACTCTCAAATTATGAACGGTGTCACATAAATTGGGATGGAGGGAGCATCAGAAAATGCTCTGTGCATTAACGCTATCGTCTATGTTATATATATGTGATCCATATATATATATAGAGTCCAGAGAGAGAGAGATAGACTATGGGGAGTACAGAAAGAGTGAGACCTGAATAACACTGTGTGCAGCAAATCTGAGCCTACTGCTGTGAAAGCTGACATCTACTTTCTCCCAAGACACCCGAGACAAACCAGTCACCAATTCCTCTGGATAATTTGTCAAAGCATTAGCACTATAATATTTTCTTGATAAGTTAGCAAGCAAGAATTAGTATATAATATTAAGAAGCCAAGATATAAAACATCCTTTTCATTTCCTTTTCCTTTTTCAAGATGGTATTATCAACATATAATTCAAAAGGCGTTAAACTCAAATCAGAAACACGAAAATTCAGTTGCATTTAAGAACAACTACAATTGGAAAAGAACAAATAATTCAACTAAGTACTTCCTATCTGAAAAAGATCGGATGGCCAAAGACTACACTGATTTACAAACAAGGTTGCATAGTACTTTAGGATCAATGGAGTCATTCTTTGTATTGGTGCTAAGCACTAGATAACAGAAAGAATGAAAATTAATCATGCATACATTTTTGAACATATAGCATCACCAAAAGCTCAGCGAAAAAGCATTAACAGGAGACAATTTACCTAAAGTCAACTTCTTGCCATAAGCTAGGGGGAAGCAAGAATCAGAGGAAAGAACCTAACAGGAGACAATTTACCTAAAGTCAACTTCTTGCCATAAGCAGAGAGTTACTAACCTTCTAGCTTGTCAAAACAATCATCTTCCTTTACAACAGATTCACTCTGCTCACTATCGCACGTCTTGCAATGTTCTTCATACACAATGTGAGGATACTTTTCATTTAAGGAGTCCTCCCACTGTAAGCACGTACTGTTATGACAGCACATGAGATTTAATAGGTTATTACTATCAGATATTAGCTATTGTACCTTGGGCAGTTCAGTATTACGTCTAATTGATGACGTTCTCCAACCTACAATATCTATAATAAAGTTTGTTAAAGAAAAAGTAGTCTTTAATGAAGTTTGGATATCAGAGGCCGGTTGCCTGATTCAAGTTCAACAGTACAAACAGGATACGATCATAACCAACATTTGAATATGCGACCCTTCGCTTGAATGAACCCAAAGCAGACCTGCATGTAAGAGTTTTGCAACAAATTAGCATCAAATACTACAGTTTTTACCACAGACCCTCATGAATGATAGGACTACACTGTCTAATGAACGTAGTAAATAAATCTTAGAACTTACATAAAGTGTAATTCACCATCATCTTCCACCATCCGTCTCAGTAATGGAGTCTTTCCTTCATCTTCATTAAGAAAAAGGTGCCGACCAGTTCTCTTGAATATCCAATGAACAACAAGACCGGCAGCTCTCTCAAAGGCAGTTACACCAAAAAGAAATGGCACCTGACAATTAGCAAATAAAATAAAAATTGCCAAAAAACCAACAGTGGTATAGTAGATCTTGTAAGGTAGGGAGCAAACTCACAATCTTAATAATGCAAAAACGGACTTGAGGAAAAGAGGAATACTTGCTCATACCTAAAGATCTAGATGACAGAAGAAACACGGAAATTTTTTTTGCCTCTTGATCCTTCTGTCAGATGACAGAACATTTTCCTTTTCACAGGCCACAAGATTAAGCAGGGATCAATATCTACCACCCGCTACTAAAGAGGATATCTCCAGAATACTGATTATAAGCAAGACCAGCAGATAATTGAGTATGATTAAAAACCGTAACTGACTACATCATTCTAAAAGCCGCTGTGCCATGCAGAAGAATGTAGTTTACAAGTAATTTCTACGTTAATCAGCAAGTTTGCTTTCCTTTACATTTCAGGAACTTTGAGGTTCTCATATCAAAAGAAGGAATCACAGTCAAACACAGGAAGACCCTGATGCAACTTCGAGGTTACTAAAGATAAGGCTTGTTAGATAAGTTAAAAAAAATCTCCCCGTGGTTGCATTCCTTGGATAACTTATCAAGTTGGAGGGAGACAACACTGTCTGGAAAGGGGAATACTTACTGTTATTTTTTCGGTTCATGCAGCTGTAGAACTTCACATCTTGAAGTAAGTCTTTCCAGGTCCTTTCTGATGTGGATTATTTTTTCTGACAAATTAGATGTATCTTTCCTTCTTCTTTTTTTCCCTAGGTGGAGTACATTCCTTGCTTCTCCATCTTAATTTACCGTCTTATGTTAATAGTAGTAGCGCTGTTTTTTTTCTTTGTCAAACATGTGAATTTTATTAAATATTTTTTCAGGTTTTTTGCTGATATTTGTCTCAGCCCTTGCTACTACATCAATAAAGGATGTAGATGATACTCTTAGATGAGGAATCTGTCATTTAAGTAGTTTGTGATGGGTTTTTTCCCCTGATAGTTCTGATATTAATACATAAACTTAAACTTGTATAATGGGTGTTTTATGATTAAACTAGGCATAATGGCTTCCTGACCACTTAAACTTGTAGGGCTTTTGAAAGCCGATACACGAACTTTGGATTTTCCCATTTGAACACTCCAACTTGACAAAATGGATAATAATAAACACATTTGACCGTTGACCATGCCTATGTGGAAGCACTACAGCTGACATGGCTAAACTGTGTGCAAATCACACTCCCAAGACACGTGAATAGTATTGTTTTTACTTAAAAAAATTAAAATTAGAATTAGAATAAAATATAAATAAAAAAGAAAAATGAAAAAGAAAAAAAAGACTTTTCCAATTTTTTCATCTTCCCAGGTGTCCACCATGGATTAAGTGATGCTATCATATGAGTAAGTGATGCTACGAACTTCACCAGACCATGCCGGAGCATGTAAGTTCAGAATCCTAGTGAAAAAGGCTGAGTAGAACTAGAGGGTGCATTGGCATTTGGTCGAACACTGTTATATGAACAGTGCGTAGAATGACCATTTTGGATATTCGAAAGATTTGTCCCATGTAAGGTCTGGTTTGAAGGTTTGGAAACATTCTCCTGAGGAGCAGGAGTAGTTTGGCATTGGTTTTGAGTCCTTTGGTTTGCCTGATCACCTTGCCCGACCAACTGGTGAAGTTTTGAGTTTTCAACTTGGTGGTGATGGTTGATTTCTTGAATGGATTGAGCTGAATCTTTGCATAGAGGATCCATGGGTGTAGTAGAAGGGATTCCAATTGGAAATTGGTCTCCAATTGGCCCAGAATTGATAGGGGCATTTCGTCGAACACCTTGCTCAACCGGACTGCCTGAGCTTTTGGATTGTAAAATTGGAGGAATTGGTTGGTACCCATATGAAATTGGAAGTGTAGGAGCATTCTCCTCATCGAGGCGAACATTTTGGTACCTTTCTTTTCCAATTTGCATACCTGGAACACCTTGCGCATTCATTTTTGCCTCGCCGGAGTTCTGCTGCTCGTCGGAGGTGACGATTCCCACGGTGGAATTGTCGAACTATGTTTCAGGCGTTTTTTTCCCTTTTTGTATTTGTTACTTTTTTTTTTCCTGATTTTGTATTTAAAAATGGGACCCACAAATAACACATGACAAGTAATAAATAGCTTAGCATGATGTGTTGTGCATGTCAGCGCAATTGATATACACGCTCTGGTGAATGTGTTTATTATTATCCATTTTGTCAAGTTGGAGTGTTCAAATGAGAAAATCCAAAGTTCGTGTATCGGCTTTCAAAAGCCCTACAAGTTTAAGTGGCCATTACGCCATTAAACTATTATATGTTTACACCAGCACTAGACCACCGGTAATCAAATACATTAAGCGTGAAATCATGGACAGCACCACACATAATCCCCAGGTTAAAATCCATCACAAAGTGATTTTAAAGCCATGAAAGTGGTGCGCTAAGTGACACCGTAAGCACTAACTAAACTTCACAGCCAACAGTCTCAAAACACCAAGAAATGGAACCCCTCTCATCCAAGAGTAAGCTTCATCAGAAGAGACATAAGGCATCATGGATGCAATGATTGATCTTTGTTTATCGGTGGCACATGATGAAGCCACTTTCTATCAAACCTTAAATTATTCGTAAGATTATTATTTAAAAAACAAATTGATACCTGCTTGTTACCCCTTGAACCCAGATGAGGTGATGCAACAGTGATAAAATTTATTGGTTCCAGGCCAGCTATTGTGCCCTTTGACCCTTCTTCACTGGCATCGGCTGAGAGCTTCTCCACATTCTCCATTCTTGGAGGTCTATATAATTTCCCAATTGCATATCTTGCCACTACTCCTCCAACAGAATGTGCAACAAAAGAAATTTTCTTCAAACCTGGCTTTCTTTTGATCACTTCAAGAACCTAACATCCATTTCCATATCATTACCGTCCGATGGGGTACATACAGCATGCTTTAAAGAAAATATTAGAAAAAGGAACGGGGCGGAACAAAAGAAAATCAAATCACATTATTAAAAAAAACAACCTCCTCAGCCAACCGCTCGCCCATTACATCCACTCCATCCAATGTTAGTTTAGCCATATTACGTTCACTGCCTGCCAAGAAAATCATGTTCATCATTCATCAAAACTGCAAAATAATGTTCATTAAGACTGTGCAAGACTTCCAAGTGCTCAGCCATTATGAAGAAGGTAAAACAGAGACATAGATATAATAGGTTCACATGAGCCACGAAAAGGAAATCTCTTTTTACTGAATAATTGTGCTAATTATTTAACACAAGTATTCTCAAATCAGAAAGGGACCAATGAAGTTGGGAACCACAATCAGAGCAGACTTGCACCTTTAGTTGGCAGTTTATCAATGAGAAAAAGCTTGACTTTTTGCTAGAAAATTCAAAGTTCACAGTCCCAATGGAAGAAAGGATGAGATAATTAAGGGAGTTGTAAACTAAAAGAAGTTTAAAGTTCAACATTCACATAAGAAATGAGTTTCACCACCTTATGAAAATGTATTTCTTTTCTATATAAGAAGTAAAAGGGCTTTTCCCTAGAGTAACGGAACCCAACTTTTCCTTCACCAGCTACTACATATTAAGGTCTCTTGATATAATATTAATATGCAAGACTCACTGGTATACTATCTTTACTTCAACTCGAATGAGAGCTTCTAGATGAGAAACATATATGAACAAACAATTCTTACAAGAAACAAAATGTAAAAATTAGACTTGAATAAGACATGTAGTCATTGACAACTTCAGATCACAACTATTAGGTTCTCTTTTTCTTTTTTCAGAGATTCAGATCATAACTAATAGTTAAGCTGAGCAACAATACTCCACTAATGTAGACGAACAAATGATTACCAAAAAGTGACACCAAGTAGACCAATATACATCATTAATTGTGACAAATCACAAAGCCAAGTGAATGTTATTAGATAAGAGCTCAAGAGAGCCAACTAAATTCACTTGGTCTCCTAAAACAACAATCTCATAGTCGAAAATTGCTGGAACAGCACATATTGGAATAAATTAGAAATTTAGTCCTTTAGTCTAATCCTTGTTATGTCATTCATAAATAATGCTGTGGAACGGGAAATTACATAGCATAAGAGGCAGAGTGTGGAAGGAAAAAAACAGATTAAGCGCCTCTCTAGAGAAAATGAAGATAAAGTAAGTGAAACCTACTTACCTTGTCTATCAACATAGCAAGCAAGAATAGAAGTATATTTTTTATTTACAGCTATAGCAACCTAATCCTAAGAGAGGAGGATTAGAGGGTGGAAAAAACGCAACATGCAGAACTAACTGCTGAAACACAAACAAGTATCAGTTAGAAATGCCACTCAATGTATGTACTTACAATGAACAAAAACTTTGTCAGGAAGATTCCGAACAAACTGCTCAGCACCAAATTTCCAGTCCGAGGCACTGTCGTAGTAGAAAAATAATAATTTTATAAGCAATATACAAACAAAAAAAAATCCAGCAATAAGTAGATTTTTTTTTTTAAAAACCAATACCATGAAAGCACTAATTTATTTGATAAGAATTTATCACTACTCCACAAAAAATTGTCCCATGATTTTAGTTTGACGTCAAACTGAATTGATAACCCCAGTCAGAATTGGCTAGTAATTAAGCAATTCAGAGTGTGTTTGGTATGACGGGAAATATACGAAGCGATTTTGTGGTGTTATCAAACGTGGTAAATATCTTCAATCTTTAACACTCAATAGTTTCAATGCAGAACACTATCCAAGTTGTTGACAATATGATTAATCTTTAAGAAATATTTTTCACTAACCGATCAAACACCGGAAAATATTTTCCAAGAAAATATTCCCGGCAATAACATTTTCCTTCATACCAAAGATCTTAATTGAACTCCGGACGGAAGAATCAAATCAGAGTAGATCAGAAGCAGCTTTCTTCTATGTGTTAGTAACATCAGATTTTTAATTCACATTTTCTCATCTCCAAGCAAGGGAAATTCTTGTGATCTGGCTAGAGCGCAACACTATATATGAAGGAGACAATATCCATAATATGAGTACAAAATAGGTCCAAAATCCCCCCAAAGAATGAAGCAATTGAAATAGCTCCAAATTCAGGAGCTTAAAATGCTAGTATACTAGATTAAAAAGAAGAAAAACTGTAGCTTTACGCGATGTCTTAAAGAAAAAATTACATGAATACTGCAAACTAAACAAGCAGTAACCTCTAAGACAACAAATGTTAAAAATTCATGAAATCATCATCGAACAGGAGCTAAGGCCTAAGAATAATTTCTCAAAAAGCTGAATTAAAATTCTCCAATTTTCTTCTAATTTCACTATAATTCGAGAATCAAAAGTGAAAAAAAGATGATACTAACGCACTATATATATATATATCCACAATTGTGCTAATTACCTTCCGAGAATACCATGGACCATCATAACAAGATGATCGGCGGAGGAAGCATCGGATTCTTTAGAACTAAATACATCTTCGCCGCCGTTGACGGTTTCCGACGAGGAAACTCCTGTGTTCTCTACTTCTCCGTTCTCCATTTCTTATTTTTACTTCTTTTGCTTTTTTATTTCTAATCTGAGTTTCTTGATTCGCAAACTTTATACACACATTTGATACAACAAATATATGAACCACACATTTGATACAACAAATACATGAACTAGTTACAGTTGGATTGATCTGAATTTGAAGTAAATAAAAAGTGTAGAAGTTAGGTCGGCCCTTTAAAAATCTCTCATGAGAGAGAGAGAAAGGTAATATAATGGCTGTGACGAAAGAGACTGAAGGATGAAGGAAGCTGACGACGTGGCCAGGATTCTTTTTTCTTGTATATATATTATCCAATTAAAGAATTTTCTATCTTAACTTTTTTTTTTCTAACTTGAGATATTCTTAATTGAGAATTCCATTTGTTCCGCCATAATTTTTATGCAAAGGAAAAATGGAATTTTTAAGTGGCTACCCGGAGCATAAAATATTTCATATTTAAGAGCTGTATTTTAAGGATATGATGTAAATATAAGTATTAGTAGTTATTTTTACGGCTCGAACCGGAGAACTACATGTCAAATGGAGTAATTTTCTCATTTTAAAGGAAAAAAAAAGAAATATTGAGTAAAAACAGGTAAATGTTGGTGCAGTTATGCTTTGAACAGTGGTACTGTTAATTAATCATGCCTATATTACGGTTTCATATATCTTGACGAATCAGATTGATCTCTGTTGATGTTGTGGGATCCACGCGGCCTTGAGTTTGGATTCTACTGAAACAGAAATGTTTCTTTTTTGTGGAAAAATAAACCTTTTTAAAGTAGAATTCAGTTACCAGCTTTCATAAATTTATAAATATCACTCATTACTGCACATTATTCAAAAGAATATTACAACACAAGTAAAAGGACAAAGTTGTTGGCAGTCAGGAGTTTCGTTTTCATGAAATAATCATAAATGGTTTCAATTATTATGAGCTTGGATCACATGATGGATTGAACTTGATCATCGTAACCTCTAACTTGACATGCATAGAATTAGGTTGTTCACGGTATAACGGAAAATCGATTTAAATTGAAAACCGAACCGATATTTTTTTTTGATTTGAATTGGTTTTGGTTTTAAATTTTTAAAAACCGATAATACTTGGTTTAGTTTTGGTTCTATTATAAAACCCCAAACCAAACCGTAAATTATATACAGAATTTAATAATTATTTATAGTAGTATCATATCTTTTTGCAAATAATTTAAATATATTATGCATTTCAATTATTATTATTTTGAAGTTTGGTTTATCCTACTTATATCTTAAAAGATTGCATAAGCCCAAAACAATAGGAATCGGCTAAAGCCTACACACATACTTTTGCCTAACAGTAAAGTTTAAAAAAAAAACCTACCACAAGAGTAAAGAAAACAAACTCAAATTGCAAGACTACAATGGCTAAAGCTTGAGAAAGTTTATAAGAACGTGTGAATCCAATTTTGTTACTATGAATACTTTATGATTGATTCAATAAAGTGATGTTAGACATTACGTTCTAAAATTAACTTTTTTTGTTACTCACTTGATTTTTGATTGATTCAACAAGTGATGTTAATCAATATTTATTCTTGACATCTGATAAAATGGATTCTAATTTTTTCAGATGAAAAGGACAGAGGTTGAAGATTTGAGGCTCACCTTAAAAATATTACTCCATCTACACTAACATCTGTGGCAACTCAAGCCCATGGTAACATTCCTAATACTTCTATTATGCGCAATACTCCTAAAAGGCAAAAAAGAACAATTTTGGGTGGTCGAAACCATAGCCCTGGGGAATGTCGGGAAAAATCTGAAATTTGGTCACACTTCACAAAGTTTATTGATAAAAAAGGTGATTTGAGGAAAAATGCAATTACTACCCTAAAGACTTTGCTTGTCCTAGTAGGAATGAGACTTTTAACCGTTGGGCACATTTAACCAGTAAGTGTGATAAACATTTCTAGGTAATTGGTAGGAAGCAACCAACGCTCAAACTTGTACCTATTAAAGGAGAGGAACAAAGAAGTTTAGAAAGGATTGCTTATAATGTTGCTGAGGTTAGGAGGGTAGTTGCCGAGTTTGTTATAATTGATGAATAACCATTTAAAGTTATTGCGGGGGAAGACTTTAAGAGATTAATTTCGGTTATTTTGCCTAATTATGAGTTGCCTTCTAGCATTATTGTTGCTAGGCAATGTTTTCAAGAGGAGAAACAAAAGCTTAAAAGATTTATTAGAGATCAATGTGTATGTCTTACTAGTGTACATGAACATCAATTCAAAATTTGACTTATATGGTCATTACTTCCCATTGGATTGATGATGAATGGAATTTCCAAAAAAAAAAAAATCTTAACTTTTTTCAAACTCCATATCATAAGGGCGAGACAATTGCTAAGAGTATTGAGACTTGTTTGTTAGATTGGGGGATCGAAAAATCATTCACAGTGACGCTAGATAATGCGATAGCTAATGATGCTACAATCAAATACTTGAAAGGGAGAATTAATGATTGGAAAAGTGTTATCTTGGGAAATGACAATGCACATATCCTAAATTTAATTGTAAAGGAAAGATTAAGTGAGCAACATGAGTCTATTTTCTGGGTGAAGATGGATGTAAAATATGTGAAGTCTTATCCTATAAGATCTGCTTCTTTTAAGTCACATGCTGAGAAGGTCAAACTAGTCACTCATGGTCTTTTGTGTTTAGATGTTGAGACAAGGTGGAACTCTACATATTTGATGTTAGATACTGCAGTAAAATTTGAAAAAGTCTTTTCAAGAATGTATGTTGATGATCATAAGTACTTTAACTATTATTTAGAATTGAGTGGAACGACAGGGCATCTATCTTCAGAAGATTGGCAGAATGTGAAAGTCTTTCTCAAGTTTCTTAAAAAATTTAATCAAACCACTTCGAAATTTTTAGGAACTTCACATATTACCACTAATTCTTTCTTTCATGAGCTTTTTAATCTTCAAAGCTTAATTGTCCAATATTCTGATGGTGTTGTTCTATCTTGACTAATATGGCTAAGAAGATGAAACTTAAGTTTGATAAATATTAGGCTGATTTTGAGGATATGAATATGTTGTTATTTGTTGTTGTTGTGTTGGATCCTCGGTACAAAATAAAGTATGTGAAGTTCCTTTTTAGCAAATTTATAGTCCTTTGGAGGGTAATGTAAAGTCTATCAAAGTGATGAATACTTTATCTCGCTTGTATAATCACTATAAGGATTCTATATCTGGGAATTCTAATAAAAATATTGGAGATCAAACTAGTGTGAGTCAAATTGATACAATGCATAGTTGTGATGGGTGGCAATCACAATGGAAGAAATTTCTTGAAGATGAGAATAATATTGGTAATACGACTGAGCTTGAGAAGTATTTGATGGATGATATGGAGAGGAATAAGGATTTAAATGTCTTAGCTTGGTGGAAAGCTTCATCTGAAAGATATCCAATTGCTTCTAGGATTGCAAGAGATGTGTGTGTTGTTCCTCCTGTATTTGTAAAAATGATTATGGAAATTAAAACGTTAGCTTATTAACGTAAATATAAATGATATAAATGACACACAAATTAATTCGAGCCCACTGAATTCACAGTGGTTCCTTAAGGAATTTAATCCCCTCCTAGTACCCAAGGTTATGGATTATTTCCTCCCAGGATAGAACGAATTACACACTGGTGTAGCGGTACTTTAAACCCCAATGTTTCAGCGAACACAAAGTTCGGCAGCAAATCACACTTACTGTTGCTTTCTTAGTAGTTTAAAACAATGCAGAACAAGGGAGGAGAAGTCAGAATTCGTATGGAAAATCTGAGAGGAAGGAGTGCAAAGTATAGCTAACGTTGAGTTTTCGGTGAAGAGAAGATCAATTGCTCTCAAGTTTTTAGTGTCTTCAACAGGCTGCTTGCACCCTCTATTTATAGTGCAATTAGCTGCTAAAAATGGACCCGCTGCCACTCATGAAGTGGAGCACTTGGCCATGGTGGACAGAGCACCGGGCTATTTACTAATGGAGCAATCAATATGGCAATGGTGGCTGGAGCACTACTCATGGTGGAATGAGCACTTGCTCATTAATATTCACGGATTGGAAAACATCCGTTACAAACACGGATAATATTACGTTAATATTTACTATTAACAAATAAATTTGGTCCAAAAAATTAATCAATCAATCATTTGACCAAATCCAAATCCAAATCCAAATCCGAAGCCGAAGCCGAGCAACGACGACGGCGCGAGGCTTGCCTTCTTCTTAACTCTTTAAGAGCTACATGAAGTGCATTTGTATATAAACCCACCAAACTCCTTTTCCTCTACCAATGAGGGACAATGTCTCATTAAAAGGAGAGGGAAACTTAAAATTTTACTCAAAATTTTTATTTCCCTCCATTTCCCATTCACCCCCTTTTTAATACCTTTCTATATTAAAAAGAAACTCAACAATCCCCCACATGAATGGGGAATGGCTATATCACGGAAGTATGCATGAAAAACTTGTGTGATTTGCAAGCAAGGATTAATTGCATCTGGATAAGTAGGTTTCCCTTTGAACTTTCCGTAGTGAACTTATGTCGGATATACTCGGTCAATCGGTAGATTTGATATCTTTGAACCGCCGAACTTTAGTGTATACCTAGACAACCATAAGTCACACAATCAATCCCTTAACCGTCTTTGGTTCTCATTGTTATGTTCGTTTCAGCCATGAACACTGCCTAGTTTCATAAGTGCGTAGAGAATTGGCCTTGCAAAATTCTCCTTGAAGCGGCTAACACTTCACACTTACATAGGTGATTCCTAAACGTGTCATCCCGTAGATACACTATTTGATATACCCTGTATCAAATTTAGAAATCATTAAAAAGCCTTAATGCTTTATCCTTGGTACTGAACATTGTCTCATCACGAGAATGGACTAAAATTTTTGTTGACAATGTTGAACCGTCATTAATGACTTTGTTTGATCTCCTTGAACCTAGATCTTGGGATCTCCAGTCTTTTAGGTAGAGTTACCGCCACAATGACTTGTTCTCGGCCATAGTCCCATTCCCCTCAATGATTTCTCAACTACCTCTCTAGTTAGGCCTTTTGTAAGTGGATCCGACACATTATCACTTGACCTTACATAGTCAATCGTGATAATTCCTCTAGAGAGTAGTTGCCTAACGGTTTTATGTCTTCGTCGTATATGATGAGATTTACTGTTATACATAACGCTCTCAGCCCTTCCAATTGCTGCTTGGCTATCACAATGTATGCATATTGGTGCCAACGGTTTGGGCCAAAATGGAATGTTTTCCAAGAAATTCCGGAACCATTCAACTTCTTCACCAGCTTTATCTAAGGCTATGAACTTAGCCTCCATTGTAGAGCGGGAAATACATGTTTGTTTGGACGACTTCCAAGATATTGCTCCTCCACCAATAGTGAATACATATCCACTTGTGGACTTTGAATCAGTTGAACCGGTGATCCAATTTACATCACAATATCCTTCAATCACCGCAGGATATTTACTGTAGTGCAAATCAAAGTTTTGGGTATATCTAAATATCCCAAAACTCGTTTCATTGCCATCCAGTGAGATTGACCTGGATTGCTCGTGTATCGACTCAGTTTACTTATAGCACAAGCTATATCTGGTCGTGTACAATTCATGATGTACATTAAGTATCCCAACACACGAGCATAATCCAATTGTGATATGCTTTGGCCTTTGTTCTTTGCTAATGCAAGATTCACGTCAATTGGAGTCTTTGCAACTTTAAAGCCTAAATGCTTGAATTTTTCAAGTACTGTCTTAATATAATGAGATTGTGACAATGCGAGACCTTGAGGAGTCTTTTGGATCTTAATCCCCAGAATTAAATCTGCAACTCCCAAGTCCTTCATATCAAACTTGCTAGTTAGCATACGCTTAGTCGCATTTATGTTGGCAATGTCATTACTCATTATCAGCATATCATCCACATATAGGCAAACAATGACTATGTGATTTGGAACATTTTTAATGTACACACATTTATCACATTCATTTATCTTAAAACCATTTGACAACATTGTTTGGTCAAATTTTGTATGCCATTGTTTGGGTGCTTGTTTTAGTCCGTAGAGGGACTTAACAAGTCTACATACTTTTTTCTTTACTTGGAACTACAAACCCTTCAGGTTGTTCCATGTAAATTTCTTCCTCCAAATCTCCATTTAAGAAGGCTGTCTTTACGTTCATTTGATGAATTTCAAGACCATAAACTGCAGCTAAAGCTACTATCATTCGTATGGACGTAATTCTCGTCACTGGAGAATATGTATCAAAGTAGTCAAAACCTTCTCGTTGTCTATACCCTTTGACAACAAGTCTTGCTTTAAATTTATCAATAGTGCCATCATCTTTTATTTTTCTTTTAAAAATCCATTTACACCCCAAAGGTTTATTTCCAGGAGGAAGATCAACCAATTCCCATGTATGGTTTTTCAATATGGATTCTATTTCACTATTGACTGCCTCTTTCCAGAACAATGATTCCGAAGAAGACATAGCTTCTTTAAATGTTCGAGGCTCATTTTTCAATAAGAAAGTCACAAAATCTGGTCCAAACGAAGTAGATGTTCTTTGACGTTTACTATGTCTTGGATCCTCCTGATAAAATGTACTTTCTTTTGTTTCTTCCCGAGGTCATTTAGATCCTTCACCAAACAACTCACATTCCTTTTTATACGGATATATATTTTCAAAGAACTCAGCATTATCTGATTCTATAACCGTATTATTATGAATGTCATGATTTTCTGATTTATAAACCAGAAATCGATATGCTTTACTATTGGTCGCATATCCTATGAAAACACAATCAACTGTTTTCGGTCCTATTTTTACCCTTTTGGGTTTAGGAACTTATACTTTTGCCAAAAACCCCCACACTTTAAAATAATTCAAGTTGGGCTTCCTTCCTTTCTATTTTTCATATGGAATGGATTGTGTTTTGCTATGTGGTACTCGATTTAGTATTCGGCTAGCCGTAAGAACATCTTCCCCCTACAAGTTCTGTGGCAATCCAGAACTTATCAATAATGCGTTCATCATCTCCTTTAATAAATGATTCTTTCTTTCCGCAATCCCATTGGATTGGGGCGTGTAAGGGGCTGTTGTTTGATGAATAATTCCATATTCTAAACATATTTGTTCAAAAGGAGATTCATATTCACCACCCCTATCACTTCTTATCATTTTGATTTTCTTGTTAAGTTGCATTTTAACTTCTTTTGTATTGCTTGAATGCGTCTATTGCTTCATCTTTACTTTAAGTAAGTAAACATAGCAATATCGAGTACTGTCGTCAATAAAGGCTATGAAATACTTCTTTCCACCGCGAGATGGTATTGACTTCATATCACAAATGTCTGTGTGAATTAAGTCTAAAGGATTTGAACTCCTTTCTACCGACTTATAAGGATGTTTAACATACTTAGATTCTACACATATTTGACATTTTGATTTTTCGCATTCAAGCTTAGGCAATATTTCCAAGTTAATCATTTTTTGCAAGGTTTTATAATTGACATGACCCAAACGTACATGCCATAAATCATTTGACTCAAGTAAGTAAGAAGAAACTGAAGTTTTATTATTAGTTTCAACAACTATTACATTCAGCTTGAAAAGGCCCTCAGTAAGGTAACCTTTTCCTACAAACATTTCATTCTTACTAATCACTACCTTGTCAGATACAAAAACGCACTTGAAACCGTGCTTTACAAGAAGTCCAGTAGAGATTAAGTTCTTCCTAATCTCGGGAACATGAAGGACGTTGTTCAAAGTCATGACCTTTCCAGAAGTCATTTTGAGAAATATCTTACTGTATCCTTCAATTTTTGCTGTAGCAGCATTTCCCATAGAGAGTGTCTCTTCGGGTCCAGCAGAAGCATATGTAGAAAATGCTTCCCTCACAGCACAAACATGGCGAGTGGCTCCAGAATCAATCCACCACTCATTTGGGTTTCCTACCAGGTTGCATTTAGAAAGCATGACGCACAAGTCATCAACATCATCATGCTTTTCTACCATGTTTGCTTGACCCCTTTGCTTGTCTTTCTTCCAAGCACGACACTCCGTAGATTTGTGTCCGGTTTTCCCACAATTGTAGCAGTTTCCACTGAACCGCTTCTTGCTTGGGTTGTATTTTGGACCAGAAGTCTTCTTTCTCTTTTTGTTACCTTCAACAATATTTGCTCCCATTATTGTTGAATTTCCACGGCCTCTCCTTTCAGCAACTTTATTGTCCTCTTCGATTCTCAATCGAACAATGAGATCTTCAAGGGACATCTCCTTTCGTTTATGTTTCAAATAATTTTTGAAGTCCTTCCACAATGGAGGCAACTTCTCAATTATTGCTGTTACTTGGAATGCTTCATTGATGACAAGACCTTCAATGAAAATTCCGTTAGTAAAATTACTAAAATTTTTACTTTCAACATCAGTATTCATTTGAAATATACCTTCAGTAAGTAGATCATGAATAATCACTTACAATTCCTGGACTTGGGTGATAACAGACTTGTTATCTACCATTTTGTAGTCCAAAAATTTTGCAGCGACGAATTTCTTCATCCCGACATCTTCAGTTTTGTATTTATTTTCAAGTGCATTCCACAATTCTTTTGACGTCTCCACGCCACTGTATACATTATACAGATTATCCTCCAGTCCGTTAAGAATATAATTCCTGCACAAGAAGTCAGAATGCTTCCACGCCTCAATCACGAGAAAGCTTTCATTCTCTGGAGTTTCATCTGAAAGATCAGGAACATCTTCCTTGATGAACGTCTGTAGACATAACGTAGTCAAGTAGAAGAACATCTTCTGCTGCCAGCGCTTGAAATCCATCCCAGAAAATTTTCCGGGTTTCTCTGTCGGTGCCAACGCCGGAGTTCGTCTTGTCGATGTGTTGACAGTCATCATCGGAACAACTTGATTTCCATCATTAGCCATTTTTTTTTCTGAAAAAAAAATGACACAAGCAAATGTTTAATAAACGTTTAAAACTGGAGTGAAAAATCACATAGATTTTAATCTCCAACAAAATGCCACGAAGGCTTTACTCTCCAAATGGGAGTACACAAAACCACAAAGGTTTTAAGTTTCCATAATAATAAGAATAACACAAATACAGAAATTAAAATTACTAAAATTCCTTAAGCTTGTTATTCCTCTTGTATTTGTAAAATAATGATTATGGAAATTAAAACGTTAGCTTATTAACGTAAATATAAATGATATAAATGAAACACAAATTAATTCGAGCCCACTGAATTCACAGTGTTTCCTTAAGGAATTTAATCCTCTCCTAGTACCAAAGGTTATGGATTATTTCCTCCCAGGATAGAACGAATTACACACTGAAATTAAAACGTTAGCTTATTAACGTAAATATAAATGATATAAATGAAACACAAATTAATTCGAGCCCACTGAATTCACAGTGTTTCCTTAAGGAATTTAATCCTCTCCTAGTACCAAAGGTTATGGATTATTTCCTCCCAGGATAGAACGAATTACACACTGGTGTATCAGTACTTCAAACCCCAATGTTTCAACGAACACAAAGTTCGGCAGCAAATCACACTTACTGTTGCTTTCTTAGTAGTTTAAAACAATGCAGAACGAGGGAGGAGAAGTCAGAAATTCGTATGGAAAATCTGAGAGGAAGGAGTGCAAAGTATAGCTAACGTTGAGTTTTCGATGAAGAAAAGATCAATTGCTCTCAAGTTTTCAGTGTGTCTTCAACAGGCTGCTTGCACCCTCTATTTATAGTGCAATTAGCTGCTAAAAATGGACTCGCTGCCACTCATGAAGTGGAGCACTTGGCCATGGTGGACAGAGCACCAGGCTGTTTACTAATGGAGCAATCAATATGGCAATGGTGGCTGGAGCACTACTCATGGTGGAATGAGCACTTGCTCATTAATATTCACGGATTGGAAAACATCCGTTACAAATGCGGATAATATTATGTTAATATTCACTATTAACAAATAAATTTGGTCTGAAAAATTAATCAATCAAGCCGAAGCCGAAGCCGAAGCCGAAGCCGTAGCCGAGCGAGCGACGACGACGGCGCGAGACTTGCCTTCTTCTTAACTCTTTAAGAGCTACATGAAGTGCATTTGTATATAAACCCACCAAACTCCTTTTCCTCTACCAATGAGGGACAATATCTCATTAAAAGGAGAGGGAAACTTAAAATTTTACTCAAAATTTTCATTTTCCTCCATTTCTCATTCACCCTCTTTTTAATACCTTTCAATATTAAAAAGAAACTCAACAGTGTGTGCTATTCCTACATCTACTGTTGCCTCGGAATCATGTTTTAGAACCGGTGATCGGATTCTTGATTATTAGCGAAGTTCTTTATCAACAAAGACAGCTGAAGCTTTTGTTTGTTGTTAATAATGGTTGTAGTTATCATCTTAAGAATGCAAGCTTTAGAAGAAATTCAAAAACTTGAAATCGTTGAAAAATGTAGCTTTATACAATTAACTTTATGAATATTTTTATGTTATTGAAGAGTAATGCCTAATATGGTAATTTTTTTCTAGAATATCCAAACACTGCTTTGAGCATTGACTAGTTTGGAGCTTAAGTTAAGGACGATGGTGGAGTAGCTGTGAAGGTGATCTTTATGAAGAAAAAAAGTAGATGTGAATATGATATTATGGATTCTCTTATTCTTTTTTTTAGTTTAAATACGTAATTTTTACTTTTAAATGGACAGAGTTGTTTGTACTTTGGAACCTTTTTTTTGGCTTGTTCTTTTGGTTCTATCATGTGCTGCAACTTAATTCACCTGAAACAGTTTTCTATCTTACATTATTGCTACAATTTTAATACTCTGCTTTATATCTTTTGTGCTACAGTTTCAAATATAAATAGTTAAAAGAATTATCTCTGTAGACTTAAAATATTGCTCATTTGTCATATCTTTCAATCTTCTAATGGCAGAACTTTTAACCTGTAGATCCTATATGCATATTACCATGTTTCGTAGTTGGCTATGTCTGACGACCCCGAAATTGCAAGATTTTTTTGTTTTTAACTTGGAACCTATTGGCATTTTCTTTCTGTTAAGATGCAACTTTGGTCTACTTTTTAGTTAGTTTTTTGTTCATTCTAAACAGGTAAATGAACTTTCAGTTCTGAAAGAAATATATAAAAAAACATAAATTTAATTAGCAAATTATTTTCAAATTGTTGTCTAGTATTGTTTTACTATTATCGACTTATCATTAGCTTGCTAAGAACCGAAAAATCGAACCAAACCAACAACAACCAAACCGATGGTTTGTATTTAATTTGGTTTGGTTTAAAATTTTAAAAAGCGATTAAATTGGTTTGTTTTGGTTTTAATCAAAAATCGACCAAACAGAACCGTGGACACCCTACATAGAATTGATAAATACTACTCATTCCGTTTTATTTATATGATATTATTTATTTGATGAGTCAAATAACACATTCTTTAACTACAATTATTTTGTATAATTCTTTTAATATTTTCAAGTATTAAAAGTTATTATATAAGAGTTATAGATTGTATATAGTTTCTGATTATTTGATTCCATGTGAGAAAAGATTAAGAACATAATGTTCAAATTGAGACAAAACAAATAGAAGGTTTGATCTTCATATTCCCAAGTCCCAGTTCTTGCTCTTTTCGAAACGAAAGAAGTAGGGAATTAATTAGAAAAGTAGAACATTGATTAAATGAATAATTACGATTTATGTGAATAGTCTAGCGACCTTTTAATAAACCTTTTTTGTTTGAAAAAAAAGTGAAAAGGAGAGACACGCCCAGTGGGACTCGAACCCACAATCGCTTGATTAGAAGTCAAGCGCCTTATCCATTAGGCCATGGGCGCTTGTTGCTTACTCCAGCACTTTGTTTTATAATATATTATTGCATGAATTTTCCAACCACCAAGAAAATCCTTTTTCTCTTCTAATTCAATCAAAATCCTAGTGAAAATAGTTCTTCTTCTACCAGCATTTAGTTTAGATCTTTTTATCTTATGATATTTAATGTCTTGAGATATCTGACACTATCTGACTTTGTTATAAGGACATTTAAGTTGCATTACGTTTTCAAAAGCCATTTACTATGCCTTATAAAAGGATACACGTACGTTTGCAAATATAATCTGAGTATTTAGCCCAGCGCCGAACCCACAAGGAATTAACCTATCAATTACTCTTGTTAGACTTACTAAATTCTATGGAATCAACTTCCCAAACGTTGTCAATAACAGTTGATGGTATTTCTACTAACTACGAATGAATGTAAATAAGCAATTGCAAACTAACTATGATTAAGTTGTAAACAATTAGGAGAAGGTTCTAAGACTATGATTTCCCCTATTGACGGAATCCCTTCTGGTTATGCTTCACATAGATTCGCCTAATCGTCTCTATCAATCATGAGCATTCTTATTACCGTAAATCTCTCCCGAGTAATCACGACAATTTACTAGCCGCACTCTCCCGAATTACGCTACCTGGCTTTATTTATTACAGCTTACTTTAGATTGCACCCAAGGCTTCGTTATCCCTAATCCTGCCTTTAAACCTTCGGTTATTGATCCCTCATATACTTTGGGAGTAGTGTTGTTCAACAATTACCTAAATATGCACTCTCTCCCGAGTTATGCACAATAAATAGGCATAGCTAATTGGGGATCCTGTCAATTAACTACAACAAGAACGTAGTTGAACAAATATAGATTAAACTGGGCAAACTATATTAACATAACAAGAAGTTCATCCTTCAATAGGTTCCATCAAAACCCTAGACTAGGAAATTAGCTACTCATGACAAAACAAGATAAAACTACTAAATTATTCATAATGGGTAATTGCAAGAAAATAAAAGGAGATAGAAAAACTCTAATGTTTGGTTGATCTTCTCCCACTTGTTCTTGCCTTCAAAGTAGTCTAAAAAAAAGCTTAAACCTATCTTGGGCGAGCTTCTATAGTTTATAAGGGTTTGAACAAGTTTTTCCCGATTTACACTTTGGTCCCCAAACTTTCTGGCACGTGAACAGTTCACCACGGTCGCGGCAAGACCGCGACTCGACCGCGGTGAACGCTGAACATTCTGCCTCGAACACTTGGTCTGCCGCGGTTCCACCGTGATTTACTCAGTCCATTTTTTGCTTCATTGTGCTCGGGTACTTCTTGATTGGGCGTTTTCTTCACATTATTACCTCCAAAACACTCCGTAGTGCTTCCTCACTTAGAATATTCCCTGCCAAGCAAAAGAACACCATTAAGAGCATTTTGTTATCAATTTACCTATAAAACAATAATAAAGCATGGTAATATTAAGGTGTAAATATCATCTATATAGCCTAATATCAACACACCACACTTAAATCAATGCTAGTCCTCTAGCAATCCACCACACTCTATAAAAGTTCCTTCCCTAAACTTTTCCCTTAACGACTCACACCTTGAACAATTTACCAAAGTTGCACCTAGTAGTGAACAACCTTTGCCTCAAAAGTTGAATCTCTCGTACCATGCAACATTCGCACTTACTCAAACTACTCTATACAAGAGTCAAGACTTACCTTTCCTTTGTGAATCACATGCCCTCACATCACACAAGAGAGTAGTTTCACATATAATGATATTTCGACCAATTAGGAACTTAGATAGACAAAATTCACTCACTATAAAAAAGAACATTCACATGCCATAAATATGCACTATAGGCTTGCGTGCAGTGTACTACTCTACTAATCGAGTCCACTCAGTCTAAGATTAGTAGGACTTCACTTGGTTGTAATGTAGGCTAAGGGACAGGTAAGATATATTTGGATATAGTGACTAACCTCCCTAAGCACTTTTAATACAAAACACATTGACATTCCATATCATTCTTATGTCAACCAGACATTTCCCACAATTTATTTATAACATCCCATTCCTTTAGGTGCATTTGCATCAAGCTACCACTTATCAACCATTATATTTATTTACAAAATTTTTTTTTCTTTTCGTGGTGCTTCTTCTTTTATTCTTCAAAACTCTGCACATTTTCTCTATTTCAATGGTTCTACTCAAAAACCAAACCACCACCCCACACTTTTGCTTTTGCATAATTTCAATACAATTTAAGTGCTTATGGGAGGTATAAGGGTTCAAACAGAAGGCTATTCAAACAATTGGGTAAGGTTCGCAATGTGGTTGCTAAAGAAACAGGCTTATAGGCTCAGCGAGGTTAGCTATGATGGATTACATTCAGGTGGATTTACGTTATATATAACCGGCTTAACAAAAAATGCCTATATCACTTCTAAGACTGAATGAAGCTATTATTTCGCTTTGCAGACACACAGGGTAAGTTCTAGGCATCAAATGTAAAGCATAGAATACAGTATAGCTCACACACACATGGCACATGACTCACTCCGGATTGATTTATCAAGACATTCTCTTTTGAGTGTTCAAGTCAGCTACAAATATACAACTTTAAGGCACTTAGCAAGAGTTAGCCATTGATCTTAGGCGTTACACTCTAGTGTCGATTGTGTTCAGGTGTATTCACGCCAAGGGATTCTCTTCCTATTTCAGCTCGTAGCCCATCAATGCTAACTAAAATGAAAAAAAAATAAAATAAACAAAAACTACCTACACCTGATTCAAGCTAAACCCTTGGAAAAGGACCGTGGCCCAAATAAAAACTAAAGGGGAGTTACTACACTACCTAAAAACAAATCTTTTTGGTTTTTTTCTCTAGACTTACTTCCCTCAAGAACTGTTTCAAATATCCGTCATCAGGAAGAGTCTCCATATTCCCTTTTTGTTCTTTTCTCTTTTTTTCGACTTAGTCCCGCAAGAACCCCGTCGAAAGAGATCCGTCATTGGGACAAGTCACTTACCTACTTTAACTTACCTACTGAAACTATTACTCAAAACACCAAAAACAATTAAAGCAAAACACAAAAAGAATTCAAACAGCCAAATTCTTACAAATATATACATACATTGAAGTATCCCCCACCCCACACTTAAAATGTAGACATGTTCTCATGGTATAAAAAATTAAAGAACGGTGAGGTAAAGGAACTTCCCTGAAAGATCAATCCTGATCGGAGACGGTGTCTGGGTTCACATTGCAAGCATGACCTAGAGCTCTCAGCCAGCCTAAGAATTTATTCTCTGACTTCACCTGCCGGTTAGACACCGCGGCTACGCGGGCACCCAAATCAGTGACTGCGGTGTGCAACCCAGCCATCTCCTACTCCAAAGCTGTTATGCGGGTACTCCGGCGGGGCTGTGAAGGGCCCGCCTCATCAACCCTTGTAGGTGGTGGGATCTCAGCTGCCTCAGCATCATCATCATCAGATTCATCAATATTCACCACCGGCTCTATCCTAATTCTAATTTTTCTTGCTAGGAACGGGGCTTTCAGTGGTAATTTCCCATCAACTCTAGGGTCTTCAGGGACTCTAGCAAGACGACACAGCCTGGTGACTAGAGAAGGGAAGTAGAAGCCTTTGAGAAACTCATGTGATCTAATGAGAATCTCGCCATGGAGGAGCTGAGCCACATCAAAATCCCTGTGGGCCATGAAACAGTATATCGCTGCCGCCCGTGGTAGATTGACATCGGTCGTATTGCTTGAGGGCAACAACCGACTGTTGATAATGGTGAGCCAAAACTTAGCCTCCCAATTGAGAGACTGGGAGTTAAGTGTGATCCGGTGCTTTATCCATATGTATTCTCTATCTGGCACACAGATAGTCTCAAGAAGAGTTCCCCACAAGGCACTTGTTCGGCTAAAAGTACGATAATCATCAGAGTCCTCCCTGAACACTAGTAGCCGGTACACCTTGTGGATGGCCTCGATGGACGCATTTACCCGTGTATTGCGGACAGTAACAACTCCATTCTCATGTTCCAGGCAGTTAGCATAGAACTCCCTTACCATCTGAACATTGGCTTCCTTCGGTACCTCAAAGAAGATGTAAAGCTGACACCTCCTCAACTCATTGAAGATATTCAGGCATTCCACCTCTAAGGCTTGTCGGTCAATATGCACCTCATGTAGCAATTTCTTAGCTGCTTTTGCATTGTATCTATCCTCCGTCTATTTGGAGACAAAGCTCGTGTTGTCAAACTGTGGTGCACTGGCTTGCCCTAGCTCTGGAGGAGCTTCTCGGTCCACTAGCGGAGGACCCGGTGTTGCGTCGCTTCCTAGATGGATTCATTGTACCTGTCAAACAGAGAAACGCCTATCAGTGAGTGTGTGAAATGTGTGACCATGGATGGTTATTTAGACTTCACCACAACCATGTCACATTAGCCCTTATAACTCAATTGGGGCAATTTCCCAAATGCCTTGTGGGCAAGACAATTTCTTTATACACTTAGCCCATATGGATACATCAAAGCTTGCCCCAAATCAAAGATTCTACTACACCATCACACCCCACAACACTTCATTCAACACCCACAAACATATACCTTTCCACCATATTATACACATAGCCCCTTCACCAATCAGTCCCAAAAATGAAATTCAAGAGAAAATAAGAAGAAAACTACAAAAATCAACTAAAAAATCACTACACAATTACAAACACTAGGCTAGCATATGAATATACACGATGCAAAAAGAGAAGAGAGGGGGGAGGTTAGTAGCATACCTTAATGGAAGAAGGGATGAGAGGAATGAAGATGGGGGAGTAGTACGGGTGAAGAGGAAGAAGGAGAAGAAGATAGGAATTTGGGGAGGTATGGTTTAGAGAGAGAGGGAGATGGAGAAATAAAGAAGAGGATCGGGTGTTTTGGTGACATAAAAAGGGGGAGGGGGTTCTGATATTATTAGGGGGTGGGTTAAGAAAATTGAATAAAATAAAAAAACGGAAAAGAAATAAAAAAATAAAAAAAATACTTACCTGACGCCGAACTGCCGCGGTCTCACCGCGGTCGCGGTGGGCTTAATGCCTTAAGACAGAATGATATCATCTCACCGCGGTCCCACTACGGTTGCGGTGATTCTAGCAAATTCGAGGTAGAATACTTGGCCTCTACCGCGGTCTTGCCACGGTCGCGGTGCTGACGCCTTTTTTTATATAAAAAGTTACACAAGAAAAGACTAACAATAGTCATGGGTTGCCTCCCATGCAGCGCCTGATTTAATGTCACGGCATGATGCAGACAAGCGCATTTAAGGCTCGCTCGACCGCTGAGGTTCCGTCAGGTGGATTTCTAACACTTCCTTTGGTTCTTTCATGCCTATGTATAGCTTCAATCTCTGCCCATTGACTCTAAATGTGTGAGAGTCTTTCTTTGAGGCAATCTCTACAGCCCCTGAAGGGAATACTTCGACCACTCGAAATGGACCTGACCATCGTGACTTTAGCTTACCAGGGAACAACCGTAATCTTGAGTTATAGAGCAATACCATGTCCCCGGGTTTGAAATGTCGCTCAACAGTGGTCTGGTTGTGCAACCTCCTCATTCTTTCCTTGTTTAACCTTGTGCTTTCAAAAGCAAGATGTCGGAACTCGTCAAGCTCATGCAATTCAGTGATTCTCGTTGTGCCCGCAGCCTCAATGTCTAGGTTCAGCTATTTCAGTGCCCACCAAGCTTTGTGTTCAAGTTCTACTGGCAAGTGGCAGGCCTTACCAAACACCAACTTATATGGTGACATACCAATTGGTATTTTAAACGCAGTTCTATAAGCCTAGATTACATCATCTAGCTTTTTCGCCCAATCAGTTCTTGTGGCATTTATAGTCTTGGTCAATACACTCTTTATCTCTCTATTAGACACTTCCACCTATCCACTGGTTTGCGGGTGATAAGGGGTAGCCACCTTGTGGCATACATCATACTTTGCTAGCAACTTCTCGAAGGCTCGATTACAGAAGTGAGTGCCTCCGTCACTGAAAATCGCTCTCGGGGTCCCAAAATGGGTGAATATGTTCTTCTTCAAAATCCCACCACGACTCTTGCATCATTAGTGGGAAACGCTGCAGCTTCTACCCATTTGGACACGTAATCCATAGCAACAAGTATGTAGTTATTGCCAAATGAGCTGACGAGGGGTCCCATGAAGTCAATCCCCGAGACATCAAACACTTCCACCTCTTGAATCGGGTTCATGGGCATCTCATGGCGACGGGAAATGTTCCCGGTTCACTGACATTTATTGCAGCCCTTCACCCATTGGTGCGCATCTTTAAACACTGTTAGCTAAAAGAAACCTGCCTCTAGCACTTTCGCAGTTTTCCCGACTCCTCCAAAATGTCCTCCATACGCCGATGCATGACATGCCTGCAAAACAGAAGATTGTTCTATCTCGGGGATGCACCTCTGAATCATATTGTCAACACATATTCAAAACAGGTAAGGTTCATCCCAATAATACATGTGACAATCACGATAAAACCTTTTCTTTTGTACAGAGGAAAGGTCATAGGGGACTATACCGATGGCCAGGTAATTTTCAAAGTCTGCATACCATGGCACTTCCTCAAGACTAGTAGCGAGCAACTGCTCGTCTGGAAAGGTTTCCAGAATATCCTCAACCTCAACTGAGTTTTCAGCTCCCTCAAGTAGTGATAGATGGTCAGTGACTTGGTTTTCTATGCCCTTACGGTCACGAATTTCGAGGTCGAATTCTTGCAGTAGCAATATCTAACAAATCAGGCGCGGCTTAGACTCCTTCTTCTCAATCAAGTACCCGATAGCTGCATGATCAGAGTATACAATTACCTTAGAGCCAATTAGGTATGATCTGAACTTGTCGAAGGCAAACACCACAGCTAACATCTCCTTCTCAGTCACAGTGTAGTTCAGCTGGGCTCCACTCAGCATTCTATTGGCGTAGTAAATTGGATGCATTAGTTTGTCTTTTCGCTATCCCAGCACTGCCCCCACTGCATAGTCACTAGCGTCACACATGAGTTCGAACTGTTTCTCCCAGTCGGGGGCAACAATGATAGGTGTTGTGACTAGCCTCTTTTTCAACTCCTCTAATGCTACCCTGCAATCATCAAAAAACAAGAAAGGGTGATCTTTTTCTAACAACTTACAGAGAGGGTTGGCAATTTTTGAGAAGTCTCTTATGAATCTCTGGTAGAAACGGGCATGCCTGAGGAAGCTCCCGATTTCCTTGACTGAAGTTGGAGGTGGCAGCTTTGCTATCACATAAACTTTAGCGCGATCCACCTCAATTCCTTTACTTGACACCCGGTGCCCCAAGACTATGCCCTCTTGTACCATGAAATGACACTTTTCCCAATTAAGAACCAGGTTAGTCTCAATACACCGTTTCAGCACACGAGTCAGATTCATAAGGCACTCATCGAATGAGTTCCCCACCACAGAAAAATCATCCATGAATACCTCCATTATGTCCTCTACCATGTCAGTGAATATGGCCATCATGCACCTTTGGAATGTGGCAGGTGCATTGCATAAGCCAAAGGGCATCCTCCGAAAGGCATAAATGCCATATGGGCAAGTGAAAAAGGTCTTCTCTCTGTCCTCTGGTGCAATGGAGATTTGATTGTACCCTGAGTACCCATATAGAAAATAGAAGTGTGACGTCCCTGACAATATGTCTAACATCTGATCAATGAAGGGAAGTGGGAAGTGGTCTTTCCGGGTGGCCAGATTTAACTTTCTGTAGTCCATGCAGATTCTCTAGCCCGTGACGGTTCTTGTTGAAATCAGTTCATTGTTATCGTTTTTGATCACCGTCATGCCACCCTTCTTAGGCACACATTGCACTGGGCTAACCCAACTACTATCAGAGATTGGGAAAATGATTCCCGCATCTAACCACTTTATCACTTCTTTCTTCACCACTTCCTTCATATTTGGGTTCGGCCTTCTTTGGTGTTCCTTGGAAGGTTTGTGTCCCTCTTCCAGTAGAATTTTATGCATATAGTAGGCGGGGCTGATTCCCTTAATGTCTGCCATGGTCTATCCAATGGCAGTCTTACACTCCTTGAGTACCTGCAAGAGTTGTTGTGCCTGCACATCTAACAAACTAGATGAGATAATAACAGGTAATGTGGAGTCAGGTCCAAGGAACTCATACCTGAGATGGGCGGGCAGTGGCTTCAATTCCAGCTTTGGTGGTTCTTCTATGGACGGCTTGACTGGAGGAGTTTCTCTATTTTCTAAGTGCAAGGGCTCAAATTCAAGAGTTCTATCCCAGAACCCTCTTCCATCTAACGCCAATACCCATTCTGCCAGTTCTTCTCCATTCACCTTATCTAAATTCATCAGATATGCAGCAAGAGGATCCTCAATAGTCAGCACCTCATCATCAGTTTCTACGATTACATCCACGGCATCAATAAGAGAGCAATTGGCAAATTCACTTGGTCACCTCATAGATTTCTTCACATTGAATGTTATCCTTCGTCGTTCAATCTCATCTTGAGCTCCCTAGTCTCACAATCAATGAGAGCTCTCCCAGCGGCCAAGAACGTCCTTCCCAAAATTATGGGAATTTCTTCATCCACCTTGCAGTCTAAGATCACAAAATCTGCAGGGAACACAAATTTTCCCACCTGAATCAACAAATCATCCAGGATACTAGAGGGTCTTTTTACAGTCCTGTCAGCCAGCTGCAACAACATAAAGGTGGGTCTAGCTCTTCCAATCCCCAGCCTCTTATAAATCACCAGGGCATAAGATTTATGCTGGCCCCTAGATCACAAAGTGCCTTAGCAAAAGAAAAATTACCAATAGTGCAGGGAATTGTAAAGCTCCCTAGTTCAGATAGCTTCTCCGCAATTGGTCTAGTTACCACTGCACTACAGGTCTAAGTAAGAGTCACCGTGGCCAAGTCTTGGAAATCGAATTTTTGGGACATTAAGTCCTTCATCATTTTTGCATACCCAGGAATCTCTTTCAAAGCATCTATCAATGGAATATTTACCTGGATTTGTTTCAGCATCTCCAAGAATTTCTTATATTGCTCCTCTTTTTGGTACTTAGCTAGCCTCTAAGGGAATGGTGCGGGAGGTGTCTTCTTCCCAATGATTTGGGACTGCTCTTTATCAGCTGCCACCTCAACTACTTGTTCCTGGGCTGTCTTAGCTTTTTCTCAATCTCAATTTGAATGTTATGTTCTTCCTAGGTAGGCTGGACTGTCAACTCTGTCAGTTTCATTGACTCATCTAGCTCAATGGGCACGGGTATGAGTGTCTCATACTGTCTGCTTTCTCGAGATTTCTCTTGCTCCATGTCTAAATCTCTGCCATTTCGTAAACTCACTGCCATTAGCTGCTTCGGGCCTTGATCTTTTGAGTTTATTTGAGTGTATGCAGGTAATGTCCCATGAGGACGATTGTTTAGAGACATCGAAATTTGGCCTATCTGCACTTCAATATTCTTGATAGCTGAATCATGTGCATCTACTCTTTTACCAATTTTTGCATTAGACCCAATAACCTGCTACATCATTGCCTCAAGTCTAGCAAACCCATCTACCTGCCGTCCACCATGCTACTGCTGAGGAGGGTGATACCCCTGATGCAGATTTTGATTGTTATATCCCTGTGGACTTGGGTAAGGTGCCATATTGTTATGAGGTCTCATACCTCCCATGTTCCCATTGTTGAACTGTGGCTGGACTAGCATGTACGGCTGATTTTGCTGGCCCCAATTCTGACCACCCTGTCTCTGTCCTCCATAATTAGACACATAGTTCATGTCTTCAGGGTAGTGATGATGATTATGTTCTGCATTCCACTGGTTACCATTTGGCTGACTAATGCAAGATGTGCACAAGCCCCCATTGGTAGTATCTATGATGTGTACATGCTGCTGTTGCCCTGACTCCTCCACCTTTTTGGTGAGAATACTCATCTGTGTCAATAAGGTGGCCATATTTTTAGCCATAGAGTTGGATGGATCTAAGGGCACTAAGTGAACCACTGGAGTGATAGGTGCATTCCTGGTTGTCCATCCTGAATTCTGTGACATCTTGTCAAGCAGACTCTTGCCTTCTGTTGCGACCAAAACACTCACGCAAGTGTACGCGATCGACAAGTAATATAGTAGTAAGAAAAGTATCGTTCCCACGAGGAATTGTGATCAACTTATCGACTGATGTAGACTCAAACAATTATCAATTTATGCTATATTGTTACAAAATATTTAAAGAACCAATTTACAACTTACTTAATAATTGCACAATAATTCAACACAAAATTACTACACTAATTACACAATATTTTGATAACAATTTGGGTAAAGATTTTCCAGGGTCATGGACTTGCTAGAGATCATGCTACTATTTTAGCTTAAGATTGATTTATTGAATTATCCGGGTTATTGATTATAGGGTTAATAATATTCATAAGAATCTTTCGAGTTCTTATGCATCTATTCAAGTTAAACTAATACCTATATGTCTATGGTATTAATATTAGCAAGAATGCATTTACAACTCCTATTTTTCAACCAAACAAGGCAATTAAGTATATGTCTATCTTAATTGCAAATTCTTCACCCGATGCCCGAGATTCAAAACTTGTTCTATTTGATTCTATATGCAACCAAGAATTTTCTTTGTCAAGTTTAATTCAAGATTCGTAAATAATATTTCACTGTTAGCTACGCAGTAAAATAATTAAAAGCAGAATCAAATAAACAACCCATAACGATAGATTCAAGATCTTCAATCTAAGCTTCAAACAACAAGATCATCTAACACCCATGACCCAAGAATACTAGAGTTTTTAGCTACTCATAATCATACAAAAATCAACAATAAAAGTCTTAAACATAATATAAACAAACAAATAGAAGAAAGTTTAGAAGAACTCTTTGAATCCTTGCTCCAAGATGTTGTTCTTCTTCTCCTTTCTTAGCTCCAAGATGAAGCTACTCCTTCTTCTATGGCTTTTTTCTCCCTCAAAATCTGATCTCTTCTCAATAATGGAGCTTTACTTTATGTAAGTTGAGTGGATCCTCTCAGATTTCCCATTTTGCCCTCAAATAATTGATTTCCCGGACTGGACTAGCGCGAGAGCGCATGACTAGCGCATGACCCGCGCTAGTGGGGTTTCTTTCTATCCAAATCACTGAACTAGCGCGGGAGCGTATGAACAACGCATGACCCGCGCTAGTAGGGTTTTCTTTTGTTCAGATGTTGCTGCTCAACTTTTCGTCATTTGACTCCATTTTTCACTTGATTACCATCATAAATCCTCATTTGTTTATTGAACTCCTGTGAGACATTAAAGTCATGATTAGAGCCAATTTTTGCATTATTTGAACATTTACAATAGTAAACCATCCTTAAGTTGAGCTAAAACATAGGCTATATTAAACAATTTAGCCTATTATCAACACCCCACACTTAGCTTATTGCTAGTCCTCGAGCAATCCACTATATTCTTTTTAGAGAATTCTTCACTCAACCATTTCCCCTCACGCATTACACCTAGAACATTGTACATATATTACGCCTAGCAGTGAACAATGCTAGCCTCAAAGTCAACTCTCAAGTGCCATGCAATATTTACACTTCCTCAAAGTACTCTACACAGAAATCAAGACTTGCTTCTCCGTCATGATTCATATGCCCTCACAATTACATCAACAAAAACTGAGTTCAATCCACCACATTCAATTCATATATTCACATATATCAAGGAAATCACTCACTCTCACAAAAGAGGTCACATGCATGCAATTGGTACCATAAGCTTGCCCTTAATGTAAATCTCTACTAATGTAGGCTAGCTCAATCCAAAATCAATTAGGACTTTTTCATGGTTGTAATGTGGGCTAAGGGATGGGTAGGATGTATTTAGGAATAGTGACTCAACCCCTAAGCACTTTAACACATCACACGAGCAATTTTCAGCATAAATTCTTCAACCCACTTCTTATTTATACACAATATCATCCCACAAATACGCCCTTCTTCTTTAAGCACTCTATTAATTCATTCCCACTAGCTAGAGCAAAACACAATGTAATTTTTCTTGTCACTCAATTTCTGCTAGTAATGTATTTGTTTACAACATAAGTGCCCCTTTCATCCTTTTATTGTATATATATATATATATGCCAACTCAAGAAGGTGTCACGACCCAAATCCCGGTCGTGATGGCGCCCAACACACTACTAGGCAAGCCCGACCATTATTCAACACTTAACCCAATTTATCAAAAATAGCGGAAAAAAAGTATCAATTAAGCAAGATTAAAGTACTGAAGATTTTAACAAAATACACAATATAATCTCACTAGGACCCGGTGTCACGAATCTGAGCCTCTAGAATACAGAAGATCATCCTAATACATGGTATATCCAAAGTCTGATAATGCGGAAATAAAGAGATAGGATAGGAGGGAGAAGATCAATGGCTGCGAACGCCGTGTAACCCCAGAGGCTGGATCTGCTGATCAACTGGATCTACTGAGCCTGAGACTGCCCTGGATCTGCACACAAGGTGCAGGGAGTAAAGTGAGTACTCCGACCCAGTGAGTAATAAAAGTAACTACAGTCCGAAGATAAAAAAATCCAGTAAATACACAAAGTAAGCTAAAATCCAAATATACAGCAACATATGGAACTGAGCAGCTAAACACCAGTATAAATACAAATACATGAATGCAATGCAATGCATATGATGGTACATTCCAGTACCCACTGCGGCGTGCAGCCCGAGCCATCCATATTTATTTATCGTCGACGGCGCTCACTGGGGGTGTGTACAGACTCCGGAGGGGCTCCTACAGCCCAAGCGCAATATCTTGGTCAGTCATTGTTACCTGACCGGTCAGCCATTGTTACCTGACCAATTTATATCATACAGTGTCATTGTTACCACTGTTAAAGTATATCATCCAGTGTCATTGTTACCACTATTTCAAGTATACCAGTGTCATTGTTACCACTGTTTCAAGTATATCACACAGTGTCATTGTTACCACTGTTTCAAGTCACTTTATAATCAGTCCAAAAAATAATATAATAAGCCCCTTGGGCATTTACAAAACAGAAGTTCCCAGCCCGGAATACATTTAAAAATATCATTTAAGTTTTCAACACTTAGAATTATGGCTGAGTTTGCAAAACAACATTTAAAACCTTGGACTGAAATTAAATGATATGCAAATCATGCTAAGCAGTAATATCAATCCTCGAAGGATTTTACAAATCGGCACAAGGCCCCAAACATGGCATCAAGCCCAGTAATATCAATAAAGTGTGTGTATCAATCACCAGTATAGTATAAACATCACACGGGATGGACCAAGTCACAATCCCCAATAGTATCCGACCCAGCACTCACCATGAAATGCGTGTCACGCCTCAATATAGCGTTACGATGTGAAAGTCCGGGGTTTCAAACCCTCAGAATAGCATTTACATCTATTACTCACCTTTAACCGGTCGTAGACTAGTCCGCAATGCCCTTTCCTCTTGAATCGACCTCTTCGCGCGTCGAATCTAGTCAAAACCACAACGAATATGTTACAATAGGCTAAGGGAATATAACCCAATCGAAAAGACTCGAAAAATATCGAAAATTCCGAAATTAGCAAAACCCGAGCCCCGGCCCCACGTCTCGAAATTCAGAAATTTTTACATCAATACGACCCTTATCTCTCCACGAGTCTATACATACCAAATTCACAAAAATCGGAGTTCATTTGGCCCCTCAAATCACCATTTAATTCTCTTAAGTTTCAAGCCCTAAACCACCATTTTTGTCCATAAATTACTTGAGTTTTCAGCTCTAATCCATGTATTTAACTTGGAAATAAGTAGAAATAACTCACCTTTGATGCTTGATGAAATCCCCTTGAAATTCTCTCCAAAATAATCCAAGCCAAATGAAAGAAATAAGCCAAATCCGTGTTTAAAAGAATCTGCCCGTGCTTCGTCGAGTTGTACCTTGCACTTGTGCTATACAAGTTGTACATCCTATTAAAATTGTTCCTTGTCGGACACCTTCTGTTTAAACATCTATAACGTCTTGTACATCCGAAGTACGCTCCACGATTGCAGTCCAAAGACCTTCTGCAGAAAATTGCAGCAGAAATTTCTGCAGCTTTTTCTTTTCTTTTTGGTCCGAATTTCATTCCGTTAACCTTCCGAAATCCACCCGAGGCCCTCGGGACCTTAACCAATTATATCAACATGTCCCACAATATCATTCAAACTTGTCCCAACCTTCAAAACACCCAAAATAACATCAAAACATCAAATCATCATCGGATTCAAGCCTATGAATCTCACGAACTTCCAAATTCCATTTTTGATCAAAAACTCAACCAAACCACGTCCGAATGACCTCAAATTTTGCAGACAAGTCCAAAATGACATAACGAAGCTACAGAAACTCTCGGAATTCCATTCCTACCCTCGGATCAAAATCTCACCTATCAACCGGAATTCGCCAAAATACTAACTTTGCCAATTCAAGCTTAATTCTACACCGATCATCACAAAAATATTCCGGACACACTCCTAAGTCCCAAATCACCTAACGAAGCTATCCGAACCATAAAATTCGCATTTCGAGCTCTCTAACACATAAGTCAATATTCGGTTGACTTTTCCAACTTAAGCTTCCTTAAAAGAGACTAAGTGTCTCAAACCTTACCAAAATCATTCCGGAATGACTTCAAATTTTGCACACAAGTCACATTCGACATTACGGACTTGCCCCAACTTTCGGAACCGCATTCCGACCCCGATATCAAAATTTCCACTTCCGATCGAATTTTCTCAAAAACCTTCAAATTTCTATATTTAGCCAAATGACTTCAAAATGACCTCCGGACATCCGAATTCACTTCCGATCGCGCTCCCAACTCCAGAATCACCATACGGAGCTATTCCCAGACTCAGAATCCCAAACGGACATCTATAACACTGAAATGCCTTCCAACCCAAATTTATGAAATTCTTCTAAAGTACTAACTTTCATAATATATGCTGAAATGCTCACGGGTTACCCAAAACCAAATCCGGACATACACCCAAGTTTGAAATCATTATACGAACATGCTGGAACTTTCAGATCCCAATTCCGAGGTCGTTTACTCAAAATTCTAATCCTAGTTCATTTCTTCAATTTTAAGCTTTCAAAATGAGAATTTCCATTTAGATTTGACTCCAAACTTCCTGAATTTTAATTCTGACCATACACACAAGTCAATATACCTGAGATGAAGCCGCTCATGGCCTCAAACTGCTGAATGACGCGCCGGAACTCAAAACAACCGGTCGGGTCGTTACAATCTCCCCCACTTAAACATACGTTCGTCCTCGAACGTGCTGAGAACTACACTGAAGTAGTCCAAAATCACTTGTTTAACACATCATGCACCTTCCCATGCTACCACTACTCCGTTGAGCACATTAGCTCGATAATTCTGTAGATATACTTATTTATTCAAGCAAATAAGCCATTAGGCCCAATTCCAACATCCTAAATTTCCCTGCCAAGCCTGTTTCCATCATACGACCACCATATTAATCTCCACACGCTGTACCCAAACATGACTGCATAACTTTGCTGAATTCACACTTTGCATCACTTACTCATAGAACCACAATAACATTCTTTAAACATAATGGTCGAAATTCCACAAATCTGATGCTCCTATTGCATCTCATGATCTACACAGGTCTTGCTCTAGTTTTTTTTTTATATTCTTTTCCAACACCAATACGACTAAAGAGATGTGCCGAAATTCACAACCAACTGCTGAATCAACAATTCATTGGATCTACACTCCTGACAAGTTCCATTACCTTGTCCCAAACCAAAGAATGATCTTTGCTCTATAATATACTTCATATAATCAGTTTGCACTGACCCCAAATCTAGTAACCTCGTCTCACCCAGTACGAACTGCTCAGGCAATAAGCCACCTCAGACATAATCAAAAATCCCACAAGGCGCCACAATGTGCCAGTATGCTATCAATTCGAACGCGATACAAAAGGAAGGCGAACTCTAGAAAGGAACTACTCAACTCGCACACTAACATAGACTTCCTCAGAAAACAGGGAAACAGAACACACAAAAGCAAATATGGGCACTGAACTGAACATCACACTGTTGCGGCATGCAACCCGATCCAAACAACATACCCATGGCGGTGTGCCACCCGATCCACATATAGAACTCACATAAGGAGATATACGTCGAGCTGAATAGCTCATCACATCAAAATACCGAATATCGGTCATAAACACACTAAGGTGCATAATATCATTCCCAAGGAAACATATAGCGCTATAGGCTACAAACTCAAGCACAACTGAGGTGCGATACATGATCTAAGTCTCATCCTGCTCATATAACATCACCGCTGAGCGGAACCTCAACACATAAGGAATTTACCAAGCCGTCTCACAACTCATACGGTGCAATATATCTTTACATGAATTAACTGACCACGAAATAAGACCGCGACTATCCTTCCATAAAGAGCGCATTGCTGAAATAAACACAACTGGCCTGACGTAAGGCTCACTTCCACATTTAAATCTATCCATCGACCTCAAGTCGATCCTGATCGTGCCAAGCTAGGCCAATAATCTTTCACAGGTCCATAACCCAATAAACAGAGTGCCCTCCAGGCATAAATTCTCAAATGGATGATATTACCAAAATCCTCATACTTGGTTTAAATTTCTAATTAATCAAGTGACTACATGTCACACTTATACAATATTCCTGTGGGACAAGCTCCCACCATCTTCCGAAATAATTAACGGGTCTGCACATCCAAACCACCGGCTGCACTAATGCTGAAAAGCGATCAAGAATCCCTAACCAGGATGCAAAGCCTTTCTCATAGAACACCGACCTTAGGTGATACTAACGTCAATACCCATCTTACTCAAAACACTGAAACTCATATACTGCTCATCCGAGATCGTGACATCACAGTCATTGACCAAACTGCAACCTTGGTCCTTACTTCAAATTCCATACCACTCACTGCACCTCACGTGCCAATATACGATAGACGCGATTTCCATCACAACTCTGGAACCGCCGATAGACTAATACTTCATCACATAAGACTTTCCATTTAACTCACTTCAGGAGAACTATAGCAGCATACAGGCGAATCCTCATAATCGTCGAATATGCCAATCTCTAAGTAGTTGTCCAAGCCACCATAACACTTTCTGGGATCCGCCTACTCATAATAGGCCCTAACAAAAGCATGCTTCAGAATAACATCAATCACTGCGGCCGACAAGCCTCACATGCATAACTCGATCACGCTGGACGAACCGATCACTGACACCAGTATACCAACTAAACTATGGCTAATCAATCTACTTCCTTCCAATTTATCCTTGATTGCCTTAGAAATAATAATATCTCCCTTTAACACCTAACTTATTTCAACCAAACTCACCCCGAGTGACCTTAAATCATGAGACCATGCTGTCTCAAATACCATGACCATTTCATGTCCCTCAAATGCTACACCGCAAGTCAAAACATCATAGAACATTCTGTGCCTTTCTTCATAAGCTGCTTCAAAAGCTTGACACTTAACCGTACTTGTCGCACCTCCTTTTGACCGCGCCCGCCGGGGCGCGTGGGGGAGTTTTCTCCAATTGAAGGACAGTCGAAACGGGATTTATTTAATTATTTCAGAGTCGCCACCTGGGAATTTTAAGGCGTCCTAAGTCACCAATTTTAATCCCTGAATCGAGGAGAATATGACTCTGTTTATTATTCTGCGAACCAGAAATCCTGAGTAAGGAATTCTGTTAATCCGGAAGAAGGTGTTAGGCATTTCCAAATTCCGTGGTTCTAGCACGGTCGTTTAACTGTTTTTATTATTGGCTTAATTATCTTGATTTTATTAAATACATTTTGTTACGTGATTTTTCTACCGCTTTTACTTATTGTGATTAAGGACCCTTCTTTGAATCGAATTACGCGTACGTATATTCGTGTTATAAATTTAAAAAATGCGGAATTGTGTCACGCGTACGTGTACACAATAACTTTTGATAATATATTTATTAAGCAATCATTTTTTATTTTTTTTCGAAATTGTGTCGAATCAAGAATATTTGTTTTTCTTAAATAGTGACCCGCACATCTCGGGTTTTTATGAAATTAATTTAACGTCCTCGAAGAAATCCCTTATATTAAGTATTCATTCGAAATTGCGCGTACGCATAATTCGAATTGCTTTTATTGGTATAATCAGATTACGCGAACATATCCCTAATCACACCAAATATTCTTAATGGTATTATGAATTTTTCCACAAATTGTTTGTTGTATCTACACATTTTATATAAAATACTGAGAAATTCATATTCAAGGGATGTCTTTAAATTCTTTTAAAAGAATTCACAATTTATTAAATATTGCCCGTTGACTATAATTTCCGAGTATTAATTATGTTCATCCCACGACTATTCAAATTCAAAGTAAAATAAGAACATGATTAATATTATCCTTCACAAATACAACATATACATATACCAAAGGATGAATGCCATATGAAACTCACAAAAATAATTTATGAAGGGAAGAAGTATTTTTGAACAATTTTTTTTATTTTATTTTAATTAATGCAAATTCTACTTTTATTTACCATTGATATAAAGTGTTGTGATTTGTTCTTATACATATCACCTCATTCTCACACGCTTATTTATAACGATAAATGATCAAATTGATGAGAATAGAGTTATTATGCAAATTGATTCAATTCAAATTGTATTACATACAACATAGTTGTACGCTTAAACATTCATAATATTCTTAACATCATAATGAGATACATCAATTCATCATCCCTTAATGGTTATATATATACCTGTTATCACGCCATATATGAACGTATAACTCACACCATTCAATCCATAACTAAATCAGGTATTAGAATAAACTAGCAATATGGTTTTTGACATTTTTATACTACTCTTTATTCAACTAACAACATCTGACCTTAATCCACAACCAAACAATCGAATTACACTAACCATGCATTTTTTTGATATTTCAGAATATTCTGTACCTGACTAACAATGTCATAGGACTTAACTAATAGCCAACTTCCTGCCATATTCCCTATCTTAACAATTCAATCATAACTATACTTTAATGAAAATTTAGAAAATTAACTTTATTACAACACTTATACAGTCTTCAATAAAGGACATTTAACTTACAGTCATCCTATCAACATATATTACTTATTTGATCAAGAAACAAAATTGAATTTTTAATTAAAGAGCTCAAATGAATAACAGACATTATTACAATTCAAGCTTCATTTATCTGTCATGATGAATCTCTTTCCAACATAGAATTTAAAGGATATGTACCTGAAAATGAAGGTAGAAGGAGTAAATTTCAGCAGTAGCAGCAGTAACAAAATCAACGGAATAGCAGTCTTTCCACAGGTTTGAGCAATAATAAGACCCGAAGAACCCAGATGCACAGTGACAATACTTTTAGGAAGTTTCAGATTTTTAACTGAACAATGATATTGAACAAATCCGGACAGATTTAATGAAAAGAATAATATTTCTGATTCTGAGACTTAGAACAAAACAGACTGAAAAAAATTTCAATTTTTTAACACAGAATCAACTTCAATCCTGACTTCCGAGACAGAATTCTATTTTATGCTTCAGTTTTTCTTTCTTTCTATGAAAACTGATAAGATCTCCCTCTCAAAATCTGATTTCAATCTTTCTTCAAAATCTGTATTCAAAATCTGACCCTTTCCTTTTCAAATCAGATTTTCTCTCTCTTCTTCCTTTCTAATTTTTCTGTCTGAAAGCTCTCTTTTTTCCCTGTTTTTCTTTCTTCCAAATCTGAGTCTCTCTCAACTCTCCCTTTGTCTAAAAACTCATCTAAATCAGTCCCAATTCCCTCTATCTTATACAGGTCTGTCCCCCCTTTTTAAGTGCTGCCTGGACCCCTTTTATCTTTTTAAAAACAGAAAATTTCCATTAAAAATCTGTTTTTCCACTTTAAATCCCATTAGGCTAACTTTTCCCTGATTTTCAGCAGCCCATTACCCTTTGTTTCCCATTATCACACTAAATAATAGCCATTAACTTTCCACTTTCAGCCCACTACTATTAGCACATTACCCTACTGTTTCTATCCCAGAAATACCCTTGAAAATCCTACTGTAATTACAGTCTTTACTGCCCCAGACCAAAGACTGCCTAAATCTTAACAGGTTTATCTGAATTGAACTGTTTAGCAGCTAAGAACCAATTCCTAAATCAAAACAAACATTTTGTCTTTTCAATGATAGCTAATTGATCCCACACCCAATGTCTAATAGCTAATGGACAAAACTAAATTCAGATTGAACACTGAACTTGTATACAAACGTATTAACAATACACAACACTTAACAGAACAAAAATCTGAATTGAAAATTGAATTTAGCATAAGTGCAGGGGCATGGTCAGTATATTGACACTGCCTGAAACTTAATGCTAAGAAATCAAAATCATCTTATTGAATTTTAAACAAAGCTGATTTAATTAACGAGTATTAGTCAAACTGATTATTTACAACAATTGTCAACAAACAACTGATAAACATATTATTTCAAACAGCATTTTCAGAAACAGAATTCTATAATATAACTAATCGACGAACTTAATCGAGTCGATTACACACATTTTAATTAGTCACAACCAACAGAAACAATTCACATTCGGATCAAGTAGATAGGTAGGAGGCAGAATCACGAAATTAAACAAAAATATGCAACATTACCCAGGTTACTGAAACAAACATATATAATACAAAAAGGAAATAGAAAAACATACCTCTGAATCTTTAAATTTAACCGGACTCAAACTCAACTTGGATTTGGACTTTTTGAAATCAAACAGACCTTAGTCGAAGTATTTTCAACTGAAAATACTTCGACTAAGGTCGATTAAACCTCAATCCTTCGTTTGAATTGAAAAAAATTTCCAAGATTGGAAAATTTAGGTTTTCAGATCTTGGATTTTAAATCCGAACATTTCCGGGTAAATTCGAAGGGGACCAAATATGACACAAGGGTGAGGGTAGCCTAGAGGTCATTTGGTGTCAGTTTAGAACAGATCTGAGTTTGTTCTTGTTTGGTCCGAATCTTCAAAAGAAGATTCGAAAAGCTCGGAAACGATTCGAGCCAAACAAACTACAGATCCATACTTAGGGTGGTTAGGGGAAGCTATGGTGTCGATTTGGGGCTGTTAGGTTTAGATCTAAGTTTGGCTCGAATCTTCAAATGAAGATTCGAGAACCCTCAGGAAGATTCGAGCCAAGCGGCTAACATATTTAGATAGAGGGTGTTCGGGGGGTTCTGGGTTGTTAAGGTGGTGACCGGCGGCGTTGATGCCGCCGGGTTTCAGGCGGTGGGGAATAAGGGCGGCTAGGGTTAGGGGTTTGGTTCAGGAAGATGATGAACAGGAGAGGAGGGGGGGTGTTTAGCTAGGGGGCCGGGGTAAGGATATTGGGCTTATATAGGGACGGGGTGGGTTAATGCTGACCGTTAGATCTAGTAGGATGAGTGGTCAGGATTTATTCACTTAACCAAACGGTGTCGTTTGGTTTCCTGCTGGGGTCGGGCTGAATCGGGGCACTGGGTCGGGTAATGGACATGGGTTAAAGTTCGTGGGATCTCAGCCGTTGGTTGGCTTTGATCCAACGATCCCTGATAAACCACAATCAAACGATGTCGTTTTGACTCGTTTGATTTGGACCGGATGCCTGGGTTGTTTGGATTGGGCTGTGGGGGGGGGGGTAAATTGATTTGGGCCTGGATTTTAATCCAGGTCCAATTTTTACAACTTGTATGTATTTTTATTTTCTAATTTCATTATTAATTAATAAAATCCTAATCAAAAATTATAAAAACAAAATTATCATTACAATAATATTAACTATCTTTTAATAACCATTAACGCGTAGATGAAACATTAATCACACAGTGGAATAAAAAAAATAGAACAAAAATGCATATTTTGGTGATTTTATTTAAATTATCTTTCAAATACATAATTAAATCCTATATGCATGCAACATGTATTTTAGTTTAATTTTCATTTTATTATGACAAAGTAAACACTTACGGACATAACACAAATATTTAACACCACGCAAATTCAAAAATTATACAGTAAAAGAAATTTATTTTATTTTTTTGATTTATTTTGGAGTAGTTTTCGTAAGGCAAAAAATTACGTGCTCACAGCTGCCCCTCTTTGTGCGGAAACTCGAAGAGTTTTCGTGCAAAGATAAAGTGAGCGTACACGAGCGATTTTTGCCCGTTCAAATACTCCGTGGGAAGCATTTTTTGAAAGATTTGACCGAACCTCTGCTTCAAAGGTTTCCTACATATCCTTGGCTATAAAGGAATCAGGTCAATGTAGTTCGGGAAGTTTTTGGTAGCTGGGACTACCGTGGGACCGTGATGTTACTGCTGCCTCGTGCTGTTTTTACTGCTTTCTGACCTCCTTATTACACCTTACTTCAAAGGTAATACAAAAACTAAACTAGATTATGGTACAGGAATTATAAAAAATCTTATCTAGGTCATGCCCTTGCGTTTCTTGTTGTCTTGATATCTTGGTGACTCTTGGGCATTTGGCTTATTCTGTATTCCTTTTCATTGTGTCCCGTATTTTCTTTTGGGACTCTCGTTGTTTCTTGCTGGGGATTTTGTTGGACTCCTCTGCTTTATTGATTTTAGATGTGCTCCTTTATCATATGAGCGGGCTTTTGATTTCAACACTTCAATTGTATTCCCTCGTTCTCCAGGTGGGTGCCTTGACTGTTTCTTTTCTTTCTTCATCCTCATTCTCCAGGTGGACGCCTGACTTCTTTTAACTTCTTCATCCTCGTTCTCCAGGTGGACGCCTGACTTCTTTCTTTTCTTCATCCTCATTCTCCAGGTGGACGCCTGACTTCTTCTTTCCTCATCCTCATTCTCCAGGTGGACGCCTGACTTCTTTAATTCTCATCCTCATTCTCCAGGTGGACGCCTGATTTCTTTTATTCTTCATCCTCATTCTCCAGGTGGACGCCTGACTTCTTCTTTTCTTTGTCCTCATTCTCCAGGTGGACGCCTGACTTCTTTAATTCTTCGTCCTCATTCTCCAGGTGGACGCCTGACTTCTTTAATTCTTCATCCTCCGGGTGGACGCCTGACTTCTTCTTTTCTTCATCCTCATTCTCCAAGTGAACGCCTGACTTCTTCAATTCTTATCCTCATTCTCCAGGTGGACGCCTGACTTCTTCAATTCTTATCCTCATTCTCCAGGTGGACGCCTGACTTCTTTTTCTCATCCTCATTCTCCAGGTGGACGCCTGACTTCTTTAATTCTCATCCTCATTCTCCAGGTGGACGCCTGACTTCTTCAATTCTTATCCTCATTCTCCAGGTGGACGCCTGACTTCTTCAATTCTTATCCTCATTCTCCAGGTGGACGCCTGACTTCTTTTTCTCATCCTCATTTTTCAGGTGGACGCCTGACTTCTTTAATTCTCATCCTCATTCTCCAGGTGGACGCCTGACTTCTTCTTTTCTTCATCCTCATTATCCAGGTGGACGCTTGACTTTTTCTTTTATTCATCCTCATTCTCCAGGTGGACGCCTGACTTCTTTTTTTCTCATCCTCATTCTCCAGGTGGACGCCTGATTTCTTTAATTCTCATCCAGGTATTTCCTGACACAAATATTGTATTTGCCCCTGTTTTAAATCAAAGAAAACTTCGTTAGTTTAAAGCAGGGTGGTTGACTGGGGTATTCTTGCCGATGATGATGCTTCTCTTCGTTTCTCTTTATTGCCTTGGAATGGTTGAAAAGACTGTTTTGTCCTTGTAATTGATTCTTGACTATAGGATTCTCCTCTGTATGTTTTCCTTCAAACCCTTTTAACTGTAATCATATGTCCCTTCTGACTTTGCTGATCCACTTTTGATCTCACCTTTCTTACACCCATATCTTTTATCTCCCACCTTTCGTGGCTGTATTTTGTAACCTTGAATCTTGGCAGTATACCTTGACATTCCTTCTTATTTGTTTGGAAATAAACTTATCTCAAAGCTTTTAGAAAGTAAGATTATTAGTAACGAAATACGCTGATTTCGACAATCATAGAATGAAAAGAAAAATCCAAATTTGGATGACTGTTGGAAAAGGAATAAAGGACTTATCTGATTGGAATTACTGGCACCAATGATCAGGGTATGCATTTCGGATTAATCAACCCAGTCTTTTAATCAATCTCCTTTCAATTGTCTCAAAGAGTTTTCATCGATAAACTTTCCTCATTTTTCACTTCCTTTTCGCCTTAGGGTGCCTATGAAGGTTTTCACCAATAAGACTCTCTCATTTTACTTTTCTCTCAACTTCCGTCGCCTTATGGTGCCCGTGTGGGTTTTCACCTATGAGACTCTCTCATTTTTACTTTCTTTTCTTGTTTGTACCAGAGTGTTATGAACCATCTTCATTTGCTTGACTCAGCATTTTTCTAAGATTGGTCGAAAGGTCTTTCTGGTATGGGGTTAGAAATGGAAAAGGTATTAAAAGCTACACAGTTCTGGTATGGGTTTAAAATTACAACTCTTGGAATTTTTTTCTTATTTCCAATACAATTTCTGCCCCAGTTTTTGATTGGGGTCGCTTGACATAACTTTTTGTGCACATCATGTATATTGTGCACCCTATGACCGAGCCGTGAGGCGCCTACGTATCCTTCTTTGAGGAATCAGGTCAAACGTAGTTCACCACATGATAGTGATTTTTTATATATAAACCAAATGATAGTGATTTTTTTTTATTGCTTCCAAGAGGGGGTAGGAAAGAAACAAGTATGGCTCAAAGGGGGGAAACAAAGGGTATAGTGTTTGGATAGCAGAATAAATTGCCTTTGTCATTCCAATCTTCGAAATAATGCTAAATACAAACATTCAAAAATTTTATGCATAATATCTCTTTACCGCGTCAGAATTGATCGCCATATCTATGCATTTGCCTTCAATATCTTTTAAACATAATGCACCATTTGATAATACTCTGGTCACAATGAATGGTCCTTGCCAATTCGGGGCAAATTTGCCTTTTGCCTCGACCTGATGTGGAAGAATACGTTTCAGCACATGCTGACCTACTTCAAACTTCCGGGGTCGCACCTTTTTGTTGTATGCTCTTTCTATTCTTCTTTGATATAATTGACCATGACATACTGCGACCAATCGTTTTTCATCAATCAAGTTTAACTGTTCCAGACGGGTTTTGACCCATTCATCATCATCAATCTTTGCTTCGGCGATGATCCGAAGGGAAGGAATCTCAACTTCTGCAGGAATTACTGCTTCAGTGCCATATACCAACAAATAAGGAGTTGCTCCTACTGAAGTACGAACAGTAGTGCGGTATCCCAATAATGCAAATGGTAATTTTTCATGCCATTGTTTTGAACCTTCTATCATTTTCCGAAGTATCTTCTTTATGTTTTTGTTGGCTGCTTCTACTGCTCCATTCGCCTTGGGCCGATATGGGGTAGAGTTACGATGTGTAATCTTAAACTGTTGACATACTTCCTTCATTAAGTTGCTGTTAAGATTAGCACCGTTATCTGTGATGATCACCTTCGGGATTCCGAATCGACATATGATATTTGAGTGGACAAAATCGACCACAGCTTTCTTGGTCACTGATTTGAATGTCTTGGCCTCAACCCATTTGGTAAAATAATCAATAGCTACCAGAATGAACCTGTGCCCATTGGATGCTACCGGCTCAATTGGTCCAATCACATCCATGCCCCAGGCAACGAAGGGCCATGGTGCCGACATTATGTGCAACTCGGATGGTGGAGAATGAATCAAATCTCCGTGTATTTGGCATTGATGACACTTGCGCACAAAACTGATACAATCTCGCTCCATGGTAAGCCAATAGTAACCGGCTCGGAGGATTTTCTTTGCCAATACATATCCACTCATGTGGGGTCCGCAAACTCCTGAATGTACTTCAGACATGACAGCTGCAGCTTGTCTGGCATCTATGCATCTTAATAACCCAAGATCTGGTATTCTTTTATACAAAACTCCTCCGCTTAAGAAGAATCCATTTGCCAATCGCCTAATGGTCCTCTTTTGATCTCCTGTGGCTTGTGCGGGATATATCCCCATCCTGATATACTCCTTGATGTCGTGGAACCATGGTTCACCATCAAATTCTTCTTCAACCATATTGCAATAAGCGTGCTGATCGTGGACTTGAATATGTATTGGATCTACATAAGCTTTGTCCGGATGGTGCAACATTGATGCCAGGGTAGCCAATGCATCGGCAACCTCATTATGGATTCTTGGAATATGTTGGAATTCCACTGATTGAAACCGCTGACAAAGATCATGTAGACATTGTCGGTATGGTATGAGCTTCAAGTCTCGGGTTTCCCATTCTCCTTGAATTTGATGTACCAAAAGATCCGAATCTCCCATGACTAAGATTTCTCGGATACCCATGTCTGCGGCTAGCCTTAACCCCAAAATGCAAGCTTCATATTCAGCCATATTATTGGTGCAATAAAATCGCAATTGAGCCGTAACAGGATAGTGATGCCCTATTTCAGAAATGATTACAGCTCCTATCCCGACTCCTTTCATGTTAGCAACTCCATCAAAGAAAAGTTTCCAGCCAGGCTTTTCCATTCGCTCCACCTCGTCGATATGCATTGTTTCTTCATCAGGAAAATAAGTTTTCAACGGCTCATATTCCTCATCGACCGGGTTTTCGGCTAAATGATCGGCCAGTGCTTGAGCCTCCATTGCAGTTCGAGTCACATAGATGATGTCAAATTCTGTGAGCAATATCTGCCACTTTGCAAGCCTTCCCATTGGCATAGGCTTTTGAAAAATGTATTTCAATGGATCCAACCGAGAAATGAGGTAAGTAGTGTAGGATGACAAATAGTGTTTCAATTTTTGAGCTACCCATGTTAGGGCGCAACATGTCTTTTCCAGATGAGTATACTTAACCTCATAAGCTGTGAACTTCTTGCTAAGGTAGTAGATAGCCTGTTCTTTTCTGCCAGTGAGGTCATGTTGCCCCAATACACAACCAAATGAATTTTCCAAAACCGTCAAGTAAAGAATTAAAGGTCTTCCTGGCTCTGGCGGGACCAACACGGGTGGGTTTGACAAGTACCCATTTATTTTATTGAATGCTTCTTGACACTCATCGGTCCATTTGACCGCAACATCCTTTTTTAACAATTTGAAAATTGGCCCACAGGTTGTTGTGAGCTGAGCAATAAACCTGCTGATATAATTCAACCTTCCCAACAAACTCATTACTTCAGTTTTGTTCCTGGGAGGTGGCAATTCTTGGATGGCTTTGATTTTTGATGGGTCTAGCTCGATACCTCGTCGACTGACTATGAATCCCAGCAATTTTCCAGATGGAACTCCAAATGCGCATTTGGCAGGGTTAAGCTTGAGGTTGTACCTGCGAAGTCTTAAGAAGAACTTCCTCAAATCCCCAACGTGGTCGGCCTGATGCTTTGATTTTATGATCACATCGTCCACGTATACCTCAATCTCCTTGTGTATCATATCATGAAACACTGTGGTCATTGCTCTCATATAGGTTGCTCCGGCGTTCTTTAAACCGAATGGCATTACCCGGTAGCAATAAGTTCCCCATGGTGTGATGAATGCCGTCTTTTCTGCATCTTCTTCATCCATTAGAATTTGATGATACCCGGCATAACAATCCACGAAAGACCCTATATCATGCTTGGCACAATTGTCGATCAAAATATGGATATTGGGTAATGGGAAATTATCCTTTGGACTTGCTTTGTTGAGATTACGATAGTCGACGCATACTCTAATTTTGCCGTCTTTCTTTGGTACAAGAACGATATTAGCCAACCAAACAGGATATCGAGTGACTCGAATGACCTTTGCTTCCAATTGTTTGGTGATTTCTTCCTTAATTCTCACACTCATGTCAGGCTTGAATTTTCTTAGCCTCTGCTTGACAGGAGGCACCGTTGGATCGGTGGGCAATTTGTGAACCACTAAATCAGTGCTCAGGCCCGGCATGTCGTCATACGACCATGCAAAAACATCTTTGAATTCTATGAGTGCTTTAATTAATTCCTCTCGGATCTTTGGTTCAAGATGGACACTTATTTTAGTTTCCCGGACATTACTCGTGTCCCCTATATTGATGTCCTCGGTATCACTCAAGTTAGGTTTGATTTTTTCCTCAAAGTGAATTAACTCTTTACTAAACTCTTCAAAAACCTCATCTTCATCATATTCTGATTCATAATCACAATATATTTCTTGAATTAATACTTCGGAACCAGATTGATTTTTAAGACTGGGCTGAGGATTCCTCATGCATGCCATATCACTAGAGCCAGCGTAAAAAGAACTGTACAGGAAAGAAGAAAAAGAAAATAAAACTATTAGGAATGATAATAAAAGGGGAACTGCTTTTTATTGGATGATGAAAGATAACAAGGTTTTGCACACTTCAAACAAACTGTAAGATAAGCTTTGGGATTACAACCCTAAAGTAACCCAAACAAACTGAAAGAAAATCAAAATAAACTACCAAGACTCCTTTCGAATTGGGAGAGGAGTGGCTTTCCAATTACTGAGCTTTGTTTCTGGCCCAACGAATTGAACTTCTGCGTTGCTACACCCTTCTCCGCTTTCCAACATATTCACATCACTAAACAATTTCTCGAATCTTTCAATTAATTCCTCCTCAGGATTGACCTGGGATTCAGGAATTGTTGTTATCGGGCGATTTTTAGCACCGGTCTTGATAAAAGACTTTGACAGATGTGGGACTGGTTTTGGAAGAACCCATGCTTGGTGTTTCAGCTTCCTAGCCCTTATCACGTCATTGGCAGTGGGTATGAACCCCAAACCGAATGTTCCCCAGTTCTCGGGGAGAGATACTGGTTGTATAATTCCTTGCAAAGATAAACCCAGACCTTTGCCGGGTATAAAGCCATTCTTTAACATTTCATAAGCTACCATGACTGATGCAGAGGATATCTTTGGATTTGGAAGGTATTTCCCCTCTGGAATTTTCTCTATCGACACTGTGTCGGTCACTTGGTATACCCATGGTCCCTGGTCATTTTCTGTCCCCTTGACCGGTACAATGGTACTTCTGTGAGCATTTAAACTTTCTTCTCCATGCACGACTACTTCTTGATGATCCCATTCAAACTTGACAGCCTGATGTAGTGTTGACGGGACTGCTTTAGCAGCATGGATCCATGGTCGACCCAACAACAAGTTGTAAGAAACAGTTATGTCCAACACTTGGAATTCCATTGTGAATTCAACTGGCCCTATTGTTAGTTCCAACACTATGTCGCCAAATGAATCTCTACTTCCACCGTCAAATCCCCGTACGCAAATACTATTCTTCTGGATCCTCTCCTCTTTAATTTTTAATTTGCTTAAAGTGGAGAGAGGGCAGATATTTGCACTTGACCCATTGTCAACCAATACCCGGGTTACTACGGAGTTTTCACATTTCACGGTGAGGTAAAGAGCTCTGTTGTGCTCAGTACCTTCCACAGGTAATTCGTCATCAGCAAATGTAATTCTGTTTGTCTCAAAGATTCTGTTGGCTATTTTTCCCAAATGATTTACAGAGATCTTTTCAGGAACATGAGCCTCATTCAGGATTTTCATCAAAGCCAGACGGTGCTCCTCTGAATGGATCAGTAATGACAACAATGAAATTTGAGTGGGGGTCTTCTTTAATTGATCCACAACAGAATAATCATGGAGTTTCATTTTTCTTAAAAACTCCTCCGCCTCTTCTTCCGTCACAGCTCTCTTTGTTGGCGTTGGATTATTTTTAGTTTTTTTTAACTCTTCGGGAGTAAAACATCTTCCCGAACGAGTCAAGCCTTGCACCTCACACACTTCTTCCTTGATTTCTTTTCCCTTGTACATTACAGTCACCCGTTCATAGTTCCATGGGATGGCTTTGTTGTTGATGACCGGCAGCTGGATTACAGGTGCAATAATAACCCGATCTGTACGGGCTCCTTCCACGAATACAATGGGTTTGTTAGCAACCCCTGGTACTATCACTTTCGGCCTTTCTTGTTTTGCAGCAACTTTGCTCGATGATCCCTCATCGACTATCATAGATGGTTCATCACCATTTTTGTTCTGCTTAGACACCGGCTTCTCCTCTATTAACTGCTTATCTGGCTTGGCCTCATGAGACTTGATCATCATGACAGTTTGTGACGGCTTCTTTGTCTCCCCATCAGCTTGTATGATTTCTATCATATTAGCCTCTTGATGGGCTGACATTGGATTTCTATTGATATTTGGGGCTTCGGGGGTTTGAACCTCGATTTTATTAGTATCAATCAGCTCTTGTATTGCATTTTTCAAATGCCAGCATTTCTCCGTATCATGGCCTGGTGCACTGGAGCAATATTCACAGCTAATGGTGTAATCCAGATTCTTTGGAGGAGGATTGGGTAGCTTGGATTGTATTTGTCTCAGCATGTCTAGCTGTCTCAGCCTGTGGAACAGACTAGTGTAAGACTCTCCTAATGGAGTGTAAGTTTTCTTTTTCTGTTCCCTTTCTCCCCTGAATGCTGGCCTAGGCCTGAAACCTGGTCCGGGATAGGCTCGTGGGTAAGTATTTGGTGTGACAGGAGCACGCCAATTGATGTGAACAGGTGGCTGATTGTATGCTTGAGCATGGTTAATGGAAAAATGAGGCTCTGAAGGGTGATAGTAGTGTTGGGATGAATCATGGTGGTAAGCTGATTGGCGAGGTCGTTGCTGATTATAGTAAAGCGGTGAACCTCTGGGTCCCGGCCAAATTCCTGAATCAACTACTGCTGCTTCCTCCCTCTTCTTTCTCCCGATTCCTCCTACCCCGCCTTGAATAGCTTGAGTAGTTGCCTTAATTGCTGAATAGCTCATGATTTTATTTGTCTTGAGGCCTTCTTCCACCATACCTCCCATCTTCACTACTTCGTTGAATGATTTCCCAACCGCTGAAACCAAGTGGGCATAGTAAGTCGGTTTCAGGGCTTGGAGGAAGTAGTCTACCATTTCGCTCTCCTTCATAGGAGGATCCACTCTTGCTGCCTGTTCTCTCCACCGAAAACCATACTCTCTGAAACTTTCATTGTGTTTCTTCTCAAATTTTGTCAAAGATAATCGATCTGGGATGATTTCCAGATTGTATTGGAAATGGTATGCGAATGCCTGTGCCAGGTCATCCCAGGTGTACCATCTCCCATGGTCCTGGCGTGTATACCACTCCAAAGCTGATCCGCTTAAACTTTGACTGAAGTAAGCTATCAATAATTCATCCTTTCCCCCAGCTCCTCGCATCTTGCTACAGAAACCCCTTAAATGGGCAACTGGGTCGCCGTGCCCGCTGTATAGGTCAAATTTGGGCATCTTGAAGCCAACTGGCAATTGCACATTGGGGAATAAGCATAAATCTTTGTATGCTACACTGACTTGCCCGCCTAATCCTCGCATGTCTCTGAACGATTGTTCTAGACTCTTGACCTTCTTGAACATCTCTTCTTGTTCAACATTTTTAGCTGGCTTGTCAATTTCGGTTGGTAGATCAAAACGAGGAGTAGCTGATTGTATTTCGGAAGCTTTGAGGGTGGGCTCCGGGGGAAAATATTGGTTGTCCTGGGCCTGGAATGTAGGCTCACTAGGAGATTTGTGGAATGTAGCAAGGGGAGGTGCTACGAAAATAAGAGTCATAGGTGGAGGAAAATATGGAACGGGTTTCGGAGGTGGAGACTGCAGTGTCTGAGAGGTGGTGCCTCGGTAGTGCTGGTAAATGGGGAAATTTGGGGATAATTCAGTGGTAATATTATCCTGAGTTTGGGTCATTGATGGAGCAGGGTTATTTGGGTAAGATGGGGGTAGCTGTCCTGTAGACCAAGCTTGGTACATCTCAGCCATTTGCTGCTTGAGTTTAAACATCTTTTCTTTCATTTTCCCGACATCCATCTCCTCTAGCTCCATACCTGTGTCAACATCTGGGATAGACATACTTTCGGGTATTGGTCCTTTTGATCTTGTGTGATAGTGATAATATGCCAGTATACTCTTTAGGGAAACTAACTGCTTGAATTCTGAAAATGAACAAACTTGTTAGTTTTGAGAGTTTAACACATATATAATCACACGTTGAGATGCAATGCTCCTAGACAAATAATCCCTTTCTATTATGCATTTGCTCGGCTGCTTGTGTCGTCCCAGTTTTTTTTATTGTCATTCACTTTTATTTATTATATATATCTTTTATCGTGGTGGTCGAATCTTAGAGATTGCCTACATATTATGCCTTACATGAATCAGACCTTGCGTAGTTTGGACTGAAGGCAATCACTTTTATTCATTACACAAGGATGGAATTACATTGGAAAACTTTAAGAAAATGGCTTGAAACACACATGCTTAAATCAAAATAAAAGATACAATTCTTAACATCTCACAACATGCCCCACTTTCCACTTTTGTTGTCAAATATTGGATTATCTGCTCAATGTGGGGCTTGACCTGGATGGCCTCCCAGCGTACGATACATCCTTTCCAACTCCATTGCTAGATGACGAGCAAAAGTGGGCGCATGCTCTGTAAACCTTTCATAATCCATTCCTTGGCAGTTTACATAACTTTGAGATGTGAAGACTGCCAGGTCGTGGATTTGTGCCCTGAAACCTTGGAGACGTTGGTCTTGGTCTTGTAATTGCTGCTGACGAGTGGTGGCTATATCTCTGACACGGTTTTCACGATCTAGAGCTGATTCTAACAGAGCTCGGAGTCTGGCATGCTCTAATCTTGCTTGCGATCTTTCCCTGTCGAGGTCTGCTTGTTGATGTTCTCTGTTGCATCTTCTTGCCTCTTCTAGTTGTGCACGAAGCTGGTCTTCTGATCGCATCCAATAGTCTTTTTCCTTCTTGAATTGTGCCTTGTCTTTTTCGGATTGCCTATCTTGGCGTTCCTTGTTAGAACTGGCTTCTTCGTTTAATTGTTGAATCCTTTCTTTTGCTTTGCTCAATGCCCTTTCGTTTTCCGCAAGAATGGAATCATAATCTTGCATTCTTTCAAAGAGATTGGCGATGGTTTTTTGATCCTTCCAGCTCCTCTTTGGCGTTTCAGAAACTCTTTTCATTTTTTGGAATCGAGCATGAAGATTTTCATTCTCACAAGCTAGACTCTTTTTCTCGCCTTCGGCTTCTTGTGCTTGCAAATCTTTCTCCAAACTGAGGCTTCTTAGATTTTCTTTTAGGGCATGGATAGTTGCTTTGTACCCTTTTTCCTTTTCTCCCCAGATCAACCGTTCTGGGATTTTATCATTGAAGTTTTGAATATGGGGTCTTTTTGTTGGCCTTCTTAGCTCAGGCTCTGGTACATCATCCACGCGAGACCGTTTTTCAAACCACCTTGCATATCCAGGATTTATCTCGCCCTTTGTAGCGTCTGGGACTTGAGTATCACTTTTCAAGTATCGGCACCCATTCCACATCTGCTGAAGTAGAGCCTCAGGAATAGTGGCTTCTGGGTGTAATTCGATTACTTGCACACTCAAATCTTCATCATCAGGAACTATTTGATATCTCCCTAATTGCCTTAGGACTCTCAGCGGTGCATATGGCTGAATGCTTCTCAACCCCAATAGTAGTAGATAACTATTTGAGGCTGACATGTGTATTACTTCCCTCATCGGGAGCCATCCCAGAGTCCATTCAATTTGATTTGCCGTTAAAGCCTTTAGATGAGATACCCATGCTTCTATCCCTTCTGGAGCTTGATAATTTTTTGTTCTTTCCTCATAGCTCTCGACGCAATTATCATTGTTTGACCTATACTGTATGACCTTGGGCTGTTGTTTGAGATGCTCCATCACCCACATTTGCAACAAAATTTTGCATCCTTCGAAGACCTTTGCTCCTGATTTACATAAAGTCAAAGCCCGGTAAATGTCTGATAGAATGATGGGGACAAAGGTGTGATTTTCTTTGGTGGTGAGGATTTGCACAATTTTAGCGGTGCGAATATCAATTGTTCGCTCTTTGTTTGGAAAGACCATGACTCCTAGAAAAGCCACCATGAAAGCAAAGCGACGGTGAATCTGCCAAGTGTCTTTGTTTTGATTATTGGTAAGGCCTTTCTCATGAATTTCGAACCCATCTGACTTTCCGAACCTTGAATACAAAAAGTTGAAGGAACAACATCCATTGATGACATTGTTTTTCCTGATTTGACTGCTGATGTTCAGAAGACCGAAGAATCGATGTACCGAAGGAGCCTTTGTGAATATCAAGCTTTGATTTCTTAGACTTCCGTCAAAACCAGCATATCCAGCTATCTCCTCTAATGTAGGAGTAAGCTCGAAGTCAGAGAAACGAAAGACATTGTGAGCAGGGTCCCAAAAAGTTACTAACGCTGCAATCAGATCATCACGGGGTTTAACGTTCATAATGTCCGTGAGATTTCCCAAATGCTTGACGACCCATTTTTGACCATCTTCGCCTAAATCATACCACCACATTTGAAGTTGAAATAGAAATTCTTCTGTACTCGTGGATGAGGGGCTTTGTGTGGTGCTCATTTTGTATCTGAAATTTAATTTTAATAAAGTCAAAATTCATTTTGAAAATTTATACTAAAAAAAAATCATTTTCGAAATTTTTTTATTTATTAAATACCTTTATTTCAAGATTTAAAACTATTTTTTTTTTGAATTTTTTTTTTTAAAAAAAACAACCCATTTTATTCTTCTCTTCTCACCATGATTTCATTTAAGCTGGTCAACAAACATGTTCGAGGCAAATGAATGCACAAGTAGCAAGTAGGATGCATAATGATGGTCTTTTTATTTCGGGTTCACCTGTCCTAGACAGACCCAACCCCTGTGTTGAGTCTCCAAGGCCAAATGTACATGATGCAAATATACGTTCCTACTAGGGATCCGGTACATGGCTGAGTTATTCTAAGTGAAAAACTTGAGGTTGATTGTTCTAAACCTGGCTTACCCAAACGGACAGTTTGAGCCGAAGCGGGGGCAACGTACCGGGAGCACGAAAGTCTGCCCGGCCTAGTTACTTGTCCCAACTCCGTCTTATTTGTTATGACTTTAACAGAAAGGTGGGTCACGCGCACGTGTACACCATAAATTCAGAAGACTCAGAAAGAAGGGGGTTTCGTAGCAGTTGTATATATTCACAATTCAAATAATATTAAAGCGATAAAAAGCAACATTTAGCATATTAGCATATAAATAGTTGAAAATCATATAGTAAATAAAGCCAATTAACACAGATATTTTAAGCTCGAATTCTTTAAACCCTGAACCAATGGTTTTGGGTTACAGTAACACTTTTATCCCCAGCAGAGTCGCCAGAGCTGTCGCACCTCCTTTTGACCACGCCCGCCGGGGCGCGTGGGGGAGTTTTCTCCAATTGAAGGACAGTCGAAACGGGATTTATTTAATTATTTCAGAGTCGCCACCTGGGAATTTTAAGGCGTCCCAAGTCACCAATTTTAATCCCTGAATCGAGGAGAATATGACTCTGTTTATTATTCTGCGAACCAGAAATCCTAAGTAAGAAATTCTGTTAATCCGGAAGAAGGTGTTAGGCATTTCCGAATTCCGTGGTTCTAGCACGGTCGCTTAACTGTTTTTATTATTGGATTAATTATCTTGATTTTATTAAATACATTTTGTTACGTGATTTTTCTACCGCTTTTACTTATTGTGATTAAGGACCCTTCTTTGAATCGAATTACGCGTACGTATATTCGTGTTATAAATTTAAAAATACGGAATTGTGTCACGCGTACGTGTACACAATAACTTTTGATAATATATTTATTAAGCAATCATTTTTTTTTTCCGAAATTGTGTCGAATCAAGAATATTTGTTTTTCTTAAATAGTGACCCGCACATCTCGGGTTTTTATGAAATTAATTTAACGTCCTCGAAGAAACCCCTTATATTAAGTATTCATTCGAAATTGCGCGTACGCATAATTCGAATTGCTTTTATTGGTATAATCAGATTACGCGAACGTATCCCTAATCACACCAAATATTCTTAATGGTATTATGAATTTTTCCACAAATTGTTTGTTGTATCTACACATTTTATATAAAATACTGAGAAATTCATATTCAAGGGATGTCTTTAAATTCTTTTAAAAGAATTCACAATTTATTAAATATTGCCCGTTGACTATAATTTCCGAGTATTAATTATGTTCATCCCAAGACTATTCAAATTCAAAGTAAAATAAGAACATGATTAATATTATCCTTCACAAATACAACATATACATATACCAAAGGATGAATGCCATATGAAACTCACAAAAATAATTTATGAAGGGAAGAAGTATTTTTGAACAATTTTTTTTATTTTATTTTAATTAATGCAAATTCTACTTTTATTTACCATTGATATAAAGTGTTGTGATTTGTTCTTATACATATCACCTCATTCTCACACGCTTATTTATAACGATAAATGATCAAATTGATGAGAATAGAGTTATTATGCAAATTGATTCAATTCGAATTGTATTACATACAACATAGTTGTACGCTTAAACATTCATAATATTCTTAACGTCATAATGAGATACATCAATTCATCATCCCTTAATGGTTATATATATACCTGTTATCACGCCATATATGAACGTATAACTCACACCATTCAATCCATAACTAAATCAGGTATTAGAATAAACTAGCAATATGGTTTTTGACATTTTTATACTACTCTTTATTCAACTAACAACATCTGACCTTAATCCACAACCAAACAATCGAATTACACTAACCATGCATTTTCTTGATATTTCAGAATATTCTGTACCTGACTAACAATGTCATAGGACTTAACTAATAGCCAACTTCCTGCCATATTCCATATCTTAACAATTCAATCATAACTATACTTTAATGAAAATTTAGAAAATTAACCTTATTACAACACTTATACAGTCTTCAATAAAGGACATTTAACTTACAGTCATCCTATCAACATATATTACTTATTTGATCAAGAAACAAAACTGAATTTTTAATTAAAGAGCTCAAATGAATAACAGACATTATTACAATTCAAGCTTCATTTATCTGTCATGATGAATCTCTTTCCAACATAGAATTTAAAGGATATGTACCTGAAAATGAAGGTAGAAGGAGTAAATTTCAGCAGTAGCAGCAGTAACAAAATCAAAGGAATAGCAGTCTTTCCACAGGTTTGAGCAATAATAAGACCCGAAGAACCCAGATGCACAGTGACAGTACTTTTAGGAAGTTTCAGATTTTTAACTGAACAATGATATTGAACAAATCCGGACAGATTTAATGAAAAGAATAATATTTCTGATTCTGAGACTTAGAACAAAACAGACTGAAAAAAATTTCAATTTTTTAACACAGAATCAACTTCAAATCCTGACTTCCGAGACAGAATTCTATTTTATGCTTCAGTTTTTCTTTCTTTCTATGAAAATTGATAAGATCTCCCTCTCAAAATCTGATTTCAATCTTTCTTCAAAATCTGTATTCAAAATCTGACCCTTTCCTTTTCAAATCAGATTTTCTCTCTCTTCTTCCTTTCTAATTTTTCTGTCTGAAAGCTCTCTTTTTTCCCTGTTTTTATTTCTTCCAAATCTGAGTCTCTCTCAACTCTCCCTCTGTCTAAAAACTCATCTAAATCAGTCCCAATTCCCTCTATCTTATACAGGTCTGTCCCCCCTTTTTAAGTGCTGCCTGGACCCCTTTTATCTTTTTAAAAACAGAAAATTTCCATTAAAAATCTGTTTTCCACTTTAAATCCCATTAGGCTAACTTTTCCCTGATTTTCAGCAGCCCATTACCCTTTGTTTCCCATTATCACACTAAATAATAGCCATTAACTTTCCACTTTCAGCCCACTACTATTAGCACATTACCCTACTGTTTCTATCCCAGAAATACCCTTGAAAATCCTACTGTAATTACAGTCTTTACTGCCCCAGACCAAAGACTGCCTAAATCTTAACAGGTTTATCTGAATTAAACTGTTTAGCAGCTAAGAACCAATTCCTAAATCAAAACAAACATTTTGTCTTTTCAATGATAGCTAATTGATCCCACACCCAATGTCTAATAGCTAATGGACAAAACTAAATTCAGATTGAACACTGAACTTGTATACAAACGTATTAACAATACACAGCACTTAACAGAACAAAAATCTGAATTGAAAATTGAATTTAGCATAAGTGCAGGGGCATGGTCAGTATATTGACACTGCCTGAAACTTAATGCTAAGAAATCAACATCATCTTATTGAATTTTAAACAAAGCTGATTTAATTAACGAGTATTAGTCAAACTGATTATTTACAACAATTGTCAACAAACAACTGATAAACATATTATTTCAAACAGCATTTTCAGAAACAGAATTCTATAATATAACTAATCGACGAACTTAATCGAGTCGATTACACACATTGTAATTAGTCACAACCAACAGAAACAATTCACATTCGGATCAAGTAGATAGGTAGGAGGCAGAATCACGAAATTAAACAAAAATATGCAACATTACACAGGTTACTGAAACAAACATATAGAATACAAAAAGGAAATAGAAAAACATACCTCTGAATCTTTAAATTTAACCGGACTCAAACTCAACTTGGATTTGGACTTTTTGAAATCAAACAGACCTTAGTCGAAGTATTTTCAACTGAAAATACTTCGACTAAGGTCGATTAAACCTCAATCCTTCGTTTGAATTGAAAAAAATTTCCAAGATTGGAAAATTTAGGTTTTCAGATCTTGGATTTTAAATCCGAACATTTCCGGGTAAATTGGAAGGGGACCAAATATGACACAAGGGTGAGGGTAGCCTAGAGGTCATTTGGTGTCAGTTTAGAACAGATCTGAGTTTGTTCTTGTTTGGTCCGAATCTTCAAAAAAAGATTCGAAAAGCTCGGAAACGATTCGAGCCAAACAAACTACAGATCCATACTTAGGGTGGTTAGGGGAAGCTATGGTGTCGATTTGGGGCTGTTAGGTTTAGATCTAAGTTTGGCTCGAATCTTCAAATGAAGATTCGAGAACCTAACATATTTAGATAGAGGGTGTTCAGGGGGTTCTGGGTTGTTAAGGTGGTGACCGGCGGCGTTGATGCCGCCGGGTTTCAGGCGGTGGGGAATAAGGGCGGCTAGGGTTAGGGGTTTGGTTCAGGAAGATGATGAACAGGAGAGGAGGGGGGGTGTTTAGCTAGGGGGCCGGGGTAAGGATATTGGGCTTATATAGGGACGGGGTGGGTTGATGCTGACCGTTAGATCTAGTAGGATGAGTGGTCAGGATTTATTCACTTAACCAAACGGTGTCGTTTGGTTTCCTGCTGGGGTCGGGCTGAATCGGGGCACTGGGTCGGGTAATGGACATGGGTTAAAGTTCGTGGGATCTCAGCCGTTGGTTGGCTTTGATCCAACGATCCCTGATAAACCACAATCAAACGATGTCGTTTTGACTCGTTTGATTTGGACCGGATGCCTGGGTTGTTTGGATTGGGCTGTGGGGGGGGGGGGGTAAATTGATTTGGGCCTGGATTTTAATCCAGGTCCAATTTTTTTTACAACTTGTATATATATTTTTTTATTTTCAAATTTCATTATTAATTAATAAAATCCTAATCAAAAATTATAAAAACAAAATTATCATTACAATAATATTAACTATCTTTTAATAACCATTAACGCGTAGATGAAACATTAATCACACAGTGGAATAAAAAAAATAGAACAAAAATGCATATTTTGGTGATTTTATTTAAATTATCTTTCAAATACATAATTAAATCCTATATGCATGCAACATGTATTTTATTTTAATTTTCATTTTATTATGACAAAGTAAACACTTACGGACATAACACAAATATTTAACACCACGCAAATTCAAAAATTATACAGTAAAAGAAATTTATTTTATTTTTTTGATTTATTTTGGAGTAGTTTTCGTAAGGCAAAAAATTACGTGCTCACAGTACTTATAGACTCAAAATCATTAGGCACCACACTTTACCTCTTGAATTAACTAGGACCGCTATTGATAGCCACCCAGCTCTGACTTGGCCCCGAATGCAACCAACTCTACTGAATTTTATAACATATGAATACCCTCTCGATAAAGCACCCAAAGGGATCACTTCCCTCAAATTATTCAAATTACTCAAATTACCACTCATGGTCCTTTTCCGTAGCTGCAATAACCCACCAATAACCAGAATTCACGCAGGTAATAAACCGTGCAATCAGCTAATCAACAGCAAGCTCCCCAACTTGGCTCGAAGCCATAGATCACAACATATATACTCTATTGCTGTCGTAATATCATGGTGAGATTAAACTCACTCCATCATAAGCTCGTGGAAACACGAATCATCTGGAATTTTAACTCTTCTGCAATTCTTGCATTTACTCACACAACAGCTAAGCCCACTTGACAAAGCATCACAATGCATATCAATTACATAAATCTAAATTGATACATGGACATGCGTTGCACCTATTTGAATCATAACACAGAAAATACCCTTCAACCCTCCATTATTGGGCTATTCAATCAAGTAGGAACATATTCTTCCTTTAATATTTACGACCTTCGAGGTGGTCTCCTTGACTCAACGATTTCGTCATAATACATTTACGGAAGCGATCTCAGCTCCCAGACTTATCTAACTAGGAGACACGAAAAATATTCTTCACGCGCTCATAACTCGAGCTACTCAACAAATTACAATAAGAAACGAATCACTTAACAGTTCATCTACTATCCAGTAGGCTTCTTCGCCACTACTAAGTCGTACAAATACACCTCGCAACACTAACATACTCATCACGTGGATATCCAACCGCCATTCCGGCTAACAAGGACAATAATGAACATATGAGTTCAAAACACTTGCTCACAATATCAGCACCTCGGTGCTCAAGCCATTGGCAAAGATTTGGCCTCAAGTCCTCCTGACTGGTCTAACTTCAAACTCACAGAGATTACACCTCGCCCCTCGATCGGGGAATCAAAAGCCATCGAGACATATCTGATACTGAGCGCCCGCTGGTGCATACGATCACGCGGAAGGAATTTCAAAAGTTTCTTTTCAAGCTGAATCGAGGACGCACGATAAGAATTCAAGAATGTAAAGTTTTCCGAAAGGTTCTACAGCCTCCCGAGGATAAGTACAGACGTCTCCGTACCGATCCACGAGACTCTACTAAACCGGCTCATGACTCGTGAGACCAAGTAACCTAGGCTCTGATACCAACTTTGTCACGACCCAAATCCCGGTCGTGATGGCACCCAACACACTACTAGGCAAGCCCGACCATTATTCAACACTTAACCCAATTTATCAAAAATAGCGGAAAAAAGTATCAATTAAGCAAGATTAAAGTACTGAAGATTTTAACAAAATACACAATATAATCTCACTAGGACCCGGTGTCACGAATCTGAGCCTCTAGAATACAGAATATCATCCTAATACATGGTATATCCAAAGTCTGATAATGCGGAAATAAAGAGATAGGATAGGAGGGGAAAGATCAATGGCTGCGAACGCCGTGTAGCCCCAGAGGCTGGATCTGCTGATCAACTGGATCTACTAAGCCTGAGACTGCCCTGGATCTGCACACAAGGTGCAGGGAGTAAAGTGAGTACTCTGACCCAGTGAGTAATAAAAGTAACTACAGTCCGAAGATAAAAAAATCCAGTAAATACACAAAGTAAGCTAAAATCCAAATATACAGCAACATATGGAACTGAGCAGCTAAACACCAGTATAAATACAAATACATGAATGCAATGCAATGCATATGATGGTACATTCCAGTACCCACTGCGGCGTGCAGCCCGAGCCATCCATATTTATTTATCGTCGACAGCGCTCACTGGGGGTGTGTACAGACTCCGGAGGGGCTCCTACAGCCCAAGCGCAATATCTTGGTCAGTCATTGTTACCTGACCAATTTATATCATACAGTGCCATTGTTACCACTGTTCAAGTATATCATCCAGTGTCATTGTTACCACTATTTCAAGTATATCACACAATGTCATTGTTACCACTGTTTCAAGTATATCACACAGTATCATTGTTACCACTGTTTCAAGTATATCACACAGTGTCATTGTTACCACTGTTTCAAGTCACTTTATAATCAGTCCAGAAAATAATATAATAAGCCCCTTGGGCATTTACAAAACAGAAGTTCCCAGCCCGGAATACATTTAAAAATATCATTTAAGTTTTCAACACTTAGAATTATGGCTGAGTTTGCAAAACAGCATTTAAAACCTTGGACTGAAATTAAATGATATGCAAATCATGCTAAGCAGTAATATCAATCCTCGAAGGATTTTACAAATCGGCACAAGGCCCCAAACATGGCATCAAGCCCAGTAATATCAATAAAGTGTGTATCAATCACCAATATAGTATAAACATCACACGGGATGGACCAAGTCACAATCCCCAATAGTATCCGACCCCGCACTCACCATGAAATGCGTTTCATGCCTCAATATAGCGTTACGATGTGAAAGTCCGGGGTTTCAAACCCTCAGAATAGCATTTACATCTATTACTCACCTTTAACCGGCCGTAGACTAGTCCGCAATGCCCTTTCCTCTTGAATCGACCTCTTCGCGCGTCGAATCTAGTCAAAACCACAACGAATATGTTACAATAGGCTAAGGGAATATAACCCAATCGAAAAGACTCGAAAAATATCGAAAATCCCGAAATTAGCAAAACCCGAGTCCCGGGCCCACGTCTCTAAATTCAGAAATTTTTACATCAATACGACCCTTATCTCGCCACGAGTCTATACATACCAAATTCACAAAAATCGGTGTTCATTTGACCCCTCAAATCACCATTTAATTCTCTTAAGTTTCAAGCCCTAAACCACCATTTTTGTCCATAAATTACTTGAGTTTTCAGCCCTAATCCATGTATTTAACTTGGAAATAAGTAGAAACAACTCACCTTTGATGCTTGATGAAATCCCCCTTGAAATTCTCTCCAAAATAATCCAAGCCAAATGAAAGAAATGAAAGAAATAAGCCAAATCCGTGTTTAAAAGAATCTGCCCGTGCTTCGTCGAGTTGTACCTTGCACTTGTGCTATACAAGTTGTACATCCTATTAAAATTGTTCCTTGTCGGACACCTTCTGTTTAAACACCCATAACGTCTTGTATAAATATCCAAATGACAAACGGTTTGAAGATTTAGAAACTAGACTCAAAGATCTTTAATTTTATAGGTTGTATACTATATAACTCTTTATATATCCCGAGATATGAGCTTCTAAATCGGTTCCATGAAATCAGAAAATTTCTGGAGAAACTGCTCCACCAGTCATCTTTAATCAATCATAACTTTCTCTACAAATGTCCAAATTACGATTTCTTTAGCTTTCTAGAAACTAGATACGAAGTGCTTTCGTTTTTGAATCATCTCAAAATTCCTTGTAGATCAAAAGATATAGGCCTCCGAAGTACGCTCCACGATTGCCGTCCAAAGACCTTCTGCAGAAAATTGCAGCAGAAATTTCTGCAGCTTTTTCTTTTCTTTTTGGTCCTAATTTCATTTCGTTAACCTTCCGAAATCCACCTGAGGCCCTCGGGACCTTAACCAATTATATCAACATGTCCCACAATATCATTCAAACTTGTCCCAACCTTCAAAACACCCAAAATAACATCAAAACATCAAATCATCATCGAATTCAAGCCTATGAATCTCACGAACTTCCAAATTCTATTTTTGATAAAAAAACTCAACCAAACCACGTCCGAATGACCTCAAATTTTGCAGACAAGTCCAAAATGACATAACGAAGCTACAACAACTCTCGGAATTCCATTCTGACCCTCGAATCAAAATCTCACCTATCAATCGGAATTCGCCAAAATACTAACTTTGCCAATTCAAGCTTAATTCTACACAGGTCATCACAAAAATATTCCGGACACACTCCTAAGTCTCAAATCACCTAACGAAGCTATCCGAACCATAAAATTCGCATTTCGAGCTCTCTAACACATAAGTCAATATTCGGTTGACTTTTCCAACTTAAGCTTCCTTAAAAGAGACTAAGTGTCTCAAACCTTACCAAAATCATTTCGGAATGACTTCAAATTTTGCACACAAGTCACATTCGACATTACGAACTTGCCCCATCTCTTGGAACCGCATTCCGACCCCGATATCAAAATTTCCACTTCCGGTCGAATTTTCTCAAAAACCTTCAAATTTCTATATTTAGCCAAATGACTTCAAAATGACCTCCGGACATCCTAATTCACTTCCGATCGCGCTCCCAACTCCAGAATCACCATACGGAGCTATTCCCAGACTCGGAATCCCAAACGGACATCTATAACACTGAAATGCCTTCCAACCCAAATTTATGAAATTCTTCTAAAGTACTAACTTTCATAATATACGCTGAAATGCTCACGGGTTACCCAAAACCAAATCCGGACATACGCCCAAGTCCGAAATCATCATACGAACATGCTGGAACTTTCAGATCCCAATTCCGAGGTCGTTTACTCAAAATTCTAATCCTAGTTCATTTCTTCAATTTTAAGCTTTCAAAATGAGAATTTCCATTTAGATTTGACTCCAAACTTCCTGAATTTTAATTCTGACCATACACACAAGTCAATATACCTGAGATGAAGCCGCTCATGGCCTCAAACTGCTGAATGACGCGCCGAAGCTCAAAGCGACCGGTCGGGTCGTTATAGAAGGCCAAGTTATAAATTCTCATTTACAAACTATATTTACAATACATTTGTGGGTTGCCTCCCACACAACGCCTGATTTAATGTCGCGGCACGACGCCATATTGCATTATACATCAATTAAATCTACTGAGGTTTTGTGACGTTGAATGTCACCACCCTAATAGTGTTTAATTCGTTGCCCATTTACCAAGAACGTGCCTATTGAATTAATGTTTCGCAATTCAACTGTTCCATGAGGAGTTACACTTACTACGACAAAAGGGCCTGCCCAACGGGACTTAAGCTTTCAAGGAAAAAGCTTTAGCCTTGAGTTGAACAAGAGAACTTCTTGACCCGGCTCAAACTCACGATGTTGGATGTGTTTGTCGTGCCACTTCTTGGTCTTTTCTTTATATAACTTGGCATTTTCATAAGCATGCATCCGAAACTCATCAAGTTCATTGAGTTGTAGCAGTCTTTTTTCTCCAGCTAAGTCCATATTCATGTTTAGCTTTTTGATTTCCCAATAAGCTTTATGTTCTATCTCAACAGGCAAATGACATGCTTTTCCATAAACCAACATGTATGGAGAAGTACCTATTGGAGTCTTGTATGCAGTTCGGTAAGCCCACAATGCATCTTCTAACTTACCGGACCAGTCTTTCCTATTTGCGCTCACAGTTTTCTCCAAAATCTGTTTTACCTCCCTGTTTGACACTTCAACTTGACCACTCGTTTGAGGGTGATATGCAGTAGCAACCTTGTATCTTACACCATATTTTGCTAGAACATTTTTCAACAATTTGTTGCAAAAGTGTGTTCCTCCATAACTTATCAACATCCTTGGAGTTCCAAAGCGTGTGAAAATGTGTTTCTTCACAAAACTTACCACTACCTTCGCATCATTAGTAGGAAGAGCAATGGCCTCAACCCACTTAGACACATAATCCACTACAACTAAAATATATCTGTGCCCATTAGAATACGGAAATGGTCCCATGAAATCTATTCCCCAGACATCAAAGAGTTCTACTGCCAAAATATTTTGTAAAGGCATCTCGTGCTTCTTCGTGATCGTTCCGGTTTTTTGGCACCGGTCACAATTTTTAACAAAAGCATGTGCATCTTTAAATAATTTTGGCCAGTAAAAACCTGATTGCAAAACCTTTTGTGCAGTTCTGTCTCCACCATGATGACCTCCATAAAGAGAAGAATGATAGTCATGCAATATTGCATTCATCTCCTCCTCAGGGACACACCTTCTTACCAATTGATCTGCGCATTGCTTGTATAGAAAAGGCTCGTCCCACATGTAAAATCTCACATCATATAAGAACCTTCTTCTATGGTCAGCTGTGAATTCTGGTGGAGTCACCCCACTTGCAATGAAATTCACATAATCAGCATACCACGGGGTTTCATCTGAAGTGATGGCTAGCAAATGTTCGTCAGGGAATGTTTCTTTGATTGATTCTCCTTCAGTGACATGGCCTCTATTTTCCAGCCTGGATAAATGATCTGCAACCTGATTCTCTGTTCCCTTTCGATCTCGAATCTCCAAATCAAATTCCCGCAAAAGAAGAACCCATCGAATTAACCTTGGCTTGGCATCTTTCTTTGTAAATAAATACCTTATAGCTGAGTGATCTATGTAAACTATGACTTTTGTCCCCACTAGATAGGATCTAAACTTATCAAATGCCTATACTACTACGAGCAACTCTTTTTCAGTAACAATGTAATTCATTTGAGATGGATTAAGAGTTCTACTCGCATAGTGAATGGAACAAAATATTTTCTCTTTTCGCTGCCCCAAAACAGCTCCAATGGCTATATCACTTGCATCACACATCAATTCAAATGGAAGTTTCCAATCTGGAGAAATGATAATCGGTGCAGTAACTAATCTTCGTTTCAGCTCATCAAATGCTTTCAGACAAGCATCATCAAACTTGAAAGATGTATCTTTCTCAAGAAGCCTGCACAAAGGAGATGAGATTTTTGAAAAATCCTTGATAAAACGACGCTAAAAACCCGCATGGCCTAAGAAACTGCGAATGCCTCTAACTGATGTTGGTGGAGGTAATTTTTCAATTACTTCCACCTTTGCTTTATCCACTTGCAATCCATTCTTGGACACTTTATGCCCTAAGACTATGCCTTCTCGTACTATGAAATGGCATTTTTCCCAATTTAGTACCAAATTTGTTTCTTCACACCTAGCAAGGACCTTATCAAGATTCATTAAACATTCATCAAAAGAACATCCAAATACAGAAAAATCATCCATAAATACTTCCACAAATCTTTCAACCATATCAGTGAAAATAGCCATCATACACCTTTGAAAAGTCGCAGGTGCATTGCAAAGACCAAATGGCATTCTTTTAAATGCATATGTCTCATACGGACATGTAAATGTGGTCTTTTCTTGGTCTTCTGGGGCTATAACAATTTGATTATATCTCGAGTAGCCATCCAAAAAATAGTAGTATTCCTGCCCGGCTAATCTATCAAGCATTTGGTCAATAAAGGGAAGGGGGAAATGGTCTTTTCGGGTGGCATTATTCAATTTTCTATAATCTATGCACATCCTCCACCCAGTAAAAGTTCTAATGGGAATCAAATCATTATTTTCATATGTCACTATGGTCATTCCTCCTTTCTTTGGAACACATTGGACTGGACTTACCCATTTGCTATCAGATATTGGAAATACAATACCTACATCAAGCCATTTAATCACTTCTTTTCTTACCACCTCTTTCATGTTCGGATTTAGGCGGCGTTGTTGTTCTATGCTTGGCTTGTGCCCTTCCTCCATGAGAATTATATGCATACAAAAAGCTGGACTAATACCTCTTATGTCAGACATTGTCCACCCAATTGCTCTTTTATGCTCACATAGTACTCTTAACAATTTCTGCTCCTGCAATTCAGACAAGTCAGCAGAAATAATAACAGGTAACATTTCAGAACTACCCAAATAAGCATAATGAAGGTGAGAAGGTAAAGGCTTTAATTCCAATTTGGGAGCTTCTTCAACTGAGTGCTTCAGAGGAGGACCATCTGGCCTGTTTAAAGGTTCAAAGGGATTAAAACCTTTTATATATTCACATGTTGCATTCAAAGTATGTTTCATCTCCTCAACCTCATCATTAATCTCCAAACTTTCAAACAACACAATTGTTTTTTCTAAAGAATCCTGCAAATATACACTTGAGATAATAAGTTGTTCATCAATCTCCATGACAGATATCATAGACAATTCTTCATACTGCCGAGGAAGTTGAATTGCTTTATATACATTAAAAACAGCTTCCTCGTTGTCAACTCTCATGATCATTTTTCCTTCTCTTACTTTAATTATAGCATCACCTGTAGCCAAGAGAGGTCTTCCCAATATAATAGGAACTTTTTCATCGGCCTGAAAATCCAAGATAATGAAATCAGTCGGGAAAATAAATTTCCCAATTTTCAGTAGCACATCTTCTATCACCCCTTCCGGGTAAGCTATGGACCTGTCTGCTAGTTGCAACATCACTGTGGTGGGTTTTGGAGCTCCCAAACCCAATTGTTTGTACAAAGACAATGGCATCAAATTTATGCTTGCTCCCAAATCACAAAGTGCATGGCCTACATCAACATTGCCTATTCTCACAGGGATAGTAAAGCTGCCAGGGTCCTTAAGCTTTTGAGGAAGCTTATTTTGGACCCTTGAAGTGCACTCTTCAGTAAGTGCAACTGTTTCAAATTTAGTCAGTCTCCTCTTGTTAGCCACAATGTCTTTTATGTATTTGGCATATTTTGGAATATCACGAATCGCATCTACCAACGGAATATTCAATTGAATCTGACTCAACATAGAGAGAAATTTGTTGAACATGCGATCGTCATTCTTTTTCTGCAATCTTTGTGGAGAAGGTGGTGGTGGCCTTGGAACATTCACATGTGCTGAAATTGTATCATCTTTCCTTACTTCCTGTGTTGCTTTGGGAATCAATTCACCCTCAGGTATAGGCTTGTCTTTTCTCTTCTTTGGAACTTCTTCTAATTCCCTTCCAGTTCTAAGTGTAATTGCACTAACTTGCGGATTTTTCTCTGTATCACTTGGAAGAGCACCTGCAGGCATAGTATTTTGATTTGCAGCTAGTTGTCCCAATTGTCTTTCAAGATTTCTAAAGTCCTTTCTGAGTTGCTGATTGTCTTGCAACAATTTTTTCAACAAATCATTTGTACTTTCTTCTGCTTACTGTGGCGGCCTTTGAGGTTAATTAAAATTTCCTTGGGGTCTAAATTGATTTTGATTGGGTTGATTCCCACCCCAAGAGAAATTAGGATGATTCCTCCAATTTGGGTTGTAAGTGTTCCCATATTGGGCTTGTTGATTCATCAGACCTCTGTTTTGTTGCCCAACATAGTAAATAGATTCAGGATTCACGGGGCACATGTCACTCGTGTGATTTTCACCACACATTTCACAACAAACTGACATTTGTTGAACCTGCTGCATTGGTTGTGATGGTCCCATTGCCATTCTGGTCATTTGATTTGCCAATTTTGCTAAATCTGCTCTCATGGCGGAAATGTTATCCAGTTCAAGTAACCCTGCTTTCTGTTTCATTACTCTCCTTGGTTCTCCTTCACCTTGCCAATTATGATCATTAGCAGTAAAGTTATTCAGCAGAAGTCGTATTTCACTATATGGTTTTGCCATGCAACTACCTCCACAAGCTGAATCAAGATTCATTTTGGAAGTTTCGTCTAATCCATCAACAAAAGTATGGCCCAATACTTCATCAGTTTGACAATGATGAGGACAATCCCGAAGTAGTTTCTTGTATCTTTCTCAAGCTTGGCGAAGAGTTTCACCATCCCGTTGTTGAAACCCAAGAATCTGACTCCGCAAAAACTCCGTCTTTTTGGTGGGGAAAAACTTGATTAGGAATTTCTTTGCTAAGTCATCCAAATTGTGGATTGAATTAGCTGTCTCTTTTTGCAACCATTATCTAGCATCCCCCAATAATGAAAAGGGAAATAAGTTCAGCCTGACATAATCCTTGGAAACATTTGGATAATTGTAAGTATCCATTATTTCCAAAAAATTTTGAATGTGCCTTTGTGGGTCTTCATGAGATAGACCAATCAGCTGCACCATGTACTGTTTAAGCTCAAAATGACCGGTGATTTCAGGCTTCACAATGGCCTGAGTCATATTAGCAAGGTTTGGCCTTGCTGCTTCTATCACCGTACGTTCTTGATTACCTGCCATCACTGTTGGCTGTGGTTGCACTTGAATGTCCAACTCTCTTTCTGTTCTGTTTCTAGCTTCCCACTCCTTCCTTGTTCTATGAATTATTCGTTCAATTTCAGGATCAAAAGGGAAGAGGTTGTTTGTGCTTCTACTCCCCGCATTCAAGAGAAGAGCCTGCGCAACACAAACAAAGTAGATGGAAAATTTAGGTTAGTTTATTAACAACTAATAAAATCTTAAAACAGTCAAGTAGCTAATTTCGAGATCAAGTAGCCTTGAAGTACTAATGTTGTGACCAAAATACTCACGCAAGTGTACGCGATCGACAAGTAATATAGTAGTAAGTAAAGTATCGTTCCCACGAGGAATTGTGATCAACTTATCGACTGATGTAGACTCAAACAATTATCAATTTATGCTATATTGTTACAAAATATTTAAAGAACCAATTTACAACTTACTTAATAATTGCACAATAATTCAACACAAAATTACTACACCAATTACACAATATTTTGATAACAATTTGGGTAAAGATATTCCAGGGTCATGGACTTGCTAGAGATCATGCTACTATTTTAGCTTAAGATTGATTTATTGAATTATCCGGGTTATTAATTATAGGGTTAATAATATTCATAAGAATCTTTCGAGTTCTTATGCATCTATTCAAGTTAAACTAATACCTATATGTCTATGGTATTAATATTAGCAAGAATGCATTTACAACTCCTATTTTCAACCAAACAAGGCAATTAAGTATGTGTCTATCTTAATTACAAATTCTTCAGCCGATGCACGAGATTCAAAACTTGTTCTATTTGATTCTATATGCAACCAAGAATTTTCTTTGTTAAGTTTAATTCAAGATTCGTAAATAATATTTCACTGTTAGCTACGCAGTAAAATAATTAAAAGCAGAATCAAATAAACAACCCATAACGATAGATTCAAGATCTTCAATCTAAGCTTCAAACAACAAGATCATCTAACACCCATGACCCAAGAATACTAGAGTTTTTAGCTACTCATAATCATACAAAAATCAACAATTAAAGTCTTAAACATAATATAAACAAACAAATAGAAGAAAATTTAGAAGAACTCTTTGAATCCTTGCTCCAAGATATTGTTCTTCTTCTCCTTTCTTAGCTCCAAGATGAAGCTCCTCCTTCTTCTATGGCTTTTTTCTCCCTCAAAATCTGATCTCTTCTCAATAATGGAGCTTTACTTTATGTAAGTTGAGTGGATCCCCTCAGATTTCCCATTTTGCCCCTAAATAATTGATTTCCCGGACTGGACTAGCGCGGGAGCGCATGACCCGCGCTAGTGGGGTTTCTTTCTGTCCAAATCACTGAACTAGCACGGGAGCGCATGACCAGTGCATGACCCGCGCTAGTGGGGTTTTCTTTTGTTCAGATGTTGCTGCTCAGCTTTTCGTCATTTGACTCCATTTTTCACTTGATTACCATTATAAATCCTTATTTGTTTATTGAACTCCTGTGAGACATTAAAGTCATGATTAGAGCCAATTTTTACATTATTTGAACATTTATAATAGTAAACCATCCTTAAGTTGCGCTAAAACATAGGCTATATTAAACAATTTAGCCTATTATCACCTTCTCTCCATGTTTTGCTCAAAAATGCTCCACCAGCTGAATCATCAACAATGTTCTTCATGTATCTGACAATCCCTTGTAAAATCGCTATCCCAACATCAGATCTGGAATACCATGGTGCGGACATATAACCAGCATTCCTTTGAAACGTTCCCATGTTTCATGTAGTGTCTCCATTGGTCTCTGTTTAAAACTCAAAATTTCATCAATTTGTTGAGCAATCTTGTTGGGTGGGTGGAACTTGTTCATGAATTGCTTGACTAACTCTTCCCAAGTTGTTATGGAATTTATGGGGAGTGAGTTTATCCAGGTGTGTGCAGCTCCTGTCACTGAGAATAGAAACAATAATAGCTTGATTGCTTCCGGAGTTACGTTGGGCTGCCTTTGGGTTTTACAGATTGACAGGAAATTCTTCAAGTGCTATTGAGGATCTTCGACTTGTGACCCCAAAAATATTCCCTTGTTTTGCAACAAGTGCAACATGTTATTCGTGATTTGGCATGATTCAGCCTGTATCTACGGGACTACAATCGTTGTGGCCAGATTTTCAGCTGTGTGTTGTGCCCTATCATAGAGAGCAGCCTCTGGCACAAGAGGTGCCACTGGCGCTATTGGTACAACTGGGTCTTCTTCGTGATCTCCCATGTCTGTTTCGAATTGTTCAGTTGCTTGTTTTTCCAATTGGCCTAATTTATGGCCTTGAAAACCCTCTCGGGATCTGATAATGCTTCAAATACTTCACCAGTTCTCGATGAGTTTCTAGGCATGCACCTATACAACCAAGTCAACAAACGTTAAAATTTCAATGTAAAGATTGGGTATAGAGAAAACTGACTACACTAAGAATTTTTGTACTTCTTTGAATTGTAATTGATAACACCATTAAGTCCCCGACAACAGTGCCAAAAGTGATCACACCCAACTATGCCTTATAAAAGGACACGCGGACGTTGCAAATATAATCTGAGTATTTAGCCCAGAGTCGAACCCACAAGGAATTAACCTATCAATTACTCTTGTTAGACTTACTAAATTCTACGGAATCAACTTCCTAAACGTTGTCAATAACAGTTGATGGTATTTCTATTAACTACGAATAAATATAATTAAGCAACTGTAAACTAACTAGGATTAAGTTGTAAACAATTAAGAGAAGGTTCTAAGGCTATGATTTCCCCTATTGACGGAATCCCTTCCGGTTATGCTTCACATAGATTCACCAAATAGTCTCTATCAATCATGAGCACTCTTATTACCGTAAATCTCTCCCGAGTAATCACGACAATTTACTAGCCGCACTCTCCCGAGTTACGCTAGCTGGCTTTGTTTATTACAGCTCACTTTAGATTGCACCCAAGGCTTCGTTATCCCTAATCCCGCCTTTAAACCCTCGGTTATTGATCTCTCATATACTTAGGGAGTGGTGCTGTTCAACAATTACCTAAATATGCAATCTCTCCTGAGTTATGCACAATAAATAGGCACAGCTAATTGAAGATCCTATCAATTAACTACAACAAGAACGTAGTTGAACAAATAGAGATTAAACTGGGCAAACTATATTAACATAACAAGAAGTTCATCCTTCAATAGGTTCCATCAAAACCTTAGACTAGGAAATTAGCTACTCATGACAAAACAAGATAAAACTACTAAACTCTTCATAATGGGTAATTACAAGAAAATAAAAGGAGATAGAAAAACTCTAATGTTTGGTTGATCTTTTCCCACTTATTATTGCCTTCAATGTAGTCTAAAAATAATCTTAAACCTATCTTGGGCGAGCTTCTAAAGTTTACAAGGGTTTAGAACAAGTTTTCCCCGATTTACACTTTGGTCCCCAAACTTTCTGGCACGTGAACATTTCACCGCGATGGCGGCAAGACCGCGGTGAACGCTGGACATTCTGCCTCGAACACTTGGTCTGCCGCGGTTCCACCATGGTCACGATGGAATTCACTCAGTCCATTTTTTGCTTCTTTGTGCTCGGGTACTTCTTGATTGGGTGTTTTCTTCATATTATTGCCTCCAAAACACTCCGTAGTGCTTCCTCACTTAGAATATTCTCTGCGAAGCAAAAGAACACCATTTAGAGCATTTTGTTATCAATTTACCTATAAAAAAACAATAAAGCATGGTAATATTAAGGTGTAAATATCATCTATATAGCCTAATATCAGTGAGCATTCGGGATAATTTGAATTGAATATGAAAATTTCGGTTTGAATTTTGATTTTCGGTTTGATCGAATTTTTTATGTTCGATTTCGGATTAATCGGTTTTGATATTTTAATTTTGAGCCGGTAAGTTGAGTTGTTTCTTCTTATTACAAAAATTAACATGCAAATGAAGTATTCATGTTAAATTGCCTAAAAATTTCTCATTTTCACTGCAATCATCCAAATAAAGTATTCAAGTAATGAAATCGTTATTAAGAAATGCAACAAAGACATTAATAAGCCTAGTAAAAATTAGCTATAGTAAAACCATGTCCAAATAAAAAGTATTCAGACAGTGACTTAGTAATTAACATTAAATATAAGAGTTAATATCTAATGGGTAGGATACTGAACTTATTACTATTGGCATATGGATAATGGACTAATGTCTAATGGGTAGCACTAAATATAAATTATAAAAATTTCGGATTTTCGAATATCCAGAAACCCAAAGTACAAAATCCAACATCTAATCTAAAATCTAAAAATTTAAAAATTAAATCTGAAATCAAATTCGTTATTCGAAAATCCACATCAAAAATCCAAAAAATTGAATATTAGTTTAGATTTTGAGTTTGTCCTAATTATACCCACACCTAATTTTCATTGATAATTCAAATTTGCATGATTATTTACTTGGAGATGTCCTACAAGACTATGCATGCATATTAATAAATGATAATGTATGAGAGTGGTTGGAGGCTTGGAGTATAATATGTCACATTCTGTAAAAATGGCGTGTGGTAGCCACTAAGTAAGGTGGTCTTTATTTTTTATCCACTAATTGTAACGACCTGACCGGTCGTTTTGAGCTTTTGTACCTTGCTCGTCAGTTCTTGAGCATGACTTGCCCCGTGTGATGGATTATGACTTATGTAAATCGTTGGTTTTGATTTTCAGGATAATCGGAATGAATTTGGAAGAACAATTCTCAGTTTGAAGCTTGAAATTTGAAAAGTTTGACCAAGATTTGACTTGTTGGTATATGATCTCGGATCAGAATTTTTATAATTTGGTTAGCTCCTTTAGGTGATTTGGGACTTAGGAGCATGATCGGAATGCATTTTGGAAGTCCGTGGAAGGTTTAGGCTTGAATTGGCGAAAATGAGATTTCGGCGTTTCGGTTGATAAGTGAAATTTTGATATGGAGGTCGGAATGGATTTCTGGAAGTTGTAGTAGTTTCGTTGTGTCATTTGGGATGTGTGTACAAATAGGTCATTCAGACGTGGTTTGGTTGGGTTTTGATCAAAAGCAGAATTCGGAAGATTTTGGAATCATAGGCTTGAATTTGATGTAATTTTTGGTGTTTTAATGTTGTTTTGAGCGTTACGAAGGTTGGGACGAGTTTGAATAAGGTTATGTGACTTGTTTATATTTTTGGTTTAGGTCCCGGGGGCCTCAGAATGATTTCGGATAGTTTTCGGGAAAGTTGAACTTGAGAAAATGCAGCTGATGTTGCTGCTTCTGTCATATCTGCACCTGCGGATTGGGGACCGCAGGTGCGAGCTCTGAAGGAGAGGAAGAAAGGTGTAGGTGCGAGGAGGACCACATGTGCGTCTTGGTAACCGCATCTGCGATACCGCAGGAGCGGTGAGGCGACCGCAAATGTGAGGCCTGGTGACATATGTGAAATCTGCAGAAGCGGAAGCGCAGATGCGCTTATGGGATCGTAGGTGCGAAAGTGCTGAGCAGAATGTATAATAAGGCCCCTTCGCGATTTTCAGTCATTTGTTCATCATTTTTGTGCGATTTTGGAACTCCAAGATGTGATTTCAAGAGGGAATCAAGTGTTGATAGAGAGTTAAGCTGCTTGGGCTTTGTATCTTGTGTTTAGGGTAATTATTTCGTTGTTTAATCGTGAAATTTTTGGGAAAAATTAGAGAAAGAGTTGGGAAAATTAGGGCTTGAAATTGGGGATTTAAGGGGCCATTTGAGGTCCGATTTTGATGATCTTGATATGTATGGACTCGTGGGAGGATGGGGATTCTATTGATGTTAATTTTATCAGATTTTGAGACGTGGGCCCAGTGGTCGGGTTTGAGCAATTTCAGGATTTTGATGTAAATTGGATATTTTTGAGTGGGCTTTATTCCCTTAGCATGTTTTAATGATTATGTCCTGATTGTGGCTAGATTTGGAGCATTCGGAAGTTGATTCGTGAGGGCAAAGGTATCACGGGCTAGAGTTTAGACCGGATCGAGGTAAGTAATGATTGTAAATGCTGTCCTGAAGGTTTGAAACCCCAGATTTCACATTGTTATGCTACTTTGAGGTGACACACACGCTAGATGACGAGGATGGAGTCGTGCACCATTGGGGATTGTGACTTGGTCTATCCCGTACGACTGTTAAGTCGCGTAATTGATTTGATATCTTTTAATATTCCATATTTTAAAGATCAATATTATATTTTGGGTTGTATGCCATGTTTGGGGTCTTGTGCCGACCTGTTGAGACCCTTAGGGGCATTTTTACTATTTTTCTTCACCCTATTTGTTTTGAAAGCATATTCTCAGTCATGTTTTACCTGTTTATTGTTTAAATTTGGTTTTATCACTTTACTTCTTAAAATGTGAAAACTGTTTGGGCTGAGTACCTTGTTTTACTGATGGTCCGAGTGATCGTGAGGTTGATGACTGAGATTGACCGAGGGTCTGATTGTGGGGTTGCTGACTGATATAGACTGATGGTCTGATTGTGAGGTTAATGACTGAGAGAGGCCGAGGGCTTGGTTGTGAGGATTATATATCTATGGATCGGGCTGCACGCCGCAACAATATATATATGTATATGGATCGGGCTGTACGCCGCAGCGATATGTATATGGATCGGGTTGCACACCGCAACGATAGGTTGGATCGGGCTGCACGCCGCAATGGTTACTATAGCGGTTACTATATGGTACTTATTGAGTGTGAGTGCTGAGTGTGAGCGCTGACTGATGAGAGTTGAGTCTCGAGTGACTGAGAGGCTTGCCCGAGGGGCTGTATACATATATGAGTGATGCTTTGCCCGAGGGGCTTATTTTTATGAATTTGCTATTTCCACTCCTCTTTTTTTTATGTAATTACTGTTTTCACTCCTCTTTATACTGAGCCTCTGTTGAAAATATTGAACAAATGTTTTTAAATAACTTTCATTTAAGCTGGAGTTTTTATGAGATATTCGGTATTTAATCGCTGATTTGGATTTGTTATTTCCACTAAGATTTTTATGTTATGAGGTGTTTATGATTTCTGTTTTGCCCGAGGGGCTGTTTACGAACTATGTTTTGCCTGAGGGGCCGATTGTGGTTTTCATATCTTTTGTTATAAATGGTATTGAATCCCTACTAAAACTGTTGGAAAGCAATTTCAAATGATTTTTACCCAAAAGCTGAATTTTTAAATGAGACAATTGACTCGTATTCTGATTTGAAAGCCCGTTGTGCTTATTGAGTTTATCATAAATCTGGATTCACCGTTTCCTACTGCTCAGTCTTTATTTACTCTTATTACTTACTGGGTTGGAGTACTCACATTACTCTCTGCACCTCACGTGCAGATTCAGGTATTTCGAAACCCGGTAGCGGGTGTTGATTGCTGGAGGCGGAGTCATCGGAGTTAGCAAGGTGGCTGCACGACGTTCGCAACACTGCTTTCCTTCCTCATTTTTTTTCATTACTGTATTCAGTACATTTTTAGACTCTTATTGTATTCAGACCTTGGTAGATGCTCATTGTGAGCACGTGATTTTTGCCCTATATGAATTACTCCCATAAATTCAAAACAAAATAATCTCTTTTCATTATTTGCAATTTTTGTGGATTTTCGTAGCATTTTCTGTTAATTGTTTGCATTTTTGTTGGTGCATTTTAATTAGTGAAAAAATACAAAAAAATATGTTGCATTGGAATTTAGGTTTAATTTTACATTTTAGGATTAATTAGAAAATTAGTCGTTGCATAAAATGGAAAAATCACAAAAATAGTTTAATTTGCACTTTTAATTTCCTACTGCTCAGTCTTTATTTACTCTTATTACTTACTGGGTTGGAGTACTCACATTACTCTCTGCACATCATGTGCAGATTCAGGTATTTCGGAACCCGGTAGCGGGTGTTGATTGCTGGAGGCGGAGTCATCGGAGTTAGCAAGGTGGCTGCACGACGTTCGCAACACTGCTTTCCTTCCTCATTTTTTTTCATTACTGTATTCAGTACATTTTTAGACTCTTATTGTATTCAGACCTTGGTAGATGCTCATTGTGAGCACGTGATTTTTGCCCTATATGAATTACTCCCATAAATTCAAAACAAAATAATCTCTTTTCATTATTTGCAATTTTTGTGGATTTTCGTAGCATTTTCTGTTAATTGTTTGCATTTTTGTTGGTGCATTTTAATTAGTGAAAAAATACAAAAAAATATGTTGCATTGGAATTTAGGTTTAATTTTACATTTTAGGATTAATTAGAAAATTAGTCGTTGCATAAAATGGAAAAATCACAAAAATAGTTTAATTTGCACTTTTAATTTCCTACTGCTCATTTTGAGTAGCTTTCTTTCGTTAATTTATTTTTAATTAATTGTGTCAATTATCATTTTAGATTTAATTAGTTTTTGTTTAGTTCTAGGAATTAATTCTGATTTTAATTAATTTTCAAAAAAACAGGGAGAAAAAGGAAAAAGAGAAAAAAAGGGTTTTGAATTAAGTTGATCTTGAATAAAAATGAAAGGGATTTCACACTTTGGGCCGAATCACTGAAAATTTCCAAAGTCCAATCCCATTTCCCTTTAACCCGTCCCAAACCAGCCCATTCAGGCCCCGACCCAATTCCCCACTTAGTCTAAACGGCGTCGTTTTGAGTCCTTTTAAGCTCGGTTGATCCTGGCCATTCATCTCCCAGTATCCAATGGCCAAAATTGTTTCTCATAATGCAATTAATATGTCTGAACCTAGTCCCAACGAACCCCAAACTCACCCCCTACCCCGCCTCGTCTCTCATCGTCCCAACACACCCCAGAAAATCCCTCGTCGCCTCCGCCCTGAACCGCCCGCCGGAAATCTTCTCCGCTAGCGGCGTCGGTCCAATCGCTGTCAGATTAACACCATAGATTCCCTTCCTCCTTCTCTTTCCAGGTCTCCAAATCCCCACCCTCAAATCCTAACCCAGCCTATCGAATCTTGAATCAAAAGGAATGACCAAAACCCTAACGCCTCCAATCAACCCCAAATTAACACCACATAGCCACCACGACCCCTTCATGCCAAATCCTTACTACGTTTCCCTCGAACCTTGCCGGAGCTGCTCGAATTCAAAATTTGAGATCGACCCCTGAAGTTCAGAAATCATTTTTTTTATCGGACCTGGTACATGCATGGTCCTAAGGCACTCTTCTTCGAGTCTTGAAGTTCGGATTCAAACAATTGACCTTAGTTTTGTTAGGGATTTTGTCTCCGATGGATTTCGAGTCTGAATTGGTAAGCTCCTTTCTTTTCTTGCCTTCTCAACCTTTTTTGTTGTCTTGTTCTCTTCTTCCTTCTCCTTTTCTTTAGCTTAGTCTAGTCTGGCTGAAACTCGATTAATCTTTCGAGTTTGAATTGGTCTTCTGTTCATTGTCCTTCTCTTCTTCGTGAAAGTTGTTCTCTGTTTCCTTAGTTGTGTTATCAGCCCGTTTAAAGGTCTAACTTCATATCTCGTTTGGTCACCTAGTTAAATTAGGGTTATTTTAATAACTTGGCTAATTTCTTTCTTATTTGCGTATAATAATCAGTTGACTAGTGTAGGTTTGAATTATCGAAATCTTTTAAGTGTTTGCCTTTTTGTTTGTTGACTGATTTGATTTAGTTTGGGCTTTGAATCCATTGCAGACCTCACCCCAATGGGGTTGATTTGGGTCATTGGGTCAGAATTTAGCCCAAATTTTGGTTTAAATATCGGGCCAGTATGACCCAGTTGGTTTCCTAGAGTAAATTAACAGGGCATTCGGGGGCAGTTTAGGAAATGGGGGAAGGGGAATCTTTTGTAACAAGAAGGGGAAGCTTCTAGGAAGCTGGGGTGGGGGCTGTTTTGGTAATTGGTTAATCACGTTAAGGGTAATTCAGCAACAAGGGAAAATCAGGTAATGATTAGTTAGCAAAAAGTAAAATTAAAAAAAGACTGAATGGCAGAAAATATCTCCTTGGGTCTGCCCTATTTGCTTACCTATAAAGGCATCTTTTCCTTGCCATTCAAGGCAGAATTTCCAGAGATAGAAAAATACAGAAGAGCAAACGGCTAAAGCTTTACTGTTCCATTGAAATTTCTCCGTCTCTTTGTGATTTCGGAAGTTTTCAAGCCCTAAGAAATTTTCTAATTCATATGGTGACTGAAAGGGTTTGATTTTGGTTGGTTTACGAGTCTGGCCTGAAGATCTGGTTGATCTTGTTATTATTGCACATTATTTTCTGGAATTGAGCTGGTTTTTTCTGGGAATCACTGTTCTATTGCTTTTTCCTGCTGATTTCTGCTGTCTTTGCTCGGCTGTATCCACTGCTTCTTCATCTTTGTTTCCTCTATCAATTTCCAGGTATTTACTCATACCGTTGTTAACAATGAGGTGCTACAAGTTAGAACCAGACTGAATTTGAGTTGGAATTTGAACAGAAGCATTGGTTAGTGTTGAGCTTCTATTAGCTCCTGCTGTTTTATGTCCTTAATTTCCCATATTCTGAAATAATTAAGTATTTCTCTTTCAAATATGTTATTCTGCTATTTCATGCTCAATGGTTTAGGGTTGTTTGGTCATTTGGAATGAATGCTTGGATTTTTGGCTCTGTAATTGTAAATGGAAGTTCATGTGTGAATGGACTGTTAAACATGCTGCAGATTGCTTGAGTATGCCATGTGGTTTTCTGTAGCTCGCAATTAGGGGCTGTTATGATGAAGTATTGTCTATTCTGCAATTTGGATTTGCATTGTTATGCTTAATTAGAAGTACCATTTAAATGGTCTGTATAAGTTTGAATTCCTTGTGTTTATTTGTGAAAGTTAGCTCAGAAATTAAAGCGCAAGTATGATCCGTTCTGATGTTAAAGTTGAGAGTCATGCTGAAATATGTGAAAACTGATTTTGGAATTGTTAATTGGACAATTGGTTGAATCAGAAATCATGTAAGTGGCTGGTATATGATAGTTGGGGGGTCTGACCGTTTTGGAAAATAAAAACACAAGTTTCTTTTTTTGATAAATCAATCTCAATGTGTCCAGTGTGGTATGAATCGATGAATATTTTGAATTGGCATGATAATGGGGAACCTGACTTCTATTTGAGTTGATACAGACTCACAAGGATTCGATCCCGAGTCTCTGTTTTTCCGCTGCAATGTTTACGAATTGGGCCTACTATCGAGGTTTGGCCCAAATCATTTTTGAAATCAATGGTTCATTTGTCACCGCAAGTTCTTGGGTTCAGTTCTAAAAGAAAAGGACCCTTTGTTTACTTATTCCGCTTTTTGGGTTTAAGCTTTAACACAAAACACCCTTTTGAATTCCATTAGGCTTTTTCTTTAATTAAGCTATACTGTCACAAAGTAGATTGGAGGTACGCCGTATTAGACAATAAAATAGTTTATGGCCCCCTAAATCTAGTTTGAATACCCTTTAAAATTAGAACTGTGGGGCACCATGCCGAACAAAAATGACAATTGCGTGGCTCTCGCTTAATTATTTCTTCTAAAATTCTTAGAATTCGAGGCGTGCCATTTAGCAAATTTCAATGGCCCTCGCAAAGTTGCAACGCGAAGCTGCTTTAGGCGCGTTAGTTTAATAATATTATCTTCCTGAACTCGGGTGCGCATTTCATGTGACCCAAATCCAAATCCTAAACGTTGAATAAAATGTGTTCCAAATTGCGGGTGCATTTCATGTGGCGCGATCCAAAGGTACATTTTAAACGGCGTTCAATCTCTATTAAAAATGAATAAAAGCGGTTAATAAGTTAAAATTTGCACATAGGTTCATAATTGTTTAAAATCAGATAATTAAGCTGAATATAACAGTTGAACGACCGTGCTAGAACCACAGAACTCGGGAATGCCTAACACCTTCTCTCGGGTTAACAGAATTCCTTACCCGAATTTCTGGTTCGCGGACTGTAATACAGAGTCAACCTTTTCCTCGATTCGGGATTTGAACCGGTGACTTGGGACACCATAAATTATCCCAAGTGGCGACTCTGATTTTAAATAAAATAATCCCGTTTCGATTGTCACTTTAAGTTGGAAAAACTCCCTTATACTCTCCCTCCCGGGGTGTAGGTAAAAAAGGAGGTGTGACACTCATGACTAGTGACACCCCGATGTCGGGCTTGTGTAATTATTCCGCACTTTTCTTTTGAGTTTTAATATGAGATTATTGGTTTATAAATAGTATAAAAACAACTTTTATTGGAAAATGGTTGATTCGAGAGTTGTGTCGGCTGGCCTAGTTTCACGATAGGCGCCATCACGACCGGATCGATTTTTGTGTCGTGACACTAATTTTAATGCTGAGCAAAAATAGCCACTAGTCCATTAAAATTGCTTTGAAAGGATAGTTTTACCCTTTCTTCAATTCTTATATTCCCATTCCCATGTTTTATTCGTTCAGACCTTCAGAGGGAAAATTTGAGAGCGAAAATTTCAGAGGGAAGTTTCGCGTGCTCCTCAGTATCTGTATCGTCCTCGCATGCAAACCAGCTGCACTTAATCTTTCTCCTTTGTCATATTCTCTGTCATCTTCTCTGCATTGAACGATCGAACTGGTATTTTTTTTTGCTTTTATGCATTTTTGTTTTTGTATATGTTTAATCGCGATCAATGCTGTATCAACTATGTGTGAAGTTTCAAAAATAATGATTATAAGTTGGTTCAGTGTCAAATAAGTAGCGGATTTTTGTGAGGAAGTTATTCAGAAATTTTTGGTATTGAAATGTGTTTGTGGTTCAATCAATATATTTGATTATGTAAGGACATTTCATAAAAATAGTCGTACGAATTCATAAGTTAACTATGTTTATGAATTTTTAGTTAACTGTGTTCATAAAAATTAAGGACCAAGTGTCATTAACTTTTGAATTTGGAACTCAAAGTTAAGAACTGAGTGTCCTTAACTTTTGAACATGAAACTTGAAGTTCAGGACCAAGTGTCCTTAACTTTGGAACTTGAAACTTGAAGTTCAGGACCAAGTGTCCTTAACTTTTCAACTTGAAACTATAAGTTAAAGATTGCATGTTCTTAACTTTTTAACTTATAACTCTAAGTTAAGGACCAAATGTCCTTAACTTTTGAACTTGTAAGTCAAAGTTCGGGACTAAGTGTCCTTAACTTTTGAACTTGGAATTCAAAGTTAAAGATCAAGTGTCCTTTACTTTTGAACTTGAAACTTGAAGTTCATGACCAAGTGTCCTTAACTTTTCAACTTGAAACTATAAGTTAAGGACTGCCTGTTCTTAACTTTTTAAATTATAACTTGAAGTTAAGGACCAAGTGTCCTTAACTTTTGAACTTGAAAGTTGAAGTTCAGAACCTATTGTCCTTAACTTTTGAACTTGAAACTTGAAGTTTAGGACCAAGTGCCCCAAACTTTTCAACTTGTAATTGTAAGTCCTAATCTTTTATGATCTTTTTCCTTCTTTGTAGTGTGATAATGGTAGGAGATCGTGTGTTTGACTTTGATATTTGGCGTAATTTAATGAGCTACTGGAAAAGAGATTTACAGTATAAGGAAACAATCAAAAGTTTTTTGTCGAACAAGCAGTGGAAGAAGTTGAGAGATGGTATTTTCGGAAACTTTTTCCGATTACAAAGTGTGAAGTTCTGTGGTAAACTTATTCACTGTGTATTACTTTCAGAAATTGTAGATAATGACCCTGATTCGATGACAAGGTTTTTACCATGAAATTAAGTTTACACGCGAAGCATTTCATATAATTACTGGTTTGAAGTGTTATTCTTCACTAGACATCAAAGGTTTGCATGAAAAAGAGAATAGGCTTTCGAAAGTCTATTTCCTTGGAAAGGATAGAGTTGAGTTGGGTGATTTATTTAATTTTATTACTAGTCACACAAATGGTATAACTGCATCATTTGTAGGCAGCAATGATGATGCTGTGAAGTTGGCAACAATTTATTTTGTTGAATCTGTTTTGATGGAGAAGCGGAAGAATAGGAATGTGTCCGAGCAGATAATGAAAATTGTAGATGATGATGAACTCTGCTCATCTTTCAACTGGGGCTCTCTTTGTTATGAAACGTTGTTAAAATCATTAAAGAGTTGTTTGAAGCCCAATGAGAATGAGAATGAGAAAGAGAAAGAGAAAGAGAAAGATAAAGACAAGGATAACTACACTATACTTGGCTTTGCTTTTACTTTTTGTGTTTGGATTATGGAAGTATTGCCTATTTTCCAGGAAAAATAATTTGTGAACTTCCGAGAATGTGGGTTTCCTCAGATGTTATGTTATTCAGAAATAAAATCTCCACAATATGATTCTCTGTGTAAAAAATACTTCCATAATGAAATGTAAGTTAATCTAATTACTAGCTATTTTTTTGTTTATTTGTTTTAGTTCTGAAAACTTATGTTTTTTTGGTTATATAATAGGTGTATAAGTTGATCGAGGTGGTACCATTTATTCCTATTGAAGAAGATATAGAGCATGTTAGTGTGCATGAGCCAATTTCTCAAGATCAAAGCTCAATGCCTTCTTCCATACAATTTGATGAAGCCATGTTTAAGGAAATTGTTAAAGTAGGTTTTCTGTCTTTGAATAGCATTTGTTTTTTATTTGATTATTTTTTGCTTAAGAGACTTTTTTGTTTTTATGGTTTTTGATTCAGAAATTATCAGAGAAGTTTAAAAAGGATCTGCATGCTGAAGTTACTAGAATAAATCAGAAAATAGTTGTATCAGAAAAAAGATTCAAAATGATATCAAGGTAATATCATTAATTTCAGTTAGTCTAAGTTCAGGACCTTGTGTCCTAAACGTTTTTACTTGTAAGTCTAAGTTAAGGACAATCTGTCTTTAACTTTTCAATTTGAAACTTGAAGTTTAGGACCAAGTGTCCTTAACTTTTGAACTTGTTACTCTAAGTTAAGGATTGCTTGTCCTTAACGTTTTTACTTGTAACTTGAAGTTTAGGACTACATGTCCTTAACTTTCTAACTTAGTTTCTTTCACAAGATTTAAAGAAAAGTCTAGGATCAAATATTGATACTTTGTTGAAGATTTTTGTGAAACCTGATGAAAGGAACATAGAGAGAGAATCTAGTGTTCCAATTACTAAAGATGGAGTTGATGATCATTGTGATGGTACAGAACCTACTATTACAATTAACAAAGATGCAGGTGGTGATGAATCTGATGATACAGATGTGCATGCAAAAGTTTAGTATGAAAGCGATTATAGAGATGCACATCTAGATGATGAAACTGATATTGGTACTGAAATTGGAAAGGTTAGATATAGATTTTGAATTTTTTGTCATTGAAATTTATATTCAATAGTGTAATACATATAAATTTTTTTGTGATTACAAATATATGTAGAATCTGTTGATGGAGTGGAAGTTCAAGATGTAGTAGAATGTCAAGACCAAAAAAATCCAAAAGAGACAGGAGTAACAAAAAAAATTTGTAAATGTGGAGTGCAATCTCAGGATTTTGAAAGTCCATTGGGAACAAGTGTCAGTGAGATTGTATGCAAATGTTTAGAAGGAACATATGATATGTCTACACCTCTCTCATATAAAGAGAAATTTCGAGTTCAAAATTATGCCAATCAAGGTTAGATGAAATTTTCATGATATGTTGAATGTTAGTTTTAGTCAACTATTAGAATGTGTATTAATTATAAATGTTACAGAATCTTTCAAAGCTGCAAGGGAAGAAGATGGAGTGGAGTATCAAGACAAAAGTGGAGTACAATCTCAAGACTTAGAAAATACCCAAGGAACAAGTATAAGTAAGATTGTTTCCGAATGCATAGATGGAACATGTGATCTCTCTACACCTCACTCTCTTACTGACAATATTGGAAGCCAAGAAAATGCTAATGAAGATAATTATTTAACTGCGATGATCTTGACAGTTGCAAACGGTTAGACAGTATTTTTTTTAATTTTATACATATTTATTTTAATCAAAGATTAGTAACAAGTACTAATTGTGTTAGCTCTTGTAAATATTTTGCAGAATCTTGTGAACTTGCAATTGAAGAACATGGAGAACAATTGCAAGATAAAGAAAATGTGCAGTTGGAAGATAAAGAAAATGCAACCAATATATTAGCTCAATTGTCTGTTGAAAAAATACAAGAAGGCAATGTGAACAAGACATGTATTGATTGTGTCCTAAATATTATATTCATAATGGAAAATGCCAGTACATTTCAAAAATAATGTTCTTAGTTTTTGTCTCTTCATTTGATGACTTGCAGCATATATACATAGTGTTGTCTGCAGACAAAGATGAAGATCTTAACCAATATACTAGGAAAAGGAAGAGAGATAGTATTGGTTATGATGGTCCATCATTTTCTATTCTTACTCCTACTCCTACAAGTACACAAATGAGCATTGATGAGGGTTTGTCTATGGAGGTTGAAGGAAATGTTGAAGAAGAACTTGGTCAAGGTAAAAGAAATAAGAAGCTTAGTTGGCAGTTGAAATCTCCTTTTGAATAGGAAAGAAAAATAGGAACATCGATGGCACACAATGAAAATACTCCAAAGAAAACGGGCTGGATAAAATCAAAATATACTTGTACATGTATTTTTCATTATGCCAAAGATGATGCAAAATTATTGAATAAATTCATTGTGTGGTTGGGGAAGGAGAAAATGAAAGGTCGCAAAAAAGCGTAAGTCCCTAAATGTATTTCATTATTTGTTAATTTCTTAAATTCGTGTCCTTACCTTGTAATTTTAAATTTAGGACTAAGTATATTGATATTTAAATTCCTAAAGTTAAGTGTCCTAAACTTTTGAATTTGGAAATCAAAGTTAAAAACCAAGTGTCCTTAACTTTTCATCTTGGAATTCGAAGTTCAGGACTAAGTGCCCTGAACTTTTGAACTTGTAAGTCAAAGTTCAGGACCATGTGTCCTTAACTTTTGAACTTGTAAGTCTAAGTTCAGGACCAAGTGTCCTCAACTTTTTAAGTTGAAAGTCTAAGTTCTGGACCATGTGTGAACTTGAAACTTGAAGTTCAGGACCAAGTGTCCTTAACATTTCAAATTGAAACTCAAACTTCAGGACCAAGTGTCCTCAACTTTTGAAGTTGGAACTATAAGTTAAAGACTGCATGTCCTTAACTTTTATACTTGTTAGTCTAAGTTAAGGACAAAATGTCATGAACTTTTGAACTTGTAAGTCTAAGTTCAGGACCATGTGTCCTTAACTTTTGAACTTGAAACTCAAACTTCAGGACCAAGTGTCCTTAACTTTTGAACTTGAAACTCAAACTTCAGGACCAAGTGTCCTTAGCTTTTCAACTTGAAAGTCTAAGTTAAAGACTAACTTCTAACTTTGATATTTTCAAAATTTTCAGGGGACAAACTGATATATATGCTGATGATAATGGTGTGAGAAAGAATTCATACAAATTGTATCATCAAAAAATTAGTAGAAAAATGTTCTTCCTTGAGCTTTCAGATAGTAGCTTTGTACTTGATGATAAGGTTTGATAATTCGCAAGGCATTTATTTTCTTTATTCTTAATTTATCATTTTTTAATTATTTTATGACTGATGGATTTGTTTTATTTTTTGCCTTTTTATGAAGCATATTGACATTGCACTATATTATCCGAGAAAGAAGGAATGCTACCACTCTCGCGATCATCCTTTTTGTTGCACAACTACAGATATACTTTTTGATAACTATATGATGTTTGTGTATAAGGATTTCAATGAAGATACTGCAGATGTTTTTGGTGTGGTGATAATCAATTGTTTCTGACACCATATGTATTGGGTGACAGTCATAGATGTGGAATTGCTTGGACAGAGGTTGACAAAATCTTTTTTCCATGTCGGCTTCCTTTAGAAGATGATAATGCTGTGACACATTTTCTTTTGGGGGTATTGGACTTGAATAAGAAAAAGATTGATGTGTACGATTCTATATATAGTGAGCCATATGAGGTAGGAATGAATTACATTGAAATGTTTGCATGCATGATCCCCCACTGGCTAAAGTTCTCACAGTTTGAGAAACATCACAAGTCTTTTGGAAATGCATTCAACAAATTTGATATTCAGTGGCAAAGATCACCACACCAAACTGGATCGTACATGTTGTTATTTGTTATATAAGTTATATGTACTTTAGATTTATTTTTTAATTGACTCCATATCTTACATTTTTCTTAGGACTGATTGTGGTACATTCTTAATCAAGTATGTGGAGTTGTTGATGATGGGAAAAGATGTGAAGAAATTCCAACCTGAAGACATAAACGACTTTAGAAAAGAACTTGCAGCAAATCTTTATGCACATGGAGAGTGGAAAAGAAATTCTGGTTATGATACACTACCAGAAGATGTTGGCGACGACTATGATAGTGAAAATGAAACTTGCTGTCCGAAGGAGCTGTAGTTTAGTTGTAAAGAAAGTTAGTTGTGGTTAATTTTTTGTATAAAATTGCTGTAAAGAATCCGTATGAATTCTGAAATATCTTGTAAATTCCTCAAAAGACACTTTTATTTTATTTGCATAGCATAATTTTTTGTCACAACTATGCAAAATTACAATTTCAGAAGTAATCTGAAGGCATCATGTTATTAATTTCTTTGTTTCTGTCAATATTGATTTGTCCATTAAGCTTGTTAGTATTAGTTCAGGACCAAGTGTAATTGAACTTCAAATTCAAAGTTAAGGACCAAGTGTCCTTAACTTTTGAACTTATAAGTCAAAGTTCAGGAGCATGTGTCCTTAACTTTTGAACTTGAAACTGAAACTTCAGGTCCAAGTGTCCTTAACTTTTGAACTTAAAACTCAAACTTCAGGACCAAGTGTTCTTAACTTTTGAACTTGAAAGTCTAAGTTCAGGACCATGTGTCCTCAACTTTTGAAATTGAATCCATAACTTTTGAACTTGGAACTCAAACTTCAGGACTAAGTGTCCTTATTTTTTGTACTTGGAACTGTAAGTTAAGGACCAAGTGTCCTTAACTTTTCAACTTGTAAGTCAAAGTTAAGGACTGCATGTCCTTAACTTTTGAACTTGAAACTCAAAGTTAAGGACTGTTGTCACGACCCTAAACCCGGACCCAGTCGTGATGGCGCCTCTCGTGAAGACAAGGCCAGCCGACACACTCCCAATTCACTTTAAGCAATTAAATAATACAAATTAAGTCTTAATCATAACAATAATAATCCTAAAATAAGGTGAATACTACAGTATGCGAAATAGATATAGCCCGACATCGGGGTATCACCAGTCATGAGCATCTATCATAAAAACTACAAGTCAGAAAGAGTCTACACAACTATCACATAGCTAAAATAGGAGAAAATAAGATAAAGGGAGAAGCACTGGGCTACGAACGCCGAGTAGCTACCTAGTGAATCTCCGAAGTCTGCTGGAAGCTCTCAACCCTCGCAAGCAGGACCTGGAGCGCCTGAATCTGCACACGGGGTGCAGGGAGTAAAGTGAGTACTCCAACGCAGTGAGTAATAATAATAAATGAAGACTGAGCGATAAGAAATCACGTAAAGGCATATCAACAGGCTATAAATAAGCAGTATAAAAACCAGTAAAACAATGAAATAGTGCAAACATGTAAAAACACTTAGTTCAGAAGAAACTTCTTTAAAACTCCTTTTTAATAGTTAAACAATTAAATGAAACGCACCTAGCACTGATAAACACATAAAAATCCGCCCCTCGGGCAATATTATGGAACAACACCAGCCCCTCGGGCTATATCTCATATCACAATGGGTACCCGCGTTCACTGGGGGTGTATAGACTCTGAGAGGGGACCCTTACGGCCCAAGCACAATATCAAGCCATCTTGTGGCATAATCAAATAGGCTCTCAGCCTCATATCAAGCCACATCCACATATAACCCATCTCTCCACACTCATAGCAACTCCTGGGCGCTGGAGACGGAGACTGAAGTGAACCCCTAGCACCGGAATGACTAGCAGATGCACCTGGCATAGAAGAGCCTTGAACTGATGGAGCACGAGATGAACTCTGAGCTGGAAGGGCACTGAGTGATGACTGGCCCTGATGAGAACCATGACCCGATAACGCCCCACGATAACCTGGGCGAGCTGGCTAAGCATGCCTGAATGGACGACCTTTGCCGTGCTGAAACTAACCTCTCGAAGGAGCACCACCATAAGTACCAGATCCTCGAGGCCTCCCTCTTATCTCGCTTCTGGCGACGAACTGACTCAATCTCACGAGCAATGTCTACAACCTTCTCAAAAGTAGCACCAGATACCCTCTCCCTGGTTATGAGAATACGAAGCTGATAAGTGAGGCCATCTAAAAACCTCCTAATCCTTTCTCTATTTGTCGGAACCAACCAAATATCATGATGAGATAACTTAGAGAACCTCATCTCATACTACATCACACTCATCTCTCCCTGACGCAACCACTCAAACTACCTGTGTAGCTCCTCTCTGCGAGACTACGACACATACTTCTCCATAAAGAGAACAAAGAACTGCTGGCAGGTAAGGGGTGCTGCACCAACAGGCCTACGCCTCTCATATGCCTCCCACCAACTGAAAGCAGCTCTAGAAAACTAAAAAGTAGTAAAAGCAACCCCGCTGGTCTCCAGAATACCCGTTGTGCGAAGAATCCACTGACACTTGTCCAAGAAACCCTAGGCATTCTCGCCCTCTACACCACTGAAAGTCAAAGGCTAAAGTCTCCCAAACCTTTCCAACCTATGCTGCTCGTCCTCTAGCATGACATGAGCTACAAAGTCCTGAGCAGCTACAACCAGCTAGGATGGATGTGCCCCCAATGTCTGAAGTCCCTGCACAACTTGCTCAAGTGTGCGAGTGGCGGGAGTCTGAGTGCCTCCCCCGACCTGAGAAGTAGCTGCGGCTGTAGTAATTGAGATCGCTCGAGCTAGGCCAGTGCATACTGATAAAATCTGAGCCAAAGCCTACTGAAGACCAGGAATCACAATAGGCACAGCTGGTGCTGCTGGAGCGTCCATAATTGGGACCTGATCCTGAACTGGGGCGGCTGGTGGATCTACAAGTGCTGCCCTAGCTGCTGTGCGGGCCACACCCCTACCCTTACCGTGACCACGACCATGTCCTCAGCCTCTAGTGGCCACAATTGGTGGTACTGGTGGTCGTCCATCCTGACTGGTAGTGCGTATCCTCACCATCTGTGAGAGAATAGAATAACAAAAGTTTAGTACTCGGATCAACATATTCGCACGACAAGAATTTCAAGAATATGAAGTTTTTCCTAAAGGTTTTGAAGCGCCTGAATTTATACACGGTGTGCAGGGAGTAAAGTGAGTACTCCAACTTAGTGAGTAATAATAATAAATGAATACTGAGTGATAAGAAATCACGTAAAGGCACATCAACAGGCTATAAAGAAGCAATATAAAAACCAGTAAAACAATAAAATAGTGGAAACATGTAAAAACACTTAGTTTAGAAGAAGCTTCTTTAAAATACCTTTTTAACAGTTAAACAATTAAATGAAACGCAGCTACACAGATAAACACATAAAAATCCGCCCCTCGGGCAATATCATGGAACAACACCAGCCCATCGGGCTATATCTCATATCACAATGGGTACCCATACTCACTAGGGGTGTATAGACTCCGAGATGGGCCCCTTACGGCCCAAGCACAATATCAAGCCATCTCGTGGCATAATCAAATAGGCTTTCGGCCTCATATCAAGCCACCTCGTGGCATACAACTCAGGCCCTCAGCCTCATAATCATAAATCAGTGTATCCTCACAACACATGCCCTTGGCCTTACTCAATCAAAATCTCATAAGCCACTCGGGCAGTAGTAAAAAATGATGCTCAACTCAAATTATCATTTAGAAAATCATTAATATGTTAAAACAGAGTAAACGTGGCTGAGTTATGAAAATAGTAGAATATAGCATGATTGAGTACAAGTATAAAGTCAAAACAGTGAGGAAATATCAGTAAAAATCTCCTAAGGGTTCAAATAATTGGCATGAGGCCCAAATATGGCATTCAGCCCAAAGCATGATGATAGCAAATAGTTTTCAAGCAATTACACGGTAAAACAGTCATCCGAGGTGGACTAAGTCACAATCCCCAATGGTGCACGACCCCACGCTCGTCATCTAGCATGTGCGTCATCTCAATATAGTACAACGATATGCAATCCGGGGTTTCATACCCTCAGAACAATATTTATAATCATTACTCACCTCTATCCGGTCCAAATCTCTAACTCGCGATGCCTTTGCCACTCGAATCGGCCTCTGGATGCTCCAAATCTACCCAAAATCAGTGCAAAACCATCAAAATATGCTAAGGGAACAAAGCCCACTTGAAAGAAATCAAATTACAACACAAATCCCAAAATTGACCAAACTCGACCCCCGAGCCCACGTCTAGGATTCCGATAAAAATTACATCAATAGACTCCTTATCACTCCCCGAGTTAATTCATATTAAAAGCATCAAAATCCAACCACAAACGACCCCTCAAATCCCAAATTCTAGGTCTCCAATTACAAGCCCTAGTTCTTCAATATTAGGCTTAAATTCCATGATTAATTATGTAGAATTCACATTAGGATCGAGTATTAAGTCCATAAATCTTACCTCCAAGTGTTTCCCCTTGAATCCCTCTTCAATCCTCTTCAAAAAGCTCCAAAATCGCTCAAAAATGGAGGAAAATAGCCCCAAAATCGTGGACAAATGGCTATTTAAACATTCTGCCCAGACATCCAAATCCTTCTTCATGAACGAGGTCAACGCCTCGAGTTCGCGAAGCACAAACTGACTTTGACCAGAATTTCCTTCATCGCGATCGTGATGCCCAGCTCGTGAACGCGAAGACCTAGCTCCCTTACTCACTGCGAACGCGACTCCACTTCCATGAACGTGAAGAACAAATCAATCTGAACCCAGCTGCTTAACTTCCTCTACGCGAATGCGGCATAACCTTGCGAACGCGATGCACAACAACCCCAGCCCTTTGCGAACGGGGAACCTTCCTCACGAATGTGAAGGCTAAATCTCCAGCTTCACCTGCTAACCCTTCGTGAACGCGAGGGCCTACTCGCAAACGCGAAGGTCAATTTTCTGCAACACTCAACAGCAGTTTTCTGCAATCTCCAACAATTTGAAATGGTCTGATTGACCACCCGAAACTCACCCAAGGCCCTCGGGACCTCAACCACACATGCAAACATATCCCATAACACCATTCAAACTTGTTCCAATTTTTGGAATTCCCAAAACAACATCAAAATACCAAATTAACATTGGATTCAAGCCTAAGAATTTCAAAATCTTCTAAATTACGCTTTTGATAAAAAAGTCTAACAAACCATGCCTGAATGAACTAAAATTTTGCACACACATCCCAAATGACACAACGAAACTACTTCAACTTCCGGAATTCCATTCCGACCCCTATATCAAAATTTCACCTATCAACCGGAAAACACCAAAATTCCAATTTCGCCAATTCAAGCCTAAATCTACTCCAGACCTCCAAAACACATTTCGATCACGCTCCTAAGTCCCAAATCACCTATCGAAGCTATCTAAACCATCAGAACTCTCATCCAAGCCCTTTAACACATAAGTCAACATCCGGCTGACTTTTCCAACTTAAGCTTCCTCAAAAGAGACTAAGTGTCTCAAACCTAACCAAAACCTCTCTGAACCTGAGCCAACCAACCCGATCACATATAGAACCTATAAACAAAGCAATAAGAAGCAGAAATGGGGGAAACAGAGTGGTAACTCATGAGACGACTGGCTGGGTCATCACAACTGTCTGTCTTTAAGTTTTGAACTTGTAAGTCAAAGTTAAGGATAGACAGCCCTTAACTTTTGAACTTTGAACTCAAAGTTAAGGACAGACAGTCCTTAACTTTTGAACTTTGAACTCAAAGTTAAGGACTGCATGTCTTTAACTTTTGAACCTGTAAGTCAAACATAAGGACTGTCTGTCCTTAACTTTTGAACCTGTAAGTCAAACTTAAGGACTGTCTGTCCTTACTTTTGAACTTTGAACCAAAAGAAACAAAAAGAACATAAGAAGAAAGAAATTTTGAAAATTCAGACATCTGCTCAAATAAGAATAATCTAAATGAATCCAATTTATAGCAAAAACTTAAAAGAGTCGATAAACATAAGTGGATATATCTACTATTCCCTATGCTTTCTTGAAAATAGATGGACTGCCGGAGAATATATACAAGTTGTTCTATTATGACCAATTCTTCTGCAACGACCACATTTGAATGTTATTTTGATGACTCGGTAGCTGGAATATGCCTTTTCTTCTGCCTTCTACCTGGTGGCACTTTGAAATCTGGAGGTTTAACAATTTGTGACTTAACACTCTCTGGTACTATCCAAGAACCATTATATCCTACAGGATGTATTTGTCTTTCATATATTTTCAGCCAAGATTCCTTTAAGTACCAGTGCGAGCAAAAGTTGGACTTCTTGATATTTCTCTTCTCGATAGCTGCAATTGCATGTATGCATGGTAATTCCTCAAATTGAAACTGAAAACAATCACATGTTCTTTTGTTTAAGTCCACCAAGACACTTGTTCCTTCTTCTTCAACTCTAGAACGCCATGAATCAACAGGGAAGACCTTCAATGTTGAAAAATTATAAGTTAGTACATTATGTTAAATTATATTAAAATCATAACCTAAACATAGAACATAATACTTACATTCAAAGTAAATGCTAAATCTATCTTTTTCTTCAATTTCTCATCTACCCAACAAGAAGCATCATAAAAAGTTCCTTCTACTTCACTTCTTCTTTCATAAAACCAACGTTGTAGTTTCACTTGAATGAAATCCATCATTCTTAATATAGGTAGCTCCCTTGCTTCTAATAGGACAGAATTCATTGACTCAATTATGTTTGTTGTGAGCATGTCATATCTTCGTCGTGGACTACAAGAACGTGCCCACCTTTTCGGTGGTTCTTCCATCAAGTAGTCATAAGTCTTCTTATCTACTTTTGCAATATCTGACATGTGTAGATCAAATTATTTGTGCCTGTATACTCTTGCAGAACTTTGGAAAAGTTTTATGACCTCACTTTTCACTTTCCTTCGCTTTAGGTTCTGCTCCAAATGATAGATACAAATCCCATGATGGCTTTCATGATATACCTTTGCAATGCCATATGCAATAGCTTGATGCCTGTCTGATAAAAAAATTAAATTCTCACAGCTCCCAATTGCATTGCGAAGCTGACTAAAGTACCACTCATAGGAATTGTTATTTTCAGATTCTGCTATTCCAAAGGCTAGTGGGAAAATTTGGTTATTTGCATCCTTTGAAACTGAAATCATTAAAACACCACGAAATTTTGACTTCAAAAAAGTTGCATCAACAGCAATCACTGGTCTACAATAATTCCAACCAGATATTAATGATCCATATGCATAAAACATATAAAGAAACCTGAAAATACAGTATAAAATAAGGTTAACAGAAGTTAAGGACATGAGTCCTTAACTTTGACTTACAAGTTCAAAAGTTAAGGACAGCCAGTCCTGAACTTCAGGTTACAAGCTCAAAAGTTAACTGGTTAAAGACAACATGTCCTAAATTTTATAAAACGGACTAATAAACTTTTTTTTGATTGTTTACCTGTTGTTGTCATCTATCTTTATGTTAGTGTATGTTCCCAGGTTTTTACTTCTCATCATATACAAGTATGAAGACAATAATTCATAATTCTCTTCAGGAGTTCCTCTTATTAAAGCGGAAGCACGTTGAATAGCACGCCACGCCTTGTGATACCCAATGTCTAGTCCATGCAATTTTTGCATTTCTGATTTAACGACCCGACCGATTGTTTTGAGCTTTTACACTTTGCTCATCAGTTCTCGAGTGTGACCTGCCCTGTGCGATGTATCATAACTTATGTAAATCGTTGGTTTTGGTTTTCAGGGTAATCAGAATGAATTTGAAAGAAACAGTCCTCAATTAAAGCTTTAAATTTGAAAGATTTGACTTGTTTGTATATGATCTCGGATTGGAATTTTTATGATTTGGTTAGCTCCATTAGGTGATTTGGGACTTAGAAGCGTGATCGGAATGCATTTTGGAAGTTCGTGGAAGGTTTAGGCTTGAATTGGCGAAATTGAGGTTTTGGCATTTTCCGGTTGATAGGTGAGATTTTGATATAGGGGTTGGAATGGATTTATGGAAGTTGCAGTAGTTCCGTTGTGTCATTTGGGATGTGTGTGAAAAATTTCAGGTCATTCGGACGTGGTTTGGTTGGGTTTTTTGATCGAAAGCGTAATTTAGAAGGTTTTGAAATTTTTAGGCTTGAATCCGATGCGAATTTGGTGTTTTGATGTTTTTTTGGGTTTTTCGAAGGTTGAAACAAGTTTGAATGAGGTTATGGAATATGTTCGGGCCTCGGGTGAGTTTCGGGTGGTCAACCGGACCATTTCACGTTTTGCAAAGTTGCAAAAAAATTTCTGTTAAGTACTGCAGGCATTTGGCCTTCGCGTTCGCGAGTAGGTCCGCGCATTCACGAAGGGTTATCTGGTAAGGTGGAGATTTTAGCCTTCGCATTCGCGAGGGAGGCTCCACGTTCGCGGAGGGTTAGGGATCCAAGTCTTCGCATTCGCGAATGGTAGGACGCGTTCGCGGTGAAGGAAATTTGGTCAAAGTAATTTTGTGCTTCGCGAACGCGAGGATTTGACCGCGTTCGCGAACCACAATATTTATGCCTGAGCAGAATGATTTAAATGGGCTATTCCGTGATTTTGAGGCTAAGTACCTCCACTGTTTGGCGATTTTGAAGCTTCGGAAAGCTAATTGAAGAGGGAATTCAAGAGGATTTCATGGAGGTAAGATTTTTGGTCCCTAAACTTGTTTCTATGATGAATTCTATCATTGTAAGCTTGAAATCCAAGGAAAAATCTGTAGCAAAAATGGGTAATTAGGGCTTGAGATTAAGAGACCTTTGAGGGGCCATTTGAGGTCCGATTTTGATGTTCTTGATATGTATAAACTCATGCCATTGATATTTATTTTATCGAGTTCCGCGGATTCCGAGACGTGGGCCAGGGAGGGGGGTTTGAGCAATTTCGGGATTTTGATGTAAAATTGGATATTTTCGAGTGGGATTTGTTCCCTTTGCATATTTTAATGAATATGTATTGATTGTGGCTAGATTTGGAGCATCCGGAGGTCGATTCGTGCGGGCAAGGCATCGCGGGCTAGAGTTTGGACCGGATCGAGGTGAGTAATGATTGTAAATGATGTTCTGAGGGTTTGAAACCCTGGATTGCACATCGTAGTGCTATATTGAGGTGAGGCACACGCTTGATGATGAGCGTGGGGTCGTGCACTATTGGGGATTGTGACCTGGTCCATCCCAATTGATGATTTTATCGTTTATTTGACTGAAATCTATATTTGCTATCATCATATTTGGGATGAATGCCATATTTGGGCTTCGTTCCAACTCTTTGAACCCTTCAGGGATTTTTGTTGATATTGCCTCACTGTTTTGACTTTATACGTGAACTTAGTCATGTTATTTTCCACTATTTTTCAAAACTTAGACATGTTCACTCAGTTTTAATACTAAAATGATATTTAAATGATGTTTTGGGCTGAGAAACACTGTTTTATTATTGCCCGAGAGGCTTATGTGATTTTTGACTGAGTAAGGCCGAGGGCCTGTATTGTGAGGATATCTTCTGGGTCGGGTTGTATGCCGCAGTGATGATACACTGATTTGATTATAAGGCCGAGGGCCTAAGATATATACGCCATGAGGTGGCTTGTTGATATTGATATGAGGCCGAGAGCCTGTTTATGATGCCACGAGGTGGGTTGATATTGCGCTTGGGATGTAAGGGGCCCCTCCAAGAGTCTGCACACCCCCAATGAGCGTGGGTACCCATTATGATGTGAGATATAGCCCGAGGGGATGATACTGTTCTATGTGATTGGTCGAGGGGTTGGTATTGTTTTGAGATATTTCCCAAGGGGTGGATTGTTGACACTGTACCCGAGGGGTGGATTGTTGACACTGTACCCGAGGGGCGAACCTTATGTGCTTATCTTTCTTATTTGCATGTCATTTACCTGTTTAATTGTGTATTTGTGCCTGAGGGATGGATTTTCTGTGCTTATCTGCACTAATTGTTTGTCATTCATATGCGTAACTGTTGAAAAGTCATTTTCAAAGAAGTTAAACTGAGGTAAGATGTTTTTAAGAGATTTTGCAACTTCATTGCTTTTTACGGGTTTTGTACCGCTTCTATACAACATGTTGATGCACTTTTGTGATTTCTTACCATTCAAACTTTAGTTATGATTATTACTCATTGATTTGGAGTACTCACTTTACTCCCTGCACCTTATGTACAGATTCAGGTATTTCTGAACCCGGTAACGGGTGTTGGCTGACCGGAGGCAGAGTCATCGGAGTTTAGCAGGGTAGTTGCCAATGTTCGCAACACTACTTTTCTACCACTTTATTTCATTAGTCTGTATTTTGTACATTTCAGACTTTTCAGTTGTATTTAGACCCTAGTAGATGCTCGTGACTTGTGACACCCCGGTATCGGGCTGTGTTTGGGCTGTATTCCGCACATTATAAAATCTTTTGCTTAGACTTTGGTTTATTTACTCATGCTTAGACTGTTTATTAATGTTTAACTATTTAAAAATTGAATTGGGTCTAGTTGGTTGGCCTTGTCTTTACGAGAGGCACCATCATGACCGGGTCTGGGTTTAGGGTCGTGACAAGTTGGTATCAGAGCCTAGGTTACATAGGTCTCACGAGTCATGAGTATGTTTAGTAGAGTCTCGTGGATCGGTATGGAGACGTCTATATTTATCCTCGAGAAGCTGTAGAACCTTTAGGAAAAATTTCAAATTCTTGAATTCTTATCGTGCTTCCTTGATTCAGCTTGAAAAGTAACTCTTTGAATCCCTTCCACGTGTTCATATGCACGCATGAGCGCTCGGTATTGGATATGCATCGATGGCATATGATTCCCTGATCGAGGGGCGAGATGTGATCTCTGTGTGTTGATGTTGGGCTAGTCTGGAGGACTCGAGGCCGGATTTTTGCCTATAGTTTGAGCCATCAGCTATTGATTTCGTGAGTGTGTGTTTCTTGATCCATATGTTCTATTGTGTCCCTATTAAGGGAGGTGATGATTGGATAGTTACGTGATGAGTGTGATGTGACTACGAGATGTATTCATGTGATTTGGAAGCGACGAGAAGGGTCTGTTCGAGGATAGGAGGACTATTAGGTGCTCAGTTTTCATCTTGATTTGAGGTATAGCCCCGAGTTATGGGTGTGTGAAGAATCTTCCCATATTTCCTAGTTGGGAGTGGAGTAAATTTCTTGTTGCGGTCTGAGTTCAGACTCAGGAAGTTTAAGTGACTACGCAATGTTTATGACGGTGTAAGGTATACAGAAATGTTAGTTTGAGGCAAAACATGTGGGGTTATTTCTTGCGGATTGTTATGAAGTTTGCGTAATCCCTTGTGTCATTTATTTGAAGATCTCTGTTACCAGGGAAATATATGTTTTACAATTTGAATTTGGGTTGCTCAAGAGAGTAGGCTTGACTACTACGAGAGTGAATGCGAGATTTGTAGAAGATATAAAGTACCAGATGGTCTATGTTTCACGAGCTTATGATGGATTGAGTTTAATCTCACATTTGGTATTATGGCAGCAATAAAGTATATGCGTTATGAGTTACGGTGTATGTTTTGGTCTATGGCTTCGAGCCAAGTGGGGGAGTCTACTATTAATTAGTCGATTGCATAGTTATATGCTATGTTGGTTCCAGTTTGAGGCGTGCGGGTGAATTAGTCGTCGGCTCCAGCGCTAGTTAATCCACCACCACCCGCCCAGTCAGCTAGGGGTCACCTTATAGGAGGAGGTCGATTAGGTGGTGGTCAGGCCCGTTTCTATGCACTTTCGGGCAGACCCGATGCTATTGCTTCAGCTGCTGTTATTACAGGTATTGTTTCAGTCTGCCACAGAGATGCCTCTGTATTATTTGATCTCGGTTCCACCTTTTCTTATGTGTCATCATACTTTGCTCGTTAATTGGGTATGCCCCATAAGTTTCTTGCTTTACCTGTTCATGTATCTACCCCGGTGGGCGATACTGTTGTTGTAGATCGTGTGTACCGGTTGTGTGTGGTGACTATTAGGGGTCTAGAGACCCGAGTGAATCTATTACTATTGAGAATGGTGGATTTTGATGTCATTTTGGGCATGGATTGGTTATCTCCGTGTCATGCTATTCTGGACTGTCATGCTAAGACAGTCACATTGGCTATGCCGGGTGTGCCACGGATTGATTGGCGAGGTGTGACTGATTATGTTCCCAGTATAGTGATCTCATTCTTGTAAGTCCAGCGTATGGTTGGGAAGGGTTGTCTTTCATATCTAGCATTTGTGAGGGATGTCAGAGCTCAGGCTCCCAGTATTGATTCTGTCCCAATTGTGAGGGATTTTCCTGATGTGTTTCCTGCAGACCTGTCGGGCATGCCCCCGGATAGGGATATTTTGATTTTGGTATTGACCTGGTGCCAGGCACTCAGCCCATTTTTATTCCGTCGTATCGTATGGCACCAGCGGAGTTGAAGGAATTAAAAGAACTGCTTCAGGAACTCCTTGATAAAGGGTTCATTTGGCCTAGTGTGTCACCTTGGAGTGTGCCAATTCTGTTTGTGAAGAAGAAGGATGGCACAATAAGAATGTGCATTGATTATAGGCAATTGAACAAGGTAACAATTAAGAACAAGTATCCTTTGCCTCGCATTGATGATTTATTCGAAAAGCTTCAAGGAGCGAGGGTGTTCTCCAAGATTGATCTCCGTTCAGGTTATCACTAGTTGAAGATCAGGGACTCGGATATTCTTAAGACAGCTTTCAGGACCCGATATGGTCATTATGATTTCTTGGTGATGTCTTTTGGGCTGACCAATAGCAGTGTTCATGCATTTGATGAACAACGTGTTCCGGCCTTATCTTGATTCGTTTTTCATAGTCTTCATTGACGATATTTTGGTGTATTCGCGTAGTCAGGAGGATCACGCGGAGCATTTGAGAGTTGTATTGCAGAGATTGAGAGAGGAGAAGCTTTATGCAAAGTTCTCCAAGTGTGAGATTTGGCACAGTTCAGTGGCTTTCATAGGGCACGTGGTGTCCAGCGAGGGTATTCAGGTTGATCCGAAGAAGATAGAGGCAGTTCAGAGTTGGCCCAAACTACCCCCAGCCACAGAGATTCGCAGCTTTCTTGGTTTGGTGGGTTATTATTGCCGGTTTGTTTAGGGATTCTCATCTATAGCATCTCCCTTGACTAAGTTGACTTAGAATGGTGCTTCATTTGTATGGTCGGACGAGTGTGAGGAGAGCTTCTAGAAGCTCAAGACAGCCTTGACCATAGCTCCAGTGTTGGTTTTGCCATCAGCTTCAGGTTCATATATCGTGTATTATGATGATTCGAGAGTTGGGATTGGTTGTGTGTTGATGCAAGAGGGTAGAGTTATTGTTTATGCTTTTCGTCAGTTGAAGCCTCATGAGAAGAACTACGTCGTTCATGATCTGGAGTTGGCTGCCATAGTTCACGCGTTAAAAATTTGGAGGCATTACTTGTATGGCGTGTCTTGTGAGGTGTTCACTGATCATCGCAGTCTTCAGCATTTGTTCAAGCAAAAGGATCTTAATTTAAGGCAGCGGAGATGGTTGGAATTGCTTAAGGATTATGATATCACTATATTGTACCATCCGAGAAAAGACAATGTGGTGGCCGATGCTTTGAGCTGGAAGGCAGTAGGTATGGGGAGTTTGGCATATATCCTAGTTGGGGAGAGACCTCTTGTAGTTGATGTTCAGGCCTTGGCCAATTAGTTCGTGAGGTTAGATATTTCGGAGCCCAGTCGGGTATTGGCTTGTGTGGCTTCTCGATCTTCCTTATATGATCGTATCAGGGAGCACCAGTATGATGATCCGCATTTGCTAGTCCTTAGGGACAGAGTTCAGCATGATGATGCTAGAGATATGACCATTGGTGATGATGTGGTGTTGAGGATGCAGGGCCGAATTTGTGTGTCCAATGTGGATGGGCTTTGGGACTTGATTCTAGAAGAGGTGCTTAGCTCACGGTATTCCATTCATCCGGGTGCTGCGAAGATGTATCAGGATTTGATGCAACATTATTGGTAGAGAATAAAGAAGAAAGACATTGTGGGATTTGTAGCTCGGTGTCTCAATTGTCAGTAGGTGAAATATGAGCATCAGAGATCGGGTGGCTTGCTTCAGTGGATGGATATTACCGAGTGGAAGTGGGAGAGGATCACTATGGACTTTATTGTTGGACTTCCACGAACTTTGAGAAAGTTCGATGCTATTTGGGTGATTGTGGATTGGCTGACCAAGTGCGCGCACTTCATTCCTGTGTGTACTACCTATTCCTCAGAGTGGTTCGCATTGTTTGTTTGCATGGTGTCCCAGTTTCCATCATTTCAGATAGGGGCACTCAGTTTACTTCATAGTTTTGGAGGTCTGTGCAGCGAGAGTTGGGTATCAGGTTGAGTTAAGCACAGCTTTTCACCCTCAGACGGATGGGCAGTCCAAGCACACTATTCAGATATTGGAGGACATGTTGCGTGCTTGTGTCATTGATTTCGGAGGGTCATGGGATCAGTTTCTACCACTTGCAAAGTTTGCTTATAACAACAGCTACCAGTCGAGTATTCAGATGGCTCTATATGAGGTTTTGTATGAGAGGCGGTGTAGATCTCCAGTTGGTTGGTTCGAGCCCGGTGAGGCTAGGCTATTGGGGACTGATTTGGTGCAGGATGCTATAGAAAAGGTGAAGGTGATCCAGGAGAGGCTTTGTATAGTGCAGTCAAGGCAAAAGAGTTATGTTGACAGGAAGGTTTGAGATGTGTCCTACATGGTTGGTGAGAAGGTTCTATTGAAGGTTTCACCCATGAAGGGTGTTATGAGAATTGGGAAGAAAGGGAAATTGAGTCCTCGGTTCATTGGGACTTTTGAGGTGCTTTGGAGGATTGGGGAGGTGGCTTATGAGATTGCTTTGCCACCCAGCTTGTCGAGTGTGCATCCGGTATTTCATGTTTCTATGCTCCAGAAGTATATTGGGGATCCGTCTCATGTTCTGGATTTTAGCACGGTTCAGTTGGATGATGATCTGACTTAAGATACAGAGAAGATATCCTCACCCATTTGAGGCTTCAGGTATGTTTCTTGACTCATTCGAGGACGTACGTATGTTTAAGTGGGGAGGATGTAATGACCCGACCAGTCGTTTTGAGATTTTGCACTTTGCTTGTCAGTTCTTGAGTGTGACCTGCCCCGTGCAATGTATTATGACTTATGTAAATCGTTTGTTTTGGTTTTCAAGGTAATCAGAATGAATTTGGAAGAAACAGTCCTCAGTTGAAGCTTGAAATTTGAAAGGTTTGATCAAGATTTGACTTGTTTGTATATGATCTCGGATCGAAATTTTAATGTTTTGGTTAGCTCCGTTGGGTGATTTGGGACTTAGGAGCGTGATCGGAATGCATTTTGGAAGTCTGTGGAAGGTTTAGGCTTGAATTGGCGAAATTGAGGTTTTGGTGTTTTCCGGTTGATAGGTGAGATTTTGATATATGGGTCGGAATGGATTTTCGGAAGTTGCAGTAGTTTCGTTGTGTCATTTGGGATGTGTGTGCAAAATATCAGGTCATTCGGACGTGGTTTGGTTGGGTTTTTGATCGAAAGCATAATTTAGAAGGTTTTGGAATTCTTAGGCTTGAATCCGATGTGAATGTGGTGTTTTGATGTTTTTTTTAGCGTTCCGAAGGTTGGAACAAGTTTGAATGAGATTATGGGATATGTTGGCATATTGGTTGAGGTCCGGAGGGCCTCGGGTGAGTTTCGGGTGGTCAATCGGACCATTTCATGTTTTGCAAAGTTGTAGAAAAATTTATGTTCAGTGCTGCAGGCATTTGGCCTTTGCGTTCGTGAGTAGGCCCTCGCACTCGCGAAGAGTTAGCTGGTGAGGTGGAGATTTTAGCCTTTGCGTTCGCGAGGGAGGCTCCGCTTTCACGAAGGGTTAAGGAGCCAAGTCTTCGCGTTCGCGAATGGTAGGACGTGTTCGCAGTGAAGGAAATTTGGTCAAAGTAATTTTGTGCTTCGCGAACGCGAGGCTTTGACCACGTTCGCGAAGAAGGATTTTTATACCTGGGCAGAATGATTTAAAAGGGCTATTCCACGATTTTGAGGCTAAGTACCTCCATTGTTTGGCGATTTTGAAGCTTCGGAGAGCTAATTGAAGAGGAAATTCAAGAGGATTTCATGGAGGTAAGATTTTTGGTCCCTAAACTTGTTTATTTGATGAATTCTATCATTGTAAGCTTGAAATCCATGGAAATATCAGTAGCAAAAATGGGTAATTAGGGCTTGAGATTAAGAGACCTTTGAGTGGGGATTTGAGGGGCCATTTGAAGTCCGGTTTTGATGTTCTTGATATGTACAGACTCGTGTGAGGATGTGGATTCCATTGATGTTAATTTTATTGGATTTCGAGATGTGGGCCCGGGGGGCAGGTTTGAGCAATTTTGGGATTTTGATGTAAAATTGGATATTTTCAAGTATGCTTCATTCCCTTTGCATATTTTAATGATTATGTACTGATTGTGGCTAGATTTGGAGAATCCAGAGGTCGATTCGTGCAGGAAAGGCATCGTGGGCTAGAGTTTGGACCGTATCGAGGTGAATAGTAATTGTAAATGATGTTCTGAGGGTTTGAAACCCCGGATTGCACATCGTAGTGCTATACTGAGAGGAGGCACACGCTTGATGACGAGCATGGGGTTGTGCACTATTGGGGATTGTGACTTGGTCCGTTTCGATTGATGATTTTACCGTATATTTGACTGAAATCTATTTACTATCATCATTATTTGGGTTGAATGCCATATTTGAGCTTCATGCCAACTATTTGAACCCTTCAAGGATTTTTGTTGATATTGCCTCACTGTTTTGACTTTATACATGAACTTAGTCATGTTATTTTCCACTATTTTTCAAAACTTAGCCATGTTCACTCAGTTTTAATACTCAAATGATATTTAAATGATGTTTTAGGCTGAGAAACACTGTTTTATTGTTGTCCGAGAGGCTTATGTGACTTTTGACTAAGTAAGGCTGAGGGCCTGTGTTGTGAGGATATCTTCTGGGTCGGGCTGCACGCCGCAGCGGTAATACACTGATTTAATTATGAGGCCGAGGGCCTGAGATATGTACGCTACGAGGTGGCTTGTTGATATTGATATGAGGCCGAGAGCCTGTTTATGATGCCACGAGGTGGCTTGATATTGCGCTTGGGATGTAAGGGGGCCCTCCAAGAGTCTGCACACCCCCAGTGAGCGTGGGTACCCATTGTGATGTGAGATATAGATCGAGGGACTGGTACTGTTCTATGTGATTGGTCAAGGGGCTGGTATTTCTTCTGAGATATTGCCCGAGGGGCGGATTGTTGATACTGTGCCCGAGGGGCGAACCTTATGTGCTTATCTTTCGTATTTGCCTGTCATTTACCTGTTTAATTATGTATTTGTGCCCGAGGGGCGGATTTTCTGTGCTTATCTGCACTAATTGTTTGGCATTCATTTGTGTAACTGTTGAAAAGTCATTTTTAAAGAAGTTAAACTGAGGTAAGATGTTTTTAAGAGATTTTTCAACTTCATTGCTTTTTACGGGTTTTGTACCGCTTCTATACAACATGTTGATGCACTTTTGTGATTTCTTACCATTCAAACTTTAGTTATGATTATTACTCATTGATTTGGAGTACTCACTTTACTCCCTATACTTTGTGTGCAGATTCAGGTATTTCTGAACCCGGTAACAGGTGTTGGCTGACCGGAGGCAGTGTCATCGGAGTTTAGCAGGGTAGCTGCCAACGTTCGCAGCACTGCTTTTCTCCCACTTTATTTCATTAGTCTGTATTTTGTACATTTCAAACTTTTTAGTTGTATTTAGACCCTAGTAGATGCTCGTGACTTGTGACAATCCGGTATCGGGCTGTGTTTGGGCTGTATTCCGCACATTATAAAATCTTTTGCTTAGCCTTTGGTTTATTTACTCATGCTTAGATTGTTTATTAATGTTTAACTGTTGAAAAATTGAATTGGGACTAGTTGGCTGGCCTTGTCTTCACGAGAGGTGTCGTCACGACCGGGTCCGGGTTTAGGGTCGTGACATCTGCCATGACAAAAAGCTGGTGTTCAAACCTTGGGTCTCGAAGATTGTCGATAATGTAACCACTAATCAACTTTGAAGTTGCATGCCTTTGATCAACTTTCATAATGTTAATAGAGCAGTCATGATTTTTCTCAATCTTTACTATCTTGAACAGTGTTGAATCTTTAATTCTGAAAGCACGCACACACTACCCACACCTATCATCATTTCATTTCAACAAATATCTTGTTGAGCTTCATCTAACAACCTTGAATTCAAAATGTCCTTTAATTGCTATATTCGAAAATAGTTAATTATGCTCTTCTTTTTGTCAAATATTGATCCTACTTTTATTTCATCCAACGAAGCATTTTTCTCTTAATATCGTAGTTGGTGATTCTTTTTGTTTCAAATTTGACCTTCGTCTAGTTAGCTGAGTAGAGATTTTTTAGCAACTTCTTCGATTACCGGTGCACTCTGTAAGACTTGAATACCCAAAGCTTGTTCGTTGTCAATCTCTATAATGCTTTGTCCTTCTACTTGAATAGAATCAAATGTTTGAAGCACCTCTTCAGTTATTGTTTGAGCTTCAACCATATCTATTTTCATTATCTATTGGCATTTGTTTTGATTGTCATGTTGAGTTTCTCTGTTGACAAATTCATAGGTGCTTGTTGATCCAAAAACTCTTTCCGAAATATCAACAATGAAACGACAGCCCTTGAAGAGTGAATAAGTTTTTAATAACTCTATACATGTGTGAAGATCTAAATCTTTGGATACAAGCATTCCCTTGCTTGTTCTAAGGTTGATATCAAACCATATCATTGCTTCAAACTTGTCTCTATCCAATTCAATAACTTCAAAAATCTGTTTAATGAAATCTTCAAACCGAATTGCCTCAGGTACTAGAACAAGCTTTGTTTGATGATCAAGATACTTATAGTCTTCAGTCCATCTATCATTAAAAGCAACTATAATGCATATTATTTCCATCCTGCAAGTCAAGAGAATGGAAAACTCAGGACATATTTTATAGAGCAATCTTGTATAATTAAGAACATGTATTGTAAGTTCAAGACCAAGTTAAGGACCAAGTGTCCTTAACTTTTGAACTTGGAATTCAAAGTTAAGGACAAAATATCCTTAACTTTTTAACTTGGAACTCAAAGTTCAGGACCAAGTGTCCTTAACTTATGAACTTGGAACTTAAAGCTCAAGACCAAGTGTCCTTAAGTTATGAACTTGGAACTGTAAGTAAAGGAACAAGTGTCCTTAACTTTTGAATTTGGAAATAAATGTTCAGGACCAAATGTCCTTAACTTTTGAACTTGGAATTCAAAGTTAAGGACCAAGTGTCATTAACTTTTGAACTTGAAACTTGAAGTTAAGGACTGCCTGTCCTTAACTTTTTAACTTGGAACTCTAAGTTAAGGACCAAGTGTCCTTAACTATTGAATATGCAAGTCAAAGTTCAGGATGAATTATCCTTAACTTTTTAACTTGTAACTCTAAGTTAAGGACCAAGTGTCCTTAACTATTGAACATGTAAGTCAAAGTTCACGACTAAGTGTCCTTAACTTTTCAACTTGAAACTCAAACTTCAGGACCAAGTGTCCTTAAGTTTTCAACTTGAAACTCAAACTTCAGGACCAAGTATCCTTAACTTTTTCGAAACAATTTGCAAAACTATGATAGTATGTCCTTAATATACAGAAGAACAACAAAAAAAGTTAAGGACATTGTGTCCTTAACTTTTTCAATTCAATTTGCAAAATCAGGACACTATGTCCTTAATATTATGTGCTCAATTTTTATAGAATTATCACAGGATGCGATGTCCTTAACCTTATCAATCCAGAAATTCAAAAAAAATCAAATTCCTAGTAACGAAATAAAAATCAATAGAAACACACAAAAGTATAGATTACTGTAAATTTATGTCGATATTTGGACGGGAAAGTTGAATTCTATAGTTTGAAATCGGAAGAGAAGCTTCTGCAATTCTACACTTTGTAATTCGATGATCACAGTGAAGTTAGTTACGTGCGTTGCTGCTGCTGCTGATCGTTAATAAAAGCGTAGGTATAAGTTATAGTAGAAGGGTATTTTTGTCCAGTCAGGTATAAGTTTATTAAACTAGTGGCTAAAGACTAAAGACATTTAAAACACTGGCTTTAAAATAAAGACAGGTGCTCTTAGTGGCTATTTGTGCACATCTCCCTCACATTCTTATTGATAATTTCAAGGCATAAATTCTCGTCTACTGAATATTTATGAGAGAGGAAATGGCATGGGATTAAGAAAATGGTTTGTGATGAAGAGACTAAGGGGTCGTTTGATATAATTATGGGATAATTCAGGATATTCTATGGGGTGAAATATTCCACAGCATTAGTTATCCCACTTTTTATATGGAATAGTTAATCTCACCATTTTAGTATAAAACTTATCCAAGAATTAGTTAATATTTATAAATAAATATTGGAATATACAATAATATTAAATTTTATCCCGAAAATATTATCTTTATCCTCGTACCAAACGGCTCTAAGGAAGCTGACCACGTTGCGAGGACTCTTATCCAAAGTGAAAGGGGATTTAAAAAAAATGAACAAAAACAAGAAAACATTGGTGAAGTTAAGATCTTTAACTTAAATAAGACATTATTTAACAAATTAACGAAACCAATATGCAATTTAAGAACATGACAAATACAAATAAAAATGTTTAAACCTAAGATTTCCACATTTTAAGATCACTCAACCAAACGTTAATGCTTGTTATAACCTTGTAACGCTATCGCCGTTAGTCTCCTTCCATTTGAATTTTTAAATAAATAATGCTTAAAATATTATTATATATGCTTTATTTCATGCCATTCATTTGTTAAACTATTTGATTAGTTTTGTTAATTTGTTCAAATATTGTCTACGTGAGTTAAAAAGTTCTGCAGTTACGTTTTGAATAGTTATAATGTTATTATGGTTTTATAGCGGTTCATTCTGTATGATAAGGCTATACATGTGCTTCGTCTCTATACTTGTGGTTTGGCATTCTCCGTAATTTGATTGATTTAGAGGTATTTAATTTTGATGATTTTATTATGTGCAAAGGGGTCCGGAAAGAATTATGACGGTTTAGACCATGACTTGAGGTTTGTGTCTTGTGTGGTTATGGGAAGTTGGTTGCGTGTTGTAATTTTCTTCTGAAGTGAGTTAAGCGAAAGGTTTCTAGGCGTTAAAGTGTTATTCTACCGGTGGTCTAGGATCTATGATGTGATTCTAGTACTCTTGCGTAACAGCATAATGATGCGACGAGGTGGGTGAAAATTAGGATTGAAGGGTCAAGTTTGCGGTTCAGTTTGGCAGATTTTATTACTTGGGGAGGAAGGTTGTGGGATTTTTTCCCACTGAATGATTATGTAGGTGTGACGTGTCAAGTATTTAAGTAGTACAGATTGAGGTCGGGTATGGACATTCTGGTTTGGTTATAGATTGGAGAGTTCACGTCTGAGAAACACATTATTCCTATGGTTGCGGACTGTGAAAGTTTGTTCACTATTTGACGATTGTTTCTAAGAGTCAGGAATCGTGTCATTGTGAATCTTGAAAGGATGCTTACCTATTTGAGATGTTGGAAATCGGTGTAGAAGGGCCATTGGTAGGTCAAATATGGATGTATATTCTACACCAGATTGGATATGTTTATTCAGCACAACATTATCTATGGATGAGTCTTCGGGCATGGTGGATGTTGTTCCTGTCACCATATATTTCTAGTATTACTTTTATGCTATGTGGGTTGTGAGGCGGGTTGATTATTCACATGTGTGTTGTGATCCTGTGTATTCTTGTGGTGTTAAGTGAGCAAAATGTCTCTCGAGATGTTGGTTGTTCATTGTATCTTAGTCGTGCTTGGCCTTCTGTAGCGCATGATGATATTCGTCTCTCCAATGTTATGTTTATGCACTTGGTGTGGTTGTAGTTGATATACGTGTGTCTAGTGAGTGTGACCATTTTTAGCTCGATAGATATTCCCATGCAGATTATTATGTGTAGACCTGGTGTCATGCCGCCACGAGTATAATGTGTAGATCGGGTTACACACCGCAACGGTGAGATGTTGTGTACGATTCTTTATACTATTTTGTGTGTTTTACTTCTCCTCTGTGGGATAGATTCACAATATTTTGTTCAGTGGTTATATCTATCATGTGTGCTGGGTAGTTTTGTACCTGAGTTTCCTTTCCTTAGTGGCCATATTTGACTTGTGGCTTGTCAGCGCATAGATCGCGCCATATGAGATTTTAAATGTTGTCTGATGGGGCTTATCGGCCGAGCAGCTTGTACTGGGTGAGACGAAATAGTTGGACCTGGAATCAGTACTATTAGATTGGTATAATTCTATGTTTGGAGGGAGAATGTCAGAATACGATTATGGTTCTTGTCGGACGTGAGAGAACTCCATGACTTGTTGATTGGGTGAGTGGTTATGAGATCTACATGTTTCCTACATCCGTAGTAGTGTGGTGAAGGTTTCGAATAAGGTTCTAGTTGATATGAGGTTATGCACCGGTACCGAATTCAGTAATTGACAGCTATTATGATCGGAGATATTGTTATGGGCTTATGAGAAATGGGTTACGTCATGTGGTTACACCTTGTGGATTTATTCATGATCTATTGTAGCTAGTTGGGGTCACCACAGTGTATATGTGAGAATCAGCTCTTGGAGAAGGCCTGGGTGATAAGATTTGGTTCTAAGGTTTATCGTCCAAGGTTGAAGGGATAATCTTCAGTCGAGATTGTGTTGACATGCTTTTATGGATTGAGGTGATGCGGGATCACCGTGGGTACGTGTATGGTAAGACTATACAGTGATTCGATGGCTCTAGAGCGACTCTTATTACGTTCCAGGACAAACGTTTGCTTAAGAGGGGGAGAATGTAACGACCCGATCGGTCGTTTTCATTATTTGAATTTTGTTCGGTGGTTCGACTCTGCAAGTAGCTTCATGTTGTATTATGACTAGCGTGTATGGCCATTTTCTATTTTTGATCGGTTCAAATTTGATTTAAAAGAATGATTCTCATTTTGGAAGCTTTAAGTTGGAAGAGTTGACTAAGATTTGACTTTTGGGTAAATAGACTCAGAATCGGATTTTGATTGTTCTGATAGGTTCGTATGATTATTTTGGACTTGTACGTATGTTCCGATTTGGTTTTGGAGGTTCCTAGAAGAATTCAACACTATTTATCGTAAGTTAGTAATTTGTAGAACTTAAGAGTCCATAAGTTTGACCAAAAGTTGACTTTGATGTTATTAAACTCTAATTGATGTTCTAAGACTTTAGATATGTCTATATAGTTGAATTGAACTTATACCAAAGTTTGGAAGTAATCTGAAATGTGTGATTCATACACTCTTTTGAAGGAATGAAGATTTAACAACTTAAAAGAAATTATATTCAGTTTGAGTCTCGATTCATTGTTATGATGTTCCCGTGGGTGTTTTGATGCTATGGATAAGTTTGAATAATGTAATTGTACTTATTAGTATGATTGGATGGGGTACCAAAGGGCTCGGGTGTATTTTGAATCATTGGTTGAGAGACTAGCTAAGTTAAGGATTTGGAGTTTCACCATGGTCAATATCGGGTCAAGATGACCTCTTTTTGGTGTTTTGAGTGCACGAGCAGGTTCATAGCATATTTTATGATTGAAATGCATATATGGTTTGTGTCTGGGAAGTTGCGAATGAGTTTTGGGTGCTAAAATTAAAAAAAAATTATTGCTGATTTTCTAGTGTAGATAATTACGAAAATACCTTTTATGTCCCTGGAATTTTCAACTTCCTTCAAAACTTTAAAACATCATATCTCCTTCATTTTAAGGCCAGATTAGGTGATTTAAAAGGCTATTTTGGGTGTAATCTCGCAAGGATCACATTGGAATTTTCAAACTTAAGTTTTGGAATCATCTAAAATCTAATTCAGGCAGGGACAACTGCTACATTTTTACTTATTTTGAAATTTGGGTACTTTTTTCTCACAAGCTTTTGGAGCTTGAGAAAATGCAATTTTTGAGGGAGTTTTCATATGCTTCATTGGGATAAATATTTTTTTGACTCAAATTTAGTTGTTATTTGTGATTCTATTTTTTTAAGCATTTAGCTGATGAATCTAAGTAAGGATATTGAAGATTTTAGTAAAAGGTTTTCAAAAAGAAATTTTGAGGGTTTGAACTACGATTCAGAGTCAAAATTAGATGAAATTGGTATGGTTGAACTCTTATTGAATGGGTATTCGAAATTTGCGAGTTCGGTCGGGTTCTGAAGTGCAGCCTCGGGGTTGACTTTGTATAATTGAACCAAGATCGTAGCTTTATCGTTTGGGCTTGTTTCCTATGATTATTGATATTATTAAGTTGTTTTGGCTAGATTCGAGTCGTCCGTAGATTATTTCATGCAGGAATGGCTTCTTACAGTTTTGATTTAGCTTGTTTGAGGTAAGTATCTTGCCTAACCTTGTGTGGGGAAAACTACACTTTAGGATTTGTTTCAATTGCTTATTTGTGTTATGTGTGAACGACGTGTATATGGGGTGACGAGTGTGTACATGATCGTAGTGTGACTTTATGACTGCACTTAACCCATGGTTGCTTTTATCGCTTTATTTTTGTTTGACAGGTCTATGTTCTACGTGATTTCACTACGGTTGGTTACTTGAGTTTATATTCCATTCTATAGATCATGTTTTAGGGTTTTAATTCCTTAATTGGTCAAGTTGGACATTTGTCAGGTTGTTGCTAATTTGAGTTAGCTTTCATGATTATTTGTCGAACACCCATCTGCATTTCCTTATTGAATTTTTCTTGTGCACCGCGTTGGCAGATTTTGAATTTATGTCTTGGTGACAATTGTTAGCATGTTGTATTGTTATGATTATGACACTCGTGGACTTGTTGGGTGGATTATTCAGGCATTGGCACGAGATTTTTGTTATGCTATTGTTATTATTGATATTGCACATGTGGCGAGAAAAGACGGGTTATTTATTGGGTTTGCACATGTGGTGAGACAAGATGGGAAATTTGTTAAAATGCGTGTGGCGAGACAACGCAGGCATTTACTTTATTGTTGCTCACGCGGTGAGATAAGGGTGACATTTTGAGGATGATATGTGATGGTTTGGGGGCGTTTTGTTGATGATGTTTGTGTGGTAGTGCAAAAAGGGGCATTCTTATCTGTGTGTATGACTTCTTTATGTGTGTCATGCATTTTTTACATGTTTTGTTGCGTTGTTCCTAACATGCTAAACTGTATTTCTGTTATTACTAGATTATTTGATTGCCAAGCTGGATTTACCTCAATGAAGTTATCTCATATACTCTATCGAGTGTTTGATAGCATAACATATTGAAGCAAAAGAAAAGTTGTTATCATGCATGACTGTGTTGATTCATGAAAAGTTCTCTTGAACATGTTAATCGGCAATTGGTGCGAAATTTGGTTACTATGTGGCACGATGTTTTTACCGTGCGAAAGTGATTGATAATGGGGGCACGAGGTGCCTTATGTGTGTGGATCTATTCGATGACTTGTTGTTGAAATAGAGCTTTTACTTATATTAAGTTATTATCACTTCTTCTGATGAGATTACAATTATTGCCTTATGTTATTCTTCCTGTTGCCAGGTTGTTATTTTTGCACAAATTATTTGCCTAGTGAGTGTCTTGACTTGAACCTCGTCACTACTCCACCGAGGTTAGTTATGATACTTACTGGATTTCGACCGTGGTGTACTCAAAAAATACTCCTGCACATTTTTGTGCAGATCCAAGTGTTGAAGATAGAGGACTCAGGCTGTGAGAGTTTCTTGATCGTGAGGATTCAAGGTAGAGCTATCTGGATCGTCGCAGTCCCTTGGAGTCATTTCTTTACATTTATACTATCAATTCTCTATCCGAACAATATTGTATTTTGAGATATTTCTATGTATTTAGTTATAGTTCGTGACTCTGTATTACCTAGTTTTGGGATATATTGTTATTATCGTCGTGTTGGCTTGTATCACCTTTATTTCCACATTTATATTTAATAATGTTCGGGATATCATGTCTTTATTGTTTTAAAGATTGAAAAGTGATCCGCTTACCTAGTGTAGGCATATAAATTTTATTGGAATTAAATTCGTAAAGAATTTGGATTATATTTTAAATTCAAGATATATTGGTCCAAATAAATATTATGGGCTAATATAATTGGATTAATTGTATAAGTCCAACATATATGGATTAAATAAATAAGTCTTAGTCCATTGGGCTAGCCCATTTAATTGGGATACAAGTAATGAGCCCACTTCATTAGGCCCAAATCTTCCTAGAGGCCTAGTTTGGTGCCACGCGTGAAATGGTGTGGCACGACAAGTCAAACGGAAGAGCCAATAGGATTATGCCATGTATTAAAATGACAAGGCATGCCAAGTCAAATTAAAAGGCCAATGAAACCGCACCACGTGTGCAAGTGACATGTTCTGGCTAATCAAATACGGCCATGTCACGCTTCAATTTGATTGGTCGGAAAGAGTTTGTTCTTATCACAACTCCTCCCTCCCACAACTATAAATAGGGGTCTTCATAACCCAGAAAAGAGACCAGAATTTATAACAAGAAGCAAGAGAGAGCTCGTGGATCAAACGCCGTAAATTTTTCTACAAGTTTCAAGCTTCAAGCAATCAAGTTCAAGTTCAAGAAATCAAGTTTAAGCTCAAGAACGAAGAACAATTCAAGTATTCAAGATCAAGAACGAAGTCAAATTAAGTACAAGGCGTTCAAAATCAAGGCTACTTGTTCGTGATATAATTCGTGGCAACAATCAAACTGTTCGCGACAGATAAATCAAGTTCAAGCTCAAAGGCCCTTGAATTTATATTAGAAAAGTAGAATAAGAGGAATCATAGAGATTGTACACTCAAATATTTAAAATAAAATATTACGATTGTTGCGATATTTTTGGTCATGATTTTATTTTCTTGATGTAATTTATTGTCTACAAATTTTGGTATGCCCAGTGGGACAATCTTTACCTCTCATCTCAACTTTTCAATCACCAAAGTCCAAGAACATTGAAATGGCTTCAAAGAAAATCAACTCCGGTTCAACTTCCACCAAGGCTGCTAACTCCAGGTTCTATGCTGATGTGGAAAGCATCCTCGATGTTACCTTTGAAAGCTTCGGACCAGTTACGAGGAGAAAAGCAAGCTCTTTAGGACAACAAACACCCCAAGTGTCGTCCGCGTCAACCCCTATTTTCGGATCTTCATCCTCAAAAGGAGCAAGATCTTTCACAAACACATCTGAAGGAGGGAGCGATGTTGCTGAAAAGATCAAGAAAACTCTTGCTCTACTTGACCTCTCCGGATCCAAGCACTCTGCTATGAAGGAAGATGATGGTGCTTTAAGTGATGGATCCTCCCCACTTACACCACATAGCCTGAGCCGATTAAGGATCAATCTGTGTGAAAATCCATGCTACTCTCTGTCATTCACGACAATCATGCAAGCCATAGTGACAAATACTTCATCCGTGGAGGAGTAGTTGGAAAACTTGACGGAAGCAATCACTGGCTTGACCAAATGCATGCAAAATCAAGAGGCTAGAATCGATAAGCTAACAGACAGGATGGGAATCTTGATAGAAGAAGAATCAGCCCATGCACCTGGCAAGCTTTCAGAAGTTCTAGAGAGTGACTCTCCCCCAAGACAAGCAGCATCCACTAAGGCTATCCATGTCTCATCTGAAGGGATGATTCCAATCGATCAATTGAAGGAGTTCATTGAAGGAACCATTAAGAACATAAATGAAGTTGCTGTCAAATCTTCCCTTACTTATGCAAAGCCATACACTGCAAGGGTCGATATGTTGAAGATGCCTGCTGGCTATTAACCTCCAAAGTTTCAACAGTTTGATGGTAAAGGTAACCCAAAGCAACTTGTTGCGCACTTCATGGAGACGTGAAACAATGTTGGTACTTATGGAGATTACCTCATCAAGTAGTTTGTCCGCTCGCTAAAAGGAAATGCTTTTGACTGGTACACAGACCTCGAGGTTGGATCTATCGATAGCTGGGATCAACTAGAGCAAGAGTTCCTCAATTGTTTTTATAGTACGAGACATACTGTGAGTATGATAGAACTTACAAATACTCGTCAACGAAAGGGGGAACCAGTTATTGACTTTATCAATTGTTGGAGGAATGCAAGCCTCAACTGCAAAGACAGGCTTAGTGAAGCTTCAGGCATAGAGATGTGCATCCAAGTCATGCATTGGGGATTGCGCTACATCTTGCATGGTATCAAGCCTGGCACATTTGAAAAACTTGCAACTCGTGCCCATGACATGGAATTGAGCATGGCCTCCACCGGAAATGAAAGGCTTCCCGTCTATGAACCTCGCAAAGGGAATGACAAGCAAGAAGTCAGGAAGTGGGGCAAGTTTGTACCCAAGTCTAATAGCAAAGAAGCTATGAATGTCAACACGTCACCTATGAAGTTCACGACGAAGGTGAGTAAGAACCAGAGTATGAAATCCACTTTTTTCAAGATAAGCCAAGTGGAAAGTTGACTCTAAAAGAAATGCATGAGAAAGAGTACCCATTCCTGGATTCTGATGTGCCAGCCATTTTTGAAGAACTCCTCGAGTTAAATCTTATTGAGCTTCCGCAGATGAAGCTACCAAATGAAGCTGGGAAAACGAATGACCCAAATTACTGTAAATATCACCGACTTATAAGCCACCCTCTGGAGAAGTGCTTTGTCTTCAAGGACAAAGTTATGGACTTGGCCCGTGAAAAGAAGACCGTGCTTGAAGATGAGAAATCAAGCCCGAACCAAGTCTATATCACCTTTGGATCATTCAGTCTAGATGAGTTATGCAGTTTAAAAGGAATAAAAAATGAAGAATTACTAGTGAACAACAAAGTTGAAGACGATCAACTTGATGATGATGAAGGTTGTACATTTGTGACTCATCGTAGGCACCACAAAAGGGGCCCACAAAAAGAATCAATAGAACAACCAACAAGGAAGATGATGGTAAAAAGACCAACGAAAAAGAATCTAGCTAGGCATTTGAAGAAAGCAAAAGTGGAGATGCACCATTCTCAAAAGCCATGAAATCCAGTGACCTTGGAGGAATTTTTACCAAGTTGGTTCCGCACGAAGATTTCCCATGAGTGTATGGAGGCCTCTTGTTGCAATGCTGATAGAGGGGAAGAAAAGAGTGATGTCCTACCATTGGCACCATCTTTGGAAAAGCTCATCGAGTCCACTCCTCAAGAAGTTAATGCTTGTGAGGAAAAAGTCACGTTCACAAATGGCGATCTTCTTCTAGGTTACACTCTTCATAACCGCGCATTGTACCTGATTGGATATATGCATGATGAAAAGGTAAATTGAATTTTGGTTGATGGAAAATCCTCAGTGAACATTTTTCCAATTCGCACTATGAAAGAACTTGGTATTCCCATGAACGAACTCTCAAAAAGTCGTTTGATGATCCAAGGATTCAACCAATGGGGGAAAAGAGCCATAGGCGCGATCAGGCTGGGAATCACTATTGAAGATATGCAATCAAGTTCATGGCTACATGTGATCGATGCAAAGACTTCATACAATGTCTTGCTTGGAAGGCCTTGGATACATAAGAAAAAAGTGGTTCCATCTACCTACCATCAATGTTTGAAATACTATGAGGGTGAAGTCGAGAAGAAGATAGTTGCTGATGATGAGCCATTCACCGAGGCTGAGTCACACTTCGCCGATGCAAAGTTCTACTTGAAGAACCGCATTGTGAAGGAGATAAAAGCTGATGGTGGCATGAAAAGCAAGAATGACAAGCCCATAACTAAAAGAGTTGAGGTGACTATTGATAAAGCCAAAGTTGTTACTAAGGAGGTACACGCCAACGTGAATAAATCTCATAAAGGGGGTATTGCGTCTTATGGCAAGAAAGTAAGTCATGTGCTCCAATATGTCCCTAAAAGGAAGAAAGACGAGGGCGAATCATCTAATCTCCAAACCAAGACGCTAAAGGAGTTAACTCTTTCGGTAAAATGAATTGATGCAGTAAAGTTGTCCTCGAAGCCGCTTGCAGAGTTTGTAGCCTAAAATCATTGGCAGAATGTGGCACACCCTACAAAGCAAACAGATGAAGGTTTTGATCCTAACGCTTACAAGCTATTTGCAAAAGTTGGATACAATCCTAACGAGCCGTCAAAGTTAGGGAAGCTACCATTAGAAGCTACAATGAGACAACCACGTGAAGGTTTGGGATACGATTAACTGTCACCAGTGCGCATCTCCATAAGAAGGGCGAGTAGCAATTATATCACTGTTGAAGATGAATCTCCTACTTCTAATAAGCCTTCTATCTTTGATCGACTTGGAAAATCACCTGTGAGGTACTTCCGTGTTTGAAAGATTGGGTCCATTAAAGAAGGGGAACAAGTTCCAGAGAAATTTTCAAAGCATAAGAACACCCGCTTTGCCCAAAATCCAAAAGATCTCTAAGGATTTCCAAAGTTTGGTTCCTTCTAGAATGAGGCGACAAACAAAACTTGTGGTTTCATGTAAATAAGTACTGAAGGTAAAGCCATATATTGTGGTCTACAATAAGGAGCTTGACGTAGATGAAGAAAGTGTGGGTTTTTCGTATCATGTTACTGTACAAGGCGAGAATGGTGTTCCATCTTCAATGAAGGATAATGCAGAATTAGAGGATGTTTCACCATGTTATCACATATCCTTCAACGATGGGGACCTCTAGAAGATGAAGATGCGAAAGACGCTCCACCCGAACTTGAAGAAGGAGTGAAGACGACAGTTGATGCCTTAAAAGAAGTTAACCTTGGCACCGATGAAGAACCAAGACCCACCTACCTAAGTGCTTAACTAGAAGATGATAAAGAGAGAACTTATATTGAGTTACTCAAGGAGTTCAGGGATGTCTTCGCTTGGAGTTACAAAGAGATGCATGGCTTGGACCCGAAAGTAGTAGTTCATCACCTTGTAGTCAAAAATGGTGCTCGCCTTGTTAAACAAGCTCAAAGACGTTTTAGGCCGGACTTGGTTCCTTTGATTGAAATCGAAGTTAACAAACTCATCGAAGTTGGCTTTATTCGTGAAGTTAAATACCCAACATGGGTTTCAAGTATTGTCCCTATAAGGAAGAAAAATGGCCAGATTCGAGTGCGCGTTGACTTTAGGGATCTTAACAATACGTGTCCGAAATATGAGTTCCCTCTTCCCATTCCAGAACTGATGATCGATGCTACTACTGGGTATGAGGCAATGTTATTAATGGACGGTACATCAGGCTATAACCAAATTCGCATGGCGCCAAATGATGAAGAGCTTACTGCATTCCGTAGCCCCAAGGGTATTTATTACTAAAAGGTAATGCCTTTTGGCGTGAAAAACATTGGTGCTACTTACCAAAGGGTTATGCATAATATTTTTGATGATCTTCTCGACAAGAATGGCGAATGCTATGTTGACGACTTGGTAGTAAAATCAAGAAAGAAGGGCGACCACTTGAAAGACTTGAGAATGGTGTTTGCGTTGCTCTAGAGGTACCAACTTAGGATGAATCCATTGAAATGTGCCTTTGCAGTTACTTCCGGAAAGTTCCTTGGTTTCATTGTTCGACATTCAGGGATTGAAATTGATCAAGTCAAAGTAGATGCAATCTTGAAAATGCCTGAGCCTCGGGGCATTCACGAATTGAAAAGTCTACAGGGAAAGTTAGCGTACCTTAGAAGATTCATCTAAAACCTATCTAGGAGGTGTCAACCGTTCAGTCACCTTATGAAGAAAGGTGTCCCTTTCAAATGGGACCAAGCGTGTAGCAATCCCTTTGAGAGCATTAAATCCTACTTGATGAAGCCTCCAGTTTTGGCAGCCCCCTATACTTGGAAAGACGTTGATACTATACGTTTCAGCACAAGAAAGGTCTGTTGGAGCACTGTTGGACCAAGAAAATAGTGAAGGGAAAAAAACTCCCTTTATTACTTGAGCAGGATGATGACAACAAATGAGCTGAATTATTCGCCAATTGAAAAGTTATGTTTAGAGCTAGTTTTCTCAATCCAAAAGTTGAAGCGCTACTTTCAAGATCATGTCATTCGTTTGGTTTCTAGAGCAAATCCCATCAAGTTCGTGATGTCAAAACCTATCCTTAGTGATCGACTAGCAAGGTGGTACCTCCAGTTTCAACAATTTAAAATCGTGTACATCCCTCAAAAGGCTATAAAAGGACAAGCATTAGCGGACTTCTTGGCAGATCACCCTATACCTGATGATTGGGAGCTAACTGACGAACTACCTGATGAGGACGCCATGGTCATCGAAGTTCAACCTCCATGGAAGATGTACTTTGATGGTGCTTCACATCACAGAGGAGCTGGTGTTGGTGTAGTATTTGTCACTTCTCAAGGTAAAGTTCTGCCCTACTCTTTTACGTTGACGCAACTCTGCTCTAACAACGTTGTTGAGTATCAAGCACTAATACTTGGGCTCGAAATAGCTGTCGAAATGAAGCGGTTCGCAATTGCAAGTCTTTGGTGACTCTCAGTTAGTGGTCAATCAGCTTTTAGGTAGTTACGAGGCCAAGAAGCCTGAACTATGCCCATATCATGATTACGCTAAAAAGTTAATTGGATGGCTCGGTGATGTGACTATTCAGCATGTGCCAAGGAAAGAAAATAAGAAGGCGGATGCTTTAGCTGCCCTAGCTTCATCTTTAACCCTGCCTTATCAAGCGCAAGTTACTGTCTGCCAAAAATGGGTTGTACCGCTGCCAAATGAGGCTGAAGGTGAAGAAAATGAACTCAAGCATCTTGTCACTATTTCTGAAATAGAGAAAGAAGAATGGAGACAACCCGTTATCGACTACTTGTGCTATAGGATACTTCCAAAAAATCCGCAGAGAAGAACTGAAATCCATCGTTGTGCACCTCGCTTCCTTTAATACAAAGATACCCTATACAGAAGATCATTCGAGGGAGTACTCTTGCGATGCTTAGGGGAAGATGAAGCACTCCAAGCTGCAAGAAGTGCATTCTGGGGTGTAAGGGTCACACCAGTCTGGACCAAAGCTCCACTTCCATATAAAAAGGATGGGATACTATTGGCCAACGACGGTAAAAAAATTGCTTGGACTATGCTCGAAGATACAAGGCTTGTCAATTCCATGCAAATTTTATTCATCAACCTCCTGAAGTGTTGCACCTGATTGTTGCATCCTGGCCGTTTGACGCTTGGGATTGGATGTTGTTGGACCACTACCAAAGTCCTCTGGTGGGCACTGATAACTAGGGATTTTAACACATTTTGTACTCCTTCTTGCTTATGCTTTAATTAGAAATTCATACAAAATAGTCCCAAAAGGCTCACAAGTTGTGTTTGATTGCCGGTTTGAACAACAAAGTGACAAGATGTCAAAGATCAACTCAAAATGAGTGAAACTTGCACAAATACCAAGACAAAGCAAAGCTCAGGCAAAGCAAGGCCAGTGCAGCCACACTACATTCAGTGTGGTCTGCACTGTGAGGTTCAGAGAGCATGACTTTCAAGGTACAAAGGCATGCGGCCGCACTAGGATTTGTACGGTCCGCACTAAAGGCAATGCGGACGCACTCAATTTAGTGCGGTCCGCAGAACCCAAGATCAGAGAAGTGCCAGTTTCAAGGATTCAAGTCAATGCGGTCCGCATTCCATTTTGTGCGGACCGCACTAGAAGCCTCCGCGGCTGCAGTCCATTCTCTGCGATCCGCAGTGCCTGAGTTCAGAGAGTCAGATCTTCAGATTCAGAGCCCTAGTGCGGCCGCACACCATTTTGTGCGGTCCTCACTAACCCCCCAGGGGCATTTTTGTCCAGAATTGTCAGCTTAGTATAAATAGCTTCTTTTCCATTTTTTAGGGTATCAAATATTGTAATTAAGTAGCTGCACTCGTGGGTTCGATATTCTTAGATATTTTGGGCAATTTATCTACTTTTCATCATTGAATCCTGTTATTTAGCCGAGCAATTAATTCATATGAGTTTTTTTTCATCTATTTCTTGTTTTCTTCTTCAATTATGAGTAGCTAGACCCATAAGCTAAGTGTGGGTAATTAATGGGTCTTGTATTTTAGAGCTATATTGACTATGGGTGTTTGATATTTGTGCCAATTTCATGGTTAATTGTTGAATTAGAGGTTGTAAACACTAGTTTGTGTTTAGTTGACTTGGGCTCTTCTTGATAAAGAGAGCCTAAGTCTCCGAAATTGGTCCAACAAGGAATTGGGGCGTACTCAAGAGATTGATAGCCCCAATTAAAGGGTTAAACCTCGAGAGAGTAATACTGTCACACCTCCTTTTTCGCTACACCCTGGAAGGGAGTATAAGGGAGTTTTTTCCAACTTAAAGTGACAATCGAAACGGGATTTATTTCAATTAAAATCAGAGTTGCCACTTGGGATACTTTGGTGTCCCAAGTCACCGGTTTAACTCCCGAATCGAGGAAAGATTGACTCTGTTTTACAGTTTGCGAACACAGAAATTCGGGTAAGGAATTTTGTTAACCCGGGAGAAGGTGTTAGGCATTCCCGAATTCTGTGGTTCTAGCACGGTCGCTCAACTATTATTATTGGCCTATTATCTGATTTTAATACATTTCAATCCTATGTGCATTTTAACTTTAAAACCATTTTCATTCATTTTTAAGAAGATTCCAACATTATACAAAACATGACTTTGGATCACGCCACATGAAATGTACCCGCGGTCCGTGACATATTTTATTTAACGTTGTTAGAATTTAGATTTAGGTCACATGAAATGCACACCCGAGTTTAAGAAAGTTAATTATTAAAATAACGCGCCTAAAGCAACTACGCGTTTTTAACTTGCGAGGGCCATGGAAAATTCGCTAAATGGCGCGCCTCGAATCCTAAAAAAAATGAAAGAAATATTTAAATGAGGGCCAGGCATTTAAGAGTTTTGTTTGGCATGGCATCCCTCAAATCCAATTTTTGAAGGGACATTAACTAAACTAAACCACATGAAGGATTTCTAATCATAATATGAAAATTTCAAACTCAATGTGAATAATCCCATGCCAATAGAACGTGACACCAAGCTGAACTGATTAAAAGAACCCATGCATGTTATAGACCATTGTCCACAGAATTTTTTGTCAATAAGCAAAAGACCCCACATGAAGCCCGAAACTGGACTGTACCCAGCGAAGGCGACTCGGCACCATTGGGCCAACGCTATAGCCCGATTCACAGAACCAGACTTTGCGCACAATCAACCAACAACCCATAAGTTAAAACTATACGAAACACTAAATTAAATTAACATTTTTGCTTCCGAATCTTTGATCATTTGATCATAAGGCGACTAAAATTGAATTTCTAAATGGTTTATACACTTTAGGCCCAAGTCTATCGTAGATTCATATGGCCTCATCATTAAGGGAATAACCGCTGGGCAAACATGAGCCCGCATAAGGCTCCCTAGGTTAATTACTGGATGATGGTACTCGAGATCGAATCTCCCCAAGGCAAACGACATTCCTGTTGCCTTTTTCATAGCAACAAATCCAAGATTCAGACTATAAAGTTTAAGATCTCATTTACCAAATATTAAAACATTAAACTGACTTGGGCGAAGTGTGAAACAAACTAATAGGCAGATCAAACTATCATCATCATGAGTATAGGATTGAATCTCACAGGACATTAGACACTGAATTGGTTCCTGCCCAAAAAACTTTAAACAAGATTAAAGGATGAATTAAACTACTCTTATCATGGGTCTATAAGTCAAACCTTGTCTTCCAACAACATATAACAAACAAACCTTATATCACATCACAATTCCCTTCAAATAGCAAATTACACTTTGTCATTTTGCAAATTCCATGTGAAAGTAACGCACTGACTTTAAGCAAAATAAAAGAAACAAAACCGGTCGTGTGACTAGGACAAACCAGCTACTGCGCTATCTCTAACAGTCCCAAATCAAACTTAAGCATACAAATTTTACTGCCTAAATCAGAAATTAGGTAGAAAACATAGTGAATCCACCTGTTAAGCCATCATACAAATGAGGAGCTCTTAAAAGACATAGATTCACTTCTTTAGTACAATAATTAGGCCAACAAGTACATGCTCTTTGCTACTTATTGACAAAGATTTGAATAAATACCTGGTAGTGAACAAAGAAAACAAAAGGGGTGAGGAGTCGGCAATCAAGCAACAGGAGTTAGCCCAGATTCAACACTCAAGTAGTGAGATTATCTCAAAAAAACTCGATGGAACATTAAATAACAGAAGAGCTTGAACCAAGACTTACAAAAACCACAACTCAATCCATTTCTAACCCCAAAAAGAGAATCAATGATCTTTCAAAAATTGAAACTCCAAAATCACATAAGAAGATCATTAAAAAAAATATTTCTATTGAAATTTTTCAGCCGTTTGTTTTCTCTGATTTTTATCTCTTCATAAGTCTTTTTTATTCTGATCTTCTCTCTTGAGTAACAAGGTAGAGTGCCTTTATAGGCAAGAAAGTAGGGCAGCACTTGGGAATTAGTTTTTGCACTTTTTTCCTTTTTGTTTAGCTACCCCTAGTTCAAATTTCAGCTTATTAGGCAATCCCCCTCCCCACCTTCCTAGAATCTTCCCAATTCTGTTACTCATAGATTTCCTTCCCCAATTTCCTAAACTACCCCTCGAGTCCTGGTTATTTACCCTATATATGCCAGGAAGAACCCGGGTCCAATTGACCCAAATTAATGGGTCTGCGTAGACCCAATTCAGTTCCTTCTTGGGCTATTCAATCCTTGTGAACTCAATTAATATGAAGAAGAAAAAACAGAAAACCAAACGTTCAAATTCAGAAACCTAATGACTCGGAACAAAATTAAGCCCAAAACAAGAATAAAAATTCAAACTGTCCAGACTTGAAGACAGGACCCAGCTGATAATCAAACACAGCCTAAATCTAACATGAAGATACATACGGTGTGAAGAAATGAAAAAAAATCCGAAATCAAAATCAGAAAACTAAAAGAAAGAGTAGAAGAAGGTAAGAAGAGAACAAAGAAACAGAAGTTAGATAACAAAAGGTAAAGAAGAGCAAAATACCTAAAAAAAAAAAACTTGACCAATAAAGAATGGTGACGAATCTTCAAGTCTTCAAATTTTCGGCTCAGTTTGAGATTAATCGTGTGTTTTTTATCAGAAACACACGAATAAAGTCAAAATGGACCTGAAATCATCAATGAAATCTTGATTCGGAAATCTTGGGATTTTAGGGTTCATTTTCTGATCTAATATTCGAGAAGATCGGGCAACATTCGAGGGAAACTGACTCAAGATTTGGGTGGAGGGGGTTCGTGGAGGTTCCGGGGTGTAATTTTGGTGGCGAACGGAGGTGGCGCTGCCACCGAAAACGGTGAGGCTTTTAGGGCGGCTCTAGGGTTTCCGGTCCCTGAGAGGAGGTGAGAATGGGAGACGATGAGCGAGGGGGGCCTGGATTCGGACCGTTAAATACTTACAGAGCTTTAGTTATGAGCCGTTTGATCAAGGAGAGATCAACGGCTCAGATTCAATGACCCAAAACGGCGTCGTTTGATTTAATGACTGGCCGGACTGGGTATTGGGGCGGGTCTGGGAAAATGGGTAGGAAATATTTGGGCCTTGGCATTGGACTGGCCCAATTCCGAGTCTTTAAGTCCAATTCCTCCATTTCCTTTTCTTTTAATTCCTCTTTTTATTTTTCTAATTTCTTTTAAATTAAAATTAAAAATAACACCCAAATTAATTCCTAATCAAATTATTCTATAAAATTACATTAACCAACTCTAAATAATAATTACCACAAATAATTAAAAATCAAATTAAAGGAAAAACTACCAAAATACAAAATTAAAATTAAAAAGTGCAAAATAGACTACTTTTTTGTGATTTTTCCCATTTTTATAAAGCAACTAAATTACTAATGCAATATTAAATCCTAAATGCAAAGGCAACATATTTTTTTATTTTTCATAATTTAAACAAAATTAACATGCGCAGACAAATGCAAACAATTAACAAAAAATGCTACAAAAATCTACGAAATTGCAAATAATGGGAAAATTATTTTGTTTTGAATTTATTGGAGTAATTCATATAGGGCAAAAATCACGTGCTCACAGCTGCCCCTCTTTGCTTGGAAACACGAAGAGTTTTCGGGCAAAGATAAAGTGAGCGGATACGAGCGATTTTTGCCCGTCTGAATATTCCGTGGGAATCATCTTTGAAAGATTCGACCGCACCCTACTTCCGAGGTTGCCTACATATCCTTGGCTATAAAGGAATCAGGTTAGTGTAGTTCGGGAGTTTTGGTAGCTGGGACTACCATGAAACTGTGATTTCACTATTGCTGCTTCTGCTGCAACTGCTTATTGAACCCCTTATTACACCATGACAAAATAAAAAGAAGTTAGACTAAACTATGATCTATGAATTACAAAAGCCCTATCTATAACTTTAAACTTGATCTTGTGATCCTTGTTGCCTTGTTGACTTGTATTCTCCCGGCGAAGTCCCTTTATTGCCGAATTGAATTGTAATCTGAAATGCTTTCCCTCTTCTTCAGGTGGATGCCTAATTGGCAAAACTTGAACTGTACTCCAGTGCTCTCCAGGTGGGCTCCTGACTGCTGAACTTGAAGTGTATTCTCGTGCTCTCTAGGTGGGCGCCTGATTACTGAACTTGAAATATATTCTCGTGCTCTCCAGGTGGGCGCCTGACTGCTGAACTTGAATTGTATTCACGTGCTTTCTAGGTGGGCGCCTGATTGTTGAACTTAAAATGTATTCATGTGCTCTCCAGGTGGGCGCCTGACTGCTGAATTTGAGTTGTTTCTCCCTATTCTCCAAGTGGGTACCTGATTTCAACAAAAATAGATAAAACAAAGAAAACTTTCTGCCCCAGTTTGGTAGTCCGGCACATATGCGAGTGTTAACTGAATCATATTACCAAATATTACTAAGAATTTGAAAGCTAGATCCTGTTATCCAGGAGGGTCCTGACAGCTCCTAGTTAAACGATAGTTTTAAATCTAAATTATATCTCCTAAAGGTATTACTTTCTCTACATCTTGTTATCTAAGTCGATCTTAAAACTACACCTCATTATCCAGGAGGGTCCTGACAACTCTTAATTAGGTGACAATTTTAAATCTAAATCATATCTTCTGAAGGTAAGAAAGTATTAAAGCTACATCCCATTATCCAGGAGGGTCCTGACAATCGAAAATCAAGTATTATCTTAAGAGTGACAACTTTTACGGCTGAATTACACTACCCTACAACAAAGCTTACGCTAAATCTTGTTATCTAACGGAAGTCTTAAAGCTAAGCCCCATTATCCAGGAGGGTCCTGAAAACTTCTAATCAAATCCTATCTTAAACATGCATACTTTGAAACCAACTTATGTTCCTTTGGGATACATTTATGCCCGGTTTTACTACTCATGATTGTTTTGATTTTTAAACTAGGTCCCATTTTCCAGGAGGGTCCTGAAAATTTACAGTCAAACCTGTCTGGCGCTTGCCTTTCCTTACGGTGGGTTTCTCCGAAACAAATGAAATTTTCTGCCCCTGTTTCAATCAAAGAAAAATCTTGTCAGTTTAAAATGTGGTGTGGTTTGTGGTCTTGACTTTTAGGGAGATTGCTCCTTCACTTCCCATGATAACTGATTTCCACTTGAGGACTTTGCTTGTTTATGGGCTAACCACTTTATCTATCATCCTTATCACAGAAAATACCCATTCTCCATTCAGACTCAATTCCCTCTATTTGTTGCATTGCTCATGAACTAACATTTACCAACCTTTGTGTTTCACCAAAAATACCTTTGATCCGTCCGCCTAACACCCTCCATCTGTTTTATCGTGCTCTTGTGTTGATATGTACTGCACCTTTGTGTTTCTCATGAATTCCAAAGCACGTTAATGGCCATCCACTTAGTGTGCATGTTGTTCTTTCCTGACTTAAATCACTGGCCTTGGCCTTGAAGTCTATTGTTCCCTCACTTGTCACGATAACTTTGATTTCTGCTTGGAAGACCTCGCTTGTCACTGGTTAACCACTTTCTTTGTTGATCTCATCACAGAGAATACCTTTGACCCATTCACCCAACATCCTCTATCTGTTGCATTATTCACGAATTGAAATATACCAGACCTTTGTATTTCTCATGGACCCCAAAGCATGTTGATCGTTACCAACTCAGCGCGTTTGTCGTTCTTTCCTGACTTATGACACTGTGACGTGCTAGCCAGATTTCGTTTTGGAAAACTTGTGGCCGATTTTGAAGTTATTTCTTACTTGTTCCGACCAAACAGACTCATGAAGAGGAAGTAAACAAGACAAAAGGGACAGAGTAAAGTATAATGGAAAGAGATAATTCATAACAAGAAAACTACAAAATAGAAACCTATCAGATGTGGATACCAACTCTAATGACCATGACATGCACCTGAGGCCTATTCTGTTAAGCAAGTCTGATATTCAACTCTTGTTGTACCCTTAAACAGTGAAACTGGGCTTCAATGTTTCGATTATCCAATCTGACTCACAATCCTTATTCGACGTGTAGTACCCGAAGGGTTTTCACCATCAATCCTCTCTCTTTTTGTTCTTTCTCTCAACTTACAGTCACCTCAAGGTGCCCGTGAAGGGTTTCACCCATAAGACTCTCTCTCATTTTGATTTTTCTCAGATTTCATCACCTTGCGGTACCCGTGAGGGTCTTCATCAATAAGACTCTCTCGTTTTTCATTTCCCTTGTTTGTATCGGAGTGTTCGAAGACTAATCGGAAGGTCTTTCTTTGGACCATAACATGGGCTTTTGGATGCGGTTAGAAAGAAAGGGTATCAAAAGGCTCAAAACAACTCATTTGGGTTCAAGATTACAACTTTCGGAATCAGATTTCTTACAAGAACCACAACTTCTGCCCCAGTTTCTTGCTTGGGGACTTTTGGATTTTCATTTTTGATGGGTCCGAACTGTGAGGCTGCCTACGTATCCTTAAAAGGAATCAGGTTGAACGTAGTTCATGTCATAGGAATTGCTCTGTTGTTGTGATTTTTCTTTTCTCTTTCTCTTTTCTTTTCTTTTCTTTCTTCCTTTTTCTCTTTTTGTTGTTTTGTTGTTTTTTCTTTCTTCTTTTCCTCTTTTTTTCTTTTTTTTTTCAATTTTCATCTTTTCTTTTCTCTCTTTTCCTCTACTTATCTTCCAGGCTTGCATTTCTAATCTTTGCTGCTGATTCCAAAAGAGGGGTACGAAAGGAAATAAATAAGGCTCAAAGGGGTAACGAAGGATAAAGTGTTTAGATAGCAGAACAAAATGCCTTCGTCATTCCAATCTTCAAAACATGCCAAGTACTAACCACAATTAAACAAACCAAGGAAAACATTCGTAACATCTTTTGACTGTACCAGACTTGATAACCATATTCACACATTCGCCTTCTACATCTGTTAAATACAAAGCACCATTGGACAACACTCTCACTCTCATTACCACGAACGGCCCCTGTCAATTTGGGCAAACTTGCCTTTAGCTTCAAATCGATGCGGCGTGATGCATTTCAATAGGGTTTCTTTATGTTCTATCTGCCCCAGTTTCACACAATTCGGGCTTGAAGTGATCTTAAAATGCCTTACTTATTTCTCTCAAATGTCCCTACATCTTCAACATTGTTTTATTGCTTTATGATTAAACTGACTTTAAAACCAGGCTGAGAATTATGCGTGCATTTCATGTCACTAGAGTCAACAAGAAAAGAACTACAAAAAGAAAAGAAAACTAAACGAAAATGACTAGAAATCATAGAAAACAAAAAATTGCACTAGACAGATGGTGAAAGGGTTTGGACAACAAAACAAACAAACTAAAGTGGGGTTACAAACCTAGACAACACTAAATGGGCTACTATGACTAAACAAACTAGGCAAAATAAAAGGATAGAAGGGTTTGAGTCATAAGACAATATCCGGATTACAACCCTGAAATAACTCGGACAGCAGAAATGACAACAAAATAAACCACCAAAACTCCTCCCTGGCTAACCAAGAAAAGAGTGTCTTTCCAATCATCAAACTCAACATCTTAGCCATTGACTTCTGCATCAACAATACTAGGATCTATACAAGTCTCCATCACATTGTTCTTAACAGATTGCCTTTGGGTTCCCTTTGTCTGCTCGTTCTTAGGATCAACCTATGATAGCGCCGAAAGCTTTGCAACACGTGGACCTCCGAGGATCCCAGAAGAATTCTCACATTCCTTTTCAAAATAAATTATACCCACCATATGCGTCTCATTATGCACAGGTGACAGACTTTTGCTAGTGTCTGTTGCATATGGATTTTGCACGACAATGTCGCCTGCATTAATAAGCTTCTGAATCGTGTTCTTCAGATTCCAACACTTCTCTATGTCATGCCCCAGGGCATCTGAGCAATATGCGCACCTTTGAGAAGAATCAAACTTCTTTGGAAGAGGTTTTGGCATTTTATTTGGATCGGCTTCAACATGTCCAATTTCCTTAGCCTCTGGAATAGACTGGCATATGACTCTCCCAATGGAGTGAAGGTTTTCTTCTTCCGCAACCTCTTATTCTTAAATTCTTGATTGGTCCGGAAACCTGATCCAGGGGGTTTCAGTAGGCTCGTCGGGGTGGATAGGCATTTTGTGGAACTGGGTACTGGGAAAGTGATATACGACTTTGGGAGTTTTGTGGAGAGAAGTAGAATTGGGGATGGTCATCTGGTGCACAAGGATATCCACGGGGACGATATCGAGGCTGGAAGTGTTGAGCAGGAAGGCCCATCGGATCATCCTTTCTGTTTCTCTTTCTTCCACCCAAGCTTACTGGGATGTTCTGAATATCTTTGAACAACTCCTGATTTTGCCTGACTTGATTCCTTCTTCTACTAGCTCCCCCATTTTTAACACATCATTGGAAGGCTTTCCCAAGGCTGGGATTAAATGATTGAAGTAGGTGGGCCCTGGGCTTGTAGGAAAAGCTCAACCATTTCTTCTTCACCAATCGGGGTATTGACTCGAGTAGCTTGCTCCTTCCATCTGAACCCAAACTCCTTAAAGCTTTCTTCCGGCTTCTTTTCCATTTTAGATAGGGAGGAGCGGTCTGGGGTAACGCCTGATCTGTATCGAAAGCATCGAACAAAATCATGAGCCATGTCACCCAACGTAGGCCACTTACCAACATTTTGATGATTATGCCATTCCAAAGTTGTCCCAGCCAGGCTCTCATTGAAATACGCCATCAACAAATCATCTTTCTCGCCAACACTTCTCATTTCACTACAATAGTCCCTCAAATGGGCTACCGGATCTCCACACCCATCATACAAGTTAAATTATGGCACTTTAAATCCCGCGGGTAGGCGAACGTCAAGGGAAAAAGACAGTTCTTTGTAAGCCATGCTACCCTGGTCTCCCCTTCCTTGCTTGTTCTTCAAGGATTGTCCTATGCCTTTCGGCCTCCTGGGTATCCCATCTTTCCCTTCTCTTCCTTTGAACCTTTCATTTTCAACATAAAACTCATCCTGCGGGCCCTATTTGTATGAGTAGGGAACTTTGTGGGCAACCTCCGAGGGGTAATATCGGGCATCATGAGCTTGGAGATAAGCGGGTGGATCCAGAGAATATGGAGGATCATCTGGCATTGTGTTTAGAGCTTGGGTAAGGGAGGCATCTAGGAAGCTAGGTGGTGGTGGTGGTGGTGGTGGTGTCTTCCTAGTCATCCAAGCCTGATACATGTCTGCCATGTGTTGTCTCAACATCTTTACCTCTTTAACCAACCCGTTGTCCTATTCAACCAACTACTTTCGGGACCCGGTGTCAACCAACTCAGTTATGTTATTGTCTGCCATTGCCTTTTGACTTTATGTTATGGAAAGGAGTTACTACTTCGGGAACCACAAACCAACCACCTTTCTGTACTGAATTGTCAACAACAAACTTGTTAGTGATTAAAATTAACAGATAGACAACCGCATATTTGAGGAGTGAATGCACCTAAACAGTTAACCATTTCTATTATGCATTTGATCGGCTGCTTGTGTCATCCCGACTTTTCCTTATTACCGTTTGCAACTTCTCTTTTCTCCCTCTCTCTTTTTTCTTTTCGTTCTTGCCTTTCCTTGCTTGGTCTCTCTTTTTGTTTTAATTCTCTCATGACTCTTTCTTGCTTTGCCATTGTTTCCTTCTCACTGTTTCTTTTTTTTCTTTTCCTTCTCTCTCTTATTCTCCCTTTTTTTATCACTCTTTTCTTTCTTTTAGTTATGGTCGAATCCTATGGAGATTGCCTACGTATCATGACCCCATATAAATCAGACCGAGCGTAGTTCTGGAGATAAGTGCATAATAACAAACAAAACATTTTGGGATTTTCAAATTTTTCCATAAAATAAAACAGTTTTGATTACAACCACTCATTATACCAAATTATAAAATTAACAGACTCGAAATGGGAAACTAACAGCCTCTGACTCAATACAAGATCAACAGACTCTGACAGAAGGTAAAAACAACAGACTCGAAAACCAACTAACATACTCCAATAAAAGAAAATACAGACTCGCAAACAGACTAACAGACTCTAATGAAAATCATGAATACATTAATGCCTTAAATGCTCTTGGGGCTCGCGGGACATCATTCGGTCTTGCCACGGGCCTATGTGCAAGATCCCTTTGAAGCCTCTCCAAGTCACTCATTATCTGCCGGACAAATGTCATCACTGCCACAAAGAAGGTGGTACAAGTCATATCTTCACATGATTGGCATTTCATAACAATGTAGTCGGCAATAGTTCTGATGCGCTCTCGGATTCTGCCCTTTTCCTGAAGCAAATGTCCGACCTGTTGATTCTGGGCTTCTAACACCTGAGTATCATGGAGATGTTGATTTTGCAACTGTTGCATTTCTCCCTCCATCCTAGCCATCAAATCATAACAGTGTTCCCTATCAGCTTTAAAGTCTTTGGCCTGCTTGGCTTCCTCATTCTCGAGAATAACTATTTTTCTTTTCAGGCTAGTGATTGTCCCTTCATATTTTCTTTTCATTTGTTGCACAAGTTGTGTCCGACCTTTTGCGTTTTCCACCAATTGAGCCCGGACTTTCGCTAGACTGGCCTCAGACTTTTCTAGGTCATCTTGATACTCAAGGGCTTTCTTTTTCAGACTGCTTATAAGCCTTTCATCCGCTCGGCTTCTTTCTGGGTTTCTAGCAGCTATTTTCATCTTCCGGATTTGAGCTTTGAGTGCTTCATTTTCCTGGGTTAGCTTCTTCTTCTCACCTTCATCTGCGGCGGCTTGCAACCCATTCTCAAACTGAAGGTCCATGACTTGTTTTTCCAGCCTGCCTATAGTGGCTCGGTACTCATTTTCTTTGGTCAACCAGTCCCATTGCACCTGTGCTCTGTCGGTAAATTGTTGGAAATGGGGTTTCTTTGCAGGCCTTTCGGGCACCTGATGAACTCGGGATCTTTTACCATACCACGCAGTATAACCAGGATCCACCTCGCCTCTGGATAGATCGCGTACTTGAGTTCTAGGCTCTAAAAATCTGTACTGATGACAAACCCAACGCACTCTTTCTTCTGGAAAAGCGGCTTTTGGTTCCAACTCAATAACCTGCCAACTCAAATCCTCATCATGTGGGATGGTCTGGTATCGACCTAACTGACGTAGAACTCGGTGCGGGGCATAAGGCTGGATACTCCGCAAACCCATTAATAGCAGAAAGCATTCCTCAACCGACATATAGATTACCTCACTGACCGAGAGCTACCCGAATGTCCATTCGATCTTATTTGTAGTCAAAGATCTCAAATGAGCATGTCATGCTTCGATACCATCCGGGAACTCATAACCCTCTACCCGCTTTTCTTGTTTTTCAATGCACTCGAGGCCAGTCATACCACAATTCAAGTATCCAGGACGGTGGCAAAGGTGTTCCTCTATCCATAATTGTAACAATATATTGCACCCTTCAAAAAACTTTCCCCCTTCTCGACAGAGGGTCAGAGCTCGGTAAATTTCTGCCAAGATTAGTGGAACTATGGTCCCATTTTCCCTTTTCATCATAAAGTCGGCTATCCCTACTAGTCCCAACTCTATGTTCCTGTCTTTTCTGGGGCAAATCAAAGCACCCAGGAACGCCATTATAAAAGCTAATCCTCTCTGAGCTTCCCACTTGTCTTGGTTTCCCACATGAGTAAGACCAGTATCTGGCGTCTCGAAGCCACGGGGATTCCCGTAATGTTGGTACAAAAAGTAGAAGGTATAGAATCCTTTGGCCAGATTTCTATCTCGGATGTCCCGACTGATGCTTAACAGGTCCAAACATTTGTGAGGGGTTAGTGTTCTCGGTGCTACCGGGTATTAATTTCTACGATTCTCCTTGAAACTGACGTAGCCTGCTATCTCTTCCAGGGTAGGAGTTTAACTCGAAATCAGCAAAGTGGAATACATTATGTGCTGGGTTCCAAAATTGTATCAAGGCCTCAACTATGTCCTTTCTCGGCTTAACCTTCAAGAGCCCGACAAGACCACCCAATTCTTTTATCACAACTTTTTTGCTATTGTCCCCCAAATCATGCCACCACATATGTAGCTCCAAATGGATCTATCTCTTCACGAACTGAGAAAGGTTCATTTTGAATTGTGCTCATCTTGCACATTTATTAAGGTGATTTAAATTAAAAGAAAACTATGACTCATTTTGACCCAAAAAAAATGACCATTTTTTAAAAATTCTCACAAAAAATATCCGGCTTTGCCAATACGGCCTTTCAGCACTTCGAAAAACAAAGAATTTAAGGCTGTGTCGGCTAACCAGCCAAAACCTTTAAAAATGACTAAAGGTGGCTGTTCTTGCAAAAACAGCCTTCGGGCGCCCTTTTGAGGGACATTCGGCTATTTTTAACAAGAATGGCATCACCTTACTTATTTGCAACAAACATAAAAATTTTGTTCTTTTTGGGCTATTTTTGCAAAAGGAAGTTGGACCCGATCGGGGTTGCCTGCGTACATCACACCTTGTGAGAATTAAACTAGCATAGTTCGGACAAATAAAATAAAACCAACTATTTTTCAAAACAAAACCGTTTTTTTTTTCTCAAAAAATTCGGCAATGTTTCAGTACTATTTGGACATTGGTTTTCCAAAACAGGTGATTAACTCACTTAACCCTCACATTGCTATTCTCTTTTTTCCAACTTTCACCCATTGTTCAGAAGCCGGTCAGCATGCAAATTCAAATCAAATAAATGCACAAGTAGCAAGTAAGATGCATCAGGATGGTCTTTTCCTTTTTGGTACGCCTGTCCTAGACAGACCCAACTCCTGTGTTGATTTTCCAAAGTCAAATGCACGTGATACAAACAAACGTTCCTACTAGGGATCTGGCATGAGGTTTTGTTATACTAGTTTTAAAAACCTGGGTTTATTTGTTCTAGACCTGGCTTACCCGAGCGGACAGCTCGAGCCGAGGGGGGCAGCGTACCGGGAATACGCTTCACCGGCTTTGCAACTTGTCCGAACCTCGTTCTAAAATTTGGGATATGACTCTAACAAAAGAGAAGTCACATGAAGTGCACATTTCTCCATGATTTAGAAGACTTAGAGAGAGGAAGGGTTTCGTAGTAGTTTATATACAGTTCACAGAATATCAAAGCGGTAAAAGCAACAATTAGACCATTTTGCCAAAACATATAACAAAATCAGATAATGGATAAAGCCAACTATAACAATTCTTCTAAGCTCGAATTCTGAACCCTGAACCAAAGATTCTGGGTTCGATCCCCAGCAGAGTCACCAGAGCTGTCACACCTCCTTTTTCGCTACACCCCGGAAGGGAGTATAAGGGAGTTTTTTCCAACTTAAAGAGACAATCGAAACAGGATGTATTTCAATTAAAATCAGAGTCGCCACTTGGGATAATTTTGTGTCCCAAGTCACCGGTTCAACTCCCGAATTGAGGAAAGATTGACTCTGTTTTACAGTCTGCGAACACAGAAATTCGGGTAAGGAATTCTGTTAACCCGGGAGAAGGTGTTAGGCATTCCCGGATTCCGTGGTTTTAGCACGGTCGCTCAACTATTATTATTGGCCTATTATCTGATTTTAATACATTTCAAACCTATGTGCATTTTAACTTTAAAACCGCTTTTATTCATTTTTAAAAAGATTCCGACATTATACAAAACATGACTTTGGATCACGCCACATGAAATGCACCCACGGTCCGCGACATATTTTATTTAACATTGTTAGGATTTGGATTTGGGTCACATGAAATGCACACCCGAGTTTAAGGAAGTTAATTATTAAAATAACGCGCCTAAAGCAACTACGCATTTTTAACTTGCGAGGGCCATGGAAAATTCGCTAAATGGCGCGCCTCGAATCCTAAAAAAATTGAAAGAAATAATTAAATGAGGGCCAGGCAGTTAAGAGTTTTGTTTCGCATGGCATCCCTCAAATCCAATTTTTGAAGGGACATTAACTAAACTAAACCACATGAAGGATTTCTAATCATAATATGAAAATTTCAAACTCAATGTGAATAATCCCATGCCAACAGAACGTGACACCAAGCTGAATTGATTAAAAGAACCCATGCATGTTATGGCCCATTGTCCACATAATTTTTTGTCAATAAGCAAAATACCCCACATGGGCTCCCACATGAAGCCCGAAATTGCACCGTACCCAGCGAAGGCGACTTGGCACCATTGGGCCAACGTTACAGCCCGATTCACAGAACCAGACTTTGCGCACAATAAACCAACAACCCATAAGTTAAAACTATACGAAACACTAAATTAAATTAACATTTTTTGCTTCCGAATCTTTGATCATTTGATCATAAGGCGAATAAAATTGAATTTCCAAATGGTTTATACACTTTAGGCCCAAGTCTATCATAGACTCATATGGCCTCATCATTAAGGGAATAACCGCTGGGCCCACATGAGCCCGCATGAGGCAACCCTAGGTTAATTACTGGATGATGGTACTCGAGATCGAATCTCCCCAAGGCAAACGACATTGTTGTTGCCTTTCTTATAGCAACAAATCCAAGATTCAGACTATAAAGTTTAAGATCTCATTTCCCAAATATTGAAACATTAAACTGACTTGGGCGAAGCGTGAAACAAACTAATAGGTAGATCAAACTATCATCAGCATGAGTATAGGATTGAATCTCATAGGACATTAGACACTGAATTGGTTCCTGCCCAAAAAACTTTAAACAAGATTAAAGGATGAATTAAACTACTCTTATCATGGGTCTATAAGTCAAACCTTGTCTTCCAATAACATATAACAAACAAACCTTAGATCATATCACAATTCCCTTCAAATAGCAAATTACACTTTGTCATTTTGCAAATTCCATGTGAAAGTAACGCACTGACTTTCAGCAAAATAAAAGAAACAAAACTGGTCGTGTGACTAGACAAACCAGCTACTGCGCTATCTCTAACAGTCCCAAATCAAACTTAAGCATACAAATTTTACTGCATAAATCAGAAATTAGGTAGAAAACATAGTGAATCCAGCTGTTAAGCCATCATACAAATGAGGAGCTCTTAAAGGACATAGATTCACTTCTTCAGTACAACAATTAGGCCAACATATACAATATAAGGTCTACTACAGAATATTTAAAGAAATGGAAGAAGCAAATGAAGGGAAATCAAAAAAAAACATGAGAAAAAGCTTGTATTCAGTCAGGCCTCAACTCAAAGTACATGCTCTTTGCTACTTGTTGACAAAGATTTGAAGAAATACCTGGTAGTGAACAAAGAAAACAAAAGGGGTGAGGAGTCAGCAATCAAGCAGCAGGAGTTAGCCCAGATTCAGCACTCAAGCAGTGAGATTATCTCAAAAAAAACTCGATGGAACAGTAAATAACAGAAGAGCTTGAACCAACACTTCCAAAAACCACAACTCAATCCATTTCTAACCCCAGAAAGAGAATCAATGATCTTTCAAAAATTGAAACTCCAAAATCACATAAGAAGATCAATAAAACAGTGATTTCTATTGAAAATTTTCAGGCGTTTGTTTTCTCTGATTTTTATCTCTTCATAAGTCTTTTTTATTCTGATCTTCTCTCTTGAGTAACAAGGTAGAGTGCCTTTATAGGCAAGGAAGTAGGGCAGCACTTGGGAATTAGTTTTTGCACTTGAGCCCTTTTTGAATTTTCATTATAGCCTATATATCCCTTATCCAATTTCCTTTTTGTTTAGCTACCCCTAGTTCAAATTTCAACTTATTAGGCAGTCCCCCTCCCCAGCTTCCTAGAAGCTTCCCAATTCTGTTACTCATAGATTCCCTTCCCCAATTTCCTAAACTACCCCTCGAGTCCTGGTTATTTACCCTCTATATGCCAGGAAGAACCCGGGTCCAATTGACCCAAATTAATGGGTCTGCGTAGACCCAATTCAGTTCGCTCTTGGGCTATTCAATCCTTGTGAACCCAATTAATATGAAGAAAAAAAACCCAGAAAACGAAACGTTCAAATTCAGAAACCTAATGACTCGGAACAAAATTAAGCCCAAAACAAGAATGAAAATTCAAACTATCCAGACTTGAAGACAGGACCCAACTGATAATCAAACACAGCCTAAATCTAACATGCAGATACAGACAATGTGAAGAAATGAAAAAAATGGGAAATCAAAAACAGAAAACTAAAAGAAAGAGTAGAAGAAGGTAAGAAGAGAACAAAGAAACAGAAGTTAGATAACAAAAGGTAAAGAAGAGCAAAATACCTATAAAAAAAACTCGGCCAGTAAAGAATGGTGACGAATCTTCAAGTTTTCAAATTTTCGGCTCAGTCTGAGATTAATCGTGTGTTTTTTATCAAAAACACACGAATAAAGTCAAAATGAACCTGAAATCTTCAATGAAATCTTGATTCGGAAATCTTGGGATTTTAGGGTTTATTTTCTGATCTAATATTCGAGAAGATCGGGCAACATTCGAGGGAAACTGACCCGGGATTTGGGAGGAGGGGGTCGTGGAGGTACCGGGGTGTAATTTTGGTGGCGAACGGAGGTGGCGCCGCTACCGGAAACGGTGAGGCTTTTAGGGCGGCTCTAGGGTTTCCAGTCCTTGAGAGGAGGTGAGAATGGGAGATGATGAGCGAGGGGGGCTGAATTCGGACCGTTAAATACTTACGGAGCTTTAGTTCTGAGTCGTTTGATCAAGGGAGATCAACGGCTCAAATTCAATGACCCAAAACGGTGTCGTTTGATTTAATGACTGGCCGGACCGGGTACTGGGGTGGGTCTGGGCAAATGGGTAGGAAATATTTGGGCATTGGCATTGGACTGCCCAATTCCGAGTCTTTAAGTCCAATTCCTCCATTTCCTTTTCTTTTAATTCCTCTTTTTATTTTTCTAATTTCTTTTAAATTAAAATTAAAAATAACACCCAAATTAATTCCTAATCAAATCATTCTATCAAATTACATTAACCAACTCTAAATAACAATTACCACAAATAATTAAAAATCAAATTAAAGGAAAAACTACCAAAATACAAAATTAAAATTAAAAAGTGCAAAATAAACTATTTTTTGTGATTTTTCCCATTTTTATAAGCAACTAAATTACTAATGCAAAGTTTAATCTTAAATGCAAAGGCAACATATTTTTGTATTTTTCATAATATAAACAAAATTAACATGCGCAGACAAATGCAAACAATTAACAAAAAATGCTACAAAAATCTACGAAATTGCAAATAATTGAAAAATTATTTTTTTTGAATTTGTGGGAGCAATTCATATAGGGCAAAAATCACGCGCTCGCAAATACCTGACTTGAACCCTAGTTGCTTGCGCAAATTTGCATACCCAATTGGTCTTGAGAAAGTCAATTCGGGCAAAATCACTCGAACCACCGAGAGGTGTAGAGTGGGTAATATCGTGCAACGGTTATATCATACTCCCCAACTATGTCAATTGTGACTTAGATTCAAGTACCCGTCAATTGACCACCTAGGCGAAAGTCACTACCCTAGTGCCTTTTAAACTATTTGAACAACCCGTAGCATTAACTCTTAGCTTAATCTAGTTGCATTTAACATTTGTAGTTTGATAATAGTAGAAGTAAAAAAGAAAACCCCAAAAATGATTAGAAGTGTAATTTGGAACACATACGCAAACCTAAACAATATAGATACTCGATTCCAAATTCTAGCTCTCTGTGGAAATCGATCTCGATCGAAAATCGGGTAAAAGCTGCTCCGACCCTCTCTTGATAGATAATTAGTAGTGCGGAGTAGGCCTCAATCACCTTTTTGGCGACGTTGCCGGGGAACTAACGGTTTTGGCTATCTATTTATTTAGTTTTGTGTATTGTTCTTCTTTCCTTCTTTGTTACTTACTTGTTTGTGTCACAACTCAGGTACCTAATGGCAGTGAAAAATGCTAATGACCCTCTTGGAAATGTGATTGCGGGGGAGGACATAGATGATATTGGGGAAGATGAGGTGCCTCTTGTACCTCAAGGACAAGGTAGAGTCCGCAATGCCAATGCTAATCCGAATGGGATATTCCAGCCCTCCTCCGCCACCTCCAAGAGTGGCTCCCAGAGTACTTCCGAACCAGGGCTATGCGAGTGCTATTGTCCCACCCCAAATCCAGGCGGGCAATTTTCAGATAACCAATGTGATGTTGACCTTACTTGAGCAGCGTGGGTATTTCTCGGGCGCTGCAAATCAAAATGCCTAAAAACATCTCAAGGGGTTTGTGGATACATGCTGGGGGAGCAAACAAACGAATGTGTCCGAGGATGCTCTTAGGTTGAGACTTTTCCCATTCTCACTTCGGGGGAAGGCATTAGATTGGCTCGAGAGACTTCTCAACCATTCCATCACAACTTGGGATGAGTTGGCAGATAAATGCATTGCTAAATTTTTCTCGCCGGGACATATGGCGGCACTGCGTGATGAGATATTGGCTTTCAATCAAGATCCCACAGAACCTTTGCATGAGATTTGGGAGCATTATAGAACAATGGTGAAAGAATGCCCCAACAATGATATGCCGAGGCTATGATACAACAAACCTTCTACCGGGGCATCAATACAACAAATCAATGCATAGTGAACCAACTTGTTGGGGGCAACTTTATGAAGTTGTCGTATGATAAGGCATGTGATATACTCGACGAGATGGCTGACACTTCTTCTGCATGGCAAAGTAGAGCCAATAAGCCTCAGGGTGACCCCACGATTATTCATTTGCACAGGGAATTACATGATCATGGGCAAGCTATAGCGGAGTTGACAACTACTATGAACCAATTGGCAAAGGCACAGTTGCAATAAGTTTAAAATCCTCTCCAAGTGAATGCCATGGAGGGTGTTAATATGCTTGTCAACAAGAGAAGGCAAAGAAGGCAACAAAACCAAGGGAATTCTGAGCAATTTGGTGATGAATATGATGGGTTTCAAAATGATGGTTATGATGAACAAAGTGAAGAGGCTCAATATGTAAACAATTATCAAGGCCAACGAGGCAGCTTTACCAACCAACAACAGTGGAGACCTCAAGGCAATTGGGGCAATCAACAACAAGGCAATAGTTATTGGGGCAATCAACAACAACACAATAGTAATTGGTGGAAAACAACCAAAACAACAACTGGGGCAATCAGAACAACAATCAAGGCAACCAAGGGAATTAGAATGGTAATAACAACAATTGGGGTGGCAACAATAATCAAGGAGGATGGAACAATGGAAACCAAGGAAACCGGGGGCAAGGCTTTCAAAGGCCCCCAATGTACCAACAACCGAACAATCCACCCCCATTTCCATCTCAATGTCCTAGTTCTTCTGGCAATGATATGGGTAGAATTGAAATGATGTTTGAGCAGATGATGAAGAAGAATGCGGATTCTGATGCACAGTTGGCTTCCCACAATACCTCTATCAGAAATTTGGAGGTGCAATTAGGCCAAATCTCTCAGTCTTCAAATACTCGCCCTAAGGGTTCTCTACTAAGTGATATGGTAGTGAACCCGAAGGGTAGGAACAATCATATTATGGAGGTTACAACAAGAAGTGGGAGAGGCGGTGATGTGAATGCCTCTAAGCAAAAGCAAGTTTTGGGTGATGATGTTGAGTTGCAAGAATAAAAAGTCCCTTTGGTAGTTGAAGATGTGGTTGATGAAAATATGAACAATGAAGTGAGGATTGATATTCAAGATGTCGAGGTGAAAACTTAAAATGACATGAACCCGACTAGGGAACACGTAATAGACATGTCGGAGCCGGTTGTGCCTAAAGCCAAGGCACCTTTGCCAAGGCCACCTCCACTTTATCCTCAAAGGCTTGCGAAGCAAAAGAATGATAATCAATTTAAGAAGTTCATTGACATGATGAAGAGCTTGTCCATTAACATCCCTTTGGTGAAGGCTCTTGAACAAATGTCGGGCTATGCAAAATTCATGAAAGACTTGGTCACAAAGAAGCGTTCTATGGATTGTGAAACTATAAAGATGACTCACCAAGTTAGTGCTATAGTGAATTCAATGGCCCCGAAGCTTGAAGATCCCGGTGCCTTCACCATTCCTTGCACCATTGGGAGTGCGGATTTTGCCAAGGCTCTATGTGATTTGGGAGCTAGTATCAATTTGATGCTCTACTCAGTTTTCAAAACTTTGGGTATTGGGAAACCTAGGCCGACTTCCATGAGGTTACAAATGGCGGATAGATCGATGAAGAGACCCTTGGGTATTATTGATGATGTGCTTGTCCGGATGGACAAATTTATCTTGCCAGCTGATTTTGTGATCTTGGACTGCGAGGTGGACTACAAAGTTCCTATGATACTAGTCAGACCTTTCCTAGCTACGGGGAAGGCATTGGTAGATGTGGAAACAAGGGAACTCACCTTCCTGGTGGGTGATGAAAAGGTGGTCTTTCATGTGTGCAAATCTATGAAGCAACCCAACAGTACCGAGGTGTGCTCTTTTGTTGACCTCGTCACAGTAGCGATAATTGATGACACCAATGCAATGATCAATGTGGAGGACCCATTGGAGGCCGTTTTGTTGAATCTTGATGTCAATGAGGATGCAAGCCGAGTGGAGTGCGTGAATGCTTTACATGGAATGGGCTCTTATTTTTATGAGCCTAGGAAATTGTCTTTGGATCTCGAGAATAGAAAGACCCCACCAACCAAACCGTCAATTGAGGAGCCTCCGGTGTTGGAGTTGAAACCACTCCCTCCACACCTCAGGTATGAGTTCTTGGGCTCAAATTCTACTTTGCCAGTTATTCTTTCTTCTTGCCTTACTAACATACAGGTTGATGCCACATTGGCGGTGCTTCAAAAGCGAAAAAGGCAATTGGATGGACTTTAGCTTATATTCAGGGAATAAGCTCCGCATTCTGTATGCACAAGATTATTCTAGAAGATGATGCAAAGCCTTCCTTAGAGCATCAAAAGAGGTTAAATGAGGCAATGCAAGAAGTTGTGAAAAAGGAGGTGATCAAGTGGTTGGATGTCGGGGTTGTGTACCCCATCTCTGATAGCTCTTGGACTTCACCGGTGCAATGTGTACCGAAGAAGGGTGGCATGACTGTGGTGAAAAATTCTAAAACTGAGTTGATTTCGACAAGAACAGTTACCGGTTGGAGGGTATGCATGGACTACCGCAAGTTGAATAAAGTGACCCGCAAAGATCACTTTCCTTTGCCATTTCTGAATCAGATGTTAGATCGACTTGCTGGGCATGCCTTCTATTGCTTCTTGGATGGGTATTCTAGGTACAACCAAATCTTGATTGCTCCGGAAGATCAGGAGAAGACCACATTCACTTGTCCATATGGCACTTTTGCTTTCTCTATGATGCCTTTTGGGTTGTGTAATGCACCGGCTACATTGCAGCGGTGTATGATGGACATTTTCATCGATATGGTGGAAGACATTTGGAGGTATTCATGGACGATTTTAGTATTGTGGGGGATTCATTTGATGAGTGCTTGAAGAATCTTTATAGGGTGTTGGCCCGTTGTGAAGAAACCAATCTTGTCCTCAATTGGGAGAAATACCACTTTATGGTGGAAGAAGGAATTGTTCTTGGGCATAAAATTTTGAAGCATGGCATTGAGGTGGATAAAGCAAAGATCGATGTGATTTTAAGGCTCCCTCCCCCTATATCCGTCAAGGGAGTCCGAAGTTTTCTTGGACATGAGGGGTTCTACCGGATATTTATCAAAGATTTTTCGAAGGTAGTGAATCCCTTGTGCAAGTTGTTGGAAAAAAGATGCTAAGTTCGTGTTTGATGACAAGTGTATGCAAGCCTTTGAACTTCTCAAGCATAAGTTGACCACCACTCCCATCATTACCGCGCCTAATTGGAGCCTGCCATTTGAGCTCATGTGTGATGCTAGCGATGTTGCGGTTGGGGTGGTTTTGGGTCAAAGAGTGAACAAAATATTTCATCTGGTGTACTATGCGAGCAAGACAATGAATGATGCTCAAGTTAACTACACGGTAACTGAGAAAGAACTTTTGGATATTGTGTTTGCTATGGAAAAATTTTGGCCGTATCTTATGGGTGCTAAGGTTATTATTCATACCGACCATGCCACACTCCGGTACTTGATGATGAAGAAGGACTCCAAAGTTAGACTGATGCGATGGATCTTATTACTTCAAGAGTTTGATTTGGAGATTGTGGACCGGAAGGGTAGTGAGAACCAAGTGGCGGACCACTTGTCCCGCTTGGAGGAGGAGGGGAGGCCTCGTGATGTCCTAGAGATCAATGATTCATTTCATGATGAACAACTCCTTTCGGTGTCGATGAATGATATGCTATGGTTTGCCGATGTTGCTAATTTCCTTGTGACTGGTATAATCCCGTGTGAGCTCTCTTCTAACGAAAGAAAAAAGCTCAAGCGGGATAGTTTGGACTTCTATTGGGATGCGTCGTACTTGTTCAAGATTTGCACGGATGGTGTGATCCGAAGGTGTGTCCCGGAGGAGGAGCAATTGAATATCTTGGAGGCTTGCCATTCCTCTCCCTATGTTGGCCATCATGGCGGGCGAGGACGGCTTCTAAAGTTCTTAGTTGTGGGTTTTATTGGCCAACCTTGTTCAAAGATGTGGGTGATTTTGTGAAGAGATGCGACGAATGCCAAAGAGCGGGTGAAATTTCGAAGAAAGATGAGATTCCTCTCAATACCATCCTTGAGATTGATATTTTTGATATATGGGGCATTGGTTTCATGGACCCATTTGTTAGCTCTTGTGGGAACACTTACATTCTTATGGCGGTTAACTATGTTTCAAAGTGGGTTGAAGTCGTGGCTTTGCCCAACAATGAGGCCCGGAGTGTTGTTGCATTCCTCAAGAAAAGCATTTTTACAAGATTTGGTACTCCTCGTGCAATCATCAGTGATAGAGGGTCTTATTTTTGCAATAGAGCTTTCGACACTTTGCTTTCAAAGTATGGTGTCAATCACAAAGTTTCTATCCCCTATCATCTTCAAGCAAGTGGTCAAGTTGAAGTCTCCAACAGGGAAATCAAAAGGATATTGTCAAAGACAGTCAATGCAAATAGGACCGATTGGTCGAAGAAGTTGGATGACGCTCTATGGGCTTATAGGACTGCTTACAAGACTCTGATTGGTATGTTGCTGTATCGGTTGGCATTTGGGAAAGCTTGCCATTTACCGGTTGAGTTAGAGCACAAGGCCATGTGGGCTTTGAGGAAGTTAAATCTTGAGTGGGATGTTGCAGCCAATCTTCGTGTGGAGCAGCTCAATGAACTTGATGAATTCAGATTCCATGCCTAGTCCAGTTCGTCCTTGTATAAGGACAAGCTGAAGTACCTTCATGATAAATATGCTCGTGGAAAGGAGTTCAAAGTAGGTGATTTGGTTCTCTTGTTCAACTCCCGATTACGTCTGTTTCCGGGAAAGCTTAAGTAAAAATGGAGTGGCCCATTTGAAGTGGTGTGTGTGACCCCGTTTGGTGCTCTTGATTTAAAGAACAAAAATGGTGAAGTTTTCAGAGTTAATGGGCACAGGGTCAAGCATTATCATGGAAAAATTGATGACAGCCACGTGGTGGCACTTCTTCATTTTAAATGATGTGATGGTAACCTGCGTCGTGCCGCGACGTTAAATCAGGCGCTTCTTGGGAGGCAACCCATGTGTTTTTCTTCTTGTTTTTCTTTGATTTTCATTGTAGGGTAGGATTTATTTTTGGGCTAATTAGTTGTGGGATGTTACAGGATTGTGTTGGTGCAGTGCAGGACATAGTGAAAAAAAGTGCCAGGTCTCTGAAATTGTTAGTGCGGACCGCACTAGTGAAGGGTGAAAATGATGAGCTCTCTGAAGATTGCCACTGTGGCCGCACTATATTTTGTGTGGTCCGCAGTGGACCACTACGGCCGCAGTCCATTTTGTGCGGACCGCAGTGGGTTACTTGGTCGAACTTGGCAAAAGCAGTATAATGCGGACCGCGGTCCATTTTGTGCGGTCTGCACTGGTTGGTGAGACTGGGCCCCAGGTCTTTTCGATAAATAGAGCCTGAGGCCCTCCTGTTCAAACTTTTCGATCTCTTTACTCTCAAACTAATACAAACATTGTTCATCACCTCCCTTTGCTTGTAATTAATTGTTGGAACTGATTGACTTTATTTCATCTAATATCTGGTACCATTACTTGCCTTTTATTTGTTCAATTTTGTTAATTTCTTTTAATTTTAGTTCTTCTTGCTTCCCTCTCTATGTTTCCCGTAGTTTTTCTTCAATTGATTAGGTTAGGGTTGTAAATTTCTTGATTGGAGTAGGCTCGTGTAGTTAAAAACAATGGGAAATCACTTAGGAGAATTGTTTAGGTATTAATTATGCTTAAAATCAAAAATCCGTTAAACCCTAATTTAGTGCCACAATTGGGCACTCAGTGCGGACCGCAGTCAATTCTGTGCGGTCCGTAGTGCCTCAGTGCGGTCCGCAGTACCATTTTATGCGGACCACATTGATGAAACTTCTAAAAGTTGAACTTTGGGCAGTGCGGCCGCACTATATTTTGTGCGGTCCGCACTGTCTAGATACAGAGGGTGGGTAGTCTGAATCCTACCCCTATGCGGATCGCATGGCCATTTTGTGCGGTCCGCATTGACCCTATGTGGCCGCACACCATTTTGTGCGGTCCGCACTGGGTACCTTCTACAACATGTCTGCAACTCTTTTCTTCTGTCTACAATTCTGTTTCTTGCCTACTGCTATTGATACTAACAAAGTCATTTGAATTGTGTTTGCAGACAATGGTAAAACAATGAGGCAGAGGATCTAAACAACCGAGCAGAGGAGGATCTTCCCGGGGAGGGAAGCAGAAAATGATAAAACTCAATCCCCAAGCTAGGCAAAACATCAAGAACATGAGGAAAGCAATAAAAGTTGCTGACAGAGCCATTGACATGTCGGGGACTGAGTATGAGCCCTCCCGGGAGATCTCTTCAGACTCTGTGCCAGAATACATCCCTGACTGGCCGGAGAGGCATAGATTGAGAGATACACCTCCAGCATCCCCCACTACCCAAGCATCAGTGAACATCTCTTTCGGGTTGTCTGATGGCTCAGCAGCAGGTAGTGGGGATGAATACTCCACCTCTCCCACAGCTTCATTATCGGGAGAGGATGCAGTAGGAGATGAGGAGGAAGTAGGAGGAGAAGAAGTAGTTGGAGAAGGTGGTGAACCTCAGGTGGGGGGTATTGCTAGGACTAGGAACCCGGAGGTTTGGCAAGACCGATTCGTTAGTGAAGTAGCATAACATAAATTTCGGGAATGGTGGCCGGTGAGGAAGTTAATCCTAGAGTAGAGTTTTATTGATAGAGACTTGCTACCTCACAACCCCAACGTGAGGAGGCAGTTTAGGATAAAAGTGGGTTGGGAACATTTTCTAGATGAGTGTGAGGATGCCAACGAACATTTGGTCAAGGAATTTTACAGCAATGTAGCCCACATCAAAAAGGGCTCCAAAGTGACCAAGGTTCGAAATCTAAAGGTGTTGTTCGACGGAAAGATAATCAATGACTATCTTGGGTTTAATGAGGAAGATGAGACCTTGTACATGGCAAAGATGGAAATTAGCGAGGAGGTTCGTCCCTGGCTAGCACAGTACCTGGCAATCCCAGGTACCACCCCCGACTGGTTGATTGCTGGAGTCAAGATCTTGAGACGGAGTTTGAACTTTGAGGCACGGGGGTGGGAGATGTTTGTATGTAGCAGGTTGGACCCCATGACACATGACAACTCCCTCCCTCTCCACCGGGCTGTGTTAGTGGCTTCGATCATGACGGGGTACCCAATCAATGTGGGAAATGTGATGTCTCTTATTGCTATTGTGGGTGACGAGCATGACAGAAACTACCCATTCCCCAGTTTCCTCACTATGTACTTTCGGGACTTGAAAGTGGAGAAGAGGCCCTTCGACATCAAAGTCAAAACGAAGGCCCCTTTCTCCTGGTACAGCATGCAGGGGGATGACAACCCCAAGATCAAGAACTTCAAGAGTATAGTTACTGCTCTAACTGGCCAGTCTGAAGAGCCAGTTGTGGTAGTGACTCCAGCTGAGCCTGTATCTACTTCCACTGATGCCCCTCTTGGTCCATCCACCTCAGCGGATCCGGAGATTCCATCTTCCCAGGCCCATCCTATTACTGCCCACCGACTGAGCCAGGCACTTCTAAGTATCAACAAGTGGATGTAGACTGCCTCATCCAAGTTGTCCATCCTGACTACCACGGTAGAGGCTCAGTCGGCACCTCTAGCCCTATAGGTTTCCTAGTTGATAGAGGATGCTTTGAAAGAGATTTTAGACAACCAGAAGAAAATCCTCGACACTCAAAAGGAATTAACGGAGGCAGTTGATCAAAAAGGGTGATCGCGGCCTACTCCGCACTACTAATTATGTAGCGAGAGAGGGTCGGAGCAGGCACCTATACATCTTGACTGCAACTAACTACTTCTCAAAATGGGCCGAAGCTATTGCTCTTAAGGAAGTAAAGAAGGAAAATGTTGCAAGTTTCATCCGTGTAAACATTATCTATCGCTTTGGCATTCCTCGTTACATAATAACGGATAATGGAAAGCTATTCGATAATAAGCTGATGAACAAGATTTGTGATCTCTTTGGCTTCAAGCAACGTAACTCTTTGATGTACAATGCTGTCGCCAATGGTCTAGCTGAGGCATTCAACAAGACTCTATGCAACTTGTTAAAGAAAGTCGTCTCCAAATCCAAACGAGATTGGAATGGCCGTATGGAAGAAGCTCTATGGGCATATAGGATGACTCACCGCACGCCAACACAGGCGACTCCTTATTCACTCATTTATAGAGTCGAAGCCGTCTTGCCACTTGAGCGTCAAATCCCTTTGTTACGACTAGCTATTCAGGAAGGGATCACTGATGAAGAAAATGCTCGACTTCGATTAGCAGAGTTGGAGGCCCTTGATGAGAAGAGGTTGGAAGCTCAACAGAGTCTTGAATGTTATCAAGCTCGATTATCTCACGCCTTCAATAAAAGAGTTCGCCCGAGATTCTTTCAAGTAGGAGATCAAGTCCTTGCCGTGCGAAGACCCATAATTACTTCCCATAAACCTGTAGGGAAGTTCACTTCAAAATGGGACGGGCCATATGTCGTACAAGAAGCTTACTCAAGTGGGGTTTACAAGTTGGTTGATGTAGATGACATGAGAATCGGCCATATAAATGGTAAGTTTTTAAAGAAGTATTATCCTTGAAGTTGCAACGCTCCTTGACAGATGAGCCTAAACAACATGTTGCTACACTCCTGGCCTGCATGAGTCTAAACTGTGTACGGCCCCTACAAAAAAAAGAGTCTGCTAGGTTGAAAACTTCGAAAGAGGCGGCCTAGGCAAAAGTTAGGACATATATAAAAAAAATCACCCAGTCTGAACTACGGTATGACTTGATCCTCTTCACCGAGGTACATAGGCAGCTTAGAATTTCATTCTAAGTTTAGTCGCATAAGTTCAAAAGATATATATTACCCAAATTATTGTTCGAATGAAGTATGAAGGAATGTAAGATCAAGCTGAAATGCCATCCTCCTATTGAACTTTGATCTCACTTGATTTAAAAGGGGCAACCTTCCATGGTAAAGTGATATCTTCAATGGGCCGATTTTAGGAGGATGTCAAGTATTTGCATTGAAGTCCAGGGATTCTTTGTGCCTTCAGGTTCGCCAAACCTTCAAGTTTGTTGGTCTCCAAGTCCGCCATCTGCCTTAAAAAAAAGGGGGATGTCTGTGTCGGACTTCTTTTAACGGTTTTCGTTGCGAACTTTTAAAGGTGTTCGTCTCGAACTTTTAAAGGCATCCGAGTTTTAACAGTTTTCGTTGCAAACTTTTAAATGTGTTCGTCTCGAACTTTTAAAGGCATCCGAATTTTTAACAATTTTCGTTGCGAACTTTTAAAGGTGTTCCTATCGAACTTTTAAAGGCATCCGAATTTTAAAAGGTTTTCGTGGTGAACTTTTAAAGGTGTTCGTCTCGAACTTTTAAAGGTGTTCGTCTCGAACTTTTTAACGGTTTTCATTGCTAATTTTTTAAAGGTTTTCGTGGCGAACTTTTAAAGGTGTTCGTCTCGAACTTTTAAAGGCATCCGAATTTTTAAAGGTGCATCTTGAATTTTAAAGGCATTTGGATTTTTAAGGTTTTCGTTCTGAACTTTTAAAAGGTGCGTGTTTTGAACTTTTAAAGGTGCTCGTCTTGAACTTTTAAAGGTGCTCGTGGCAAATTTTAAAGGGTCCCCGCTGCCGAATTTTAAGAATTTCTACCACAAGCTTTAAGGATCATTGCGCGAACTTTTAAAGGTCTTCACCGCAAATTTTAAAAGTCTTCACCGCGAACTTTTAAAAATCTTCACCGCGGACTTTTAAAGGTCTTCACCGCGAACGAATTTTAAGAATTTCTACCACAAGCTTTAAGGATCATTGCGCGAACTTTTAAAAGTCTTCACCGCGAACTTTTAAAGATCTTCACCGCGAACTTTTAAAGGTCTTCACCGCGAACGAATTTTAAGAATTTCTACCACAAGCTTTAAGGATCATTGCGCGAACTTTTAAAAGTCTTCACTGCAAATTTTAAAAGTCTTCACCGCGAACTTTTAAAGGTCTTAACCACGAGTTTTTAAGGACCTTTGCACGAACTTTTACGGGTCTTCCCCGCAAATTTTAAAGGTATTTGTCGCGAACTTTTAAAGATCTTCACTGAGAGCTTTTAAAGGTCTCCACCGCGAGCTTTTAAAGGTCTTCACCGTAACTTTTAAAGGTCTTGACCACAAGCTTTTAAGGATCATTGCACGAACTTTTAAAGGTTTTCACCGCAAATTTTAAAGATCTTCATCACAAACTTTTAACGACCTTCATCTCGAACTTTTAAAGGATTTCGTAGTTTGACGAAGTTACTAATAAAAGGGGAAAAAAAGAGATTGTTTGACAAAGTTACTAATAAAAGGAAAAAAAAAAAGAGATAACAACGTAAAACAAATAAGAAAGCACAAAAAATGAAGAAGAAATTATCTTCGCGTTAATGCTTCCGAATCGACAAAAATAAACTCAAGTAGCTTGCAAATACTGCGAATTGATGCTAATCAAATACGACGAATGGGTTTATATAGATCTCAAAGGGGGTTACTGAAACGTGAAGTGCCGATGTGGGATCAGTGTTTTAGGCGGCTCCGACAATTAATTTCCCACATGAATTGGGATGCGGTAATTTGATATGATAATAATACTCTATATTCCACAATCCAAGTAGAAGTCCAATTAAAGTAGTGGAAAGAAGCTTGATCCTGACGGAGCCACGTGCACTAAATTGCACAACTATTTGAAAAGCAATTCAAGACTCTGATCTAAATAGTCCATACAAATCAAAGCCCACTTTACATGGAACTTGCATAAAGAACTCATCGGGCACTTGTGTAGGGAAATGCCAAAATATCATGCAATGCTATGAGTTGCATTTGATATTGTTTAATTAATCTTGGACGGGAAGTATACTATACCTATGACAATAATGATTCTCCATATTGGCCAAAGTCAAAATGGAACATTAGCAAACAAATACAGTCTTCATGGTGACTGAATTTGGGACCTTAGTGTTTCAAGCTTTAGAGTTATCATTATTACTTTTTAGGAGGATGGGTTAAGCTTTATGTGAAAAGAAAGAGAAGGAAGGCTTTACCTTTACTTCAAGTTTAGTCGTTAAATGTGACTGAGTCTTGAAGTGGAATTAAATCCGTAAAGAATTTGGATTATATTTTAAATTCAAGATATATTGGTCCAAATAAATAATATGGGCTAATATAATTGGATTAATTATATAAGTCCAACATATATGTATTAAATAAATAAGTCTTAGTTCATTGGACTACAAGTAATGAGCCCATTTTATTAGGCCCAAATCTTCTTAGATGCCCAGTTTGGTGCCATGCGTGAAATGACGTGGCACGCCAAGTCAAACGGAAGAGCCAATAGGATTATGTCACATGTTAAAATGACAAGGCATGCCAAGTCAAATTAAAATGCCAATAAAATCGCGCCACGTGTGCAAGTGACATATTCTGGCCAATCAAATACGGTCATGTCACAATTCAATTTGATTGGTCGGAAAGAGTTTGTTCTTATCACAACTCCTCCCTCTCACAACTATAAATAGGGGTCTTCATAACCCAGAAAAGAGACCAGAAGTTATAACAAGAAGCAAGAGAGAGCTCGTGGATCAAACGCCGCAAATTTCTCTACAAGTTTCAAGCTTCAAGCAATCAAGTTCAAGTTCAAGAAATCAAGTTTAAGCTCAAGAACGAAAAACAATTCAAATATAAGATCAAGAACGAAGTCAAATTAAATACAAGGCGTTCAAGATCAAGGCTACTTGTTCGTGATACAATTCGTGGCAACAATCAAAGTGTTCGCGACTGATAAATCAAATTCAAATTCAAGATCAAGCTCAAAGGCCTTTGAATTTATATTAGAAAAGTAGAATCAGAGGAATCATAGAGATTGTACACTCAAATATTCGAAATAAAATACTACAATTGTTGCGATATTTTCGGTCTTGATTTTATTTTCTCGACACAATTTATTGTCTACACCTAATTTTAGAAATTAGGTGCCAATACGACCCCTATGGAGGGATTTAGATCTTGACATTACGTTTTAGACAGTTATACTATTATTAATCCTGCTTATTACGGTGTCATATCCCAGGAATCAGTTTGCTCTGCCGCTTTGTTTACGGAATTTTGCCACTGTGTGACAATGTACCCATATAATTAGCAGGAAAAACACCTAGTAATGGATATTGGAACCAAATAGCCAATAAATATCTATCACAACAATAACATATATCAAATTATACATCACAATTTTATTTCCTTCTTTGTATATATTAAAGTATATATATTAAAACTTTATTTTCCTTCGTTGTATATCTAAAATGAAACGCAGCCTCAAGCTTAGAAATTGGATTCCACTGAATCACAAATCTTTCTTTTTGTGGAAAAAGTGAAAATCTTTCTTTGAATAATCAAACATTTTATTTTCTCCTTTTTAGTTTAAAAGATAGGAATATGTTTGTAAGTTCTTAAACATTACGTATTAGTACACACAAGTAAAAAGCAAATTTAAACGGATGATTGCGATGAGCTTGATCTGATGATTGATTCAACTTGATGAAAGTAGCCACTAACTTGTCGTGTATAGGAAATGGTATAAATTAATTAGTTAAATTGTATAACATCGATTAAATAATAATCATGTGACAGTGTAGGGCATTCTTTTGAAAGACCAAACCAAGAAGGCTTTTGGACAATATTTTTATATTAAAACTGAAATAAAAAGGTATTTAAAAATTAAATTGTGTTTGAACATAAATTCACTTGAAAAGAAAATTGAAGATTTGCAAGTAAAAAGTACTCCTATTTTATTTCACATAAAATATTTCTTAAATAAACCTTATAACATTTTGCTATTACCTTAAATAATGAAGTTCAATAGGAAAAATACTGATATGCATTTTTTTATCAGAAAAAAAAAAAAACTGGATCATTTTTCGATTTGTGCGTGTTATCCTTGCGTAGGCCATGCTATTCTTGTCGTTCTAATTTTATCGAATGTCCCAAAGGGACTACTGATAGGCAATTCAGTGTTCATAAATAATAAAATATTATTTTTTGGTGGAATGAAAAAGGTATAAAGATATGACTATTAATTGAAATAATAAAATATCAAAAGCGGATGAAGTCATTTTCCTTCTTTCGATAGAAAATATTTTTATTGAACAATATTTCCCACAACGAAACATCAATAAGTATATTTCTGAAATTATTTTGGTTATAGACAAACACACCTAAAACTAACCCAATAAAAAACAATTTCTTTTTAACTCGAAGGACAACATTGAACAAAAAAAATAGTTCAGTATTAAGCTCCCGTTATGTGAGGTCCAGAAAAATTAAAGGCCGAACAACAAGAGAAGGACAACATAAATATTTAGGCCACATTTATTTCTACATCTGATCGAACTCCATAGGGTTAATAAAATGGAAGCTACCAGCTAGTCTTTCCTACGTTTTTGGTCCACTTGTATTTTTACTTGTTCTATATTCCCTCCGGTCTAAAATAAGAAATTTTTTAGCTATTTTTACACGGATTAAGAAATTCACCTTTTAACATTAATTAGCAATAAAATTGATCATATTAACATTTATTATCTTTTCACATAAACACTCCTAACGCATACTCTAACACTATTTACTCCAAGCAAGGGCGGATCTATTAAGGCCCGAGGGGGTGGTACGCCACCCGCAAGTTTCGGTAAAATATATATATATAGTATATGCAAGAAAGATGATAATAAAAGAGTTGTCACCTGAAATAACTAAAGGTACCAAGGTGCCAGTGGTAGAGGCCGATAGTTTCCGCCTTCAGGGCGCAGGATCGAACCTCCCTTAGCTATATTTATTATCTGTTTTCGTCGAGCATTTAAAATCAATAAATAAGGTTCCTATAACACATGAAATTTGCTCATACCTAAAATTTAAAGTCCGTTTTTTGTAATTTGACTACAACTACGAAAGTATCTTAAAATTATAATTTCTTTCTTCTTTTTTAAAAAAAAATTGTATTTGGGTTAATCAAGGACACCTTCATAATTATTAGTAGGAGTATCACTGTATCTGGTAGTTCATGATTCTTCGTTATTGTCAATTCATTTTATTCTCTTAGAATTATAACATAAATATTAGGAAAATTAGCATGCAAAATATTATAGCTATATTACATAGCTTAAATAAGAAAATAATTTATGTAAGCTTATTGGAATTTAAAGTCCTAAATATTAGGAATTTAAAGTCCTAATATAAAAAAAAGTTAATAACCATACTTTTAGTTAATTTTAAAGTTCTAACTATTAAAAAGAAATTGATGACAATTTTATGTAGTATAAAATTTATTTTTGAAGGATAAAAAAAGTCGCGACAAGTAGTCATAATTAATTTTTCGCTAATTAGTTTCCTTCTTCCGAAGATCTTCTCAATTCTCTCTCCCATCAGAACCAAAACCCTCATCGCGACAAGTTGTCATAATTAGTTTTTTCGCTTAATTGATTTGTTTGTATAAATCGAAAGACAAATAATTCGAGTGGAAGTCCAAAGCTGATCAAACCGACTAAATACTTATTCTATTTGGACCGTATAAATAACAATATGTCTATGTCAAAGTAATATGGTACCCGCAACCTCTAAATCCTGGATCCGCCTCTGACTCCAAGGGCAATGTAGGAAAAAAAATAATTAATTCATTCTTGAAATCTGAAAAAATCACTTATTTTGGATCACAAAAAAAAAAGGGCGAAAAAATTATTTATTTTGGACCGGAGGGAGTATGATATAATTCCACTTTTCTAAAAGGAAAAAAGTTATGCCCTAGGCAATTCAACGCTTATATTAAAAATTAAGAAAAAGTATTAAGAAAAAAAGAACAATCAGTACTTATGTAAAAAGAGGTATAGAGAGCTGTTTTGTAATAAAATAGTAAAATATCTTCAAATTTATGTACTTCTGTAAGATTTCGCCATCATGAAGGAAGAGTCTTGAGAAAATTCAGTAAAATACTTTGTCAAAATGGTAAACATTATTTCCTAAAACACTTACAAAGATTAGCTCCATAAACTATCTTTTACACATTAACTTCAGTAGTCAAGTTTTATATAAATTAAATTTGAAAGTAGTAGTTTTAAAGCACTGAAGTTGGACATTTGAAATGTATGTATTTTACGACAGTTTAATCGTATTAAACATCCAAAAAGGCCCTTAGAATAGTTTCAACTTACAATTAAACTTATCCAAGACATAAATAGTATGTTTTCATAATTGCTTATCATTTTGCTTTATATTTTTTCTAATGGCGGACAATTATGTGCCTGGACGTGTTCTTCTAATAAACAAAATTAAAGTTGTTAAAAAGCAAATAAACTACGTCCAAACACAATAATGCATAGAAAATGTAAGAATTATTTTGTATCCAATATATATACAGTTTTTAATATAATGAACCAAACATCCAATACAAAATAATTTAAAACGTGTTCAGAATGCAAGATGGTGTTTTTGTCCTTTTAGTAGTATAATTCACATATTATTAATACATGCATTTTAATCCACATCTTATCATGCATAAATTAATACATAATTTTTTATATAACTTATACAAAATTTATAGGGGCAACTAAAGAAGCAACCGAACTATGTATTTTAATGATGAACTCCATACAAGTATTACAATGTTTTATGAATCAAGCTAAACGATATATTCCCAATCGTTCACTTTTGCTTGTCAAGTATTCTAAAAATAAATTTTTACTTTCACTTGTCACTTTTTGCATATCAAGAGAAAAATAATTTATTTTTTATGTGTTACCCATATATAATATTAATTACTCATTTTAAGTCATTTTTCAAATCCATTAAAATTATACACCAATTAATATGGGTATAAGAGGTGTGCAGAGTCGGTAGTGAACAAATAAAAGTGAACGAAAGGAGCATAAAGATTAGACCTTGTCAAACAGACGAGAAGCACATAGCTCTCAATCTCATCCAGATTTAAATGCCGAGTCCAACATTCTCCTTAAATTAATCGAAGTGGTCCTATTTGGAAGCTTGTAGGCAATAAACATACAAGACAAATAAACTAGGTACTATTTCATGGCAAGTCGGGACCCGTATTTATTGGCAAGTCCACAAACTTAATTCTCTTCCTTCAATAATCTTGGCTAGTGTACAGGGGCGGATTTAGGGGGCGCAAGGGTGTTCACTCGAACATTCTTCGCCGAAAAATTACACTGTATATATAAGGCAAAATCTGTTTTTTATCTCTATATATTAAGTTTTGAACACCCTTAACACAATCCAAAAGTGTAGTTTAGTGGTCAAGGGGGTTCAAAATCTACCTGATTTCACCTAATAATAATGCACAATTTTATGACATTCAATTGGATTTTTGAAGTGTTGTTGAACTGTTATAAAACAAATTTTTTTAAATGTAAATGACAGACAAAGGAGAGCAACCAGGACGAGCGCCCGCAACGGGCGATGGGAAGCGGTGCGTGAGTGTACAACTACATCAAGTACAACAAATCAATACAGGTTTGGCTCTCGGGAGTTGGTACCTCCCGTTCTACTGTCTCTCTTTTGGTGTTAGCTAAATTGATGTTACTTTAGTTCACAATAGTCAATCATTCAACTAGTGTACTTGTAGTCACTTGTTTCCTTCTAGTTTGATTCGTTGTTCGTTGTGCACTAGTGAGTCTTCTTGAGATTTGTCGTAGGTGTAGTGATTGCAATCTGGGATGATAGATTAAGGACATGTCCTCGGGTGCGGCAGAGTGTGGGGCCGGGGTCAGGGTGTGGGACAGGAGGTAGGGGAGGTAGGGGAGGTAGAGGGGACAAGGGAGCCTATAGGTTGAGAATAGGGTCATGGAACATAGGTTCGCTAACGAGTAAGTCTATAGAGTTGGCGAAGATACTTCAGAAGAGGAACATTAATATAGCATATGTCCAGGAGACTAGGTGGGTTGGATCGAGGGCGAAAGACGTGGATGGGTATAAGTTATGGTACTCTGGAGTCCTGAGGGGTAAGAATGGAGTGAGTATCCTAGTAGAACCATCTTAGAGATTCGGTGGTAGAGGTCAGACGGGTGAATGATAGACTAATGACTATTAAATTAGTGGTGGGTGAGTGTACTTTAAATGACGTTAGCGCGTACGCGCCGCAAGTAGGCTTGGATGAGGAGATTAAAAGGCATTTTTGGGAGGGGTTGGATGACACCGTTCGTAGTATTCCGCCTTCAGAGAGGTTATTCATAGGAGGAGATTTCAATGGTCATATTGGGTCGTTTGCAGTTGGTTATACTGAGGTGCATGGCGGCTTTGGTGTTGGGGAGCGGAACGGAGGGGGCACTTTGCTATTGGACTTTGCCAAGGCATTCGATCTAGTGATTGCAAACTCAAGTTTTCCGAAGCGGGATGAGCATTTGGTTACTTACAAAAGTTCGGTGGCGAAGACTCAGATTGACTATCTCCTCCTTAGGAGATACGATAGAAGGTTGTGCGAGGATTGCAAAGTTATCCCAGGTGAGACCCTAGCAACGCAACATAGGCTTTTGGTGATGGACATTGGTATTAGGATAAGGAGGAATAAGAGGTCAGTACGAGGCCGTCCGAGAATTAGGTGGGGCGCCTTGACTAAGGGTAAAGCTCAGGAGTTGGAAGGAAGGTTATCGACAATGGGAGCTTGGAGAAGTAGTGGGGACGCAAACACTATGTGGTCGACGACGACTGATTGTATAAGGAAGGCGGTGAGAGAGGTGTTAGGGATATTTTCGGGCCGCACCGGTGGCCACAAAGGAGACTGGTGGTGGAATGCAGTTGTCCAAGATAAAGTGGAAGCGAAGAAGGCGGCGTACCTGCAGTTCGTAGGGAGCTCTGGAGAGGAGGAGAAGAGAGCGAACAGTGAGAGATATAAGGTAGCTAGGAAGGAGGCGAAGATGACAGTAATGGAGGCTAAGACGGTAGCTTTTGCTCGTCTGTATGAGGAACTAGGGAACAACGAAGGGGAAAAGAAGTTATTCCGACTCGCTAAGGTTAGAGAGAGGACGGCTCGGGATCTGGACCAAGTGAGGTGTATAAAAGATGATGATGGCAAAGTTTTGATGGGGGATGACCAGATTAAGAAGAGATGGCAGACCTACCTTCATAAACTTCTAAATGAAGAAGGGGGTCAGGATATTGTGCTAGGTGAATTGAGGAATGCCAACAGCCCCCATGAATTAAGTTATTATAGGGACATTGAGGACGATGAGGTCATGGAGGCAATGCGTAAGATGAGGAGGGCCAGAGCTACCGGGCCAGACGAAATTCCGGTTGAACTTTGGAGGTGTGTGGGTAGAGCAGGCTTGGAATGGCTTATTGGGTTGTTTAATGTTATATTCAAGACTAATAAGATGCCTGAAGAGTGGAAGTGGAGTACAATAGTTCCGTTGTATAAGAACAAAGGCGATGTTCAGAGTTGTAACAACTATAGGGGCATCAAATTATTGAGTCATAACATGAAAGTCTGGGAGAGAGTGGTAGAAATGAGAGTGCGAAGGACGATGTCTATTTCAGATAACCAGTTCGGGTTCATGCCGGGGCGATCTACCACAGAAGCTATCCACCTTATTAGGAGGATGATGGAACAATACAGGGATAAGAAGAAGGATCTCCACATGGTGTTTATCGATCTAGAGAAAGCGTACGACAGGGTTCATAGGGAGGTCCTATGGAGATGCCTAGAGGTTAAAGGGTCTCGGTTGACTACATTAGGGTGATTAAAGACATGTATGATGGAGCTAAGACTCGGGTTAGGACAGTAGGAGGCGACGCCGGCAATTTTCCGGTTGTTACGGGGTTGCACCAAGGGTCTGCGTTCAGCCCTTTCCTATTTGCCCTGGTGATGGATGCCATAACACATCATATTCAAGGGGAGGTGTCATGGTGCATGCTATTTGCTGATGACATAATCCTAATTGACGAGACACGACGCGGCGTCAACGAGAGGCTAGAGGTTTGGAGACATGCCCTTGAGTCTAAAGGTTTCAGGCTGAGCAGGACGAAGATGGAATACCTCGAGTGCAAATTTGGGGCCGAGCCGACGGAAGCAGGAGTGGAAGTGAGGCTCGACTCTTAAGTCATCCCTAAGAGGGGTAGCTTCAAGTACCTTGGGTCAATTATTCAAAGGATCGGGGAGATCGACGAGGATGTCACACATCGTATAGGGGTGGGGTGGATGAAGTGGAGGTTAGCAACGGGAGTCTTGTGTGACAAGAAAGTGCCACCGTTACTAAAAGGTAAGTTTTATAGAGCAGTGGTTAGGCCTGCTATGTTGTATGGGATCGAGTGTTGGCCAGTTAAAAATTCACACATCCAAAAGATGAAAGTAGCAGAGATGAGGATGCTGAGGTGGATGTGCGGGCATACAAGGATGGACAAGATTAGGAATGATGATATTCGAGAGAAGGTGGGTGTGGCCCCCATGGAGGACAAGATGCGGGAAGCAAGGCACATTCAGAGGAGGAGCACTGATGCACCAGTGAGGAGGTGTGAGTGACTGGCTGTGGTGGGCACGAGGAGAGGTAGAGGGAGACCTAAGAAGTATTGGGGGGAGGTGATCAGGCAGGACATGGCACGACTTAGGATTTCTGAGGACATGGCCCTTGACAGGGAATTGTGGAGGTCGAGCATTAAGGTTGTAGGTTAGGGAGAAGTTTGTGAATATTACTACAGCGCACTAGAGGGAGACTAGCCATTTAGGAGTTAGACTTAGGATGCTACTGATCAACTACTGATGCAGGGCTGTATCTGTTGGATATTAGTATATCTTACATCCTTTTCGTATTTCCTATATTTCTTATATTGTTGTTATTTTGTTATTTTATGTTATGTATTTTATGTTATTTACTATGAGTCTATTGATAGTACTAATATATTGTCTCTTGTTGCTCTCTTGAGCCGAGGGTCTCCTGGAAACAGCCTCTATGCCCCTCGGGGTAAGGTTTGCGTACATATTACCCTCCCCAGACCCCACTTGTGGGATTATACTGGGATGTTGTTGTTGTTGTTGTAAATGACAGACAAATTTGATGCAAAAAAAAAGAGAGCAAAAGATCATGCTCTTAACATCAATAATTAACCCTACTCGAATAACTCAATTATTTAGCTTAACCATTGTACTTTGCTCATTTCTCATTTCTTGCGTTTTATTTCATTGCTTTGTTGAGTCAGCTTTCTTGGAAGAACACTATCACATGCAAATCGTAATATAACGTCCTCATCCCCTCTTATATGTGTATTTTAAATCACAAGTTTATAATTTTCGCAATTATTGGAACAGACATGTTAGGTCAAACCTTAGCTGGATGCAAAATGCGAAAACTTATCCATAGGAACGTATGCCCTTGGCTTGAATAGGATATGACATATCTGGTTGGAGTTTTATAAATTATCACTCTTGTTGTGGACCATTGTGAAAACGTAGAAGTGATAGGATATAAATTATCAACTAGTGCACTATATGGTAGAATCATGGACAATTATCATATTCAACTATTGCACTATCAACTAGAGAATAAAGAAAACGTAGAAGTGAAAATTGAATTATTTCAGGAACATGAATTCAGTTGGGTGAGACACGGTCATCACAAGGAAGAAAAAGTAATATGATCTATTCTCCATACCTGTAGTTTAATAATTCCAATATGTATCTCCTACAATGAAGAGAAGATCAAGGAGTTAATTTTCTCAGATGTATCGTCGTGCAAAATAAACGGCACATTTTGTCCCACATTCTATCTTAAGAAAGCGAAAAAAAAATAAATAGAAAACTACTGTTATTTTTATGCCAACTGAAGAATGAAACTTCAGATAAGCCAATTTTCCCACATAAAATTGTTTGTGCCCGAAATTTCTGTTGTTCAGTTCGCTGTGCTTTGGGCCTTGTTCTCGTAACCAAAAGGAGTGTAGCTTGACCATGGCATTCTATTTTGTTCTTTACACCATCTTCCATCATAATAGATGAATCTAATAAATAAAGTTGCAGATATAGCTTCAGCTGTAGTCAGTCACCTCACTCAGTCCTATAGTGGTAAGTGGTAACTTAGAATCAAGGCCCTACAAGCAAGGAAGCTTATATGCTTTGTAGATGGGATCAAACGACCGAGGCAAGTTGGCAATGTTGCGCTTCAAGCACTCGGCCTTAACTAGTAAAAAGGTATTATAAGTACATTAAATTTGACATAAGGCATAAGCAAAGGTACTTTACAGACCCCCTTTGACCTATCTATTTGGAAATAAAGTTACAAACCTGGATTCTAAAATTCTTCCTACTATTTTGGATCTCAAATATACACCATTACGATGCAAATAGTCAAGATTATCACAGCCTAGGATAGTATCTCTTCTTCCATGTTAATAGTACAAAGCAAGCTAAGCTGTCATCTTGAGGAATGGTATTCACTTTGGGAGGTGTGATGAACAAAACAATTTCAGCTCCATAATGTGAAAGCATCAGTCATCAGAGCTATAATCACTGGATTCTTGCAACATCTCTGGAGCAGCACAGCAGAATGATTCCTTGTCTTTGAGAAAAAGACAGCTCCCATCGGAGTTCCATTTCAGATCAATTACAGCAAATTGAGGCAATGGAACATTTATGCAATAAGCACCTGAAGGTGTCCACATGTATAAGTGGGAGCTTCCAGTACATAAAACCAAACGTGGACATGTGGGATCCCAGGCTGCAGCTCGAATGGGATCTTTTTGAATTAAGATGGCGGCTAGCTCAAGATGGTTTATGTCCCATATCCAGAGTACAGTAGGCATGCTATCATTGCGAGTGCAAACATATTGGCTATCGCAGCTCCATGACATGAGGCCTGCAATTAATTTTCACATATGATAGTTAACAAGGCACTCACTAGTCACTTATGGGACTTGAGAGTAGTTTCTCTTATCTTAAGGAAGATTCCAAAAATAACCACCCAAAACAAGCTTCTGCTTGTGGATCTTAGATAGATAAATTCAGAGAGGTTTTGTATTGATCCTTGACCAGGGGCGGATTCATTGGGTTAAATATGGGGCACGTGAACCCATGACCTCTCCACAAAATTAAATATTTTATGTACATATTTTTTAAAATTAGTATAATATTAATTGTTGGTACCCATGCTCTAAAAAGGTTGAATGGAGCACTTGGTTGAAGGTTGAGTTATTTACCCAGAGAAAGAGGGATCAATTCCACTTAATACATTTTTTCCTCTTTTGTTTTTAGTAGTGCACGCATATACTAGAAATCTTAGATCCGCCTCTGTCCTTGACGATGAAGATACTAGGCTGATACAGCTTACTTTGACTGAGATCAGATTCTCACCAAACAGGCAGCTAACAGTCCTCATTAAGATATTAGAACATTATCACCTACAACTTATTGCTCAAGCCAATAAATTTTATAGAGGTTTGAAATTGTTAAGAAAGAAAACAAGAAATTGGAACTACATGGCCATTAAAAAGATAATAAATTTTCAAGATCTCCTATACGAACATCCGATCATTCAACTTCAGTAAACATTTGCCATACTTGGAGTGACATTCATAAATAAACAGGAAAAGGTAAGAGCAGGAAGACAAAAGATAGTGATGATATATTTCTCACATTACAAAATATTGGAACCAAAGACTTACTGATTCCTTGCTTGGGATTTGGCTTATCTGCAGGAGGTTTCTGAGAAGGGAGATTGATAGGTATCTCCAAAACATTGTACCTGACTTGAATATGTGACTCCGGAGCATTATCTGGGAAAAGGGAAGAAATGGTCTGAGAATCTCAAAAGTTCCTAACAAAAAATGATTAAGATCAAAGGAAATCTTGAGTACATCCACAACCAACTTGTTTCTTCCAATGAGCCGCTTGAGAAAAGGACTACCTACCAAAGCTAGGACAAGTTTGTCTGCAGTAATTGATTGACATTTGCATTCAGTTTGGCAGAAATACCTCTAGCTTTGTTTTCCAGAAAACAATTATGCATGTATGAATTATTGGGATTAGGGTAAGTAAACTTTTGAGGAAGTATCACCAAAGTCTTCAAAACATTATAGAGACATACATAGTTATTAATTACAAGAAGATTCAATTAAACATCTTTACTTGCTATTACACTTGTCCCTAAATATCCAACAAGTCGAAAATGGAAAAAAAAAACTGCTGGCTATTTAGACCAAAACAAAGGAGGACGGTAAAAAGAAAAAGAGGGAAGGGCCTGTGCAACCGTAAGGTCTAACCTCCGAGAAGCCAATAAAAGAATGTGTGAAAATATGGCAACCTATATAAAATAAAACTTTGGGCCTGTTTGGGAATTTTCAAAAATCAGAAAACAAATATGAATTTGAAACCTAGCATCAAATGATTTGGAATTCAAACAGAGCTAAATGTAATTGGAGACATGATGTCAAAATCCAACCTGAATAAGTAAGAGAAAGCCAACAAATGTTAAAGGTTTATACAAAAAAATGATAAGGTTTATAACAGCCATAGAGAGTTCTAACATTACAAATGATTTTGCTCACATCGCGAAATTTACAATCGCGTAAAAAGTAAAACTAATGTGGAACTTATTGAAGTGCGTGACCACCTCATCTAAAAAGCTTAAGTAGTTAGAGAAGGAATACTTTTGTTTATTTACTTTTAAGTCTCATGCGCGGCCATGACTTTTTTTCATGAACCAAGCATGTGGAAACATCTGTTTGACAGATGACAGTAAGATGCAAACTTAGAATGTATGTTTGCTCTAGTACCATATTGAATTGTGTAACTACCTCATCCAAAAAACATAAGCATGTGGCGAGGAACACTGTTATTTATTTATTTTAAGCCTACAACAAAAGCATATATATTTTTGCATTTTATTTTTTACCTTTAAAACATATATTTTAAGTATATAGTTTTCCCCAGAATTCTTTGGAATATTCTCCTCTGTTCCTAACATAAGGGGCTTCCTGTCTTTCTTCAAACCCCTGACTCCTCCACTCTTTCAAAATATTGAAGCTAACCTAGCAAATAAAATTTAATCACAGGATCCAAAGTTGCAATAAGAAAATAGAAGCAACTAGGAAAACTTGTTTTGCCAGCTGAGGGCAAAAGTTAAGTAAGGCATGTTTAGTTTGCCAACTTTCACTAAACTAAGCTTTGTTTCAAACAAGAGTAAGCTTTTTCAATGACAGTATCAGTGCTTCAAAAGGAATTCCCTCTTCGTCACCTTATTTGAACGTTTTAGTCTAGACCAAGTTGATACAGATATTGTGTTAATTTAACTTTGTTGGCAATTGGACAATGGGTTATTAGCTAGACAGACATAGCTCAAAATCCAGAATGAGCATATCAAAACCACAATTTCCATAAGACTAATGAGTAAATGCATTAGAAGTTAATAACGCTCAACTGACTTATCCAGAAGCATTACAGAAGATAACAGGTTTTACTCCATAGAGACAGCATAGTATGCACCATTTAAATCAGCCAAATGTGATTTGTCATTTCACTTGGTTTTTTCAGAAGAGTTTTGCCTCAGTGAATCTTAGGTTCCATAATTAGTGGAACTTGTTTCTTGAAGTGCCACAAGAAACCAATGAAAGTCATGAAAATTGGCAGTTGTACACCAAAAAAAACACGATGCTTAACTTTCAAGATAAAGACAATATTAACAAAAGAAAACACTAGTGCTCACCACTACTGTACTGGGCGAAATCATCATTAAGTGATAATTCTGACATATCAAGTTGCAACGGCTCATCTACTTCCTAACATTAAATAAAGAAATTATCAAAATCAATAAATAATGTCCTGCAAATATGGAGCAAAACAAGAGATTGCATACCTTGAAAATAGCAGCACAACACGGACCTCTAACAGCAGATGGGTGCACAAATTCTGCAAATACTTTCCATGTCAGGTGATTCAGAACTCGTAACATCTGGTCATAGCTTCCTACCGCCAAAAATTGGCTGCAAGGTGACCATGAAATGCTTTTTACTCCTAGCCCACTCTCATATGCTTGATACTTAGACAGGCACCTCCCGTCTGGAGAATAAATCAGAACCTAAACAAAAACAAACCACATAAAGTCCCTTGGAGATAAAGACCAACAAATTGTCAAATTATCACAAAACAGAACATTCAAAGCTTTCCTGTATCTCTCACGTTAAAACTAATTTCACATAATCATTTTACAGTGATGAAGAAAATATTAGTTTCAGTTGAATTTTTGAATGTGTTCTCCAAAAATTGAGAAAAAGTATTACTTTATGAGAGGCTATAAACAGCGCATAGTGACTACCTTGTACTCGAGAGGAGAATCCCAGATGACTATAGCACTGTCATCTGGAGACCACTGAACATCAGCCAAATCCAATGTGTCAACAGCAAAAACACCCATTATCTCCCATGTATGGCAAGACAGCAGATTAACATAATCCTTGCAATCACGTCTAGTGCAGACAGCAGCAAACTTTCCATCCTTCGTAAATGATACCCCTTTAGACCCATGCTTTGGCCATTGGACATGTATGCACGCAGTGTTAAGCAGTGACCAAACAGTTAACCGTAGCTGAAACTCGGATGTGGTGAGTATGTGACGACTGTCCGGGCTCCACCTAGCATAAGCAACTCCTGCAGGGCCTTCATCTATCTTACACGTCCACTCAGGTTGTGTCAAAGACCATGCTTGTATCATAGGTCTCTTGTAAAGACCACAAAGTATGTATTCAGAATCAGGGGCCCATTCAATGTATGTAATCTTGTCCAGACATGAAAACAGTTGCACAACCTGAAGATCCAAAAAAAAGGAATCTCAGTAGGCTCAAGAAGGAAAACAGCCAGCTTGATTAATGAGCTTAACACCACAACATATGGCCAGAAACTAAATGCAAACGTCTATTTTGTCCACTAACATGAGTCCCATTTCCTTTTTATTAATCTTCTCCACAAATTATCATTTCGCGGGCAAGACGGCTAAATTATCTAAGGAACATTGACCTTATATTTTGACATACTGAGTATTCTAATGAACAAAAGGAAAATCTCTAACTAATTTGCGAGGACGGAAGAACTTTAGAAAACTGTAAAGGCAGACTTGCTTTTCTTCCTGTCTTCTTTAGAACAAGGTAACATCTTGGGTAAGCTTCACGTCCCCCATTTTGCTTATTTACGCATTAAAAGCAGTTTTCCATTGATATTACATATCTAGAGACAATAAAACCATTGAAATCTAGATGGTATTTTAAATAAAGCTGTGACATTACCTATTCAGACAAGTATAAAAAAATATGATAATATGAACCAGGTCCAATCTCTAACAACTTAAATTTTAGATGATGCGGACATGTGGTAACTTGACAATTAACATCCAATTACATAAAAATTCATTAAAGATGGAAAAAATGCAGGACCTTGAGCGACAGAACGTCACGAATGACGAGGCGATAATCGACGGCGACAGCGAGGAAGCGAGCATTTGGTGAGAAAGCATAAGGGCCAGTTTGCTTAAAAAGTTCTGTAAACTCCATTAGAGAGGTCAACTCAACACAAGATTATCGCATAGCAGCCTATAAGGGAAACCCACATCTATTGGACGCGCACATTGCTTGATATTTCTACTTTATAGGTCAACAGATTTCAATTTCAGGTAAATGGATCTGTCGGAGTTCGAAGGGGAAGGAATGTTGGAGAATGGAATCTGTGGATTTCTGAGTTGTCGACTGTAACAAGTGTGGGAGAGTGAAAAAAGAAAAAAGTTGAATAAATCTTGAAATGGTGATAGTACCTTAATTTGAACTTGTATTAGAGGTAAAAATAACACGATATAGCCGACTGGTCATTCAAAAATAGCCAGCATTTACGAAATCAATAAAAAATAGTCACTATTTTGCTGCAACAGAGACCGGTCCAGCATAATATACTGGAGTTCGGTGTACTTGTGTATGAACTCCAGCATATTATGCTGCACCGGTATATTTTGCTGACTCCAGTATAATATACTGGAGACTGGAGCACCGGTGCTCCAAACTCCAGTATATTATACTGGACAATTATACTTGCTGGAACTCCAGTATAATATGTTGGCGTTCAAGCATACTTATGCTGGAACTCCAGTATAATATACTAGCGTATTTTCCGGGTTTTGAACAGTGTTTTCGCTCATATTTATCTTTACATGAAAAGTGGCTAAATTTCGATTATTTTTTAAACTGGGTTATTTTTGAACGACCGGTTGTAAATCTGGCTATTTTTGAATTTCTCCCGTATTAGAGTAACATAATCTGTAGAAGCCTATAGGCCACAAGGTACGGCCTTTCAAAACCAGGCCCACCCAATTTCACTAATTAACCAAGACTAGGAGGATGGATCGAGGATCAGTCTCATGGCTTGGCAAATCGAGATATGAGGATAAGGTATCGGGTTCGAGATTCGAGGTACCTAGCAAGATCGAAACCAGTAATGATCGAGGTCGAATGGACAAACATCGAGCAAGACCGAAGATAGCATAATAATGGAAATGCGAGATATACGTGACTGGTCGAAGATTATGGCGGAAATCTCGGAACAGATCAAATCAAGGGCGAATGTTTAGCGAATCATGAGATTTACTTCTATAATTAGAATTGTACCATAGATAGGATTCTTCTACTATATAAAGAGGGTACTAATCATTTTGTAATCATCTTACATTGACGCATATCAAAGCAATACAACGTTCTTTCTCTCTCACTCTCTTCTTCATCAGTTTATTCCATAACTTACTCTCACTCACTCAGTTCGAGGGCGACCCAGCTCGAGGATTGAATTGCATTTCAATGCTGGTTTGCTTTACTTTATTGTTTATTTCTACTATTAATTATCATATTTATCAACTAGTGCTAGATGAAATTACATATCCTTAAAACCACTTATAAGCTTAATTGTTATCCGATTTTTAGGGCAAACACTTAGTTTCGAGTGTCAGCTTGGACCGGGTTCACTTCCAACTTCCTTTTTTTGTTTGTTTAACTTCTGATTTCATTTCAATTTTTACATCCCTTTTCTCACAAGTTGTATATCCTTTTTTGAGAAAATAACAAAAATAGTTGATAAGTAGGGATTTTGATTACTTATTTGCACTCATTTACTTTCATTTTAGTTCAAAGTTGCTTAAAGGTATTCCCGAAAACTAATGAGATGTGCTTACTTGCAGGAGTATTAGAATATGAGTCAAAGAGATGAAAATCAACTCAAGAAGGGGTAATTTTGGACAAGGACTAAAACAAAGTGAAAAGAGTAAAATGCGGACCGCACAATATTGAGTGCGGCCGCAGACCATGAAGAAACCTCTGACTGTTTTCCTTTGTAAAGTGAGGACCGCACAATTATTATGCGGCCGCAGAAGAAGAGGTTCAGAGAGGTGTGATTCTAGGACCATGAAGAAGTGCGGCCGCAGAATTCAAAAGTGTGGTTGCACTAAAAAACATGCGGTACGCAGAAGTCTCTCATGTCAAGCTCAAGTTCAAGAGTGCGGCCACACTCAGAAATATACGATCCGCATAATCTGAAGAAGTGCGGCCGCAACTCAGAGTTATGCGGCCGCAGAAGTCTATCCTTTTAAGGCAGCTTCAATGTGAGCTTCACATTCGCGACCAGTGCGTCGCGTTCGCATTGAGTGTTTTTAGGACTGAAGCAGCTTGTGCTCCACGAACGCGAGGCTTCACGAAGAAGGAATTACCTGGTCAAATTTTAAAAGTTCAAAATCGATGGTTTATGTTATTTTTCACCATTTGGACATGAGAGCTCGGAATAAGGTGATTTTTTGAGGGATTTTCACGGGGTTGTTTAGGGTAAGTGGTTCTTACCTAGTTTTGATTAATTCCCATGATTATGCCTTTAATTTCATCATTAAATTAGTAATTTGGGGTGGAAAATTGGGAAAAATTTGAGAAAAGTTCTTAGGCTGAATTTTGGGGTTTTGATCGAGATTTTGGTATCGGATTTGAGTAATTTTGGTACGAGTAAACTCATGAGTGAATGGGTGTTCATATTTGGTAATTTTTACGTGGGCCCGGGGAGGCTTTTTTGGGGCGATTTTCTAATTTCTTGCTTTAACTTTGATTTCATTAGCTAGATCGATTTCTTGTAGTTATATTTATGTTATGTAATTGATTTGGCTAGATTTAGGCCATTCAGAGTCGGATATTTGTGGAAAAAGCATTGCTACTAATTGATTTAGCTTGATTCGAGGTAAGTGGGGGAACTCCCCTTAGGATTTGGTGTTGTTTTTTATATGTGAGCGTCATGTACGTGAGGTGACGAGTACGTACACAGGATAATTGTTGTATAAACCCGATTTCTACTAAGTAATAACCTGTTTTTCTCCTTATTTGAGTTATATCAGCTGTGTAGTAACATGTTAGCTTAGAATAGCATGTCTACTTGCCTTAACTGTTTATTTGAACTATGTGCAGCATGTTTAGTGAATTTCCTGCTTTTCTTTGACTTGAACTTAGTCTAAACTGTCGGTTTTCTTGCTATAACTGTTATTTTCATTGGTTGAGCTGCATATTTACTTTGGGACTATGGAACGGTATTTCGGGAGATCCCCATGTACTGCATATTTACTTTGGGACTACGGAACGGTATTTCGGGAGATCCCTCTACACTACATATTTACTTTGGAACTATGGAATGGTATTCCGGGAGATCCCATGCACATTTACGTTTGGGACTACGAGACGGTATCTCGAGAGATCCCCTGATATTATCTCTGTGTACTGAGCTGTTATCTTTTATGACTTTATTCTTGTTAAATTTTAGTCTTTACTTTACTGTAGTATTTCATTCTATCTTGTTTTATCACACACACACACACACACACACATATATATATATATACCAGCAGGGCCCTGACCTGACCTCGTCACTACTCGACCGAGGTTAGGCTTGACACTTATTGAGTACCATTGTGGTGTACTCATGCCCTTCCCGGCACATGTTTTTCGTGTGCAGATCCAGATACCTCCTACTAGCTGTGTTCTTAGTTGTTCAGTTGCTGCCATTCCGGAGACTTCAAGGTACATCTGTCGTGTCCGCAGACATCGGAGTCCCTCTCTATCCCCTTATGTTAATTCTTTCTCTTATTTCTGTAGACATTGATGTATAGAATAGTTAAAAATTCGTAGAAGCTTGTGACTTACGGTATTTTAGGTCTTGGGAGTGTTATGTACATTTTGAGAGCAATTATTGTATATGCCGAGCGGCATCTCAAATGTCTTATTTACTTTATCCGTTTCTGTTGGCTTTGAGTCTTTATGTTCTGCATTTTATTTTTCGCAAATGATAGGCTTACCTAGCCGTAGAGATTAGGTGCCGTCACGACAAATTCATGGAGAGAGAATTTGGGTCGTGACAATATGGGACCCAATTAGTGTGGGTTGGACTCTTGGGTTATGAACATCTAAGAGCGATGTTTTGGCAAATTTATTGAGCTATCAGACTCTAATTGAATCGGTATTCGTTTGTGTGACACTCGGGTAAGCTTGGATTCTAAATCCAAGACGGGCCCGGCGTTAACTTTTGTTGACTTTTTGGTTAACTTTGAGATTTTGATTAAAGATTTGACCTTTATTGATTGAGTTTGTTTTCTTTGGCATTATCTGATGTTCTTGAGTTACTTTTGGATAGTTGCGAGCCATTCGAAGATTGGTAGTATTGTTTGGCTTGCTCGATATTAGATTTCGCTTGTTCGAGGTAAGTAACACTTCTAAACATGGTGCTGAGGGTATAAATCCCTGAACATACGTGTTATTTGTTTGTTGTTGAACTGACGCACATTCTAGGTGACGGGCGTGTGGGCGTGCACCGTGTGAAATATGACTTGGTTGATTATGTGATACTGTGTAGTTACCTAATCTTATTTCTATCCATGAAATTTCTACATATTAGAGAAATTGAGTTGTGATTCATGTTAGAAATTAATGTTAGGCTATATGTTTATTATGTTGGGACCCACTGAGGTCATCTCTGTTGTGAAGTTATTTGTTTAAATTGCAGTTACATACTCACTCATATTCATTCATTCGCATATCATATATCAGTCTCTATTATCCTGTGTTGTCACATCATGTTATCATTGTTTTGGCTGATTGGCATGAGATTTGTGAGCCTGAAAGTTTGGAGAGATTGATGACTGAGTTGGGGCTTGAGAGCCATATTGTGAGAGATATTGTGGATTGGTCCGCACACCGCAGCATGTCATATTTGCTTTAAATATATTATTATATGAATCGTACTGCACGCCGCAGCAGACCTTATTGGCATTATTATTATTAATGGGATCGGGATGCACGGTGCAACAGGTTTTATTGATTTATGATGGGATCGGGCTGCACGCCACAGCTTAGCACTTAGGCAGGATCCGCCCCTCCTGAGTTTGACATACCAGCAGTGAGCACAAGTACCGCACAATGTTGAGTGACTGAGTATGCTGAGTGGGAGTGTGAGACAGTGAGATTGAGTACTCTAAGAGTGTGAGTACATGAGTTCATCAGTGTGATGTATTGCATTTTACATGCATACCTGACATACATGCATAAAGATGCATTTCCTCATGCTACACGGTTTTGTGAAATTCATGATTTCACATGTACAGTGACATGTAGACATAAAGATGTACTTTTCTCATGCTATCTGAGAATGAAATATCTTATCTGTTGTTGAAAGTTTTTGGGAAAAATCACAGTTTTTCTGATTTACTCATATTTTGGTGATTTCGGTGAAAGATTTGGGTTTTACTGTTATACCTGAAAAGCATACCTATTTTCCGTAACTGTGAATGAGCTGAGCATCATATCTTTGATTTATTATTTGTGCTACTTTTATTATATTGTTTACGAGTTGTTCTTGGCTATTGGTGTTGGACTCTGACCATTATCCAAGCTCGTCACTGCTTTCAACCTAAGGTCGGGTTTGTTACTTACTGAGTACATGGGGTCAGTTGTACCATACTACACTTCTACACCTTGCATGCAGATTTTGGAGCTGATGTTGCTGCGAGTGGCAGGAGTTGGCATTGAAGTTGTACATGTGTTCTGGTTATAACTGCCTTTTGTTCTTGGTAGCTTTAGATTTATAAATCTGTTTATGTACATTTCGAACATATGATGTTTTTATTTCATACCAGCTTTGTAAACTCTAAGTCTTAGAAGGTCATGATTTATATTACCAGTCCTTGGGGAATTGTATAAAATTCAGTTATTTTATTTTTTGACTCTTATCATTAACATTATATTATGGTTTATTGTTAATTGGCTTACCTAGCCGGTTGAGGTAGGTGTCATCACGACTAGTTAAATTTTGCGTCGTGACAACAAGCTAGTTGGTTTGTAAGAAAGATTATAGAGGCAAGGATTACATTGGAGCAGGTGCAACAAACTTTCAAGGAGAGATAGAGCATTACTAGACAAATGTATTTGCAACTTCTTGGTGACTATCCTATAGTCAACTAGAAATGTTTTTTGTTCAGTAATACTGCTAGACCTCAAACTCAATTCATAATGTGGTTGCAGTTACAAGCTAAAATTCTCACTGCTGATAGGCTTCAGAGCTGGGGTCTTTTTTTGAATCCTTTGTGTGTACTATGTCAGACTCATTATTTGCTAAATGTGACTGTAAATCGTATATGGAGCAAAATCCTGACATGGATAAAGCAACAATATTGTTTATATACAACACGGAACCAACACTTGCAATAAAGTATATAGAATGCTAAAGGAAATTACAAACCAGCTCAGTTGTTTAGGATGGTGTACGCAGAAATTTCTCATGCTATATAGATGAAATGAAACCAGAGAATTTTTGAGCAAACAAGTTGTAAATATGGATATTGTTGCCATGAGAATAGCTTACATTTCCAATGTTAGAGTTTCTTTAGGATATATGACTCTTGTGCAGTCATGAATCATTTAGTCATAAATAGATATTGATATTTCTTTGCCTGCCTGAATGGGAAGTTGAAAACTCTCCTTACGAGGTCTCTTCTCAATGAGCATATTGTTTCTAGCTAAGTTGCTCCTACGCAGCAGTTTAGGTACCACACCTGTATCGATATGATACTAATATGGGCGTGGGTATGGGATCCGTACCATATTTGATCAAATAATTTTGGGTACTTTGACCACGATGGGCTAAAAAATTCTAGAGGGATACAATTTGATTCCCGAAATCAGAATCAAAACTAGGGTAATTGAAGAAAATAGCATACCTTATCTAGAAAATCGATCTTTCACTTATCTATAACTTGAGAATAAAAAAGAAATCCACACTTTACAAGCTATACAAAAGTATTTTACAAAAAAATCATAATTTAGAGATATTTTTATATTGTTATTTTTTGAATTATTTTTAGCCGGATCCTCGAACCCGTACCTTCAGCTGTCTAGATGCATAGGCAATCACCTTACCTTCTTGCAACAACACCACGTCGAGACCACGACGTATCACAATACACAGTATAAGACCCCGAACCTAAAGGCAACACCAACACTGGGTTGTAGTCAAAGCTGACTTGAGCTTTTGAAAACTCTCCTCACACTCCTCAGTCCACCTGAACGGAGCACCCTTCTAGGTCAATCTGGCCATAGGTGCAGAAATAGACGAGAAACCCTCTATGAATCAACAGTAATACACTACCAAACCAAGAAAACTCCGGATCTCATTAGTTGAAGAAGGCCTGGGCCAACTTTGCATTGCTTCAATCTTCTTCGGATCTACCTCGCTTCCCTTACTCGTCACTACATGACCCAAGAATGCCACCGAATCAAGCCAAAATTCACACTTTGAAAATTTTGCATATAACTTCTTTTCTCTCAAGGTCTGGAGCACGGGCCTCAGGTGATGCTCATGATTCTCCTGACTCCGGGAGTACATACAGAATGTCATCAATAAACACAATGATAAATGAGTCAATATAGGGCCAAAATACATTATTCATCAAGTGCATGAATGTTGTTGGGGCGTTGATCAGCCCAAAAGACATCACAAGGAACTCGTAATGACCATATTGAGTCCTGAAGGCAGTATTTGGGATATCTGGCTCCCAAATCTTCAACTAACGATAGCATGAACGCAAGTCAATCTTGGAGAACACTTTGGCACCCTGTAGCTGATCAAATAGGTCATCAATACGTGGAAATAGATACCTGTTTTTCATTGTAACATTGTTCAACTGGCGATAATCAATACCCATGCGCATAGAACCATCCTTCTTCTTTACAAACAGAACCGGAGCGCCCCAAGGTGATACACTAGACCGAATGAAACCCTTATCAAGCAACTCCTGTAACTGCTCATTTAAATCCTTCAACTCAGGTGAGGCCATATGATATGGTGGAACAGAAATAGGCTGAGTGCTCGGTAGTAAATCAATACCAAAACCGATATCCCTGTCGGGCGGCATGCCCGAAAGATCCACCGGGAACATATCTGGATAATCCCTCACTACTGAAACTAACTCAACGGTAGTAGTATCAACACTAACATCTCTCACATATGCTAGATACGCATCACATCCCTTCTCAACCATCCGTTGAGCTTTTAGAAATGAGATAACCCTGCTAGGAACATAATCTAAAGTACCTCTCCACTCTAACCATGGTAAACCTAGCATAGCCAGCATGACAGTCTTGGCATGACAGTCAAGAATAGCATGATAGGGTGATAACTAGTCCATGCCCAAAATAACATCAAAATCTACCATGCTGAGCAAAAATAGGTCAACTCTGGTTTCAAAACCACTAAGAATAACTAAACATGACCAATAAGAACAACCAACAATAAGGGAATCTCTCACAGGTCTGGACACATAGACAGGAGAACTCAAAGAATCATGGGATACATCCAAACATGGAGCAAAGTAAGATGATACATAGGAATAAGTGGATCCTAGATCAAATAATATTGATGCATCTCGATGACAAACCGGAACAATACCTGTGATAACTGAGTCGGAAGCAACTGCCTCTGTCCTAGTAAAAAGAGCATAATATCTGGCCTAGCCTCCTCCTCTAGGGCAACCTCTACCTGCCCGACCTCCACCTCTAGCTGGCTGTGTAGGTGGAGTGGCAACTGGTATGGTAACCATAGTTTGAGGACCAGTGGAATACACGGAGCCTGAGTAGTTTGTAGAGGTGCACCCCACCTGAGTCTGGGCCAATCCCTCACCATGTGACGAGTGTCACCACACTCAAAACAAGCTCTCGGAGGACATGGCTGTTGTGACTGGCTCGGGCCTGATCGGCTGGACTGATCACTGAAAGCACCCGGTGTAGGAGGTGTGGCGGTGCATAATGGAGAACCTGGGGCCTAGGAGTGGACGTAATACCGCCAGAAGCTGGAAGTGCCGAATGAACAGGACAACTCACATAGACCCTACCATGACGGGCTACAACTAGGGCACGGGTACCACTGTATGTGCCAGAATCTTGAGGCCTCTTGGCCTCTCTCTCATCTCTCTCTCGGGCCCACATAACCTCTAATTTCCTAGCAATCTCGACTACCTGCTGGTATTTGATGTCCATCTCTAACTCTTGGGCCATGCTGAATCTTATACCAGGGTTGAGCCCCTCGATAATTCAACGAACTTGCTCTCTAACAGTAGCAACCAATGCTAGTGCATGCCTGAACAAATCACTGAACCAGACTGTATACTCCGATACGGTCATATAACCCTGGTGCAACTGCTCAAATTCTGCGCGCCATGCATCCCTAAGACTCTAGGGAACAAACTCCCTCAAGAACATCTCTAAGAACTGATCCCAGGTGAATGCAGCTGCCTAAGCCAGACTACCCAACTCATACGATCGCCACCACTAATAGGTCGCTCCCTTAAGCTAGAACATAGTAAAAGCAACCCTACTAGACTCCACAATACCCATAGTACGAAGGATACGGTGACACTCCTCAAGAAAACCTTAGGCACCTCTAAAGCCAAATGACTAAAAGTAGGAGGGTGGTACTTCTTATACCTCTCAAGCCTGAGCTGCTCCCCCTCAGAAGTTGCTGCCCTAACCTCAGGCTGAACTGGGTCAATCGTCTATACTAGTATGACCTCTGGGACCTGGTCAACCTGAACCCGCAGCTCTAGGGTACGGACGACGGGAGTCTGTACTCCTCCCCCAGCCTGAGATGTGGCAAGAGCAAGCGGGATCAATCCTGCCTGAGCCAGAGTGCCAAACATGTTCAGAAACTGGGCGAGGGTCTCCTGAAGTGCTGGGCTGTAATAGGCGTCTCAGGTGCCTGCTCTCCAGCTGGAGCTACTGGTGGATCCTATGTAGCAGCTCGTACAGATGCTCTGGCTGCACCACATGAACGCCTTCGGCCTCTACCCCGTTGTCGGCCGCTCACGGCTCTAGTAGGGGGTGGGGGTGTTTGGTCATCCGACCCGGCTGTACGTGTCCTCACCATCTATGAGAGAATAGAAAGACAGAAATTTAGAATCCCGAAGTTAATAATTTCGATAAGGAATCAAAGAAGTAAAGCTTTTCCTAACAGTTCCATAGTCTCCCGAAGATAAATATAGATGTCTCCGTCCCGATCCGCGAGACTCTACTAAACCTGTTTGTGACTCATAACACCTGTGAACCTAGAGTTCTGATACCAACTTGTCACGATCCCAATTTCCCTCCATAGGATGTCGTGATGGTACCTAGTCTTTAAGACTAGGTAAGCCCAACAACATGCGGAATAATTGAAATAATAATAGATATAAGTCTCAAAATCAACAGCTGTATAAAAACAACGGTACAACTCAGCATATAAAAATTCTGAGACCCGACGTAATACAAGTCACAAGCTCTAAATATGAATACTAGATAATCCTATACATCATGTCTATATATAAAGGATAATGAAATAAGAGGTCTAGAGAGAGGGGGACTCTGAGGCCTGCGGACGCCGGCAGGTATACCTTGAAGTCTCCGTAATAGAATCCCAACTAATGCATGTGCTGGTAAGAAGTACCTAGATCTGCACAAAAAGATGTGCAGAATAGTAGCATGAGTACACCACAATGATACCCAATAAATGTCAAGCCTAACCTCGGTAGATTAGTGACGAGGTCAGATCAGGCCCTATTGAAAATGATAAAGGACTAAACAGATGTAGGCAGTATAATGAAGACAGTAATGAAATTGAAACAACGAATGGTATAACAAGATTAGCTACATAGAACTAAGCAAATAATGCAACACGGATAAAGACAACTATTAGTATGCTAAGGAAACAACGATCAAAGACAAGTACAAAAGAATGAGGAAATGTCAATAAGAGTCACTACCGAGGTACCACCTCATAGTCTCAAATCACAAAAATAAATCACAATATTTCCTTATATCGCCACGAGAGCCTTTACATTTAGTTTTGAAAATTATATTTCCCGAAATAGCATCCACATTTTAGCTCACTTTATCACATCGCATGGCTTCTAGTAGTTCCCCTACTAGCCACGCGTATCAAGCCCACCTTATCTCGCCACATGCATTTCAACACCTAGACCTTATACCATTGCATGCGTATCAATATCACAGTGTATCACAAATCACACCTCAAGTGCCCAATATCAGAATAAGGAGCCTACAGCTCAACCATAATGTACACAAGTCTCAACAATAATAACCGAAACAATAACTCAGTAGAATGATATTTCACAACTTAACACTTTGCCTCAATAGGAATCATGGCCTTTTCAACTCAATACCAATTTCAATAATAAGGTATTCCAAGAAATAGCAATTTTCATGTAAGAATTCAACAGTTAAATAATGAATACGGAGTAAAGGAAACAAGAATTTCAACTAAAGATGTAGATCAATTAACAAGTAAGAGATAAGACAAGTAGACATGTAAAATTAGACTAAATATGATAACTATAACATGTTAAAGTAAATCAATTAAAGCATGAAAAGAATCTACATAGCTAAAAATTGGCAATTTCCCCATTTAGCCCGTTTACACACTCGTTACCTTGCATACACTGCTCTTACACATCACAGTTATCACAAACAACACCAATCCTTAGGGAAAATTCCCCCACACAAAGTTAGGCAAGCCACTTATCTCAAACCACACTAAATCAATCCACTAGAAGACTTTTTTCTCGATTTTCCAACTCTGAACAGCTCGAATCTAGCCAAAATAATTTCATACTATAAATATAACTATATGAAACTAATTCAAACAATGAAATTACGATCTTTGCAAAGAATTGAAAAATCGACCCAAAAAGTCATCCCGGGCCCGCGTCTCAGAACCCGACCAAAATTAGTAAAACCGAACACCCATTCGATATTTAGTCCAACCATACAAGAATTATTCAAATCCGACCTTATTTCTCCCTTCAAAATCAAAAACTTAGTCTATGAAGTTCTACCACTTTTCCCCAATTTTTCCAACTCCAATCCTTAATTACATGATAAAAACAATGATAGACTCGAGTAATTTAACTAAAATCGAGCTTGGAATTCTTACCCCAAAGTTATCTCTGAAAATACCTCGAAATTTCTCCTTAAACCGAGCTATCTAAGTCAAAAAATGAAATAAACCCTCCATTTTGAAACTTAAGTGTGCTGCCTAGTGATTTCCTTCTTCATAAACGCAAAAAATGTCTCGCGTTCGCGAAATATAAAAATGTTGCAGCTAGATTTCCTCTTACGCAACCCCGAGGATCCACTCTCGAACGCGATGACAAAAGTTCTCAAGCTTCATGATCATGAAGCCCTTCTTGCGAATGCGTGAGTCCCCACCCCAGGCTGCCTTTCCTCTTCGCGAACACAGATCCCAGTCCGTGATCGTAGTGCACAAATTCCTGGCCCTTCGTGAACGCGTGGCCTTCTTCGCGAATGCGAATGGTAAACCTCTAGCAATCTCAGAATACTCTACGCGAACACGGGAACACCTTCGCGAACGTGTAGAAGAAAACCAGAACTGAGAATGACCAGAACTTCAGTAGTTCCTCAATGATCCGAAATGCGCCGAACATGGTTCGAATTACACCCGAGGCCCCTGGGACCTCAACCAACCATATAAACAAATCCTAATACATCATAAGAACACACTCAAAGCGTCAAATGACATCCAAACAACACAAATTCTACGAATCACAACCCAAATTCAAGCCTATAAACTATGAACTCCCAAATTCTGAAACTAACGCCAATTCATACCAAAACACTCCGATTGATACTAAATCTTGTACACAAGTCATAAATGACATTACGCACCTATTCAATTTTCAGAATCAGGATCCAACCCCAATATCAATAAAGCCAACTCTCGGTCAAACTTTCCAAAAATCTCCCATTTTCCAATTTTTGCCAATTCGCGCCGGAACGACCTACGGACCTCCAAATCAACTTCCGTACACGCGCCTAAGACCTGTTATACCCCATTTAAACCGGGTCAAATTAGAGTATAACGTATTAGCGATTCTGAGGTTTAATTAATTTTAAGAGAGTCGCCACCTAATTAATTCTAATGTGAATTAGGACACCTATTTTTAAAGCTTAAGTCAAACTCTGTCTTATGGTCTTAACCTAAAGATTCTAAGTAAGGATTTTAAATATTCTAAAAGGAAGGTTTTTAAAGCACCTTTTAAAATACGTTAATAACAGTTAACCGACCAAGTTTAGGTTAATAAGTTATATAAAAATATCAAGAAATATCATTTGAGGTATTTTAAGAAAATATAGCTTACAATATAGTAGTTTAAAAAATATTCACATTTTTTCATGATGTTATAAGAAACAAATTGTCAATTTCAACTGAAGCACGTCTTTCGTTTTTGTTTTTTTTTTTTAAAAAATAATTGATTTAGTTCCGAACTTAGAAACCTGAAACTTAAAGGGCGCTTCAAAAATTCTTTAAGAGCACTATTATATAAAATAGATAATATCTACCAGTAACTAAGTGAGAATACTAAGTGAATAAATCAAAAGTAAATCAACAATCCCAAGTTAAGTATAGAACTAAACTAATCAAAAGAATATAATCAAATTGATTAAAAATTCGAAACAGAGTAAATATAAATAACAAAGGTCGTCATAGGCGACCCCAAGCTTTTCGCTTGTTCTTCTTCTAAATGTCCATCATAGTCTAAGGCTCAATACTAATGACTCCATGCTGGTATGGGTTGAGTCTTGCATTAAGACTCATAATGTTCCAAGTGCATATGCCAAACAAAGAAAAAAAAGAAAAAAAGACGAGAATTAGAAATAAAGATATTGGCAATAAACTGAGACATATAAAAGAACAGTTAACTTTGAATTGGATTCTAAACATACAACATGATTATTAACTCACATAAACAAATACTTCTTTTTAAAAACTTGATTAATCTCATACCAGCAAATTCATTAATTTCTAAGTTTAGGCATATCTCCTTAATCTAAATATTGAATTAACAAAAACTTTTCTTGTTCCTTTGAACTCTAAAGATGAAACAGATTAATCTAGCCAACATGATTATTAAAACTTAGAACAATATGGTTTCTCCTTCCATCCTAAGTCATAAAATTAGATATTAAAGTCCTTGTAGCATGCCCTTTTAAAAAAAGAATGACGAAGTAGCAGTAGACTTTTCTAAGACAAATAATACGCATGGTATCATTTAACGCACAAAAACACATGCTTTTTTTTACTTTATTTCAAGTATTAGGACCAAATACTAAAGTATTCTAATGGCACACTCGATAGTAACAGTAAGAAAAGGGAAATCATTTGAAAGGTTCATAAATGTCAAATTTCGAGCAGACTTCGCTTAAGCGCACGTACAAGAACTTTTAATAATGGCAGGTGGTTTCAATAAACTTCAAGTCCTTTGCACATGATATTTTAGTCTTCCTGAATATTATCTTTTCTACCATCTGAGAGTATAATTTCAGTCTACAATACACTGTTTAAGCATTAACTAGTCCTAACTTTATAATAAATTTATGTTATTTTCAGCTAGAAAAACTTAACTACTTAAGCAAACATAGAGCTATCTAACAAAATAACTTTAGATATTCACTGGTTTAAAATGGTCAAGATAGTTTATTAAGTTCTTTTTCATAAACATAATGTAAATCTATAACTATAAATATAGTTCTTAACTCACAAAAGAAGAAATATTTCAAACATGGAGTATTCTTCAAATGTTCGACTCTATACATGTAGTATCTATATAAAATATCTTATATCTTATCATTTTTGAACAAGAACTCTATGAAGTAAACCACTTTAAAAAAAACTTATTACTAAACACGAAATCATTTAAACTAAGCACCCAAATAGTTAATTTCTAACAATATGTTTTCTATGACATTTACACTAAAACAGTAACACTTGGGATATATTTTAAGACATAAAAAAAAAGAGCAGAAGCCATAACCTTAATTCTTGGAATGAAAAGCAAAATTTGATACATGGTAGACAAAAAGGCAACAGCGTATCTTTGACAAAAGAAAAGAGGGGATTTAAAATAAAATTTCATTTCATTAACTACTAATTTCTATACGTATAACTTTCATTATTTTGATTTCATGATTTCATTGCCTTTTCATTGACTTAACCAGAATACCTATAACTATATGACTTCTACAGAAGTTGGCTAAAATTCACGATTTTAACAAGCAGCCATTAAAACGCATGCAAAAGAACATACAACCATTTTCAATCTTCAAAGACAAAGCGAAAAGAAAAATTTCAGCACTGACCTTTTGCGATGCAGCGAACTTGGGCACGTCGAATAGATCTATAGATTCTGGCTTCGGACTTGAACTCGAGCTTACAACCGCGAACTTTATAATTTCCGAAAAAAGTGCAAAGAAAAATTTCTCTGTTATAGCAAGGAGTGACAGAGGCTACACAACTAAGAATTTTAAAGTATTTTGAAGAATAAAATTGTTTGAAGATGGCTCCTAGAGTTGTCCTAAATTATTACCAAAACTCTATATTTATAGAAGAATTACTAGAGCTTTTCTAGGGTTAATTTGGGCGGGATTCTTGAAGGGTTAGGGTTTCAAACGGCTAAAGAACCATTTGAAATGGCATGTAGAAGAAAGAAAAAGGACGATATGGGCGGGAAAAGCAAGGATTTGGTTGCCGAAATGGTGAAAACTTGGGAGGAAACAAAAAAAAAAGAGAACCTTTTTACTTTTGTCATCTTCATTATAAATAGCAAATAAATTTGAATTCTTCGGTCAAAGTGCTTGAGTTTGCAGATGATTCCTTAGAATGGTCACACAAATTTCTGATTACAAGATATGAGAGTCAAATTTTGTTAAGAAGCAAGAAGGAGCCAAAACTCTCTGCTATGGCAAAGAAAAAAGAAGTGTTCTTTTCTTTGAAAGAGGGAAAGAGATGGAACCCTAGTCAAATTTGATTTTAATTTTAGAAATAAATCCAACCGTTAGATTAGATGCATCTAATGACTGAGATTAATCATAATATAAGTAAATAAGATATAATAAAATAAATAAAGCAAGCATTTATTTGAAACAGAAGAAATGATCTTGACCATTAATTTAAAATGGATTAGATCTGATGAATCAATGTGGCAAGGTGTAGGGTCAAAGTGTGAAGGGATGAGGAGAGCATGTGCTAGGCGTGTGTTGGTCATGGGATTTGGACCGTTGGCGCCTATGTGGCGCTGATGTGGAGGCTCATGTGGCGCTTATATGGAATCCATGTAGATGAAAGGGTTAGGCAGATGGGCTGGCTGGTATGGACTATTTTATGGGCTCGTTTTGATCTAATTTTTCTTTTTTTTGGGTCAAGAAATCTAGAATATGTATTTTTAAAAATGGATTTTTTCCTTCCTATACCATATATGAAACTTTATTACCAAATATGTGCATAGTATCTAAATTACCCGCCTAGTCCACATTTTTCCGACAATTTCTGTACCATTCATTTATTAGGAATTAATAGGGCAGAATCTTCCCTTAATAACGCGCGAAAAATCAGGAAAGAATCTTGGGATTGATTGATTCTACATTAAATTCAAGTTTTGAAACGGAAAGGAGATCAAATCATATCACGGAAATCATTTATCTTCAATTTATAATAAAATTCTGTGTTCCGTTTTTTTTCTCACAATTGCTACAAATCAAAATCTCAGTTCGTCATTAAATCAAAATCGCTACAAATCCACCATTGACAGCCATTAAAAAGCTTGAAAGCTTTGAATTCAAATTTGGGTTTTCAAAAATCATTATTTGTTTGGATTGGGTGTTGTTGAAAATAATTGGGAATATGGTTTGGAGTTTATATCTCAATTTTGAGGGGTTTTGGTGAAGATTAGACTTGGTTTTGACTGAATTTCAGATTGAAACTCGAAGAAGAAGAAGAAGAAGAAGAAGAAGAAGAAGAAGAAGAAGAAGAAGAAGAAGAAGAAGAAGAAGAAGAAGAAGACATATTGCAGAAATTGTAGATAAATTGTAGATATTTTGTAGATAAATTGTAGATTATTTGTATTCTGATTGTAGATGCTTTATTTTCTATTTTCACAAATAAAAAACGACTAAAACTTCTACAAATCTTCTGAAAAAAATGCAATTATGTCAAAAATCCCAATTATGCTACAATTGAATGGGAATTGGGATATTAAAATTCAATATACCCAGTTTGTAGATATTTTGTAGATAATTTGTAGATTTTCGACATAGATTGTAGTTTATAGTATAAATGTAGTAATTATGTAGATACCCTTACAAATAATACTGTTTTATACATACTTAAACTGATTTGTAGTATATTTGTAGATAAAGAGAAAAATTTTGTAGTCAACATTTTTTCAACATAGATTGTAGTTTAATTGTAGTATAAATGTAGTAATTTTGTAGATAATTATGAAAATAATATTGCTTTATACATCCTAAAACTGATGTGTAGTTTATTTGTAGATAAATGTAGGAATTTTATAGATATTACCATAAAATCAGACTTCCATAAAATTTGAAATATATGTGGCATAGGATGTAAAAATCTCTTTTATTTATTTCAAATTCCGATCAATCCAACTGTAACTACTTCATATTTTTATTGTATCAAATGTGTGTATAAAGTGTGCGAAATCAAGAAACTCAGATTAGAAATAGAAAAAGTAAAACAGAAGTAAAAATAAGAAATGGAGAATGGAGAAGTAGAGAACAGAGGAGTTTCCTCGTCGGAAACCGTCAACGGCGGCGAAGATGTATTTAGTTCAAATTCTGATCAATCCAACTGTAACTACAATTTATCTACAATTTCTGCAATATGTCTTCTTCTTCTTCTTCGAGTTTCAATTTGAAATTCAGCCAAAACCAAGTCTAAATCTTCACCAAAACCCCTCAAAATTGAGATACAAACTCCAAAACATATTCCCAATTATTTACAACAACACCCAATCAAAACAAATAATGATTTTTGAAAACCCAAATTTGAATTCAAAGCTTCAAGGCTTTTTAATGGCTGTCAATGGTGGATTTGTAGCGATTTTGATTTGAAAACCCAAATCTGAAATATCATGATGTTGTTGCGCGAAGCTTGTTGTTCCAATGCTTCTGTTGCTTTTGTTTCACATTCGTAGTGCACATTTCGCCTTCACGTTTGTAAATATTGTTCTGTTTAAAAATCTTCAATTTTCTGTGAATTTAGATGGAGAATTTAGTTTCAGAAGATGGAAAATGGTAAAAAGAACGTGGGTGGGACCGAGGGGTTAGGATAGAGAAACGTGCAGATTCCTTTAATTAAGGAGTAAATAATGTACAATTAATTATACCCTTAATTAATTATGGTATAGAATTGGTAATTTGGTATACTAAGTGTAATTAAGTCAAACCTTAAACATTGAGGGTAATAAGGTTTCTTATGTGGCATAGGAATGTAAAAATTCCTTTTAAAAATAAAAGCTCTCTTTGAATAACAATTGGACTTTGCTAAGATGACCCAATTTGCATTTAAAAATCCCTCTCTCTTAGATTAATTTCATTATACTTCCATAATTATAATAATTTATAATAAAATATATTACATTATATTGCTATAAAAATTAATATTTAGTGTTATATTGCTATAAAAATTAATATTTAGTGTGTATGCATCTATATAGACTAGGAAATAGAGAAATAAATTATAATTGGCAAATAATACTTGTATTAATTATTACGATGCATTAAATAATAATATGATAGTAACTAAGTAAATAAAATAATAATAACGATATAATTACAATAAATAAATATGATAAATTATATTAAGGCTAATAATTATATTTTGTTTAAAAAATCTTGAGGCTAGAAAAATATAGCAAATGTTTTGGATAAAAATATGTAAAATAAATTAGTAAATTATTAAGAATTAGGAAGTATAGAGAAATTGATTATGAAAAATGAGGGCCAAAATTGGTCGTCAACAAGACCAAAATCACCATGCAGAGCTATTGGAACCGTCAAAACTCCATTCCGGAGTCATCTTCACACAATCAAACTACGATCAACTTTTACAACCTAAACCTCCTACTTAGGGATTATGTGTCAAATTTCACTCCGAAACTCACCCGAAACCAAAACCAAACACCTCAACAAGTTAAAAAATCACAATATTACATAGAGGAAGCATAAATTAGGGGATTGGGGCTAAAATACTCAAAACGACCGGCCGGGTTGTTACATTAATATAATTCTTTTAATTATCAAAAAAATCTAATATCTAACAAGTTGCTATTTTGCAAGTTCTTGGAGCAAATGAGTTCATCGGTGAAAAGAATAAGAACAAAAAATAAAAATGTCATATTCTGCATCTTCAGAATAGTAAGAACGAAAACGTGTAACAAACATTCATGTAGTGGTTGCAGATGTAGAATCCCCTTAAAAGGATTCATGTAAAACAGTTTCTTTCTAGTCTTCCAGCTCATTAGGTTGCCAGTAAACAGCATGACAATGATTTACCTCGACTTTGTTCTTTCGGCGAGCATCAATATTATGATTTTGGATGTGACTGAATTTACCGAATACCTTTTCTTTGCACAACTCGCAAAATAAACTTGAGGGCTGAACCAATGAAGGCAGTGGATTATTAGCAAGAAGTGTGGGTAGAGACAATGGGTATTTAGCAAGGGGAGGAGAAGGTTAATTTTAGGGGATTCATTATTTGCTTTAAAAATATATTCTCAATACATATGGCATAAATCTCACTAAAATCATAAGAGAAGTTGACAAAAATGCCAATTTATAAGTATGCTTGTTGCGGGGAGTCTAAGGCCTCATTTGTTTTTTTAAGATCAAGACGTCTGAATCTGAATACACATCTGAATATTAAAATGTATATTATTTAAGATATCTGAATCTGAATATATTAAGATGTGTATTAAGATCTGAATACTAAATAATTAAGACGGTTTGATTTTTAACATCTGAATATATAAAATTTATCTTCATTTGAAAATTAATAAACATAAAATTCAAATGAAATACTAACTAATCTAATATTCTATCAATAAAATATATAGTTTTTTAAAATATGATAGTTGTTGGTGGTGATGGCTAACGGTTGAATGCCGACTAAAGACAGTAATTGGTGGTAGTTTTGGTTGATGATGGTGGTTCATGCTAGTATCTAGTAGTGATTAATAGTGGTGACGATTATGATTGAGGATGGTGGTAGTGGGTGGGTGGTGGTAGGTTATAATGATGGGTAGTGCCGACTGTGGTTGTTGATGGTAATAGGGTGGTTAGTTGTGGTAGTTGAGGTGGATGAGTGTTGATTGTGGGTGAGAATGATGGTGGTCGGAGTGGTGGGATAGTGGGTGGTGATGGTCGATAATGGTGGCGGCTATGATTGAGGATGATGGTCGCGTGATGGTGGTGGTGGTGGTGGTTGAGTATGGTGGTGGCGGCAGCATGGTGGTAGTTGATAATGGTAGGTGGTGGTGGCAGTTAATAATGAATAATGTGATAGCATCTTAATAAAATTAAGTCTCTGTTATAGATCTTAATCATACAGACCTATTCAGACTCATTAAGTGGTTGTGAAGTTAAAAAAAACAAACACACTTAATGATTAAGATTTGAATAATTAAGATTCAGACTTTAAAAACAAACGCACTTAATGTCTGAGATCTGAATGATTAAGATTCAGACATCCATTAAGTGCAAACAAATGAGGCCTAAGTGTCCCCTCTAATGGAAGTTTATCCGGTATTATATAATTTAGTGAGTAATTCATGACATGTGTCAACTATTTCATGGTTTAGATTAGTTTTGTTTTAAAGTAATTAAAGATCTTAAGGAAATTTAGCAGCCGCTTATATCATCGAGCTTGTCATTTTTGTCTCATCTCTTAGAGCCCTATAAGTTAAGAAGGAAAAAAAGAAAAAGAAAAATGAGATAGCGAGGATTGAACTTAGAGATAATATTTTATTACGATCTATGTAAAATTTTATTTTTAGTTGATTTCTATTATTATATTAAAGTTACTGGACATATCATATAATAAATGCAATAGCATCTTTGGAACTTAGAAGTAATTGTACGATTCTTAAAAATAATTCTTTTTTTAAATACTTAAGGATATGTATGATGGAGCTAAGATTCGGATGAGGACATCATAAGGGGAATCGGACCATTTTCCAGTTGAGAGGGGATTACATCAGGGGTCAGCTCTCAGTCTATTTTTATTTGCATTGGCAATGGACGCGCTGACGTGACACATTTAAGGGGAGAAATAGTTTAGAGTATCTTGGGTCACTTATACAGGGGAATGGGAGAATGACGAGGATGTTATATCGGGACGGGTGGATAAATGGAGGTTCACTTCAGGTGTTTTGTGTGATAAGAATGTGTCACCAAAACTTAAAGGTAAGTTCTACATAGCGGTGGTCAGACCGACTATGTTGTATGGGGTTGAATGTTGGCCAATCAAGAATTGCATGTCTAGAAAATAAAGGTGGCAGAAATAAGAATATTAATATGAATGTGCGAGCACACCAGGTTAGATAAAATTAAGAATAAAGTTATTCGGGACAGTGTAGGAGTGGACCCAGTAGAGGACAAGATGCGGGAAGCGAGACTTAAATAGTTCAGGCATGTGAAGAGAGGTACGTTGATGCCCTAGTGAGGAGGTGTGAGAGGGTTGTCTTGGAGGGCTAAGGAGAGGTAGGGGTAAGCCGAAGAAGTGTTGGGGATAGGTAATTAGGCAACACATGGCAATGCTCCAGCTCACCGATGATATGGCCCTTGATAGGAATGTATGGAGGTCGAGAATTAGGGTAGAAGGTCAGGTAGCCGAGCGTCTTCTTCGTTCTTACCTGTAGTTTTAATATTCTATTTAGTGTTAGTCTTGTATTTCTTGTTCTTAGTTTTTTTTTACCACTTGTCATTTCTTGCGCTTTGGTTTCTGATTACTTTGCTGGTGTTGCTGCTTATTGTATTCCTCGCCTTTTACCCTTCCTGAGTCTTTTTTCCTCTTTACCTTTGTATCTTTTCTGAGGCGAGGGTCTACCGATAATAATCTCTCTACTTTCTCTAGGTAAGGGTAAGGACTGCATACACACTACCCTCCTGATGTTAGGCTAAAAATTCATGCCTTGCATTATACCTCAATCTTGTTAACTTTGATGTAAATATTTGTGACTCCAGCTTAATAATGATGTTTATATGTGTAGGAGTCAATTTGAAGTGATTTGGCAAGCTTGCATGCAAAGTGAAGTAAAAATAGAAGAATTTGGAGGGAGTATGAGTTTGGTGCCCAGGTTGATGCCAGACACCAACCAAAACACCAAAGGCAGAATAGTGAAAAATTTTAGCATCCTAATTAGCACCAAGCGCCAAACGAGACGGCTAAGGTGAATTTCGTCCTATTTTGCCAAGAACTTGGTAGTTTCGACCCTACACGCCCCAACATGTACATAAGGGGTTCTAAACCTATTTCTTAGGGGTTAGACATTATTTGGAGAGGAAAAAGGCTACGGGAACACTGAGAAGCAACAAATCGCAAGAGTTTTCTCTTCCATTCTTCCTTAATCTGTATTTTAATATTTTCAATTATTATCTTGACTGTTGGTATGAGTATGTCTAGCTAAACTTTCTAATTAAGGTTTGATGGAACCTATTGGAGTATGATTTTCTACTACATTTAATATAAATTTGACATTTACTTTTCGCTACTTGTTCAACTATATGATTATTGTGGTTGATTGAAGCGCCCTCAATTGACTGTGCCTATTTAGTGTGTATTGCTTGAAAAAGGGTACATATTTAGGTAGTTATTGACCAACATCACTCCTAACGTATATGAGGAATCAATACGAAAGGTTTAAAGGTTAGATTAGGAATAACGAAACCTTGGTGCGATCTTAGTGAGCGGTAAACTAGAGTCAGCTAGCGTAGTTTGGAAGAATACACTTAGTGAATTGTGGTAGTTACTCGGAAGAGAATTACGATATCTAAAGTACTCACGATCGGTAGAGAATACTTAGGCGAATTTATAGAAAACGTAGCGGGGAGGATTCCGATAATAGGGGAAATCATAACCCTAGACTTTTCCAAATCTTGTCCACAACATTTCCTTTGTTAGTTATAAATTACTCCACTTTAATTTCTTTACTCTTAGTTAGTAAACATTAAAAAATTCGTGCGAATCTAGTGGTTATAATTAGTAGATTAATTCCTTGTGGGATTCGATTCCGGACTTGTAAATCGGATTATATTTGCAACGACCGCTAAACCTCTTAGGAGGCATAATTGGGCATGATCAAATTTTGGTGTCGTTGCCAAGGAATTAACGATATTATTAATTACAGCTAGAAGAATTGCTAGGATTCTTAGTTTAATCAATTTTCTTCATTTTAAATTCATTATATTGAAATTCTAACGTTTATAGTCTTGGGTGTTGCAGGTGCATGCCTAGAAACTCCTCAAGAACTGATGAATTGTTTTAAGCAATGTCGGATCCTGAGAAAGTTTTCAAGGCAATAAATCGTGCAAACAAGAAGGACAAACAACAATAAAACTTGACAGGCCAAATCAAACTCGAGATGGGGGACGTCATAGACGACCAAAACAACCGAAACAATAGGAATGACCCGAACAATCGGGGTGTAGCACCTCTTCTGCCAGAAGCAACCTTGTATGATTGGGCACAACCCACCGCTGAAAATCTGGCAACCACAATTGTGGCCCCTCAGATACAAGCAGAGTCATTTTAAATCACAAATAACATGCTACATATGCTGCAAAAAAAGGATTGTTCTCCGGGTCTTACATTGAAGATCCACAACAGCACCTGAAAAACTTTTTGTCAATTTGTGTCACTCAAAGGCAACCAAATATGACACCGGACGCAATTAGACTGTTATTGTTTCCATTCTCAGTGACTGGAGAAGCTCAGACTTGGCTTAATTTGCTCCCTATAAACTCCATCACCATTTGGGAGGAATTATTCAAGTAGTTTTTGAATAGGTTCTACCCACCTAATAAGACTGCCAAGCAAGTTGATGAGATATTGAGCTTCAGGCAGAAACCACCTGAAACACTACAAGAAATGTGGGAGAGGTTCAAGGGATGCTGGTTAAGTGTCCACATCATGTCATTCCAGATTAGATGTTGGGACAAAGGTTTTACATAGGATTGACAGATAGTTTGAAGGCCAACGTTAATGCTTCAGCAGGTGGAGCATTTTTGAGTAAATCATTTAGAGAGTGTAAAGTCCTGCTAGATAAAATGACTCAAAACTCAGGATGGATGACAAGAGACACCACAATCACCCCTATAGTTCACTCAGTAGCTTTGGACCCAAACAACTCCATAGCCGAGAATATGGCCACTCTAATGATGCAAATGAGTATCCTCACCAAGAAGATTGACGAATCAGGCCAGAAGCAGGTACACATAGTTGACACGACTAATAGGGGCTTATGTACACCATACATTAAACAATTGTATGTGTGCTCGTGGAGTGGTAAAAGTGACAACCAGAACTATTAGGAAAATATGAACTATGTGGACAAATATGGAGAATAGAGGCAAGATGGTCAGAATTGGGGACAGCAAAATCATCAGAATAGACCAGTGCAGTAGCAGTACGATAATAGCAACAATCCTGAAGCTATGCGACCACAGGGTCAAGTTGTGCCTTACCAAAGGCAACAAGGATACAATCAGCAAAATCAACAGATAGCTTATCAACAACCTCAACAACAACAGATAGTGACACAAGATGATGGGTTGTTTGAAATTAAAAGAATGTTGCAACAATTGATTGGGTCCAATGGAAAAATGCAAAAGAATGTGGAAGCACACGACTCAGTAATAAAAGGCATTGAGATTCAATTATCCCAGATCTCTATGGCTTTGAATAATCGTCCCCAAGGGACGTTACCTGCGGACACACATGTTAATCCGAAAGAGCGGGTCCCAAAGCAGCTTATGGCGGTGAGTCTAAGAAATGATAGAGATCTTGATCTAAAGCAAAAAATTGCTCACGAAAGCCGACCAACTGAGATACGTGTGCCAGTACCAATTGAGGTAAATAATTCAATAGGGTTAACAGAGGTAACAATATAACATGCACAAGAGGAAACAAGCAAAGAAAAAGAGGTTACGGAGGAGACTGAGAAAGTGCAAGAGAAGGCATCAGAAAAAGTATCGGAGCAGGATCTAACTCAAGGCACAGGAAGGAAGCAACCTCCACCACCCTTCCCGCAGAGGTTGGCCAAATATCAGAAGGATGAGCAGTACCAAAAATTCATGGAAATGTTGAAGAAAATTCAGGTAAACATTCCTTTAATTGATGCTTTTAGGAAAATGCCCAGTTATGCAAAAATGATGAAGGACTTGATGTCATGCAAGTTAGACTTTCAAGACTTGGCAATTGTGACATTGACTCAGACCTATAGTGCTATTGTGACAAGACCTATAGTTGAGAAGCTATCCGACCCTGGAAGCTTCACAATTCCATGCACTATAGGTAGCTATGCATTCGCCAAAGCATTGTGTGAATTAGGGGCGAGCATAAATCTGATGCCATTGGCTATCTATAAATTTTAGGCATTGGAAGAGCAAGGCCCACATCCATGTTACTACAGCTAGCTGACCGAACGGTCAAAAGGCCATCGGGTATACTTGACAATGTCCTTGTGCAAGTTGGAAAGTTTGTGTTTCCGACAGATTTTGTCATTCTGGACTGCCAGGTTGATAAGGAGATTCCCATAATTTTGGAAAGGTCGTTCTTGGCCACAGGAAAAGCTCTGATTGATTGTGAAATTGGGGAGCTGAAGATGAGGCTGAATAATGAAGAAATAACATTTAATATGCAAAAGTCTATGCGGTGACCCAATGAGTTTGCAAATTGCTCTTTGTCTAGGGTTTGATGGAACCTATTGTAGGATGATTTTCTACTACGTTTAATATAAATTTGCCATTTACTTTTCTCTATTTGTTCAACTATATAATTATTGTGGTTGATTGAAGGGACCTCAATTAACTGTGCCTTTTTAGCGTGTATTGCTTAGAAAAGGGTACACATTTTTGTAGTTGTTTGACCTACATCAATCCTAATGTATATGAGGAATCAATACGAAAGGTTTAAAGGTGGGATTATGAATAACGAAACCTTGGTGCGATCTTAGTGAGAGATAAACTAGAGCCAGCTAGCGTAGTTCGAAGAATACGCTTAGTAAATTGTGGTAGTTACTCAGAAGAGAATTACAACACCCAAAGTACTCATGATCGGTAGAGAATACCTAGGTGAATTTATAGAGAACGTAGTGGGGTGGATTCTGATAATAGGGGAAATCATAACTCTAGACTTTTTCAAATCTTGTCCACAACATTTCCTTTGTTAGTTATAAATTACTGCGTTTTAATTACTTTACTCTTAGTTAGTAAACATTCAAATTGTTATTTCATATTTTTGAAGGTTTATTACTTGAATTCATGCGAATCTAGTGGTTGTAATTAGTAGGTTAATTCCTTGTGAGATTCGACTCCGAACTTGTAAACTGGATTATATTTGCAACGACTGTTATACCTCTTAGGAGGCATAGTTGGGCGTGATCACCTCCCCAGATCTCACATATATGATTTTATTGGGTTTATTGTTATTGTTGTTGCTCTTTAAATATTTATGACGTTTAAACAACTTTGTTTTTATTATTTTTAAACAGCGTTCACATGAATCAAAGAAACAAAAAATACTTGTCATTCAAAGTTTTATTTGTCAAATTTCTTTTGAAAAGATTAGAGACTGATTTTAAAAATTAAGTAATCGATTATAATAATAAGAAGAATAAATAATGAACCGCACATAACTTTAGGCTTTATATCATGCTTGTCCTATATGTAGCATAGTAGGGTATTAATCGATATGATAAAACTGACAAATGCATCTATATCTATATTATTATAAAAGCATGAATAAAATGTTGAATTACAAAAATAACTTTTTATTATTAAGCATAATAATTTACAATAAACGGATATAATCGAAATTGTAGACATTAACCTTAATCCTATTAATTTTAGGATATAATACTATGTTAGAAATCCTACATGAGAGCTTCCACGTGGGCAAATTATTGTGATTGTTAAGTTACTCAAGTTGCCTATAAAAAAAAGTTACTCAAGTTTCGAACATTAGAAAAGTGAGAATTGATCTCAACTGACATGATGGTAATGGTAGTTATTGTTCTTTTGTTGAACTCTAATGCGGCAAGCACTAGTCAATCAATTCATTGGACAAAATAATATCCAATGGATTAAATCCTATACCTTTAGGAATTTTATTAATATAATTATTTTCGGGCATAGATATTAGTTTTGTAATCCTATTACTTTTAGGATATACGTCTTTAAAAAAATTTATTACAAATTTAATTAGAAAACATATTATATTGTCCAAATCCATTTAAAAACAGGAGAGTCTATATCTATATCTATCTATCTATCTATCTATATATCTATATCTATTCTATATTATTATAAAAGCACGAATAATTTATACTAAATGTTATGTGACAAAAATATCCCTGAAATATTAGCGTACTTTTATGCCCCTCAATATCCCTTAACATTTAAAAGGTATATTTCGTTAATTAGAGTCCAAATAGAATTGTCACGACCCGAATTTTTCACCCTCGGGATTCGTGATGACGCCTACTAATGTGAGCTAGGCAAGCCAATTATTAGAGAAATTACCCTTTTACCAATTTTTATTCTCTTTAACATTATATAAAACAATAACGTGTAAACAGCGGAAATTCAGAATAAGCAGAAGAAAATAATAGAATATCTGAACATGTGTCTATTACAACAGCTTAAACCTTAATCACCCAGAATTGGTGTCATAATTTCACAGACGGTCTAAGAATAGTGCAAATAAAGGTTCTGAAAGAAATAAATACAACATTGTCTCTAGAAATGCATGAAAGAAACAGGAATAGTAGATAGAAGGAGACGCCAAGGCCTGCGGACGCCTGCGGACGCCTGCACGACTACCTCGGGTCGCCTGATGATCAAGAATCAGCAATCTCACTGCGGTCCAAAGTCCACAACACTGGGGTCTGCGCAAAAGAGTGTAGAGTGTAGTATCAGCACAACCGGCCCCATGTGCTGGTAAGTGCCTAGCCTAACCTCAGCAAAGTAGTGACGAGGCTAGGATCAGACTACCAAATAAACCTGTGCAGTTCAATTATATACAGCGGAAAATAAATACGAAAATAAACAAGTAAAGATGAGAGGGGGAAACATGCTTCAGGGAAAAACAGGTAAAAACAGAATATCAATAGAATATAAAGGAATCAAATCCAACCACTAATAAGATTAAATAAAAAGAAAGGCAGATTTCACTTTCTTTTCACATCTTGTTGGAGGCGTGCAACCCGCTCCCATTTCTCATATCTTGTGGCAGGCGTGCCACCCGCTCCCATTTCATGTATCTCGTGGCAGGCATACCATCCGCTCCCATTTAATTATATCTTGTGGTAGGCATACCACCCGCTCTCATTTCATTGTATCTTGTGGTAGGCGTACCACCCGCTCCCATTTCATTGTATCTTGTGGTAGGCGTACCACCCGCTCCCATGTACAAGCCAATAATAATCACAAGGAATCCCGGCAAGGGAACAATAATATCAACAAACATCCCGGTAAGGAAACAATGATATCTCACAATATCCCGGCAAGGGAGAAACAACTACCTCAGCTATAACCAAACTTGTTACGACATCTAACTACCTCAGCTATAACCAAACTTGTTACAACATCTAATTACCTCAGCTATAACCAAACTTGTTACAACATCTAACTACCTCTGCTATAGCAAAATTTGTTACAACATCTAACTACCTCAGCTATGACTAAACTTGTTACGACACCTAACTACCTCGGCTATAACTAAACATGTTACAACACCTAAACCAAAGAATCATCAACCTAAGCATCCATAATATCCATTAAGAACACAATGCAAGGGAACCACAACTCAACAATAGTCCGGCAAGGGGGCAACATAATGATCTATTTTTAATTCTCACTTATACTTTCCCAATTCACTATACAACTGGAGCCAACGCTCATCAATGTTCATAAGTCACAATTCTTTCCACAACTTTACACAACAAATAGAAATCTTCACCAAAGCATGAATAACACAACGAAATCATGAAAATCACAATATAAGACTCATGGTCATGTTTGACACATACGTATAGATACTCGTCACTATGCTTATACGTCGTACTCAACAAGAACAAGTAGCAAATAGGACACAACTCCTGATCTCTCAAGCTAAGGTTAGACCAAACACTTACCTCGATGCCTCGAACACAATTCAGCCTCAACTATCGCTTTACCTCTTGATTCCACCACCAACTCCCTCGTATCTAGCCACAAGTTACTTAATTATATTAATAAATGCTAAATAAATCAATTCTAATGCTTGGAAAAAAAGTTTTCTAAAGTTTTACCCAAAAGACAAAAATTGCCCTCGGGCCCACATGGTCAAAACCTGAGGTTCGAACCTAAACCCGATTACCCATTCCCCCGCGAATCCAAATATATAATTTGTTTTGAAATCGGACCTCAAATCGAGGTCTAAATCCCCAATTTATGAAAAACCTAGGTTCTATCCAAAACACCCAATTTCCCCCATAAAGTTTATTGATTTGGAGTTGAAATCATATTAAAAGATGTTAAGGAGTAAAGAAAATGAGTTAGAACTCACTTACCAACGTTTTGGAGAAAAAGTTTGTTTGAAAAATCGCCTCTTATATTTTTGGGGTTTTGTAAAATGAAAAATACCTGAAAATTCCGTCTAAATATACTATTCTCAGATGCCCTGTGCGGACCGCACAAAATCAACTGCGGCCGCACAATACTACTTGTGTTCTGCAGTGACAGATCTTAGTATTTTGGCCATAACTTTCTCTACATATGTTCAAATGCCTATTATAATATGTTTTTGAAAACTAGATTCAAAGATCTACAACTTTTGTTTCTAAATCATCCCCAAATTCCTTGTAGATCAAAAGATATGAGTTTCCGAAGTCGGACCAGTGAACCTGTCGGACCGCAGAAAATGGACTGCGACCGCACAGTCACCAGTGCGGAAAACACAAAGACTAATGCGGTGAGCACTGCGTGTTCAGAGGTTTGCACTTTCTGAACCTGCAACATCCATGTTTTTAAGCCTAAGACATCCCGGGACCTACCCGAAACTCACCCGAGCCGTCGGAACTCCAAACCAAGTGTGCATACTAACTCAAAGACGTCATATGGACCTACTCGTGCGATCATATCATCAAAATAACATGTAAAATCATGAATTAAACCTCAAAACTCAACATTTTCATCAAGAACTCTCAAAGTTCATAACTCTTCAACCGGAAGTCCAACTCACGTCAAATAAACTCCTTTTTCACCAAATTTCACAGTTATCTTTCATATACTATAACAAGTTTGTACCGCGATCCGGAACCAAAATACGGGCCCGATAAAAATGGTTTCAAACATTAATTCTTTTCTTCATTTCTTAGATAATTCAGTAAAACAATTTCTTTCAAAAATTGATTTCTAAGGCTTGGGACCTTAGAATTCATCTTCGGGCATACGCCCAAGTCCCATAATTTACTGCGGACCTCTCGGGATCGTCGAAACATGGATCCGGTTCAATTTGCTCAAAATTTTGACCAAAGTCAACCATAATCAAATTTTTAACTCTAAAGATTTCTATTTCTCATATTTTCACATAGAAGGCTTTCCGGATATAGGTCCGGACCATGCACGTAAATCAAGGTGCGGTAATAAGGAGGTTTTTAGGCCTCGGAATACTGAATTCACTTGCATCACAAGTGATGACCTTTTGGGTAATCACATTCTCCACCTCTAAAACAACAATTTGTCCTCGAACAGACATAAGAAGGAAGTACCTGAGTCGGAAAAAAGATGGGGATAACGGCTCCGCATATCGAACTCGGACTCCCAGGTTGATGCCTCAGCGGGCTGACCTCTCCATTGAACACGGACAGAAGGAAAACTCTTCGATCTCAACTAACGAACCTGTCGGTCTAGAATAGCTACCGGCTCCTCCTCTTAAGACAAGTCCTTGTCCAACTGGACAGTGCTGAAATCTAACACGTGGGATGGATCGCTGTGATACTTCCGAAGCATGGACACATGAAACACTGGATGCACGACTGACAAGCTCGGCGGCAATGCAAGTCTATAAGCCACCTCTCTCATTCGATCAAGAATCTCAAATAGACCAATGAACCTAGGCTAAGCTTGCCCTTCTTCCCAAATCTCATCACGCCCTTCATAGGAGACACTCGAAGCAATACTCGCTCACCAACCATGAATGCCAAACCACGAACCTTGCGATCGACATAACTCTTTTGCCTGGACTGAGCTGTACGAAGCCTATCCTGAATGATCTTGACCTTGGCCAAGACATCCTAAACCAGATCCGTACCCAATAACCGAACCTCTCCCGGCTCAAACCATCCAACTGGAGACCGACACTGCCTACCATATAAAGCCTCATAAGGATCCATCTGAATACTCGACTGGTAGCTGTTGTTGTAGGCAAACTCTACTAAAGGCAGAAACTGATCCCACGAGCCTCCATCCAAAATCTGAATGGTCCGCTCAGACTGCCCGTCCGTCTGGGGATAAAACGCTGTGCTCAACTCAACTCGCGTGCCCAACTCTCATTGAACTGCTTTCCAGAAGCGCTAGGTAAATTGTGTACCTCGGTCCGCAATGATAGACACGGGCACACCATGAAGACGAACAATGTCCCGAATATAGATCTCAGCTAACTTCTCGGAAGAATAGGAGACTGCAACAGGAATGAAATGCGCTGACTTGGTCAGCCTATCAACAATGACCAATACTGCATCGAACTTCCTCCGAGTCTACGGGAATCCAACAACGAAATCCATAGTGATTCGCTCCCACTTCCACTCGGGAAGCTCAATCCTCTGAAACAAGCCACCAGGCCTCTGATGCTCATACTTAACCTGCTGACAATTCAAACACCGAGCCACATATGCAACGATATCCTTCTTCATTCTCCACCACCAATAATGTTGCCGCAAATCCTGATACATCTTCGTGGCGCCCAGATGAATAGAGTACCGGGAGCTATAGGCCTCCTCTAAAATCAACTCTCGGAGCCCATCCACATTAGGCACACATACTCGACCCTGCAATCTCAAAACTCCATCTTCACCTAAGGTAACCTGCTTGCCACCTCCGCGTTGCACCGTATCTCTAAGGACACACAAATGGGGATCATCATACTGCCGATCACGGATATGCTCCAATAAGGAAGAACGAGCGGCCGTGCAAGCTAACACACGACTGGCTCAGAAACATCCAACCTCACGAACTGATTGGCCAAAGCCTGAACATCCAAAGCAAGCGGTCTCTCACTGACTGGAATATAAGCAAGATTGCCCATACTGGCTGACTTCCTACTCAAAGTATCGGCCACCATATTGGCCTTCCCCGGATGATATAAGATAGTGATATCATAATCTTTCAACTACTCCAACCACCTCCTCTGCCTCAAATTCAACTCCTTTTGCTTGAACAAATACTGAAGACTCTTGTGATCTGTGAACACCTCACATGCCATGCCATATAGATAATGCCTCCAAATCTTCAATGCGTGAACAATAGCTGCCAACTCCAAATCATGAACCGGATAGTTCTTCTCATGAATCTTCAACTGCCACGAAGCATAGGCAATGACTTTGCCTCCTGCATCAACACTGCACCGAGTCCAATACGAGATGCATCACAATAGACTATATAAGGACCTAAACCTCCACCTCTAATACCTTTACCTCCACCTCTAGCATCTCTACCTCCACCTCTAACACCTCTACCTCCACCTCTAATACCTCTAACTCCACCTCCACCTCTAATACCTCTACCTCCACCTGTAATACCTCTTCCTCTACCTCCATCTCTAGCTAACTGAGCGAGCTGGACGAGTCCCTCAATGAACCTCCTCACTCTCTCTCATAGTGGGAACTGGGAAGTATGATAAGAGCATGACGAGCCAAGTGGATGAATCTGATCTCGTACTGAGTAACAGTTATAGAACCCTGCTAGAGACACTCAAACTGCCTCCGATAGGCCTCTATTTGAGTAATGTGGAGAAACTTCTCTAGAAATAGCTGCGTGAACTGTTCTCAAGTCAAAGCTGATGACCTAAGCTTGTATGTGCGATTGAGAGAAAAAAATCGCACGACAAGGAAGAATAGAAGTGAAACTTTTCCTAACTCTATAGCCTCTAGGGGATAAATACAGACGTCTCTGTACTGATCCCTCAGACTCTACTAAGCTTGTCTGTAAACTGTGAGACCCATGTAACCTAGGACTCTGATACCAACTTGTCACGACCCGGATTTTCCACCATCGGGAGTCGTGATGACGCCTACTAATGTGAGCTAGGCAAGCCAATTATAAGACAAATTACCCTTTTACCAATTTTTATTCTCTTTAACATTATATAAAACAATAACGTGTAAACATCGAAAATTCAGAATAAGCGGAAGAAAACAATAGAATATCTGAACATGTACAATAGCTTAAACCTTAATCACCCAGAATTTGTGTCACGGTTTCACAAACGGTCTAAGAATACTACAAATAAAGATTCTGAAAGAAATAAATACAACATTGTCTCTAGAAATGCATGAAAGAAACAGGAATAGTAGATAGAAGGAGACGCCAAGGCCTGCGGATGTCTGCATGACTACCTCGGGTCGCCTGATGATCAAGAATCAGCAATCTCACCGTTGTCCGAAGTCCACAACACTAGGGTCTGCACAAAAGAGTGGAGAGTATAGTATCAGCACAACCGACCCCATGTGTTGGTAAGTGCCTAGCCTAACCTCGGCGAAGTAGTGATGAGGCTAGGACCAGACTACCAAATAAGCATGTGCAGTTCAAATATATACAGCGGAAAAGAAATACGAACATAAATAAGTAAAGATGGGAGGGGGAAACATGCTTTGGGAAAAAATAGGTAAAAATAGAATATCAATAGAATATAGAGGAATCAAATCCAACCACTAACAAGATTAAAGAAAAACAAAGGCAGATTTTACTTTCTTTTCACATCTTGTTGCAGGCGTGCAACCCGATCCCATTTCTCATATCTTGTGGTAGGCGTGCCACCCGCTCCCATTTCATGTATCTCGTTGCAGGCGTGCTACCCGCTCCCATTTCATTATATCTTGTGGTAGGCATAATACCAGCTCCTATTTCATTATATCTTGTGGAAGGCGTAACACCCACTCCCATTTTATTGTATCTTGTGGTAGGCGTACCACCCGCTCCCATTTCATTGTATCTTGTGGTAGGCGTACCATCCGCTCCCATTTCATTGTATCTTATGGTAGGCGTACCACCTGCTCCCATGTACAAGCCAACAATAATCACAAGGAATCCCAGCAAGGGAACAATAATATCAACAAACATCCCGGTAAGGAAACAATGATATCCCACAATATCTCGGCAAGGGAGAAACAACTACCTCAGCTATAACCAAACTTGTTACGACATCTAACTACCTTAGCTATAACCAAACTTGTTACAACATCTAACTACCTCAGCTATAACCAAACTTGTTACAACATCTAACAACCTCAGCTATAACCAAACTTGGTACGACACCTAACTACCTCAGCTATAACTAAACTTGTTACAACACCTAACCCAAAGAATCATCAACCTAAGCATCTGTAATATCCATTAAGAACACAATGAAAGGAATCCACAACTCAACAATAGCCCGGCAAGGGGCAAAATAATGATCTCTTTTCAATTCTCACTTATACTTTCACAATTCTCTATACAACTGGAGCCAACGCTCATCAATGTTCTTAAGTCACAAATCTTTCCACAACTTTACACAACAAATATAAATCTTCACCAAGGCATGAATAACACAACGAAATCATGAAAATCACAATATAAGACTCACGGTCATGCTTGACACCAATGTATAGATACTCGTCACTATGCCTATACGTCGTACTCAACAAGAACGAGTAGCAAATAGGACACAACTCCTGATATCTCAAGCTAAGGTTAGACCAAATACTTACCTCGATGCCTCGAACACAATTCAGCCTCAACTATCGCTTTACCTCTTGATTCCACCACCAACTCCCTCGTATCTAGCCACAAGTTACTTAACTATATTAATAAATGCTAAATAAATCAATTCTAATGCTTGGAAATAAGTTTTCTAAAGTTTTACCCAAAAGACAAAAATTGCCCTCGGGCCCACATGGTCAAAACCCGAGGTTCAAACCAAAACCCGATTACCCATTCCCCCGCGAATCCAAATATATAATTTATTTTGAAATCGGACCTCAAATCGAGGTCCAAATCCTTAATTTATGAAAAACCTAGCTTCTATCCAAAACACCCAATTTCTCCCATGAAAATTATTGATTTGGAGTTGAAATCATGTTAAAAGATGTTAAGGAGTAAAGAAAATGAGTTAGAAATCACTTACCAACGTTTTGGAGAAGAAAGGTTGTTTGAAAAATCGCCTCTTATGTTTTTGGGGTTTTGAAAAATGAAAAATAACTGAAAATTCCGTCTAAATATACTATTCTCAGATGCCCTGTGCGGACCGCACAAAATCAACTACGGCCACACAGCACTACTTGTGTTCTGCAGTGACAGGTCTTAGTATTTTGGCCATAACTTTCTCTAATGAGTCCCAAATTCTTATTATAATATGTTTTTTGAAAACTAGATTCAAATATCTACAACAGTTGTTTTTGAATCATCCCAAAATTCCTTGTAAAACAAAAGATATGAGCTTCCGAAGTCGGACCAGTGAACCTGTACGTACCGCACAAAATGGACTGCGGCCGCACAGTTACCAGTGCGGACAGCACAAAGACTAATGCGGTCAGCACTACGGGTTCAGAGGTTTGCACTTCTCTAAACCTGCAACATCCATGTTTTTAAGCCTAAGACATCCCGGGACCTACCCGAAACTCACACGAGCCCTCAGAACTCCAAATCAAGTGTGCATACTAACTCAAAGATATCATATGGACCTACTCGTGCGATCACATCATCAAAATAACATGTAAAATCATGAATTAAACCTCAAAACTCAACATTTTCATCAAGAACTGTCAAAGTTCATATCTCTTCAACCGGAAGTCCAACTCACGTCAAATAAACTCCGTTTTCCACCAAATTTCATAATTATCATTCAAATACTATAACAAGTTTGTATCGGGATCTGAAACCAAAATACGGGCCCGATAACAATGGTTTCAAACACTAATTCTTTTCTTCATTTCTTAGATAATTCAGTAAAATAATTTCTTTCAAAAATTGATTTCTAAGGCTTGGGACCTCGGAATTCATCTCTGGGCATACGCCCAAGTCCCATATTTTACTGCGGACCTCCCGGGATCGTCGGAACACGGATTCGGGTTCGTTTGCTCAAAATATTGACCAAAGTCAACCATAATCAAATTTTTAACTCTAAAGATTTCTATTTCTCATATTTTCACATAGAAGACTTTCCGGATATAGGTCCGGACCATACACGTAAATCAAGGTGGGGTAATAAGGAGGTTTTTAGGCCTCAAAACACTGGTCATCACAAGAATTAACATATGTTGGTCGGGATTTGCTTCGACCATCTTGCGTGGTATTATAATTAATGTAGGAAAAAAAATTGAATTTCATTATAACTAGAATCATGATAATTAATAGTCTTACTCAATTAAAGCAACAGTTATTGCTTCAAATCCAATACTCCTTATTATAGTCATTTTATCTTTATTAAGGTGTAATTTTTTTTAAAGGTTTAATTTGTGGTATGTGAACAAACTTTTGATTCTAGTGAGAGACTTTAATTGGAAAACATAGAGGCTATGTTGAATTCAAGAAAATTTGAACCAAGCCAAAGAAGAGAGAATTTTTAGTTATAAGCATGCTTTGTTCATCGTAAGATAAGAATTATATAGGCGAAATAATTGGATTACATGCTCCTTTTTTAAAAATCAAACGCCACCTGCTGGTGGGGTTAACTTGGCATATATTTTAAGAAAGTTAAAATTATAGATATTTGTGCATTTTAAATCATCTCATTAAGGGTAAAATAATAAGTTTATAATTAAATATTTTTAAATATAAAATATGTCGTTCCTTTTTTTTGTAACGAACTAAAAAATATGCAATATAAAATGGATTAGAGCAAGTATATTATTCTAAAAATATGAATATGAAAAAGAAATTTAGATACAATCCAATTTTCATATTTACGTACTCAATATTGTTGGACTTTAAGCCATTGGGCTTTAAATTAGAAGAAGTGTGAATTGGAAATGGAGAGAAATAAAATGGAGGGAAATGAAAATTTGAAGAAGTGAACTTTTGTCTTGCACTTTGTCCCTCATTGGTGAGGGACAATCACATTTGTGTGCTTATATATAGATTCACTTCTTAAAGCTCTTAAAAGGAGTTGAAGAGAATGAACCCTCGCGTCGTCGTCGTCGCTCGCTCGGCTCGGCTCGGCTTCGGCTTCGGCTTCGGCTTCGGATTTGGATTCGGATTTGGAAAATGATCGATAAGATTATTTTTTGGACAAAATTTATTTAATTATTTAATAATTAATTAAATGTCAAATCACTGCTGAAACTATGCCAGAACCCTGTTGAAAGTTCACAGGGCCTCGCTGGCCGCGGTTCTGCTGCGATCGCGGTAGAATCGCGGCAATCAGATTCAGAGAGCCTCTCTAGCCGCGTATTTTCTGAAAAGGCACCTTTCCAGACACCTCTTCTGATATTTGCCTATAAATTCTGAGGCAAGGTTGCATCTTCTTGACACGAAAAACACTCCAGAACTTCTTTCTTTCTGAATATACTGCATCCTAATTCGCAGTCTCTCTCTCTCTCAAATTCGTAAGTGTGATTTTGCTCCGTTCTTTGAGTTCGTTGGTATCCTGCAGTTTGTATTGCCACTGTTGCAGGAAGGTTTATACTGTTTTATCCTAGGAGGATTTAATTCATTACCTTGGCAACGTATGAGGGGGTTAAAATTCCTTAAGGACGCACAAGAAAAATTGTGGACTCGAAATATTTCTGATTCTTTACTATTTTATACATTTCTTTATTCTTCTAACAATTTTCTGATTTTTGTTTTAACACAGTTACGCTCACAAACTTAAGGAACTTTATTTTACTAACATTTCTGTGTTGATTATTAAACTGTTTTCTATATACTTTTTTGGAGACTAAAGCTTTGTTGCTTTGTGACAGAAAGCTACTATTACGAGTGTTGCTGCCTCGTCAAGCCGTTCTACTCCTGCTCATGCTATGGCATCGGCAGAAAAACCTGGAAAGTTTTCCGGTATTGACTTCAAACGCTGGCAAATGAAGATGTTCTTCTATCTTACTACGTTGAGTTTGCAACGTTTCATCAAGGAGGATCCTCCAGTGATGGCTGAGAATACTCCGGATGATGAACGACTTGTTGTAACTGAAGCATGGAAACATTCTGATTTCTTGTGCAAAAACTACATATTGAGTTGTTTGGAAGATGGCTTGTATAATGTCTATAGTGTCATGGAAACTTCAAAAGCGTTATGGAATGCACTTGAGAAGAAGTACAAGACTGAGGATGCCGGACTTAAGAAGTTTGTGGCTGCAAGGTTTTTGGATTTCAAGATGATTGACACTAGGTCTGTCATAACTCAAGTCCAACAATTACAAGTCATTGTGCATGACCTCCTTGCTGAAGGTATGACCCGAGTCAATAATTTTATTAATAAGATTTATCTTATTACTAATTATGAGATTGTTATTGAAGGTATGGTCATAAATGAGGACTTTCAAGTCGCTGCTTTCATTGAAAAGTTACCTCCGTTGTGGAAGGATTTTAAGAACTATCTTAAATACAAGCGGAAGGAGATGACACTAGAAGACTTGATTGTTCGTTTGAGGATAGAAGAAGACAACAAAAATGCTGAAAAGAAGTCACGTGGAAACTCGACAATAATGGGGGCAAACGTTGTTGAGGAGGCGCCACAAAATAAGAAGAGGAAGAAGGCTTCCGGACCAAAGAATTACCCAAGCAAGAAAAAGTTCAAGGGTAATTGCCACAACTGTGGAAGATCTGGGCATAAGGCCGTGGATTGTCGTGCGCCCAAGAATGATAAGAAGAAAAAGAATCAAGCTAACATGGTTGAAGATGAAATGGAGGACTTATGTTCCATGTTGTCTGAATGCAATTTGGTAGGAAATCTAAAAGAATGGTGGATAGATTCTGGAGCCACCCGCCATGTTTGTGCTAACAAGGAGTTATTTTCTTCTTATGCCCCCGCAGGACCCAACGAGACAATCTTCATGGGAAATTCATCTACGGCCAAAATTGAAGGAGTTGGCAAGATTGCGTTGAAGATGACGTCGGGAAAAATAGTGACTCTAAATCAAGTCCTCCATGTTCCAGAAATTCGCAAGAATCTTGTGTCTACCTCACTTCTTGTCAAGAATGGATTCAAATGTATTTTTGTTTCTAATAGTGTTGTACTTAGTAAGAACGATGTATATGTAGGAAAAGGTTACCTAAATGAGGGCCTTTTTAAGCTAAATTTAATAACAGTTCCTATCAATAAAGTGAATGTTTCTTCTTACTTACTTGAGTCAAACACTTTATGGCATTCGCATTTAGGTGACGTAAACTTCAAAACATTGCGGAAGATGATACATCTAGAAGTATTGCCAAAATTTGATTGCATTAATTCCAAATGTCAAATATGTGCGGAATCAAAGTATGCTAAGCATCCTTATAAGTCCATTGAAAGAAATTCAAGCCCTTTAGACTTAATTCATACAGATATTTGCGACATGAAGTCAACACCATCTCGCGGTGGGAAAAAGTATTTTATTACTTTTATTGACGATAGCACGAGATACTGCTATGTTTATTTACTTAATAGTAAAGATGAGGCAATTGATGCTTTCAAGCAATACAAGAATGAAGTTGAAATGCAACTAAACAAAAAGATCAAAATGATAAGAAGTGATAGGGGTGGCGAATATGAATCTCCTTTTGAAGAAATTTGTTTGGAAAATGGCATTATTCACCAAACAACTGCCCCTTACTCTCCACAATCTAATGGAATTGCGGAGAGGAAGAATCGAACATTGAAGGAGATGATGAATGCATTGCTAATAAGTTCTGGCTTACCACAGAACTTGTGGGGGGAAGCTATACTTACAGCTAACCGGATAATCAACCGTGTACCTCATAGTAAAACACAGTCTATTCCTTATGAAAAGTGGAAAAGAAGGAAGCCTAGCTTGAAATACTTCAAAGTGTGGGGGTGTTTAGCTAAGGTACAAATTCCTAAACCTAAAAGGGTTAAGATAGGTCCAAAAATGGTTGATTGTGTGTTTATTGGATATGTAACCAATAGCAAAGCATATCGTTTTCTGGTTCATAAATCAGAAAATTCTGAGATTCACATTAATACGATAATAGAATCAGATAATGCTGAATTCTTTGAAACTATTTATCCATAGAAAAAGGAAAGTGAAGTGACCTGCCAAAAGTCAAAACAACCTCGGGAGGATGTGAGCACGTGATTTTTGCCTTACGAAAACTACTCCAAAATAAATCAAAAAATAAAATAAATTTCTTTTACTGTGTAATTCTTGAATTTGCGTGGTGTTAAATATTTGTGTATGTCCGTAAATATTTACTTTGTCATAATAAATTGAAAATTAAAAAAAACATATATGTTTCATGCATATCTAGGATTTAATTATGCATTTAATAATTGATTCAAAACAAAATCACAAAAAATATGCATTTTTATTTTTATTTTTCGTCATATTAATTGTGTCATTGTATGATTAATGTTTTATCTACGTGTTAATGGTTATTAAAAGATAATTAGTATTATTATAATGATAATTTCGTTTTTATTATTTTAATTAGGAATTTAATAATTAGGAATTTAATTAGGAAATTAAAAGAAGTAGAAATTAAGTGGGTAAAACGGATCTGGGCCAAACTCCTAAACAAAAATTCAGGCCCAAACCATTTTTTAACCCCCCACAGCCCAATCTAGGCAACCCAGGTTCGGTCCAAACCAGACGAGCCAAAACGACAGCGTTTGGTCGTGGCTTCTCGGGGACCGTTGGATCAAATCCAACCAACGGTCAAGATCTTACCCCCTTACCCGTAACCCGTAACCCGACCCAGTGACCAGACTCAGCCGACCCTGGCATTAAACCAAACGACATCGTTTGGTTTAATGAATTGATCCTGGCCCTTCATCTTACTTGATCGGACGGACAATATCAATTCACCCCACCCCTATATAAGTCCCAAGCCCCTACCCCGGCCCCTAACTGAACACCCCCCTCCTCTCACTGTTCATCATCGTCCCCAAACCCCACTCCTAACCCTAGCCGCCCTAGAATCCCACCGCCTGAAACCCGGCGGCATCAACGCCGCCGGTCACCAAAATAACACCCTAGAACCCCCTGAACATCCTCTACACAAACTGACCTTAGTTTCCTTCGAATCAGGCCCCAACTCTTCGAATCTTAAATCGAAGGTTGGCCTGAAAACCTTATCTTCTCCGATGGCCTCCAAAATAACACCACAACTTCCCCTAGATACCCTCATCACGGATCTGTTAGTTGCATGGCTCGAATCCTACTGGAACCGCTCGAATCTTCTTTTGAAGATTCGGACCAAACAAGAACAAACTCAGATCTGTTCTAAACTCACACCAAATGACCCCTAGGCTACCCCCACCCGTGTGTCATTGTTGGTTCCCCTCGAACCTACCCAGAAGTGTTCGAATTTAAAATCCAAGATCTGAAACCCTAAATTTCTAATCCTGACAAAGTTTGAGGTTTAATCGACCTTAGTCAAAGTATTTTCAGTAGAAAATACTTCGACTAAGGTCTGTTTGATTTCAAACAAAGTTCAAATCCAAGTTGAGTTGAGTCCGGTTGAATTTGAAGGCTCAGAGGTAATTTTCTGTTGCTTATGTATGTTCTACGTGTATTCTATATTCGTTTCATTAGTTTGTTTAATTTTTCATAATTTTCTAGTCAATTTTGTTATACTGTCCCCTACCCGTCTACTTGATTCCAAATGTGAATTGTTTCTGTTAATTGTGATTATGTATAATGTGTGTAATCGACTCGATTAAGTTCGTCGATTAGTTGTATTGTGAATCTTGCTTCTGAAATGATGTTTGTAATACCCTGTTTATCTGTTTAGAGTTGATTATCATCATTGAAATCAGTTAATTAGTTCTTCCCAATTTATTGATTCTTGTTTAATAAATCAGAAAGTTTGTTAATGGTGTGTATATGTTGCTTTCTGAATCCGTGAGTTTCAGGGCATTGTCAGTATATTGACAATGCTCCTGTGTTTGTTTGATTTTTGTTCAAAGTTAAAGCTCAGTTTACTGAACTCAGTATAATATGTTGTTATGATGATTGGTTCTGAATTCAGTATGATTCTACAAATGTTGATTGGATGTAATTGTGTTAGGAGGTTACATTCTTAGTCAGGATTCAGTCCAAACTTTAGGATTGGTTGTAGCTGTCGTAAATTAGATTAATAATTAGGCTTATACAGATTTTAAAATCTGTATTGTTAAGATGTTGAATTTAAGGCAGTAATACCAGTAGAAAACAGTAAATCTGGACATTTCTGGGATAAAACAGTAAGGGTAATGTGACATAATAGTGGGCTGAAAGTGGTTTGTTAATGGTTTTAATTTAATAGGATAGTGGGAAACAAAGGGTAATGGGCTGCTGAAAAACAGGATAATAGCACTCAATAGGATTTAAAGTATTCAAAAGTAGTTTTAATGGAAAAACTTTCTGATTTTTAAAGGAGAAAAGGGTCCATCCAGCACTAAACTGTATAGGACCAGCCCTGTATAAATACAGGGAGCTGGACAGACTGAAAGGGAGAGTTTTCAGAGAAAGAGAGTTTAGAGAGACACAGATTTTAGATTGAAGAAATCTGATTTAGGAAAAAAAATCTGAAAAACAGAAGATTTTAAAAAAGAAAAAGAAAGGAAATCAGATTATTTTGTAAGAAGAGGAAAGGAAGAAAAATCAGAAACAGAAAATCAGGAAGCTGAATTTGAAATAGGAAAGAAACTGGAAAATCTAAAAAAAAATGTTGTTCTAGAATCTGTCCGTTGTTTGTTTGTGGATATTGTTCCATTTGAAATCTGAAATTTTTCCTCAAGTTACTGTCACTGTTCATCTGGGTTAACGGGTTTGGTTCAGACTTGCTAAATACTGCTATTCTGCTGATTTTATTACTGCTGCAACTGCTGAAATTTACTCCTTCTACCTTCATTTTCAGGTACATGTCTTGGAAAGAGATTCAACATGACTAATCAATGAAGTTTGAATTGCAATTCTGTTTTTCCATTGTCTAAGTTCATCAGTTTAAATTTCATTTTTTGTTTCATGTTAGTTAATTAGTAGTGAATTCAATTTGATAGCTATGAGTTAATTGTCTTACCTTGAAATTCATATAAGGCTTTGTAATAATGTTAGCCCTTCATCTCATTAGTTTCGTCATGTTTGAACTGTCAAGGTAGGAAACATGACATAAAGATTGGCCATTAACTAGGCCTTGTGACGTTGTTAGTTGAATAAAGAATAGCGTGAAAATGTCAAAACCATATTGTTAGTTTATTCTGATAATCTGATTTAGTTGTGGAAGAAATGATATAAGTTGTATGTTCTTATGTGGCATTATAACAGGTATCTATAGAACCATTAGTGGATGGTAAGTTGAGTCGTTATGGCTCATTATGATGTTAAAGTGCTACGAATGTTTCAAAACATACAAATATGTGGCATGTAAGGCAATGTTGTTAATCAATTTGTATAATAATTCTCTTTCTTATCAATTTGATGCTTATTTACCATCCTAAATAAATAATTAGGCCTATTGGATTAAAAGCAAGTATATGAGAATAAAATGAGATATACAAATTGCAACACTTTACATCAACGACAATTAGAAATAGGACTTGCACTAAATAGAAATAATAAAAGTTCTTGAAAAAAATATTCTTCCCTTTATAAATCATTTTTAGTTTCATATACAATTCATTATCGGGCATATAGAGATATATGTTGTATTTGTGAAGAATAGTATTAATCATGTTCTTATTCTTTATTTTGAATTTGAATAGTCTTGGATGAACATAAATTATACGCGGAGATTATAATCGACGGGCAACATTTAATAAATTGTGAATTTTTTTTAGAATTAAGGGGTATCTTAAATGGAGATTTCTCATAATATAATAAACAATTTGGGGGAAAAGTCCATAATACTATTTTACGCAATCAGGGATGCGTTCGCGCACCCTGATTATATTTTAAAAGTAACTTCGGATTATGCGTACGCGCAATTTCGAGCGAATACTTAATAAAAACGAATTTCTTTGGAAAATTTTAAATAATTTCATATAACCCAAGATGTGCAGTTCATTGTCTAAATACAAGGGTAATGATGTTCCTGATTTTATTTTAAATTTCGAACATATGTTTTTGTTAATAAAAACAATAACGATTTTATTGTGTACACGTACGCGTGGCACGATCCCCGGTAATTATAAAAAGTACGTAATACGAATATACGTACGCGTAATTCGTCCATATAATTGTAAACAATAAGTAAAAGCGGTAGAAAAATCACGTAACAAAATGTATTTTATAAAATCAAGATAATTAAGCCAATAATAAAAACAGTTAAGCGACCGTGCTAGAACCACGGAATTCGGAAATGCCTAACACCTTCTTCTGGATTAACAGAATTCCTTACTCAGGATTTCTGGTTCACAGAATAATAAACAGAGTCATATTCTCCTCGATTCAGGGATTAAAATTGGTGACTTGGGACGCCTTAAAATTCCCAGGTGGCGACTCTGAAATAATTAAATAAATCCCGTTTCGACTGTCCTTCAATTGGAGAAAACTCCCCACGCGCCCCGCGGGCGCGGTAAAAAGGAGGTGCGACAGCTCTGGCGACTCTGCTGGGGAACGAACCCAGAATCTCTGGTTCAGGGTTTAAAGAATTCGAGCTTAAAATATCTGTGTTAATTGGCTTTATTTACTATATGATTTTCAACTGTTTATATGCTAATATGCTAAATGTTGCTTTTTACCGCTTTAATATTATTTGAATTGTGAATATATACAACTGTTACGAAACCCCCTTCTTTCTGAGTCTTCTGAATTTATGGTGTACACGTGCGCGTGACCCACCTTTCTGTTAAAGTCATACCAAATAAGACGGAGTTGGGACAAGTAACTAGGCCGGGCAGACTTTCGTGCTCCCGGTACGTTGCCCCCGCTTCGGCTCAAACTGTCCGTTTGGGTAAGCCAAGTTTAGAACAATCAACCTCAGGTTTTTCACTTAGAATAACTCAGCCATGTACCGGATCCCTAGTAGGAACGTATATTTGCATCATGTACATTTGGCCTTGGAGACTCAACACAGGGGTTGGGTCTGTCTAGGACAGGTGAACCCGAAATAAAAAGACCATCATGATGCATCCTACTTGCTACTTGTGCATTCATTTGCCTCAAACATGCTTGTTGACCAGCTTAAATGAAATCATGGTGAGAAGAGAGGAATAAAATGGGTTGTTTTTTTTTAAAAAAAAAAATTTCAAAAAATTTCAAAAAAAAAATAGTTTTAAATCTTGAAATAAAGGTATTTAATAAATAAAAAAATTTCAAAAATGATTTTTTTAGTATAAATTTTCAAAATGAATTTTGACTTTATTAAAATTAAATTTCAGATACAAAATGAGCACCACACAAAGCCCCTCGTCCACGAGTACAGAAGAATTTCTATTTCAACTTCAAATGTGGTGGTATGATTTAGGCGAAGATGGTCAAAAATGGGTCGTCAAGCATTTGGGAAATCTCACGGACATTATGAAAGTTAAACCCCGTGATGATCTGATTGCAGCGTTAGTAACTTTTTGGGACCCTGCTCACAATGTCTTTCGTTTCTCTGACTTCAAGCTTACTCCTACATTAGAGGAGATAGCTGGATATGCTGGTTTTGACGGAAGTCTAAGAAATCAAAGCTTGATATTCACAAAGGCTCCTTCGGTACATCGATTCTTCGGTCTTCTGAACATCAGCAGTCAAATCAGGAAAAGCAATGTCATCAATGGATGTTGTTCCTTCAACTTTTTGTATTCAAGGTTCGGAAAGTCAGATGGGTTCGAAATTCATGAGAAAGGCCTTACCAATAAGCAAAACAAAGACACTTGGCAGATTCACCGTCGCTTTGCTTTCATGGTGGCTTTTCTAGGAGTCATGGTCTTTCCAAACAAAGAGCGAACAATTGATATTCGCACCGCAAAAATTGTGCAAATCCTCACCACCAAAGAAAATCACACATTTGTCCCCATCATTCTATCAGACATTTATCGGGCTTTGACTTTATGTAAATCAGGAGCAAAGGTCTTCGAAGGATGCAAAATTTTGTTGCAAATGTGGGTGATGGAGCATCTCCAACAACAGCCCAAGATCATACAGTATGGGTCAAACAATGATAATTGCATCGAGAGCTATGAGGAAAGAACAAAAAATTATCAGGCTCCAGAAGGGATAGAAGCATGGGTATCTCATCTAAAGGCTTTAACGGCAAATAAAATTGAATGGACTCTGGGATGGCTCCCGATGAGGGAAGTAATACACATGTCAACCTCAAATAGTTATCTACTACTATTGGGATTGAGAAGCATTCAGCCGTATGCACCACTGAGAGTCCTAAGGCAATTAGGGAGATATCAAATAGTTCCTGATGATGAAGATTTGAGTGTGCAAGTAATCGAATTACACCCAGAAGCCACTATTCCCGAGGCTCTACTTCAGCAGATGTGGAATGGGTGCCGATACTTGAAAAGTGATACTCAAGTCCCAGACGCTACAAAGGGTGAGATAAATCCTGGATATGCAAGGTGGTTTGAAAAACGGTCTCGCGTGGATGATGTACCAGAGCCTGAGCTAAGAAGGCCAACAAAAAGACCCCATGTTCAAAACTTCAATGATAAAATCCAAGAACAGTTGATTTGGGGAGAAAACGAAAAAGGGTACAAAGCAACTATCCATGCCCTAAAAGAAAATCTAAGAAGCCTCAGTTTGGAGAAAGATTTGCAAGCACAAGAAGCCGAAGGCGAGAAAAAGAGTCTAGCTTGTGAGAATGAAAATCTTCATGCTCGATTCCAAAAATGAAAAAGTTTCTGAAACGCCAAAGAGGAGCTGGAAGGATCAAAAAACCATCGCCAATCTCTTTGAAAGAATGCAAGATTATGATTCCATTCTTGCGGAAAACGAAGGGGCATTGAGCAAAGCAAAAGAAAGGATCCAACAATTAAACGAAGAAGCCAGATCTAACAAGGAACGCCAAGATAGGCAATCCGAAAAAGACAAGGCACAATTCAAGAAGGAAAAAGACTATTGGATGCAATCAGAAGACCAGCTTCGTGCACAACTAGAAGAAGCAAGAAGATGCAACAGAGAATATCAACAAGCAGACCTCGACAGGGAAAGATCGCAAGCAAGATTAGAGCAGGCCAGACTCCGAGCTCTGTTAGAATCAGCTCTAGATCGTGAAAACCGTGTCAGAGATATAGCCACCACTCGCCAGCAGCAATTGCAAGACCAAGACCAACGTCTCCAAGGTTTCAGGGCACAAATCCACGACCTGGCAGTCTTTACATCTCAAAGTTATGTAAATTGCCAAGGAATGGATTATGAAAGGTTTACAGAGCATGCGCCCACTTTTGCTCGTCATCTAGCAATGGAGTTGGAAAGAATGTATCGTACGCTGGGAGGCCATCCAGGTCAAGCCCCACATTGAGCAGATAATCCAATATTTGACAATAAAAGTGGAAAGTGGGGCATGTTGTGAGATGTCAAGAATTGTATCTTTTATTTTGATTTAAGTGTGTGTGTTTCAAGCCATTTTCTTAAAGTTTTCAAATGTAATTCCATCTTTGTGTAATGAATAAAAGTGATTGCCTTTAGTCCGAACTACGCAAGGTCTGATTTATGTAAGGCATGATACGTAGGCAATCTCTAAGATTCGACCACCACGATAAAAGATATATATAATAAATAAAAGTGAATGACAATAAAAATTTCAAGAAAGCTGGGACGACACAAGCAGCCGAGCAAATGCATAATAGAAAGGGATTATTTGTTTAGGAGCATTGCATCTCAACGTGTGATTATATATGTGTTAAACTCTCGAAACTAACAAGTTTGTTCATTTTCAGAATTCAAAGCAGTTAGTTTCTCTAAAGAGTATACTGGCATATTATCACTATCACACAAGATCAAAAGGACCAATACCCGAAAGTATGTCTATCCCAGATGTTGACACAGGTATGGAGCTAGAGGAGATGGATGTCGGGAAAATGAAAGAAGAGATGTTTAAGCTCAAACAGCAAATGGCTGAGATGTACCAAGCCTGGTCTACAGGACAACTACCCCCATCTTACCCAAATAACCCTGCTCCATCAATGACCCAAACTCAGGATAATATTACCACTGAATTATCCCCAAATTTCCCCATTTACCAGCACTACCGAGGCACCACCTCTCAGACACCACAGTCTCCACCCCCGAAACCAGTTCCGTACTTTCCTCCACCTATGACTCCTGTTTTCGTAGCACCTTCCCCTGCTACATTTCATAAATCTCCTAGTGAGCCTACATTCCAGGCCCAAGACAACCAATATTACCCCCCGGAGCCCACCCTCAAAGCCTCCGAAATTAATTCAACTGCTCCTCGTTTTGATCTCCCAACCGAAATTGACAAGCCAGCTAAAAATGTTGAACAAGAAGAGATGTTCAGGAAGGTCAAAAGTCTAGAACAATCGTTCCGAGACATGCGAGGATTAGGCGGGCAAGTCAGTGTAGCATACAAAGATTTATGCTTATTCCTTAATGTACAATTGCCAGTTGGTTTCAAGATGCCCAAATTTGACCTATACAACGGGCACGGCGACCCAGTAGCCCACTTAAGGGGTTTCTGTAGCAAGATGCGAGGAGCTGGGGGAAAGGATGAATTATTGATGGCCTACTTCAGTCAAAGTTTAAGCGGATCAGCTTTGGAGTGGTATACACGCCAGGACCATGGGAGATGGTACACTTGGGATGACCTGGCACAGGCATTCGCATACCATTTCCAATACAATCTGGAAATCATCCCAGATCGATTATCTTTGACAAAATTTGAGAAGAAACACAATGAAAGTTTCAGAGAGTATGGTTTTCGGTGGAGAGAACAGGCAGCAAGAGTGGATCCTCCTATGAAGGAGAGCGAAATGGTAGACTATTTCCTCCAAGCCTTGGAACCGACTTACTATGCCCACTTGGTTTCAGCGGTTGGGAAATCATTCAACGAAGTAGTGAAGATGGGAGGTATGGTGGAAGAAGGCCTCAAGACAAATAAAATCATGAGCTATTCAGCAATTAAGGCAACTACTCAAGCTATTCAAGGCGGGGTAGGAGGAATCGGAAGAAAGAAGAGGGAGGAAGCAGCAGTAGTTGATTCAGGAATTTGGTCGGGACCCAGAGGTTCACCGCTTTACTATAATCAACAACGACCTCGCCAATCAGCTTACCACCATGATTCATCCCAACACTACTATCACCCTTCAGAGCCTCATTTTTCCATTAACCATGCTCAAGCATACAACCAGCCACCTGTTCACACCAATTGGCGTGCTCTTGTCACACCAAATACTTACCCACGAGCCTATCCCGGACCAGGTTTCAGGCCTAGGCCAGCATTTAGGGGAGAAAGGGAACAGAAAAAGAAAACTTACACTTCATTGGGAGAGTCTTACACTAGTCTATTCCACAGGCTGAGACAGCTAGACATGCTGAGACCAATACAATCCAAACTACCCAATCCTCCTCCAAAGAATCTGGATTACACCATTAGCTGTGAATATTGCTCCGGTGCACCAGGCCATGATACGGAGAAATGCTGGCATTTGAAAAATGCAATACAAGAGCTGATTGATACTAATAAAATCGAGGTTCAAACCCCCGAAGCCCCAAATATCAATAGAAATCCAATGTCAGCCCATCAAGAGGCTAATATGATAGAAATCATACAAGCTGATGGGGAGACAAAGAAGCCGTCACAAACTGTCATGATGATCAAGTCTCATGAAACCAAGCCAGATAAGCAGTTAATAGAGGAGAAGCCGGTGTCTAGGCAGAACAAAAATGGTGATGAACCATCTATGATAGTTGATGAGGGATCATCGAGCAAGGTTGCTGCAAAACAAGAAAGGCCGAAAGTGATAGTACCAGGGGTTGCTAACAAACCCATTGTATTCGTGGAAGGAGCCCGTACAGATCGGGTTATTATTGCACCTGTAATCCAGCTGCCGGTCATCAACAACAAAGCCATCCCATGGAACTATGAACGGGTGACTGTAATGTACAAGGGCAAAGAAATCAAGGAAGAAGTGTGTGAGGTACAAGGCTTGACTCGTTCGGGAAGATGTTTTACTCCCAAAGAGTTAAGAAAAACTAAAAACAATCCAACGCCAACAAAGAGAGTTGTGACGGAAGAAGAGGCGGAAGATTTTTTAAGAAAAATGAAACTCCATGATTATTCTGTTGTGGATCAATTAAAGAAGACCCCCGCTCAAATTTCATTATTGTCATTACTGATCCATTCAGAGGAGCACCGTCTGGCTTTGATGAAAATCCTGAATGAGGCTCATGTTCCTGAAAAGATCTCTGTAAATCATTTGGGAAAAATAGCCAACAGAATCTTTGAGACAAACAGAATTACATTTGCTGATGATGAATTACCTGTGGAAGGTACTGAACACAACAGAGCTCTTTACCTCACCGTGAAATGTGAAAACTCCGTAGTAACCCGGGTATTGGTTGACAATGGGTCAAGTGCAAATATCTGCCCTCTCTCCACTTTAAGCAAATTAAAAATTAGAGAGGAGAGGATCCAGAAGAATAGTATTTGCGTACGGGGATTTGACGGTGGAAGCAGAGATTCATTTGGAGACATAGTGTTGGAACTAACAATAGGGCCAGTTGAATTCACAATGGAATTCCAAGTGTTGGACATAACCGTTTCTTACAACTTGTTGTTGGGTCGACCATGGATCCATGCTGCTAAAGCAGTCCCGTCAACACTACATCAGGTTGTCAAGTTTGAATGGGATCATCAAGAAGTAGTCGTGCATGGAGAGGAAAGTTTAAATGCTCACAGCAGTACCATTATACCGGTCGAGGGAACAGAAATTGACCAGGGACCATGGGTATACCAAGTGACCAACACAGTGTCGATAGAGAAAATTCCAGAGGGGAAATACCTTCCAAATCCAAAGATATCCTCTGCATCAGTCATGGTAGCTTATGAAATGTTAAAGAATGGCTTTATACCCGGCAAAGGTCTGGGTTTATCTTTGCAAGGAATTATACAACCAGTATCTCTCCCCGAGAACTGGGGAACATTCGGTTTAGGGTTCATACCCACCGCCAATGACGTGATAAGGGCCAGGAAGTTGAAACACCAAGCATGGGTTCTTCCAAAACCAGTACCACATCTGTCAAAGTCTTTTGTCAAGACCGGTGCTAAAAATCGCCCGATAACAACAATTCCTAAATCCCAGGTCAATCCTGAGGAGGAATTAATTGAAAGATTCGAGAAATTGTTTAGTAATGTGAATATGTTGGAAAGCGGAGAAGGCTGTAGCAACGCAAAAGTTCAATTCGTTGGTCCAGAAACAAAGCTCAGTAATTGAAAAGCCACTCCTCTCCCAATTCGAAAGGAGTCTTGGTAGTTTATTTTGATTTTTCTTTCAGTTTGTTTGGGTTACTTCAGGGTTGTAATCCCAAAGCTTATCTTACAGTTTGTTTGAAGTGTGCAAAACCTTGTTCTTTCATCATCCAATAAAAAGCAGTTTCACTTTTGTTATTATCATTCCTAATAGTTTTCTTTCTTTTTCTTCTTTCCTGTACAGTTCCTTTTACGCTGGCTCTAGTGATATGGCATGCATGAGGAATCCTCAGCTCAGTCTTAAAAATCAATCTGGTTCCGAAATATTAATTCAAGAAATATATTGTGATTATGAGTCAGAATATGATGAAGATGAGGTTTTTGAAGAGATTAGTAAAGAGTTAATTCACTTTGAGGAAAAAGTCAAACCTAACTTAAGTGATACCGAGGACATCAATATAGGGGACACGAGTAATACCCAAGAAACTAAAATAAGTGTCCATCTTGAGCCAAAGATCCGAGAGGAATTAATTAAGGCGCTCATAGAATTCAAAGATGTTTTTGCATGGTCGTATGACGACATGCCGGGCCTGAGCACTGATTTAGTGGTTCACAAATTGCCCACCGATCCAACGGTGCCTCCTGTCAAGCAGAGGCTGAAAAAATTCAAGCCTGATATGAGTGTGAGAATTAAGGAAGAAATCACCAAACAATTGGAAGCAAAGGTCATTCGAGTCACTCGATATCCTGTTTGGTTGGCTAATGTCGTTCTTGTGCCAAAGAAAGACGGCAAAATTAGAGTATGCGTCGACTATCGCAATCTCAACAAAGCAAGTCCAAAGGATAATTTCCCATTACCCAATATCCATATTTTGATTGACAATTGTGCCAAGCATGATATAGGATCTTTCGTGGATTGTTATGCCGGGTATCATCAAATTCTAATGGATGAAGAAGATGCAGAAAAAACGGCATTCATCACACCATGGGGAACTTATTGCTACTGGGTAATGCCATTCGGTTTAAAGAACGCCGGAGCAACCTATATGAGAGCAATGACCACAGTGTTTCATGATATGATACACAAAGAGATTGAGGTATACGTGGACGATGTGATCATAAAATCAAAGCATCAGGCCAACCACATTGGGGATTTGAGGAAGTTCTTCTTAAGACTTCGCAGGTACAACCTCAAGCTTAACCCTGCCAAGTGTGCATTTGGAGTTCCATCTGGAAAGTTGCTGGGATTCATAGTCAGTCGACGAGGCATCGAGCTAGACCCATCAAAGATCAAAGCCATCCAAGAATTGCCACCTCCAAGAAACAAAACTGAAGTAATGAGTTTGTTGGGAAGGTTAAATTACATCAGCAAGTTTATTGCTCAGCTCACAACAACCTGTGAGCCAATTTTCAAATTGTTAAAAAAGGATGTTGTGGTCAAATGGACCGATGAGTATCAAGAAGCATTCGATAAAATAAAAGGGTACTTGTCGAACCCACCCGTGTTGGTCCCGCCAGAGCCAGGAAGACCTTTGATTCTTTACTTGACGGTCCTGGAAAATTAATTTGGTTGTGTATTGGGGCAACATGACCTCACTGGCAGAAAAGAACAGGCCATCTACTGCCTTAGCAAGAAATTCACAGCTTATGAGGTTAAGTATACTCATTTGGAAAAGACATGTTGCGCCTTAACATGGGTAACTCAAAAATTGAAACACTATTTGTCATCCTACACTACTTACCTCATTTCTCGGTTGGATCCATTGAAATACATTTTTCAAAAGCCTATGACAACAGGAAGACTTGCAAAGTGGCAGATATTGCTCACAGAATTCGACATCATCTATGTGACTCGAACTGCAATGAAGGCTCAAGCACTGGCTGATCATTTAGCCGAAAACCCGGTCGATGAGGAATATGAGCCGTTGAAAACTTATTTTCCTGATGAAGAAACAATGCATATCGACGAGGTGGAGCGAATTGAAAAGCCTGGCTGGAAACTTTTCTTTGATGGAGCCGCTAACATGAAAGGAGTCGGAATAGGAGCTGTAATCATTTATGAAACAGGGCATCACTATCCTGTTACGGCTCAATTGCGATTTTATTGCACCAATAATATGGCTGAATATGAAGCTTGTATTTTGGGGTTAAGGCTAGCCGCAGACATGGGTATCCGAGAAATCTTAGTCATGGGAGATTCGGATCTTTTGGTACATCAAATTCAAGGAGAATGGGAAACCCGAGACTTGAAGCTCATACCATACCGACAATGTCTACATGATCTTTGTCAGCGGTTTCAATCAGTGGAATTCCAACATATTCCAAGAATCCATAATGAGGTTGCCGATGCATTGGCTACCCTGGCATCAATGTTGCACCATCCGGACAAAGCTTATGTAGATCCAATACATATTCAAGTCCACAATCAGCACGCTTATTGCAATATGGTTGAAGAAGAATTTGATGGTGAACCATGGTTCCACGACATCAAGGAGTATATCAGGATGGGGATATATCCCGCACAAGCCACATGAGATCAAAAGAGGACTATTAGGCGATTGGCAAATGGATTTTTCTTAAGCGGAGGAGTTTTGTATAAAAGAACACCAGATCTTGGATTATTAAGATGCATAGATGTCAGACAAGCTGCAGCTGTCATGTCTGAAGTACATTCAGGAGTTTGCGGACCCCACATGAGTGGATATGTGTTGGCAAAGAAAATCCTCCGATCCGGTTACTATTGGCTTACCATGGAGCGAGATTGTATCAGTTTTGTGCGCAAGTGTCATCAATGCCAAATACACGGAGATTTGATTCATTCTCCACCATCCGAGTTGCACACAATGTCGGCACCATGGCCCTTCGTTGCCTGGGGCATGGATATGATTGGACCAATTGAGCCGGCAGCATCCAATGGGCACAGGTTCATTCTGGTAGCTATTGATTATTTTACCAAATGGGTTGAGGCCAAGACATTCAAATCAGTGACCAAGAAAGCTGTGGTCGATTTTGTACACTCAAATATCATATGTCGATTCGGAATCCCGAAGGTGATCATCACAGATAACGGTGCTAATCTTAACAACAATTTAATGAAGGAAGTATGTCAACAGTTTAAGATTACACATCGTAACTCTACCCCATATCGGCCCAAGGCGAATGGAGCAGTAGAAGCAGCCAACAAAAACATAAAGAAGATACTTCGGAAAATGGTAGAAGGTTCAAAACAATGGCATGAAAAATTACCATTTGCATTATTGGGATACCGCACTACTGTTCGCACTTCAGTAGGAGCAACTCCTTATTTGTTGGTATATGGCACTGAAGCAGTAATTCCTGTAGAAGTTGAGATTCCTTCCCTTCGGATCATCGCCGAAGCAAAAATTGATGATGATGAATGGGTCAAAACCTGTCTGGAACAGTTAAACTTGATTGATGAAAAACGATTGGTCGCAGTATGTCATGGTCAATTATATCAAAGAAGAATAGAAAGAGCATACAATAAAAAGGTGCGTCCCCGGAAGTTTGAAGTGGGTCAGCATGTGCTGAAACGTATTCTTCCACATCAGGTCGAGGCAAAAGGCAAATTTGCCCCGAATTGGCAAGGACCATTCATTGTGACCAGAGTATTATCGAATGGTGTACTATGTTTAAAAGATATTGAAGGCAAATGCATAGATATGGCGATCAATTCTGACGCGGTAAAGAGATATTATGCATAAAATTTTTGAATGTTTGTATTTAGCATTATTTCGAAGATTGGAATGACAAAGGCCATTTATTCTGCTATCCAAACACTATACCCTTTGTTTCCCCCCTTTGAGCCATACTTGTTTCTTTCCTACCCCCTCTTGGAAGCAATAAAAAAAATATATATATATAAATTTAATCAATAAAAAAAAGAGATCAAAATCTTCACTATTATGTGGTGAACTACGTTTGACCTGATTCCTCAAAGAAGGATACGTAGGCGCCTCACGGCTCGGTCATAGGGTGCACAATATACATGATGTGCACAAAAAGTTATGTCAAGCGACCCCAATCAAAAACTGGGGCAGAAATTGTATTGGAAATAAGAAAAAGATTCCAAGAGTTGTAATTTTAAACCCATACCAGAACTGTTTAGCTTTTAATACCTTTTCCATTTCTAACCCCATACCAGAAAGACCTTTCGACCAATCTTAGAAAAATGTTGAGTCAAGCAAATGAAGATGGTTCATAACACTCTGGTACAAACAAGAAAAGAAAGTAAAAATGAGAGAGTCTTATAGGTGAAAACCCACACGGGCACCATAAGGCGACGGAAGTTGAGAGAAAAGTAAAATGAGAGAGTCTTATAGGTGAAAACCCACACGGGCACCATAAGGCGACGGAAGTTGAGAGAAAAGTAAAATGAGAGAGTCTTATTGGTGAAAACCTTCGTAGGCACCATAGGGCGAAAAGGAAGTGAAAAAATGAGGAAAGTTTATCGATGAAAACTCTTTGAGACAATTGAAAGGAGATTGATTAAAAGACTGGGTTGATTAATCCGAATGCATACCCTGATCATTGGTGCCAGTAATTCCAATCAGATAAGTCCTTTATTCCTTTTCCAACAGTCATCCAAATTTGGATTTTTTCTTTTCATTCTATGATTGTCGAAATCAGCGTATTTCGTTACTAATAAAAGCTTTGAGATAAGTTTTATTCCAAACAAATAAGAAGGAATGTCAAGGTATACTACCAAGATTCAAGGTTACAAAATACAGCCACGAAAGGTAGGAGATAAAAGATATGGGTGTAAGAAAGGTGAAATCAAAAGTGGATCAGCAAAGTCAGAAGGGACATATGATTACAGTTAAAAGGGTTTGAAGGAAAACATACAGAGGAGAATCCTATAGTCAAGAATCAATTACAATGACAAAACAGTCTTTTCAACCATTCCAAGGCAACAAAGAGAAACGAAGAGAAGCATCACCATCGGCAAGAATACCCCAGTCAACCACCCTGCTTTAAACTAACGAAGTTTTCTTTGATTTAAAACAAGGGCAAATACAATATTTGTGTCAGGAAATACCTGGATGAGAATTAAAGAAGTCAGGCGTCCACCTGGAGAATGAGGATGAGAAAAGAAGAAGTCAGGCATCCACCTGGAGAATGAGGATGAAGAAAAGAAGAAGTCAGGCGTCCACCTGGAGAATGAGGATGAGAATTAAAGAAGTCAGGCGCCCACCTGGAGAATGAGGATGAGAAAAGAAGAAGTCAGGCGTCCACCTGGAGAATGAGGATGAAGAAAAGAAGAAGTCAGGCGTCCACCTGGAGAATGAGGATGAGAATTAAAGAAGTCAGGCGTCCACCTGGAGAATGAGGATGAGAATTAAAGAAGTCAGGCGTCCACCTGGAGAATGAGGATGAGAAAAGAAGAAGTCAGGCGTCCACCTGGAGAATGAGGATGAAGAAAAGAAGAAGTCAGGCGTCCACCTGGAGAATGAGGATGAGAATTAAAGAAGTCAGGCGTCCACCTGGAGAATGAGGATGAGAATTAAAGAAGTCAGGCGTCCACCTGGAGAATGAGGATGAGAAAAGAAGAAGTCAGGCGTCCACCTGGAGAATGAGGATGAAGAAAAGAAGAAGTCAGGCGTCCACCTGGAGAATGAGGATGAGAATTAAAGAAGTCAGGCGTCCACCTGGAGAATGAGGATGAGAATTAAAGAAATCAGGCGTCCACCTGGAGAATGAGGATGAGAATTAAAGAAGTCAGGCGTCCACCTGGAGAATGAGGATGAGAATTAAAGAAGTCAGACGTCCACCTGGAGAATGAGGACAAAGAGAAAAAGAAGTCAGGCGTCCACCTGGAGAATGAGGATAAGAAAAGAAGAAGTCAGGCGTCCACCTGGAGAATGAGGATGAGAATTAAAGAAGTCAGGCGTCCACCTGGAGAATGAGGATAAAAAAGTTAAGAAGAAGTCAGGCGTCCACCTGGAGAATGAGGATAAGAAAAGAAGAAGTCAGGCATCCACCTGGAGAATGAGGATGAAGAATTAAAGAAGTCAGGCGTCCACCTGGAGAATGAGGATGAGAATCAAAAAAGTCAGGTGTCCACCTGGAGAATGAGGAGGAGAATCAAAGAAGTCAGGCGTCCACCTGGAGAATGAGGATGAGAATCAAAGAAGTCAGGCGTCCACCTGGAGAATGAGGATGAAGAATTAAAGAAGTCAGGCGTCCACCTGGAGAATGAGGATGAGTATTAAAGAAGTCAGGCGTCCACCTGGAGAATGAGGACGAGAAAAAGAAGTCAGGCGTCCACCAGGAGAATGAGGATGAGAAAAAGAAGTCAGGCGTCCACCTGGAGAACGAGGATGAAGATGTTAAAAAGAAGTCAGGCGTCCACCTGGAGAATGAGGATGAAGAAAGAAAAGAAGCAGTCAGGCACCCACCTGGAGAACGAGGGAATGTAATTGAAGTGTTGAAATCAAAAGCCCGATCATATGATAAAGGAGCACATTTAGAATCAATAAAGCGGAAGAGTCCAACAAAATTCCCAGCAAGAAACAACAAGAGTCCCAAAAGAAAATACGGGACACAACGAAAAGGAATACGGAATAATCCAAATGCCCAAGAGTCACCAAGATATCAAGACAACAAGAAACGCAAGGGCATGATCTAGATGAGATTTTTTATAATTCATGTACCATAGTCTAGTTTAATTTTTGTATTACCTTTGAAGTAAGGTGTAATAAGGAGGTCAGCAAGCAGTAAAAACAGCACGAAGCAGCAGTAACATCACAGTCCCACGGTAGTCCCAGCTACCCAAAACTTTCCGAACTACATTGACCTGATTCCTTTATAGCCAAGGATATGTAGGAAACCGTTGAAGCAGAGGTTCGGTCAAATCTTTCAAAAATGCTTCCCACGGAGTATTCGAACGGGCAAAAATCGCTCGTATCCGCTCACTGTATCTTTGCACGAAAACTCTTCGAGTTTCCGCACAAAGAGGGGCAGCTGTGAGCACGTGATTTTTGCCTTACGAAAACTACTCCAAAATAAATCAAAAAATAAAATAAATTTCTTTTACTGTGTAATTCTTGAATTTGCGTGGTGTTAAATATTTGTGTATGTCCGTAAATATTTACTTTGTCATAATAAATTGAAAATTAAAAAAAACATATATGTTTCATGCATATCTAGGATTTAATTATGCATTTAATAATTGATTCAAAACAAAATCACAAAAAATATGCATTTTTATTTTTATTTTTCGTCATATTAATTGTGTCATTGTGTGATTAATGTTTTATCTACGTGTTAATGGTTATTAAAAGATAATTAGTATTATTATAATGATAATTTAGTTTTTATTATTTTAATTAGGAATTTAATAATTAGGAATTTAATTAGGAAATTAAAAGAAGTAGAAATTAAGTGGGTAAAACGGATCTGGGCCAAACTCCTAAACAAAAATTCAGGCCCAAACCATTTTTTAACCCCCCACAGCCCAATCTAGGCAACCCAGGTCCGGTCCAAACCAGACGAGCCAAAACGACAGCGTTTGGTCGTGGCTTCTCGGGGACCGTTGGATCAAATCCAACCAACGGTCAAGATCTTACCCCCTTACCCGTAACCCGTAACCCGACCCAGTGACCCGACTCAGCCGACCCTGGCATTAAACCAAACGACATCGTTTGGTTTAATGAATTGATCCTGGCCCTTCATCTTACTTGATCGGACGGACAATATCAATTCACCCCACCCCTATATAAGTCCCAAGCCCCTACCCCGGCCCCTAACTGAACACCCCCCCTCCTCTCACTGTTCATCATCGTCCCCAAACCCCACTCCTAACCCTAGCCGCCCTAGAATCCCACCGCCTGAAACCCGGCGGCATCAACGCCGCCGGTCACCAAAATAACACCCTAGAACCCCCTGAACATCCTCTACACAAATCTGACCTTAGTTTCCTTCGAATCAGGCCCCAACTCTTCGAATCTTAAATCGAAGGTTGGCCTGAAAACCTTATCTTCTCCGATGGCCTCCAAAATAACACCACAACTTCCCCTAGATACCCTCATCACGGATCTGTTAGTTGCATGGCTCGAATCCTACTGGAACCGCTCGAATCTTCTTTTGAAGATTCGGACCAAACAAGAACAAACTCAGATCTGTTCTAAACTCACACCAAATGACCCCTAGGCTACCCCCACCCGTGTGTCATTGTTGGTTCCCCTCGAACCTACCCAGAAGTGTTCGAATTTAAAATCCAAGATCTGAAACCCTAAATTTCTAATCCTGACAAAGTTTGAGGTTTAATCGACCTTAGTCAAAGTATTTTCAGTAGAAAATACTTCGACTAAGGTCTGTTTGATTTCAAACAAAGTTCAAATCCAAGTTGAGTTGAGTCCGGTTGAATTTGAAGGCTCAGAGGTAATTTTCTGTTGCTTATGTATGTTCTACGTGTATTCTATATTCGTTTCATTAGTTTGTTTAATTTTTCATAATTTTCTAGTCAATTTTGTTATACTGTCCCCTACCCGTCTACTTGATTCCAAATGTGAATTATTTCTGTTAATTGTGATTATGTATAATGTGTGTAATCGACTCAATTAAGTTCGTCGATTAGTTATATTGTGAATCTTGCTTCTGAAATGATGTTTGTAATACCCTGTTTATCTGTTTAGAGTTGATTATCATCATTGAAATCAGTTAATTAGTTCTTCCCAATTTATTGATTCTTGTTTAATAAATCAGAAAGTTTGTTAATGGTGTGTATATGTTGCTTTCTGAATCCGTGAGTTTCAGGGCATTGTCAGTATATTGACAATGCTCCTGTGTTTGTTTGATTTTTGTTCAAAGTTAAAGCTCAGTTTACTGAACTCAGTATAATATGTTGTTATGATGATTGGTTCTGAATTCAGTATGATTCTACAAATGTTGATTGGATGTAATTGTGTTAGGAGGTTACATTCTTAGTCAGGATTCAGTCCAAACTTTAGGATTGGTTGTAGCTGTCGTAAATTAGATTAATAATTAGGCTTATACAGATTTTAAAATCTGTATTGTTAAGATGTTGAATTTAAGGCAGTAATACCAGTAGAAAACAGTAAATCTGGACATTTCTGGGATAAAACAGTAAGGGTAATGTGACATAATAGTGGGCTGAAAGTGGTTTGTTAATGGTTTTAATTTAATAGGATAGTGGGAAACAAAGGGTAATGGGCTGCTGAAAAACAGGATAATAGCACTCAATAGGATTTAAAGTATTCAAAAGTAGTTTTAATGGAAAAACTTTCTGATTTTTAAAGGAGAAAAGGGTCCATCCAGCACTAAACTGTATAGGACCAGCCCTGTATAAATACAGGGAGCTGGACAGACTGAAAGGGAGAGTTTTCAGAGAAAGAGAGTTTAGAGAGACACAGATTTTAGATTGAAGAAATCTGATTTAGGAAAAAAAATCTGAAAAACAGAAGATTTTAAAAAAGAAAAAGAAAGGAAATCAGATTATTTTGTAAGAAGAGGAAAGGAAGAAAAATCAGAAACAGAAAATCAGGAAGCTGAATTTGAAATAGGAAAGAAACTGGAAAATCTAAAAAAAAATGTTGTTCTAGAATCTGTCCGTTGTTTGTTTGTGGATATTGTTCCATTTGAAATCTGAAATTTTTCCTCAAGTTACTGTCACTGTTCATCTGGGTTAACGGGTTTGGTTCAGACTTGCTAAATACTGCTATTCTGTTGATTTTATTACTGCTGCAACTGCTGAAATTTACTCCTTCTACCTTCATTTTCAGGTACATGTCTTGGAAAGAGATTCAACATGACTAATCAATGAAGTTTGAATTGCAATTCTGTTTTTCCATTGTCTAAGTTCATCAGTTTAAATTTCATTTTTTGTTTCATGTTAGTTAATTAGTAGTGAATTCAATTTGATAGCTATGAGTTAATTGTCTTACCTTGAAATTCATATAAGGCTTTGTAATAATGTTAGCCCTTCATCTCATTAGTTTCGTCATGTTTGAACTGTCAAGGTAGGAAACATGACATAAAGATTGGCCATTAACTAGGCCTTGTGACGTTGTTAGTTGAATAAAGAATAGCGTGAAAATGTCAAAACCATATTGTTAGTTTATTCTGATAATCTGATTTAGTTGTGGAAGAAATGATATAAGTTGTATGTTCTTATGTGGCATTATAACAGGTATCTATAGAACCATTAGTGGATGGTAAGTTGAGTCGTTATGGCTCATTATGATGTTAAAGTGCTACGAATGTTTCAAAACATACAAATATGTGGCATGTAAGGCAATGTTGTTAATCAATTTGTATAATAATTCTCTTTCTTATCAATTTGATGCTTATTTACCATCCTAAATAAATAATTAGGCCTATTGGATTAAAAGCAAGTATATGAGAATAAAATGAGATATACAAATTGCAACACTTTACATCAACGACAATTAGAAATAGGACTTGCACTAAATAGAAATAATAAAAGTTCTTGAAAAAAATATTCTTCCCTTTATAAATCATTTTTAGTTTCATATACAATTCATTATCGGGCATATAGAGATATATGTTGTATTTGTGAAGAATAGTATTAATCATGTTCTTATTCTTTATTTTGAATTTGAATAGTCTTGGATGAACATAAATTATACGCGGAGATTATAATCGACGGGCAACATTTAATAAATTGTGAATTTTTTTTAAGAATTAAGGGGTATCTTAAATGGAGATTTCTCATAATATAATAAATAATTTGGGGGAAAAGTCCATAATACTATTTTACGCAATCAGGGATGCGTTCGCGCACCCTGATTATATTTTAAAAGTAACTTCGGATTATGCGTACGCGCAATTTCGAGCGAATACTTAATAAAAACGAATTTCTTTGGAAAATTTTAAATAATTTCATATAACCCAAGATGTGCAGTTCATTGTCTAAATACAAGGGTAATGATGTTCCTGATTTTATTTTAAATTTCGAACATATGTTTTTGTTAATAAAAACAATAACGATTTTATTGTGTACACGTACGCGTGGCACGATCCCCGGTAATTATAAAAAGTACGTAATACGAATATACGTACGCGTAATTCGTCCATATAATTGTAAACAATAAGTAAAAGCGGTAGAAAAATCACGTAACAAAATGTATTTAATAAAATCAAGATAATTAAGCCAATAATAAAAACAGTTAAGCGACCGTGCTAGAACCACGGAATTCGGAAATGCCTAACACCTTCTTCCGGATTAACAGAATTCCTTACTCAGGATTTCTGGTTCGCAGAATAATAAACAGAGTCATATTCTCCTCGATTCAGGGACTAAAATTGGTGACTTGGGATGCCTTAAAATTCCCAGGTGGCGACTCTGAAATAATTAAACAAATCCCGTTTCGATGTCCTTCAATTGGAGAAAACTCCCCACGCGCCCCGCGGGCGCGGTAAAAAGGAGGTGCGACAGAGGAAATAACAGATGGTATGCCTAATGAAGAAAATCCAAGAAGAAGTAAACGTCAAAGGATATCTACTTTATTCGGTCCAGATTTTCTGACTTTTCTGTTAGAAAATGAGCCTCGTACCTTCAAGGAAGCAATGTCTTCCTCAGAAGCACAATATTGGAAAGAAGCTGTCAATAGTGAAATAGAATCCATATTGAGCAACCATACTTGGAAATTGGTTGATCTTCCTCCGGGTAACAAAACGTTGGGTTCTAAATGGATTTTCAAGAAGAAAATGAAAGAAGATGGTACTATTGACAAATACAAGGCAAGACTTGTTGTCAAAGGATTTAGACAACGAGAAGGTTTTGACTATTTTGACACATACTCGTCGGTAACAAGAATTACATCTATTCGGATGCTAATAGCGTTAGCCGCCTTGTATGGTCTTCAAATCCATCAAATGGATGTAAAAACAGCCTTCTTAAATGGTGATCTTGAGGAAGAAATTTACATGAACCAACCTGAAGGGTTTGTGGTTCCGGGAAAAGAAAAGAAGGTGTGTAGACTTGTTAAGTCTCTTTATGAACTAAAACAAGCACCCAAACAATGGCATGCAAAATTTGACCAAACAATGTTGTCAAATGGTTTTAAGATTAATGAATGTGATAAGTGTGTTTACATTAAGAACATTCAAAATCATGTAGTCATTGTTTGCTTATATGTTGATGATATGCTAATAATGAGCAAAGACATTGCCGACATTCAAGCTACTAAGCGTATGCTTGCTAGTAAGTTTGATATGAAAGACTTAGGAGTTGCCGATGTAATTCTAGGAATTAAAATCCAGAGGACTCCTCAAGGTCTAGCTTTGTCTCAATCACATTACGTGAAAATGGTACTTGAAAAATTCAAACACTTGGAATTTAGAAGTGCAATGACTCCAATTGACTTAAACCATCATCTTATGAAGAATAAAGGCGAAAGTACGTCTCAATTGGAGTATGCTCGTGTGTTGGGAAGTCTAATGTACATCATGAACTATACACGGCCCGATATAGCTTGTGCAATAAGTAAACTTAGTCGATTCACAAGTAATCCCAACAAGCATCACTGGGTGGCTATGAAACGAGTTCTGGGATATTTGGAGTATACCCAAGACTACGCTTTGCACTACAATAAATATCATGCGGTTATTGAAGGATATAGTGATGCTAATTGGATAACCGGCTCATCAGAAACAAAGTCCACAAGTGGATATGTGTTTACTGTTGGTGGAGGAGCAGTATCTTGGAAGTCTTCCAAACACACATGTATCGCTCGCTCTACAATGGAATCAGAGTTTATAGCATTGGATAAAGCCGGTGAAGAAGCTGAATGGCTTCTGAATTTTTTAGAAGACATTCCATTTTGGCCAAAACCTTTGGCTCCTATTTGCATACATTGCGATAGTGAGGCTGCAATAGGACGGGCAGAGAGCGTTATGTATAACGAAAAGTCTCGTCATATACGACGAAGACATAATACCGTTAGACAACTACTTTCTAGTGGAATTATCACTATTGATTATGTAAGATCAAAGGATAATGTTGCGGATCCACTTACAAAAGGCTTAACTAGAGAGGGAGTTGAGAAATCATCTAAGGGAATGGGACTATGGCTAAGGACAGGTCAACATAACGGTAACTCTACCTAGAATTTTGGATGTTCCGAGATCTAGGTTCAAGGAGCTCAAACAAAGTTGTGATTGACCGGTTCAACATTGTCAAAACAAAATCTTTGGTCCATTCTCGTGATGAAGACAATGTTCAGTAACAAGGATAGAACTTTACACGTTCTTTAATGATTACCAAAGTTTGATGAGGTATCTATCAAATAGTGTCAATCTAAAGGATTACACGTTTAGGAATCACCTACGTAAGTGTGAAGTGTAAGCCGCTTCAAGGAGAATTCTGTAAGGCCAATTCTCTACGCACTTATGAGACCAGGCGATGTTCATGGCTAAAACGAACACAACAATGAGAACCAAAAGACGGTTAAGGGTTGGTTGTGTGGCATATGGCTGTCTAGGTATACACTAAAGTTCAACGGTTCAAAGATATCAAATCTACCGATTGACCGAGTATATCCGACATATGTTCACTACGGAAAGTTCAAAGGGAAACCTACTTATCCATAAGCAATTAATCCTTACTTGCAAAATCACATAGCTTTCATCTATGATCTTTCTTGATACAGCCATTCCCATTCATGTGGGGGATTGTTGGACTTTAAGTCATTGGGCTTTAAAGTATAAGAAGTGTGAATTGGAAATGGAGGGAAATAAAATGGAGGGAAAATGAAAATTTGAAGAAGTGAACTTTTGTCTTGCACTTTGTCCCTCATTGGTGAGGGACAATCACATTTGTGTGCTTATATATAGATTCACTTCTTAAACCTCTTAAAAGGAGTTGAAGAGAATGAACCCTCGCGCCGTCGTCGTCGCTCGCTCGACTCGGCCTCGGCTTCGGCTTCGGCTTCGGCTTCAGATTCGGATTCGGATTCGGATTCGGATTTGGATTTGGAAAATGATCGATCGATAAGATTATTTTTTGGACAAAATTTATTTAATTATTTAATAATTAATTAAATCCCAAATCACTGGCTTCGGATTCGGATTTGGATTTGGATTTGGATTTGGATTTGGAAAATGATCGATCGATAAGATTATTTTTTGGACAAAATTTATTTAATTATTTAATAATTAATTAAATGCCAAATCACTGCTGAAACTACGCCAGAACCCTGCTGAAAGTTCAGAGGGCCTCGCTGGCCTCGGTAGAATCGCGGCAGTCAGATTCAGAGAGCCTCTCTAGCCGCGGTTCTGCCGCGATCGCGGTAGAACCGCGGCAGGCCGCGTATTTTCTGAAAAGGCACCTTTCCAGACACCTCTTCTGATATTTGCCTATAAATTCTGAGGCAAGGCTGCATCTTCTTGACACGAAAAACATTTCAGAACTTCTTTCTTTCTGAATATACTGCATCCTAATTCGCAGTCGCTCTCTCTCAAATTCGTAAGTGTGATTTTGCTCCGTTCTTTGAGTTCGTTGGTATCCTGCTGTTTGTATTGCTACTGTTGTAGGAAGGTTTATTCTGTTTTATCCTGGGAGGATTTAATTCATTACCTTGGCAACGTGTGAGGGGGTTAAAATTCCTTAAGGACGCACAAGAAAAATTGTGGACTCGGAATATTTCTGATTCTTTAATATTTTATACATTTCTTTATTCTTCTAACAGTTTTCTGATTTTTGTTTTAGACAGTTACGCTCACAAACTTAAGGAACTTTATTTTACTAACGTTTCTGGTTGATTATTAAACTATTTTCTATATACTTTGTTGGAGACTAAAGCCTTGTTGCTTTCTACTCCTATAATTGTTTCTGTCCAGTTTAAAGTACATAAAAACTTTGTCGGAATAATAAACGTACGGATTTGAAGTATATAGAAACTTCACCATTGTTACGTGTTCTATTTTTGGTTTGGTATTCAGTTTGAAGATATCAAAACTTCACTGATTTAACAAGTTCTGTATTGTTTTCAACTTTACAGAAATATGACGAATGAAAACCAAACTAATGGAAGTATTGCGGGAATGGGTGCTACTGTTACGAGTGCTGCTGCCTCGTCAAGCCGTTCTACTCCTGCTCATGCTATGGCACCGGCAGAAAAACCCGGAAAGTTTTCTGGTATTGACTTCAAACGCTGGCAAATGAAGATGTTCTTCTATCTTACTACGTTGAGTTTGCAACGTTTCATCAAGGAGGATCCTCCAGTGATGGCTGAGAATACTCCGGATGATGAACGACTTGTTGTAACTGAAGCATGGAAACATTCTGATTTCTTGTGCAAAAACTACATATTGAGTTGTTTGGAAGATGGCTTGTATAATGTCTATAGTGTCATGGAAACTTCAAAAGCGTTATGGAATGCACTTGAGAAGAAGTACAAGACTGAGGATGTCGGACTTAAGAAGTTCGTGGCTGCAAAGTTTTTGGATTTCAAGATGACTGATACTAGGTCAGTCATAACCCAAGTCCAAGAATTACAAGTCATTGTGCATGACCTCCTTGCTGAAGGTACGACCCGAGTCAATAATTTTATTAATAAGATTTATCTTATTACTAATTATGAGATTGTTATTGAAGGTATGGTCATAAATGAGGACTTTCAAGTCGCTGCTTTCATTGAAAAGTTACCTCCGTTGTGGAAGAATTTTAAGAACTATCTTAAACACAAGCGGAAGGAGATGACACTAGAAGACTTGATTGTTCGTTTGAGGATAGAAGAAGACAACAAAAATGCTGAAAAGAAGTTATGTACAAATTAGTGTAACCCGAGTGACCATGAGTTTGATATTGCTTATTTCTTCACTTTTGACGCTAATAACTGATATTTTATTTTTTGGTAATGCTAAAAGAAAGAAGTTAAGAATGTTAACATATAAGGATCAACAAACTTGATTCCTGCTTATTTATTTCGAAACTGATAAAGTTAAATGTGTTCAAAGGGATTATGCAAGAAAGTGTTGATGGTTAATTTGGTTCTTATGTTGAGATGTACATAGGTTTATCATTATCAAAAGGGGAAATCTGTTGAGCTCTAGTGAAATTAATTTTGATGATTAACAAACAGTTACTGATGAACTAGGTCCCTTGAAGATATCTATTGTACTAATAAACATATCGACAACTTGTCAAACAGACAGCGAAGAACCAAGTTCCTCTCTATATCATTGATCAAGAGCTGCAAAATGATTCCTAACGCAAGTATGATTCTTCGACAATATTATTTATGGAAGGATTTGATTTCGTAGGCTATAAGTATTGTATCAGCTAGAAGAATACATGTTCAACAAGAATTCAGTTTATAAAAACACTTGTATGGAAGGAAAAACGTGTGAATTTAAGAAAATCAAGTCCTATTTGGATTAATTTCCTTAACCGATTTCTTTTGAATTTGGAGCACAAAATTAAGGAATATTTCGGCCCAACCACTACTATAAAACGCTAATTTTCGACCGTCAAATCAGTCGAAAATCGTCCAAAAATCATATTTTTCTGACGGATTCCCGACCGAAAAAGGTCGATCAGAAAATACGTGGTCGCAAAATATTTGCGACCGAATCAGTCGAAAATTTCCGACGGATTTGGTCGCAAACTGAAAAATAAAGGACGCATTTGAATTTAAGTGATTGTTGCCGAATTGGTCAGTAAATTTGTGACTGATTCGGTTGTTAATCAAAACTAAAATTAAAATTAAAATTAATTTTTTCAACCGATTCAGTCGGAAATTAAATAATAAAGTTAATTTTTAATTGAATATTCTGACCGAAACAATCGTACATATTGAGTATAAATTAATTAAAAAATTCAGAAATTCTCAATTTGCGACCGAATCAATCGCAATCTGGGTAATTTCTGGTGAAATTTGCGATTGATTCGGTCGCATATCAGTCCCAAATCTGGAAAAATAATTAGCAGAATTCTGTTGTATTATTAATTACATCACCTGCCAAATAAAACAACCAACCGAACACCTAGTATAACAATTCAACTCCAATATTTACTATAAAACAAACAGTAATATTTATAACAATCCAACCAACTAATCAAACAACATTCATTTTGATCAACCAATTATCAAAATATTAACTCAATTTCGTAAATTAAACATGTCCCTAACTTCAACTCTAAAATATTACATGCACATTCAAATAGTTAAACCTAGTAAGACTCAGTCTCCTCCTCAGACTCAGACTCCATTGCAGCTTGACTGCCTTTCTTGCTTTTCTTTTTAATAATTTTTGGATCAAAGCCTGAGTTGCGTCCCATTCTTGCGACATTTGATCCATTCTTTGATGTGTAGCTTCCATGTCTTCTCGGGAAACTGATGCACCAGCGAATAATATTATTGGACGATTGGAGGATGGTCGTGCTCCAATTCCATAGACTCGACCTTTATTTATATTCATGAGAAATAAATAAAAAAAGAAAGTAAAAGGAGTAAGAAAAAAACGCGCAACTTTCAAACTAATACTAAAATAGATAATTACATAATATCTATACATTTATTCACGCCATATGCCGCCTGTGTCCAAATTGCAGTCATATCCTCCGGAGCCTGCTGAGTTCCTTCAAGCTGAGTTTGTCTTCATGCATCAAGATCATTATGATACTTGTCCTGAAATAAAATAATGCACGTTATATAAATAAAATAATCCTAAAAAATAATATAGTATTGGAGTTGTGATCATAGAAATGTTTCTAAAGCACGCGGTTCGACTCATCCTTCTCTTGTGTCGTCCTTCTTCTTCTTCTTGTGGGTCTCCACAAACATCTTAGCATAAGTCACATCTCCCCTACGTTCTTTTTCCTGAAAATTAAAAAATAATTAGACATATGTATGTGTGTGGGTGTGGGTGTATTCCATACTTGTAAAACTAAGAATATTTTATAATGAAATTACCAATCTCAAACGATGGGCTGCAAAACTGATAGAACCTCTAGTATGCAACGCTCCACCCTTAGTAGAAGCTTTGTTTAATTTTACATGTTCACTCTTCTTCTTCCACTCAGGGGTGTTCCACTTCTTCAAGAGCTGATTCCAGATATCTACACATATCCGCTCAGGCTTGGTGCCACCCCTCCTAGCAACATGATGTGAATCTATTATCCATTTTTGTACTCTCTTCTCGAAGTTAGCATTCACCTGATTTTCAAGTGCAGGCTGCCATACGCACCTAACCTGCAAAATCAATAAATAATACAAGACGAATGAGGATAAGTATTAATAAAATTTAATTTATGTAACGACTCGGTCGGTCATTTCATGAGTTACCACTCCATTTCTCCCATTTATACTTCTTATTGTCTTGTTCAGCTGTATTATATGTTATCGGGTTGGTTGGCTCGGGTTCGGAGAGGTTTTGGTATGGTTTGAGATACTTAGTCTCTTTTGAGTAAGCTTAAGTTGAAAAAGTCAACCGGATATTGAATTATATGATAAAGGGCTCGGATGTGAGTTCTGATGGTTTGGATAGCTTCGGGAGGTGATTTGGGACTTAGAAGCGTGATCGGAATGTGTTTTGGAGGTACGGAGTAGATTTAGGCTTGAATTGGCGAAATTGGGATTTTGGAATTTTCCGGTTGATAGGTGAGATTTTGATATAGGGTTCAAAATGGAATGCTGGGAGTTTCAGTAGGTCCCTTGTGTCATTTGGGATGTGTGTGCAAAATTTCAGGTCATTCGGATGTGGCTTGATAGACTATTTGATCGAAAGCGGAATTTGGAAGATTTTACAATTCTTAGGCTTAAATCTGATGCAAATTTGGTATTTTGATGTTGTTTTGAGCGTTCCGAAGGTTGGAACAAGTTTGAATGATGTTATGGGATAGGTTGACATGTTTGGTTGAGGTCCCAACGGCCTCGGGTAAGTTTCGGGTGGTTAAACGGATCATTTCAAATTGAGAAAAATTGTAGACATACAGATTGTGACCTTCGTAAAAAAAATGACAGACAATATAGCAGTTAATTAGCTAGTTCAACTAACAAGTGGTTACATTTGTTGAAAGCGAAAAAATTAGAACATTCTATTATCATTTGAATGAAAGTAGCGACAAGTGGAGTGTTACGAGTTTGAGGAGAGGCGCACATAAGTAAGGCTTTGTAGCTTCTACCCCTCTACATGGAATTCTTTCTTCACCTCTCCTCTCCTCTTTCCTTATCATTTCATTCTTGAGAATTATGTTCATTGGAGAGAATTATCTTCAAGTTGAGAAAAATTGCAGAAAATCTGCTGTGAGTATTGCAGACTTTTGGCATTCACGTTCGTGAGTGGGCCCTCGCGTTCATGAAGGGCTAGGATGAGAGGCTAGATGTTAGACCTTCGTGTTCACGATGGAGGTCCCACGTTTGCGAAGGGTTGGAGTCAGGAATCTTCGCGTTCGCGAGAGAGCAGATGCATTCGCAATGGTCTGAGTTGTTGAGGTAACCTCGCGAAGGGTCGCAGCATTCGCATATGAGGAATTCTGGTCAACTTAAGTTTGTGCTTCGCGAATGCAAGGATTTGACCGTGTTCGTGAAGAAAGATTTGAAATAGCTGGGCAAAATGATTTAAAAGGCCATATCCGCAATTTTTAGCCTAAGTTCCTCCATTTTTGGGCAATTTTGAAGCTTTTTGAAGAGGATTGAAGAAGGAATCAAGGGGGAACACTTGGAGGCAAGATTTATGGACTTAATACTCAATCCTAATGTAATTTCTACCTAATTAATCATGGAATTTTTAGAATTTAAGCCTAAATATTGAAGAACTAGAACTTGTAATTATAGACCTAAAATTAGGGATTTGAGGGGTCATTTGTGGTTGGATTTTAGTGTTTTTGATATGAATGAACTCGGGGAGTGATAAAGAGTCTATTGATGTAATCTTTATCGGATTCTGAGACGTGGCCCCGGGGGTCGGGTTTGGCTAATTTCGGGATTTGTGTTGTAATTCAATTTCTTTCGAATGGGCTTTATTCCCTTAGCATATTTTGATGGTTGTGCACTGATTTTGGTTAGATTTGGAGCATTCGGAGGCCGATTCGAGAGGCAAAGGCATCGCGGGCTAGAGTTTGGATCGGATATAGGTGAGTAATAAATGTAAATGTTGTTTTGAGGGTATGAAACCCCGAATTTCACATCACGGTGCTATATTGAGGTGACGCACGCGCTAGATGACGAGCGTGGGGTCATGCACCATTAGGGATTGTGACTTAGTCCATCCCGTATGACTATTTAATTGCACATTTGATTGAAAACTGTTTGCTATCATCATGTTTTTGGCTGAATGCCATATTTGGGCCTCGTGCCAACTATTTTGGACCCTTAGGCGATTTTTACTACTTTTCCTCACTGTTTTGACTTTATACTTGTACTCAGTCATGATATGTCCTACTGTTTTTATAACTCAGCCATGTTTAGTCTATTTTGACATCTTAAATGATATTTTGAGCTGAGCATCATGTTTTACTATGCCCAAGTGGCTTTTAGAGATTTCTGACTGTATAGGGCCGATGGCCTGTGTTGTGAGGTTATTATGGGATCGGGCTGCGCGCCGCAGCGGTATGAGCTGATTCATGATTATGAGGTCGAGGGCATGAGTTGTAAGCCACAAGGTGGCTTGATATGAGGCCGAAAGCCTATTGATTATGCCACGAGATATCTTGATATTGTGCTTGGGCCGTAAAGGGCCCCTCCCGAAGTCTGTACACCCCCAGTGAGCGCGTGTACCCAGTGTGATATGTGATATAGCCCGAGGGGCTGATGTTGTTCGATGTTATTTCCCGAGGGGATGATTTCTGTTAATATTGTGCCCGAGGGGCTGATTTTATGTGTTTATCTTTTCTCGCTGCTTTTCATTCACTTGTTTAACTGTTAAAAGATATTTTAAAGAGGTTTTACTGAACTGAGGTGTTTTTACAAGTTTTCATTGTTCTATTGCATTGATTTTATAATGCCTCTTTGTAGCATTTTGTTGTGTTTTACGTGTTTTCTTATCGCTCAGCTACCTTTACTTTTATTACTCACTGAGTTGGCATACTCACATTACTCCCTACACCCTGTGTGCAGATTTAGGAGCCTCGGGTCCTGCTAGCGAGGGTTGATTTCTTCCAGCGGGCTATTCGGAGTTCACTGGGTAGCTGCTCGGCGTTTGCATCCCAGTGTTTCTCCCTCCTATCTTTATTTTCCCTTGTACTAGATTCTGTAATAGACTGTGTAGTCCTTTTCCATATTCTTAGACTTATGTTAGATGCTCATGACTAGTGACACCCCGATGTCGGGCTGTGTTTATTTCCGCGTTGTCCTATTTCACTTCATTTTGGGATTTATCATCTGTTTATGTTTTAAATTGAATTATTATAACTGTAAAAAAAATGGATTGGGAGTTGTGTCGGCTGGCCTTATTTCACGATAGGCGACATCACAATCGGATCCGGGTTTAGGGTCATGACAATTTATTCTTACCTTAAATTGTTGTCACATATTCATTCTGATTGGGTACGATATCTATCTCCAGGAATTTCACGGCTCATGAAAAAAAGGCTTCATAGCTTCCGTCACCGTATGTGTGGCCTGATAGGATGGCAAAAACTCGCATTAAATTTAACATATAAAATAAACATTCATTAAATTCATTATATGCAAAATTTTATTGAAATATTTTAAAAGGAAATTGAAGAAAAACTCACACGTCTCCATAGGGAACGATAATCAGCCGATGAAGAGAATCGTCCTGTACAGTCCTTGCAGTACACTATCTCACGATATCAGCAACTGTAGAAGTACTGGTAGATTAGGATTCATGTGCATAAGAGCCTTCAATATCCAAGTTAGATATACTTGGAGTTGATGATGATGGAGATGATAATTGAGTGGGTGATGTATGAGGCACAAAACATAAACCACCATACTGGCTACTATGATAGCTCGAGGATGTAATCGGTGGTGAGCCACCGACTGACTAGCAGGATCACGCGAGAAAGAAACTAAAAAAATGAGGTGTGGGTATAAAATATGGTGGTCGAAGCTAAGCCACCATGAGAAAGCATGGAGTAATACTGAAGCGAGTTAGAGGGGGAGATTTTGAAAAATTCAGATGGCTGTGAAGCTGGCATGGAAGCACGATGAGGCATAGGAGGAAGGCTCATATTTGGTATAGGTAGAGGAAGCTGACTTGTAGTAGGTAAAGTGTATTTTTTCTTCTTAGATTTTTTTTTATTTCTTTACCGCGAGAAGCCATCTGTGTAATGAATATAAAATATTTACATATAAAATAATTTAATATAACAAATACAAATATAAAGTATACATAATAAATATAATAATATAAACATAAAACCCTAAGATCTCATTAATAATATTAAAGTAATTTTATTACATATTACGATGATTTAAGGAATAACATTTAAATAAAGAACAAGTCATAAACACACAAATAGCTTACTCCTCATCACTTGTTTCATTTTCATTTTCTTCAGCACTTGTTTCATTTTTATTATATAAATCTTCATCCTCGCTTGTTTCATGTTCATCAATTGAATCTTTGTCTTCATTTTCCATTGATGTTCCTCACCATGCTCAATTAAAATTGATCTTAGGACAGAAGGATCGAATTTTTTGTATAGGCCGTTGCTATCCTGCAATTCATCTGCTAATTCATCATCCACTACTATTTCAACACTTGAAATGTCATTTTGGTACGCTACATCCAATGCAACCTCGACTTCGACTCTACCCACTAGCTTAGATTTTATCACTACCCACCATGCAGACCTATTCTTGCACAAAAGATAAGGTGCATAATATACTTATTTCACATTTTATGCAGTAATAAATGGGTCATAGAGTCTATACCTCCCCGTGTGCTTTATTTCAATAATTTTGTACTAAGGATGCACCTTCGTATCTCTATTTCTGTAACAACCCGACTGGTCGTTTTGAGCATTTGCATTCGGTTCGGCAGTTTGAAGTCACGAGCAGCTTCATATTATATGTATCGACTTGCGTGCATGGCTGAATTCAATTTTCGGATGATTTAGAGTCAAATTGGAAGAAGGAATCTAGTTTTGGAAGCTTTAGCTGTTAGAATTTAACCGGAATTTGACTTTTGAGTAAACAGCTACGGAATGAGTTTTAGATGATGTTATCAGCTTTGTATGGTGATTTTGGACTTAGGCGTGGATTCGGATTTGGAGGCCCGTAGGGTAATTTGAGGCATTTTGGCGAAAGTTGGAAAAGTTGAAGTTTGGAAAATGGAGAAGTTTGACCCATAGTTGACTTTTGTGATATCGGGGTTGGAATGCAATTCTGAAGTAAGAACAGCTCCGTTATGTCATTTGGGACTTGTCTGCAAAATTTAGTGTCATTCCGGGTTGGTTTGATTGGTTTCGGCACGAGTTTTCAAAGTTGGAAGATTTAGAAGTTCATAGTTCGATTCATGGAGCGATTTGCATTTTCGGCGTTGTTTGATATGATTTAAGGCATCGAGTGAGTCCGTGTTAGGTTATAGAATTGTTGGTAGGTTTAGACGGGGTCCCGGGGGCGTCGGGGGCGTTTCGGATGGGCTACGGGTCATTTCCTTCTATTTTTGAACTGTTGTTCTGCTATCTAGTATCCTTCATCGCGTTCGCGTCCTAGATCTCGCGTTCGCGTTGTATTAATTTATAGGGTGGAACATTTCCTCTTCGCGTTCGCATTAATCCTCTCGCATCCGCGAAGTTCTACCCTTTCCCTTCTTCGCATCCGCGTTTGTCCCATCGTTTTCGCGTAGTAGAAAATAGGAGCTGGGCACTGGTGGTCATTTACTCTTCGCGTTCGCATCCTTCTACCCGCATTCGCGTAGGTTCCTGCTTCTTATTCTTTGCGTTCACGGCCCTTTGCTCGCGTTCACGTAGGGTCATCCTGGCAGCCTTCATTTTTCTTCTTCGCGAACGCATGCATCCTTCCGCGTTCGGGATGCTTTATGACCTGTGCATAATAAATAGACTCTATTCCGAGGGTTTGCCATTTTCACCATTTTTGGAGTTCTAGAGCTCTGTTTTGGGCGATTCGTCATGGGTTTTTCAAGCAAAATAATTGGGTAAGTATTCTTCACCTAGAATTGATTATATTCCATGATTTTATATTTATTTTTATCATCTAAATTGTGTTTTGAGTTGAGGAAAATGTTGGTTTTTGAAGAAAATTTTTGAAATGAAAAATCATGATTTGAGGGACGAAATGGTATCGGAGTTTGATAATTTTTATATGAATGAACTCGTATCGGAATGGATATTCGGTTTTTGTAAATTTGTCGGGTTCGAGGTGCGGGATCGGGGGGTCGACTTTTGGACCGATGATTTTTAGAATTTGATAAAGATTGAGGTTTTATGATCCGGAATAGTTTCTTATATGTTTTATTTGTGCTTTGAAGTTATTTTGGTTAGATTTGAGCCGTCCGGAGGTCTTTTCACCCGAGAAGTTCATTGTTGAGTATCAGTTTGTCTTCTTTGAGGTAAGTATCTTGCCTAACCTTGTGGGGGGACTTCCCCTTAGGATTTGAGTCCTCTATGCTAATTGTAGTCCGTGCACACAAGGTGACGAGTGCGTGCCCGGTCTTATTTGTGGAAAATTTGCCTTTTAAGGTTCTTAGGTCCTTATGATCACTAAGTGGGAAGTTGTTATGATATGATTGAGTTTCCTATTTGCTAGTTTCACCTCTACATGCTCTATACGATGTTGTTAGCTCTTTTTTACCTCTTACTTGTTATTTGGCCCTTATTTGCCTGAATTGAAGTGATTGCCCTCCTTATTGTTTTTTTATTTATTAATTGTGAGTTCTGTGAGCACGTGATTTTTGCCTAATGTGAAATACTCCTAAAAATTAAAGAAATATATTTTCCCCTATTGTTTGCAATTTTATAGGATTTTTGTAGGATTTTTTGTTAATAGTTTGCATTTTTGTGCACGTTTAATTCTACTAAAATCATGAAAATGCCAAAAAATACTATGCATTGCATTAAGATTTGTTTTCATTTTTAGGATTAATTAAGTTAGTTAATTGCCTTATAAGATGAAAATCACAAAAATTGGTTCACTTTTACATTTTTAGCTTTTTAATTTTAGATTAGTAATTTTCTCTTTTAATCTAGGAGCAACTAATTTTTATAAATTTTATATCTTGATAATTAGCTTGATTTTACGATTTAAATTAAAATTAAGAATTTAATTTAGGTTTTTATTTAATTAAAAAAATAAAAGGAAGGAGGAAATTGAAAAGGTTGGTCTTTAAATTAAAATTGGGCCAAACTTGATGTCAAGCCCAAATTCCACCTCAAATACACCCCTTACCCAGCCCAAACCAGACCCATTTTTGACCTGCCCCATTTCCCCCATCTAAAACCTAACCTGTCTCTAACGAAACAACACATCTAACCCTAGAGACAACACTGAAACGGCGCCAATCTCCTAGCCCGTTTCTGCCCCGCTTCAACTCGCCAAATCATACCCAAAATCGGGCGCTTCAACTCGCCGAGTCTGCCGGTCCCTCCTTGCATCTCTCTCCAACGTGACTTAACCATTTCTGACAGATTCCCTCTCCCTCACATGCCCTCTCTTTGTTTTTTTTTCGGATTTTTACTCTTTTAGATGGAAATTATGAAAAATGGGAGGCGTAGGATTGAGTGAAATTGGATCAACTCCCTCCATTTGTTCGTTTTTCCATCAAAAAGAGGTAAAAAATCAGATTTGAATTTTGCGAATATTTGGGAGATTTCTTGGGAAGGAAGCATAGAAGGTTCGAGAATATTGGAGGTTTATATATAAAGTAAGGATTTTCTTGGTTAAGGGGTCAGAGATTTTTTCGGAAATTGAGGGAGGTAAAAAGTTCTAGGGTTCTTGGTTTTCTTTTCTTCAGATTCCTCAATTTTAGATTGCACTTTTCAGAAAACAAAAATAAAAAATAGTCTGAGTTTGATTTTGTTCGAGTTTTACTTTATTTCAAAAGAAAAATAAAAAATTATCAAAATCTCAGCATTTTTCTGATTTCTGATTCTCAAGAATGGAGTTGGGTTGAAGTTGGAGTTTGTGTTTGGGTTCAAAATTCCGGTACCGTTTTGAATTCCGTTCGAGTTTGTTTCTGATTTCATTCGGCTTATTGTAGCTTTTCTCTGTTCAATCGGGTAAGTTTTTGGGAAACTTCTGTGTCTTATGCTTTAGTGTCTTATTGAAAAGAGCTCTCAACAAGCCAAAATCTTCATACTGTTTTCTTTGAGTATTTTCATTATGAATAGTTAAAATATGACTAAATCCTTCAGTTAATTTTGATATACATTGTGTTTCTTAAGTGTTAATTATTTGTAGTGTCTTTATGTGAGAACTTTTATATCAAATAGCCCAATTTGAAGAAGCCAAGGGTTTTGCATAGATGAACTAGGAAATCTTCTTCCATATAATATGTGCAAGCCACTGGTCGTCCAACTTTCCTCTTTACTATTTTCTGATTCCATTTTCTCTGTTATTTTTGTTTTTCCATTACCATGATGGTTACATCAAGCTCATAATATTGTACTCCATTTTGTAAGTGTAACTTGGGGAGATACAGCTGATGCATGCTACACAAAATGTTGTCGACTTTGTTCCATTTCATTGCTGCATTTTAATTTTAGGCAATACTTGTAATTTTGTTTCTGTACATATGGAGTCATTATAGTTACAACTATACAAACGATTGCATAATAAACAATTTTATGTTTTTTTTTTAAATAAAGGTGAATAGATTTGCATGAAGGAAGTTTTTTTATTTAAGTTAAATTTCCCACTGAATTATTGGACTGAAACGGTGAAAGAATGGACATTTGACATTTTTAGTTTATGGGAGGAAACTGGAAACTAGAAAAAGAACCAAGGGATATTTTGGTTGACTTGCTAAATGTTGTCAAAAAAAATACATATTCATAAAATGTTGGTGTTAATATAGATCATTTTTATACAAGTACTTGAATATGAAAATTGTTGTCATACTTTTTAAACCCTCACCCTTTATCTTGCTCTTGTCCTCTTTTAGTTTTCTGTTGCTTTCTTTGGTTATTTACGGGTGCTGTAATCTTATTCTACTGCATATTCTGTTGATACTGCTATGGCATTCACAATGTGCTGTGTCCTCTTAAACTGTTGAGCATTAGCAAACGTAAATGTTGCCATTTTGCCTTGTGCTAAGCTACTGGCTACTGTTAGGCCTGCCCAAAAACCATTTTCTTTTGTCAAATACTGGGCCTAGCCACATTTCTGATTAAATGAACTTAGCCCATGAGAGTTCGAACAGAATGATAGACTTTGGTTAAAAAATTTTTTCGTTGTCATTTTATCTTATTTAACTGGACCATTAGGAACATGCTTAGGCCGTTAATATTCATAAACACCATAGTTTACTTTAGGTACGTAATTAAATCATCACAACTACGGGTATGGTTCCCATGGTGTGGTTGTGATCTCTAATTTCAAATTAATTTTAAATATGAATATTTGTAGTTCACCTAGTTGAATGCTTTTCCTTTAATAAATTTGAGGCATGCCATCCAATCACCTAGTCTATGACCCTCACATCGATATCTTAACTAGTGTAGAAAAATACCATGAACTCTCATAGTTTGTTTTAGGCATGTTTAATTAAATAAATTGTCATAGCTACGGGTACGGTTCCCGTGATGTAGTTGTGATGCTTAATTTCTAAATTCGGAGTACATTTATGTGACCCGCCCACAATTTAATCTTGTTGATAAAATAAACTTGTTGTGGATTTTGGGTACGGTTCCCGTGACATGATTCGCAACGTGTAATCAAATAATTGGTTGTATAACAATTGGATTATTAAAAGTGGTTTAAAAGGAATAAAATGCACATAGGTTTCAAAGATGTTTTAAAATTAAATAAATAGGCAAATATTAACAGTTGAGCGGCCGTGCTAATACCACAGAATCCGAGAATGCCTAACACCTTCTCCTGGGTTAACAGAATTTCTTACCCGGATTTTTGCGTTTCACGGACTGTAAAACAGAGTCAATCTTCCTCGATTTGGGATTTTAAATCGGTGACTTGGGATACCATAAATTATCCCAAGTGGCGACTCTGAATTTTAAATAAACCATCCTGTTTCGATTGTCACTTAAATTGGAAAAACTCTCATATACCCTTCTGGAGGTAGAAAAAGGAGGTGTGACAGCTCTGGCGACTCTGCTGGGGATTGAACCCAAAATCTCTGGTTCAAAGTTCAAGAATTCGAGCTTAGAATAATTGTTATATTTTGCCTTTATTTATTATCTCGTTTTAATTACATGTTTGGGCCTAATGTGTTAAATGCTGCTTTTTACCGCTTTGATACTATTTGAATTGTATATAAACTGCTACGAAACCCTTCTCTTCTCATCTTCGGGGAAGTGCACGCTGGCGTGACTTCTTTTTTGTTAGTGTCTTACCTTAATTAGAAAGAGGCTCGAACAAGTTACAAAGTTGGATGGCCTTTTGGTTCCCGATACGTAACCCCCCTCCCCCCGGCTCGAGTTATTCGCTCGGGTACACAATTCTAGAACAACATACCCAGGTTTTTGAACTTAGAATAACTCAGCCTCATGCCGGATCCCTAGTAGGAATGCTTGTTTGCATCAAGTGCATTTGACTTTGGGGACTCAACACAGGGATTGGGTCCGTATAAGACAAGCGTACCCGAAAATAAAAGACCAACCTGATGCATTTTTTATGTGCTACCTGTGCATTTAATTTATTTTGGATTGCATGTTGACCGGCTTCTAGATTAAGTGAGGAAAACCAAAAGAAAAACCAAGTGCGGGGTATGAGAGAGAATTTCATCCGTTGCCCAAAATCTGGTACCCAAAAACATCCTGAAACTCTGCTGAAAATTTTTAGAAAAATCATTTCAAAGTGTTTATATTTTTCAGTAGCGTTAAAACTGGCCGAACTATGCGGGTTTGATTCTCACCAAATGTAGGATACGTAGTCAACCCTCATTGGGCCCAGCCCCGCTTTTTGAAAATTTTGGAAAAAAAATATATGAAGCATCGTCATTTTGTCGTAAATAAAGTAGGTGATGTCGTTCTTGTCTAAATAGCCGAATTTCCAACGGGACGCCGGAAGGCTATTTTTGCAAGAATAGTGACTGATTATGTTTTTGTCAATTTTGGCCACTTAGCAAACACAGCCCTAAAAACTTCCATTTCAAAGCGCTGAAGGGCCGTATTCGCAAAAGTAGCCCTGATTTCTTGTTTTTTTTTTTTGCCAAAAATAAACCCTTTTTCAGTTTTTCAAATAAGATTCACTTTGTCTTTATACAAATCACCTTAATCTAAATGTGCAGAATGAGCACGAGTCAAAATTTACCAATGAAGGTCATGACTAAGATTTTGTTGGAACTACATATGTGGTGGGAGGATTTAGGTGGGCAAGGACGAGACACAATCAACTATTACTTGGGGGCGCTCACCGATTTACTAAAGATCAGGCCCAGGGGAGATATAATCAAAGCACTGGTGACATTTTGGGATCCAGCTCACAATGTTCTGTATTTCGGACTTTGAACTCACACCCACTTTGGAAGAGATAGCGGGATATGCCGGGAGTACCGAGGGTCTAAGACACAAATACCTGGTCGTTCCAAGGGCCGTCACCCCTCACAAGTTTCTGGATTTGTTAAAAATAAGAAGGGGGTCCAGTATGCAGATTTGGCGGCTGGGTTTTCCACTCTACGCTTCATATACCAGCGGTACGGACATGTAAGAGGGTTTGAAAATCCAGAAAGCAGAACCTGTAGCAAAGGGAACCGACCAAAATGGGAAGAACATAGATGTTTCGGCTTCATGGTAGCATTTCTGGGTCTTCTAGTGTATCCCAAGAAGGATGAGAATATTGATCTACGGGTAGCCGGAGTCGTCAATACTCTGATCAATAATGCGAAAAGCACCCCCGCACCTATGATAATGTCTGAAATATTCCGAGCACTCACAGCCTACAAAGCCGGAGTAGATTTTTTTGAAGGGTGCAATTTGTTGCTACATATGTGGACGATTGAGAATTTATGTCATCGTCCTCGGTACATGAACTATGGGTCGACAGGGAAAAGCTGCATAGAGGAGTTTTGTACAAGGGTCGATGGGTTCAAGATGCCAAAAGGGGTCGTAGATTGGATATCCTGCTTCCGTTCCATAACTGCTGATAAAATAGAGTGGACGTTGGGTTGGCTTCCTGTTAATGAAATTATATACATGCCTGCCACAGGTCCTCGCTTCCTCCTGATGGGTCTCAGAAGTATCCAGCCCTATGACCCGTACCGGGTTTTGAGACAGCTGGGAAGATGCCAAATAGTTCCCAAGGACGAAGACCTTAGCATTCATGCAGTCAAGATCCGTTCTGATGGCCCATTCCATAAAGTAGTGGTCCGCCGGATATGGAGTGAGTGCCAATACCTGACGGCAAACACCCGAGTGCGTGACTTATCCAAGGGTGAAGTTTCGTCCAGTTACCTTGCTTGGTCTAAAAGAAGTGTTGAGTTTGGAAGACCAGCCAAAAGACCCCACCTTCAAGAATTTGTTGAAGCATCACATGAACGATGGGATTGGCTGGCCAAAGAAAATGAGTATAGGGCCACCATAAGCAAGCTGGAAAAGCAAGTCAGAGATCTTCAATTTGAGAATGGTTTGCAAGCCGCTGCGAATGAGAGTGAAAAGAAAAGGCTAGCCAAAGAAAATGACGCCCTCCAAGCCTAAATCCAAGTGATGAAGATAGCAGCTGAGAACCCTACCAGAAGTGAAAAGGATAAAAAACTTGTAGACAACCTTAGGCAGAAAGTAGGTGACTACGGATTTGACTTGGAAAGGGCTGAAGTTGAACTAGCACAGGCTCGAGCAAAGTTAGCTAAGAATGCGGAGGGACGGGAAAATTTCATTCGGCAGCTGAAGGAAAAGTATGATAAAGGAATCATGGGTTTGAAGAAAAGGGTCAATGTCCTTGAGAACGAAATGACCAAGCAGGAAAGAGACTTCAAAGCAGAAAGAGAACACTGCTATGCCTTGATGTCGCAGCTAGAAAAAGACCTGCAGCAGCTTCAAGAACAAAATCATACAGCCGAACAAGTTTTGGGGGCCAGATCATAGCAGATCGGACGGTTGCTACAAGAGAAGGGTATTATCAAGGAGAGGGTTAGGAGGATTGCGGACTACATTGTGATTAAGTGCAACGAATGCGAGAACATGACCAGGTCCATGTTTTTCGCTTCAGTTATGATTTTTGTCTGGAAGATCATGGATGAGCTATTTTACCTCCAAGAAGATATGACGCATAGGCCCGCGATGAGACGATGTCCTGCGGGCCCCTGGAGCAGCAGTTAAGGCACTCATGTATTTCTGATTTTATTGTCTTAGTCTGTATTTTCAGTTTCTTTTGGAGTTTGTTAGTCCACTTTCGAGTAAGACATTTTCATTTTTCTTTTGGAGTCTGTTAGTCCACCTTTCAAGTCTGTTAGTTTTTATGTTTAATTTTGTAGTAGAAGTTATTGTAATTAGGATGTTTTGTTTTTATTTTATTTTATGAAAATTTGAAAACCCAAAAAATATATCTTTCTTTTATTTTACATTTATCCCTTGAACTACATAATGATCTGATTCATACGGTATCATGATACGTAGGCAATCCCCATAGGATTCGATCATAACCATAAAATGAAAAGGAAAAAGAGGAGAGCAAAAAAATGAGTAGAAAGAAATAATGGCAAAACAAGAGAGAAAAATGAGTGCAAAATAAAAGGGAAGTAACAAGAACAAGTGGGGGGCCAATAGTGACTAAAAATGGATTGGAGTGAAAAAAAAAGCGCAAAATGAGAAGAGTTAGTTAAAAGCCAGGATGAAGCATGCAGCCGTTCAAATACACGGTATGAGCTTTAACTGTTTAGGTGCATTGCATCCCAAATGTGTGGTTGCCTATCTGTTAAATCTTAAACACTAACAAGTTCATTGTTGTCATTGAGAACAGGAAGGTGGTTAGTTTGCTTGGCATTCTGGCAACCCACCCGTACAACACCAGGTCTAAAAACAAGTTGATCATGGCTGGCCAAGAACTGGACGCAAGTATTATTGATCCACTGAGAGGGGTGGAGGAGTCTGAGATTGGTCTGAAAGAGGAGTTACATAAGTTGAAACACCTGATGGCCGAAATGTACCAGGCATGGATGAAAGGGCATCCCCACCATCATACCCCGCCAACCCTGCTTTCGTCCCACCACTAGCTCAATCCCAAGAACCTCCCACTGTTGATTCATCCCCACAACATGCACTAAGCTTCACCCCTTACCACCACTATCATGGCACCACTTCCCAAACCATACAAGCTCCACGAGCCAAAACAACCATATACCCTCCTCCACCAGCTACCCCTCTTTTCGTAGCACCTCCACCAGCTACGCTCCATCGATCTTCCAGTGAGCCGTTATTCCAAACCCAAGATAATCAGTACTATCCCCCATAGCCTACCTTCAAGGCCCCAAATCATTACTCCTGCACTTCTCGTTTTGACCTTCCTGTTGAGACTGAGAAACCACCTAAGAACCCGGAACATGAGGAGATATTTAGGAAGGTGAGAAGCCTGGAACAGTCGCTCAGAAACATGCAAGGGTTGGGAGGTCAAGTGAGTGTAGCCTACAAAGATCTGTGTTTGTTCCATGACGTACAACTACCTATTGGTTTCAAAATGCCCAAATTTGATTTGTATGACGGGAACGGAGATCCCGTGGCCCACTTAAGGGGATTTTGCAGTAAAATGAGAGGAGCCGGTGGGAAAAATGAGCTGTTAATGGCATACTTTAGCCAGAGTCTGAGTGGCGCAGCATTGGAGTGGTACACTTGTCTGGACCATAGCAGATGGTATACTTGGGATGATTTGGCCCAAGCATTCGCTCATCATTTCCAATACAACATAGAAATTGTTCCAGATTGTTTGTCTTTGATTAAGATAGGGAAGAAGCCTAGCGAAAGTTTCAGGGAATATGGTTTCCGATGGAGAGAACAGGCAGCACGGATTAACCCTCCAATGGAGGAGGATGAAATGGTGGAATACTTTCTCCAAGCTTTGGAGCCTACTTACTTTGGCCATTTGATCTCGTCCATAGGCAAGTCTTTCAATAAAGTAGTAAAAATGAGAGGAATGGTATAGGAAGGGCTCAAATCAAGCAAAATCATGAGCTACTCTGACACCAAAGCAACTACGCAGGCAATCCAGAATGGCACCAGAGGAGTGCTAGGGAAAAAGAAGAAAGAGGACGTCTCTATGGTCATCTCAGGATCGTTGCACGGCCTGGGGGATTCTCCTACCCACTATACCCAACCTCGACCCCAGCTTCAAACCTATACCCCAACTCTATATAGTCCATCCCAACACTATTTCCCACCACCAGAGCCTTAGTACTCAGTCAGGCCACCCTAATATCATGTTCATCACGCACAGTCATATGCTCAACCCCCTCCTCACCCGCAATGGCGTGCACCAGCTCCACGGAACCCTTACCCACCTCCACAAACATACCAAAACCTTGCTGGTCCAAACTTTTGGGCCAAGCCAAAATTCAGGAATGAAAGGTTGTAGCGAAAGAAAACTTTCACCCTGCTTGGGGAATCTTATACCAGTCTAATTCTGAGGCTAATTGAGTCGAAACTACTAAACCCCCCTCCAAAGAACTTGGATTATTCTCTCAGATGTGAGTACTATTATGATACTCCGGGGCACGATACATAAAAGTGTTGGTATTTGAAGAACGCCATCCAATAGCTTATTGATACGAACCAGATTGTGGTCCAAAGCCCAGAAGCACCCAACATCAATCAAAACCCATTGCCAGCCCATGCTGAAATGCACATGATTGAGATAGTGAACAGGGATGGGAAGCCAAAGAAACCTTCACCATCTGTCATGATGATCTAGTCTAGTGAAAGTAAGTCAGTCAAGGACCCGGTTGTCACAAAGGCAACTTCTTCGATAGCTGAAGGATCGGCGGATAAGTTGAGCATGCCAAATGATAAGCCAGTTGTGGTAGTTAAAAAGAGGTACCCAAGTGATGATGTATAAAAGCAAGAAAAGCCAAAGGTGATCATGTCGGGGGTAGAAAGTAAGCTAGTCATAATTGTGGAGGGTGCTCGCACAGATCCTATCATTATCAAACCTGTGACCCAGCTATCGGTAGCTAATACCAAGACTGTCCCATGGAACTATGAGCGAGTTATAGTGACCTATAAGGGGAAGGAAGTGAAAGAGGAAGTTAACGAGGCCCGGGGATTAACTCGTTCGGGGAGATGCTTTGCCTCGGAAGAGTTAAGGAAAGCTAAAATACTCAGAGACAATCCAGTTCTAATGAAGAAAACAGTCACTGAAGAAGATGCGGAGGAGTTTTTGAGAAAATAAAGATACAAGATTAATCCATCGTAGAACAGTTGAGAAAGACTCCTGCTCAAATTTCCTTGTTATCATTGTTGATCCATTCATATGAGCACCGCCGGGCCCTGATGAAGATTCTGAACGAAGCTCATGTCCCCGACAAAATCACAGTGAACCATTTGGAGAAGATTGCCAATAAGATATTTGAGTCTAACAGGATCACAGGATCACATTCTCTGATGATGATTTGCCTCTGGAGGGTACGGAACACAATCAAGCCCTCTACCTCACAGTGAAATGCGAAGATTCTGTGGTCACAAGGGTGTTAGTTAACAATGGTTCCAGTGCAAATATTTGCCCTCTCTCCACTCTGAACAAGTTAAAATTTAATGATGAGAGGATTCACAAGAACAACATATATGTCTGAGGTTTTGACGGAGGGGGAAAAGACTCTATTGGCGGCATCATGCTCGAGTTGACAATAGGACCAGTTGAATTTACCATGGAGTTCCAGGTACTGGATGTGGCTGTTTCTTACAATTTGTTGTTGGGTAGGCCTTGGATACATGTTGCCAAGGCAGTTCCATCTTCGTTACACCAGATGGTGAAGTTCAAATGGGATAGACAAGAAATCGTCGTGCATGGCAATGAGAACTTCTGTGCTTTCAATGATACACCTGTCCCGTTTATTGAAGCTGAAGAAGATAAGGGGTCGTGGATCTATCAAAAGATTGCGGAAGGGGAATACATTCCAAGTCCAAATCTAGCTTCTGCAACCGTCATGGTAGCAACTGAGATGTTGAAAAATGGTTTTGTGCCGGGCAAGGGTCTGGGTGCATCTTTGCAAGGTATCGTGCAGCTAGTGTCTTTGCGTGAAAATCTAGGTACATTTAGTCTGGGGTTAAAGCCTATAGGGGATGATGTGAAAAAGGATAGAAAGCTGAAAAAGAAAGCATGATCGCTCCCTAAGACAGTCCCACGTCTCTCCAGATCTTTCATCAATGCGAGGGTCGTGAAGCGTCCAGTGACAACAGTTCCAAAGCCTGCGGTTGATTTTGATGAGTAATTGGTTAAAAGGTTCCAGAGTCCGTTTAATGAGGCGAACATGGTAGAAACTGGGGAAGGTTCCAGCAAAGCGGATGTGCAGTTTATTGGGCCAAAAGTGAAGCTTAACAATTAAGATGTTACTCCTCTCCCTACCAGGAAGGAGTTTTGGTAGTTTGCTTTGTTTTCCTTTCAGTTTATCTGGATTATTCCAGGGTTGTAATTCAGATTTTATTTTTCGTCTGTTTTGATGTACAAACCCTTCTATCCTTTACTTTCAATGAAATGCAATTTCGCTTTTTCCATTACTCATGATAGTGTCATCTTTTTGTTTCTTCTTTCCTTATACAGTTTTTTGTATGCTGGTTTCAATGACATTACATGCATGAGGATTCTTCGGCCAAGTCTTAAAAGCCAATCTAACTCTGAAATAGTAATCCAAGAAATAGAGTGTGATGATGAAATAGAATATGATGAATAGGAAGCATTTGAGGAAATTAGTAAAGAGCTAAGTCACTTTTAAGAGAAACCCAATCCTAATTTGAATGAAACTGAAGCAATCAATTTAGGGGATCCAGATAATATCAGGGAAACCAAGATAAGTGTACACTTAGAACCACAAATCAGGGAGGAAATAATCAAAGCACTGTTTGAATATAAAGATATTTTTGCATGGTCATATGACGACATGCCGGGTCTAAGTACTGACTTGGTGGTTCACAAATTGCCTACTGACCCGACATTCCCTCCCATCAAGAAGAAGTTAAGGAAGTTCAAAACTGACATGAGTGTAAAGATCAAGGAAGAAATCACAAACCAGTTGGAAGCAAAGGTCATTCGAGTCACACGATACCCCACTTGGTTAGCTAATGTTGTGCCAGTGTCAAAGAAGGATGGCAAAACCAGGGTGTGCGTTGATTACCGCAATCTCAACAAAGCAAGTCTAAAGGATAATTTTTTATTGCCAAATATCCACATTTTAATTGACAATTGTGCCAATCATGAGATCGGTTCTTTTGTGGATTGCTATGCGGGGTACCACCAGATCTTGATGGATGAGGAGGATGCAGAAAAGGCAGCATTCATCACATTATGGGGAATTTATTACTACCGGGTAATGCCATTTGGTTTGAAAAATGATGGGGCAACTTACATAAGGGCGATGACTACTGTGTTCCATGACATAATACACAAGGAGATTGAGGTTTATATGGATGATGTGATCATAAAGTCAAAGCAACAGGCCGACCATGTCGGAGACTTGAGGAAGTTTTTCCAAAGGCTCCGCATGTACAATCTTAAGATTAACCTTGCCAAGTGTGTATTTGGTGTTCCATCTAGAAAACTATTGGGATTCATAGTTAGTCGTTGAGGCATTGAGTTGGACCCGTTAAAGATCAAAGCTATACAAGAAGTTCCACCTCCAAGGAACAAGACTGAGGTGATGAGTCTGCTTAGGCGTTTAAACTACATCAGTAGGTTTATCGCTTAACTCACAACAACTTGTGAGCCCATCTTTAAGTTGCTGAAGAAGGATGCTACAGTCAAATGTACTTATGAGTGCCATGAGGCATTTGATAAGATCAAGGGGTACTTGTCAAACCCACCCGTGTTGGTCCCATCGGAACCCAGGAGACCTTTGATTCTCTATTTGACGGTTTTGGACAATTCATTCAGTTGCGTGTTGGGTCAACATGACATCACTGGAAGTAAGGAGCAAGCCATCTATTATCTTAGCAAGAAGTTCACGTCTTATGAGGTTAACTATACTCCCCTTGAAAGGACATGTTACGCCCTGACTTGGGTGGCACAAAAGTTGAAGCATTACATGTCATCTTATACTACTTACCTCATTTCTCACCTAGATCCTCTAAAGTATATCTTTCAGAAGCCTATGCCTACGAGAAGACTTGCAAAGTGGCTAATTTTGCTTACAGAGTTTGACATCATCTATGTGACTCGGACCGTGATGAAAGCCCAAGTATTGGCCGATCATTTGGCCGAGAACCCGGTGGATGAAGAGTATGAGCCATTGAGGACTTATTTTCCTGATGAAGAGGTGATGGATATTGACGAGGTGGAACAGGATGACAAGCCAGGTTGAAAACTTTTCTTTGATGGAGCCGCTAATATGAAAGGTGTCGGAATAGGGGTTGTGCTCATTTTTGAAACAGGGTATCACTACCCTGTTACAGCCCATCTTCGTTTCTATTGTACCAACAACATGGTTGAGTACGAGGCATGCATTTTGGGATTAAGGTTAGGTGTGGATATGGGAGTCTAGAAAGCATTGGTTTTGGGAGACTCGGATCTTTTGGTGCACCAGATTCAAGGAGAATGGGAGACTCGGTATTTAAAGCTCATACCGTATCAGCAATGTTTGCATGATCTTTGTCAACGGTTTCGATCAATAGAATTCAGGCACATTCCAAGGATCCATAATGAGGTTGCCGACACTTTGGCCACCTTGGCGTCAATGTTGCACCATCCGGACAAAGCTTATGTTAACCCTCTGCATATTCAAGTTCGTGATCAGCATGCCTATTGTAATGTGGTTGAGGAAGAACTTGATGGTGAACCGAGGTTCCATGATATCAAGGAATACATCAGGATGGGGATATATCCGGTACAAGCCACAGGTGATCAAAAGAGAACAATTCGATGTTTGGCTAGTGGATTTTTCTTGAGTGGGGGAATCTTGTACAAGAAGACTCCATATTTTGGACTGTTGAGATACATAGATGCTAAACAAGCCACAACTATCATGATAGAAGTGCATTCCGGAGTTTGCAGGCCGCATATGAGTGGGTATGTTCCGGCAAAGAAAATTCTTCGAGCAGGGTATTACTGGCTCACCATGGAACGAGATTGCATTAGCTTTGTGCGCAAGTGTCATCAATGCCAGGTACACGGAGACTTGATCCATTCTCCGCCATCTGAGTGGCATACAATGTCTGCACCGTGGCCCTTTGTTGCTTGGGGAATTGATGTCATTGGACCAATTGAGCCAGTGGCATCAAACGGGCATAGGTTCATTCTGGTGGCCATCGATTATTTCACTAAGTGGGTTGAAGCTAAGACTTTCTAATCTGTGACCAAGAAGGCAATGGTCATTTTTGCTCATTCAAATATCATTTGTCGGTTCAGAATCCCAAAGGTAATCATCACAGATAATAGTGTTAAACTTAACAGTCATTTGATGAAAGACGCATGCCAACAGTTCAAGATTACGCATTAGAATTCCACTCCGTATCGCCCCAAGGCAAATGGAGTTGTTAAGGCGGCCAACAAAGACATAAAGAAGATACTTCGGAAAATGGTGCAAGGTTCCAGGCAATGGCATGAAAAGTTGTCATTTGCTTTGCTGGGTTATCGCACTACTGTTCGCACTTCAGTAGGTGCAACTCCTTATTTGTTGGTATATGGTACTAAAGCAGTGATACCGGAGGAAGTTGAAATTCCATCTCTTCGGATTGTTGCTGAAGCCGAAATTGATGATGATGAGTGGGTCAAAACTCGTTTGGAGCAATTAAGTCTGATTGACGAGAAACGACTGGCAGTAGTATGTCATGGTCAGTTGTATCAAAAGAGAATGGCAAGAACATACAACAAGAAGGTGCGTCCCCGGAAATTTGAAGTGGGTCAGCAAGTATTGAAACGCATCCTTCCACATCAGGCTGAAGCGAAAGGCAAGTTCGCCCCGAATTGGCAGGGGCCGTTCATTGTAATGAGAGTGTTGTCCAATGGTGCTTTGTATTTAACAGATATAGAAGGCAAACATGTAGATATGGCTGTCAATTTTGATACGGTCAAGAAATATTATGTATGACTTCTTTGGTTTGTCTAATTGTTGTTTGTACTTGGCATATTTTGAAGGTTGGAATGACGAAGGCATTTTATTCTGCTATCTAAACACTTTATCCTTTGTTACCCCTTTGAGCATTATTTATTTTCTTTCATGCCCCTCTTTTGGAATCAGTAGCAAAGTTTAGAAACACGGACACAAAAGGTAAATAAAGAAGAAAAAGAGGAAAAGAAAAAAAAAGAAATTGAAAAAAGTAAGTAAAGCAAAAGAAAGAGGGGAAAAAAAGAAAGGGAAAAGAAGAAGAAGAAGAAAAGAGAAAGAAAAAAGAAAAGACAAGTACCAAAAAATAAAGTAATTCCTATGTCATGAACTACGTTCGACTTGATTCCTTTTAAGGATACGTAGGTAGCCTCACGGTTCGGTCCCATCATATAAAAATTCAAAAGTCCCCAAGCAAATAAATTGGGGTAGAAGTTGTGGGTTTTGTAAAAGATCTGATTCCAAAAATTGTAATTTTGAACCCATTCAAGTTATTTTGATCATTTATGATATCCTTTCTTTCTAACCCTATCCAAAAGCATACATTGCGGTCCAAAGAAAGACCTTCCGATAAATCTTTGAGAATGCCAAGTCGAGCGAGATAGAGGTAAGATTCGCATCAGGGGCAACACTCTGTTCTACACAAGGAAAGTGAATAAATGAGAGTCTTATTGGTGAAAACCCACACGGGCACCGTAAGGCGATGGAAAGATGAGAGAAATTAAAATGAGAGAGTCTTATTGGTGAAAACCCTCATGGGCACCGTAAGGCGGCGGTGAGTTTAGAGATGAACAAATGAGAGAGGTTTGTTGGTGAAAACCCTTCAGGGCGCCGCAAGCCGAACAAGGTTGGTGATTTTGCAAAGAGATTGGATTATGGAAACCCCGGGGCATAAAGTATGAAAACTGAAAGGTGATTGGTTGAACAGGCTAGGCCGATTAATCTAAAATGCATGTCATGATCATTGGTGCCAGCTGCCTCACTCAGATAAGTCTCTTTTACTTTTTTTGCTCAAATAGTCTTCCTGTTTTGAATTTTCTTCTTTATTCCTAACTCTCGAAGTCATTGCATTTCATTCTTTTGGGTCTACTTCTCTAAGGCTTTTACAATGATAGCCTTGTTAAGCAAGTAAGAAAGGATTTCAAATCTTATTACCAACTTCCAAATTGAACAAAGCAAGTGCGGCCAAAGCATACCAGAAATAGCATGTTGCAAAATGAAAATAAAGTGTTAGTGGAAGTTCAAGTGGTCGAGTGGTTTTGTAAATTTTGTGGAAAATACAAAGGTTCAAATTGGAAGGACAGAAATGTAAAATAGCGGGTTGAGTGCAGGGCGCTCGGGTCATTCAGGGTCCTGTGGTTGAGGGTCAGTCAAAAGGTCAAACAATTCTTTGCCAGTCGGAGGAAGCTAATCAGAACAAAGCATGGCAATGGGAAGGCCACCTTCAGCAAGAATGCCGCAAACTAACCACCGCATTTTCAAACTGATAAATTTTCTTTGATTGAAATAGGGGCAGAAAATTTCGTTTGTTCCGGAGGAACCCTCCGTGAGGAAAGCATGTACCAGACAGGTTCGGCCGTAAAATTTTCAGGACCCTCCTGGATAATGGGATTTGGCTTAAAATTTTCAGGACCCTCCTGGATAATGGAATTTAATTTACAGTTTTCAGGACCCTCCTGGATAATGGGACTAGTTAAATTTCAAGACCTTCATAGATAACAAGACTTTGCGTAAGTTCTACCTTTAGGAAATATAACTTAGTTTTAAAGTTTTCACTCTTAAAATGAGACGTATTTTGAAATTTTCAGGGTCCTCCTAGATAATGGAATTTAGCTTTTAAATTTTTAGAGCTCTTTTGGGTAATATGATTCGATTAACACTCACACATGTGCCTAGATACCAAACTGGGGCAAAAAAGTTTCTTTTGTTTTGTCTGTTTTGTTGTAACGGCAGGCGCCCACATGGATAACAAGGGAATACATTTCAAGTTTTGGCAATCAGGCGCCCACCTGGAGAACAAGGAAATACAGTTCAAGTTTTGGAAATCAGGCGCCCACCTGGAGAACAAGGGAATATCGTTTAAGCTTTGGCAATCAAGCGCCCACCTGGAGAACAAGGGAATACAGTTCAAGTTTGTGGAAATCAGGTGCCCACCTGAAGAATAAGGGAATATCGTTTAAGCTTTGGCAATCAGGTGCCCACCTGGAGAACAAGGGAATACAATTTAAGTTATTGGCAATCAGGCGCCCACCTGGAGAACAAGGGAATACAGCTCAAATTTTGGCAATCAGGCACTCACCTGGAGAACAAGGGAATACAGTTCAAGTTTTTGGCAATCAGGCACCCACATGGAGAACAAGGGAATACTGTTCAAGTTTTGGTAATCAGGCGCCCACCTAGAGAACAAGGAAATACAGTTCAAGTTTTGGCAATTAGGCGCCCACCTGGAGAACAAGGGAATACAATTCAAGTTTTGGCAATCAGACACCCACCTGAAGAACAAGGGAATATAGTTCGAGTTTTGGTAATCAGGCACCCACCTGGAGAACAAGGGAATACAGTTCGAGTTTTGGCAATCAGGCACCCACCTGGAGAACAAGGGAATGTAGTTTAAGTTTCGGCAATCAGGCGCCCACCTGGAGAATAAGGGAATACAGTTCAAGTTTTTGGCAATCAAGAACCCACCTGGAGAATAAGAGAATACAGTTCAAGTTTTTGGCAATCAGGCGCCCACCTGGAGAACAAGAAAATACAGTTCAAGTTTTGGCAATCAGGCATCCACCTGGAGAACAAGGGAATAAAGTTCAAGTTTGTGGCAATCGGGCGCCCACCTGGAGAACAAGAGAATACAGTTCAAGTTTGTGGCAATCAGGCGCCCACCTGAAAAACAAGGGAATTCATTTCAGAATTCAATTCGAGTTAGCAACAAAAGAAGCTCCCCTCAAGAGTACAAGTCAACAGTTCAAGATGCACAGTAGAGCTGTAGAAGATTCAAGATCAAGTTTTGAAGTCATATAGATAGGAATTTTGTAACTCATAGCTGATAGGATTAATTAGTCTTTTTAATCTTGATTTTTGATGTAATAACAGGACCGCGGACCGGAACCTCGGCAGAACGGCACCTCACTCGACTCTCCAACTCATCCTACCAAAACCTCCAGAACTACACTGAACTGATTCCTTTATAGCCAAGGATATGTAGGCAACCTCGGAAGCAAGGTTCGGTCAGATATTTCAAAAAATGCTTGCCATGGAGTATCCAAACGGGCAAAAATCGCACGTATCCGCTCACTTTATCTTTGCCCGAAAACTCTTCGTGTTTCCGAGCAAAGAGGGGTAGCTATGAGCACGTAATTTTTGCCCTATGTGAAATACTCCTACAAATTAAAGAAATATATTTTCCCCAATTGTTTGCAATTTTATAGGACTTTTGTTAATAGCTTGCATTTTTATGCACGTTTAATTCTATTAAAATCATGAAAAATGCCAAAAAATACTATGCATTGCATTAAGATTTTTTTCACGTTTTAGGATTAATTAAGTTAGTTAATTGCCTTATTAAGATGAAAATCACAAAAAATTGGTTCACTTTTACATTTTTAGCTTTTTAATTTTAGATTAGTAATTTTCTCTTTTAATCTAGGAGCAACTAATTATTATAAATTTTATAGTTAGATAATTAGCTTGATTTTACGATTTAAATTAAAATTAATAATTTAATTTAGGTTTTTATTTAATTAAAAAAAAGGAAGAAGGAAATTGAAAAGATCGGTCTTTAAATTAAAATTGGGCCAAACTTGATGTCAAGCCCAAATTCCACCCCAAATACACCCCTTACCCAGCCCAAACCAGACCAATTTCTGACCCGCCCATTTCCCCCATCTAAAACCTAACCTGTCTCTAACAAAACAACACATCTAACCCTAGAGACAACACTGAAACGGCACCCATCTCCTAGCCCGTTTCTGCCCCGCTTCAACTCGCCGAGTTTGTTGGTCCCTCCTTGCATCTCTCTCCAACATGGCTTAACCATTTCTGACAGATTCTCTCTCCCTCACATGCGCTCTCTTTGTTTTTTTCCGGATTTTTACTCTTTTAGATGGAAATTAGGAAAAATGAGAGGCGTAGGATTGAGTGAAATTGGATCCACTCCCTCCATTTGTCCGTTTTTTCCATCAAAAAGGGTAAAAAATCAGATTTGGATTTTGCGAATTTTTGGGAGATTTCTTGGGAAGGAAGCATAGAAGGTTCGAGAATATTGGAGGTTTATATATAAAGTAAGGATTTTCTTGGTTAAGGGGTCAGAGATTTCTTTCGGAAATTGAGGGAGGTAAAAAGTTCGAGGGTTCTTGCTTTTCTTTTCTTCAGATTCCTCAATTTTAGTTTGCGCTTTTCAGAAAACAAAAATAAAAAATAGTCTGAGTTTGATTTTGTTTTAGTTTTACTTCATTTCAAAAGAAAAATAAAAAATTACCAAAATCTCAACATTTTTCTGATTTCTGATTCTCAAGAATGGAGTTGGATTGAAGTTTAAGTTGGAGCTTGTGTTTGGGTTCGGAATTTCGGTGCCGTTTTGAGTTCCGTTCGAGTTTGTTTCTGATTTCATTCGGCTTATTCTAGCTTTTCTCTGTTCAATCGGGTAAGTTTTTGGGAAACTTCTGTGTCTTATGCTATAGTGTCTTATTGAAAGGAGCTCTCAACAAGCCAAAATCTTCATACTGTTTTCTTTGAGTATTTTCATTATGAATAGTTAAACGATGACTAAATCCTTCAGTTAATTTTGATATACATTGTGTTTCTTAAGTGTTAATTATTGGTAGTGTCTTTATGTGAGAACTTTTATATCAAATGGCCCAATTTGAAGAAGCCAAGGGCTTTGCATGGATGAACTAGGAAATCTTCCTCCATATAATATGTGCAAGCCACTGGTCGTCCAACTTTCCTCTTTACTATTTTCTGATTCCATTTCCTCTGTTATTTTTGGTTTTCCATTATTATGATGGTTACATCAAGCTCGTAATATTGTACTCCATTTTGTAAGTGTAACTAGGGGAGATACAACTAACGCAGGCTACACAAAATATTGTCGACTCTGTTCCATTTCATTACTGCATTTTAATTTTAGGCAATACTTGTAATTTTGTTTCTGTCCAGGTGGAGTCATTATAGTTACAACTATAAGAACGATTGCATAATAAACAATTTTATGTTTTTTTTAAATAAAGGTGAATAGATTTGCATGAAGGAAGTTTTTTTTTATTTAAGTTAAAATTCCCACTGAATTATTGGACTGAAACGGTGAAAGAATGGACATTTGACATTTTTAGTTTATGGGAGGAAACTGGAAACTAGAAAAAGAAGAACCAAGGGATGTTTTTGTTGATTTGCTAAATGTTGTCAAAAAATATATATATTCATAAAATGTTGGTGTTAATATAGATCATTTTTATACAAGTACTTGAATATGAAAATTGTTGTCATACTTTTTAAACCCTCACCCTGTATCTTGCTCTTCTGTTGATACTGCTTTACCTGTGTATACAAGTACTTCTGTTGATATGGCATTCACAATGTGTTGTGTCCTCTTTACCTGTTGAGCGTGAGCAAGCGTAAATGTTGCCATTTTGGCTTGTGCTAAGCTACTGGCTACTGTTAGGCCTGCCCAAAAACCATTTTCTTTATCAAATAATGGGCCTAGCCACATTTCTGATTAAATGAACTTGGCCCATGAGAGTTCGAACAGAATGTTAGACTTTGGTTAATTTTTTTTCGTTGTAATTTTATTTTGTTTAACTGGACCATTAGGAATATGCTTAGGCCGTTAATATTCATAAATATCGTAGTTTTCTTTAGGCACATAATTAAATCATCACAACTACGGGTATGGTTCTCATGGCGTGGCTGTGATCCCTAATTTCAAATTAATGTTAAATATGAATATCTATAGTTCACCTAATTGAATGCTTTTCCTTTAATAAATTTGAGGCGTGCCATCCAATCACCTAGTCTATGACCCTCACATCGATATTTTAACTAGTGTAGAAAAATACCCTGAACTCAGTTTGTTTTAGGCGCGTTAATTAAATAAATTGTCATAGCTACGGGTACGGTTCCCGCGACGTAGTTGTGATGCTTAATTTCTAAAACCCGGGGGTACATTTATGTGACCCGGCGAAAAGTCTTGTTAATAAAATAAACATGTTATGGATCGTGGGTATATTCTCGTGACATGATTCACGACGTGTAATCAAATAATTGGTTGTATAACAATTGGATTATTAAAAGTGGTTTAAAAGAAATAAAATGCGCATAGGTTTAAAAGATGTTTTAAAATCAAATAAATAGGACAATATTAACAGTTGAGCAACCGTGCTAAAACCACGGAACCCGGGAATGCCTAACACCTTCTCCCGGGTTAACAGAATTCCTTACCCGAATTTTTGCGTTTCGCGGACTGTAAAACAGAGTCAATCTTCCTCGATTCGGAATTTTAAATCGGTGACTTGGGACACCATAAATTATCCCAAGTGACGACTCTGAATTTTAAATAAATCATCCCATTTCGATTGTCAATTAAATTAGAAAAACTCTCATATACCCTTCTAGGGGTAGAAAAGGGAGGTGTGACAAGTTCTTCTATGACTTCGTGCATATATGCTACATGTCCAAATTATTGTGGTTGCCTGTGTAGTTATCACATGCCTTACATGTCTTGTTGTTTTTGTAAAGGTTGTTGCATTCCTTTGAATCTTACGTGATTCTCTTGTTGTTGTGTACTCATACTCTTAGTGGTAGAAATTCTTGTAATTGAGTTGTTGAATTGTTGTTGTTGATTTAGATTATGTACGGTGGGATCGGGTTGCACGCCACAACAGGAGGAATAAGGGTGATATATTGAGGAGGAATAAGGGTGAATTGATATTGTATGGTGGGATTGGGTTGCGTGCCGCAACAAGAGGAATAATGGTGATATATTGAGGAGGAATACGGGTGAATTTATATTATATAGTGGAATCGGGTTGCGCAACGCAACATATTATGTTATTATTATGATATTGATAATATATGGTGGGATCGAGTTGCGCACCGCAACATATTATGATATTGATATTATACGGTGGGATTGGATTGCACGCATCAACAGGAGGAATAAGGGTGATATATTAAGGAGGAATAAGGGTGAATTGACATATCTTGTATTTTGGTATCCCTTGTTTTACTCTATTGAATTTAGTCATTCATGCAAGACTTTGATAATTTGTATTTTTGGTTTTCACTGAGTTTTGAGGATCGAGTTACTTACCTTGACTTATTGACTTGCCGTCATTCCCTGAGTTCTTTTCCTAATACTATTAATCTCGTGAATTAATTTTCAAAGTAAATTTACTACATTGAGTCATTTCCTCACTGAGTTGTGAGTAATATAGTGATTTAATATAAAGGAATTAATATCATGCTACCTTGTATGACTTTTAAGTTAGAACTCGTCGTATATATCTCAATATTACAAATTCTAATAAATGTTATATTTTATTTCAATTGACTTCTCAACTAAATTTTCTTAACCCGTCTGAGGTTGTATTTTCTTAAAAGGAATTGCTATTAAGTTTTAATTTAATAATTCCTATATTAAAGGCGATAGCTTATTTGGTGTTGTATTTTTATTTGAAAAGGGTATTTTCTTCACTCAAATGATTTCTAAGAATAACTTCATCTTTTCTCTCTGATTTCCTATTTGGTTTAGAAACTGTAATTTACTTTATGTTATATAAATGGGACTCTCTGAACATCTTAATTTGTGTTTGTTACGGGTATTACGTACTGAGTAGAATGTGGATTTTGTTGTATAAAGTGAGATGGAAATATGTGGGCACAAGGTTCCGTGCGTGTTAAAGGCTTGGAAGTTGTGATTTTGAGATGAGGTTACGAGTATCGGGATGGCTGGAATTTTGTGTATTAGTAACGATGTGATTGGTTGAGTTAGTATTGCTTTCCTTTATTTGATCACATTTTACTAATCTATATCCCAACTGTGTTGGTGTGAATTTACCTGGCTATTTTCGTTATCATTCTTGTTTTCCCCTTATCATCTCTATTGTTGTAATTTGATTTCTCCCTGCTATTGGCATTACCTTGTTATCTTTATCCTATTAGTTTATTATCATATCCTTTTCAATTTATTAAACCAACAGGTGTCTTGGATGTTCCTCGTCACTACTCCACCGAGGTTAGTCTTGATACTTATTAGGTACCGCTGTGGTGAGCTCATACTACACTTTTGTACATTTTTGTACAGATCCAGGTATTTGATCGTTAGTAGCTATGTGGATCGTTGTTGTGAAGACTCAAGGTAGACCTGTTACTGCGTTCGCAGGCCTCGGAGTCACCTTCTATTGTACTTATTTCCATTGTTTCCTTTTGTTCTGGAACAACAATGTATTCATTTTGTATAACTACTCCTAGAAAGGCTTATGACTTGTATTACGGGTTTTGGGAATCTTGTATTGTACAAAGACATCTAATTCGAAGTTAGTGAATATTATCATTATTTCTGTTAATGTTAGGCTTACCTAGTTTTAGAAACTAGGTGCCATCACAACTCCTTCGGATGGATTTTGGGTCGTGACAATTTGGTGTTGGATCATACCACTTACACTGAAAGAGTATCAATTTTTTCTTCGGCCGACCCATTTTATACTCAAGTTTTATGATCTCTTGAAGCACACCATAATAATCAATATCCCCATCGACTTTCACACACATTCCACTATTATTTATTTTCTTACCCTTAGACCAATTTTCTGTATGAAACTTGCACCCATGGATACAATCTTTCTGACTCTAGGATCATGTCCCCAGGCGATATCTTGCAAAAATCGATCATTTATGCCATTAACTGGATTATGAACATATAAAGGGTAAAATAATTTAAAATTATTTAAATACATATAACTTATTATAATCTACCGTTAATAAGACCATGTTAAATATTAAGTAACACTTACAAATTCTTGAAACCATTTTGAAAAACTTGGGATAAACAAGCTCTTGCCTATATGTACCCACAAACCAACTGTTCGACAAAATAAAAAATGTCATTAGTTAAAGCGATGACGAATCTTTAATATATCGGTAATATAAATGTATACTTACTTATAGTAAGGTTGGACCTCTGGGCAATTCAAAAGCACATGTATTGTAGCTGACTTTAGTTCCATCTCACTCAAAAGTCGCTTTGGACCGCCTTTACCTAGTTGATTGAATATGGAAAATGGTGGATACGAAAGATCGGTGCTTCCATCGTCATGCTGATCAGGTTTATTTCTCAAATATGGCACATTATATTCAAAATACTATGAACAAAAATAAGAATTTTCTCTAGCCACATATGCCTCGAAAATCGATCCCTCAATCATAGATCTATTTTTGACAGTCTGCTTACATTTGCCAATAATCCTGAATATTAGCATTATTTTTATATTGTAATAACCCGACCGGTCGTTTTGTGTTTTAGAAACTTGTCCCCTAAATAAGACTCCTCGTATGTACTTTTACTGTTTATGACTTGCGAGGATGGTTAGTTCGGAATTTGGAAGGGTTCGGATTGAAATCAGAATACTTGGTTCCTTAAGTTGGCCTTAAAAGGCTAAGTTTGACTTCGGTCAATATTTTGAGTAAACAACCTCGGAATTTGAATTTGATGGTTCCAATAGGTTCGTATAATGATTTCGGACTTGGGCATATGTTCGGATCGGATTTTGGATGACCCGGGAGCGTTTCGGCGCCTAATATCGAAAGTTGGTTCTTTGAAGGTTTTAAAGTTCTTTAAATTTGGTTTGGAGTAGGTTTTGGTGATATCGAGGTCTGAACGGAATTTTGAGACCGGGAATAGTTCAGTAATGTCATTTAAGACTTGCACGTAAAATTTGGTGTCATTCTGAGTTGATTTGATAGGAATCGGACGTGTGGAAGCCTTTTTAGAAGTTTTTGAGTTCATGAGTCAATCCATGCGTTTTGGCGTCCGATTAGTAGTTTTTGATTTTATTTCTGTGTTTTGATCACTCGAGCAAGTTTGTATAAGGTTATTAGACTTGTGTGGGTAATTGGTGTGGAGCCCCGAGGGCTTGAGTGAGTTTCGGACGTTCGGGAGGGTGAGAAAACACTCCAGTTTTTTGGTGTTTATTGCTGGTGCTGCAGGTCTCGCAAATGCGAGAAAATGTTCGCATTTGCGAGAAGAGCTTCGCAATTTCGAAGAATCTTGACCTAGGGCAGTGTTCGCATTTGCGACCTCAGCAGTGTTCATATTTGTGACACTTCGTCGCATTTGCGACCTCAACAACTAAAGCCGAGGGTCTGCGTTTGAGAGAGGTTTGTCGCATTTGCGAACCCAGTGTCGCAAATGCAACATCAGAGACCTGTGCCCAGCTCATTTAATGCGGGACTTAGACCATATATCTCATTTCACTTCATCTCTTGGGCGATTGTTGGAGCTTCTGGAAGAGGGTTTTCACCTAGCACATTGAGGTAAGTAATTTCTATACAACATGAGTTAAATATATAGATTATGGGTAGATTAACATGTAATAATTAGTGAAAATCAAGGGTTTAGATGAAAATCTAGGTTTTTGATAAAAATTAAATTTGACCACAAAATTAGTTATGGAACTTAGTAACAACTTTCTTCGAAAATTTCCGAAATCCGGGCACGTGGGCTCGGGAGTGAATTTTAAGAATCTCACATTTAGGGTTGGATAACCTATTGCATAGTTGAAATAAAAAAATTTGAGTATGAATTGATTGGTTTATATACTATTTGATTAGTTTTGGGTTGATTCAACACCGAATTGAGGGTGTGAGCACATTCTTGGACCGGAAAGTAGGCCTTGAGATGAGCTAAGTCTCTTTTCTAGCCTTGTAAGAGGGAATTAACCTCATAGTTGAACTTAATTAATATGTGTTGTCATTTGTGGGGGCTGCGTACTCACGAAGTGACGAGAGTCCATATATAGCTACTATTGTTGCTTATATCCGGGTAGTGTTAGGCTCACACCATGCTTTTGTGGATATTGTTATCTGATTTTATTTGTTAATTGTATCGAATAGGGCTAAGTTAAGGATTTTAAGATTTCAAAGGTTTCAAGTTCAATTTCTTCTTTTTTTTAAAAGAATTGAGGGATGTTATGCTTAACCTGATAAATTATATTTAGCCGCGTCGCAAGTATATTCCGCGAGCGGGGTGACTTTTCCACTACTCTCATGGGAGCAGGTTATTCGCCTCGGCAGCTTAATCGATATATCTATGGTTCGGGCCGTTCGACCCTCGGCAATGCACAATATATTTATATTTATATTTGGATCGGGCCGAACGTCCTCAGTATAAATCGTGCGTAAAGATATTGGAACCCCTTTTTATATTTAATATTGTTTCATGGAATTGAAAGGTGAAAGGATTAGATGAGAGAATTGACTTGGTTCTTACTTGAAATGAAAGGATTGCTTATCTATTTTCCTGCTCTGAGTTTTGTTATCATTTTATATATCATGTTTGATTAGAACTTCATATTATTATATTGTTGGCCCATAGTAAGTGTCGAAGTCGACCCCTTGTCACTATTTCTTCGAGGTTAGACTAGATACTTACTGGGTACATGTTGTTTTATGTACTCACGCTACACTTTTGTACTTGATGTGCAGGATCTAAGGCAGGTGCATCTGGCTGTCAGTCCGGCACACACGCTTGACTTCTGTTCGAGACTACACGGTGAGCTACTCTTCTGAGCCGTTCAGCAGCAGCCGGAGTCTCTCTTTTGATTTATTTTCTGTCTATTATATTTCAGAAAGTAGAGTAAAATTCTTTTGTATATCCTACTAGTAGCCCATATACTTGTGACACCAGGTCTTGGCACACACACACTAGTAGACTCATGATTTTGGGTTCATTGTATGATTTCGATTTGTATTCAATTGCTTTCGTTTACGCATTATACATTTGTCTTTTCCTAAATCATTTAAAATGAGAGAAGTCATTTACTTGGTAAACTTGTTTAAAACAGAAAATCACTAGATTGTTCGGTGTTGGGCGCCATCACGGCCTATAATAGAATTGGGTCGTGACATAGATGGAATAAATGAAACACATAAGGATTAATGATTAAAAGTCATTAATTACCTCTCAAATGGATACATCCATCTGCATTGAACTGGTCCTTCAAGCCATGTCTTTTGTGCAGGGTAAATTGGAAGATGTTCCATCACGTCAAACCAAAACCAAGAGGAAATTTTTTTGCCAACTTGTTTGAAATTACGGGAATGTTACTCTCCAGTAAGTTAGGTTCTCCACCCTCAAGGTTCTAGAACACAACTCCTTGAAAAATAAGCATACCTTTGTGATGGGCTTCCATATTCTATCAGGAAATGCATTAAACGCAACACGCATCAAAGATTCCATGAAAATGTGACGATCATGGCTTATCATAGACGTCAACTTTCTTTCTTTTATGTCAACACACTAGGCAGGTTTGATGCATACCCATCAAGCATACTCAAATAATTAACCCAATCATAAATCTCTCTTCTTTCCTCCAAGGTGAATGTAAAACTGGCCTTGGGTTTCTGAATCTTGTTGTTCAAATATGTCAGATACAACTCACTCCACCTACAATATTCCTTTAACTCCATACTGGCCTTCAAATTATCCTTTTTCTTTTTTTGACATCCATCACAGTATTAAACAAGTTGTCAAAAAGGTTCTTCTCAATATGCATGACATCAAGATTATACCAAAGAAGATTGTGCTTCCAATAAGGTAACTCCCAAAATATGCTTTGTTTAGTCCAGTTGTGTGTAACACCATAACCATGTATCTTATTAGACAAGGGATACTCTTTTACCTTAGGCAGATCCCTAACTCTATTCCAAATCTCTTCCGGAGACAAGACGAATGGTGGCTTCTCATAATCAGTTTTGTTCTTTATAAATGCATTAGTATTTATCCTGAACCTTATGATCCATTGGCAAGAAGCGGTGATAGCAGTCAAACCATGTGTTCTTACCTTCATGTTTTTAAGTAAATGCTTTTTATCTTCCATACAAGTCGGGCAAGTTAAATTTCCGAAGGTTGACCCCCCAGACATCATTCCATAAGCAGAAAAATTATTTATAGTCCATGTCAAAGTAGCACGCTGTCACGACCCTAAATTCAGACCCGGTCGTGATGGCGCCTCTCATGAAGACAAGGCCAGCCGACACACACCAAATTTATTTTAAGCCATTAAAATAATACAAATTAAGTCTTTAACATAATAATAATCCCAAAATAAAGGTGAATAATATAATTTGCGGAATAGACATAGCCCGACATCGAGGTGTCCCAGCCATGAGAATCTACTAGCCGATTAAGAACAGGAAGAGTCTACATAGTCTATTACAGAACTAAAACAAGAGAAAATAAGATAGAAGGAGAAGCACTGGGCTGCGAACGCCGATCAGCTACCTAGAGAATCTCCGAATCCGCTTGAGCTGGAAGAATCAACACTCGCTAGCGGGACCTGAAACGCCTGAATCTGCACACAAGATGCAGGGAGTAAAGTGAGTACTCCAACTCAGTGAGTAATAACAATAAATGAAGGCTCAGCGATAAGAAATCACGTAAAAGCACATCAACATGCTATAAAGAAGCAGTATAAAACCAGTAAAAGCAATGAAATAGTGAAAATATATAAAGATACCTTAGTTCAGAATAAGCTTATTTAAAATACCCTTTTAACAGTTAAACAGTTAAATGAAAGCAGCTAGAACAGAAAAATACATAAAAATTCGCCACTCGGGCATAATGTCAACAGAATACGCCCCTCGGGCAATATCATGGAACAACACCAGCCCCTCAGGCTATATCATATATCACAATAGGTAGCCGCATTCACTAGGGGTGTGCAGACTCCGGGAGGGGCCCCTTACGGCCCAAGCGCAATATCAAGCCATCTCGTGGCATAATCAATAGGCTCTCGGCCTCAAATCAATCCACCTCATGGCGTACAACCTAGGCCCTCGGCCTCATAATCATAAATCAGTGTATCCTCACAACACAGGCCCTCGGTCTTACTCAATCAAAATCTCATAAGCCATTCGGGCAACAGTAAAACATGATGTTCAACCCAAATTATCATTTAAAATATCATTTAATATATTAAAACAGAGTAAACATGGCTGAGTTATGAAAACAGTAAAATATAGCATGACTGAGTACAAGTATAAAGTCAAAACAATGAGGAAATATCAGTAAAAATCCCCTAAGGGTTCAAATAGTTGGAACGAGGCCCAAATATGGCATTCCGCCCAAAACATGACGATAGCAAATAGTTTTCAATCAAATACGCGGTAAAACAGTCATTCGGGACGGACTAAGTCACTATCCCCAATGGTGCATGACTCCACGCTCGTCATCTAGCGTGTGTCACCTTATTATAGCACAACAATGTGTAATCCGGGGCTTCATACCCTCAGGACAACATTTAAAATCATTACTCACCTCAATCCGGTCCAAACTCTAGTCCGCGATGCCTTTACCCCTCGAATTAGCCTCAACACGCGTCGAATCTATCCAAAATCAGAATCACGATGTCAAAATATGCTAAGGGAACGAAGCCCATGCGAAAATAATCAATTTACAACATAAATCCCGAAAGTAACCAAAACTCGACCCCTAGGCCCACGTCTCGGAATTTGATAAAATTTACATCAATATATTCCTTATCTCCCCACGAGTTCATACATATCAAAAGTCCCAAAATCCGGCCACAAATGGCCCCTCAAATCCTCAAGTCAATGTCTCCAATACCAAGCCCTAGTTTCCCAATTTTTAACCCTTAGTTTCTATTAATCTTAGGCCAAATTAGTGAAATAATGCCATAGGATCGATTATTAGACTCAAAAATCTTACCTTTAGATGATATCCCTTGATTACCTCTTCAAAATCTCCCAAAAAACTCCAAAACCGACTTGAAATAGTGAAGAACAACTCAAAAATCGTGAAGGAGTGCTTTTAGACCTTCTGGCCCAGGATTTTCGCACCTGCGGTCCAGATGCCGCTTTTGCGATCCGTGTCTGCGGTCCAAGACGGCGCATATATGGTACTCACTTAAATCCTCAATTTTCACATCTGCGATGCCTAATTCGCACCTGCGCCATCACAGGTGCGGTTGCTCAACCGCTTATGCGGTTTCTGCCTTCCTAGGCTCCTTCCGCTTATGCGACTGGTCCTCTGCATCTGCGGGGGTCGCACTTGTGGCCTCCTAACCGCAAATGCGGTTATGACAGCAGTCCTAAAAACTTCAACCACCATTTTCAAATTCCAAACTTTCCGCCAACCATCCGAAATCACCCCGAGGCCCCCGGGACCTCAACCAAAAGCACCAACAAGTCCTATACCACTATCCAAACTTATACCAATCTTCAAAACACCTCAAGCAACATCAGATTCAAGCCTAAGGTTCCCAAAATCTTCTGAATTACGCTTTTGATCAAAAAGTCTACCAAACCACGTCCGAATGGCCTGAAATTTTGCACACACATCTCAAACGACACAACGGAGCTATTGCAACTTCCGAAATTTCATTTCGACCCTTATATTAAAATCTCACCTATCAACCGGAAAACGCCAAAATTCCAATTTCGCCAATTCAAGCCTAAATCTATCCCGGACCTCCAAATCACATTCCGATCATGAACCTAAGTCTCAAATCACCTCCCAAAGCTATCTGAACCATTGGAACTCACATCCGAACCCTCTAACACATAAGTTAACATCTGATTGACTTTTTCAACTTAAGCTTCCTCAAAAGAGACTATGTGTCTCAAACCTTACCAAAACCTTTCCGAACCCGAGCCAACCAACCCGATCTCGCATAGAATCGATAAACAAAGGAATAAGAAGCATAAATGGGGGTAACGGAGCGGTAACTCATGAGATGACTGGCTGGGTCGTCACATCCTCCCCCTTTTAAACAAACATTCATCCTCGAACGAGTCAAGAAATATACCTGAAGCATCAAATAGGTGAGAATATCTGCTCCGCATCTCCCGCTCGGTCTCCCAGATAGCATCCTCAACGGGCCGACCTCTCCACTGTACTGAAGCTATATCCTTTGATCTCAACTTTCAAACCTGACGCTCCAAAATAGCTGTTGGCTCCACATCATAAGTCAAATCACCATCTAACCGCACCGTGCTGAAATCTAGAACATGAGATGGATCCCCAATATACTTCTGGAGCATAGAAACATGAGATACCGGATGCACACTCGACAAGATGGGTGGCAAAGCAAGCTCATAATCCACCTCCCCAATCCTCCGAATCACCTCAAAAGACCCAATGAATCGAGGACTCAATTTACCCATCTTCCCAAATCTCATAACACTCTTCATGGGAGAAACCTTCAACAGAACCTTCTCACCAACCATGTAGGACACATCCCGAACCTTCATGTCGGCATAACTCTTTGGTCTCGACTGCGCTGTACGAAGCCTCTCCTGAATTGCCTTTACCTTTTCTAAAGCATCCTGTACCAAGTTTGTTCTCAACAGCCTTTACCTTCATGTGTAATCCGGGGTTTTATACTTTCAAGACAACATTTTAAATCATTTCTCACCTCAATCCGGTCCAAACTCTAGCCGGCGACGGCTTTTCCCCTCAAATCGGCCTCAACTCGCGTCGAATCTATCCAAAATCAGAATCACGGCATCAAAATATAATAAGAGAACAAAGCTCATGCGAAAATAATCAATTTACAACATAAATCCAGAAATTAACCAAAACTCGACCCCTGGGCCCGCGTCTCGGAATTCGATAAAATTTACATCAATAGATTCTTTATCTTCCCACGAGTTCATACATATCAAAAGTCCCAAAATCCGACCACAAATGACCCCTCAAATCCTCAAGTCAAGGTCTCCAATACCAAACCCTAGTTTCCCAATTTTTAACCCTTAATTTCCATTAATCTTAGGCCAAATCAGTGAAATAATGCCACAAGATCGATTATTAGGCTAAAAAATCTTACCTCCAGACGATATCCCTTGATTCCCTCTTCAAAATCTCCCAAAAAGCTCCAACCCCGATTTGAAATGATGAATAACAACTCAAAAATTGCGAAGGAGTGCTTTTATACCTTCTGGCACAGGCTTTTCACACCTGCGATCCAGATACCGCTTCTGCGGTCTAAGACGCTGCATCTACGGTACTCACTTAAATCCTCAATCTTCGTATCTGCGATGCCTAATTCGCACATGCGCCATCGCAGGTGTGGTTCCTCAACCGCTTCTGCGGTTCCTGCTTTCCTAGGATCCTTCCACTTCTGCTACTGGTCCTCCGCAGATGCGGTTATGACAGCAGTCCTAAAAACTTCTGCTACCATTTCCAAATTCCAAACTTTCCGCCAACCATCCGAAATCACCCTGAGGCCCTCAGGACCTCAACCAAAAGCATCAACAAGTCCTATACCACTATCCAAACTTATACCAATCTTCAAAACACCTCAAACAACATCGGATCAAGCAAAACACATCGGATTCAAGCCTAAGGTTCTCAAAATCTTCCAAATTACACTTTTGATCAAAAAGTCTACCAAACCACGTCCGAATGACTTGAAATTTTGCACACACGTCCCAAATAACACAACGGAGCTACTGCTACTTCCGGAATCTCATTCCGACCCCTATATCAAAATCTCACCTATCAACCGGAAAACGCCAAAATTCCAATTTCGCCAATTCAAGCCTAAATCTACCCTGGACCTCCAAATCACATTCTGGTCATGCTCCTAAGTCTCAAATCACCTCCCAAAGCTATCCAAACCATCGAAACTCACATCCAAACCCTCTAACACATAAGTCAACGTCCGGTTGACTTTTCCAACTTAAGCTTCCTTAAAAGAGACTAAGTGTCTCAAACTTTACCAAAACCTTTCTGAACCCAAGCCAACCAACCCGATCACGCATAGAACCAATAAACAAAGCAATAAGAAGCAGAAATAGGGGTAACTGCGCGATAACTCATGAGACGACTGGCTGGGTCGTCACACACGCAATCTGTTTTTTCGCTTAGTTGATACATCATATGTTTCCACGCCTTGATGCCACAATAACTTCAACTCATCAATTAAAGGCTGCATGTAAACATCAATCAACTTTTTTGGATTGCAGGACTTGGAACAATACAAGTTAGAAACAAATATGGACTTGTTATACATAACTCATGTGAAAGATTATATAGCGTAACAAACACCGGCCAATATGAATATGGTGCAGCAGAGACTGCAAATGGAGTGAATCCATCAGCGCATAATCCCAACCTAATGTTTCTTGGTTCACTAGCAAAGTCTGGGAACACCCTATCAAAATGCTTCCATGCTTCTCCATCTGAAGGATGACATAGAACACAATTTGACCTTCTATGCTCATAATGCCATCTCATATGAGGAGCGGAGCTTATTGATGCATACAACCTATTTAACCTTGGTATAAAGGGTAAGTAGTGCATCGCCTTCACCGGATCTTCTTCTTTTTATCATTTGTGGCATCCTTGTAATCAGGCTTGCTACAAAATTTGCAGTTCTCAAGAGATGCATCATACTTATAGAATAATATGCAACCATTCTCACAACAACGAATCCTCTATGATGAAAGACCCAACTTGGAAACCATTTTTTTGTCGTATAGAAATCTTTAGGTAGGTGAAGAAAAAAACTAGAAGTTGACATATTTATTTTATTTATATTAATTACTAAGTTATATTCTCCCAAAGGTTATCTAAATAGTTTAATTACATATTTTACTATAATATTTGGGTGGTTTCAATATTAATAGTTACATTAAATTATTGTAAGACAAAAAAGTCATAAAACATATAAATTAATCTAATTTATTTCAAATTGGCATATGATAGTGCTCTAATACTTAATTGACTGCATTTTCTTCATTTCGTTCCAATAATAAATAATATAATTAACACATAGATAGGGCATGAAAAATTTCCAAACGAAAAGCCGAAACAGAAAAGTATTAGCACTTAAGTTGTTTCTTAACTAACCTAACTTGAATGTTTAAATATTCTAACTGTTTAAAATATTGTTCAACTCCAACAGAGAAGTATGAGCACTTAAGTTATTTTTTATATAAATAAGAATTCCATAATTGTAGAAAATATCCAAATTATTCTAAACTTTCTTGATTTATTATTGGAGACATACAAGTATATTAGTCATTTTCACAAGAACATCTAACTAAAAAGAAAAAACCCGCTAATTAATCTAAATAAGCAAATTTTTAACAAGTCATTGTATACCTAATATATTGCAAAAGTTATTGCTAATTTATTCATACTATTAAAAATTATATAGCTAATTTATACATACCATATTGCTAAATTAATACAAAAAAATTTACCTGTAGGAAAGGACTACCAGATCTGCTGCCGGAGGGGAGAAGAGCCGCCGGATTCACTACACCCAAAATGAGTTAAACAAATTGGGAGAAAAATATTGGGGGCGGGGAGGTTGGACTGGGGAAAGGGAGAGGGAGAGGGAGAGGGAGAATGAGAGAGAGGAAATTTGGTGTTAATTACCTTGTATAGAGAAGAGAAAGAGTGGTTGGGGGCAGAAGATGAGAGTGGAGGAGAGTAAAAAAAAACTAGAAAAGAAAGAAGAAAGAAGAAAAAATGGGTTGGGGGCTGTATAAATATAGATTTGCGACCGAAGCGGCCGCAATTTGAAATTTGAAAATTTCAAATAGCGACTGATTCGATCGCAAATTCGTCGACTAGTCAGGCCTCGTTTTTGTTGCAAATTCCGACCAAATCGATCGAAGGATTTATATTTTTTTAAAACTTTTGCAACTGATTCAATTGGAAACCCTAAAAAATATTTTTGCGGTATTTTTCGCGTAATTGAGCGGCCGAAAGAGTCGCAATTTGGAGCTAAAAATTAACATGTATTTTTAATAGCATTTCGTACCGAATTAGTCAGAAATTACGATTGCATTAAATCGATCGAAATTACTCAGTCGGTAAATAACTATTTTTAGTAGTGAGCCTCATGCCCATGAAAAGTATCATATTTTTTTTTATTGCATCTCATGTTGTTGTGCGCAATTGCAAAGAATTATTCACATCAAATATTAATCACAATAAGAAGGTGCTTTCAAGAATTCAAGCTGCACAACTAAATAATCTGTTACACCCCACACTTTTATTCACCCATGAAGTTGAAGATTGATAAGTTTGGCTTCTAGCATAGCCAATCGGCCGATGACACATTATGGGGACAAAGGGTGATTACATATTCTATAAGATTATGCCAGCTGCCCCATCGAGCGTAGTGGCTGGTGCGGGGAAACCCGTTTGGCACTCGGGGCGGTGGAGTTTCTAGACCTAGTATAAAAAGTATCACAACTTCTTTCTCTTTCATTCTATGAAATCTCAACAATTCCAATCTCTTTCGAAATACTCTCAACTCCTTCTAAGAACTCTCAAACGTTTAAAGACCAAATAAACGCGAACCTAGTAGGATTTAGTGTAAAGAATCTTGTGGTCATCACTGTATCGTATATCTTCTTATTATGCTGATTTGGAAAACTCCTTGGAGGTGAAGATAATCACTATAGAAGAGTAAGAATTCAGGAAGCATAGTTAGTTCCTCAGCAAGGTAGTCAAGCCGAAGGACATCACTAAAAACTCATAGTGGCCATATCTAGTCCGGAAAGCCGTCTTCGGAAGCACAAATATTTAGTTGATGATACCCAGATCTCAAGTCGATCTTAGAGAACACCATGGCACCCTGCAACTGGTCAAAAAAATAATTAATGCGCGGCAAGGGTACTTATTCTTGATCGTGACTTTGTTCAACTAGCGGTAATCAATGCACATCCGCATACTCACTCCCTCTTCTTCACAAACAACACTGGTACGCCCCAAGGCGACACACCGGGTCTAATAAGCCCCTTCTAAAGCAACTCCTGAAGCTTATCCTTTAGCTCTCTCAGCTCCTTGGGAGACATACGATAAGGCAAAGTAGAAATATGCTGGGTGTCGGCACCAAATCAATGCCAAAATTGATATCCCAATCCAGCGGCATACCGGTAGATCACCAAGAAATACATCGGGAAACTCTCGTACCACCGACACTAAATCTAATGTAAGAGTCTCTGTAGTAGTATCCCGAACAAAGGCCAAGTAGGCCAAACAACCCTTCTCGACCATATGTTGAACCTTCAAGAAAGAAATAGCCCGACTGGAAGTACAGACAGATGAACCCCCTCCACTCTAATCTGGGCAACTCAGGCAACGCTAAGGTAACAATCTTGTCATGGCAATCAATAATGGAATGGTACGGGGACAACCAGTCCATGCCCAAGATAACCTCGAAATCAACCATATCGAGCAATTGAAGATCTGCTCTGGTCTCATATCCACAGAAAGTCACTACAAAAGATCGGTAGATCCGATGTCACGACCCCAGTTCGCCCTCCGTGAACTATCGTGATGGTACCTAGTCTTTACGACTAGGTAAGCCTAACAAATGCGAAAAAGAAACAATTGCGGAAAGAAAATACTTAAAAACCGAGATAACAAAATGAAACAGTGTTTAAGATGCCGCCCGACATATAACAGTACAAGAATCTCTACTTAACACTCCCAAAATCTGGAACCCCATGAATCATAAGCTAAGAGATTACATAAAAAAAACCTCTAACTCCAGAAATGTCTATCAACAAGGAAAATACAGAAGGGCTATACTAGTACTGAGAATAGAAAATGACTCTTCGGTCTGCAGACGCGGCAGATGTACCTCGAAGTCTCTACAATTGCGCCTCGCCTCAAGTGTGGTAAGACTGAGCAGAAGTACCTGGATCTGCACATGAAAAATATGCACAGAAAGGGCATGAGTACACCACAACGGTACTTAGTAAGTGCCAAGCCTAACCTCGGTCGGGTAGTAACGAGGAAAGTCAAGGCCCTACTGAGGTTAAATAAAATACAAGGTACAACAATATAGAATAAGACAGTATAATTAAGTACGATAGTAAAAGGTACCACAGGATAATAAGAATGACAACAACTATAACAGAGACAAAATAATCACAAAAGGAATACCGCTCAACACAAAGTTAACAACCGGGGGATCTCTCAGTATCCCGAGGATCTCTTAGTATCTTCAATATGTATGCTGGGGATCTCTCGGTATCCCGAGGATCTCTTAGTATCCTCATTATATATGCTGGGGATCTCTCGGTATCCCAAGGATCTCTTACTATCCTCAATATACGTGCTGGGGATCTCTTGGTATCCCGCACTTCAGTCCAACTCAATATATGTGCAGGGGATTTCCCGAAATACAAATCCGTAATCCCAAAGTAAACACAAAGCAGCAACACGAAGAATACTCAATTTAATTAAAATTTATGCCAAGGTAAAACAGGTATTTCTAACCTAGTATGCTTCACATAGTCCAAATAAGGCAGTTTGAGCAAATAAATCAATTAAGTCAATTAAGCATGATTCTCTAAGCTAACAGCAGGCTTAAATTGCAAGTAAAATAAACGGGAAGGGAAAACACAATTAAAGTTACTTAATGAAAACATGATTTTCAACAATTAGCACAAGTACACAGTCGTCACCTCACCTATAGGGCATTTCAATTATCAACAATACCAAATCCTAAGGGGGGGGTTTCCCCCACACAAGGTTAGGTAAGCCACTTACCTCGAACCGGCTCAAAATTAACCCGAAACCACATTCTTGCCACGAGTACTCGACTCCAAATGGCCCAAATCTATTCAATTCAATTGCATAATGTAAATAACACTTCAAGTAACTGATTCTACAAATAAATTCTAAGCTAATACGCGAAATTAGGTAAAATGACCAAAACGCCCCTTGGACCCACGTCTCGGAATCAGGTAAAATTTACATTTTCAGAATCCTCATACTCTCATGAGTTCAATCATACCAAAAGTACCAAAATCGGACCTCAAATGGTTCCTCAAATCACCACTCAAAGCTCTCTAATTAATCAAGCCCTAACCCCCAATTTACCACTGATTTCCCTTAAATTTTCATGCTTAGAATGATAAAAATCACCATAATAACGAGCTTAAGGACCATAGGCTTTACCTCAATGAATCCCTCTGAAAATCTCCCTTGAAAATGCTCCCCAAAGCTCCTTCCCATTTAAAAATAGGTGAAAATAACTCAAATTCGCGATTCCATCTATTTATATGTTCTGCACAGCAAATCCGCTTATGTGGCAATGTGCGGTCCCGCTTTTGCGGAACTAAAGTCGCATCTGCGACAATTCACTAAAACCCAGCTTCCGCACCTGCGATTACCTTGCGCAGATGTGGTGCCGCTTCTGTGGTGAAGTGCCCACTTATGCGGTCCCTACTAGCTCTCCCCTTTCCGCTTCTGCGGTGCTAGCGCCACTTCTGCGGCTCCGCACCTGCGGGACCCAACCGCAAATGCGGCTATGACAGAAGATCAGCAGCTTCAGCTACTTCAAGCCACTACCAATTCTTCCGACAACCCTATGAAATCATCCCGTGACCCGCAGGACCTCAACCAGAAATACGGACAAGTCCAATACCACTGTTCAAACTTATAAAAATCTTCAAAACACCTCAAACAACATCGAATCAACCAATTAGCATTGGATCCAAGCCTAAGAACTCCAAAAACTCTCAATTTACGCTTTCGATCAAAAAATCTATCAACCCTCGTCCGAATGACCTGAAATTTTGCGCACACATCACGTTCAACACTACGGAGCTACTCCAACTTCCGTAATCACATTCCGACCCTTATATAAAAATCTCACTATCGAACCGAAAACTTCAAAAACTCAACTTTCGGCATTTCAAGCCTAAATAAGCTACGAACCACCAAAACACAATCCGAACATGCCTCTAAGCCCGAAATCGCCCAACGGAGCTAACGGAACCAACAGAATTCCATTCCAAGGCCATCTTCACATTGTTCCGACTACGGTCCAAATTCTAAAACTTAAACTCTCATTTAGGGACTAAGTGTCCCAAAACTCTTCGAAACTCAAAACCAAACATCCCGACAAATCGAAATAGTAGAAACAAACATAGGGAAAAAAGTTAATAGGGGATCAGAACGTTAATTCTTAAAATGACCGGCTAGGTCGTTACACCCGATCCACAATAATAGAATCACGGACCGACATGGACACATATATAGGAACGCCCGAGGACTCGCGAGGTACATCAAGAAAATGAGCAAATATAGAAAAACGTAGGAGTAAGTAGACCCTAGATCAAATAATATTGGGGCATCCTACGACAGACAGAAATAGTACTTGTGATCAATGCATCAGAGGAGATTGCCTCTGGCCTAGCAGGGATAACATAGAATCTAGCCGGAGTGCCACCTGACTGGCCTCCACCTCTAGGGTGACCCCTACCCACCTGCCCTCCGCCTCTAGTCGGGCGGGCGAGCGGGTGGTGTGGTAGTTATGATAATCGTGGGCCAATGGCCCTGCTGCTCGGCCTTGCCCCGAAGTCTGGGACAAAACCTCTTTACGTGGCCAAGATCCACGCACTCTAAACAACCCCTCTAAGTAGTGGAATGCTGACCTGAAGTCTGACCTTGATGGCCTAAATACTCACTGGAGGAACTCTAAATAGTTGGCAGACGATAAGTACTCTCTGAAATGGCAGTGAAGTAGGGTCTTGCTGGAGCACTCCGAGTAGGCAGCTGTGCTGACTGCATGGGCCTGCTAGACTGACCCCTCATGAACTGCCATATGATCCTATGTGGGGCGCCACTGAATCCTCCAAATTGCCGGGGCCGCTTGTCCCTCGGCACAAACTCTCCACTGCGGTTATGAATACGGCCGGGTCGTTACATCCTTTGACACTTAAACATTTATTTGTCCTTGAACGAGCATAGAGACATACCTAAAGTAGTGAAAAGATGAGGGTAAAGGCTACGCATATCCCGCTTGGTCTCCCAGGTTGCCTACTCGACCGGTTGACCCCGCTACTGAACCTTCACTGATGCAATGTTCTTTGACCTCAGCTTTCGAACATGCATGTCCAATATCGCCACTGGCTCCTCAACATAAGATAGATCCTTGTCCAACTGGATTGAACTGAAATCCAACACATGCAATGGATCACCGTGATACCTCCGGAGCATCGAAACACAAAATACCGGATGAACTCCTGCCAAGCTGGGAGGTAAGGCAAGCTCATAAGCAACCTCCCCAACACGCCGCAATATCTCAAACGAACCAATGAATCTCGGACTCAACTTCCCTTTCTTCCCAAATCTCATAACGCCCTTCATAGATAAAACCCGAAGCAGAACCCGCTCTCCAACCATATAGGAAACATCACGAACCTTCCAGTCCGTGTAACTCTTATGTCTGGACTGGGTTGTATGGAGTCTATCCTGAATGACTTTAACCTTCTCCAAAGAATTCTAAACCAAGTCTATGCCCAATAATCTAGCCTCACCCGGATCAAACCAACACACCAAGGATCTACACTACCTACCATACAAAGCCTCATACGGTGCCATCTGAATGCTGGACTGATAGTTGTTGTTGTAGGCAAACTCCGCTAATGGCAAGAACTGATCCCAAGACCCCCCAAACTCAATCACACATGCACGGAGCATATCCTCCAGAATTTGAATAGTGCACTCGGATTGTCCGTCCATCTGAGGGTTAGATGTTGTACTCAACTCTACCCGAGTACCCAACTCATGATGTACGACCCTCCAGAACCGTGTTGTGAACTAAGTACCTCTATCTGAAATGATGGAAACTAGAATACCATGCAGACGAACAATCTCGCGGATATAAATCTCCACCAACCGCTCCGAAGAATAAGTAGTACACATAGGAATGAAGTGCGCGGACTTGGTCAGTCGATCCACAATCACCCAAATGTCATCGAACTTCTTCAAAGTCCGTGGGAGTCCAACTACGAAGTCCATGGTGATCCTCTCCCACTTCCACTCCAGAATCTCTATCTGCTGAAGCAACCCACCCGGTCTCTGGTGCTCATTCTTCACTTGCTGACAATTGAGGCACCGAGCTACAAACCCAACTATGTCTTTCTTAATCCGCCTCCACCAATAGTGTTGCCTCAAATCCTGATACATCTTAGCGGCACCCGAATGAATGGAATACCGCAAACTATGGGCCTCCTCTAGAATCAACTCCCGAAGCCCATCAACATTGGGTACACAAATCTGACCCTATATCCTCAATACCCCGTCATCACCAATAGTCATATCTCTGGCATCACCGTGCTGAACCTTGTCCTTGAGGTCAAGCAAAAGAGGGTCATCATACTAACGCTCCCTGATACGATCGAATAAGGAAGACCGAATAAGGAAGCAAGCTAGAACCCGACTGGGCTCTGAAAGATCCAATCTCACAAACTAGCTGGCTAAGGCCTGAACATTCATCTCCATGGGCCTCTCCACTGCTAGTAAATAAGCCAAACTCTCAGCCCGGCGACGCAAAGCATCCACCACATTGGCCTTGCCCGGGTGATACAAAATAGTGAAATTAGTCTTTCAGCAACTCTAGCCAACTCCTTTGGCGCAAATTAAGATCCTTTTGCTTGAATAGGTGCTGCAAACTCCGATGATCAGTATAAATCTCACAAGGAACACCGTAAAAATAATGATGCGAGATCTTCAAGGCGTGAACAATAGTAGCTAACTCGAGATCATAGACGTGATAATTCTTCTTATGTGCCTTCAACTGTCTAGACGCGTAGGCAATCACCCTACCGTCCTACATTAATACCGCTCCAAAGGCAATCCTCGAGGCATCACAATAGACAGTATAAGACCCCGAACCTATAGGCAATATCAAAACTAGGGCTATAGCCAAAGCTGCCTTAAGCTTCTGAAAGCTCGCCTCACACTCTTCCGTCCACTTGAACGGAGCACCCTTCTAGTTCAACCTGGTCATATGTGCTCCAATGGATGAAAACCCCTCAAAAATCAACGGTAATAACCCGCCAAGCCAAAAAAACTGCGGATCTCTGTAGCTGAGGATGGACTGGGCCAACTTTGCACTACCTCTACTTTCTTCAGATCCACCCGAATACCCTCACTCGATACCACGTGGCCTATGAACGCCACGAAATCTAACCAAAACTCACATTTCGGGAACTTAGCATATAACTTCTTTTCTCTCAAAGTCTGAAGCACAGTCCTCAAGTGTTGCTCATGATCTTCCCAACTCCGGGAATACACTAGAATATCATCAATAAAAACAATGATGAACGAGTCAAGATATGGCCGCAACACACTGTGCATCAAATGCATAAAGGTTGTTGGGGCATTGGTTAGCCCAAATGACATAACAAGGAGCTCGTAATGACCATACTGAGTCTTGAAAGCAGTTTTCGGAATATCTGGCTCCCGAATCTTCAAATGATGGTAACCTGAACGCAAGTCAATCTTAGAAAATACTCGTGCACCCTGTAACTGGTCAAACAGATAATCAATACGAGGCAAGGGATAACGATTCTTCACTGTAACTTTGTTCAACTGGTGATAATCAATGCACATACGTATAGAACCATCCTTTTTCTTCACAAACAAGATAGGAGCACCCCAAGGTGATACACTGGGTCGAATAAAACCCTTATCAAGCAATTCCTGTAACTGATCCTTCAACTAAGGATGAGCCATACGATACGGAGGAATAGAAATGGGTTGAGTGCCCGACAACAAATCAATGCCAAAATCAATTTCTCTATCGGGCGGCATGCCCGGAAGGTCATCTAGAAACACATCAGAAAAATCCTATACTACTGGGACTGAATCAGCTGTAGGGGTATCAATACTGACATCTCTCACATAAGCTAGATACATGTCATACCCCTTCTCAACCATACCCTGAGCCTTAAGAAATAAAATAATTCTACTAGAAGCATGATCTAAGGTACCCCTCTACTCTACTCGCAGTACGCCTGGCATAGCCAGTGTTATGGTTTTGGCGTGACAATAAAGAATAGCATAATGGGGCAACAACCAGTCAATGCCCAAGATAACTTCAAAATCTACCATGCCGACAATAACAAATTGGCTCTGGTCTCAAAACCACTAAGAGCAATCAAACACGACCGATAAATGCAGTCCACAACAAGAGAATCTCCCACAGGAGTAGAAACATAAATAGGGGTACTCAAAGAATCCCGAGGTACACCCAAATGCGGGACAAAATAAGAAGACACATAAGAATAAGTGGAGCATGGATCGAATAAAACCGATGCATCTGTATGACAAACTATGACAATACCTGTGATGACAGAATCAGAGGCAACAACCTCGGTATGGGCAGGAAGGGCATAATGTTTGGCCTAGCCTTCCCCTTTAGGGCGGCCTCTACCTCTCCTATCTCCACCTTTAGCTGGCTAAGCAGGTGGGGTAGCAACTGGTGTTGTAATCATAGCCTAAGAACTCTACAGGGCACGCTATGGCTGAGAAGTCTGTGGAGATGCACTCCTCCAAAGTCTAGGGAAATCCCTTACCACATGGCGTGTGTCACCATACTCAAAACAAGCTCTAGGAGTATGTGGCGGTTGTGACTGGCTCGAGCCAGGTCTGCTAGACTGGCCTCGGAAAGCACCCTGCGTAGGAGGTGAACTAGATACTGGTGGTGCATAATAAGGCTCCTGAGGCCTAGGAGGAGCTGGAATACCACTGGTTGTTGGAAGAGTTGAATGAACGGGGTGACTCATATAACCCCTACCATGACGACCTGTAGCTGGGGCACGGGCACCAGAATAATGGCCCGACTCTCGAGACCTCTTGGCCTCCCTCTCCTCTCTCTCCCTAGCATGCATACCCTCTGTCCTCCTAGCAATGCTCACCACCTGCTGATAAGAAATATCCATCTCCAACTCACGAGCCATGCTAGACCTGATGCTGGGAATAAGCCCCTTAATGAACTGGTGAACCCTCTCGCGAACAGTAGAAACCAAGGCTGGAGCATGTCTATCCAAGCTAGTGTAACGGGCAGCATACTCCGAGACAGTCATAGTACCCTGGCGCAAATGCTCAAACTCTGCGCGTCATGCATCCCTGAGGCTCTGAGGAACAAACTCTCTCAGGAACATATCTGAAAACCGAGTCCAAGTCAATGAAGATGCCTCATCCGGACTGTCTAACTCATAGGTACGCCACCACTCATAGGCGGCTCCTCGAAGCTGGAAGGCAGTGAAAGAAACCCCACTCGATCCTGATATACCCATAGTGTTGAGGATAGGGTAGCACTCTTCCAGAAATCCCAAGGCATCGTCTGATGCTAACCCACTGAATACAGGAGGATCATACTTCTTGAACCTCTCAAGCCTCCGCTACTCATCCTCTGAAACTGCTACCCAGAGATCGGGCTGACTTGGGACTGCAGGCTGTACAAGTATAATCTATAGGACCTGATCAACATGCACTCGCTACTCAGGAGTGCGGGCGGCGGGAGTTTGTGCTCCTCCCCCGTCCTGAGATGTGGCTGTAGCAAGGGGAAGCAACCCTACCTGAGCCATAGTGGTGTACGTGCTCATGAACTGTGCAAGAGTCTCTTGAAGAGCTGGAGTGGTAGTTGCAGTAGGCGTATCAGGTGCCTGGATTCTGGCTGGAACTGCTGGTGGTACGTCGATAGCAGCTCGCACGGGTGCTCTAGCTGCACCACGTGCGTGTCCTCAGCCTCTACCCTGGCCCCGGCCTCTAACGGCTCCAATAGGGGGCGCGGGTGCCCGATAATCTCGGGTAGCACGCGTCCTCACCATATGTGAAAGAATAGAAGACAAAAGTTTAGAATTGTGATATCAAAAATCTCACACGACAAGGAAATCATAAGAAGTGGAATTTTCCTAACAGTTACATAGCCTCTCATAGATAAGTACAGACGTCTTCATATTGATCCACGAGACTCTAATAAACCGTCTTGTGATTCATGACTCCTATGCACCTAGAGCTTTGATACCAACTTGTCACGACCCCAGTTCGTCCTCCATGAACTATCGTAACGGCACCTAGTCTCTACGACTAGGTAATCCTAACAAATGCATAAAAGAAACAATTGCGGAAAGAAAACAATTAAAAACCGAGATAACAAAATGAAACAGTGTTTAAGATGTCGCCCGGCATATAATAGTACAAGAATCTCAACTTAACACTCCCAAAATTCGGAACCCCATGAATCACAAGCTAAGAGATTACATAAAAAAGCTCTAACTCCAGAAATGTCTATCAACAAGGAAAATATAGAAGGGCTATACTAGTACTGAGAATAGAAAGGGACTCTTCGGTCTGCGGACACGGCAAATATACCTCGGAGTCTCTACAACAGCGCCTCGCCTCAAGTGTGGTAAGACTGAGCGGAAGTACCTGGATCTGCACATGAAAAACATGCGCAGAAAGGGATGAGTACACCACAACGGTACTCAATAAGTGCCAAGCCTAACCTCAATCGGGTAGTGACGAGGAAAGTCAGGGCCCTACTAAGGTTAAATAAAATACAAGGTATAACAATATAGAATAAGACAATATAATTAACGGTAACAGTAAGAAGTAACACAGGATAGTAAGAATAACAACAACTATAACAGAGATAAAATAATCACAAAAGGAATACCGCTCAATACAAAGATAGCAACCGGGGATCTCTCAGTATCCCGAGGATCTCTTAGTATCCTCAATATGTATGCTGGGGATCTCTCGGTATCCCAAGGATCTCTTAGTATCCTCAATATGTGTTGGGGATCTCTTGGTATCCCAAGGATCTCTTAGTCCAACTTAATATATGTGCAGGGGATCTCCCGGAATACAAATCTATAGTCCCAAAGTAAACACACAGCAGCAACACGAAGAATACTCAATTCAATTCAAATTTATACCAAGGTAAAATAGGTATTTCTAACCTAGCATGCTTCACATAGTCCAAATAAGGCAGTTTGAGCAAATAAAGCAATTAAGTCAATTAGGCATGATTCTCTAAGCTAACAGCAGACTTAAATTGCAAGTAGAATAAATGGGAAGGGAAAACAAAATTAAAGTTACTTAATAAAAATAGGATTTTCAACAATTAGCACAAGTACGCACTCGTCACCTCACGTAAAAAGCATTTCAATTATCAACAATACCAAATCCTAAGGGGGGATTCCCCCCCCCCCACAAAGTTAGGCAAGCCACTTACCTCGAACCGGCTCAAAATCAACCCGAAACCATGTTCTTGCCACGAGTACTCTAATCCAAATGGCCCAAATCTATTCAATTTGATTGCATAATGTAAATAACACTTCAAGTAACTGATTCTACAAATAAATTCTAAGATAATATGCGAAATTAGGTAAAATGACCAAAATACCTCTCGGTCCCACGTCTCGAAATCAGATAAAATTTATATTTTCAGAATCCTCATACTTTCACGAGTTCAATCATACCAAAAGTACTAAAATCGGACTTCAAATGGTCCCTCAAATCACTACTCAAAGCTTTCTAATTAATTAAGCCCTAACCACCAATTTACCACTGATTTCCCTTAAAGTTTCATCCTTAGAATGATAAAAATCACTATAATAATGAGCTTAAGGACCAAAGGCTTTACCTCAACGAATTCCTCTGAAAATCTCCCTTGAAAATGCTCCCAAAAGCTCCTTCCCGTTTGAAAATAGGTGAAAAATAACTCAAATTCGTGAAGGCATCTATTTATATGTTCTGCCCAGCAAATCCGCTTCTGCGGTCATAGGACCGCACCTGCGGTCCCGCTTTTGCGGAACTAAAGTCGCATCTACGACAATTCACTAAAACCCAGCTTCTACACCTGCGATTACCCTTACGCAGACGCGGTGCCGCTTCTACGGTGAAGCGCCCGCTTTTGCGGTCCCTGCTTGCTCTCCCCTTTCCGCTTCTACGGTGCTAGCACCGCTTCCGCGGCTCCGCCCCTGCGGGACCCAACCGTATGTAAGGTTATGACAAAAGATCAGCAGCCACTCCCAATTCTTCCGACAACCCTCTGAAATCATCCCGAGGCCCCTAGGACCTCAACTAGAAATACGAACAAGTCCAATACCACTGTTCAAACTTATACAAATCTTCAAAACACATCGAAGAACATCGAATCAACCAATTAGCATCGGATTCAAGCCTACGAACTCCAAAAGCTCCCAATTCACGTTTTCGATCAAAAAGTCTATCAACCCTCGTCTGAATGACCTAAAATTTTGCACACATGTCGCGTTCAACACTACGGAGCTACCTCAACTTCCAGAATCTCATTCCGACCCTTAGATCAAAATCTCACTATCGAACAGAAAACTTCAAAAACTCAACTTTCGGCATTTCAAGCCTAAATAAGCTACGAACCTCCAAAACACAATCTGAACACGCCCCTAAGCCCGAAATTACCGAACGGAGCTAAGGAACCAATGAAATTCCATTCTGAGGTCGTCTTCACATTGTTCCGATTATGGTCCAAATTCTGAAACTTAAACTCTCATTTAGGGACTAAGTGTCCCAAAACTCTCCGAAACTCGAAACCAAACATCCCGGCAAATCAAAATAGCAGAAACAAACACGAGGAAAGAAGTTAATAAGGGATCGGGGTGTTAATTCTTAAAATGACTGGCTGGGTCATTACACCCGATCCACAATAATAGAATCACGGACCGGTGTAGACACATATATAGAAACGCCCAAGGACTCATGAGGTACATCCAGAAAAGGAGCAAATATAGAAGAAACGTAGGAGTAAGTAAACCCTGGATCAAATAATATTGGGGCATCTCTACGACAGACAGAAATAGTACCTACGATCAATGCATCGGAGGAGATTGCCTTTGGCCTGGCGGGGATAACATAGAATCTAGTCGGAGTGCCACCTGACTGGCCTCCACCTCTAGGGTGACCCCTACCCACCTACCCTCCGCTTCTTGCCAAGAAGGCGAGCGGGTAGTGTGGTAGTTGCGGTAATTGTGGGCCGACGGCCCTGCTGCCCGGCCTTGCCCCGAAGTCTGGGACAAAACCTTTTTACGTGGCCAAGATCCCCGCACTCGAAACAACCCCTCTGAGCAGTGGACTGCTGACCTGATGTCTGACCCTGATAGCCTGAATACTCACTGGAGGAACCCTAAATAGCTGGGAGACGGTAAGTACTCTCTGAAATGGCAGTGAAGTAGGGTCTTGTTGGAGCACTCCGAGTAGGCAGCGGTGTGGACTGCATGGGTCTGATAGATTGACCCCTCATGATTTGACCTATAACCCTATGTGGGGCGCCACTGAATCCTCCAAATTGTCGGGGCCATTTGTCCCTCAGCACAAACTCTCCACTACAGTTGTAAATACGCTCGATCCTCTGATCTATATCCACAACATGATGAAATGGAGTCCCTATCTCTGCCTCACGGGCCATAGAAACCTGAATCTCAGGGTGCAGACGTGCAATGAACCTCTGCACCCTCTCTGCATCTATGGGGAGTATAATAGCTGCATGGCTTGACAAGAATGAATCTCGCCTCATAGTCGGTCACAAAAATATGACCTTGACGGAATCGCTCAACTGACCCCGAAGCTCCCCTCTCTCAAAAGGTGGTATGTACTTCTCCAAGAGCAGATGTGTAAACTGATTCCAAGTCAAGGGAGGTGAACCTGCTGGCCTGCTAAGGAGGTAAGCCTGCCACCATCTGCGGGCCTAGCCCTTAAGCTGAAAGTTGGTGAAGTCCACCCCGTTGGACTCCAATATCCCCATGTTCCATAGCCTATCCTTGCACCGGTTAATGAAATCCTAGGGTCCTCTGACCGCTCACCCCCAAAGTTAGGGCGCGAAGTCTAGTCAATTTGTCTATCCGCTTCTACTGATCGATGGTCGCGACTGGTACATCCTCTAGCAGGGCCTCGTCCGCAGGTAGTGCACCTGGGGTCTGATAAAAGGCAACGGCGTGCCCTAGATCCTGAGCGGTAGGGTTTGTGCTCCCCCTCCCGTCTGAGATATGGCTGGGTCTGTTGCAAATAAACTAGCATATGTCATAGAGTCCATGAACGGCAACATACGACCCATGACCTCCTGGAATCCCGTTGCAGTCATGAAATATGTTGGGGCTGGCTCAGCTGCAAGCGCCTCATCATGCTCCTCAATAACAATATCCTCAACTGGATCCACCGGTGGTACAATGGGAGCAACTCTAGGACGCCCTTATCCTCTGACAAGAGCTGGAGCCCTCCCCTAGCCTCTGCCTCGTCCTCTAGCAATGAGGGGAGAAACTTCTCTACCGCCTAATACATCCACAAAACACGTTCTCACTATATATGAGAGATCAATAGAAAGATGCTTAGCACAATATCAACTGCACGATAGGAGATGAAGAAAGAGAAGTTTCCTAACACCCTATAACCTCTCGAATATAAGTACGAACGTCTCCGCAAGACTCTACTAGGCCTGCTTATGACTTGTGAGATCTATGTGAACCTAAGGATCTGAAACCAAGCTATCACGGCCCAAAACCCATAATAGGTCGCAATGGTACCTAACGCCACCGTTAGGGAAGCCCACAAGTGAAACTACAATTTAATTACCTCCTTTTTTACCTTTAAAACAAAAGTTCCTTTTTAGAAGAACGAAATAAGTAAGATCTCATGCAACCGTACGTACTTTTTTCTCAACAAAATACCAGCGTAATAAATACATCCATTATGATGACATTAATAATAAGTACAACAGTATGTATATGCTAAAAGCCCCCAAAAACTGGTGCCACAAGTGCATGAGCAATCTAGAGAATATACAAAACTATTACGACTATTGTGTGAAAGGTAATAAACAAAAATAATAAACAAGTTAGAGGGACACTATGATGCTGCAGATCGTAACAAGGCAATCAGCTTACCACTAAGGCTCCATAGAAAATTGGCTACGTGCTCGCGTGACCACTGGTAGTACCTGTCTCAGTACCTGCACATTCAGTGCAGAAGTGTAGCGTGAGTACATAAAACATTGCATACCCAGTAAGTATCTAGTCCAACCTCGAAGAAGTAGTGATGAGTGGTCGACTTGACACTTACTAGAGGTCAAATAAAAGTATAAATACATAAAGTAGACATGGTGAATGTACGACAAGTAGCAACGAAGTAAATAAAAATAACTACAGTAATTCCACATATGAGTCTATATCAAAACACTAAACATATCATAACTGGCTGTGAAGGCGCTTACTCAATTGTTACCAAACCAAATCCAATTCCAATTATTAAGCACGAAGCTGCCAAGGCGAACGACCCGATCCCATAGGAATAGTTGTACTCATTACTACCGAGGCAAATGACCCGATCCCATAAGAATAGTATTACCAACCTGCCGAGGCGAACAACCCGATCCCATAAGAGTAGTGTTACCATCCTGCATAGGCGAACGACCCGATCCCATAAGAGTAATTTATTTCACTATCGAGGCGAACGATCCGATCATATAAGAGTAGAGAAATTTACCTCGCTCGTGGAAATACTTGCGAGACGAGAAAACACGTATCTATAGTTTATCAAGTATTTCTCAGTTTTTCTAAAGTAAGAGACTAAGTCGATATCTTTAATTAAAATCCTCAATCTCAGTCCTAATCAAGACAATTAATACACGTGATAGGCATAAAAATAGCACAATTAAAGGCATACTGCGAACCTAAGTCTACCCGGACATATCATGAGTATAGCTACGTATGGACTCTCGTCACCTCGTACATACGTAGCTCCCCTCAACAAGTAACATACAATAATTAATACACCTAAGGGGATAAGTTCCCTCTTACAAGGTTAGACAAGAGACTTACCTTGGTTCCAAGTCTTCAATCCGGCTCTTCAACCTCACTAGAACTCCTCAAACGACATCGAGGACTCCGAAACTAACCAAAAGCCATATAAACTAATAAATATATGCTTAAAAGTTCAAAATTTAGCTATTAGAGTAATTACCCAATCCAATTTTGAAAGATTCCTAAAATTCACCCCGGGGCCCACGTGCCTGGATTCCGGAAAATTTCGAATATAAATGTTATCCATGACCTCGTGAACTCAAATTTATAATTTATTTCCAATTACATAATCAATTTTGTGGTCAAATCTTAGTTTTACCAAACCCTAGGTTCCAACAAAATCTCACAATTTTTCCCTTAATCTCATGTTAAATCTATCTATAATCCGTGTATTTAACTCAAGAATTGATACGATCACTTACCTCTTGATGTTGATGAAAATCCCCCACAAAATACTCTCAAAATCGCCCAAGACCAAGTGGGAAATGAGAGAAAAGAGATTAAATCCTGTAATAAAAACCAAGTCTGTCAAGTGATCTCTTCTTCGCGATCGCAAAGGCATAACTGGCCTAGGCAGTGAAGTCCTTCTCCGCGAACGCGAGGACAGTCTTGCGATCACGGAGGCTTGCCCAGCCTGAGCTTTGCGAGACTGACCCACCCCAGGCCCTTTGTTCTAAGCGAACGCGAGCCCTATACGCAAACATGAAGGTTAACAGTCCTAGACCTTCGCGAACGCGGCCCCATGAACGCGAATCTGAAGGGAAAAATGCCCAGTCCCCCAATTCCTACTCCGTGAATGTGACTCCACCTCCACGTTCATGAAGAAGGAAACTAGAACCAGCAACACTAGATTTTTAGACTTAGCTCCAGGTGGTCTGAAATTCACTCGAGCCACCCGGGACCCCGACCAATCGCACTAACAAGTCCATAAATATAATATGGACATGCTCAAACCCTCGAAACACATAAAACAACATTGAAATCAAGAATCGTACCCCAAACCCAACTTGAACCAACTTATGAACTTAAAACTTTTTATTTAGCTCCGAACACGTCGAATCATACTTAGATTACTCGGAATGATACCAAATTTTGCATATAAGTCATAAATTACCATACCAAAATATTCCCAAGCTTGAAATCCCAAACGGACCTCAATAACACCAAAGTCTACTCCAAACTAAATTTAAAGAACTAGAAAACCTTTAATGAACCATCTTTTCACATTAAGCACTGAAATGCTTCCGGATCACCCGAAACGCGATCCAAACACACGCCCAAGTCTAAAATCATCATATGAACCTATTGGAACCTCAAAAAAATGATTCTGAAGTCGTTTACTCGAAATATTGACTCAAGTCAAACTTGGCCACCTTAGGCCACTATTAAGGAACTAAGTGTTCCGTTTTCAACCCGAACCCTTCCAAACACAAACCAACCATCCACGCAAGTCATAAAATAGTAAAAGCACATATGAAGAGTCTTAATTAAGGGAACAGGGATCTAGTAAGCAAACAATCGGTCGGGTCGTTACATAAGTGCTGATGTGTTATAAGATATTATTGATCCCTCTTGAGACTGGGTATGCCAAGTTTGTTGAGGCCGGTACAGGCGATTCTCTTGAGGCCAGGTACGATCAAGACCTCTTGAGGCCGGATACACCGAGTCCTATTGAGGTAGGGTACAATCGAGACCTTTTGAGACGGGGTACGGTACGATGAAAGCATGAGACTTTACCGAGTCCTCTATGAGGTCGGGTACAATATAAGATGATATGACCCAAAAAGTGGCTGGATAATATTATATTACATCTAATGCATGGGCCCAATGAGTGGCTTGATTTTTATAAATTTGGCATATCCTTATGATTCATGGTTATAGTAGTGTACGCCCTCGATGTCTTGTCTTCGGTATTCGATTAAAATTCTGTATTCATATCTCTTATGTTATCATTATCAGCCTGACATACTCAGTACATCTTTCGTATTGATGTCCCTCTCTTCTGAATGATGTGTTCATGCCCACTAGTACAGATAGACCGAGTGACATGCCTCTTTAGTACGGTGCACGTTTCAGTTGTTGATCGTCGCCACTCCACTTCTCCAGAGTAGCTGAAAAGAAGTCGATAGGTACTGGAGTACATATCTCTGTTACTTTGGGTATGGTGGGGCCCTCTCCCATTCAAGTTGTATATTTTGGTACTCTTAGAGGATTATTAAATATTGTTATAACTTGTTGGCTGTGTTAGCCATATGCTCAATATTGTAGTTCCTCCGCTTGTCAGCTGTGAACATTTTTATCTTGTTAATATACTTGGAGGCCTTGTTCGCCCAAGTTTCATGTTGAATGATCTAAGTACTGATATTGGTTTGCATGCACCTTCGGGCGTCGTGTGCCGGCCACACCTTCCGAGTTTGGGGTGTGACAGAATCTGGTCCTGAAGATGAAGCTATTAAGTTATTTAGTTGTTGAGTCTTGATTCACTATTCTTAAATGGTAACATATTTTACTTTTGAGAAGTGTATTCATCGGTTATCAAATTCTTAGGTTACCAATTTATGAAAAATTTATTTTGCTTTCTATGTTAGGGTTTATGGTCTTGGAAGTTAAGCTACATTCGAGCTGATAGTAGAAGTTAAGGTAGTGGAGTTAATCTATTTGGTGATAGAGTTTGTAACCCAAAATTGAGTTGATTATAGGCTAAACAACTAGAGTTAATCCCTTTGCTTATTGGATGTAACTTAATATCGATCTTGTTGTTTAGTGAAATTTTGAGAAAAATCTTACACGGGTAGGTCGGAATTTTTACTCCTTTGAGCAAAGAAGTTTTATACGCAAAATTATTTGTGTTTTTTAATTTCTACACTTCATATTTAGTTTGGCATATTCAAGTTGAAGAATCAAGTTCTTCGATGAGTGAAAATTGGACAAGACATAATTCACCCTCATTTTGTGTCAGATGAACGCTAAAATAACACTTCTTTTGTGTCAGGTGGACTCTAACATGGACAAGATTACAAGAAAATAATAGTGAGCCCTACATTATTTCAAGTTCTTCAAAACTATATTTTTCGAGTTTTTCCATAGATTAAAAATTCCGATTTATGCACAGTCTTATGCCTTTTTACAAGATAATATTACATACACATCTTAGAACAATGAATATATGAAAAAAATGCTTCCTCACCAAAACCAAAAAAAAATAAAATAAAAAAATAGATTGCTTACTTCACGGAATAGAAGCAACAAACCTCACGTATCAAACTTACTATCGAGGAGATCATGGCTAAAAATGTGTAACCTCCATAGAGTGGCATTGACTCCATGCATAAGGTTATGAGGAGATAGTCATTTATTTTTTAAAGGTAACTTTTATTGTAATGATGCACATTATCATTAGAGAGATTAAGATTTTTTTAATAACTGTGAAATATTATTATTAACAAACCTAATGGTTCTTTACAACCTGTTGGAGTGATCAGTATTATAACCACCTCCTATTAAGGTTGTTACAATCTCTAAATCTCCGAAAAAACCAACAAACACTAGTTACAAATCTTTTGTATCAAACTCTGATATTTTCTAGCTCTATTTATATTCCCCATCCATTATATCCTTTCCCTAATCTCTCTTTGTATCTGTCCTATTATAAAATTTGTATTTACATCTATATTTCTAAATATTTTTCAGTTTTTGCTTCCCAAGTATAATATATAGTTGCTCCCATAATTGCAGCAGCTACCTCCTTCTTGAATTGCTTCCATCTCCTCCTTTTAGATTAAGTGTTTTTGATAACATAGTACTCTTGAATTTTTTTTATATAAATTGATAATTATTTTAGGGATAATTTCAGAGACTTCCACTTATGTTGGTGCTATAATATGAGTATCCCTTATATTTTATGACAGTAAGCTCACCTCTCATGCTTTAATTTCTTTGTAATAGTTATTTTTTATTTATTTGTTATTACGATGATCCAAAAAATTATAATATGACTATTTTACCATTTCTAATATTCTTTTCAGATTTGTGTACATCCTATTTGTCATATTGAAAGTCAAAAGGTTTTAGTCAATGTTCTATTATATACAACGTAAAGGGTTAAATATATTCTTTTACTATTGAAAAATATTTAAACTTGCTCTATGTTTTACTATCAGTGTGTTTGGACCCCTACCATTACACTTTGGGTAAAAATTATCCTTAAATTCAAGGAAATCTTACAGAAATATCACAAATAAATTCCAACTTACCAATCTCTAGCTATTAATCATAGACTTATCAAAACTAGCCAAACACATATAAAAATAAGGTTCTTTCTCTCAAAAATTCACACGCAAAGATTTCCTTCCATATTATTAAGCATGATTAACAACATTAAATGCAAGACGGAAAAAAAATTTAATGGATGAGGTATCAAAGAAAGTGATGAAATGCAAACAAAGAAAAATACAAGATTTCAAAAATCTAAGAAAAATATGACCTTTTTCAATGGGTATGGCTGAAATTCATTGAAAACATATAGATGAGTCAATATACAAAATTTGAGGAAGATTGAAGGTGATTTGGTATAAAAAATCGTAGTTAAAATCGAGTTCAAAAACTTCTTTTGCGACATATGTATCAAACATGTATTACGTATATATCGCACATACAGATATACATGTGTTATGATATATATGTGATACATAAATGATAACATATCAATTTTTTTCATGTTCGTCTTCTACTTCGAATTTGTAATTCAACCCACCTCAAAACTCTATAAAATCATCTCAAAACTGAAATTCAAGCTCATTAAGATGTACCAAATCTATTCTAATAACTCTCACTCAAAAGAAAACAAAAATTGACCCTTTTTTAAATTACAAATAGCCAATTGACTAATAATTAGTAATATTTTATAAATTGACCAATTTTTGTAATAAGCTACTTATAAATGGACATAACTGTCAGTTTTCCTAAATTTAGCGGAGGAACATGTGGCAGTTCAAGAACAAAAGGACCCCTCCCATATTTTTATATGGGATTGTTACACAAATAGCCAACCAAAATTACTGAGCTTTTTCTAATCGGTATACATAAATTATACATAATTATACATGAACTGTTCATATATTATATATCTGTCGGCTATTTTTACTTTAAGAGATTATGTGTGCAACTATCTGGGTTAATATCCGGATCCAATTAAAACCTGCCCTTAATTTTGTACCCATTACCCGCCCCAATTTCCCACTTTGAGCTCTTTTTTTTTTTTTTTTTTTTTTTTTTTAATCAAAAGAACATCTCCAAATATATTTATTCTTTAACAAGTTGATTTCTATGTCGAATTTTACATAGCAGTAATTGATTGAAATCAATTTGTAGATTCACAACAACACCTTTAAATCTCTATAAAATCAAGAAAATCCAAATTCAAAAAATCAAGACCCAAAAGAGCTTCAATAGTAGTGCATCGGTTTCATGGCAGAGAAATGGGAGGTGGTTCGGCGGAGCAGCTGTGGGTGAGCTATGGTTATAATTTTAAAACATACGTACTCTTTAATTTTAAACAAAGAAAATTGTTTTAAATTAGTTTATATATATATATATATATATATATATATATATATATATATATATATAAAATTGTTACACAGGATAAATAGAAAATGAGTTCGGACGTTCTCATTGTGACCACTATCTTTATCATCCACCATTTTTTGGGCGTAGAAGAAAGAGATTGAGATGTTGAGAACCTGATGATCATGGGTACTACTGTTGGATGATATCGGCATATGATAATTTGACGGTTGAGATTTTGTCGGAAAGCTGACGACTAAGACTTAGAAATTAGGTCGAGTAATAAGTACAAAATTAGCGGTGGATTTTAATTGGATTCAAATAAAAAAAATTGGGGTGGATCCATTTGTTTCTGAACTATCTTTCCGCTAAAATTAAGGATAATTTTGATCCAAAATATTACGACAGGGGTCCAAACATACTGATAAGTAACAATGGGGAAAGAGCAGAAATAAGAGTATTTGATAAAGTGAATAAATAAATTTATGGTTTAAACTGAAAATTCTTTGGGAGCATGTTAGACAAAGAGGACTTCAAAGAAATAACCATCATTTGAGAGCAAAATTATTCCAGGCTAATAAGTGTCTGGATTCATTGATTCTTATCTTTAAGATACAAGAGAACTTGTGATTTTTTTTTTTGGTATTTTATTAATTTCTATGAAAAACATTTATTAAGAAACTTTTTAAAGTTACTGTATAATTTTCAGCAGGAAGGGAGATTCATTTCATTACGATATCCCTCCTTTTCTGACAATTTATCATTTGACTATTTTGGTACAACTTATTAAGGGTGGACATTGGTCAGTTCGGTTCGATTGTGAATATTATCGGTTCGGTATATCGGTTTATAAATATACTAAACCGATAACCGAACCGATAAGATATCGGTTATCGGGTATCGGTTACTCGATTATCGATCCTTATCGGTTCGATTATCGGTTTACCCGATAAGAATAAAAAACATAAAAAAAAATCATGTTTTTATTATACAAAATCGTGATCATGCTATTAAGAGAAATGAACTGAATTTTGCTCTTAAGAAAAGGGGATTAAATTTTAACTTTAGAAAAGAAAATTTTCTTTGCATTTAAAAATCCCAATGAATTTGATCTCAATTTTTAGAGTTATAAGTTAGTAGGAGTAAGGAATAAGACATTCAATAATTTAATCTTACTAACTATTTCACTGCAGGTGAGCATAATTCACAGAAAAATAATAAAATCCTAATCTTGTAAATACTAATGAATTAATGCAACAAAAGAAACAAATAAAAAAATAAAAATATGAACAATTAATTCTTTAAAGTTACTAAAAATCTTAACTGAAAAATTAATATGATAAATTCATAAAAGTTTAAAACTTACACTAAAAATTAAGGTCTAAAGATGAAAGAGCATCTGTCGAGAGAATGAGAGAATGAAGCTATAAGGTGGCTTATTATACTTAGTAGTTAAAATTATAATTTTGTTAAAATTTATTGGGCTATCGGTTAAACTGTTAATAAAATTGGGCAAACCGAGACCCGAACCGATTATCCAATAATCAAATAATATTAAACCGTTATCAAACTATTTACCCAATAGCATTTTATCGGTTCGGGCTATCAGTTATACCCGATATATGCCCAGCTCTACAACTTATCTCTACAACTTATGGTCGGAGATACTCTTGTAGTAAACCGATTGTAACATAGTAAAAAATAATATTGTATTATATAATACTAGTTATTTATTTCAGCCAAAAGAAAAAAAGAAAAAGAAAAAGAAAAACTCTATTATAGAATGGGTTGATTCTAAAACCCTAAACCCCAAACACCGTCCCCCTTCTCTCCCAGTCTAAGTCTCAGGTTAACAAAAAGGCAAGAGACTCTCTCCTTTAGAAAACCGTCAATACTACGCACGCCGTTGCAGAAGAGAGTTTATAGCTTGGTTTAAGGATGGCGACTTCGTTGGTTGCTCAACTGCAGCGGTTAGCAGTCCCGGATTCTGAGCAGCCGCGTAAACGGCCATTCACTCGTCCTTCAATCTTGTTTGACCCTAAAGAAGCCGCTGATATTGAGCTCGACGCCATTCTCAACATTGCTCTCTCAGGTCCCAAGCCACCTTTTAAAATATTCAATAATTAGCTGGACTTCTATTGCTCTTGTTGTTGTTATTATTATTATTATTATTATTATTAATATAATTCATTGGTATTGGACATCATCTAAATGAAGCTTTTGCTGGTGTTTCTTATATGCAATTCAGGTTTGGAGGTGTTAATAAGCATCGAAGAAAAATTTAACAAGTACAAAAATGACTTGTTTAGTTACGGGAGTAGAGAGTTGGATAGAAATTTGATGGGCATTGACGAAAATAACCGAATTAATGCATCAATCAGTTCCTACTTGCATTTGTTATCAGGATATTTCGAGTTATCAGCAGCCCTAAAGACATTAGAGTACTTGATTCGTAGATACAAGTAAGCTAATTCAATTCTGTGCACACACTCTTTATTGGCGCTTCCAAAAGCAAATGCTAGTTACATTTGTTCTATAACTAACTATTTCATTGATTTTTTTCTACAGAATTCACATGTATAATATAGAGGAATTAATTTTGTGTACCTTGCCTTACCATGACACGCATGTATTCGTTCGGGTTGTACAACTAATAGACACTGGGTAAGAATGTTAATGTTTGTTATGTGGTGGAAGAGGTGATGGGATAGAAGAAAATAATACCTTCAGCCTGTTTCAGGAATAGCAAATGGAAATTTCTTGAAGGGGTTAAGGCTTCCGGTGCACCACTCCCCAGGAAGATTATTGTGCAACAAAGTATACGTGATTTGGGGATCTTAGATGTTTTGTGCAATTATGTATGTATACGTGATGGTCATTTTGATGTTTTTTTTTGTATTTTTTTTGGATGTTTTACAAATTTTATGAGTGGAAATATTTAGGTGTCAACATCAAAGAAGGTTCAGCCATCAAGGCCTGTCACTGGTTTTTGTACAGCTGTAATTTTTGAGGTCTTAGGATCACTCACTACTATAGACAGTGACGTAGTGAGGAGAGTCCTACCTTTTGTGGAATTTGGACTTCAACCAGGCGCCAGAGGAGGAGCCGATCAAAAGGTTAGCTTAGTGGCTTCGTATGTGATAGTTGTTTTATGTTATAATCGCTTCTTGACATTCTTTTCCTTTTGCCTCTTGTCACCAAGGGCTCCTTAGTGTAAAGATTTCAGGCGTAGTTTGATACTCTAGAGTAGAGGTTGGCTAGCTTGACCTGTAATTTATTGATATGGAGGCTGTAATGTACAAGTTCTGTTTGTTTGTTAGTGCTACCCTAACAGAGATTTATGCATGTTGTAAAATGAAACTGTGGAAATACAGTCATATTTGATGTGTTTTTTGCATTCCGTTCATGTTAACTTATATTTCTAGAGTCTTTCTTGTAGCTTCCTCTTTTATCTATTTGATTAAAATGTGAAACATATTCTGTATCGGTGAAGCTATATCATTATATTCAGACATTCTAGAGGCTTCAATCCATAGAACATTCATTGATCTTGTGGTTGGGATTCGGCTTTTGTAGGCTGGTGCTTTGATGATCGTAAGCTTACTAGCTGATAAGGTAGCTCTGTCCCCTAAGGTTGTCAAAAGCTTGATGCGTTCCCTTGCTGAAATTGCTCGAGCAGATGCAAGAGATTCTACTGACTTGCAGTGGTGTCGTATGTCTTTGATGGCCCTAATCAATCTTGTCCAGGTATCAGTGTGTTTCATTCAATTTGGTATCAGAGGTGAACTAGAATTTTATTACTGTCCGTGTCCAGGATCTTGAACAAAATAGTTTTGTTAGTCAAATCGTGAAGCTGCAATGCATAGAAGTGTTTTCAGTACGTGTTCCCTCTGATTTTGATTAGAAGGATGGTAGTTTGCAGCTAAGTTGCTCTGACACGGGTACGGTTGTCCGATACGGCTGCGGATCTAGAGGTCGGATCCTTTAAAATGAAAATTTTAAGATTCGGGGATACGAATCCTAGAACCGACACGGGTGCGGGGATACGGCTAAAAGTTTGCACACTTGTATTAATATTTGCCGTGCTAAGACAAAATGTTTGCACACTTGTAGTAAATTTGCTACAGTAACGTGATCATAAAGGTAAAGTATGTCAAAAAGCATATGACTTTTTAAAAAAGAGCTACAGTAACTCTTTTTTGTGGCCCATATTGCAAGTAGATGCAATATTTAATGAGAGACAACTATAACTTTTCATAAACGGCAAAATATTAGTTGTCAATTAAAAAGTGGTCAATTCCTAATTTGTCTCATTCTTCATCCGTTCTCTGTACTCACCTCTTCTTCTTTCCATCTCTGAGTCTTCTTCCCCAACAAAACCTTTTCCATCTCTTTGTTTTTTTTCAGTACAAAACCCATTATGCCTTAGTCCAGTAGTCCACCACCCATCTTTTGCTTCTCTGCCCAAAAAAAAACAGGAGCTCTTGATTTCAAAAGCTGCAGCATGAACAAGAGGATTGACCAAGACAAAAAGCTCAAAGGAGACAAAAGACTAATATAAGAAGGAGAATATCAGCGAAATTGAAGGTATTTCGTTTCCCATCTCTTCAAATCTTTACTTAGTGAAATTAATTGGGAAAAATTTTGGTCAACGCACCCGATCTTTGTCTGACCATATCCGACACAGATCCCACACCCTTACCCTTGTCAGTGTCGTGTCGACACGGGTACGACACCCAAATTACGTGTCCGAGCAACTTAGGTTTGCAGTTCTTTCTGATATACTGTCATATGCAAATCATGTTGTGTTCTACTGGAAAGCATTCTGGACTTAAAGGACTGATTTCTTCACCCGATCATTGTGATAGTTTTGTATTTTTTATTTGGCTCTTTATCACTGAGTTACCTTAAAAAATTATTGTTCGTATGGTCATTGATGCTAAATAATCAACCAAAAATTAACTACTTGTATATATTTTATGACAGCTAGATATCCAAATGGATATTAGACAATGTTAAGTGAGCTCAAGAGCACCTGTGAATTATGATTTTTTTTTTTTGAGAAGGTAACATTTGTTGCATATATATTAACTGTGTCAAAACAGAAATAATTAACCATAATTACTAAGGGTGGTACAAGAAGATTCTCAAGTCCTTACAAGGATCCTAAAACATCAACAAAAGATTCTGGATCTTCCATGTACTCTTGCTTACACCAAAAATAAAAAAGAGCTAAACAATGCATTTTCATCCTCTGGATTGTACTATGTCTATCTTCAAAACATCTTTGGTTTCTCTCTTTCCAAACAATCCACCAAATGCAATCTGGGACAATTTTCTATCTCTCTTTCTGGTTATGGGAGTTACCGAGTCTATTCCAGCATTCTAGAAGTTCAATAATACTTCTTGGCATTACCCACATGATTCCTTTCAAGTTAATGAAAATCCTCCAAATTTGTTATGTTATCCTGCAGTGCAAAAAAAGATGGTTGATTGTCTCTGCATCTTCTCCACATAAGTAGCATTTGGAGCATAGGTGGAAGCCCCTCTTCATAAGATTATCTTGAGTTAAGACTGCTTTTCTGGCTAGCAACCACGTGAAGCAGACAACTTTGTATGGAATTTTGACTTTCCAAATTAGTTTCCAAGGCCAACTTCCAATCTGATTATTAGTGGTGTTGTATTCCTTATAGGCGGACTTGACTGAGAATTTACCTTGATTATCCCTTTGCCAGAACATATAATCTTTCAGGAGGGGATGTCCCTTTGAATTGATCCAAGGTGTTGTAGAATTCTGTTAGCCTGACGATCTCTCAGTCACTGAATAATCTTCTATAGCTAAGGTTCCATCCTTGGTTTGACCATACATCTCCCACATATGCTCCTTGTTGCTGGTTCAGACTATAAATGTCTGGGAAAGTCTGTTTCAAAGGACATTGGCCTAGCTAGGTGTCATCCTAGAAAGAAGTTTTTATTCCATTGCCCACCTTGAATCTGGATTTGTTTCTGAACTTTGGCCACAAGTTCCTGATTGATCTCCATAGACTGACACCATAAGGACTGGTTGTAGAGTTGGTAGTCCAATTGCTTTCCATTCCATACTTCACTCTAATGACATCTTTCCACAGTGATTGTTCACTTGAAGCGAATCTCCAGAGCCATTTCATCATTAAGCTGTGGTTCTGAATTCTTAGGTTCCTAATGCCCAGGCCCCCTTCCTTCTTGCTGGTTACAAGTGCGTCCCAATTGACCAGGTGAATTTTGCCTTTGTCACTGTTGCCTTGCCAAAGAAAGTTCCTTCTCAATGCATCTATTCTTTTGGCTACATTTGCCGGGATAGGAAATAGAGACATCATGTAAGAGGGTAAGGCATCCAGTACATTATTGATTAGAACTAGTCTGCCCCCTAGGGAAAGATATTGGCTTTTCCAGTTAACTAGTTTCTTTTCACACTTCTCGAGTACACCATTCCAAATTTCTTTTGACTTGCTCTTTGCTCCCAAAGGCATGCCAAGATACACTGATGGAAGTTCTCCAATTCTCCCTCCCAGAATGTTAGCTAGGTATTGGATATCAGGGACCTCATTGACTGGATATAGATGACTCTTGCTCTAATTAATATGCAACCCAGATATGGCTTCAAATAGAATAAATATCACCCTCAGAATTTTCAGTTGATCTCTATCTGCTTCACAAAAAACTAGTGTGTCATCAGGATATTGAAGGTGTGTGACTAGATTGTTGACAGCCCTAGTAGATACATTGAATCCCTTGATCCAGGTGTTACCCTGAGCAGTTTTCAACATGTCATTAAGACCTTCCATAGCAATGATGAACAGGAATGGGGATAAGGGATCACCCTGTCTCAGTCCTCTCTAGGATGAGAAGAAGCCAGCTGGGGAACCATTGATAAGGACGGAGAATTTGACAGTGCTTATGCAGAATCTGATCCAGTTGATCCATTTGCCTCCGAACCCCATCTTCTCCAAAATTCCAAGCAAATAACTCCAGTTTAAATGATCAAAAGCCTTCTGAATGTCCAGCTTACATAGGATGCCTGGGAGTTTGCTTTTGATCCTTGTGTCTACACATTCATTTGCTATAAGAATGGCATCCATTATCTGTCTCCCTTTGATAAAGACCATCTGTTGAGCATCCACCAATTTATGTACCACTTTCTTAAGTTTCTCAGTCAACAACTTAGAGATTATTTTGTAGATGCTACCTATTAGGCTGATGGGTCTAAAGTCTTTCAATTCCTCCACCTTCTTAGGAATCAAAGCCACATAGGTGGCATTAAAGCTTTTTTCAAAAACACCTCTCTCATAAAATTTTTGAATAGCAGCAGTGACATCAACATTGACTATCTCCCAACAGTGAGTGAAGAAGGCCATGGTATAGCCATCAGGCCCAGGAACTTTATCCTCAGCACATGCTTAAACACTGCTCCATATCTCTTGGGCTTCAAACAGACTCTATAGTATTTGGCTTTCTTCTGGAGTGATCATAGGACAAACTCTAAGGTTTCCACGGGGCCTCCATTCTTCAGATTCAGCGTAGAGGTTTTGATAGAATGAGATGATTTCCATCTTGATGTCTGCAGGATTTCTGATAGATTCACCTTCAACTTCTAACATGTCAATGTTGTTGTTCCTGGCAATTTTATGAAAGAACTTGGTATTATTATCTCCTTGATTCAACCAAAGAGCTCTTGATCTCTGTCTCCATGCGACTTCTTCTTTTCTTGCTATCTCCTCAAATTCCACTGTTAATGATGCTTTTGAGAGTATTTCATCTTCATTTAGATTCCTGAGGTCCTGAATCTCCTCTAATTCACTTAATTGAGAGAGGATGTTAAGCTTCTGCATTTCTAGATTTCCCCGGATGGTTTTGCTCTACTCTTTGAGTTTTGCTTTTAAAGCCTTCAGCTTGAAGGCTAGAGTGTAATCAGGTCTTCCTTCACAGCTGAAAGAGTCCCACCATTCTTTGACTCTCTCTTTGAAACCCTCTGTCTGTAGCCACCAATTTTCGAATTTGAAATAGGATTTGATAGGCTCCCAATTTCCACATTGAAGTAACAGAGGCGTGTGATCAGAAGTTACTCTATGTAAGGTTGATTGTTTGATACTCCTGAAACCCTCATCCCAATCTTCAGAAATAAGAAATCTGTCTAGTCTAGCTGCAATGTCATGTCTGACTCCTTTCCTCCAAGTGAACTTACTTCCTAGTAGTTTTAGATCTACCAACTCCATATCCTCGATGAATTCAGAGAAGTCAGTCATTGATCTGGAAATTCTGTTATAACTTTTCTTCTCTGAAGGAAATCTAACTATATTAAAGTCCCCACATACCACCCAGGGACCCGAGAACAAGCCTCTTGTTGCACCAATTTCCCACCAAACTTCTTCTCTCTCTGCCATATCATTAGGAGCATAAATACTGGTTAAGTGCCAAGACAAGTCTTGTGTTTTTCCAGTGAACTTACATGTGATAGAGTAGGAAGCCAAGCTGATTGTTTCACCTTCCCCTACCCTGTTGTCCCACATCAGTAAAATGCCTCCCTTGTTACCGCTAGCCTCTAGTTGTGCAAATCTGCACCATCTATTGGCCCATAATTCTCTCACAATTCCTGTGATATCTCCTTCAATTTTGGTCTCCTGAAAGCAGTATACGTCAGCTTTCCAAGTGTTAATGCAACTGTTGATCAGTCTTCTCTTCCTTGCCTTGTTCAATCCCCTCACATTCCATGATACAATATTGACTTTCATTGATCTTGGTTGATGTGGTAGCCCCCTCTGCTTCTGGTACCATTGCTTTTGAAATTGCTCCCAATGTCCAGGTTCTTTAGAACCCTTAGATTTAGGAGTTGTTGTCACCATTATTCCTGCAATACCCCTATGTGTTTGTCTTTTTTGATCAATCTTCATGAAGAGCTGTAAAGCCTCTTTTTCGCAACCTTGGAAAACCCCAAATGCTTTACCAAGTTTGATGATGTTTTGGTGTACCCAGATAGGTGTATCAAAGTCAGGGTCCTTCTCAGGCTCTTGGGAGTGTGAATTTAAGGGTTCAACCTCTTCAATTGCCCATTCAGTATTTTCCTCCCCTACTGTGTTTTGCAAAGGTTGTAAACCTAGTGGAGAGCAATCTAGTTCTTCCGTAATGATCATGGCACTTTCCTTGTCAACTGGGTCTAGTTGGGCTTCTTCGTTTCCTTCTTCTTCTGATGTTGCCCTCTCTTCAATCAGATTTGACTCTGGTTCGTTGTTTGCAACAAGCAAAATTTTAGGAGGCAGAGAAATTGCTTATATTTCTTGAATTAGTGGGTCTGGTCTGTATTTAGTAGAGTGTTCCAAATTGGGCTTGTCTTCTGAAATGACTTGGGCCATGATATTTGGGCCCAAAGATTGCTTATTATGTAACATGAACCTTGTTTGTATCGGGTCATTTAATTTAAATGCCCCCTCACGTGTTAGGTCACGCGTAGCTTCTGGAAACCTAGGCTGTAAGGCTTTTGAGCAACCCACGTGCCCCGTCCCATCTCCATATTCTTGAGGCCCCCCACTGCCATCATAGAGCCTGCGATTGCCTGCTGGTCCAAGACCTTCATCTCTCTTCCTTCACCGGAGGAAAATCTTACTAACGACTCGCACCAGACTTGGATAGTGTAAGTAATTCCTTCGTTTTCAATGATTACTGCCTTAGGGATAAATTCCCCATCTCCTCTCACCTTCAATCTGACCCATTTCAGGTGATTTTTGAGTTCCGTCTCTTCCTCAGTTTGAACCCAACCTCCACAGTGATCTCCTACCTCTTTGAAGACTTTCTGGGACCAGAGATGAAGTGGGAGTCCAACAAGTCTGACCCAAACATGTTCTATCTTCTCCATTTTTGATATAGAGCCCACTGTTGGCGACCACCATTGAAGATGAAATTTATGAAACTTCCATTTCCAGTTCCCTTTTAGCACATGTTCAGTAGTTTTTTTCGAGGAAAACTCAAATAGAAAGTGATTTTGGCCCATCTCATAGATGTTTACCCCATGAGCTTGCTTCCAAGTGCTGCTGGTCCACCGTAGGATCTCCGAGAGGGTCGGGATGTCGGAAATCTCAACTGGAAGGCTACCCACCACACTCTGGAAAGGAGTTCATTTTGGACAGTGCTGGTTCCTCCAGAGATTTTGATGATGCCCTCTTTTCCATGCACAGAGGCCTCTTCCATTTCTCTGGTTGTCCATTTGTTTCTTCTGATTGTGTCTGAATAAAAGATTCCTTCCTCTGTATTCCTAGGGACAATAGTAACTGCCCTCTGGGCTCTGTCATTAATGAATCTTGATATTTTGACTCAATGTCCAACCACCCTGTATTAAATGCCAATTCAGGTATAATAATAATAGATCTCCTTTCTTTTGCATGTTTATAATACTTATGTAGCGTCCATATTTGTTGAAGTTTCTCGAGCATAAGAACTCAAAAAAGTGGTCTTGGGACTTCCATCTTCTCACTGAATTACCCTTCCCTTTCGAAGCTTCTGTTAGAGCATAGCATAACCATTCCATCATCTTCTAGCTGAAAAAAGTCCTCCTGAACATGTTATGCTCTCTTTCTGTCCAGTTATACCATGTCTCTGCTCTAGATTCCTCCTTGATTATGTCGTATGATTTGGAACCTACAGCAAAGTAAATTGCATTGTCATCCATTTCCACTGATATGGTGAGTGAAATCTGGCCGGAAAAAGGCACCCCGTCACCGGAAAAAAGTAAAAGTGGTCGGAATCTAGAACTTGATGGATGGGTGGGGTCGGAATAAGGCCGCGAAGAGGCTGTCCAAAGAGAAAAGGATGAGATCTGGCCTGGAATTGGCACACGCGCCGGCGCGTGGTGGAGATGTCGCCGGAGGTCTGCCGTGCGTGGCGGCGCGTGGAAGGGCGTACACCGGAACTGTTTTCAGGGGTAGGCTCGCGTCATTGTTGTCTCTCGGATGGTGTTTGTAAAAACTCAGGATTCCGGGTTCTCAAACTCCTCGGGGAGTGTGCCTAAGAGCATCTGTTTTTAACAAATATGTGCTTGCTTACATTCGAAAACATAAACATGTGATTTAGTAAATTAGAACCCATTGTGGAGTTGTTGGGCTAAGCTTTTAGAAAAAAAAACTTTTTACCATCAACAATTTCTAAAAGCTTAGCCCAATAACTCCACAATGGGTTCTAATTTACTAAATCACATGTTTATGTTTTCGGAGCATCACATGTAGAGTTTTTTGGGGTCCCACTCGATTTCGAGGAATAAAGGGAGGGCTTGACCAGTTTAAGTAGCAGAGTGGTGTTTAATGATAAACTTTCTTGTTTGATTGCAAATGGGCAATTGAAAGCTTCCTTATTTGTTATTGGGTTGGTTCCAAGGGGTAAATGGTGTCTTTCTGTTAGTCTATTACTGTATTATCGTTAACACCATTTTGTTGCTGATAGAAAATTATGTTGAATTAAAAAAAAGAGAACTTTTCTGTATCGGCTTACAGAAATATTTCCTTTTTTTTGTTGATAAAGTAAGGTGTTTCTTTAAGAAAAGCATCAAGAAGATACGTAGTACATAGTTACAGTAGGCCTAGTTACAAAGGAGAAGAACAAAAGAGAGAAGTTAGGCCCTATACAAAGTGTCAATCTAGGACAATAGTACTAACAAAGTCCAAAAAATGTGCAGCTGGGGACAGTTTTGTCCAGCAAAAAAGTTCAAGTAGGCATTTTGTCTTAAGAGAGTGATTTGGAGTTGAGATGCCATCAAGAAATTTTCTATTCCTCTTTGTCCATGAACACCAAAAAATAGCTGCAGGAATCATCAACCAGATTTTCGTGATGGCCTTATCAACTTTCCACAAACTCTAAGTAATGTCTGCCTGTCTCATATTCTGTGGCATAACCCAGCTAAGGCCAAAAATACTGTAGTACATATTCCATATATCAGTGGCAGCTGGGCAGTGCAGGAACAAATGAATGATAATTCCTGATTCCTCCTACATAGTTAGCATCTGTTGACCAGCTGGAATCCTCTTGTGTTAAGGTTGTCTTGTGTTAGACAAGCTTCATATAGCAATCCAATTGAAGCATAACAGCAACATACCCAATATTATCCCACAAAAACTGCTCGTGCTGAGCACGACCTCAAGCTAAGATGTGAGCTTAAAAGAAGCCTGCTTGTTGGGGTTTTAAACTTTTTTCTAGATTCAAAATAATCACTCAAAGGCAATAACATGCACCATCAATGGCCAAACAATTTTAGAACACCTTACCCTTTAGGGGTTTACTCTTCTACTTAGGGAAAGACATATTAGGAGTATGTTAGAGTGAAAAGGAGATGAAATAGAGTGACTCAAACAAAGAAAAGTTGGAAATTTGTGCCTATACTAACAAGTGAAACACGACCCTACTTAAAAAATGCACAGCTTTTAATATTGAAAGAATTTGATTATGACTCTTGGAGAAAAATTGTGGACCTTGAAGCCTAGTTTCTAACGGTTCGAATCATTTGTCATTTGGATACTTCTACAAAGTTTTTTTTCCTAATCGTTTTCTACTTCTTCTTCCGTTTTGTGGGTAGGTTCCATTTTGGCATTACCAACCCCATGTAATTGCTCCACGATTCCCTGTGGGGTCTGGGGAGGGTAGTGTGTATGCTGACCTTACCCCTACCTTGTGAGGATAGAGAAGCTGTTTCCAATAGACCTTCAGCTCAGGAAAGCATAAGCACCACATTAATAAAAATATAGACAAGAAGAGACAATACCAAAAAACCATATAAAAGTAGATTAAAAACAACAAGATAGTAAGGTGATCAACAATGAAAGAAAAGAAAGGTTAGTCATAAAAACCTACTACTAACAGAAAGCGAGACTGCTTGCCAATACTACTGTTATGAACACTCTAGACTACCTACTCTACTACCTTAATCCTCGATCTCTATACCTTCCTATCAAGGGTCATGTCCTCGGTCAACTGAAGCCGCGCCATGTCTTGCCTAATTACCTCTCCCCACCTCTTCTTGGGCCTACCTTTACCTCTCCGTGGGCCCTCCAATGTCAACCTCTCACACATCCTCACCGGGTCGTTTGTGCTCCTCCTCCTAACATGACCAAACCACCTAAGCCGTGCTTCCCGCATCTTGTCCTCAATAGGGGTCACACCCACCTTGTCGCGAATAACCTCATTTCTAGTCCTATCTAACATGGTGTGCCCGAACATCCATCTCAACATCCTTATCTCTGCTACCTTCATCTTCTGGACATGAGCGATCTTGACCGGCTAACACTCGGCCCCATACAACATCGTTGGTCAGACCACCACTCTGTAGAATTTACCCTTAAGTTTCGTTGGCACCTTCTTGTCACACAAAACACCGGAAGCGAGTCTCCATTTCATCCATCCCGCCCCAATACGATGTGTGACATCTTAATCAATCTCCCCATCCCCTGAATAATAGACCCAAGGTACTTAAAACTACCTCTCTTAGGGATGACCTACGAGTCCAGCCTCACCTCCCCTTCCCCTCCTCGAGTCTCGCCACTTAACTCATACTCCAAGTATTCTATCTTGGTCCTCTCAACTCGAAACCTTTAGATTCTAGGGTCTGCCTCCATGCCTCTAATTGCGCGTTCACACCGTCTCATGTTTCGTCAATCAATACAATATCATCTGCAAATAGCATGCACCACGGCACCTCCCCTTGGATGTGGCGCGTCAGTACATCTATCGCCAGAGCAAACACAAAAGGGTTGAGTGCCGACCCCGGATGCAACCCCATCATATCCAGAAAATGGTCCGAGTCCCTACCACCGTCCTCACTCGAGTCTTTACTCCATCATACATGTCCTTAAATCAACCTAACATAGGCAACAAGTACACCTCTAGCCTCCAAACATCTCCACAAAATCTCCCTCGGAACTTTATCGTACACATTTTCTAAGTCGATGAACACCATATGCAAGTCCTTCTTTCTCTCCTTATACTGCTCCATTAATTTCCTAACAAGGTGAATGGCTTCTGTTGTCGAACGCCCCGGCATAAACCCAAACTGGTTCTCGGAAATAGACACACTCCTCCTCACCCTTAGCTCTACCACTCTCTCCCAGACTTTCATAGTATGGCTAAGCAGCTTGATACCCCGATAGTTATTGCAATTTTGGATATCACCCTTGTTCTTGTATACAGGAACCATCGTGCTCCACCTCCACTCTTCGGGCATCTTCTTCGTTCTAAAATATGACATTAAATAACCTAGTGAGCCACTCCAAGCCTGCCTTGCCCGCATTCTTCCAAAACTCCACCGGGATTTCATCCGGCCCGGTCGCTTTGCCCCTGCTCATCTTACGCATAGCCCCTTCAACTTCATCAACTCTAATCCGCCTACAATACCCAAAGTCACAACGACTCCCGAAGAGTTCCAATCACCCAGTACAGTGTTCCTCTCCCCCTCCTCGTTCAAGGGACTATGAAAGTAGGTCTGCCATCTCCGACGTATAAGCCCCTCATCCAACAAAACTCTACCTTCTTTGTCCTTGATGCACTTCACTTGGTCCATGTCACGCGCTTTCCTTTCTCGCGCCTTGGCTAACCTGAACAACCTCTTATCCCCAGTCAGCCCTCGAGTTCCTCATACAAACGACTAAAAGCTGCAGCCTTGGTCGCCGTAACTGCTCGCTTTGCCTCTTATAAATTGAAGCATATAACCTTAATAGGTAATTTGGTCCTCCATATCAATTTCCATGGCTGTGCATCAAGCACCTGATTTTGAGTGCAGCTTTGGTTGTGAAGATACCCTTGCTACCCCAACACAGTGTCTGAAAGATCTTCAACAATGTTGTAGCTCTCCACTCTTGCTAGCATTTCCATCAAACTTTCCATCTCCCAGTCTTGGACAAACCTTCTCAGATGAGTTCTTGTCCATGGAAATTTGGAAAATGTTAGGATATTCATCCATGAATGCTGTGTTATTCAGCCATATGTCCTTCCAAAATCTGATGTGCTCTCCATTACCAGGTTTGGAGTGGATCTTCTGGAAAAATTCATTACTCAATTTTGCTAATATACTTTCAGGGACCAATTCCATAAGGGGCATTTGCAATTTTAGTGCTCCAGTTGTCTCTTTTCCCATGTTTTGCATCTATCACTTTCTTCCAGAAAGCTTCGTAAATCATGAGATCTGGAATTACATGGCTTAACAGGATTAGTTTCGACATAACTTGTTGGAGAGTATCCTTGTCTATTAATATAACGATATCTTGTATCTTATGTATTTTCCTCTGACACATGGTTCCTGATAAGAGTTTTGGATACAATTGAGATTTAAGATAAAAGGTAAAAGAGGGCTTTATCTGCATGCATGCATCACTTTGCCTTATGACTTATCTTTTTTCTTTTTGGGGATAACTTGTTCTTTTGAGAAGGATAACTTGTCTTTTTTTCTTTATAAGTTAATAATAGTGTTGTTGCATGCACATCTATCTTGGACCTTCATCTATCTATACTATATTAAAAGCACGAAAGCCAAGAATGTTGGCCGACCTTTTTGCCCTTCAAAAATAAAATTTTGCATAGGACAAAATCGTCAATTGAGTTTTCCCTAAAATTTAGGAGTTCTAAATCAACTAAATTTTGTGTACTAAATCCTCCTTTCTTTGAAATATGTAGGAATTTCTAATATTAAATACCTTTTAAATCCTTTCCTTTTTTAAATTATGTAATATTACAGTTTGTAAAAGGCAAGTAATATCAAAACTGGAAAAAAGGAAAATCAGTAGTGAAGTGATGTTGTGGTTTTAATTAAATTTCCGTTGTTTATCAAAATAAGGTGGCATTCGTTCTAACTGTAGGTGAAAATGATTATATTTTGATTTTTTTCAAGTTCTCCATAAACTGATTTTTCTATTAATATTTTATAGAGCAAGCACATTAATTTCAATTTTTGCAAAAGTTTAAAAAATTTCAAAGACGTTTTCAGTTTTACAAACTTAAATTTTGTTTTTTGGAAAACTTTACGAAATTATTTTTAACACATCCGTCAAAATAAAGGCCACTTGAGCTCCTTTACATGATAATTGATGTATTTATGTTCTAATCACACAAATCTGACCTATCAATGTTAAACAAAGTAATCCAAACATAATTGTTCCAGAAGCAATTGTTTTGTATCATTTTGTTTTTATCAAGCATAAGTACCGGAATAACAATTGATGAATACTTGCGAAAGCACATAACGAATTTATACCTTGTAAATTTTTATATAACTTTAACACACTGTTTAAAAATATTTGTATATTTTTTAAGATAGGAACATATCCTTTTCTTTTACAATGTTGGCAATTGGCATGCTGGTTGAATTTCGTAAGAGTTTTAGGAATTGTTACTATGTCTCTAACTTCTTACTTCTGTTTAAAATCATTTTGTGCAGTTGCAATCAATTGAAATTATCCCCAAGAAGATCATTGATATCCTTAAGGACATCAGGTATTATGTTGTACCCTGCTCATGTACCAAACATACTACACCCATGTTGCCTTGGTCGGAGATTTATAACTAGCCTCTGAATCCTGTTTCTCGCTGTTTGTCTAAAGGGATATTTCGGGACTTCTAAGTGAATTGGCAGAGGAGTTCAACACAGAGAAATTTCTGGCCTTGTTTTTGGATTCTCTTGTCGAGTACAGGTGGGAATGGCTGCTTTACCTGCTGGGGAGTTTCTCTATTTGCTAGCACCTTTGACTTTAATGTTTTATGTTTTGTAGTTGTTACGATGATCTATGCCATGGGACTTTATTGTCTGTAGTAGAGATGGTTCCTTTAAAAGACTTCATAGCTCATATAGTCTCAAAGCTGCTCAACTCATCTTTGAGAATATTGAAGGACAATGAATCAGCAGCTGCAGATACAGGTCTACATTTTTTAAAGATTGACATGCCTGCCATCTATTCATCCTATTGCATTTTAAAGACTTTCATTGATTTGGCAACATGATGTGCATAATTTTCCTATATGCTATAACTAGTTAAGTAGGCACACACTGTCTGAATGACTGCTTAAATTAAATTCTATTAAATGTTGATAAAAGGAAAAAGATATATTTGGGTACTAAGAAAAGAAGCAGAGGGGGGGGGGTTAAGTGGCAGATTGGAAATGAAATGAAATAAACTCCCATTCTGTTAAGTGGTGACCTTTTTACTTTGTAGTTGTTAAAGGGGTATTATGGGAAGAAACATGTAAGCACCCTTAGTGATAGATTCTTGATGCTCTGTAACTAAATACTTATTCTAGACTTTTTAGCTCATATGATCTCAAAGCTGCTTAACACATCTTTGAGAATATTGAAGGACAATGATTCAGCAGCTGCAGATACAGCTCTACTTTGTTGTAAGATTAGCTTGCCCACCATCTATTCATCCTATTACATTTAGAATACTTTTTATTGATGTTGCAACATGATGTACATAAATGTCATATATGGTATAACTAGTTAAGTAGGCACACACTGTCTGAGGTCTGTGCTTACAATATCTATTAAATGTTGATAAAAGGGAAAAAAATGAATTTGGCTACAAAGAAAAGAAGCAAGAGAAGGGGAGGGGGAGAAAGGGGAATAAGTGGCAGAGTGGAAATGAAATAAACTCCCATTCTGTTAGGTGGTGACTTTTTACCTTTTTACTTTGTCGTGGTTAAGGGGGTATTATGGGAAGAAACATGCAAGTATTACACTACTACTTTGCTCAGCCTTAATGATGTTGATTCTTGATGTTCTGTACCTGCATATCTGAATAAGCGCAAGCTTCTCAGATCCTGTACTTCTTGAATAATATTCCTCTTTCTGCTTTTGCTCGCCTGTATTTCTTTCTCATATCATTCTATGCTTATAATTGTCAGGGAGCCGGTGCAATCTGATATTGGTTTCTCTCCTTAAGAAATATCTGTTTGAGTCACGTGAAGCTGTTAACAGATATATCGAGGTTCGTGTTTGTTGCTTGCCTCTCCAATCTCCATATCCTCTGATGTTTTTGATCCTTTCTTATTTATGGGGTAATTGTGTGGTTCAGTGTAAAATATCTTTCTTCTTCTTTGCATGCAGGATGTTAAACTGCGGTCCCAAAATGACTATGAAATAGTTATCAGGATGTTGAACTGTAATTTGGATCTTTCACATGAAATATCTGGTTCAAAAGTTTGGTTTGCCTTGGAACATCCAAAGGTATATTTGTTTACTTTTCCATATTATATATTTCTACTTGATGGCTTTACCCTTTGGGTTGGCTACTTTCGTCTTATCTTTTTCCGTGTAAGTGCTGTGTTGCTAGAAGATAAAGTAAAAAGATATTTTACCCAAAAAAAAAGAAAAAATATTTTTTGCACTTCACATCTTCAAATACATGAAAGACATGAGCATGACTGCATGATTGGGAGAAACCTTGGTTTTTCCCCCTGATAATTGGGAGCATTCTTCAAAGCAGCAGCACTTTGTTGGCAGTAATATGATATTTTCCACTAAATTGACCGGAATGGGTGGCGATTCGCCCCCATTGCTAGTTTTCTAGCTGCAAGAAAAGCATCCTAAGTTCATAAAGAATTAAAACAGACAGAAAGATAGCACCCGTGTTGCATTCCAGTCGGTATTTTGAGTTAAAAAGTTAGCCAGGAAAATGGAGTCACCCATCTTTAAAGACACTTCACCAGTATGAATGAGTTCTTCAACTGATGAACCTAGTGATATTGGCGTTTGAAGAAGTGCAGTCATTTTTCAATATAAAATGATTTTGTACTTTGTAAATGTTGTTTTAAAGAATAGATCATCATGAGTCTGTACTTTGTAACTTTTGTTTTAAAGAATAGATCATTATGAGTCTGTACTTTTACTTGTTGTTTTAAAGAACTTCTGAGATCAAATTCAGTTGTTTTTGGTACAAACTATTATTTTTTATGCATTTATTTGTGTTTTACTTGCAGGCAGAGGTTCGACGATCTGCGCTTCTGGGTCTGGATGTCCGTGGTATGTTAAATGTTGAAGCAGCTGACTCTCAGGTAATGCGTCATTCCATTAATCTAGATATGTTGTACTCCGTTTCTCAACTATTTGTCCTTTTCTGTCGTTCCTTGATTTTGTGCGGAGAGAAATTGATGCTCCAATAAGATCATAAGCAAAATTGGTATTGTTACTCTTCTTTATGTGATAGTGTCTGCAAAGCTTTAGGTTCTGGCAATTGAGCTGTATTCTGAATTACCAAGGCATTGAGCAGATCTTCAGTTTTTGTGTATTAGATATACTCCTATCAAACTATTAACATGAATAATTGATATAACTTTTCTGTGGTGACTTCATCTTTGGGCCATTTTTACCATAAGCAAAATGAGATAATATGTTGAAGACCGCAGCGTCGCAGTAAAAGTTTAGCTTATACTGATGTGATTCTTGATGATTTTCTTTCTGACATTCAGCTATTTATGTAGCTTGTTGAACATCAAGCATGCTCCTAATTTTTTGGTTGCTGAATGCTAACTTCCTCAGTTGGGACGTTTCCGGATTACAAGACATGGCTTTGTTCTGTAATGGGGAAGAAAATGCCTTTGTACTATGTTTGGGAAGCTCTAGTCTTCATTTTGGTGGTTGTGTTACTTGGCACCATTTGAAATGGTTGAAGGAATTGTGCTTTAAAAGTTTTACTGGAACATGACTTTGCAATATTAATTGGTTGTTGCGTGCAGCTGTGTCTTTTCAAATAATTGTAATTTGGTGGTTTATTTTATTTGGTATGTGAGCTTCTCTAGAATTTGGTGCTCGTATATTCTGCATTAATATTTTATGAGGTGCATTGAATTAGTCTATTGATGAATCTCTTTCCACTACATTTCCCTAATATCTGCTCTTCCATTCAGAGATTTGGCACCATTCAAGATGCTATACTACGCCGGCTCTATGATGAAGATTTGACTGTTGTTCAGGCAGCTTTAAATCTAGAGGCATTGCCCGAAATAATAAGTGCTCCACTTCGTATTGATGCATTCAAGAATGTGCTCCAAAGATGCATTGCGATATTAGCATCAAGTATGTTGAATTTTGCATTTGGTGAATTTTGTCCCAAATTGGACCTTTATATGCCAGCATTTTTGCATTAACTCCTCAAAATTACAGGTGCATCTCGTGGTGCCTCAGTTGCGGTTGATGTTTCTCTGTCTTGCCTCCAGCATGCTACAGTGCTAGATGAGGATGAATATGTGAAGATGGTGGCGGCATTAGTTTTTCCCTTTGTTATAATAATTCCAAAGGTTTCATTTAAGAGTTTCACTTGTTCCCTTTTAGCCCCAGATCTTGCATAATTAGCTTGCTGATTACTTTATTCTTTTTTGATGCTTAATACAGACCCAAAGATTAAATTTGAAAGCGGTTGAAATGGCCAAGCAAATGAAGTGGCCTTTCTATGAGAATCTGGTCAGTGTTTCTCTACTGGATAAGGTAATGGTTATTATTATATTGCCATGTATCTCTTGTTTATTATCGTATAGCAGTTCATCCGATAATGATAAGATTGCCAGTCTTGATTTGAAACCTTAAATAATAGCCTGTTTGGCCAAGCTGGAGAAATCAGCTTATTTTGAGAAGTGCTTTTGAAAAAAATGCTTTTGAAAAAAGTACTTTTGGAGAGAATCAGTTTGTGTTTGGCTAATCAGTCTGAAAAGCACTTTTGAGAAATAATTTGTGTTTGGCCAAACTTGTTAGAAAGTGCTTTTAAGTGTCAAATTACGAATAAGGACATGAATAGATTTATTTAATAATTAATATTATAAGTAAATAAATAATATCAAAATTTTGTTATTACATGCAATAATTAAAAAAAATTCATTTTATTTAAGTAAAATATGAAAATAAAATTAAAAAGTACTTAATTCTTTTAATATAAGTTAAATATATTAAAATTCCTTCAACAAATATAAAAGCATTCACCCCTAAAGACACTATATATTAGAAAGTTTCCTAAAAATAAGAAGAAATATTTATAAATTAATATCCTAAGTATTAGGTTTAAGGGTTATTTTGGTATATACTATATTTTGTTAAGGGTATTTTAGGTAAGAAGAAAAGCCAAAACTGCTTCTGCTTCTGCTTTTGGAAAGAAGCTACTTTTTTCTGCTTCTCTGAAACTGCTTCTGCTTCTTCCCAAAAGCACTTTTTTCCCCAAATAAGCTTGGCCAAACACCTCAAATTAGAAAAAAAAAGTGCTTTTGGGAAAAAAAGCACTTTTTTTTGTCTTGAGAAGCTTGGCCAAACAGGCTATAAGTCTTTTAAGTTTTTAGAATTTCCAGTTGTGCTCAGTTTCTCGCATAGCATGTTTTACCGGCCGCTGTAATTGTTCTGTAGAATCTGAACATAGTAATCTAGGTAGTCACAAACTCCAACTGCTATTTAATTTTGCAATGAGTATTTTGGTTTATTTCTTTCTTTATATTCGGATGTAAAAATATGTGTGCATAACATAATGTGCAGAAATCAACTTTTGAGACTTGCTTTTAGTGAGCTAGCATATAAATGATTGCAGAAGCCTATTCCATACAAATTAAATCTTTCTCTTTTCTTTACCTTTGGGGCAATGGGAGGTTGACTGGAATGTCCCAACTGTTAAGAAAAGACTTTATCGTGAAAAATCTTAAACCGAACCTTTTGTTCTTCTTTTAAGTTTCGTAAAAGAAAATGAACGATCATTGAACTAATCTTGCATTTTTTTATATTTATATTCAGAAATTAGATTCTGGGAAAATATCCTCAATGAACGTGGAAAACATTAATGTGTTAGCAAAAGCATTGTCAACACATCCCGAGGAATACTTTCCTTGGCTAGTAGAATGCTGCAAAACCTTGGAACTGTCAAAAACCTTGTTCTTGTTGGTGTTGTTGCAATCTTTCACGCTGCTCGAAACAGGTAATTTTATGACTGCGGTAGTGCTCGCACTCTATCCTCGTCTTTCATTCTTGACTATGGTGTTGCCTTCTTGCATTTTCTTCAATCTCCTTATTAGAGTTCCTGGCTCTGCTACTGATTCAAATTTCAAAAACTCAGGACTATACAAGCTAATTTTAATATTTGACAAAGGTGTAGAGTGAGTTGAAGAGATACTTTTGCTCTTTACTGTTAGAATTCTAATGTTAGATCACTGCAACTTTCTTTTGGAAAATATTGTGTTTTTTACTTTTGACTCCTCCCCTTCATTGTTAGGAGATACTCGATTTTCAACCTTCTTTGCCACTTGCTTTCCTATCCTCCGAATGGAGTGGGAGTTGCATGAGTCTGCAGGGAATATTTCAGAAGAGGTAGCTGCTATGCTGTGATTTTTTGCCATTCACAGCAGCAGATAAATGTTGCTTGGTTTTTGGCCGCCATCTTTTGCTAATTACCTACCTTACACAATCACAGTTCAACCCTGGATTATGGGAGGGAGACATTGCTGGACTTATTGAACATATGGATGCTACCAACCCGAAAGTACTCAACGGTGAAATTCTTACTAGCTTGTTTTGGAGGCTGCTTGGATCATTTAATAAAGTGGCTGCTGAAACAGGACCTTTGGTTGGTGACCCTTTTTTTGTTTTTACTATCTATTTTTTTCCTGCTTTTTGGTCACCTGATGTATTTCCTGTCTCCATTTGCAGGATAAGAAAGAGAGCTGGTTATGCTGCTTTCGGGAACTGTTTGTTCTTATTGTATCCAGCACGAACCATGTTTTTAAGAAGCATCTGTGTAATGTTGTTGCAAAATGCAGGATCCAGACATCGCACTTCCTCTCAGAGTTCTTTACTGATGAAGGTTTTGAGACAGATCCTTTAACTTCTTCATCATTCTGTTTGAGTGTTGTTATTACAGACTCATTTTTTATGTTCCTTGTAATTGTCATTCCGTCCTTTTTAAGCTGTCCTATCTTGACACTTGAGAATATGAATTCCTGGAAAGGCTCCTACCTTACATTTGCTGTTAATAACCCCATGGATATTGTTTTTCCGGGTTGTAAATTTACTTTTCTCTCAAAGTTCTTTACTGAGGGAGGTTTTGACAATGTTTCCTTTACATTCTTGTTTATTTGGTAACATGTGTTGCTATCACTAATTTTACCATCAATCCTTTTTAATATTCCTCTCTTTTAGTTAACGATTGAAAAAAGTTCTTTTCATGCAGTTGTCATTAATCAATTGTTGAGGCTTAGCTTATCAATTCCTGGATAGACACTGACCTGTCCATTACTGCTGAAACCATTGCGTTCAGTAATGGTGGAACATTTTGGTTCAAGTTTGCATATATACTTCGCTATTCTGATTGGTAGTTTCTTCTGAGATTAAGGTCCTTTGAATTACAAGTTTTTCTGCTAAAATGAAATGGTTGCTATGCAAGCTCTTAAAGAACATTAGCATCTAAAAGCATCCGTAGAATACAAGCATGTTGAAACTACATTCAACCTCATCTATAATATGTGAAATTTAGTTAAGAAGTAAAACTAGTAAATGTGCTATTAAAAGATTAAAAGTTCGTACAAGTTCTCTGGAAAAGAACCTTGTCAATTTTTCTCTCTGGGCAATCAGTCCATTGCCTTTCCTTTTCTCCAGCAAAAATTGATTTCGTTGTTAACTTTCTCTTTCTCTGAGAAAGAAATGAACCTTGTCAATCTTTTTAGTGAGTTCTTGATTAGTAATTGGGCGATATTGCTCTCAAGAGTACATTCATACTGGATTAGCGTTCCAGGCTTGTATGGATATACTATGTGTATCTTGTATGGTCTCTCAAGGATACTTGTGAAATATGAACTTTGCACATCAAGGGAACAAAATTGATGGACGGCAAAGATGCACTTTAGGGTAACTTTTGAAAGTGATTGAACTTCCTAATTTTGCCAATAGTGGGAGGTCTGCTGAAGTTTAAGAAAGGGTTGTTTCAGAAAAGGGGGTCCATGACAGTTGCTTGAATAATAGATTGTTATAATGGCAGAGATGCTTCCTTGATGTTTATGAAATTGGTGAGGATGGTCATTCTGGTCCAGTTAACTGTATAGAATTTTTCATTCGCTGGTCTGTTGTGATCTTCCTTGAGGATTTGTGTTATTCTGTTTTACTATATTTTTGATTGTTTTGATCCTGCAGGAGTTTCTGCCTCTGTCCTTATTGGAAGTCTTCATGCTTGCACGTCTCTTTGCGCTCGTCCGGATGAGAGTCTCACTTTTCAACTCTTTGCTGAATTTCCTTCGATCCTAGTTCCGCTATCAAGTGATAACCAGGTTTTGCATTTATTTCTTAGATCTAGAGTGTTTCAGCAAAACAACTCAAGACTGTTTTCCTAGCAAATTTTCAGGTTGACCTCTTTTGTAAAAAGGGACACATTTTAGCTTGTCTTTTTAACAGAGGAAAGAGGAAACATTTTGTTGCCTATGCTTTTGATGGTGTTCTGTTTCACGTATGTAAACGACATACTTTTCTTTCTATATATAGGATGTGCGCACAGCTGCAATGAACACCATTGATGGACTTCTCTCCTTGTGGTCGCGTGTTAATTTATCCAGATCTAAAAATGGTATTCCTCTCAGTCATAAGTCAGTCAACTCTCCTCTATTTTTTGTGTACCACTCTTGTGCGGGGTATTTTTCCCACATCAACATTTTAGTTCTTTACCCCAGGAAAAAATAAAGGTTCTCTCATGACGTCTTTCTCTTCCATATGGCATTAACATTATGCAAAATGACAGGTCTGCACGCTGTCTGGGTTCATTTTTTGGGAGAACTATTGGGCTTAATAGTTCAGCAGAAGAGATTGCTAATATCGGATAAAAATGTCCTCTCATCATTGTTTTCATCATTGCTGGGCTCGTCCAACGACTCTCTCTTAGTGCAACACAATATTGGAAAGAGGTTGGCTCTGTGCTCCAATAAGACCCATCACTTTTTGCAGTAAATGTTGCATTCTTTGCTAATATCGGACATATTTCTGTTGCATTTCTCTGGCAAGTTACTGCACGACCAAAGCCTAGGAAATCTGAGCATTTATTATAGAATTAGTAATATCTAGATTTGTTGATGTATTTGTTGAACTTGCATGCAAGGGTGTGCCCTAGTGGTCAATGAAGCAGCTAGAAACCATGGGTGGTCGTTCAAACCCAATTGGAGATAAAAAACGACCAGTGATTTTTTCTCATCTGTCTTGGTGGGCAAAGTTACCCGGTACCTATGTTGGTGGGAGGTGGGAGGTAGCAGGTACCCGGTGAAGGAGTCGAGGTACATGCAAGCTGGATCGCATGCCACTGTTAAAATTTTTTTAACACTCTGAAAAGCTTTGTGGAGGTTTCTGTAGAGCCTTACAGTTTAACTTTTTCTAAAAGATTGCCTTCCCACTTTTCTCAGGCCTGTAGTGGCTGGGTCTATGTTAACATTTGCTTTTATCTCTCGAAGTTGGCAAACATTTTTGCTTAGTTGTATCTTGGTATTGCTGTGACCATCTCCAGCGATCTTTCCCCTTTCGGACATGCTTACTCAGTCATAGTTGTTAACTTATTTCTACATTTTTCTGTAACTTTTAGAGGAGTTTACCACTTGTTCTAAAACATGCAGCTGTGTGTACTTTGCAGTCAATACAAGGTCAATATTTCTGGGGAAGGAGAATAAACCTAACAGACCCTGTTGTGGAATTTTTTTAAATTTTTTTGTAATGCTTTTGAAAAATCTTCCGCTGAAGACAGTTTTATGTATAAATAACCATAATCGCTGTAGCTTGAGCTTTGTCTATTTATTTGTTTATTAGAATCTGTTATTAATGATGGTTGGCTTTTTGTTGATAGGTAATGGTTTTTATTAATGGTTGTTAGACTTGGGGCTTGTTGAAAGGCTCATTCTTGGATTCTTGTCAGATGTCAACATCATCTTATGTACAATCACCTTGCATTAATGGAGGTTGCTTATTTTTCCTTTTGCAGATTTGATCAGACTGCTAAAGATGAAATCCTGGCTTTCTTGATAGGTTCTGCCCTTAGATATTCTGCGTATGCTAAGGTTGGCCTTGATAATATGTTTATACATGCAATGTTTTGCTTTATTTTATTTTGACATATTCTACAACTGTTGACAACTTGTATTGCAGCTGAAGATTTTGTCGTTGCTTAAAGGCGTTGGAGATAGGGTTATACGTGTTCATGGTGTTGAGTCATTAATGCTTGATCTTCTTGATAGACGCCAGAAATGCCATATTCGGTTTGACAAGTCATGCCATAAGCTGTCACAAGTTGAAGTCACTATTCTTTGTCTTCTACTGGAGGTAAAATTGTAAAATATCTACATCCCTTCTATTAGCTCCTATTATGTTGATCTAAGCTTCTCACAAGTTTGACTTGGATTGTCGTTGTTCATAGATGTGTCTAATGCCTTCTACTACAACTGTTGGTGACCTTGGCTTCTTGGACCCAATATTAAAGGCCTTGCTGGTTAGCTGACCTTTATCCTACACTCCCACCTTTTGGACATGTACCTATGTAGATTTTTGTACTTTGATGAAGCTTAACCTTCCAAGTATCTTCTGATTGATAATATGCCATACTTTCTGGCCCTAGGTCAGCAATGTGTCGTCCGGAGACCCTGCTGTTCTGAAGCCTTGTATGACTGTCCTGGGGGTTCTTAGCAATTCTTTCTACGCAAATCTGAAGACTGGCACTCAGGTTAATGACTGCACATTTATTACCTTTGCTCTATATGCAAAGAGTGATTTGAAGCAGTTTTCTCCTCATTTTTTCTCATGGATTTTTCATCTTAGCGAGCCAAAGGATGTCATGTTAAGAAAAAAAGAGAGCTGATTGACGCAACTGGGTGTTTGTTGTTGTTGTTGTTGTTGTTGTATATATGTGTGTATTCTTTTCTTGTTTGGCTATTTTGCATATATGAAGCTGTTCTTTTGGTTATTGCTATGTGTCCATTGCCTGATATATACTCCCCATTCCCATTTAGTTGTCATGTTTGCTAAAATTGTTGTTCCAAAATACTTGTAATTTTAGAAATCAAGAAAGAATTAATTATTTTTTCCACCTTTACCCTTACTCTAATAAATGGGGAGTATATTAATGTAGGGAAAGGAAGACAAGTAATAATTGAGCTGAAAGAATAAATAAGGGTAATTTAGTCAAATTCTCCTTTTAATTGACGTTTTCTTGAGGGCATGCAAAAGGCAAACATGCCAAGTAAAACGGAACGGAAGGAGTACCTGAAAAAGTACTTGCGCTGCTTGAATTGGATTCAGGGCAGAATTATGCCATGTAAACAATCTGAGAATTTTTTTTGGTGTTCAATGGGTGATGCCAAGCACGTTAAAGGTAATGTTATATAGCTGGGCCGGTTTCCGTAGAAGAAGAAAGCAGAAGGCGTGGAAGTTCGCCCGTTAGCTCTCATGTGGATAGTTTGGGGGAGAGAAATAGGAGAGCTTTTGAGGGGATTGAGTCTCCTTTTTCACATCTTAAGAATAGTCTTTTATCTTTGATCGCTTTTTGGTGCACTCATATAGCCCCTACTTGTATAGAAGATTGGGCGTCTTTTGTAGAGAATCATGTTTTGATGTAAATTCTCTACTTTTTGGTATACTTCTTGTATACGGGAGTTTCTTCTCCCTTTTGATTAATACAATTTACCTTATCAAAAAAAAAAAAACAATCTGAGAATTTTCATCGAGTCTAGTATTTTAAGGGTTTACTTGTGGTAAATGCATTTTAAGCCTGTTTTTAGGTTAACTGTCTTTGTGTTTCTGTAGGTCTACTGACCAGCCAGCATAAGTTTATAATGCAGCACGTTTTCTTATTGTCTATGGCAATGTAGTGATGGCCTCTTCAAGTTTGCTACCTTAAAGAGGATAAGAAGGGGAAACCATAGAAATAATTCCATTTCTGGCACTTCTGGTGAAAAAAAGGGAATAAACGGTTAAGTGGAGAGAGTTTTCTCCATCACTCATGGATTCTCTTCTCAATCTTTACTGATAAAGATATACTTCTCATTGAGTAATGCATTTCTTTTTGGTATTTCATGCTGTCTTGGCTTCTTTTTATCTACTTTTGCTACTATTATGTTCTTTAGTTTGTTGGTAGTGCATGCATACCTGATAGGAGAAAGTTTCTCCTCCATTATTATATTCTTTTCAGTTGCTTAGTATGTGGATGCTTCATTCTTCATACTGTCTAGACTTCTTTGACTACTTTTGCTGCTATTCTCTTCTTTCCGATGGTAGAGTTCATGAACTTGAATCTCTTTTTTTTTTTTTTTTTTTTTTTTTTTAAATTTGAACAAAAAGCATGTTTCCTGAAAACTTGTATTTGTCAATGTCATTGATTATGGTTATGGTTTGAATTTTCAGGATCTTGTCTTTCGGCATCTTGTAGTCTTGTTTCGCAGTACCAATGGGGATATACAAAAAGCTACAAGAGAAGCCTTGCTTCGCATTAATGTATGTTCCACACTTTCTTCTCATCTTATTTGCAGTGATTATTCATTGTCTGAGCATGTTCCAAGTTTATTTTGCAGAATATCTGGCACCAATTAACATTCACTTATAAGAAGTCTATGTGAAACTAATATAGCTCATTGAAATGAGGAAAATGTGTCTATAGAACACCCAAATCCAAAGTCCAACTCTGTGTTCTGTGACTTGAAAAGCACTCTTTTGCAGCAAGCAGTCTTGCCTACATAATTACTTACTAATTACTACAATGTGTCTATATCTTAACTAAAGCATATAGGTGACAAGTTGGTTATGTACAAAGCACATAGGCGAGAATGCTCGCGGCAATAAACGATAGACTTGGGAATCTATCAGTGTCTTCACATGCAGATTTTTGTTTGGCACTTAGTACATTCGAATAACCCTTAGAACATTGCTTAGCTTCGTTTGATTTGGAACCTGCAAAAATTTAAGGCTTTCATATGGTCTCCGCGTTCTAGCTTATGGTAGACTTAATCCCAATAACCAATTGTAATTGAGAAGACCATACAAGTCCATTAACCCTAATTTTGTGTCATGTGATAGTGGTAGTTAACCTCAGTTACATCTCCTCTACATTGTAATGTATAGGAGTGTTCAATCGGTTGGTTCAGTCTCTTGTTTTTTGGTACTCGATCCAGTTTATTTGATTGTCGCCGTCGTTGTTTTGTTCAGTTTTTCTTTTCTCGGTTTGATTTTCTCAATTCAGTTTTCCAGTCTGGGACCCAACTAGTCTTGTTTAAAATTACAATTTTTTTAAATACATAAAGTCGTTCTCTTATGGTAAAGAGAATCCAGTCTTACCTGATCTTGTACACCTCAATGATATACTTCAATTTGTGTGGAAAAATTAGAATTTGATCATTGTGCTCTCCAAATCGTGAATAGTACACAAATGCTGTTCTCAGACAAGGGAATCATTCCTCTATAAAAAAAGGTATCTTTCTCGTGTATATGAAATTGAAACCAACAATTATGCAAGAAATCAGAAAGATGAGATCATTAGCTGAGCCTGAGCATATTGTGGGTTGCGTGAAGCAAATGATCAGACACCAAGAAAGCGTTCTGAAGACAACGACAAGATAGTTGAATTACTCAATATCAGATATGTAAATGTTTGTGCAGAGAAAGGCAAAATATAAGCAGTTGGCTGATGCTAGTGATAAAGGGAGTAAGGGACTAACTCTATGGATGATTATTACACTACTGAAATCACTTATTTTGTACCTTGAGCTGCAAATTAAGAAAAAAAAATTCATCTATGCGATTGTCAGAAAATAATGTTAATCAGTGTAGGAAACGCAAAAGAGTGTTTAGGCTGAGATCAATAAGGAAAATAGTATACCAATTTACAGAATTTCATAAGCAACGATATGTCAACGAACACAGAATGGTGAGTAGATTCTTCATTTCTCTAGTGAGTCAATGCCACCTAAGGAGACATTGGCGGACAGAATGGAGAGGAGAATGCAAACACTAGCGGTAACCTGTAGTGGAAAGCTGTTATGTTCATAAAAAACAACCGAAAAGAAACCTAAAACCGGAAAAACCAGATAAACTGAACTTTTTGGTTGAGTCAGTTTCTGCCAGTCAATTTGAATAATAAACACCTTTGTCCGTATGCTAAACCGTAGAATATACACCGCAATCCATGAGCTAAGAATAGGAGGGGTTTTGATGGTGTAGAAACTGATTTTGTAAATATGAGGAGTATCCTCTTATTCTTGGTTTCTTTTCAGCGCAAACCATGAGGTTCCAATTTGGATAGAACATTAGGTGTGCTTTGTAGACAAGCATATTTGTGTGTAGGCTCTCTTCTTTTTTGGTATACTTCTTTTATACGTCTCCCATACATTCACAAATTATTTGGCTTTATCAGAAAATGCTAAGAGAATATTGCAGATGTCTTTCAGCAAATTTGGTTATTGTTCCATTCCTAATCAGTATCAGTTTTGTATCAAGTTTGGGGATTTGGTGGGGGTAAGAAAAGATGTTATAGAGGTGTATAATTTTCACAAAAATGTGTTGTGTCTGGATGGGTGACAGGATAGAATAGTTCAAAGACAATCTTTGTCTATTGAATGATCTGAGACAATATTCTATCTGACTATCTTTGTTGCTTAAAATTGCTTCTCTGTGACACAAGCAAGGGGGACTACTACAACAACAACAACCCAGTATAATCCCACTAGTGGGGTCTGGGGAGGGTAATAGGTACGCAGACCTTACCCCTACCCCGAGGGGCAGAGAGGCTGTTTCCAGGAGACCCTCGGCTCAAGAAAGCGACAAGAGACGATATATTAGTACTATCCATAGATTCATAATAAAATAACATAAAATAAAATAAAATAACATACCATAACATAAAATAAAAATAACAACAGTATAAGAAATATACACTGACCGAGGATTAGACAATAAAAATACAAGGGGGACTACTACATGAAGATAAATTTCTATACTGACCGAGGATTAGACAATTTGTGTACCTTGTAGGAAGTGTATATAATTATGTACTTGCTGTTGATTTTGACTGTCTCTTCTTCTAAAGCTGTACATTAGAATTTGATGACAATGGTCAGATTTGCCATCACGATATCGTTGATGTATAACATCCTGTATTGTGGCTCATTATGTGTTATAATTCCAAAGTTCTATATCCTTAAGTAATTAGCAACTGAAGCCACCCCTGTTAAGAATATTAAGCATGTTAGAGTTATTAATCTGCCTTGTTGCACCGTCGTGAGTTAAGTTGGTGCCAAATCATCTTGTAGTCCTGCTAGAGCAGGAGTGTATCTTCCACCTGCTCTATATTCAGCAATGACATTTAGATCTTTGTTCTTCTTCTTTTGTCCGCACCCAATGTAAATTATGACATTTTACTATGTGCAGGTGATTTGTCTTTTTGCCTAAAATTTGAAATAGTATTTAACTAAAAAGATGCAGGTGCTTATTTTTTTTTGTTTTGTTTTGTTTTGTTTTATTTCATCATCTTCTATTTAAAATAATTTTATATGGACAACATAACATACTGGTTGTAGACCCGGATAGAGACTCCTTTTTGCAAGTAGATTTACTTATTTGTCTGACTTGATTATATATGGCCATGGAGCCTCTGGTATCTTTATATCGTGCACCGCTTGGTAAGACTAATTGGAGAACTAATAAATTTGTAGAATTCAGTCTCTGGTTAGTTTTCCTTTTCAATGCAAAGTAACGGTAGCTAGTGGGAATTGACTTATTTCTTCTTCCAGATCACTTGCTCGATTGCTAGTCAGATTCTTGAGTTCATTTGTGAGCAGAAAATTTGGTCAATTGGGTCGAGGCATGAAAAGAAAAAAAAGAAAGGAATTGTCTACAATAACCATGATGTTTGCCTTGATATTGTTCTGGGAGGTGGAAATGTCGTTGATTTTGTTGGTTCTCTGCTTGATGTGTTGCTATTGAAGAGAGACATGGACAACAGGTCAGTTAACTTGTCATGCTATCATCTTATTAACTTATACATGATTAGTCAATTTGACTTATCTACCTTTATAGACACCCTTGTTTACTGCTGTTGACGGTATCATTAATCATTTTGTAGAGCTTCTCTCATTGGTCCCTTATTCAAGCTTCTTCACAATGCGTTCATTGATAATGAGTGGATCCATCTGGCTGCCAACCAGGATGATTTACATTATCATGCTTCATCTGAAAACTCTCAGAGCATATCTGATGCTGCAGTTCACATCCAACAGGAGTTGCTCCTTATCTTGGAAGACATTGCTGCTAGTGTCACATCTGAGGTTTTGCTGAAGGCCCTTTTTGTATATATGTGTTTTACTGAGTTATTTGGGCTCCTTATCCACACATCTACTTATGGTTTTGTCAGGATGAGAATTCTATGAACTTTGACGTTGAGCTACTTGTTAATTGTGCCCGTTCTGTGAGCAGTATGGTCACACGCAATCAAATTTTCTCATTGTTATCTGCTATTTCCAGAGCTAAGCCAGAAAAAGTTTTAGACCATATCTTGGAAATTCTTGTCATCATTGGGGAATCTGCTGTCACTCAGGTTTTTCTTTGAGCATATGAATTTTTTCCTTTTCCTTTTGCCCCTCTCTTATTTTTCAGTACTCCTGTACTGTGTTAACTGTTCTGCATTTATGCATCACATTTGACTTTGGAAAATTGAACACCATGTTACACAAGAGTCACATGTCAGTCTGCATGTTGAAACTGTAGTTGAAACTAGAAGCTCAAAATTTTTGAAATTGAACACTACATTTATGGTATTGAGTGTGTATATATTTATGTCATTCTCACGAGATTTTAAATCCTTAAGTTATCTTTCTACAGTGGGACAACAATTTTCAACATATATTTGAGGACCTCATATCTGCTGTTGTACCGTGTTGGTTGTCTAAAACTGACAGTGCCGACGCATTGCTTCAGGTAATATGGGTAGCATCCCCTGGTAGATGCTGTATTCATGGAACTTATTACTGATTCTGTGAATGTTTGCTTTTCCAGATCTTTGTAAATATTCTGCCGCAGGTCTCTGAACACCGGAGGATTTCAATGATTGTGCACGTTTTGAGGTACATAGTTCAAATTTTTAGCTATGATAGTTCTCTGGCTGCATCATTTTCTTTAATACTCTTCTCTTGCAGGCATTTGGGTGAGAGTGTTAGTTTAGGATCATTGCTCTACCTCCTATTTCGTTCGCTAGTTGCGAGAAACTGCTCCTCCTTGCATGACAGAAGTGATCCATCTTTGAGTTACTCAATTTCACTCATAAATACACAGTGGGAATATTTATTTGCTGTGCAGTTGTTGGAAAAATATTCATGCACAGTATGGCTTCCCTCAATTTTGATGCTTCTTCAGCGAATAGTAGTTAATGACAGTGATGCAGCACACTTCATGGAGCTGCTAGTTGCAGTGTATTTCATTTCAAACAAACTCCAAAATCCTGAAATTGCTTTTAAGCTTGATTCAGGGGAAGATTCAGATAACATTCAGGTTTGTATCTTTTGTAATTTCTTTTGCCCAACTGTTCAATAAATGGTTGTGAATTTCTCCTGATCTCTTGCTAAATGAAAAGTGTGACTGCTTCTTAATTTATGGAATGATGCCTCCTCTTCTTGTATGCATGCAATAGAATCTTTTGGGTTTGTATGCAGATGGGTATTTTATTCTGTCAATGGCCTTCTCTTTTTCTTTAATATCCTTGCAAGAAATATTTTGGGTTCATATACTGATACAACAACAACAACAACAACAACAACAACCCAGTATAATCCCACTTAGTGGGGTGGGTTCATATACTGATCATTATGTTATAATTGTTTTTTGAATTTTATTTGAGATCTTGATCTAAAATTCAGCAAAGCATGGAGGAATCCAGAAATTTCAGGAATGCCTTTAAAGCTTTTCTATATACCACAATATTTCTTACGTGCGCTTGGCTGTATAGTAATATAATTGGTTGAAGTTCTTGTCTTATGCTATTTCTTTTTGTATCTGGTTAGTGTCATACATGGACTGTAGTTGGAGTTTTCTTTGCAGACGCCATTGTCCTTATGTTACCTACAATATTCTGACTTTCCTTTCCCTAATTAGGTCCTTAAGCTTTGCCTTTTATAACAAACTTCTGAAATGATTGGACTAATTTTAGCTTTCTATAGATATATGATTGCATTGGCACAACTTTTGGGGCATATGATTTGTGTATGCTGCATGGATGTAGCTAGATGCAGAGGCAGAGCTAGCCTATTATGTGTGGGTTCGGCGAACCCAGTCACTTTTGCTTAAACATTGTATTTGTACTAGGAAATTTATTAAATATGTACAAATGTCTAATTGCGAACCCAATAAATAAGATGAGTTATGAGTTCCGTGGTAAATTCAGAACTCATAACCTTCAAATTCTTGCTTCGCCTCTGGCTAGATGCCATGTTGCTTTGAGTTAGAATGCCTTTTATACTGAGATTTGATCACCTAAATGCCATGGCAGATTTAGCTGTTGTTTTTTCATGCGCGTTTGGATAATATTTCCTTGTTTTTCTTGTGCATTTGCATAAATTTTTTCCTTAACCCATTTATTTTTATTGCTGGTGCAGTTGACAATTGGGGCAATCATGAACGAAACTGTTTATCATCTTCAACTTGTTGACTCGAAAAGAAAGCAGAAAGGTGCTCTTTCTGTTTTCCGGAAGGAGCTAAAGGAATATATGAATTCCACTTTAAGTGCTGTTACGAAACGACTTACACCCTCCATATACTTCAAAGCAATTGTTCAGTTGCTGGGTCATGTGGACAAATGTGTGAGAAAGAAGGTAATGTAGACACTTATCCTTGTCATTGTTATTCAGAAGAAAGAATTCCCAGTCAGAAAACATTATCTACACTTGTGAAGGCTGCTATCTTTGGGAGCTTAGGCACGTTACATGTCTTACATGGTGGATCGAGCAATCTCTCAGTTATAAACTTGTCAAATTTTCTGGTTTTCAGTGTTTAAAATTTAAAATGATTTCAGCATTGGGCCTCAACTTTGGGGCTATTTCCTGCTGGAAATAATATAATCTAGTGAGTCTCATTCTTTGAAATAAAATGTCTTTGAGCATGTGACATGTGAAAGGGATGTTGTTGGAATTTGTCTTGTTAAGCTATTATGGTTCAGTTTCAGTTTTCCCTTGGTGATACTGTTTTTCTCTTGTATGTAATCTGATCTCTGTCTTCTATAAACAGGCTCTTGGAACTTTGTCTGAGACAGTGAAGGATACTGGGTTAGTTGACTCAAAGCATGAAAAAAGGGGTCCAGCTTTGAATGTGAGGAGATCATGGTTTCATCTGGACGCAAATTCTTTGCAATCGCTGAACACCTTGTGTCTTGAGATATTAAAATTAGTTAATTCACAGAGCGAATCAAGTAGTTCTTTGAAACTGGCAGCAGTGTCAACATTGGAAGTTTTGGCAAACAGGTTTCCTTCAGATAATTCAGTGTTTAGCTTGTGCTTAGATTCTGTTAGTAAAAGCATATGTGCGGACAATTCTGCTGTTTCTTCTAGTTGTCTTCATGCAGCTGGTGCCTTGATTAATGTGTTAGGGCCAAAGGCGCTACATCAGCTGCCTCTTGTCATGGAAGGCATGATTAGGCAATCTCGCAATGCTTTGTCTGCTTTAACAGCAGAAACCAAGCAAACTGATGGTGATGTTTCCGTTGTTTCACCGATTCAGAATGACTCTGTCTCCATGTCTATTCTACTTGCCCTAGAGGCAGTTGTAAACAAGCTTGGTGCCTTTTTAAATCCATATCTCGGTGATATTTTGGAACTTATGTTATTGAAGCCTCAGTACACTTCCACGGCAGAACCAAAACTGAAGTTGAAAGCTGATTCTGTGCGAAAGCTAATCACTGAAAGGGTCCCTGTAAGTTTCATCTACTGCATTTCTTCTTATGGTATGATTTCATGTATGCAGTACTTAGAAGGTTACCATGAACTTCTTCTACTCATTGATTGAGCAGGTTCGTCTTTTACTTTCTCCATTGTTGAGGATATATTCTGATGCAATTACGTGCGGGGATTCTAGTGTATCGATTGCTTTTGAAATGATACAAAACCTTGTGGCTGCTATGGATAGATCATCCGTTGATGCCTATCATGTAAGGATATTCGACTTATGCTTGCAAGCTCTTGATCTGCGACGTCAGCACCCTGCTGCTGTTAGAAATATTGATGCTGTTGAGAAGAATGTCATTAATACACTGGTTAGGCTTACCATGAAACTTACAGAAAAAGTGTTCAAACCTCTTTTCATGAGGAGTATTGAATGGTCAGAATCAATTGTTGAAGAAAATGAAAATGAAGGGACCAAAAGTATTGATCGCTCTATTGCCTTCTATGGCTTGGTTAACAATCTAGCTGAAAGCCATAGGTGAGTCATCAGCACCTTTTATTTTTTCCGATCCATGGTCACTTCTTTATGGAATTGAATTTGGTTCCGAGACATACAATTCTGCTAATTGCATTAGATCTTATGTGGATGATGACTTTGACAGAAAGGTTGAAATTTGGGCAGATACTGAAGGTCACAGTGTGACTTCGCAACTTTCAGTCGATGCATTTGGCATATCACTCCTTCCTATTCCTCCCCCACTCGCCGCCATGCTTTGCTGTTACCTCTCCCCGCCCTCCCCCTCCTCTCTTTACCTTTTTTGAGGGGTGAAAGTGGTGCTTTTTGTTGAGATTTTGGTAGTACGGTCAGAAATTTCTGCTACTCATTAATAGAGGAGGTTTCTTCTATAAAATAAGACTGATACCAGGTCCCTGAAACAGTAGTTTTAGCTAATGGACTACATGGTTCAGTTTGTTTTTGACCGCCCACCACAAGCTTATGATGCTTAGGAGGACTCCGTTATTATTGGGCCTTCATCCATGCCAAAGCTTGTTTATCTTTTTTATTACTCTTTTCTTATGTTTCTATTCCTTTCCTTCGTTGCTAGTGTTTCCTCTTTGAGACAATTATGGCTATAGATGTGGAACTTATTGTTTGTTATAGCACCTTGGCTTCACTATGAATCTTTTCTTGTTGAGCCACTATCTAGGAAAAAGTTTGAGATTATTGCAATAATACTCTTGTAAAGTGATGCTTATTAGCTGGAATACTTCAGAGAATATTAGGTATTGATATTTATGTTTCTCCTCAGATCATTGTTTGTACCATACTTCAAGTATCTGCTTGACGGCTGTGTAAGACATCTCATGGATGCTGAAGATGCAAAATTGGCTCTAAGCCACAAGAAAAAAAAGGTCAAGCTTCAGGAAGCCAGTAGCCGGAAGAAGGATGCGGATGGTGGATTGTCCATCGGTGTGTGGCATCTAAGAGCTTTGATTTTGTCCACCCTGCATAAGTCTTTCCTGTATGATACAGGGACCCTGAAGTTTCTGGACTCTGCAAATTTTCAGGTAAGTTAGATTGCTTATTCCTTTTTCTCTGTTAATTGTATACTCGGAGAAGCTTACCATATCATTGTTTGCGTTTACTGTTTGATCTAGTAAAACAAGTAGTTTTTCATTTTTCTCCTCTTGACAATATGTGATATTCTTCTAGTATCATTTTTATGTATCTCATTGTCTGCCCATACATTTGTGGAATGAAACAGTCGATGAGTAAGTTTGTTTTCTGTTGCTAAGGACGTCCTTATTTAACATATATGTCACTATTGTTGATAGATTATACCGTGGTATGGTATTTGTAAGATAGATAGCTTCAATTGTAAATGTTAGTATCCTTCTTAAAAAAATATTTAATGGTGGTATGGATAGCTCATCCTTTATTGTCAGTTTCTTGCTTAGTATGCCCAGATTAACTTTCTATGCCTGAATAACTAAATTAATGTCTTGCCCAGCATTTCTTAAAATTAGAAATGGAGCTAGTTTTGAATCTCCGCAAAAAATTTTCAAGGCGTCAATGACACCTTTTTGTCAAATCAATATATTTGCCAATTCCAATTTGTGCCTGCATTGGTATATCTAGGCTACATATGTATGCTTGGAACTTACTAGATTGACCCAGGATTACTCTTACTAGATTAAGTAATAAATCAAAGGCTAGTTGCTTTTGCAGTCACTATGGCCCATAAATATGTCTTCTGTCAATCATCGAGTGGGATGATGCCGAAATGGTCAGCGAAGAGATGAACGGCATAGGTCGCTTGAAAAGATAATGAAAGAAGAAAACATGAGTCTGTCCGATGCTGGGTGGAAGCTATTTCAGTCTTTACTTAGATTGTAGAGGTTCTGATACCATGCGAAAAAGTAGAAGAGAAGAATTCTCATTGACTTGATTAATAATGTTCATGATCCTGTCTTAGGTTACGTACATTATGGCACGGAATCATTTCCAATGCCTAATAAGGTAAGTAAATATTTTATAATTAAATACGTAATATCTTAACATATACTACAGAATATTCTGTTATTTTTTTCTTACTTAACAATGAATCTAGACGTGCAAACTTTGGCATATATTCTCTTAAGGTTCTACAACTTTTGATCCTTTTTTCCCTTGTTTGTGTGTGTGTGCGTGTGTGTGTGTGTGTGGGGGGGGGGGGGGTTCATGATCATCACCTGTTTGGTAAAAATTTAACCTGAAACCAAGATATATTCTGAATGCCGGAGAACGTATGGGTGTAGTGATTATATGATTATTATTTTCATCCAACATAATACAAGTTGCTTTGGATACTGTTATTAAAATGTGTGGTAATATAAGGTGTAAAGAATGTGTGTTGTGCTAAATATGAGCAGAAGGTAGGTTCTTGCTAGCTGTACAGCTGAAAGTGGCATAAATTTTTCCGACTGTTGTTTCATAGTTTCCCTTCAGTTGACTGACATTCCTCGTGTTTCATTAGGTTCTTTTAAAACCAATAGTGTCACAGCTTGTAACAGACCCACCTGCTACCCTGGTGCAAAATCCAAATGTGCCATCAGTGGAAGTTGTTGATGATTTATTAGTTGCATGTGTTGGTCAGATGGCTGTAACTGCTGGTTCTGACCTACTCTGGAAACCGCTAAACCATGAGGTGATTACAATTTTTTTAACTTTTACCACTGTTTATTATTTACTATTTATCTATTTTCTGTTCTGGGACCACATTGGAAAATTTCCTGGGATCAATTCTGTTTCATGTTAATTATCTGTATAAGCTTCTATCACACTGACCCCCAGAATCCCTCTGTTGAAGAGAATGAGAAAACTATAGATTCTGTGTTTGCTTTCTAGTTTTCCTCTCCAGCTGATATCTGAGATCCATTCAGTACTTCTTTTAATGACTTCTGCTGATCTAATCGGGTTGTATCTAGGGGTGTTCATGGTTCGGTTTGGATCGGTTTTTCCCTAAAAAAAAACCTAACCAAGTAAGTCGGTTTTTCAAATATTAGAACCAATCCAAACCAATTAAGTCGGTTTTTTCTTGATTCGGTTTATGTCGGTTTTTCGGTTTTTTCGGTTATTTGTCGGTTTTTTCTTAAATATAAGACATACACTACCAAACACATTTCGGCGACCACATTTTCAACGTAACACTATCAAATCAATTGCCCTTTGAGAAATCTATTATTTACCAAGATATATTGATGATAATTGAATCAAATAGTGATGAATAATTTAAGAACTCAATTAAAAATATATTATATTTAACATGAAATTGATTCTTACACTTAACAAAAGAAAACTACCAATCAAACTAGAATGTAAAGGTAAAGACCTATACTAAAAGTGCAAACGATTAACATTTACTATAAAATTATTGAAACTTTGTATAAAAGTATACATATATATAGGTGTAATAATAAATTTAAAATAGCTACTCCTATATTCGGTTTGGTTCGTTTTTTTTTATTAAAACCAAAACCAAACCAAATTTGATCGGTTTTTAAATTTCAAAACCAAAACTAAATCAAACCAAAAAGTATCAATTTTTTTGGTCAGTTTGGTTTGGTTTGGTTTTCGGTTTGGTTCGGATTTTCGGATTTTTATGAACACCCCTAGTTGTATCATATGTCAGTTGATTACGTATTAGTCCTTTGGTTATGCTTAAAGTGGTCCTCCTAAGTCGACTTTTGCCATTTGTGTTACTTTTGGTATGGGCTGTAATAAGAGATCAACTTTTTTCTTCTCTATCATGCAACTCCTTTGAACTAATTGCATCCAAAATCTTATTCTATATTTGTTTTGTTCATTCATTGTATTTAATAATACTAAATAGAAAATGGAAAATTAAACCCATTAGGACAAAGTGTGGGATAATACTGGATATGTTGTTGTTGTAAACCCACACTTATTTGTTGCGGGAATTACCCCAAAAAAAAAAAGTTAAGTCCGCTGCTCATCCTGGCAAGCTTTTGGGTATAAATTCTCAATTCTCTGTTTAATCATCAAATTCTCTTGTTCATTGCTCCTGAGACATTACCTGCGACCTGCTGAACGACATGCTAAATTGGATAAATGCATGAAATGGTAGTCTTTTAGGCGTTTATTAATTACATACTCCCTCCGTTTCAATTTAGATGAGGTAGTTTGACTCGGCACGGGGTTTAAGAAAAAAAGACTTTTGAAACTTGTGGTTTTAAAAGCTTAAGGGGTAAAAGCTTTGTGGGGCCATGACATTTGTGTGGTTATAAAAACTTCTCATTAAGGGTATAAAATGAAGAGTTTAAAGTTCAAGTATTTCCAAATTTAGAAATGTGTCATTTATTTTGGAACAGACTAAAAAAGAAAGTACCTCATCTAATTTGAAACGGAGGGAGTATCTTTTATGCAAAAAACCTGTCAACCTTGTCTCGTCCTGATTTGATTACTCATTCACTCCTTTGGCATGCTTAAGAAACCATAAAGTTTTTCAGAGAGATTTTGACTGTTAACACTATTTATACAGGTGCTAATGCAAACTCGTAGTGAGAAATTGCGCTCCCGGATTTTGGGGTTGAGAATTGTGAAATATCTGGTGGAGAATCTGAAAGAAGAATATCTGGTCTTATTGGCCGAGACCATTCCCTTCCTTGGGGAACTGCTTGAAGATGTTGAGCTTCCTGTCAAGTCTCTTGCACAAGAAATTCTCAAGGAGATGGAATCAATGAGTGGTGAAAGCTTACGTCAGTATCTCTGAACTCATATTGATCTAACTCAATTGTGAAATCTACAGAAAAGGGTGTGCAGTGTAGGGCTCTTGCCTTCTGGCCCCTTCCTGTGTTGAAAGCTAATGAGCACCTCGCAGCATTCTGCACTCTCTAGTCCTGCATGTCGAGATATGCAAATATATCAGCACTTGGCAGGACTGGAAAAACTGGGTACTGGGCTGATATCATATTTTCCCTACTTATGAGTTGTGCACAGAGCTCGGAAATCTGAGGATGTTCGAGATAATTTTGTAGCTGGTTAGGACGTTTTTAGGATAGAATGCCCTCATGTTTTGTAGCCGGTTATGTAGGATATTTTCTAGGATAGTATAGCCTCTTGTTAAGATGTATATACAAACACGATTTGTTGTGGCCATCTCTCTTTTTCTCGCCATCTCTCTTTTCCCCTCTAGATAGAAGGCAAATTTTTTGAAAAGGTAAAACAGATTAGTACACTACTGTTGTCAAACAGTAAGTATTTTGTTAAATTCATTGGGTGGATACTCAATTGTTTTTCAAGCCCAAAGCAGTTACCTTTTCTGTTCTTTAGCTTCCTTCACTTTTCCCCTCGGGCATAAACATTATGGTTGCAGCGAAAGCCTGAAAAGCTTTGATTGTGGATCTTCCGTAATAGTTCGATCTTCAGACATGATCTTTTTCACCTGATATTTTTTGCTTGCATAGGATAAAGTAGTTGCCGTTTAATACACTTGACATTTCATTATCTAACATCATGAGCTTAGACAACTTAATTTTTTAAATTCGTTGGGTTTCATCTTGGTTGAACTATAGAAAAAGCAGTAGGAATATTATTAACCTTTTTTTGTCCAATAAGTTATCAAAAAGGTAAATTAAATTTAAAGTCCTACTCTGGTGGAAACTTGTTGAATTTCTTGGCAAAACCCCTGAAAATTTTCCTCCATCGAATATTTATATTGGTGTATATCAACTTATCTCAAACCTCACCAGGTGGGATTACACTGAGTTTGTTATTATATTAACTTTACCATGGTCAAATAATTTAATGAGGTGAGAATAATCATGATTTATTGACAAAAGTCTATGAGCTAACATATAACATGCATCTATTGGATTGTTGGTCCCACATTCATTTGCTAATTGAGAGTACTCAACCTAGCTATTATTGGCATGTGATAAGTTAGCATTTTGCCAGCTTATTTATATATTTTCTTGAGTTTTAACGTTCTTTATGTAAGATTTAATAGCCTTAGCTATTTTAATTTAGTTGGTTTCGGATGTTTGAGCCTAAATGAAACAGTTGATGAATGAATTAATAAAAAAGAATGAAAAAGATGGAATATGGAGTAAAAGATCGAAAAATTGGATGATTGAGGAAAGCAAAAGAATAGTGCCCATAAATCATAATTTGGAGCCGATTTTAAGGCTAAAAAATGATGTACATTTGTTAAGTATTAAAGCCTAGAAAACTCAAGAACAACCAGCAAAGGAAGTAACTTTGGCTCCATGATTTTGGACACTTAACAGAGCCGAGAAGTAGGGGTGTAAATGGATATTCGAAAATCGACTGAACCGTACCGCACCGAACCGATTTTTAGGTTTCCTTTTAAGAAACCGTAGGTTTTTATATAAATCTATAACCACACCGATAATTAGGGTAGGTTTTTTATTTTATAAAAATAAATCGAAAAAATACCGAACCGTACCGAATAAATTTTACATGTGGAAAATATATTTATTTGGTAAGTTTAAAAATAATAATGCACTAAATTTTCTTTCAGCCTTGGAATTATGAAAACTATTACGAGCCAACAAGTAATTAAACTCAAAATACTAATTCCTAAAACCTACTATGCTACTTCTACTTAAACTAAATTATTTCAAGTATCTTTATTAGCAAGACACAAAGTATTTTATCGATTATGAGTAGCAAACTACAATGTATTGAATAAGTTTCCTTTCATATAATTTAGATTTATCTTTTTGAATATTTTATCTTCTATAGACTTTATTCTTGAGTCCCATCTTGGTATATCTTTCAACTCGTGTGATTTATATTTTCTTTGTCTTTGTTTGATTTCTTTTACGTTGTTGTAGAACAGTTGATGGATCTATATTCTAGCCATCTTTTTTTTAATTCATCACCCTTTAAACAGTAAAAATGTCTAGAGAATTTTGCTAAATCCTATAAAAACGTATGTTATCGCATTCTACTTCTACTAGTGAATTTTACATGATATTTAAAAAAATACCGAAAATTAACCGAACCATACCGATACCGAAGAGAAACCGACATGATTGGGACGGTTTCGAAAAGTCTAATTTTGATTATACATAATAGAATAACCGAAAAATGGTATGATAGAAATTTTATGAAATAACCGTCCGAACCGAACCATTGACACCCCTACCGAGAAGCTGCCCAGTCCACGAAATATTTTCGGCTCCACGAGTTCAGTCCATGAAAAATACCTGAAACAAGACTTAAACTGAAGAAGCAAAAACGTGGGGAAGAATTATTTTCGGCTCTATGATTTAGCACTGTAGGGGCATTTTTGTCGAGACTTTCATACTATTACAAAATATATTCTTAGCTTATTTTCTTAGGTCATCTTTCAATTCTTGGTGTAAGACAATAACTTTTAACATAGTTTAGTAAAAATTTGGAGGATTGTGATGACCCGACTGTCGTATTGAGCATTTGCATTCCGTTCGATGCTTTGAGGTCGTGAGTAGCTTCATATGATGTATTATGACTTGCATGTATAGTCAGTTTTGATTTTCGAGTTCGGGATTGATTTGGAAGAATCATTCTCATTTAGAAGTTCTAAGTTGGAGTTACCAAGTTTGACTTTTGTGTATTTCTCGGATCGGGGTTTTTATGGTTACGTTAGGTCTGGATGGTGATTTTGGACTTGGGCGTATGCACAAATTTGCATTTGAATGTTCCTAGAAGGTTCTAGCTCTATTTGGCGAAAGTTAGCAATTCAAAGGTTTGAAAAGTTTACAGGTTTGAACGGGAGTTGACTACGATGTTATCGGGTGCAGATTGTTGTTGCGGGAGTTGGAATAGGTTCGATATGTCATTTGGAACTTGTGTACAAAGTTTGGTTTCATTCCGAGTTGATTTAGCAGGATTCGAACGCGTTCGACGAAGTTTGAAGGTTTTAAAATAATCTTGATCTTCGATTCTTGGTTTGATATTATTTGTGATGTTTCGAGCTTTTGGCTAAGTTTGGATTATGTATATAGACTTGTTGGTATGATTAGATGGAGTCTCGAGGGGCTCGGGTGAGTTTCAGAATGGTTTTGAGCCATTTTTAAGCCCTTTTCAACTCCTAATTTTTGGCTACAAAGGTGTCCATCGCGATCGCAGAGCTCTGGGCTACGATCGCGAGGAGTAAAATGCAAGATTGGACCTGTGAATCGCGTTCGTAGAGGGAAGGTCAGCGTTCGCGAAGAAGAAATTTCTGTTGTCGCTGAGCTAACTTCGGGAGCTTATATCTTGCAATATGTAAGGAATTTTTAGGTGATCTATAAATAAAAGTTGTAGCCCTTTGTGCTAGTTTTCCGGGAAACAAACCGTTTGTCATTTGGAGTTTTGTACAAAAAGTTAATATCCTTATACTACAGGATGTTTAGAAAGAGTTTGGGAAGATTTAATTGACATTGTTCATCGCGATCGCGAAGGGTAAAACTGTGATGGATATTTTTTGATTGCGATCACGATGTTGTGACAGTAACCGCGAAGAAGGATGACTAGCAGTGTATTAAAACATCAAATTTCGGGATTTTGAATTCATTTTCTTCACTTTTTGAATTCTTAGAGTACAAGTAAGGCGATTTTGGAGGAGATAAACATCTAAATCTTGAGAGTAAGTAATTTTATCTTTGGTTTGATTTTATAATATATATATATATATTAATGGATTATTACACCTAAAATCAAGGATTTGAAGAGAAGAAAATGAGGTTTTTTGACTTGAACTTAATAGAATGAATTTCGGGTTTTGAACATAAAATTGATGTCAGATTTGGATGAAATCTATATGGTTAGGCTCGTATTCGAATGGTTTGCTGGAATTTTTGAGTTTTGTTGGGTTCAGGGGTACGATCCTGGTTTGACGTTTTGGTTGAATTTGAGTATTTGATTAAAGATTCGACCTTTATCGTTTGGCTTTGATTCCCATGACATTATTTGATGTTTTTGAATTGCTTTTGAATAGTTTTGAATCGTTCCGAGGTCAGTTCGTGCGGGATGACGTTTCTAGAATATTGTTTTGGGTTGTTCGGTATTGATTTGGCTTATTCAAGGTAAGTAACATATCTAAACTTGAAATTAAGGGTATTTATCCATGAAAACTATGATATTTGAGGTGTGTTGGGGGTGACACACATGCTAGGTGACGGGCGTGTGTGCGTGCACCGGGGTATTCATGATCCAGGTAGTTCTTAGGCTATTATATAATTTGTTATGCTATCATACTTCTTTGATATCATGATTTCTCCAGTTGTATGACTACATGACTTATCATTCATGCCAGAAATCATGTCTGGGCTATCTGTTTAATTATTTGAGATATGATAGGGCTATTTTTGCCATGTTGAGCTATTTTTCATAACCGTAGTCACACTGTTCAGTCATGATAGTTGTATATGTATGTTATATCTCTGTTTTCGTGCTTTTTCTAATATGTTGTCTCACATGTTATTGGTGTCCTTGTACGTGATACGAGTTTGAGCTGAATTTGTGACACTTTGTGATATTCCGTGTTGTGTAATTGGATTATGTTCTGTGAGATGTTGGCTTATGGAAACTTGACCGGATTGATGACTGTTGTGGGTCATAGAGCCGTGTTTTGAGTAATATTTGGATCGGGTTTCATGTCACAACAGATTGTTATTTGGATCGGGTTGCACGCTGCAACAAGCCATAATTGCTATTAATTAGCTCTTGGGCACTCGTACACTGCTGAATGATTGTGTGCGGTGGTGAGGGGTTTTGGGCAAGACACCCGTACAGTGCTGAACGATTGTGTGTGTGATGGAGTGGGGAATTTGATCCAGACACCTTAAGTGTGTTGAGAGTGAGTGTACCTGATGATATCACTGTAAAATTATTACTTGACAAGTATGTTTGACATGCATGCATATAGATGTATTTTCCTCATGCTAGATGGTAGTATGACATTTGATGACTTGACATGTAGGCATATAGATGTATTTTCCTCATGATAACTGGTAAACGAAAAGTCTTATCTGATGTTGTGTTAATTGATTTCATTTGAAAGTTTTGGACTTTGACTGTTATACTTGAAAACGACCTGAGCATAATATCTTTTAAATTATTTACTTTTACTGTCTTTATTATATTATCACGTGTTATTATTGGCTGTTGGTGTTGGACTCTGAACATCTTCTGAGTTCGTCACTGCTTTCAAGCTAAGGTTAGGTTGATTACTTATTGATCGGTTGTACTCATACTACACTTCTGCTTCTTGTGTGTAGATTTTGGAGCTGATGCTGCTGTTTATGGCGGGAGCCGACATTGAAGATGTACTGCCTTTCGGATTTAGCTACCACTTGTCCTTGGTAGTATTAGATTCAAATTTTGTTTATGTATATTCCAAACAGATGTTGTATTATTTAATACCAGATTTGTAAATCTAAGTCTTAGTGGCTTGCAACTATACTACCAGTCCTTGGGATATCAATTCAGTTATATCATTTGTTGATCACTTTTATTTCATTATAACTATGTTGATTGTTATTTGGCTTACCTAGTGGGTTAAGTTAGTGTGACGACTCGATAGGTCATTTTGGGTTCTTGTATTCTGAGACCTCTATTAGCTCCATTTAGTGCTTCTCGATTTTTGTGCGATCCATGTCTTTTTCCGAAAAGATTTTATGTGAAAATTTGAAGAAAATATGATTTTTGGCTTTAAAAATAACTTGACTTGACTGCGATCAAAATTTTATAAATGACCCCAGATTAGTATTTTGAGGATCCCGGTGGGTCCGTATCGTAATTTTGAATTTGGGCGTATTCCTGGAATTGAATTTGGAAGTCCCTAACTTGATTTGTCGAAAGCTAGTAACTTGAAGGTTTAAAGATTTCCTAGGTTTGACCGTAAGTTGACTTCATAGCTAGCGATTTCGGATTTCGATTTCAGGACTTGGTATAGGTTCATTTTGGTATTTGAAACTTGTCTACAAAATTTGGTGCAAAACCGAGATGATTTGATAGGATTCAGATGCTCGGTTGTGAATTTGGAAGTTCTTGAGTTTCTTTGAAAATTTCATACATTTTGATGTCCGATTCATAGTTCTAGGTGTTATTTTGGTGTTTTGATCATGCGAGCGAGTTCGTATTATGTTATTACACTTGTGTTCATGTTTGGTTTGCAGCCCCAGGGGCCCGAGTGAGTTTCGGATAGGCTACATATCACTTTTGGACTTAAGAGATAGCTAGTTTCAGCTATATCTGGTGTCTATTATTTTGTGCTTCGCAATCACGAAGCTACTCTCGCGATCACTTCCTTATACGCAAATGCGAGGATGCGGTCCCGAACGTGAAATAGTGGAGGGATAGGCTCGACACTTACGGAGTATATTGTGTCAGTTGTACTCATGCTACACTTCTATACTTCTTGTGCAGATACTAGTATTGATCCCAACAGTGCTTAGAGGTGCATCTGCTCGGATCACATTCACTTCGGAGACTTGAGGTTGAGCTTCTGGAGTTCGCAGACCTTGAAGTCCCCTTCCATTTTGTATCTTTAATGTTTATCTCATTCAAGTAGTGTATTTATTTCAAACTATGCTTGTAGTCTTCTAGTTGCTCATGTACTTATGACTCCGGATTTCTGGGAGTAGTTAGCATTGTGATACTTTTATTCACTATGTTAAATTTAGAGTTTATTTATCGTTTAATGTTATTACTTTGAATTAGTTGTTAAAAATTGGTTAATTTCTTTATTAACATCGGCTTGCCTAACAAGTGGACGTTAGGCGCCATCACGGTCCCAATGTTGGAAATTCCAAATCTTGACAAGTTGGTATCAGAGTACTAGGTTATTTAGGTCTCACAAGTCAAGAGCAAGCTTAGTAGAGTCTGGAGGATTGGTGCAGAGACGTCTGTACTTATTTTCTAGAGGTTGTGGAGTTTTAGGAAAATTTCACTTCTTTCATTCCCCATCGTGCAATTTTATTCTATCATTGATGTTTGAATCATTCCATTCTTTTTCTCTCGTAGATGGTGAGAACACACACAATATCTACAGCTGGACAAGAGACGGAGCCCCCTGTTATAGTCACTACCGGGGCCGAGGTCGAGGTCGAGCGAGAGGCTGAGGGGGAGGCAGAGCTCAGCCTAGAGCTCGTGCAAAAACACCCACTATGGAGATTCAGATTGATCATGAGGAGGAGATCCCAGTTCAGACCGCACCAGTCAGACCTGCTCAGGTCCTGGAGGGATTTATAGCCACTCCCGTGCTTCAGGACACTTTAGTCCGCTTTAGTGGGTCTTATGGAGAGTATGGCCCAGACCGGTGTATTTTCGGTGGCACCAGCTGTCTATCAGGATGGGGTAGGAGCACAAACTCCCTCTACTCATACTCCGGAGCAAATGGATCCCATATATCAAACTCCACTAGTCCAGCCAGCTGGAGTAGCTGAGCCTGTTGTTACTACACAGACCAGGAAGACGCCCGCGATGTCTTCTGAGGGATTGATGAGGTTGGATAAGTTCACAAAGATCATCCGTATTCACTTTAGTGGTGCACCTTTTGAGGACCCACATGATTATTGGACCGTTGCTACGAGGTGATGAGCAACATAAGTATTGTTGAGTCCAATGGAGTAGACTTTGCAGTATTTCAGATGATCGGTTCAGCCAAGAGATGGTGGCAGGATCATGTGCAGAGCATACCATCTGGTTCACCGCCACACACTTGGGATCAGTTTTCGACGTTGTTTCTTGAGAAGTTTATCCCTTTTATATTGAGAGAAAACCATAGTTTGAGTGCCTTCAGCAGGGTAGCATAACTGTCACCCAGTATGAGACCCGATTTGTGGACCTAGCTCGCCATGCAGTTATCTTACTCCATACCGAGAAGGAGAGAGTGAAGAGATTAATTAATGGACTTACTTTTAGTATTAGGCTACGGATTGCCAAGGAGACCAGAGATGATATTTTTTTTCTAGAGGGCCGTAGAGATTGCTAGACAGATCGAGATGGTTTATGGTCAGGATAAATCGGTGAAATCTGAGAAGAGGCCTCGTCAATTCAGTGGTTTTAGTGGTGCCTCATCTGGAGGTAGAGGTTTGTTTGGTAGAGGCTATCCCCTGTCGATTTAGTCAGTGCTTCAGGCATCCCACGATGCTTCTGGTAGTTGTGGTTCTTATGGGTCTTATCTTGAGCAACTAGCATACATCGCACCATTAACTCTTATTAATGCACCTCTGATCCAGAGTTATCAGGGTGGTTATCCAGGTCGACAGGGCCAGTTCCAGGGTCAGAATTCACAACAGCTGAGGGCTTGTTATACTTGTGGAGATTTGAGGCACGTTGCTAGATTTTGCCCTAGGTCAAATGGCGGCATGCCACAATATAGTTCTCATGCCATAGTTCAAGCATCGGTTGCTTCACCGCCCACTCAGCCAGCTAAAGGTGGGGGTCAGACTGCTAGAGGTGGAGGTCAGACCATTAGAGGTGAAGGTCGGGCCATTAAAGGTGGAGGTCAACCAGTTAGAGGCCATCCGGGAGGCGGAGGTCAGAGTGGTAGGGCCCAACCCCATTTTTATGCATTTCTAGATAGACCTGAGGCAGATTCGTCTGATGCCATCATCACAGGTATTGTTTTAGTTTGTCATAGAGATGCTTCAGTTCTATATGATTCGTGCACTACTTATTCCTATGTGTTATCCTATTTTGCTTTATATTCGGTTATGCATCATGATTCTTTGAGTGTTATTGTATATGTGTCCAAACATGTAGAAGATTCTGTTATTGTAGATTGTGTTTATCGCTCATTTGTGGTTTCTATCGAGAGCCTTGAGACTAGTGTAGACCTCCTGCTTCTTGATATGGTGAACTTTGATGTTATCTTGGCATGGATTGGTTGTCACCTTCACGCTATATTGGACTTGTCACGCCAAGACGGTGACCTTAGCAATGCTGGGGTTGCCTCGATTAGGGTGGAGAGAGACTCTTGAGCATTCTACTAGCAAGGTTGTTTCTTATGTGAAGGCTCGACATATGGTCGAGAAAAGATGTCTATCATATTTGGCCTATATTCGTGATCCTAGTGCGGAGGTTCCTTCCATGGATTCAGTACCAGTCGTGCGAGAGTTTCCAGAGGTGTTTCCTACAGATTTTCCAAGGATTCCACCTGACAGAGATATCGGTTTCTATATTGACTTTGCTCCGGGCACTCAGCCCATTTCTATTCCGCCATACTGTATGGCCCCAACTGAGTTGAAGGAACTAAAGGAGTAGTTGTAGTATTTACTTGATAAGAGATTCATTATACCTAGTATCTCGCCCTGGGGTGCACTAGTGTTGTTCATGAAGAATAAGGAAGGTACGATGAGGATATGTCTTTATTATCGGCAGTTGAACAAAGACATTATCAAGAACAAGTATCCTTTACCAAAGATTGATGACTTATTTGATTAGCTTTAGGATGCCAAATTATTTTCAAAGATTGATTTGAGATTTGGCTATCATCAGTTGAAGATTAGGGCATCGAATGTCCCTAAGCAGCTTTTCGGACTCGGTATGGGCATTATAAGTTTCAAGTGATGTCATTCGGCTTGACAAATGCCCCAACAACATTTATGGATTTGATAAACCGGGTATTCAAGCCCTATCTGGATTCTTTTGTGATCGTCTTCATTGCTGATAGTTTGTTATACTCCCGCAGTCGAGAGGAGCATGAGCAACATCTTCGGATTGTACTTCAGACCTTGAGGGATAGTAGTTATATGCCAAGTTTTAAAGTGTAAGTTTTGGTTGGATTCAGTTGTCTTTTTGGGGAATGTGGTATCTTCTGAGGGCATTAAAGTGGATACTAAGAAGATTAAGGCAGTTCAGAACTGGCCTAGACCTACTTCAGCTACAGAGATTCGGAGCTTCCAATGCTTGGCGAGTTGTTATCGCTGGTTCATGGAGAGGTTATCATATATCGCATCCCCATTGACTAGATTGACCCAAAAGGGTGCCCCATTTAGGTGGTATGATGAGTGCAAGTTGATCTTTCAGAAGCTCAAGAATGCTTTGACTACAACTCCAATGTTGGTGTTGCCTATGGGTTCGGGATTCTACACCGTGTATTGTGATGCATTGCGTATTGGGCTTGGTGTAGTATTGATGCAGGATGGCAGGGTGATTGCCTACGCGTCTCGACAATGGACATTTCATGAGAAAGATTACCTTGTTCATGACTTAGAGTTGGCAACCATTACTCATTCATTGAAGATTTGAAGGCATTACCTCTATGGCATGTCGTGTGAGGTATTCACAGATCATCGGAGTTTACAATACTTATTCAAGTAAAAGGATCTAAATTTGAGGCAGCAAAGGTGGTTAGAGTTGTTAAAAGACTATGATATCACCATTTTGTATCATCCCGGGAAGGCCAATGTGGTGGCCGATGCCTTGAGTAGAAATGTTGTGAGTTATGGGTAGCCTTACATATATTCCAGTTGGTGAGAGACCGCTAACATCAAATGTTCAGGCCTTAACCAATCAATTCATGAGGTTAGTGTTTCGGATCCTAGTGGGGTTCTTGCTTTTATGGTTTCTTGGTCTTCGTTGTATGATCACATCTGAGAGCGTCAGTATGACGACCCCAATTTGTTTGTCCTTAAGGACATGGTGCAACACAGTGATTCCAAGGAGGTTTCCATTGGAGAGGATGGGGTGTTGAGGATGCAGGGTCGGATTTGTGTGCCCAATATGGATGTGCTACGTGATTTGATTCTTGAGGAGGCCCATAGTTCACGGTATTCCATTCATCCGGGTGCCGCCAAGATGTATCAGGATTTGAGGCAGCATTATTGGTGGAGCAGAATGAAGAAAGATATAGTAGAGTATATATCTCGGTGTTTTAACTGCCAGCAGGTGAAGTACGAGCATCAGAGGCCTGTCTGTTTGATTCAGAGACTTGAGATCCCCGAGTGGAAGTGGGAGTGTATTTCCATGGATTTCGTTGTTGGGCTCCCACGGACTTTGAAGAAATTTGACGCAGTATGGGTCATTGTGGATAGGTTAGCCAATTCGGCGTATTTCATTCCGGTGGCGGTTACCTATTCTTCAGAGCGGCTAGCTGAGATCTATATCCGCGAGATTATTTATCTTCACAGTGTGCCGGTGTCCGTTATTTCTGATCGGGACACACATATTCACATTTCATCTTTGGAGAACCGTACAACATGAGTTAGGAACATGAGTTGAGTTGAGTACAACATTTTACTCTCAAACAGACGGGCAGTCTGAGCGCACTATTTAGATTTTTGAGGATATGCTTCGCGTTTGTGTTATAGATTTCAGGGGTTCTTAGGACCAGTTCTTTCCTCTTGCAGAGTTTTCCTATAACAATATCTACCAATTGAGTATTCAGATGGCTCCTTATAAGGCCTTATATAGGAGGTAATGTCGTTCTCCAGTTGGTTGGTTTGAGGCGGGAGAGGCTCAGTTGTTGGGTACTGATTTGGTCTGAGATGCCTTGGAAAAGGTCAAGATGATTTCCAGGATCAGTTTTGTATGACACAGTCTAGGCAGAAGAGTTATGACGATCAGAGATTTCATGATGTTGCCTTCATGGTTGGAGAGAGGGTTTTGCTTTTGGTTTCACTCATAAAGGATGTGATGAGCTTTAGGAAGAAGTGCATGTTGAGTCCCAGGTATATCAGACCCTTTGAGATCCTTGAGGGAGTTGGTGAGGTGGCCTACAAGCTTGCATTGACACCTAGCTTATCAACAGTTCACCCGGTGTTCCATTTTTCCATGCTCCGGAAGTATCACGGTAATCCGTCCATGTATTAAATTCCAGCTCGGTCCAGTTGGACAAGAATTTGACTTATGAGGAGGATCCGGTGGCTATTCTAGCACGGCAGGTCCGGAAGTTGAGGTCTAAGAGTTATCCTTCCGTTAGACTGTAGTGGAGAGGTCAACCGATCGAGGCAACTATATGGGAGTCCGAGTTCGATATGCGAAGTAGATATCCTCACCTTTTCACGAGTACAAGTATTATTCTTTGTCTGTTCAAGGATGAACATTTCTTTTAGTGGTAGAGAATGTGATGACCCAATAGGTCATTTTAAGTTCTTAGCACTTATTTTCGTATCCCGAGACCTCTATTAGCTTCATTTAATTCTCGAGTTGCGTGCGCAGTTCGTGTCTTTTTTCCGGAAAGATTTTATGTGTTAAAATTTGAAAAAAATATGATTTTTGGCTTTAAAAATAACTTGATTTGACAACGATTAACATTTTGTGTAAAAGACGCCGAATTGGTATTTTGATGATCCCAATGAGTCTATATCGTGATTTTGGACTTGGACATATACCATGAATTGAATTCGTAAGTCCCTAACTTGATTTGACTTGATTTGTCAAAAGCTAGTAACTTGAAGGTTTAAAGATTTTTTAGGTTTGACCGTAGATTGACTTTATGTATACCGGGTTTGGATTTCAGTTGTGGGACTTGGTATAGGTTCATTTTGGTATTTGAAACTTATCTGCAAAATTTGGTGCAAACCAGAATTGATTTGATAGGATCCAGACGCTCAGTTGTGAATTTGGAAGTTCTTGAGTTTCTCTGAAAATTTCATATATTTTGATGTCCGATTCATAGTTCTAGGTGTTATTTTGATGTTTTTATCGCATGAGTGAGTTTGTATGATGTTGTTACACTTGTGTGCATATTTGGTTTGGAGCCCGAGGGGCTCGGGTGAGTTTCGAATAGGCTACAGATCATTTTTGGACTTAAAGAGATAGCTGGTTTTAGTTGTATCTGGTGTTTTGTGCTTCGCGATCCCGAAGCTACTCTCGTGATCCTGAAGGGGAAATTGGGCAAGGGGCGGATTCCTTCTACGCGAACGCAAAGCAGTGGAGGGATTACCCTTTACTCATGCGAACGCACTCACACGAACGCGATGAGTTATGGGGTTCTGGGGAAAGCTGGGCTGAAACTCATTGCAAATGCGGGACTTAGCTCGCTAATACGAAGGTAGGGGGATAAGCCTTCGTGAACACGTCGGCCAAATGGCTAGTGTCCTTCGCGAACGCGTCAGGTGTTTCGCGAACTCGATGAACACCTAACGCCCAGTTATAAATACTTCTAAAAATTGGGGTTTTTCTCATTTTTCACCATTTTCAAGTTTGAGCTCGTCCTAGAGGGGATTTTGAAGAGATTTTTCATCCCACTTTCATAGGTTAGTTTATTCTTACATTCCATAAACACCCATTGATTTTTAACCTTTAACCTATGCTTTTTCATGGTAGAAATTAGATATTTTGGTAGAAATTGAGGGTTTTGAGAAATTGAGATTTAGACCTCAAGTTGAGAAATTAATTACATAACCGGGCTTGAGGGTGAATGGGTAATTGGATTTTGATCCGAATCTCGTATTTTGACCAAGCGAGCCTGGGGTTGACTTTCTCCAAAATCAATAAAGATTGAATCTTTTTCACTCTTGTGTAGTTTCTAAAGCCTAATTTGAATTATTTGAACTATATTTGGTTAGATTTGATTGATTTGGAGGCTAATTCAAGATGAAAAGTCGCGGTTAACCATTGATTTGGTTGCCAAGTGAGGTAATGTCGTGGTTAACCTTGACTTGAGGAATTAAGACTTGTTAGTTTATTTGCTACGTGAATTATGTGTGGGAATGATGTATATGGGAGGTGACAAATACATATGCGTTGTTATTGGGTTAAAGCATGCGAGCGTAAATTTCTTTATTCTAAGTTGTTTATTTCCCTTTGTTTCTCCATGCTTAGGTTATATTATTACTTTTAATTATTCGTCTTATATTATTTATTTATTTTGAAGATGTTGAGAATTTTTGAAAGTTGAGTTTAATATCATGGCACTATAATTCAAGTGAAATTATTTTCAGCCTTGTATTTATTATTTGGATTTTTATTGTTGATTGGCGAGGAAGGGTGAAACACACGAAGGATGTTGTCGTGCCTTATTTGCATCCATTATCATATATTGAGAGAATTTGAGAGTAAAAGTACGAAGGGCGATGCTGTGCAATTCTATTTATGATATTACATGGTGAGGACGAGAGTAAAAGCATGAAGGTTTATGCCGTGCCATCTTCATTTCATTGCCTTGTTTGATTTCCGATTTTGGTGATTTACTTGGTTATATTGTTGCTTAATTCAAAAAATATTATTTTGTGATTTTGTACTTGCCATTTCTATGATATTTTCCCTTTCTCATGCCCACTACCAGTTAATGTTTTATTGTTCTACTTGTATTTTGCTGCTTTAAATATATTTGTACAAGGTTTTTACGTAGGTGTATTGTCATAGCCTCGTCCCTACCTCGTCGAGGTTAGACTCGATACTTACAAAATATATTGGGTTGTTTGTACTCATGATACACTTCTGCACTTCTTGTGCAGATACTGGTATTGGTCCCAACAATGGTTAGATGTACGTCAGCTCGTATCACATTCACTTCGTAGACTTGAGGTAGATTTGTTGGCGTTCGTAGATCTTGAAGTCCCCTTCCATTTCCTATATTTACTATTTATCTCATTCGAAAAATGTATTTATTTCAAACTATGCTTGTAGTCTTCTAGTTGCTCATGTACTTGTGACTTCGAATTTCTGGGAGTAGTTGGCATCACATTACTTTTATTCACTGTGTTAAATTTGGAGTTTATTTCTCGTTTAATGTCATTACTTTGAATTGAATGTTAAAAATTGGTTAATTTCTTTATTAACATCGGCTTGCCTAGCAATTGGATGTTAGGCGCCATCACGGTCCCGAGTTTGGGAAGTCGGGGTCGTGACAATTAAGTGCCATCACGACTAGGTAGATTTTGGGTCGTGACAAGTTAGTATCAGAGTACTAGGTTCATAGGTCCTACGAGTCATGAGCAAGTGTCTAGTAGATTTTTGTGAATTGGTATGATGACGTACATACCTATCTTCGAGAGGCTACAAGACATCTAGGAAACCTCTCATCTTTCTTTCCTTATTGTGCGACATTGATTCATCTTAAAGCGTATCTCTTTGATTCCCTTCCATCCACTCATATGTTATGTGAGCACTTGGTATCAACTGTGCATCGATAACTTGTGATGTCATGGATGAGGTGTGAGATGCGTTCCCTGTGTTGGGAGATAGGCCAGTGTAGTGTACTTGAGGCCACGATTAGACTGCAACTTGGGCTTGGTGGTTTCAGTTGTGGGGAGTATGTGCTTTTGGACTCATATGTCCGGTAGTGTCACTAGTAGTGAGATTGATGGCTCAGTGATTTGTTGGATCGCTATATGATGAGTATTATGTGACTGGGAAATATGTGTAAATGATTTTGATGTGACGAGAAGAATATTGCTTGGGATGCGAAAGAACTATGGATGCTTGATATCTATCTTGATGTGTGGTATAGTCTTGAGTATGAGTGTGTTAGAGGTCTTTCAGTTGTTCATTTGTGGAATAAAGTAGATTCATATGTCTTGTTGACGAGTTCAGACTCGAGAGGATTTAGCAATTGCATAGTAGTTGTGACCAGGATAGGGCGTAAAGAAATGCCAGTTTGAGGCTAAGCAGGTGGATTATCTTTTGCGGGATTTTCTAAGGTTGTGTGATCCCTATGATGTTTCTGGGAAGAGTTTCCTTTCTACCTGCGGGGTGTGTATGCAATTTGAGTTTGGATTTCTTGAAGGAGTTCGAACGACTGTCACAAGAATGTAGATTCACTTAGCAGATGAATTGAAGTATTTTATGATTTGCACTACATGAGTTTATGAAGGATTTAGTTAAATTGCAGTATGGGATCATGGCAGTTATGGAGTAAGGGTATTGTGGGTTATAAGATGTTATCTTCTGTGGCTTCGAGCCAAGTTGGGGAGTCTGTTATCTATGATTAGATTGCATGCTCATGTGTGATATTAGTTTTTGACTGAGGCTGTAATGACCCGACCGATCGCTTTGCTTCCTAGAATCCTATTCCCCTAAATAAGACTTCCCGTACTTGCTTTTACTGATTTATGACTTGCGGGGATGATTGGTTCAGGATTTAGAAGAGTTTGGGTTGAAATTGGAACACTTGGTTCCTTAAGGTTGGCCTAAAAGGCCAAGTTTGACTTCGGTCAACATTTTGAGAAAACGACCTCAAAATCGGGATTTGACGGTTCCAATAGGTTCGTATGATGATTTTGGACTTGGGCTTATATTCGGATTGAGTTTTGGATGACCCAGGAATGTTTTGGCGCCTAATAGTGAAAAGTTGGTTCTTAAAGAACTTTAAAGTTCTTTAAATTTGGTTTAGAGCGGATTTTGGTGATATCGAGGTCCGAATGGGATTTCGAGATCGGGAATAGTTCCGTAATGTCATTTAAGATTTGCACGCAAAATTTGGTGTCAATCCGAGTAGTATAAGTACGTTTTGGCACATTGGAAGTAAATTGAAGAACTTGAAGTTCATAAGTTTGATTCAATTGGTTTTAGGGTGTGATTCTTAGTTTTAATGTTGTTTCGGGCGGTCCGAGAGTTCGAGCTAGTCCATTTTATGATTTCAAACTTGTTGGTATGCTCGGGCGGGTCTCCAGGGGCCCCGAGTGTCCATCGGACGAGGCCTAGACCAAGTTGAAAGTTGGGAGCAAGAGCTGAAGCTCTAGCTGCTGTCATAACCGCACCTACAGTTGGTCAGCCGCAGGTGCAAGCTCGCAGGTGTGGGTAGAGACTCGCAGATGCGACCCAAGAAGAGGAGCCTAGGTTCCGCAGATGCAGCTCCTTTTCTGCAGAAGCGGGACCGCTAAAGCGTGAACCCATCCACAGGTGCGGCCCCAGCTGGCCCAACCTATTTCGCAGAAGCGGGCACCTGGTCCGCAGAAGCGGATCCGCAGGCGCGGCCTACGCACCGCAACTGCGAAAATCACTGGGGCAGTGAGGTTCATTTAATATGGGACTTAAGCTATTTTCACTCATTTTCTCTCACTCTTTGGGCGATTATTGGAGCTTTTTGAGAGGGATTTCCACCTAGATTTTGGAGGTAAGTAATTTCTACCTATTGTAAGTTCCATACATAAATTTTGGGTAGATTCTAACATGAAAATTGGGAGAAATCATGGGTTAGATGAAAAACCTAGGGTTTGACAAGAAGGAGATTTTTACCACGAAATTGACCATGAAACTTAGTGATAATCACATATTTATGTTCCTTAGGTTATGGGTAACAACTTCCTTCGAAAATTTTCGGAATCCGGGCATGTGGGCCTGGGGGTAAATTTTAGGAATCTTGCCTTTGGGGTTGGGTAATCACTTTAATAGTTAGAATATGAACTTTTGAACCTATAATGATTGGTTTTTACACTATTTGAATAGTTTTAGATTGTTCGGCTCTGATTTGAGGGTTTGAGCGCATTCTTGAGTTTGGAAGTAGGCTTTGAAGCGAGGTAAGTTTGTTTCCTAACCTTGTAAGAGGGAAATTTCCTCATAGGTGAACTTAATTGATATATGATTATTTGTGGGGGCTACGTATACACGAGGTGACGAGAGTTCGTACATAGCTACTATTCTTGTTATGTTCGGGTAGTTCTAAGCTTACACCATGCTTTGTGGGTACTGTTATCTGAATATATATTTGTTGATTTGCATTGAATGGAACTAATTTGAGGATTTCAAAGGTTTCAAGTAAATTATTATTTTTAAAAGAATTGAGAAAGATTACGTAATATTTATATTTAACCGCGTCACAAGCATACTCCGCGAGCGGGGTGACTATTTCCACTACTCTCATGAGAGCAGGCCGTTCGCCTCGGCAGGTTAATAGATGCATCTACGGTTCACGCCATTCGACCCTCGACAGTGCACATTTTAAATTTTTATTGTTGGATCGGGCCGAACGTACTCGGTGGAATTTATGTGTGATAATAGAAATTGAAGCCCCCTTTTATAATTGGTAAAAATTCACTGCTTTAGAGATCATTTGTTTTTAAATGAAGTAAGTGCTTGGGCTCTTAAGTATGTTGGAAGAGCTGTTCAGTTATTTTTTGTTCTGAGTTTATTGTTAGTTCTGTATATCATGCTTATTTAGAATCACACACGTTATTATATTGTCGACCCTAGTAAGCGTCGAAGTCGACCCTCGTTACTACTTCTTCGAGATTAGACTAGATAATTACTAGGTACATATTTTTATGTACTCACGCTACACTTCTGTACTTGATTGTACAGGATTTGAGGCAAGTGCATATGGCCACCAGTCTGGCACGTAGATTGATTCCCCAGCTTGAGACTTCCCAGTGAGCTGCCCTTTTGAGTCGTGCTGCAGCAGCTGGAGTCTCTCTGATGTCTTTATTTTTTGTCTATTTCTTTTCTGACATAAGGCTAGAATGGTTTTGTATATTCTACTAGATTGCCCACATACTTGTGATACCAGGTCTTGGCACACACACAAGTAGGCTTATGATTTTGGTTTTCTTACATGATTACGATTCGTATTTATTGCTTCCATTTACTTATGATAAACTTCAAACTCCTAAAGTTTAAACAAATAAGGAGAAGTTATTATTTACTAATTTAATTAAAATGGGTATTCCCTAGTTGATCAGTGGCTTGCCTAATAACGGTGTTGGGTGCCATTACGGCCTATAATGGAATTTGGGTCGTGACAAAGGCATACTTGAGGATTGATTATGACTTGAAGAGGTTGATTTTGAGGATGATTCGAGCAAGAGAAATTTCTTGATACATGATGTATTATACTTTATGGATATATGGAAATCTAGGAATGATTCGGGCTGTTTATTCATGGTGAATGCTGTGTGCTAGGAGAAGGGATTGACTCAGTTGCTGAAAAGTGGGGTTACTTCTTTAGGTGTTTGTGTGCTTATGGAGCGCAAGTCATTCGGCTCGTTTTGCTGATGCATTGGAGATTAGAGCAGAGTGGATGACTCTCGGGAAGGTTCTAATGAGTACAAATTTCATATGTGGTATTTGAAGGTTCCCCGAATTGTATTTTTTTAGGATATGAGATTTGCATTAGATTCTGTATCACTAGTAATTCTACATTTTTTGTATCAGAGAGGTTAAAAAAATAACTTCAAGTTCATAGAAGGTATCTTCAGAGTGGGTATCTCGGTTGCGGTACTATCGGGTACTTAAGAGGAAATACAGTGGCTTATGGGCCTTAAGACGATGTGGTTTCATCCTAGGATCTCATGGGGTGAGCTTTGGGTTAAGGATCATAGTGTACTAGCAAGGAGAAATGTTAACTTAAAGGCAAGTTGAGAGGGGTTCGGAGAAACAGGTCAGCATGGTAATGGTTTGGATCACATAGTAATAGAAGTGATCGGTTCCTTTGGTAATGAGACTCTATAGGTGTTTTTGACGGCAATAATCTTGGGTTGGGTGATCTGCGTGACTTGTTTGAGTTAGAGGGATTCAGTTCTGATGGCTTGGTTTTGTGCTAATGGGTTTCAAAAAGTTCTCGATAATTTCGACCATGGTTTGGGATTAATGTTTTGAAAGGCATGGGAGTTTGTTGCGTGTTGTGATTTCTCTCCCAGATGGGGATAAGTGAGAAGGGTTCCTGGTTGATGGGGTGCCTATCCTACTTATGATTCAGATTTGATAATGAGATTCTCGTATTTTTATATGATGGCATGATAGATGTAGTGCAACGTGTGGGATTGAGGTTTGCATGTACAAGTTGCGGTTCCGTTCGAAGATAAAGTCATGAGTTCTAGACATCATTGGATAGTTTCAGATGTTTAGAAGAATGGTGGCACTATCTTGTATCACCTGAGGAGGGTGCATGTTTCAGAAAGTGCATTGTGTTTAGACTTGCGAATGCTTGACTGATATTTCGATAATTGCCTGGTTAGTCGACTGATGATGTTCAGATTTTTCTATGTGGCATGGAAGATTTATAGGAATATTTTACATGAGATGATTATGTGTCAGTCATTTGAGTACTGGAGTTGGGATTAGACATAAAGATTCTTGTATTCTAGGGATTAGAAGAGTAGGAGGGTTCTTATAGGCAAATTATTCCGTGGTTGCAGACGGGAAAGGTATGTTAAGAGGTTGACATCTTTTTGTATGTGTTATAGATATGTTATTTTGGACTTTTTGGAGGTTATATTCCTATTTTGGGAGGATCGAAATTGATTTCGAGGCCAATGGTAGGTCTAATGAGAATGTGTATTCTACATCGGGTCGAATTTAGTTACTCTACACAGTTATTTTTGAGGGGTGTGTTATCGGCTAGAGTTGATCTTATTTATGTTCTGATATGTTCCCTAAATTGCTTTTCTATGCTACGATGAGTTGTGAGACTGTTGACTATTTACACACATGATGAGATTCTGTTTGGGCTTTGTCGCGAAATTTGAGCGAGGTGGCTCTTGGGGTGTTGAATAGATGAATTGCGTCTTGATTATAGTCTCCTTATTTGTGGTATATTGTGTTGTGTTTCACCATATTCATGGTCCTACACTTCGCATGTTTGTTATTGATATGCGTATGGTTGTTAATTGTGAGCGTTTTGGCTCGACGTATTCCAAGTGGGTAGAGCTGTCAATATGGGCCGGGCTGGATTAGCCCAACCAAGCCCATATGGCCTTTAGTAATTGACGGGCTGGGTTGGGCTAGTCCATCATTTTTATGGGCGTTATAATGGTCAGCCCATCCAAGCCCTATGTGGGTCGCGGCCCCCACGAGCCGACCTATCATTTTATTTGAAAGTTAAAAAATATCTTATTAGAAAAATTTCGCAAAACTTAATAACTTTTTATACTGTTCCAATATATCACAATAAACACTAAAAAAGTAAAAGAGAAGACTATATTTCATTCACTAAAAGTCAAAACTCAAAATAAACTATTCAAGAGAATGGCTATTTGAATCCTCTTGTGACAAAGTTGTCTTAACATCTTCACTTTCATCTACATCTACAATTCATAATTGCAATATTAATTAGTTAAATATTAAGACTAATCAAATTTTAAAAACTAATAATATTCAAATTCACATAAAAAAATATTACCAGTTTGGTTTTGGGAAAAACCGTGTAGCCAATTTCGAGTATTAACAAGTGTTTGGACATTTTCATGATGGATGCAACTTCTGTAATTTGTCAGAACACACCCACCAATGCTAAATGTTGATTACGATGCTACAGTGGTAATAGGAACACTAAGTACATCATGCACTGTCACTGAAAGATCGGGATATTTTCTAGAATGGTCCTTCCAATACATGACATCATCCATCTTTGGAAACTTTTCAAGATCAAGCTTTGGTTCCTCTAAGTAAAGATCCAATTCTAAATTTCCATCGCTAGAGGCAGTATACTTTTTATATATTAAATAAATATTTTTATTAGGCCCACAGACCGGCCTAGCACAGCTTCAGTCAAGCCTCATAGGCCACTGGCTTACTGGGGCTGGGCTTAAGAGTCTCGTTCTTAAATGGGTTCTGAAAATTCTAGCCCAACCTTGCTAAATCACAGGCTGGCTTGGGTTGGCCCAATGGTCCAAGCCCATATTGATGGCTATACATGTGGACTGGCTTGTTTGGATTGGGTCACGCATCGCATCAGAGTTATGTCGGGATATGATCATTGTGCTATTTTGTGTGTTTTATTTCTTCTCTATGAGATGAGTTCATAGCATTGCGCTTTGTGGTGGTATCTGTTGATCTTGCGGGACGGTTCTCTCATTTGATTCCCTTTCTATCATTAGGTACATTTGAGCTGTTGCTTGTTTAGCGCACAAATTGAACGGTATGTGGCTCAAGGTGGTGCTGGTATGGTGTGACGGTCGAGCAACTTATACTGGATGAGATGAGGTTATTGGACCTGGAAGGAGTGCTATTGAATTTGATTTAGGTATGTTTGGAAGAACAATGTCAGAAGTCAACTTATAATTTGGAAATGTTTCTCATCAGGCAAGAGAGCTCAACGATTGTTGATCTGATGAGTGGTTATTAGTTTTTCCGTGTTTCTTTCATCATTGGTAGTGTACGAAGGTTTAGAACAAGGTAATATTTTATATGAGGTTTGTTACCGGTACTGGATTTGTTAATGAGTAGCTATGATGGTCGAAAATTAATGTGGGGTTCTAAGTTATGCGATATATCATGTGGTTATATTTTGTGTTATGGTTATGGCTTGATACAACATGTTCAGACTTATATAGTATATAGATGCGAGACTTGGGTCGTATAATGAATTTCGGATGTTGGGGATTGGGTTCTAAGGTTTATGGACTAAGGTTGAAGAAAAGATCTTCAGTTAAGCTGTGTTGATGCGCCTATATGAATTGGGGTGATGTAAGATCACCTATGGGTATGTGGATGGTGAGTGTATACATCAATTGAATAGCTGTAGAATGACTCTTGGCACGTTCGAGGACCAACATATGTTTAAGTGGGGGAGAATGTGATGACCCACTGGTCGTCTCGAGCATTTGCATTATGTTCGGTGCTTTGAGGTCGTGAGTAGCTTTATATAATGTATTATGATTTGCGTTTATAGTAAGTTTGATTTTCGAGTGGTTCGGGATTGATTTGGAAGAATAATTCTCATTTTAGAAGTTTTAAGTTAGAAAAGTTGATAAAGTTTGACTTTTGTGTATTTGACATCGGATCAGAGTTTTTATGGTTCTGTAAGGTCTGTATGGTGATTTTAGACTGGAGCGTATGACCGGATTTGCATTTGGATGTTCTTAGAAGGTTATGGCTATATTTAGCGAAAGTTGGCAATTTGAAGGTTTGGAAAGTTCACAAGTTTTACTGGGAGTTAACTTCGATGTTATCAGGCTCGATTGTTGTTCCGGGAGATGTAATAGGTTTGATATGTCATTGGGAACTTGTTTGCAATGTTTGGTTTCTTTCCAAGTTGATTTGGTAAGATTCAGATGCGTTTGACAAAGTTTGAAGGTTTGAAAGCTAAGAGAGTAATCGTGATCTTTGATTCTTGGTTGTGATGTTATCTGGGATGTTTTGAGCTTTTGAATAAGTTTGGATAGGTATATGGAGTTGTTGGTATGATTGGACGGGTTCCCAAGGGACTCGGGTGATTTTCGGGATGATTTCGGACCATTTTTAGGTCCTTTTCAACAGCTAGTTTTTGGCTACAGGAGTATACATCGCGATCATGGAGCTCTGAGCCGCTATATCTAAGAGTAAAATGCAATATTGGACAGTCAATCGCATTTGCGAAGAAGAAAATTCTGTTGTTCCTGAGCTGACTTGGGAGCTTATATCTTGCAATCTATGAGGAATTTTGAGGTGATACAAAAATAAAAGTTTTAGCCCTTTGTGTATAATTTTCATAAGATTAAACCGTTTGTCATTTGGAGTTTTGTTCAAAAAGTTATTACTGTTACACTACAAGCTATCTAGAAAGAGTTTGTGAAGATTTAATGAACTTTGTTCATCGTGATAGGGGGATTCAAGGCCGCAATCACGAAGGGTAAAACTGTGCTAGACATTTTTGTAATCGCGATCGTGAGGTTAGTAACCGCAATCGTGAAGAAGGACGATTGGTACTGCATTAAAACGTCAAATTTTTGGATTTGCAGTTCATTTTCTTCACTTTTTGAGTACATAGAGCCTATGTAAGGCAATATTGGAGGAATAAACACCTATATCTTGAGCGTAAGTAATTTTTATATTTATTTTGATTATTTTTCATGGATTATTACACCTAAATCAAGGATTTGAAGAGAAGAAATTGGGTTTTTTTTACTTGAACTTAAGAGAATGAATTTTGGCGTTTTGAACATGAAATTGAGGTCGGATTTGGATAAAACATATATGGTTAGACTCGTATTTGATTGTATTGTCAGAATTTTTGAGTTTTGTCAGGTTCCGGGATGCGGGCCCAGATAGACTTTTTGGTTAACTTTGAGAATTTGATTAAAGATTCGGCCTTTATCGTTTGGCTTTGATTCCTATGGCATTATTTAATGTTTTTGAGTTGCTTTTTACTAGTTTCGACTCGTTCGGAGGTCAGTTCGCGCGGGATTGCATTTCTAGAGTATTGTTTTGGCTTGCTCAGTATTGATTTGGCTTGTTCGACATAAGTAACATATAAACTTAAAATTGAGGGTATTTATCCATGAAAACTATGATATTTGAGATGTGTTGGGAGTGACGCACGCGCTAGGTGACGAGCGTGTGTGCATGCATCGAGGTATTCAAGATCCGGATAGTTCTTAGGCTATTATATTATTTGTTATGCTATCATACTTCTTTGATATCATGATTTTTCCACTTGTATGACTATATGACTTATTATTCATGCTAGAAATCATTTCTAGCCTATCTGTTTAACTATTTGAGACATGATAGGGCTATTTTTACCTTGTTAGGATATTTCCATAACCATAGTCATACTGCTCAGTCATTGTAGTTATATACGCATGTTATATCTCTGTTTCCGTGATTTTTCTGATATGCTATCGCACATGTTATTGGTGTCCTTGTACGTGATACTAGTTTGAGCTAAATTTGTGGCAATATGTCATATTCCGTGCCATGTAATTGGATTATGTTCTGTAAAATGTTGGCATATGGAAAATTGAGTGCATTAATGACTGATGCGGGCCATAGAGCTGTGTTGTGAGTGATATTTAGATCTGATTGCACGCCACAACGGATTGTTATTTGGATCGGGTTGCACATTGCAACAAGCCATATTAGTTATTGATTGGCGCTTGGGCACCCATACAGTGCTGAGTGATGTGTGTGATGGTGGGGACTTTGAGCCAGACACCCTTACATTGCTGAATGATTGTATGTGTGATGGTATGGGACATTTGAGCCAGACACCTTGAGTGTGCTGAGAGTGCGTGTAACTGATGATGTCACTGTGAAATTATTCTTGACATGTATATAGAGATGTATTTTTCTCATGCTAGATGGTAATATGACATTTGATGACTTGACATGTATATTGACATGTAGGCATATAGATGTATTCTCCTCATGTTTACTGGTAAACGAAAAGTCTTATATGATTTTGTGAATTGGAAAACGCAATTCTTTTAATAAACTCATGTTTAATTGATTTTAGTGGAAAGATTACTTTGATTGTTATACTTGAAAAACATATCTACTTTTCCGTAGCTGTGAACGAGCTGAGGATAATATCATTTAAGTTATTTACTTTACTGTCTTAATTATACTATCATGAGTTGTTATTGACTATTGGTGTTGGACTCTGACCATCTTTCGAGCTCGTAACTATTTTCAGCCTGAGCTTAGGTTTGTTACTTATAGAGTACATAAGGTTGGTTGTAGTCATATTACACTTCTGCACTTTGTGTGCAACTTTTGGAGTTGATGTTGCTGTTTATGGTGGGAACTGACATTGAAGTTATAATTTCCGTCCAGATTTAGCTACCTCTTATCCTTGGTAATATTAGATTCAAATTCGGTCTATTTACATTCCAAACAGATGTTGTATTATTTTATAAAAACTTTATAAATCTAAGTCTTAGTGGCTTGTGACTTGTACTACCAGTCCTTGGGATATTGTATGGAATTCAGTTATATCATTTGTTGACAACTTTGATTTCATTAGAATTTTGATGCCTTTTAATTGGCTTACCTAGTGGGTTGGGTTAGGTATCATCACGACGAGGTGGATTTTGGGTCGTGACAAGGAACTTTATAGTGTTTGACTTTTCTTACTCATTTAGTCTTTAATTATGTTTATCTTCTCATGTGAATGGATGTATGATTATCTTGCTTATTAGTGTAGACATGTGATTTTTGACCCTCCCCAAGATTTTATATATTTTAGCATGTAAATATTTAATTTAGGCCTAATACAACTATTTCAACTAATTTTACTCTTTTATTTTATTTTATTACAAGAAAATAAAAATTGCAAAAAAAAATAATTTCATTAATGTTTTGTAGTCATTTTTAATCTTGAAAAATACCAAAATAGTTTTGTTTTAACAGTCAGTTTTATTTTAATAATTATATTACTTAAGCAGGATTAATTAGTAAATGGTGTAGTATTTTTGGTCTTTTTTTAGAAGAAAGTGTATGAAACTTGGGGTTAATTTTGTTTGGTCTTAATTGAAAAGACTCAATTTTGGATAGCCCAAAACATTGAGCCCATACCCATTCCCCATTTGACCTAACCTAATCCCTACCCCTATATAATAGTACCTAATCCCTACATAGACCTACACAAAAAAAAACTCTAGACCTAGCCGCCGTTACCCATGAAAAGGGAGCCCCGATTCATCTTCTTCAAAGACAAAGGAGAATAGATCCCTTCACCCCCATTTCAAAAGGATTGACGCCCAAAAACCAGAGATCACTCCATCACTTCTCTGATTTTCTACATTAATAACAGAAGCCTCCTCTTCAAAAGAGGATACAATGCCTTTTCCTTCAAATGCGTTGGCTGACCGAAAATATACATATGAGCACACACATTCACGACCAATAGACCGTGGGAATGTAGCAATTTGATACAAGATTTGGAAAAATGCAAAAAAAAAAAGAATAACAGAAAACTTTGAAAAAAAAGAAGAAAAAATCCGGATTCTGTTGCTGCTGCGTTGCGACTTTGCTGGACTTTTAGTAGATTTCGTTGCTTTCTTCTGTTAGCCTTCATTCAGGAGCTATAGTACTTCTGCTCTCCTCAATCTAGGTAAGTTTTATGTAATTTTTTTTTGAGTAAATAAAATCCTTGTTTTGATATTCTGGGTGGTTGTCAATGATTATAGTGTTAGCTTCTTATAGACCTCTAAGATAGGTTACAGTATTTGTTTGGAAAAGATTTGAATTGAGATAGTGTATGAACACATGTTATCATGCTTTATACTTGATGGTTTGATTAGCCGTGGATTTAAGAGTATTTTCATTTTCTCATGTTAATTTTTACACATGATTTCATAGATCATAATACAGGGGATTGACTGTTTGTCTTATTTTTGCCTCTCTTTTCGAATTATATTTTTTGGTTTATGTTCAGTAATATTTACTGTGATGTGAACACTTTGGTTTGTATTCAATAGTATTTATTGTGATGTGAAGAGTATGCCGAGGCCGAGTATTTTTTTATATACAAGATGATTTGGTCAAATGTTGGAAGGCAAAAATGTATTTAATCTAGCCTAACACTCTAGAAGCAGACATACAAATTTAAATTTGCACCAGGTAATGGACATTTCGTAAAGCCAATGGTGTTCACATTAGTTAGGCTCTTAAAAGTAGATTTGAGGCGTGCCATATTAAGTAAGATATAGTTATGGCCCTCAAAAGCTTAATTTGAATTCCCTTAAAAATTGGAATTGAGGTGCGCCGTGCCAAATAAAATCTCAAAATGCATGGCCTTCACTTAATTAATTTTAATACTTAGAAATTTAGGCATGCCATTCACAATTGAATCACTTAAATCTATGGCCCTCACATTAATATTAAATTAGTATAAAAAATGCCTTGAACTTTCGTAGTTTGCTTTAGGCACGCTGTTTAAAAAATTGTTTTCCTAAACTCGGGTGTGCATTTATGTGACCCAAATCCAAATCTCAACAACTTTAGATAAAATATGTCGTGGACCGTGGGTGCATTTATGTGATGTGGTTCAAGACATATTTTAGATGACGTTGAATCTTCCTAAAATTAATTAAAAGCGGCTAATAAGTCAAAATTGCACCATAGGCTAAAACATGCACTAAAATCAAGTAAATAGGCCAATTATAACAGTTGAGCGACCGTGCTAGAACCACAGAACTCGGGAATGCCTAACACCTTCTCCCGGTTTAACAGAATTCCTTACCCAGATTTCTGTGTTCGCGGATTGTAATACAGAGTCAATCTTTTTCTCGATTCGGGATTTGAACCGGTGACTTGGGGCACCATAAAATTATCCCAAGTGGCGACTCTGAATTTTAGATAAAATAATCCCGTCTCGATTGTCACTTAAATTGGAAAAAACTCCCCTATATCCCCCTCGGGGTGGTAAAAAGGAGGTGTGACAGCTCTGGCGACTCTGCTGGGGACAAGAACCCAGAATCTCTGGTTCAGGGTTCAAGAATTCGAGCTTAGAATAATCATTATATTTGGCTTTATTTATTATTTAATTTTATTTACATGTTTGGGCCTAATGTGCTAAATGTTGCTTTTTACCGCTTTGATATTATCTGAATTGTATATATAAACTGCTACGAAACCCCTCTCTTCTCTTTCCTGAGGAGTGCACGCTGGCGTGACTTCTTTCTGTTAGTGTCATATCCCAAATAGAACGAGGTTCAGACAAGTTACAAACCTGGATTATCTTTTGGTTACCGGTACGCAACCCCCCGGCTCGAGTTGTCCGCTCGAGTAAGCTAGGTCTAGAACAATAAACCTAGGTTTTAAACCTAGTATAACTCAGCCTCATGCCGGATCCCTAGTAGGAACACTTGTTTGCATCATGTGCATTTGACTTTGGGGACCCAACACAGGGGTTGGGTCCGTCTAGGACAGGTGTACCCAAATTAAAAGACCATCTTGATGCATCTTACGTGCTACTTGCGTATCTGTCTGTTTCGGCTTGCATGTTGACTGACTTATAGAATAGGGAAAGAAAATGAAAAAAAAGAAAATAATGGAAATCAAAAAAGAGGAGAAAGAAGAAAAAAGAAACAAAAAGTGAGAGGTAAGTATTTAGAAAATTCTGAAAATCTGCCAAAATTCTGAAAAAAGTCATTTCAAAACGAGCCAAAATTTTCAAGTGTCATGTTTTCCTGTTCCGTCAAAACTGGGCGAACTACGCGGGTCTGATTCTCACCGGATGTGAGATACATAGGCAAACCTCATCGGTTCTGGCCCATAATTTTTAAAAAAATTCAAAAATATTTTTCTTTACTTCCTCTCTAGAAAAGTCTTTTTTGACCCCAATTTTCAAAAAATCCAAAAATATTTTCCATTACTTGCTTATTTAGAAAGCCTTTCTTTTAGACCCTAATTGTTTTTTAAAAAAAATATACAAAAATATTTTCTTTTAATTTCTTCCAAAAATCCAAAAATATTTTCATTCTTCTTTCAAAATTGAAAAGAAAATTCAAAATTCAAAAATATTTTCTTTTTTAGAAGCATTTCTTTCATAAATTCAAAATAAAATTCCAAAAATATTTTTTTTCTTCTTTAGAAGTTTTTCTTTCGAAATTCCAGAAAAAAAATTTTAAAAAAAAAATCTTTCTTCTTTAGAAGCCTTTCTTTGCAAAAATGCTGAAGAAAAATCAAAACCCAAAAATATTCCCTTTCTTCTTTATAAGTCTTTCTTTCGAAAAATAAAATAAAAAATTCAAAACAAAAATTAGTTTATTTACTTTATTCATGATCTTCCCGAACTACGCAAGATCTGATTTATGTTCCCATATGATAAGTAGGCAACCCACATCAGGTTCGATCGAATGGTTTAAAAAAGGGGGAAAATGAAAAAGAGAAAAAAAAACCAAAAAAAAAGAGAAAGGAAAGAAACAAGAAAAAAAGAGAAAAGAAAAAAAGGAAAAAAGAAAGAGTGTTTATTCTAACATGGTTATTGTTTTGAAATAAAAGCTAGTCAAAGGTGGTTGGTTTGTTGGTTTGCAATGGCGAGTCACAAGAACAATCCAAGATCTCTCGGAAATAAATGTATCTTCTCAACCAAGGGAATAAACACCATTGTTGTTGATCCAAGGTCACGAAAAGGCAAGTAGTCAAGTTGGCGGTGAAAAATAAAAATGGAGGCAAATGTGGGGGTGACTTTTCTAGATTTGAGCAGTAGGACATGGGCTGCTCGGGATGATTGTCAAAATTTGAGTGTTGAATCTAAAACAATTAAAATGGTCAAAATATCGTGGTAATGTTAATGTGCGAATGTATGGATAAAATGTCGCTTAGCAACTGGAAAGTCACTCCTCCTTTTGCCATGGTAGCTTATTTTGTCTTCTTTTCTTCTTCTTTTGTGTTATCGGACCCTGCTATCCTTCATTCAATAAAAAACATCCAGTCATTTTGTGTCCATTTTGTGCATAATTCTTTTCACGCTAGTACTAGTAACATGACATGCATGCGGAATTTTTGGCCAGATCTTAGAAAACTGACGTAGTCTTGAATTGGATAAGTGAGACAGAGACACTTTTGGAAGATGAATAAAGATATGAAACATTTTGAAAATAAGCATGAGCCAAGTTTACATGGAACCAAAGCAGTCATGCTCATGGAAGTTAAGGATCTCTACTTTGAATCATTTGAGAAGATCGGGCTTAAGGATAATCGGATGGGCTGAAGTCTAATTAGCACTAAGAGATAGAAAGTGTTTTCAATAGAAGGTGTATTCCAGACAACCTGAAATGGATCAGTTAGTGGCAAAATGCATCTTCTACATCAATATAAGATCCAAGAAAAGTCACCCAAATTGACAAGGGTCATTCACAGTGAGGAAAGTATTGCTCATACAGCTTTACACTGAAAAAGACCCAAGAAGTTAGGCATGTTCATCAATGATGTGATCGCGAAAAAAATACTATAATTGGCATTCTCGAGGCTGGGAGGCTTTTTTTCTGCTATCCAAATACTTTATACATTTTGTTACCCCTTTTGAACCTGTGTTATTTTTTTTGACCCCCCTCTTTTGGAATCAAGTTTAGAGTCAAGAGTAAAAAAAACATGGAAAAAAGCAAAAAAAATTCATGTCCCAAGAGTACAAACTGAGGCAATTTTTAGAAAGTTCAAATGAAAAAAAGAAGAAAAGATTTGTCAAAGGTCCATGCCCTTAAAAAAATAGAAGCTGGGGCAACTTGTTTTGAAAACAAAAGAAAAAAAAGAAAGAAAAAAAAGGAAAAAAAGAAAAGAAAAAACAACAGAAAGAAAAATGAAAAAAAATTAGTTAGGTCAGATGTTTGAACTACGTTCGACCTGATTCTTTAAAAAAGGGTTACGTAGGCAGCCTCACGATTCGGTCCAACCAAATAAGAATTCAGAAAAGAAAGAAATATTTCAAAAAAAAAATCCCCAGTATCTGAAACTGGGGCAAATATTTTATTTTACTTTTGAAAGAGTCGATTCCAAGAGTTGTAAGTCTACACCTCCCTTTTATTTTGAGTCTATGTTGATCCTTCATGCCGACCCTTGTATCCAACCCTATCCAAAATCCTTCCAAATAAAGAACTCCCGATATGCATTCAAGAAACGCCAAGAGAAGCATGCAATTGTTGCGACCCAAATCCCGGTCGTGATGGCGCCCAGCACACTACTAGGCAAGCCCGACCATTATTCAACACTTAACCCAATTTATCAAAAATAGCGGAAAGAAATATCAATTAAGCAAGATTAAAGTACTGAAGATTTTAACAAAATACACAATATAATCTCACTAGGACCCGGTGTCACGAATCTGAGCCTCTAGAATACAGAATATCATCCTAATACACGGTATATCCAAAGTCCGATAATGCGGAAATAAAGAGATAGGATAGGAGGGAGAAGATCAATGGCTGCGAACGCCGTGCAGCTACCTCGATACTCCCAGAGGCTGGATCTGCTGATCAACTAGATCTACTGAGCCTGAGACTGCCCTGGATCTGCACACAAGGTGCAGGGAGTAAAGTGAGTACTCCGGACCAGTGATTAATAAAAGTAACTACAGTCCGAAGATAAGAAAATCCAGTAAATACACAAAGTAAGCTACAATCCGAATATACAGCAACATATGGAACTGAGCAGCTAAACACCAGTATAAATACAAATACATGAATGCAATGCAATGCATATGATGGTACATTCCAGTACCCACTGCGGCGTGCAGCCCGAGCCATCCATATTTATTTATCGTCGACGGCGCTCACTGGGGGTGTGTACAGACTCCGGAGGGGCTCCTACAGCCCAAGCGCAATATCTTGGTCAGTCATTGTTACCTGACCGGTCAGCCATTGTTACCTGACCAATTTATATCATACAGTGCCATTGTTACTACTGTTCAAGTATATCATCCAGTGTCATTGTTACCACTATTTCAAGTATATCACACAGTGTCATTGTTACCACTGTTTCAAGTATATCACACAGTGTCATTGTTACCACTGTTTCAAGTATATCACATAGTGTCATTGTTACCACTGTTTCAAGTATATCACACAGTGTCATTGTTACCACTGTTTCAAGTCACTTTATAATCAGTCCAGAAAATAATATAATAAGCCCCTTGGGCATTTACAAAATAGAAGTTCCCAGCCCGGAATACATTTAAAAATATCATTTAAGTTTTCAACACTTAGAATTATGGCTGAGTTTGCAAAACAACATTTAAAACCTTGGACTGAAATTAAATGATATGCAAATCATGCTAAGCAGTAATATCAATCCTCGAAGGATTTTACAAATCGGCACAAGACCCCAAACATGGCATCAAGCCCAGTAATATCAATGAAGTATGTGTATCAATCACCAGTATAATATAAACATCACACGGGATAGACCAAGTCACAATCCCCAATAGTATCTGACCCCGCACTCGCCATGGAGTGTGTGTCACGCCTCAATATAGCGTTACGATGTGAAAGTCCGGGGTTTCAAACCCTCAGAACAACATTTACATCTATTACTCACCTCAAGACGGCCAAAAGTCTACTCCGCGATGCCCTTTCCTTTCGAATCGACCTCCTCGCGCGTCGAATCTTGCCAAAACCACAAGGAATATATTACAATAGGCTAAGGGAATATAACCCAATCGAAAAGACTCGAAAAATATCGAAAATCACGAAATTTGCAAAACCCGAGCCCCGGGCTCACTTCTCGAAAAATTACAAAAGTCACATCACCGGATTCCTCGTCTCGCCACGAGTCCGTACATATAAAAATTACCAAAATCAGAGTTCAAATGACCCCTCAAATCTTCAAATCTTATTTTCAAATCCCTAGGTCCAAAATCCCCAATTTATACCTCAAAAACATGTAATCTAGTCGGATTATTCGATGATAATTCAATATTATGGAGTAGAAATAATCACAAGTGACTTACCTCAAGATTTCTCATGATTTCTTGCTCAAAAATCGCCCCAAACCGTGTTATTTCGCAAGAAAATAGGTAAAAAAAATGAGCAGAAATGCAGCAGCTTTTAATAAGCAAATCTGGTCGCTAAAGACCCAAATATGGTCGCTAAAGGTGCTAATCTGGTCGCTAAATGTGCCACACCAGACCTGATGCACCAGCACTCTTTAATTTCACTAAAAAGGCTCTAACTCCTTCATACGAACACGGAATTAGACGATTCTTGTTCCTACGAGTCACAAATAATAATACAAACACAACCCTTCAATCGAAACTCAATTCAGAGCTCATTTGCCCAGTGCGATATCCATTTCGCTCGTTAAACAATTACTCATGTTTCGCGTCAAAAACCCAATTGCGACTTGATGAAATTAGACCAAAATTTCCAGATCAGTCCTATATTTCATTATCAAAATTCCAGAAGTTTCGGAATCAAATTTGGATCTTTAGAACTAAAAATGAACCTTTAGATCATTACATTTATGCTCAAAACGACAAAAATCTTCCAAAAACTTTTCCAAAATTTGTCCGAGCCTCATGGGATCCCAACAAAGTATACTAACAAGTCCTATAATATGACACAAACTTAGTTGTTTCTTCGAATCACCAAAAACGATGCAAAAATACTAAATTCACCTCGGATTCAAGCCTATGAACTTTGAAACTTCTAATTTTCACATCCGATGTCGAAACACGTCAAAACTAGTCCGAATGATCTCAAATTTTGCACACAAGTCATATTCGACATTACGGACTTGCCCCAACTTTCGGAATCGCATTCCGACCCCGATATCAAAATTTCCACTTTTGGTCGAATTTTCTCAAAAATCTTCAAATTTCTATATTTAGCCAAACGGCTCCAAAATGACCTACGGACCTCCGAATTCACTTCCGATCACGCTCCCAAATCCAGAATCACCATACGGAGCTACTCCCAGTCTCGGAATTCCAAACAGACATCAATAACACTGAAATGCATTTTAAGCCAAACTGATGCAATTTCTTCTAAAATGCTATATTCCACAATAGGCGCCAAAACGCTCCCGGGTTATCCAAAACCTGATCTGGGCATACTCCCAAGTCCAAAATCATCATACGAACCTGCTGGAACCTTCGGATCCCAATTCCGAGGTCGTTTACTCAAAATTCCAATCCTAGTTCATTTCTTCAATTTTAAGCTTTCAAAATGAGAATTTCCATTTAGATTTGACTCCAAACTTCCTGAATTTTAATTCTGACCATACACACAAGTCAATATACCTAAGATGAAGCTGCTCATGGCCTCAAACTGCTGAATGACGCACCGGAGCTCAAAACGACCGATCGGGTCGTTACAACAATGAGCAATAGTTTTCAGGAAACATAGAACACTGTCAAGTTGCTCGCACAAGAAAGTAAAAGAAAAAGAAAAATAAGGAAAATGAGAGAGTCTTACTAGTGAAAACCTTCACGGGCACTGTAAGGCGACGGTAAGCAGAGATGAATAAATGAGAGAGACTTGTTGGTGAAAACTCCTCGGGGCACCACTAGTCGAAAGTGAGTCATAAAGCTGGTGCGAAGAATTGGCATAAACAAGCCCGACTTCAAAGGTCATAAGAATAGTAAAAGGGAAGAATGAATTAGTTGGATAGATCATGCCGTTAAGTCCAAAATACATGTCATGATCATTAAGGCTGTCATGTTCATTAAGGCTAGTTATTGAAAAAAAAAACTCTTCCTTCTGTCCTTCCGACAAGGGCATTTCTTGTTGATACTTGTTTCTTTGCATCATTGTGTCCTTCACTTTGAGTCAGTCCTTCTCAAAACAAGCAAGAAAAGATTTCAAAATCTGCTACCAGCTTTTCAGTTGCATAAAGTGAATTTGGCCAGCACACTCAGTTATTACTACCAACATGCTTTGAGGATTCATGCAAAGGCTTCCCCAAAAGACTCTTGTCATCCTACTTGGTGCAAGCAAAGATAACTGGTGATTCTCTCTAGCAGACAAATTGGTCAAAAGCAGGAAGTCATTCAAGATATCGGAAAAGGTCACCTAAGCAAAGATCTCCAATTGGGATAAGGCTATTTGAGCTGCAAATACAAATGGTACTGGTGTGAAACAATCAGAGTTGGTGCAGAACAAAGGTCTTTTGAGATCGACTCAAGCTGATTGAGCAGAAGCCAAGCTGCCCAAGACTCAAGGACACAAACCGACCACCATTTTCAAAACTAACCAATTTTTCTTTGTGTAAAACAGGAACAAAGCAGTGCAAGGAAAGTGGTTCAAGAAAAAAAGGAAAAAAAGAGAAGAAAAAAAAGAAAAAAAAAAGAAGGAAAAGAAAAAAGAAAAGAGACTACAAAGAAAAGTTTCTCAAATCGTTGCCTTTGTTTGTCTTGCTATTATGCATAAAATCTTGCCATTGATCTTTACATTTTTCCTCCTAGGATAAATGTCTTAGTCTGATGATCTTTCTCCTAAGATAAGAAAACCTAGTCGGATAAATCTTTCTCCTAGGATAAATGTCTTAGTCTGATGAACCTTTCTCCTAAGATAGAAAACCTAGTTTGATAAATCTTTCTCCTAAAATACAAAAAACAAATGTCTTAGTCTGATGAACTTTTCTTCTAAGATAGAAAACCTAGTTTGATGAACTTTCTCCTAGGGTAAACATCTTAGTCTGATGAATCTTTCTCGTAAAATACAAAAAAAAAATCTTAGTCTGATGAATTTTTCTCCTAAGATAGAGGACCTAGTCTGATGAATTTTCTCCTAGGATCAAAATCTTAGTCTGATGAATCTTTCTCCTAAGATAGAAGACCTAGTCTGATGAACTTTCTCCTAGGATCAAAATCTTAGTCTGATGAATCTTTCTCCTAAGATACCAAAAAAAAGAGAGACCTAGTCTGATGAACTTTCTCCTAGGATAGAAATCTTAGTTCGATGAACCTTTCTCCTAGGATACCAAAAAAAGAAGTATAAAAGAGACCTAGTCTGATAAACTTTCTCCTATGATCAAAATCTTAGTCTGATGAATCTTTCTCCTAAGATAGAAAATCTAGCCCGATGAATTTTCTCCTAGGATAATAAAAAAAAGGAAGTCTGAATTTGAAAAAAAGGGGAGTCATTTTTTTTTAGTTTTCTTAAGATTATCAATGTTTAGTTTTCCTGGAATCAGGGGGCCCCGCCTGGAGAATAAAGTCAGTTTTTACTTTAGTCAAGCTTAGTTTATAGTTTTTCGCAAGCTCAATCATGTTTAGGAGACGCACATCCTAGTCGAGTCATTAATTTTACTCTCATCATTGCATCATTCATCAGCAACACATGTGATTTATAGTTTTGTTAACACTCACAGATGTTCCCATTATCAAACTGGGGCAGGAAAATTTCTTTTGTTTTATCTGTTTTGTTGTAATCAGGCGCCCACCTAGAGAACAAGGGAAGACAACTCAAGTTTCAAGGGAAATCCGTTTTGAAGGAAGACAACTCAAGTTTCAAGGGAAAATAGTTTCAAAGGGAGACAATTCAAGTTTCTAAGGGAAAATTGTTCAAGGTGTAAGGGAAAACAGTTTCAAGTAACAAGAGAAGACGATTCAAGTTCAACAATCAGGCGCCCACCCGGAGAACAAGGGAATTCACTTCAGAATGCAATTCAAGTCAGCAACAAAAGAAGCTCGTGTCAAGAATGCGAGTCAGCAGTCCGAGATGATCAACAGAAGTTAGTCTCAATCCAGAATAAAAAGAAAAAAAAAACAAAAAGAAAGGCAAGAAGTGAACTCAAAATGCAGAAGTTGATGAAAGATGTGAGATGCTCAAGACATGACTGAGGTCACAAGCATGGTGTGTCCTATTTTGTTCTGAAAAGTTGAAAAAGAAAGAACCGACACCTACAGCTAACAAGCATCAAGATTCAAATCAGGGTCCGTATGAAGAACCAACCAAGACTCAGGATCAAGCTTCAGAAGACTTATAGATAGGAATCTTGTAACTCGTAGCTGATAGACTTAGTTAGTCTTTTTCATTTTTGATTTTGATGTAATAATGGGACCGCGGACCGGAACCTCGACGGCACCTCACTCGACTCTCAACCTCGGTACTCCATCACCTCATTCACTTCTGAATTACACGTGGCTTGATTCCTTTATAGTCAAGGATATGTAGGTAGCTCAGATACCAGGTCTAGATCACATTCCCCTTTTTTCTTAGTTTTGGTCTCCTTAAATGAGGGTCGGGTCAAAAAACCTGTCTAGTCATTCTTTGTCCGAAAACTCTTTGCGTTTCCAGTCAAAGAGGGGCAGCTGTAGACATGTGATTTTTGTCCCTCCCCAAGATTTTATATATTTTAGCATGTAATTATTTAATTTAGGCATAATATAGCTATTTCAACTAATTTTTACTCTTTTACTTTATTTTATTACAAGAAAATGAAAATTGCAAAAAATAAATAAATAATTTCATTAATGTTTTGTAGTCATTTTTAATCTTGAAAAATACCAAAATAGTTTTGTTTTAACGGTCAATTTTATTTTAATAATTATATTACTTAAATAGGATTAATTAGTAAATGGTGTAGTATTTTTGGTCTTTTTTTAGAAGAAAATGTATGAAACTTGAGATTAATTTTGTTTGGTCTTAATTGAAAAGACCCAATTTTGGATAGCCCAAAACATTGAGCCCATACCCATTCCCCATTTGACCTAACCTAATACCTACCCCTATATAATAGTACCTAATCTCTACATAGACCTACACAAAAAAAAAACTCTAGACCTATCCGCCGTTACCCATGAAAAGGGAGCCCCGGTTCATATTCTTCAAAGACAAAAGAGAATAGATCCCGTCACCCCCATTTCAAAAGGATTGACACCCAAAAACCAGAGCTCACTCCTTCACTTCTCTGATTTTCTACATTAATAACAGAAGCCTCCTCTTTAAAAGAGGACACAACGCCTTTTCCTTCAAATGGGTTGGCTGACCGAAAATATACATATGAGCACACACATTCACGACCAATAGACCGTGAGAATGTAGCAAATTGATACAAGATTTGGAAAAATGCAAAAAAAAAGAATAACATAAAACTTTGAAAAAAGAAGAAGAAAAAATCCGGATTCTGTTGCTGCTGCATTGCGACTTTGTTGGACTTTTAGTAGATTTCGTTGCTTTCTTCTGTTAGCCTTCATTCAGGAGCTATAGTACTTCTACTCTCCTCAAGCTAGATAAGTTTTATGTAATTCATTTTATTTTTGAGTAAATAAAATCCTTGTTTTTATATTCTGAGTGGTTGTCAATGATTATAGTGTTAGCTTCTTATAGACCTCCAAGATAGGTTACAGTATTTGTTTGGAAAAGATTTGAATTGAGACAGTGTATAAACACATGTTATCCTGCTTTATACTTGATGGTTTGATTAGCCGTGGATTGAAGAATATTTTCATTTTCTCATGTTAATTTTTACACATGATTTCATAGCTCATAATACAGGGGATTGACTGTTTGTCTTATTTTTGCCCCTCTTTTCGAATTACATTTTTTGGTTTATGTTCAGTAATATTTACTGTGATGTGAGCACTTTGGTTTGTATTCAGTAGTATTTATTGTGATGTGAAGAGTTTGCCGAGGCCGAGTATTTTTTTATATACAAGATGATTTGGTCAAATGTTGGAAGGCAAAAATGTATTTAATCTAGCCTAACACTCTAGGAGCAGACATACAAAGTTAAATTTGCACCAGGTAATGGACATTTCGTAAAGCCAATGGTGTTCACATTAGTTAGGCTCTTAAAAGTAGATTTGAGGCGTGCCATATTAAGTAAGATATAGTTATGACCCTCAAAAGCTTAGTTTGAATTCCCTTAAAAATTGGAATTGAGGTGCGCCGTGCCAAATAAAATCTCAAAATGCATGACCCTCACTTAATTAATTTTAATCCTTAAAAATTGAGGCGTGCCATTCACAATTGAATCAATTAAATCTATGACCCTCACATTAATATTAAATTAGTATAGAAAATGCCTTGAACTTTCGTAGTTTGCTTTAGGCGCGCTGTTTAAAAAATTATTTTCCTAAACTCGGGTGTGCATTGATGTGACCCAAATCCAAATCTCAACAACGTTAGATAAAATGTGTCGTGGACCGCGGGTGCATTTATGTGACGTGGTTCAAGACATGTTTTAGATGATGTTGAATCTTCCTAAAATTAATTTAAAGTGGCTAATAAGTCAAAATTGCACCATAAGCTAAAACATGCACTAAAATCAAGTAAATAGGCCAATTATAACAGTTGAGCGACCGTGCTAGAACCACGGAACTTGAAAATGCCTAACACCTTCTCCCGAGTTAATAGAATTCCTTACCCGAATTTCTGTGTTCGCGGACTGTAATACATAGTCAATATTTTCCTCGATTCGGGATTTGAACCAGTGACTTGGGACACCATAAAATTATCCCAATTGGCGACTTTGAATTTTAGATAAAATAATCCGGTTTCGATTGTCATTTAAATTGGAAAAAACTCCCTTATATACTCCTCACGGGGGTGTGGTAAAAAAGGAGGTATGATAATTAGTACTTGGGTTGTGATTATCTACTTGTTTTCAAGCTTCCATGCTAATTTGACGGTTGAAAACACTATATTGAGCCCTTTATCATTTATTTCTTGCTTGGAAAAATAAAAATTGGATTAGATAATTAACAAGCAGCAAGAATTTAAATTTACTGAGGAATTAATGAAGGTTGATTAATAAAATTAAACTAGGAATACAAAAATTTCTACTCGGGTCATTTTATCAGTTGTGCTAATGCATTCCTTTAGGTTTGGAAGAACTTTATAGGGATAGACTTGCTAGAATTGGAAAATTCTAGTAGGTATCTAACAGTTGAATATAACAACTAATCTAAAGTATTTAAGCAAGCAAAGTACACCTATGAACTAATTATGCCATATTGAAGTTACAACCCCAGTCCTTCTCTTATTAGAAACAAATCATTTTTACTTGCATTCAATGTGTTTAGTTAAATTTCTAACCTAGTTTTAGTAGTAATTTTAAGAGTAACTTTAGAAATAGTTTAACAAACACTCTTTTGTTTGAAAATTACATTTTGCACACATTTTCACCTTAGCACACACCTACTCCTTTTGAAATTAGACCCCAACCTTATTGATTTATTATTACTAATGAGTGTACTACGTTTCAATTACAGGTGTAGCATTGGACGTCATCAACACGGGCAATACTGTCTGTTGTACCATTACGTTTTATGCTATTTTGCATTATAAAGTTACATTAGCCGGCAATTTTCCAATCGCTTAAATTAAAAATAGCCAGTAAAAATATAATATGTGCATAATTTATGTATTACATGTGTATAGATATATATAATTAATGTATAATATATGTATATGGCTAAAAAAAAGTAAACAATAAATATGACCGGCTAGAAAAAGTAAATAATAAACATGATAGACTACTTACAAAAAGAATCCATTTATTTATAGGTATGCTTTATTTAAGTTCAAATACTATTTTAGTATTATAAAGAATAAATGTAACGACCTGATCGATCGTTCCGAGAGTTTTGGCCCTGTTTCCCCCATTTCTGCTTCATTTTTGTGTGGTTCAGCCCTTTTATGTTGTGTTGGGTTGGTTGCCTGCTCGGGTTCGAAATGATTGTAGAGAGAAATGAGACACTTAGTCTTTTGAGTTGGCCTTTTAGTTGGAAAAGTCAATCGGAAGTGAACTTGTGAGTAAATGATCTTGTAACTTGTGAGTAAATGATCTTGTGAGTAAATGATCTTGTGAGTAAATGATCTAATAATCGGGTTTGATAGACATTTTGATCAAAAGCGGAATTCGAATGTTTTTGGAATCCTTATGCTTGAATCCGAGGTTATTTTGATGATTCAATGTTGTTTTGGGTGTTTCGAAGATTGGTATAAGTTTGAATAGTGGTATGTGACTTGTTAGTACCTTTGGTTGAGGTTCCGGGGTGTCTCGGGGTGATTTCGGATGGTTGACTGGAAGTTGAGAGTTATAATTGTGCAGCTGAAGCTGCTGATTTTGCTGTCATAACTGCACCTGCGGATTGGGGACCGCATGGGCGGGATCACAGAAACGGAAGAGAAGCCGTAGATGCGGCCATGGATAAGGTTGATCAGAAGGCGCAGGTGCGGAAGGCTCAGCGCACCTGTGATACCGCAAGTGCGGTAGTGGATACGCAGGTGTGGTTTAGAGGGGCTTAAGTGAAAACCGCAGAAGGGGTTGTTTGGCCGCAAAAGCGGTACCGCATGTGCGGAAAAGGGACCGCAGGTGCGAAAACCCTGGGTCAGAAAGTATATAAGTCCTCCTTCGCGAATTTTTGGTTATTCCACCAATTTCACATACGAGTTTGAGCTTGGGAGAGCAAATTGAAGAGGGAATTCAAGAGGGTTTCATGGAGGTAACATTTTTCGACCCTGAACTTGTTTTTATGATGATTTTTTTAATTGTTTAAGCTTGAAATTGTGGCAATTAGTGGTTAAAATTGGGGGTTAGGGCTTGGAAATTGGAGACCTAAATTTAGGGATTTGAGGAACCATTTGAGGTCTGATTTTGATGTTCTTGGTATGTATGGACTCGTGGGAGGATAAGGATTATATTGATGTGATTTTTATTGGATTCCGAGACGTCGGTCCGGAGGTCGGGTTTGACCAATTTCGGGATTTTTAATGTAATTTGATTATTTTCGCGTGGGCTTTGTCCCCTTAGAGTATATTGATGTTATGATTCTGATTTTGGATAGATTCGAGGCGAGTTGTGGCCGAGTCGAGTGGCAACGGCATTGCAGAGTTGATTTTCACCCGGTTCGAGATAAGTAATAATTGTAAATGTTGTCCTAAGGGTATGAAACCCAAGATTTCACATCGTTGTGCTACTTTGAGCTGACACACATGCTAGATGACAAGCATGGGGTCGTGCACCATTGGGTATTGTTCCTTGGTCGGCCTCGTACGACTATTTAGTCGCGTATTTGAGTGAAAACTTGTAAGGAGCGGCATAAAGTCTTGAACAACTTCATAATATGTATATCGACTTGAGTGCATGGTTGAATTTAGTTAACGGATGATTCAGAGTCAATTGGAAGAAGAAAACTAGTTTTGGGAAGTTTAAATGGTGGGAATTTAATTGGAATTTGACTTTTGAGTAAACGGCTCCGGAATAGGTTTTGGGTGATCTAAACAGCTTCGTATGGTGATTTTAGACTTAGGCGTACGCCCAGATTGGGATTTGGAGGTCCGTAGGGTAATTTGAGGTGTTTCGGCAAAAGTTGGAAAAGTTGAAGTTTGGAAAGTGGAGAAGTTTGACCCATAGTTGAATTTTGTGATATCGGGGTCGGAATGCAATTCCGAGAGTTGGAGAAGCTCCTTTATGTCATTTTGGACTTGTCTGCTAAAGTTGGTGACATTCCGGGTTGATTTGATAGGTTTCGGCACAAGTTTTTCGAAGTTGGAAGATTTGGAAGTTCATAGTTCGCTTCATGGTGTGATTCATGGTTTCAGCGTTGTTTGATATGATTTGACACCTCGAGCGAGTCTGTGTTAGGTTATGTGACTTGTTTGTATGTTTAGACGGGGCCTCGAGGTCCTCGGGTGTGTTCCGGGTGGGCTACATGTATTTTTTCCCCTATTTTGAACTGCTGTTCTGTCTTCTGGTGTTTCCTTCTATGTGATCGCATAGGAATAGCCACGATCGCGAAGGCTCTTTTGGTGGCTGACATTTTCCTTCTTCGCGTTCGCATATACTAGTCCGCGATCGCGTACATGTATTCCTGCCTTCTCCGCGTTTGCAGTCCGTCTTCCACGTTCGCGTAGCTCAGCTATAACAGCTGGTGACTAGTTCCCTTCCTCTTCTGTGATCACATACACAATCACGCGGTCGCATAGTGCATTTTTGGCAGTGGCCAATTTCTTCTTCGCGATCGTATTTCTCCTTCCGCGATCGCGATATACAAAAACTTGGGAAGACAGAATATATTCCAAAATCGAGGGTTTCACCATTTTCAACACATTTTTACTTCTAGAGCTCGGTTCTTGGCGATTTTTAGTGGGTTTTTCACGAAATTCGATTGGGTAAGTGTTATTCAACTATAATTAAATATATTCCATGAATTTGTCTTTGTTTTTATCATTTAAATTGTGTTTTGGGTTGGGGAAGGAGTTGGTTTTGAAAAAAGATTCTAAAAGGAAAAATCGTGATTTGAGGGACCAAATAGTATCGGAATTTGATAAATTTTGTATTGTTGAACTCGTATAGGAATGGGTATTCAGTTTTTATAAAATTTGTTGGGTTCCGAGGTGCGGGTCCGGGGGTCGACTTTTGGACCGATTTTTAGAATTTGATCAAGATTGAGACTTTATGATCTGGAATAGTCTCTTATGTATTTTATTTGTGCTTTGAAGTTAATTTGGTTAGATTTGAGTCGTCCAGAGGTCTTTTCACCCGAGAAGTGCATCTTAGAGTGTCGGTTTGTCGTCTTTGAGGTAAGTATCTTGCCTAACCTTATGTGGGGGACTTCTCCTCACGATTTGAGTCTGCTATGTTGATTGTAGTTCGTGTACGCGAGATGACGAGTGCGTGCTCGGACTTATTTGTGAAAAAAATGGCCTTTTAGTGTTCTTAGGTCCTTATATTCACTGTATATGAATGTGTACTTGATATGTTTGAGTTTCCACTTACTAGTTTCACCTATATATGCTTTAATTGGAATTAATTGCTTATGATTCATTCTTATTGCCTACCTGACTCTTATTTGGCTTAACTGAAGATTTTTACCTCTTCTATTGTCATGCTATCTTTCATAACTGCTCGTCTTTATTGGAAATCATTATTATCTCCCATATAATTATTTAGTCTTAATTGAGGTTATAATTATCTTCCCGCTGCTCATCCCTAATTGAAATTGTTGTATATTCTTCATAAATTGACAAATATTAAAAGAAGTTTAGATATCCTATATTCAGTTGACATAAAAACGGAAAAAAATAATAGAGAAAAGAAGAGAAAAGGAATAGTAATTTCGTCATCATTTTCCGGTCATAACTCCGGCATCCGGTGGTGGAACTAATCAAACTTGGTCTCAAAAGATACATAAATTCCTTACGAATATTACCCAATTGGTTTCAACTTTAGATCTATAGTCAACTTTTGTAGATCTTAATTTCATTTTCACGAGTACTGTAGCAGACAGTGTTCTTCATTCAATTTCAGCCATTCAGCTAATTCCAGCGCTACTTTTCAGCACAACAACTTGTTTTGATAACGTGAAAGTGCTTCTAAGATTAGTTTGAATTCTAAGCTTCATTTTAAATCGAAATTACTGTTTATTACAGTTTGGACTGTGAAATTGGATTTACAGCCATAAGCAGTAAGTAGCGTGAAGCTAATTCGAATTACAGTAGCATCGTTTTCTTGCAAAGCTGCTGCACCTTTGTCATGTTGTTAAAGTGCTAAAGAATTACATCTGCAATGAACACACAGGAAGGTGGCCAGCCACCTTTTGTGGCTGCGCTGCCTACCCAACCTCCTCCTAACAGTGCACAAATATTAGGGAACACAAATAACAACAAACAACCGATGGATTACTCCAAAATTCTGAAACCTTGCACTTTAAATGCTGCAATGCATGAGCAACAGGAAGTTGAGATAATTCCCATTCGTCCACCTACAATATTGAATGGAGAGCATGTTATTCAGTTCACAAAAGCATAAGTAGAGAGGATGGATATCATCGAAGGTTTACAATATGCAATAGTTGGTAAATGTTCTTATGGCAACCCAGAAATTCAACAACTGCGTAAGTTAATACCAATTCAATACGGAATTAAAGGTGAGTGTAACATTGGATTTCTAAGGGATAGGCACATTTTGATTAGAATGACGTTAAGTCAGGACTATCTTCATTTCTCATCAAAAACTCATTACATAAAGGACATGGATGGCTATCAATATCAGCTTAGGCCATTGATTTACGACTCAAAGTTTAGAGCAGATGAAGAAACACCCAAGGCAATGGCTTGGATTTCATTCCCAGGTCTATTGCCAACCGTTTTTGTGAAGGAATGTCTATTTTCTCTAGCTACAGCAGTAGGTAAACCTATGCATCTAGATATGGCAACAATTAATAAAACTAGACCTAGTTGTGCTAGGGTGAAGGTATTAGTTGATCTACTTGCAGATTTTCCTAAAAAGGTGAGGATGGACATATTCAATGAAGCTAATGGAACGACAAGAACTGAATGGGTAAGAATTCAATATGACATGATGCCTAAATATTGCAGACATTGTAAATTTCAAGGGCATGATCAATTTGAATGTTGGAGGATACACCCTGGACTATATGTGGAGAAGGAGAATGCTAACCAAGCACATACAGCTAAGAAGCAAGACATAGGGAACTCACAGCCTATAATGATTTTATCTAGTGGAAAGGTCGTGGGTAATGTGAATGTTACAGCAAAAGAACAATGGAAGGAAGTGAAGGACAACAAAGTTAGAAATGTAGAAAATCAAAATACTAGTCTCAATAATAATGGAATGGAGATGGCACCAACTAAGCAGCTTGAAAAGAATAAGAACAAGGAGGGTACAAGCACTATAGATAGACAAGCAGAAGCACAAAGCAATAGTGGTAAGGAATTGGTGGTAGTAGACAATGAAGATAATGATCATGTTCAAGTAGCTAACAAGTTTGCAATATTACAAGGGATGGATGAAGAGGAAGAACCTGTTAATCAATTGGCAATGGTGGCAGCTAATGCAGCAACAAACAGTCCAGCAGTTCATAACCAAGCATCTACAAAGCAAAAACCAAAACATATGGTCAATAATGAGGGAAAGCTAAATCCAGCAGCACAAGCTTTTCATCTTAACTCATCGGGTATTGGTTCGACTAATGGTCTAGTCAATGGAAAGGAGGCATCAAAAACAAAAAACGATACTGCACAATGGGTAGAAAGAAGTTTCAAGGATAAAACAGGAGATGGATAGTGAAGATCAATACATCATGTCGAGAAAACCCATCACAAGATACATTGGTGAACAAGGAACTTAATAAAACTCCAAATTCTCAAGCAGAAGGGTCAAAATCGTCTACATTTAAAGAAAGAGTGCAAGGCTGTGGTGGCAGGCTATGGGATGCCCAAAGGGAATACGATTCAGACGAGAACGAAGTACCACTAGGATCACAAGCTGATGAGGAACCAAATAAGAAGGACAAAGAAGAAGATGAGCAAAGTGTAAATGAGCAAAGTGTAAATGGAGAGCTCCATGCCAATGAAAACAATACAACTGGTAAGTTTTTAATAATGAGAGGATTAGAAATTGTTGAGCACAACAATAATTATCAGATAGCAGAAGTAACAGAAATTAGAAACTATGAAGGAAGAGGCCGAGAGGTAAATGATCCTGGAGGAACAGAAGACGATAAACTTCAGAAATCACAAGAAGACCCACAAGGACACAACCCAACAGAGAAGGAGAAACAGCCAAAACAAAAAACAAAAATAGTAAATGTTACTATTACATTGGAGAAAAAGCAGTTGCAGCTGTTAAAACGAGGAGAAGAGAAGGCCTTGGTCCCTAAAAAAATGCATTTGGAGCTACATCAGGAGGGAAGGAAGACAATGAAGAAAGAGAAGAACCTGGTAGATTAGGATACGACATGGATGACGAATCGACTACCCAACACCTTATGAATGATACAAGGCAAGGTGACTTATCACCTACGCAAGTGGAAAAGGCAAAATCAGCAGCAAAAGGTAAGAAGACGCAACAAAAAGATAATTTTGCAGCACCAAAAGCTGGGTGCACACAAGGAGAACGCTAACTAAATCCAACAATCATTGATGAATGCTATCATTTGGAATATAAGGTTAGTTAACAAACAGCAGGCCTTTGAAAGGTTGACAAAAAGGAACAGACAAAATCACTATGAATTTGTAGGATTAATGGAGCTAAAGCAACAAGCAAAAAAACTGGAAAGGTACAGAAACAAGATAGAACTTGCACAGGCAATTTCAAATGTTTCCAACAAGATCTGGGCTTTCATAGATGAGGTATTTGAGGTAAATGTTATGTACAATATGGTGCAACAATTAACACTACAATTGTTTCATACTGAATCGCATGTGGAGTTTGTCCTAACATTGATATATGCTAAATGTGATGCAATTGAGAGGATAGAATTATGGGATTCATTATATGCAATGGCAAGGGATATGGATGCACCATGGCTTGTAGGAGGTGATTTCAATGTAATATGGGATGAAGAAGAGAAGTTTGGTGGGCTACCTGTGTCATTGAATGAAATTGATGATTTTCGACAATGCATCAACATTTGCAATCTCTTCGACCTTGGATTTAAAGGAAGCATATTTACATGGTGGAATGGGAAAGCAGAGGAAGACTGTATATTCAAAAGGCTAGACAGATGTTTGGCCAATGTTGAGTTCCAACAAATATTTCCAGGAATAGAGGTGCAACATTTGTCAAAGACTGGTTCTGATCATAGTCCAATGTATCTGAAGTGTGATATTGAGACTCCACAAATAAAAAAGCCTTTTAAGTTCTTGAATTTTTGGGTAGAACATGCGACTTTTAAAGATGTAGTGAAAGAGAATTGGACAGCTGATTTCAGTGCAAATCCTTATATTCTTTTTAATCACAAGTTAAAAAAATTAAAGAAGACCCTTTCATTGTGGAGTAAGGCTACATTTGGAGATATTTTCCAAAAGATATCAAGCATGGAGGAGGTAGTGATGGTTCATGAAGCAGAATTTGAAGCAAATTCTACAGGGATGAATAGGGAAAGGCTACAAAAGGTTCAGGCAGAATTGATCAAATGTCTTGCACTAGAGGAGAAAAATTGGCAACAAAAGGCAGGCATGACTTGGTTCAAGGAAGGGGATAGGAATACTAAGTTTTTCCACGCACAAGTGAGAGGTAGGAGAAAGAGACTTCAGCTTAACAGAATTCAAAATAGTGGAGGAACCTGGATTGAAGAAGAACAAGAAATTGCAGAAGAGGCTATCAAATACTACCAGGAACAGTTCACAGAAGTAGCTACTCCTTCATCATTTGATATCTTAGAGCATGTTCCTAATCTGATTAACACTGAGCAGAATACATAATTGATTAAGCAACCAACAAAAGAGGAGGTTAAAGTGATAGTACTTGGACTTAATGGTGATAGTGTTGGCGGGCCAGATGGTATGACAGGAAAATTCTATCATTCTTGTTGGGACATAATAGGGGATGACCTGTACGACATGGTGAGGGCTTTTTTCAATGGTCATGAGCTACCCAAGTGTGTAACACGCACCAACCTAGTTCTGCTACCAAAGAAAAAAGAAGTTACCACATTTTCTGATTTAAGACCAATAAGCCTCAGTAATTTTTCTAATAAGGTTATATCGAGGGTGGTACATGAAAGGCTAGTGAAATTTCTCCCAAGTCTGATATCAGAGGAACAAGCAGGTTTTGTTAAGGGCAGGAATATAGTAGAAAACATCTCTAACTCAGGAGATAGTGACTGACATTAGGCTTAGAACTAAGGCCGGACCTAATGTCATCCTGAAGCTAGATATGACCAAAGCTTATGATAGATTATCTTGGCTATTCCTAACCAAGGTACTGAGAAAGATGGGATTCACAGAAAGGTTGATAGGGATTGTCTTTGGATTAGTTTCAAACAATTGGTATTCTATTCTAATCAATGGTCAAGCTCATGGGTTCTTTAAGTCCTCAAGGGGAGTAAAACAAGGTGATCCTGTATCTCCAATTTTGTTTATATTGGCAGTAGAAGCATTATCTAGGGGTCTCAATGCACTTCATACTAATCTGTATTTTTGTGAATTTGGGATGCCAAAGTGGAGTCCAAAGATCAATCATTTGGCGTATGCAGATGACATGATTATTTTCTCATCCTCAGATGAAACATCTCTGATGCTGATTATGCAAGTGCTGAAGGCATATGAAGCTGCATCGGGGCAGCTTGTTAACAAGACCAAATCAGCTATGTACTTGCATCATTTAACAGACATGGAAGTGGTCAGCAAGGTAGAAAGGATCACAGGCGTTCATAGGAATGATTTCCCTATTATATATCTAGGTTGTCCTATATTTTATGCAAGGAGAAAGCTGGAATACTATCAGCCCCTAATTACTAAGGTAATGGACAAACTGCAATCATGGCAGGGCAAGTTATTATCAGTAGGGGGCAGGGCAGTTCTCATATCCCATGTACTGCAACGCATGCCTATGCATCTACTATCAGTGGTAAACCCTCCAAAGTATGTGATAAATAGGTCGTACAAATTGTTTGCTCAGTTTTTTTAGAGAAGCACTGTAAGAGGAACTAGTAGTTATTGGGCTTCATGGAATACCTTATGCATGCCAGTTGAGGAAGGAGGAATAGGTTTCAGGTCACTGCATGATATAGCAAAGGCATTATTCAGCAAGTTGTGGTGGAATTTCAGAACAAAACCAAGCCTATGGAGTTCTTTCGTATGTCAGAAAACTGTAAAAAATTAAATTCTGTTCCATGGAAAAGGGGGTCTCACATTTGGAGAAAAATGTTGGAATGCAGAGATCTGATTTCACATCAAATCCTTTGGCAAACAAAAAGGGGATCCTCACTATTTTGGTATGAAAACTGGACAGGTCTTGGGGCACTATATTTTTTAGTTCCTCAGAACTTTGGCATTGATGAAAATGTACATAACATACATGATGTTACCTTAGATGGTGAGTGGGATGTGGAAAGGCTATTTGAAATGCTTCCGGAAGACTTAGCAGTACACATTCTGGAGAAAATCAAACCACCTTCACCTCAGCAGGTTCTTGACATGCCTTGTTGGATGCTGGAAACAAGAGGATATTTCAGTGTTAAGTCAGCGTGGGAGTATACGAGAAGAAGAGACGAACCAAAAACAACTTATAGGATGATTTGGGTAAAGGGACTGCCTTTTAAAATAGTATTTTTCATGTGGAAAGTGTGGAAAGCAAAGCTACCTTTAGATGATTTCTTGAAAAGGGTAGGCTACTGCATGCCATCAAAATGTTGGTGTTGTGTACAGCCTGACGAGGAATCTCTTCAGCACTTGTTTTTTAGATCAGAAACTGCAAAGACAACTTGGAAGTATTTTCTATCGAGGGCAGGAATAGCTGTGGAGGGACTTACATTGCACCAAGCAATCACAAAATGTTGGACTGCAAATGTGTGCTTAAGGCTCAAACCAATAATGCAAGCACTCCCCTCATGCGTAGTCTGGGAACTTTGGAAAAGAAGAAATAGTATGAAGTATGGTGATGCTGTGACAACCAGCAGGGTGATTTTCAAGTTTCATCAAATCTCCAGGCATTGGTGAAAGTGAGAAAGCCTGGGATGGACACGGTACCTCACAAATGGCAAGATCTATTAACTATGATGGAAAATTTCACTCCTAAACTTAAGGTTACAAAAGTCATGTGGGAATTTCCAAGTGCAGGATGGCTAAAAGTTAATACGGATGGTGCATCGAGAGGAAATCCAGGCAGGAGCGCAATAGGTTTCTGTATAAGAAATGAAAATGGTGACATAGTCAAGTCAGTAGGGAAAGAGATTGAGGAGACAACAAACACAGTAGCTAAAGTGAAGGCCATGGTAGAAGCACTAAAGTTCTGCAGATTTCAACAATACTCTCATGTATGGCTTCAAACTGACTCAATGTTATTAAAAAAGATAATGGATGGGATCTGAAAACCACCATGGATCATATCTGACCAGGTAGAGGAAATGATGCAACTAATGAATGAGCTACACAGTTACTCATATTCATAGGTAGGGCAACAAGCTGGCAGATCACTTGGATAATTATGCTTTAGATCATGGAGAAATAGAATGCAAACAATTCTGTCATCTAGATGCACAGGGAAGGAGGTTGGTTAATGAAGATAAGCTGAAATGTCCAAGTTTAAGGGTGAAGGTGGACATGAGATAAGAATCAAAGAGAAAAGGAAGAGCAGGAGGCATGTCAACTTAATCGACCAATATATTCAAATCCTAAGGGAGGAGGATATAATGGTTGGTATTTCTAACTATCTTCTCTCTGGCGCAGGTGACACTACGTTATCACAATGCTTATGGCACTCCATGCTGCAACTTTTCGAGATAACTTATACTAAAGAACAAAAACACATCAATAATCGAGCACAACAACAAAGACTAATGGCATTGGAAACCCAACCAGCATGGGGTGATCGCGTGCTTTCAGTTCCTTGGATATACAACCAGCATGGTGCAGAAGTGTTTAATAGCACACGCACGGTTCGTTTAGAGACAGGATCTGGGAATATAAAAATGATTGCTCTTCTTTTCGACCACAACAAGAAGCAAATGGCATTGGAAACACAACTAGCATGTGCAGAAAAAAAATGTTTTCGAGAAAAGATGGCAACAAATGCCAATGCAGCTTTGTATATTTCTTTCGGATTCATAAAATAATCCACTCTTGTGGAAGGCTAATGCAACATGTGTTGCTTCAATACATTGTCGGATTCATTAAAATAATGTGTACATATGGTTTAATGTGGAAGGCATGGCAGACAACACATGCTGTTGAGCAAAGGAATCAAATGGAAAAGTGGAATGCACATGGAAAGCTGTAGGTGGAGCTCACGTGCGTTCCAAAAGGGAGGCTCGGATTATTTATGCTTCAGCTGTATATGGAGCTCACGTGATCCTTTACCAAGCACAAAGCTATCTTCATTGATCAGCTCAAGGAATCAAAAGGAGCGAAGCAAGGACAAAAGATGCGTGATACGCATATAACCAGATGACATGCATGCACATGCACGCTTTTTGCTGATCAAACGGATGCTGGCAGCTGGGAGGCTCGAACAGGAAGGCATTGTGCGTTCTGTGCATGATCGAACAGGGAGGCAGCTGGGAGGTGATTAAAAGTAGAAGACCAGATGAGCAACAATAACTTCTCTCTGCCATCATCAAAAATGTCATTTGAAAGCTTTGACTTCTGTTAGTTGGAATTAAACTTTGGCGTCTGTTAGTTGTTGAAGCTAGGGATGATAAACTAGCTTTTGCAGTAGTTTCTCGCAACAAGTTTAATAGTAAAATAATAGTAAAATAAGGCCATTTGTGGTCTCCAATGGCCTGTCATTGGTTTAGCACGTTTTTGGCAATCAATTCGAGGTCAAAGGGACATAGTTGGAACACACAACATGCAGCATGGAGGAATACATGTAATTCAAGGCGTGGTCCACGTGAATGGGAATCTGCAGAGCATATGCAGTCATGTTTGTTTAATGCAAGCATGCTCATTAGGACCTATGGAAAGATTACATGGGAATATGCATTGGTGCAATTTCTTGGACTACGATGGGAGATTCACGAGAAGGAGCAACACGCCATTGTTGGGAAAGCTCGTCACGGAAAAGCGCGATCTGTTTTCTCCAATGGCCATCATATGCATGGAACGCAGGAGAAGGGGTTACAAATGCAAATCTGGAAAAAGGCTATGTACGTAAACATATGATGCATTGAAATTGGGCTAAAGAGACACAAATTTGACATGCACTTAACTGGGCAATTATTGGTTCATCATTGGGCTTCAATACGACCTAGGACATGAGAATTGCAGTATGAAAATGATGGATTATGGGCTATTTTTTAATCTTGATATAGCGAGTTTCATTTTCTATAGTAGATCAAATGTGATATCAATGTTGAGTTCTTTACTCAATATTGATAATAGGTGCTATGTACTTATCAAGTTTTATTATTTGCATTATGTTAGACATCCGGACAAATTGTTTTTGTTCTGCTTCTGTATTTGATTTTGGTATATTTATAAAAAAATAACCCTAGGCGCTTGCCTAGCGGATTGAAAAAAAAAATATTCAGTTGACATTTCCCTATTCAGAATTATTTGATTCGTGTTAGCTTCCTTGTTGTTGAATTACATATTGTGGGATCGTTGCTTCACATTATTTTCTCCCTTGTTGAGATGTTCTTATTACGCTTAGTATTCTCTATTGTGGTTATTCCTTGCGAGCTAGTTTTACCGTCTCCTTGTGATCGAAAATTCTTGAGTTGATTAACTTGTCGTGTTCTTGTATATATTATCGTTGTTGTTGTTGTACTTGTTGTGGTGGTGCATGAGGTTTCTAACATGCGGTTGTTGATATTGTAATGCACGATGTTTCAACCGTGCAGCTGTTATTATGGGGTTGGACGAGGTTTCTACCGTGCTACTGCTACTATTGATATATTGCACATGTGGCATGACAAGGTGGGGTATGTATATATATGCTTATATGTGGGTTGCGCATATGGCGAGATAAGGTGGGAACATTATGATGAACGTGTGGCGAAACAAGGCGGACACTTATTATGTGATTATTTGCACACGTGGCGAGACAAGATGGGCTATGTCAGGGATTGATTGTGATGATTTATGATGACTTGGGGGCATTCTTGTTGTTTAATATTGTGTTGTGGTACGCTTTCCTGTATGAGCTTTATCTCATGGAAATTGTGAGGAAACATCTTACGTGCTGTCCGTTCTTTTCCTTACGCTTATTAGCTGGTAGGAACTATGTTAAAGCACTTGCACAAGCATACACGTAGTTGAACACTCCTATTGGATGTGAAGTCCTCATGATTTTGCTGAGTATAGATGTACACCCTCGTTTACTTGATATATATGTGAGAGTGGCTCTAGTTAGCAAGGGAGTTGTTAGCATGACCATGAGGTTGATGGGGGCACAGTATGCCACGTGTTAGATTTTAGGTACTGGGATTCGTGAGCTGTAATTTGTTCGAGATTCGGTACTTTGTGAAAATTGTTTGGATAAGGCCTGATGTGAACACTGTCATAGTACTTGAGTTATTGCTTACCTTTACTGTATTGTGACTTTAGGATTTGGGTTTGTGTTTTCGCTCGCTCTTTTATGCCATTATTTTGGTATTTCCGCTATTACTTGCTTTTTTCTTCCCTTATTGTGATTGTAGTATTGTTAGCCATTTCGTGTAGTCTTTATATATATACATCATGTTCCATTGTTCCTATATTTGTACAGTTTATTGGACCGGTAGGTGTCTTGACTGTTCCTCGTCACTACTCCACCGAGTTTAGTCTTGATACTTACTGGGCACCGCTGTGGTGTGCTCATGCTATACTTCTGTATATTTTGGTTGTGTAGATCCAGGTACTTCCACTCAGTCTTATCAACTTTGAGGTGAGGCGCCTCTGTAGAGACTTCGAGGTATATCTGCCGCGTCCGCAAACTGAGGAGTCCCTTTCTATCTTTCTGTAATAGTGTAGCCCTTCAGTAGTTTTCCTTTTTGTTAGACATTTCTGGAGTTACTTCTTATGTATCTCTTAGCTTGTGATTCATGGGGTTCCGGATTTTGGGAGTGTTAGATTGAGATTTTGTACTGTTATGTGCCAAGCGGCATCTTAAACACTATTTTATTTTACTATTTCGGTTTTTAAATTATTTCTTTCGCAATTGTTGTTTATATTCCGCATTGTTAGGCTTACCTAGTCGTAGAGACTAGGTGCCGTCACGATGGTTCACGGAGGGCGAACCGGGGTCGTGAAAAGTTGGTATCAGAGCTCTAGGTTCATAGGAGTCATGAATCACAAGCTGGTTTATTAGAGTTTCACGGATCGGTATGGAGACGTATGTACTCATCTGCGAGAGGCTATGTAACAGTTAGAAAAATTCCACTTCATTGATTTCCTTGTCGTGCGAGATTTTGATGTCACAATTCTAAACTTCTGTCTCCTATTCTCTCACAGATAGTGAGGACACATGCTACCGGAGATGATCAGGCACCCGCGCCCCCTACTATAGCCGTTTGAGGCCGGGGCCAGGGTAGAGGCCGAGGACGCACATGTGGTGCAGCCAGAGCACCCGTACGAGCTGCCACCAAGGTACCACCAATAGTTCCAGCCGGAGTCCAGGCACGTGATACGCCTGCTACTACTACTCCAGCTCTTCAGGAGACTTTTGCGCAGTTCATGAGCATGTACACCACTTTGGCTCAGGCAGGGTTGCTTCCCCTTGCTGAAGCCACATCTCAGGCCGGGGGAGGAGCACATACTCCCGCTGCCCGTACTCCTGAGCAGCGAGTGCATGTTGATCAGGTCCTAGAGATTATTCCTGTACAGCCTGTAGTCCTAGAGTCAGCCCAAGTACAGGGCAACGACTTCAGAGGATGAGCAGCGTAGACTTTAGAGGTTTAAGAAGTATGATCCTCCTGTATTCAGTGGGTTAGCATCAGATGATGCCTTGGGATTTTTGGAGGAGTGTCACCGTATCCTCCTCACTATGGGTATATTAGGATCGAGTGGGGTTTCTTTCACTGCCTTCCAGCTTCGAGGAGCCGCCTATGAGTGGTGGTGCACCTATGAGTTAGACAGTCCGGATGAGGTAGCTTCACTGACTTGGACCCAGTTTTCAGATATGTTCCTGAGAGAGTTTGTTCCTCAGAGCCTCAAGGATGCATGAGGCGCAGAATTTGAGCATTTGCGCCAGGGTACCATGACTGTCTCAGAGTATGTTGTCCGCTACACCAGCTTGGCTAGACATGCCCCAGCCTTGGTTTCTACTGTTTGCGAGAGGGTTTGCCGGTTTATTGAGGGGCTTATTCTCAGCATCAGGTCTAGCATGGCTCATGAGTTGGAGATGGATATTTCTTATCAGCAGGTGGTGAGCATTGCTAGGAGGATAGAGGGTATGCATACTAGGGAGAGAGAGTACAGGTGGGGCCATGAGAGAGAGGGTAGACGAGATCAGGAGAGAGAGTTTGAGGAGACCTCGTAGACCGGGGAGATGTGTTGGTCCTTATTTTGGAGGCAGGGTGCGACATGGTAGAGGTTTTGTGGGTCAATTAGTTCAGTTCGCGCTTCAGGCTTTGCATAGCGACTCAGGTGTTCATGGTTTTCGGAGCCCCCGTACCGCACAGTTCCCACAGCCTCATCAGTAGAGAGATTGCTTTGAGTGTAGAGATACTAGCCATATGGTGAGAGATTGTCCAAGACTTCGGGCCAAAGTGTCACAACGAGGTATTCAGGTGAGTAGAGGGCGCTCAAGAGGGGAAGGCCAGTCCCGTTGATGTGGTTCACATAGTAGGCTTGAGGCCGCTGCGCCAGATGATGTCATTTCAGGTATGATTTCGGTTTGTTATAGACGAGCACCGTCTGTAGTTCATTATAGTTCTGCTTATCGGGGTGAGTTCCCCTATTTGTTGCTCCACTTATGGGTGCGTTTCATGATTAGCACCCTGTCTTTGTGATTACCCTGTTGAGAGGATTTATGAGTGACCGCCCGTGTCTATCGTCTATTTTATTCATTGTTGAGAGTTATGAGACTAGTAGTAAATTCCTGTTGTCCTTTTCGGTAGGCTTGATGTGATTTATGAGTATTTTGTCTATGATCCGTGATGTTTATGATCCACCGGTGTAGGAGCCAGTACTTGTTGTAAATTGTGACAGAATTGATCTAGTGAGAGTTTCCAGCTGATTTGATATGTACCAAACTTGAGATTCAGAGTTGAGGGCAGGACTCTCGTGATTTCATGTGATTTGATGTGTTGAGACCGGGCTGTGTACCGCTGTGGGAGTTATATCAGTATGAGATCCTTGTGATTCTTTTATATGCTTTAGTTCCTTCTTGTTAGATTGTTTTTGTAGATTAGTATTGATTTAAAAATTTGTGCTTGTCGGGCTTGTTTGATAGTCCTCTTATGTGTTTCCCTTCCCATATTCAATCATTTTCGTTCTGTGCTTCTTGAGTTTTAGCTTGTGGGTTGTGTGCCCATTGTTAGCTGAGATTTGGTGATTTGGGTTTTTAGTTATGTGGCTTTCGTGGTTATTGTATCATTGCCAGTGTTATGGAGGTTTGAAACGGGTTCCTATTGAATATGAGGCTTATGGCTGGTGCTAAATTTGATTTCGGGCGAGTACTATGATTAGAAATATTACTGTGGGCCTATATATGATGTGTCATGTTGTAAGGTTGTACTATATGAGCGTTGGTATGAATTTATGCAGCTGGTTGAGACCGATACTAGGTATGCATTTAGAATCGGGTCTTTTGGAAATGGATGGAAGGGGAGAATTCTGGTTGTAAGACTTATTGGTATTGCTAGAAAGGCTAAATTTCAGTTGAGATGGTGTTGTCAGGTTTATGTGGATTGGAATGACGTGGGATCACCCGCGGGTGTATTTTGAAAGTGTGCACTCAGTGACTTAAGGACTTCGAGGCGAATCTTGGCACGTTCGAGGACGAACGTTGGTTTTAAGAGGGGGAGGATGTAACGACCCGACCGGTCATTTTAAGGATTTAAGCTTCGTTCGGCAGCGTAAAGTCTTGAACAACTTCATAATATGTATATCGACTTGCGTGCATGGTTGAATTTAGTTAACGGATGATTCAGAGCCAATTGGAAGAAGGAAACTAGTTTTGGGGAGTTTAAACGGTGGGAATTTGACCGGAATTTGACTTTTGAGTAAACGACTCCAGAATGGGTTTTGGGTGATCTCAACAGCTTTGTATGGTGATTTTGGACTTAGGCGTGTGTCCGGATTAGGATTTGGAGGTCCGTAGGGTAATTTGAGGCATTTCGGCGAAAATTGGAAAAGTTGAAGTTTGGAAAGTTGAGAAGTTTGACCCATAGTTGACTTTTGTGATATCGCGGACATAATGTGATTCCGAGAGTTGGAGCATCTCTGTTATGTTATTTTGGACTTGTCTGCAAAATTTGGCGTCATTCCGGGTTGATTTGATAGGTTTTGACACAAGTTTTTCGAAGTTGCAAGATTTGGAAGTTCATAGTTCGATTCATGGTGTGATTCATGGTTTCGGTGTTGTTTGATATGATTATACCTCGAGCGAGTCTGTGTTAGGTTATGTGACTTGTTTGTATGTTTAGACAGGGTCCCGAGGGCCTCGGGTGTGTTCCGGGTGGGCTACGAGTATTTTTCCCCTATTTTGAATTGTTGTTCTGTCTTCTGATGTTTCCTTCTATACGATCGCATAGGAATAGCCGCTATAATGAAGGCTCTTTTGGTGGCTGACGTTTTCCTTCTTCGCGTTCGCATATACTAGTCCGCGATCGCGTACATATATTCCTGCCTTCTCCGCATTCGCAGTCCGTCGTTCGCGTTCGCGTAGCTCAGCTATAACAGCCGGTGACTCGTTCCCTTCCTCTTATGCGATCGCATGAACAATCACGCGGTCGCATAGTGCATTTTTGGGTAGTGGACAATTTCTTCTTCGCGATCGCATTGCTCCTTCCTCGGTCGCGATGAACAAAAACCTGGGCAGACAGAATATATTCCAAAATCGAGGGTTTCACTATTTTCATCACATTTTGACTTCTAGAGCTCGGTTCCTGGCGATATTTGGTGGGTTTTTCACGAAATTTGATTGGATAAGTGTTCTTCAACTATAATTAAATATATTCCATGAATATGTCTTTGTTTTTATCATTTAAATTGTGTTTTGGGTTGGGGAAAGAGTTGGTTTTGAAGAAAGATTCTAAAATGAAAATTCGTGATTTGAGAGACCAAATGGTATCCAAAATTTGATAAATTTTGTATTGTTGAACTCGTATCGGAATGGGTATTCAGTTTTTTTAAAATTTATTGGGTTCCAAGGTGCGGGCTAGGGGGTCGACTTTTGGACCGATTTTTAGAATTTGATCAAGACTGAGACTTTATGATCCGGAATAGTCTCTTATGTGTTTTATTTGTGCTTTGAAGTTAATATGGTTAGATCTGAGTCGTCCGGAGGTCTTTTCACCCGAGAAGTGCATCTTAGAGTATCGGTTTGTCATCTTTGAAGTAAGTATCTTGCCTAACCTTGTGTGGGGGACTTCCCCTTAGGATTTGAGTCTGCTATGTTGATTGTAGTTCGTGTACGAAAGGTGACGAGTGCGTGCTCAGACTTATTTGTGGAGAAATTAGCCTTTTAGGGTTCTTAGGTCCTTATATTCACTGTGTATGAATGTGTACTTGATATGCTTGAGTTTCCACTTACTAGTTTCACTTATAGATGCTTTAATTGGAATTAATTGCTTATAATTCATTCTTATTGCCTATTTGACTCTTATTTAGCTTAACTGAAGATTTTTACCTCTTCTATTGTCGTGCTATCTTTCATAACTGCTCGTCTTTATTGAAAATCATTATTATCTCCCCTGTAATTATTTAGTCTTAATTGAGGTTATGATTACTTCCCCCTGCTCATCCTTAATTGAAATTGTTGTATATTCTTCGTAAATTGCCCAACCTTAAAAGAAGTTTAGATATTCTATATTCAGTTGACATTTCCCTATTTGGAATTAATTGATTCGTGTTAGCTTCCTTGTTGTTGAATTACATATTGTGGGATTGTTGCTTCATATTATTTTCTCCCTTGTTGAGATGTTCTTATTTCGCTTAGTATTCTCTAATGTGGTTATTCCTTGTGAGCTAGTTTTACCGTCTCCTTGTGATTGAAAGTTCTTGAGTTAATTTACTTGTTGTGTTCTTGTATATACTGTCATTGTTTCTGTTGTACTTGTTATGGTGGTGCACGAGGTTTCTGCCGTGCGGTTGTTGATAATGTAATGCACGAGGTTTCTGCCATGCTATTTCTATTATTGATATATTGCACATGCGGCGTGACAAGGTTGGGTATGTATATATACGCTTATATGTGGGTTGCGCATGTGGCGAGACAAGGTGGGAATATTATGATGCACGTGTGGCAAAACAAGGTGGGCACTTATTATGTTATTATTTGCACACGTGGCGAGACAAGGTGGGCTATGTCAGGGATTGATTGTGATAATTTGTGATGACCTGGGGGCATTCTTGTTGTTTAATATTGTGTTATGGTATCTTACCTGTATGAGCTTTATCTCGTGGAAATTATGAGGAAACATCTTACGTGTCGTCCGTTCTTTTCCTTACGCTTATTAGCTAGTAGGAACTATGTTAAAGCACTTCCACAAGCATACACGTAGTTGAACACTCCTATTGGATATGTAATCCTCCTATTTTTGCTGAGTATAGATATACACCCTCATTTACTTGATATATATGTGAGAGTAGCTCTAGTTAGCAAGGAAATTGTCAGCATGACCATGAGGTTGATGGGGGCACAGAATGTCAAGTGTTAGATTTCAGGTACTGGGAATCGTGAGCTGTAATTTTGTCCGAGATTCGGTACTTCGTGGAAATTGTTGGATAAGTCCTGATGTGAACTTTGTCGTAGTACCTGAGTTATTGCTTACCTTTACTGTATTGTGAATTTAGGATTTGGGTTTGTGTTTTCGCTCGGTCTTCTATGTCATTATTTTGGTATTTCCGTTGTTACTTGTTGTTTTCTTCCCTTATTGTGATTGCAGTATTGTTAGCCATTTCGTGCAGTCTTTATATATATACATCATGTTCCGTTGTTCCTATATTTGTATAGTTTATTAGACCGGTAGGTGTCTTGACTGTTCCTCGTTACTACTCCATCGAGGTTAGTCTTGATACTTATTGGGCACCGCTGTGGTGTGCTCATACTATTCTTCTACACACTTTTATTGTGCAGATCTAGGTACTTCCACTCGGTCTTATCAACCTTGAGGTTAGGCGCCTCTGTAGAGACTTCGAGGTATATCTGTCGCGTCCGCAGACCGTGGAGTCCCTTTCTATCTTTATGTAATACTGTAGCCCTTCAGTAGTTTTCCTTTTTGTTAGACATTTTCGGAGTTAGAGCTTCTTATGTATCTTTTAGCTTGTGATTCATGGGGTTCCGGATTTTGGGAGTTTTAGGTTGAGATTTTGTACTGTTATGTGCCAGGCGACATCTTAAACAATATTTTATTTTACTATTTCGGTTTTTAAATTATTTCTTCCACAATTGTTGTTTATATTTTGCATTGTTAGGCTTACCTAGTCGTAGAGACTTGGTGCCGCCACGATGGTTCACGGAGGACGAACCGAGGTCATGACAATACTGCTTGATATCATTGTGTTTTGGAAAGTATTGCTATGTTTTGGGCGGAATGCCATACTTGGGCCTCTTGCTAACTGTTTGGGCCCTTAGTGTTTTTTTTACTATATTTCCTTAGTGTTTTTGGACTTAATATTTATACTCTGTCATGCTGTGTTTTACTGATTTCATAACTCAGCCTTATTTACTTAGTTTTGAAACTATAAATGATATTTTCGGGCTGAACGCCATGTTTTACTGATAGCCCGAGTGGCTTGTGAGGTTAATGACTGAGAGAGGCCAAGGGCCTGATTGTAAGGTTAATGACTGAGAGAGGCCGAGGGCCTGGTTGTGAGGATTATATATTTATGGATTGGGTTGCACGCCGCAACAAAATATATATATATATATATATATATATATATATATATATATATATATATGGATCGGGTTGCACGCTGCAGCAATATACGGATCGGGCTGCACGCCGCAGCGATATAGCGCTTGGGCTTTAGGAGCCCCTCCGGAGTCTGCACACCCCCAGTGAGCACAGTCGACTATATATATGGATCGGGCTGCACGCCGTAGCGATATATGGATCGGGATTGCATGCCGCAGCGGCTATTATAAGGTACCTGTTGAGCGTGAGTGTTGAGTGTGAGTGCTGATTGATGAGAGTTGAGTCATGAGTGCCTGAGAGGCTTGCCCGAGGGGCTATATATACATACATACGAGTGATACTTTGCTTGAGGGGCTTGTTTTGTGAAATTACTGTTTTCACTCCTCCTTAAAGTGAGTCTCTATTGAATATGCTTATTAAATTACTGATTTCACTCATTGTTATGCTGAGCCTCTATTGAAAATGTTAAACAAATGTTTTAAACAACTTTCGTTTAAACGGGAGTTTTTACGAGATGTTAGAAATTTAATCACTAATTGGGTTTTGTTATTTCCACTGAGATTTTTAAGTTATGAGATGTTTATGAATTCCTGTTTGCCGAGGAAATGTAAACGAATTATGTTTTTGCCCGAGGGGCCGATTATGATTTTCATCACTTTCACTATAAATTACTTTGTACCTCTACTGAAACGACTAGAAAGACATTTTTCAAAGGATTTTACGGAAATTGGAATTTAATGAGATGATTTGATTTATATCCTGTTTTGGAAACATATTGTACCCATTGTGGTGCTATGGCGTGGTTTACATGATTTCTTACTGCTCAGTCTTTATTTACTTTATTACTTACTGAGTTGGCGTACTCACATTACTCCCTGTACCTTGTGTGCAGATCCAGGTATTTCTGAGCTCGGTGGTAGGTTCATCGGAGTTAGCAAGGTAGCTGCTTGGCGATCGCAACCCTGCTTTTCTCCCTCTTCATTCTCCCTTAGTGTACTTTGTGATTTTCCCCCACCATATTGGTCTTGAGGTTGTCAAACAGATATAGTAGATGCTCATGACTAGTGACACCCCGATGTCGGGCTTTCTTTCTGCATTGTTGTTTGTTTTGAACTCTAAATAAAGGTTTATTGTGAAATAGATTTAATTTTATCCTAAGAAAGGTAAATACTGATTGGTTTTGGGTTTCTGTCGGATAGCCTAGTTCCATGATAGGCTCCATCACGACCGGGTTGGTTTTAAGGTTGTGTTAAGTTGGTATCAGAGCCTAGGTTAGATAGGTCTCACGAGTCATGAGCATGTTTAGTAAAGTCTCGCGGATCAGTACGGAGATGTCTGTACTTATCTTCGAGAGGCTGCAGAACCTTTAGGAAAAACTTCACATTCTTTAATTCTTATCATGCGACATTGATTCGGCTCGAAATGTAACTCTTGAAATTCCTTCCACGCGTTCGTATGTGAGCATGAGTGCTCGGTATCAACCGTGCATCGACGGCTTGTGATTCCCTGATCGAGGGCCGAGATGTGATTTCTGTGTGTTAATGTCGGGCCAGTCTGGAGGACTTGAGGTCGGGCTTTGCTTGTAGCTTGAGCACTGAGGTGTTGATTGTGTGAGCACGTGCTTTTGTATTTATATGTTTGATAGTGTCCCTATTAGGGGAAGTGGTGACTAGATAGCTACGCAATGAGAATGATGTGACTGCAAGATGTGTTCATATGATTTGAATGAGACAAGAAGGGTCTGTTTGGGGGTAGCAAGGACTATTTGGTGCTTGATTTCCATCGTGATTTGGTGGATAGCTCCGAGTTGTGGTTGTGTTGAAGGATTTTTTCGTGTTGTCTAGTTGGGAAGTGAAGTAAATTTCATGTTGTGATATGAGTTCAGACTCAGGAAGATTCAGTGATTGCGAGATATTTATGACGGTGGAAGGGTACAAAGAGATGTTAGTTTGAGGCAAAGCAGGTGAATTATCTCCTGTGGAGTGGTCTGAGGTTTGTGTGGCCCTTATGTTGTTTGTTGTAAGTCCTTTTTTACCCGTAATATATGTGTGGTACGATTTGAGTTTGGATCATCTATGAGAGTGGGCTTGATTGTTATGAGGGTGAATGCGAGATTTGCAGAAGGTTTGAAGTACTAGATGGTCTGTGTTGTACGAGCTTATGAGGGATTGAGTTTAATCTCACTATGGTATATGGCAGTAATAGAGTATAGGCATTATGAGTTATTGCGTGTTTTGATCTATGGCTTTGATGCCAAGTGGGGGAGCCTGCTATTGATCAGTTGATTGCACAGTTATGTGCTATGTTAGTTCCAGTTTGAGGCATACTGGTGAGTCAGTTAGAGCTTGCAGGAGTTGAAATCGAGGATGACTCAGGTAAAGGAAATTTTTAATAAAGGATACGTTATGCTTTATGGGTGTATGAGAATCACAGAATGACGTGGGTTATTATTGGTGAAGGATGTACGGTGCATAGAGTAGGAATTTATTTGGTTGCATTAAAGTGTGGTTACTTCCATAGGTGTTGTTGTTATAATGGGGCACAAATCATTCGGTTCATTTGATCAGACTAACTAAGATTTGAGTAGAGTGGATGACTCTCGAGAATGGTTCCAATGAATTCAAGGCTTATATGTGGCAATTGGGAATTTTCAGGATGTGTGTTTGGTTAGAAACTGAGATTTATATTGGAAGATGTTAGGACTTGTGACATTTCTATATCATTATAGATTCTATATATCAATATCAGGAAGGCGAAGGTAATGGCTTTAGATTTGCAGAAGGTCTCTTCAAAGCTGGTATTTCGGTTGTGGTACTCTTGGGGGTGCTTCAGAAGGATACAACGGTTTATGAGCCTTAGGGCAGTGTGGTTTTATGCTAAAGTTTGTGGGGCAAGTTTCGGTTAAGGAAAGTGGTGTACTAGCAAGGAAACATATCAATTTGAAGGTAATTCGAAAGGAACTCAGAGAAATTAGGACAACTTGGTAGTAGTTTGGATCGACATGGTAATGGATATGATACGGTGGGTTTCTACAGGTGTTTCATAACAATGCTCTTAGGTTTTGAGGGCTTGTGTAGCTTGGTTGAGTTAGAAGGAGTCAGCCCTGACTGTTGGGTTTTGTGCAACGGGGATTCAGAGAGTTCTTGATAATTCTACCACGGTTGGAGATGTACCTTTTCTACTAGCGTGAGGAGCATGGGATGAATAGTGATTTTCTCCTAGATAGGATCAAATGGGAAAGTTCTTGGCTGGTTGAGTACGTAGTTGCTTGTGACTCGGAGTGGACTGTGAAGTTCTCATATTTATCATAAGATGGTATTGTATATGCGACATGTTGTGCGAGGTTGAGATTTGCATGTGTAAGGTTACAGTTCAGTTTTGGAAGGAAAGTTATAAATTCTTAGGCAGTATGGACAATTTCAGATGACTAGATAAATGAGATCACTGATTGGTATAGTTTGATGAGGGTATACATTTCAGAAAGGGGAGATGTGTTTAAGTTATGGATGCTTTATTGGTATTACAGTACTATCTTGTCTGATTGACTGCTGATATTCAAAGTTTGCTTTGGCGGCATAGGAGAATTTTAGGAGTACCTTAGCGGAATGATCGAGTATTAGAGATGTGTTAGATATTCGGGAGGTAGAGTTGGGATCGTATATGATGATTCGTGTGCTTTATGGATTTGAAGACTGGGAGTTCTCATAAATAAGTTATTTCGTGGTTATAGACTGTGAATATGTGGACAAGCTAGTCAGATGATAGTATGTGCTAGGATTCAGCCATTGTGAACTTTCAGAGAGTTGTTTATTTATTGTGGGTGACCAGAGTTGATTTGGGGTCCATTGGTAGGCCAATATGGATGTGTGTTCTGCATTGAGTCAGATTTGTTGACTCCGAAATGCTATTGTTGAGAGATGTGACATTCGACTATTGTTGAGCTTATTCGTGTTCTGGAGCAATCTATGAGTTATTCTCCTGTGTTACGAGGAGTGGTGATTTGTTGGTTATATGCACATATGGTGCAGTTCCATTTGGGCTTTATAGCGGGATTTGTTTGAGATGGATATTTGGGTGTTGCATGATTTGTTGCGCATTGGATATGTTCTTTCGGACGGGTATGGCATTACGTCATTTGCTTCCCCAGGGTTATGGTGATTCACTTTTGGGTGCTAGGTACCAAATTGCACGTGGTTGTTGATTTTGAGCATAGTGACTTGAGGTAATTCATGTGGATCAGTGTTTGAATAGGATCGCGCATTGCAGCAAAGTTATGTGGAGGTATGATCCTTCGGGTTAGATTCGTGTGTTCTGGTTCTACAGTGTGTGACGGGTTCTTAGCATCGTGTTGTGATGGTATTGGTGAGCTTGCGGTACAGCTCTCTCATTTGGGCCATTTTTCATGATTTGAGTACATTCAGATTGTTTCTTATTGGTGCGTGGATTGAAGGGGTTATGGCTTTAGATTGTATTGATATGTCATGTCACTAGAGTAGTCGTGTTGGATGAGATAAGGTCATTGGGCCTAGAATAGATACTAACAGATTCGATTTCAGCACATTGGAAGGATAGTATTGATGTTCAGCTTAGAAATTTGCCGAGATCCTTGCCAAAGGAGAAGGAGCTTCATGAATGGTTGATCGGAGGAATGGTTATGACTTTATGCACGTTTCATTCATCGTTGGCAGTATACAAAAGTGTTGGAATGAGGCTTTATTTGATAAGAGGTTTATTATCGGTATTCAGTTGTTTTGAGCAGTTGCTGTGATTTGAAGTTTTTGCTATGAGTGTTCGAGTGGTATGGTATATCCTGTGATTTCCATCTTGAATTGTTGTTATGGCTTGATACAGAGTGTTCAGATTTATTCGGTGTATAGATGTGAGATTATGATCTTATAGATAATTTCGGAAGTGGAAATTTGGTTCTAAGGTTTATGAGCTAGGTTGGATTGTAAAATCTCAGTTACATTGTGCTATCAGACCTATATGAGATAGGGTGACGTTGGATCACCCCCGGGTATGTGCATGGTAAGGTTATACAGTGATTTGTTGGCTTTTGGAACAACTCTGGGCACGTTCGAGGACAAACGTATGTTTAAGTGGGGGAGAATGTAACGACCCGATCAGTTGTTCCGAGAGTTTTGGCCCCGTTTCCCCCCATTTCTGCTTCATTTTTGTGTGGTTCATCCCTTTTATGTTGTGTTGAGTTGGTTGGCTGCTCGGGTTCGGAATGATTGTAGAGAGAATGAGACACTTAGTCTTTTGAGTTGACCTTTTAGTTGGAAAAGTCAATTGGAAGTTGACTTGTGAGTAAATGATCTCGTAACTTGGTTTTTATGGTTTGAATAGCTTCGTGAGGTGATTTGGGACTTAGGAGCGTGTTCAGAATGCATTTCGGAGGTCCGTGGTAGATTTAGGCTTGAAGTGGCGAAATTGAAATTTTGGCATTTTCCGATTGGTAGTGGAAATTTTGATAAAAGGGTCGGAATAGAATTCTGGAAGTTGGAGTAGAACCGTTGTGTCATTTGGGACGTGTGTGCAAAATTTCAAGTCATTCGGACGAGGTTTGATAGACTTTTTGATTAAAAACAGAATTCAAATGTTTTTTGGAATCATTAGGCTTGAATCCGAGGGTATTTTGATGATTCAATGTTGTTTTGGGTGTTTCGAAGATTGGTATAAGTTTGAATAGTGGTATGTGACTTGCTAGTAACTTTGGTGGAGGTTCCTGGGGCCTCGGGGTGATTTCGGATGGTTGACGGAAAGTTGAGAGTTATAATTGTGCAATTGAAGCTGTTGATTTTGCTGTCATAACTGCACCTGCGAATTGGGGACCGCAGGTGCGGAATCGCAGAAACAGAAGAGAAGCCGCAGATGCGGCCATGGGCAAGGGTGATCAGAAGGCGCAGGTGCGGAGGCTCGGTGCACTTGCGAGACCGCAGGTGCGGTAGTGGATACACAGGTGCGATTTAGAGGGACTTAAGTGAAAACCATAGAAACGGTTGTTTGGCCGCAGAAGCGGTACCACAGGTGCGAAAACCCTGGGTCAGAAAGTATATAAGTCCTCCTTCGCGAATTTTTGGTTATTCCACCATTTTCACATACGGGTTTGAGCTTGGGAGAGCAAATTTAAGAGGGAATTGATAACGCCAAACTATGCCTTATACAAAGACACACACGGACGTAACAAATATAATCTGAGTAATTCTGCCCAGAGTCGAACCACACAGAATTAACCTATCAATTACTTTTGACTGATTTACTAAATTCACAGAATCAATTTTTCCCAAACTTTGTAATTCACAATTGATGATATTTCTAACAACTAAAGTCTGAAAATAATTAACAGCTGAAAATTAACTATGCTTGATGTGTAAACAGTTGGAATAAGGTCTAAGGTAATGGTTTCCCCCGTTGGTGATTTCCTTGGTTGTACGTTTCTTATAGCGATGCCTTAGTTGTCTCTATCAATCAAGAACTCTCCGGCTATCATAAATCTCTCTCAAGCAATTATGATAATTTACTAGACTCACTCTCTCAAGCTACGCTAGCTAGATTCACATTACCGTTCTTTTAGATTGCACCCGAGGTATCGTTATCTCTAATCCAATCTCTAAACCCTCGGTTATGACTCTCGTCTATACTCCGGGAGTGATGTTGTTCAAACAACTACCTAAATATGCACTCTCTCTCAAGAAGATACATAATAAATAGGAACGGATAATTGAGGGCCCTTTCAACTAACCACAATCAAAACGTAGATGAACAAATAGAGATTAACAACCAAGTCATCCCCAACGGGTTTCACCAAAACCATAGATTAAAGTATTTAGCTACTCATGACAACGTAAGAATAAACTACGAAAATATTCATAATGGAAAATTGCAAGAAAAATAGAAGAGAATAAGGACTATGATGTTTTGGGTGATCTCTCACACTTGTTCTTCTTGCAAAAATAATCTCAAAATAAGCCCCCCCTTTTCTTGGGCGAGTTTCCTACATCTTATAAGGGTTTTACAAAGTTTTCCCGAATTGACACTTTGGCCCCTTAACTTTCTGGACTGTGAACATGCCTCCGCGGCCGCGGCGTCGACCACGGCGCTGACCGCGGAGAACAGTGACTCCAACCGCGGCGCGGACCGCGGTGGCAACCGTGGTGAGTATGCTGGGCCTTTTTGTCTCCGCGTTCTTTCTCTTTTTGTTCTTTAATGTTTGGGTACTTCTTGAGTGGGTGTTTTCTTCACGTTATTGCCTCTAAACACTTCATGTTGCTTCCTCACATCTTATATTCCCTGCGAAACCAAATAGCATTAATTAAAGCATTTTATTAGCAACTTACATTATAAAACAACAACAAAGCATGGGCAATTATGGTATAAATAACAACTATATAGCCTATTATCAACACCCCACACTTAAATTATTGCTATCCTCGAGCAATTCACCACACTCCATAAAAATTCATTCCCTATGCTTTTCCCTCAACGACTCATGCCATGAACATTTCACAAGAGTTACACCTAGTAGTGAACAGTTTTTACCTCAAGAATCAAGTTTTTCGTACCCTGTAACATTTGCACTTACTCAAACCACTCTACACAATAGTCAAGATGCATCTTTCCTTTGTGAATCACATGCCCTCACATCACACATGAGAATAGTTCCATATATATAATGATAGTGATAACAATTAGGAACTCAAATAGACAGAATTCGCTCACTCTCCAAAAAGAACATTCACATGCCACAAAGATGCACCATAGGCTTGCCCCTAGTGTAGTACTCAACTAATCGAGCCCCACTTAGTCTAAGATCAATAGGACTTTATTTGGTTGTAATGTAGGTTAAGAGACGGGTAGGATACATTTGGATATAGTGACTAACCTCCCTAAGCACTTTTAATACAATTACGTTGAATTTAAAAATCATCATTTTGTAAGCCAACCCTCCACCACATTTATTTAAACATCCCCATACACTAGGTGCAATTTGTACAAGCTACCACTTATTAATCACCACAAAATATATATGAACTTTTTTTTTCGTGGTGCTTTTCTTTTTACGCTTCACATTTTGTACCTTTTCTCTATTTCCATGATTCCACTTCAAAAACCAAACCACCACCCCACACTTTTGTTTCGCATCATCTCAATACCAATCTAGTGCTTAGTGAGAGGGAGGAAAATTGGTTCAAACAGCAGGCTATTCAAACAAGTGGTTAAGGTTCACATTGTGGTTGCCAAAGAAACGGGCTTATAGGCTCAACGGGGTTAACTAAGATGTAATGCATTCAGGTGGGTTCACTTTATATGTCTGTCTCAACAAAGAAATGCCTATATCACTTCTAAAACCGAATGAAGCTACTATTTTGCTTTACAAACACACAGGGCAAGTTCTAGGCATCAAATGTACAACATGGAATACAATGATACTCACACTCACATGGCACATGACTCACTCTAGATTAGTTTATCAAAACATTCTCTTTTGAGTGTTCAAGTTAGGTACAAACATACAATGTTTAAGGCACTTAAACAAGATTCAACCCTTGAAGCTTAGCGCTACACTCTAGCGTCTATCGTGTTCGGGTGTAAGAACGCTAAGGGTTTTTCTTCTTCAATTTTAAGCTCGTCACCCATTAATCCTAACCTAAAACAAAATAATCTACCTATACCCAGTTCAAGCTAAACCCTTGGAAAAGAATCGTGTCCCAAAGAAAAACCAAGGGGGAGTTACTACACTACCTAAGAAATAAAAAAAAATCTTTTTGGTGATTTCTATAGACTAGCTTCCCTTAAGAAAATTTGTCTAAAGAATCCGTCATTAGGAAGAGTCTTTATATTTCAATTTTTTTTTTCTTGACTTAGTCCCTCAAGAACCCCGCCGAAAGAGACCCATCATCGGGACAAGTCGCTTCTATTTTAACTTCCTAAAAAAAACTGTTACTCTATTTCTAAAGCAACTAACACAAAACAAAAACAAACAGATAATATTCACAAGCACAACATACAACGAAGTTTCCCCCACCCCACACTTAAAATTAAGACATGTCCCCATGGCTTGACAATATAAAAAGCAGTGAGGTAAAGAAACTTCCCTGAAGGGTCACTCTTGATCTGAAACTATGTCTGGGTTCACGTTGCAGGCGCGACCCAATTCTCTCAACCAACCCATGAATTTCTTTTCCGACTTCACCTGTCGGTCAGCCACAGCATCCACGCGAGACCCCAAGTCAGTGACGGAGGTCCGTAGTCCAGTAATTTCCCGCTCCAAAGCATCCATCCGAGTGCTCCGGCGTGGCTATGACGATCCTGCCTCGTCCCTTCTAGGAGGGGCTGTGATCTCAGCAGCATCAGAATCATCCTCAGATTCAGACTCATCAGACGAGTCATCATTGCGTCGTACTGGCTTTCGTCCCTCTTGCCCAATTTTTCTCACCCGGAAAGGGGTTTTTATAGGTAATTTCCCATCAACTTTGAAGTTCTCAAGAACATTAGCAAGGCGGCATATATGGGTGACAAACGAAGGGAAGTAGTGGCCTTTGCTTAGTTCGGGCGATCGGATGAACATTTCTTCAGAGAGGACTCGGGCGACATCAAACCCTTGGTGAGTCATGAAGCAGTAGATCATAGCGGCCTGTGGCCCATTTACATCGGTGGTATTGCTGGATGGTAGCAACCGAGTGGTGATGATAGTGAGCCAACATTTGGCCTCCCAAGTAAGAGACTTGGAATGTAGAGTCGTCGGTTGTGCTACCCATTTGGGCAGTCTGCCAGGTATACAGATGACCTCCAGAATTCTGTCCTAGTTAACCATCGGGCGACTAGCCATGATGTAATGATCATCACCCGTGAATGCGGGGAGGCGATACACTCTGCGGATGACCTCTATAGCAGCATTAACCGGGGTGTTTCACACAGTCACAACCTTGTCCTCGTGTTCTGGTAGGTTTGCATAGAATTCCCTCACTAGCTAAATATTTGCTTCCTCGGGAGCCTCAAAGAAGATGTCCAGCTGACATCTCCGTAGCTCACCAAACATATTGGGGAATTCCTTCACCAAAGCCTTCCTGTCGATATGGAGCTCATGGAGTAACTTCCTGGCAAGTTTCTGATTGTACCTTGCCTATGCTTCTGTAGAGACGAACCGAGTGCTATCAAACCGTGGTGCACTAGTTTGGCCCCTAGCTCATAAGGAGCCTCCTGGGCCACTAGCAGAGGACCCGGTGTTTCGTCTCTTACGGGCTGAACTCATAATACCTGTCAAAATAGAGAAACACATATTAGGATGAGCCTAAAATGTGTGACTAGGAGTGGTTACTCAGACTTCACCACAACCATGTCACAACATCTCCTTATATCACCATTGAGACAATTTCTCAAACACATTGTGGGAAAGGCATTTTCTTCATATTCATGGCCCCAAGGGAATCAAGAAAACATTCCCAATTCAACTATCTACTACACCCACACATTCCACATTTTGTGTTAACCATCACCCACCAACAATACCATTCCAAACATTCAAAGCACAGCCCCTTCACAAGACATATGCTAAAAACGAAATTACACTAAAAAGAAGAAGAAGAACTAAACAAAATAAAATCCTATCACTAACACTACATTAGAACAACATGAACTAGCATAATGCAACAAAAACAATATAAGTAAAGGAGAAAGGGGGTCGGAAACATACCTTGGGGGGGAAGAAGATGAGAGGTGTTGTGAAGGAGGAGGAAGAAGAAGAGAGTATGGAGGGGAGGGTTATGGTTTAGAGAGAGAGAGAGAGAGAGAGAGGGAAGTGGGGATTTTAGGAAGGGGGATTGTTTATTTTGATATAGGGAAGGGTTTTAAAATTAAAAGAAGAGTAGGAAAAAAAAGGAAAAAAAAATTAAAATTCAGCGGACGTCACCGCGGTCGACGCCGCGGTCAGAGATAGAGTCTCCCGTTGTCGTTACCGCGGTCCGAGCCGTGGTCGCGGTGAAAAAACTGATCGTTCAGTGATTTCCGCGGTCCACCCGCGGTCCTGGACGCGGTCGCGGCTGGGAAAAAATATTATTTTTTTTACACGAAGTTACATACTACACTTACAACACATTCATGGGTTGCCTCCCACGCAGCGCCTGATTTAACGTCGCGGCACGACACAAGTGGTTGAGCCTTCACTCCTCATTCGCGTACTGGGGTTCTTTCAAATTGATCACCACTGTATTCCTTTTTTTCTCAGCTATTCCAAGGTAAGATTTCAACCTTTGCCCATTTACTGAGAACTTGGTTGTCCCATCTTCTGACTCAATCTCGACAGCTCCACTTGCGAACATTTGCACCACTATAAATGGTTCTGACCATCGGGACTTTAACTTACCCGGAAACAATCTCAGCCTTGAATTATACAATAATACCTTGTCACCGGGTTTGAAATTTCTTTCCACAATGTGCTTATCATGCATCTTCTTCATTCTTTCCTTGTAGAGCCTCATGTTTTCAAAGGCTTGATATCTAAATTCTTCCAGCTCATGCAACTATGTCAGTCGATTTTGTCCAGCTGCTTCGGGATCCATGTTCAATTGTTTCAGTGCCCACCAAGCTCGATGTTCTAGCTCCACAAGCAAGTGACAGGCCTTCCCAAATACCAACTTGTATGGTGACATACCTATTGGTGTTTTGAACGCAGTTCTATAGGCCCACAGTGCGTCATTAAGCTTCTTTGCCCAATCAGTTCGTGTGGCATTCACCGCCTTGGTTAGTACACTTTTTATCTCCATGTTGGACATTTCAACCTGCCCACTGGTTTGTGGATGGTAAGGGGTAGCCACCTTGTGGCGTACGTCATACTTTGCAAGCAATTTCTCGAAGGCTCTGTTACAGAAGTGAGTGCCTCCATCACTGATGATCGCTCTTGGTATCCCGAATCGGGTGAATATATTCTTTTTCACAAAACCTATCACCACCTTTGCATCATTAGTGGGTAATACTGCAGCTTACACCCATTTAGACACGTAATCCACAACAACAAGTATGTATTTATTGCCAAATGAGTTGACGAAGGGGCCCATGAAGTCAATCCCCCAAACATCAAACACCTCTACCTCTTGAATCGGGTTCATGGGCATCTTGTGGCGACGGGAAATGTTCCCGGTTCGCTGACATTCGTCGCAGCCCTTTACCCATAGGTGTGCATCTCTAAACACTGTTGGCCAAAAGAACTCGGCCTCTAGCACTTTCACAGCTGTCCTAGCTCCTCCAAAATGTCCTTCATATGCTGATGCGTGACAAGCCTGCAAAACAGAAGATTGTTCGATCTCGGGGACACACCTCTGGATCATATTATCAACATAGATTCTAAACAAATAAGGCTCGTCCCAATAATACATGCGGCAATCATGATAAAACGTTTTCTTTTGGACAGATGAAAGGTCATGGGGAACGATACCGCAAGCCAGGTAGTTTGCAAAATCTGAATACCATGGTGCTTCCTCAAGACTGGCTGCGAGCAGCAGCTCGTCTGGAAAGGTTTCTAGGATCTCTTCGACCTCGACTGATTTTTTAGCTCCGTCAAGTCGCGATAGACGATCAGCGGCTTGATTTTCTGTGACCTTACGATCACGAATTTCGAGGTCAAACTCTTGCAACAGTAGCACCCAACGAATCAGGCGCGATTTAGACTCCTTTTTCTCAATTAGGTACTTGAGTGTTGCATGGTCAATGTATACAATTACCTTGGAACCAATCAAATATGATCGGAACTTGTCAAACGCAAACACCACCGCCAACATCTCCTTCTCCGTCACTGTGTAATTGAGCTATGCACCGCTTAGCATTCTGCTTGCGTAGTAAATCGGGTGCATCAGCTTATCTTTTCGCTGCCCCAAGACTGCTCCTATAGCATAGTCGCTGGCATCACACATGAGCTCAAATGGTTGCTCCCAATTGGGTGCAACAATGATTGGTGCAGTGATCAATCTCTTCTTCAGTTCCTCAAATGCCAACCTGCAATCATTAGAAAACACAAAGGGCTGATCCTTTTCAAGAAATTTGCATAATGGGTTAGCAATTTTGGAAAAATCTTTTATGAAACGCCGGTAGAATCCAGCGTGTCCAAGAAAACTTCTCACCGCCTTGACTGAAGTGGGCATTGGTAACTTCTCAATCACGTCAACCTTAGCATGGTCGACCTCAATTCCTTTACTAGACACTCGATGCCCTAGGACTATACCTTCTTGTACCATAAAATGACACTTCTTCTAGTTTAGCACTAAGTTTGTCTCCACACATCTTTTAAGCATTCTCCTTAAGTTGTGAATACAGTCTTCGAATGAATCTCCCACCATGGAGAAATCATCCATAAACACCTCCATAATATCCTCCACCATGTCTGTGAAGATGGCTAACATGCACCATTGAAAAGTCGCGGGTGCATTGCAAAGCCCAAAAGGCATTCTCCGAAAGGCAAAGATGCCATACGGACAGGTGAAAGATGTTTTCTCTCTATCTTCGGGGGCTATTGATATCTGATTGTACCCCGAATATCCATCCAAGAAACAGAAGTGTGATCGCCCAGCCAGCCTGTCCAACATTTGGTCAATGAAGGGTAGGGGGAAATGGTCCTTCCGGGTGGCTGTGTTCAATTTCCTGTAATCCATGCAGATACGCCACCCTATGACTGTACGAGTTGAGATCAACTCATTATTCTCATTTTTTACAACAGTCATTCGCCCTTTTTCGACACACATTGGACAGGGCTGACCCAATTACTATCAGAGATGGGGAAGATGATTCCCGCATCTAACCATTTGATTACTTTTTTCTTTACAACCTCTTTCATGTTTGGGTTCAACCTTCGCTGGTGTTCCCTGGAAGGTTTGTGGCCCTCTTCCAGGAGAATCTTATGCATACAGAAGACTGGGCTGATACCCTTTATGTCTGCTATGGTCCAGCCTATGGCAGTCTTGTTTTCCTGCAGTACCTGTACGAGCCGTTCTACCTGCACATCTAACAAACCGAATGATATGATAACAAGCAAGGTCGAATCAGGGCCTAAGAACACATACCTGAGGTGATCTGGGAGTGGCTTCTGTTCCAACTTGGGTGGTTCCTCTATTGATGGCTTTGCTGGAGGAGTGGCCCTTTTTTCTAGCTCAAGGGACTCGAACTGAGGTTCCCTTAACCAAAATCCTCGGCCTTCCAGTGCCATGACCCATTCAGCTAACCCTTCACCATCCATTTCTTCTAAATTCGTCAGACATGCCTCAACTGGATCTTTTACAGTTAGGGTCATATCATCTTCTTGCAGGATTACATCCACTGTTTCCACTAGAGAGCAATTAGCATATTCACTGGGTCTCCTCATAGATTGCTGAACATTGAATATGACTTCTTCATCGTTCAATCTCATTTTTAATTCCCCAGTTTCACAGTCGATCAGTGCTCTCCCCGTGGCTAAAAATGGTCTCCCTAAAATAAGGGGTATCTCCTCATCCACCTAACAATCCAAGATAACAAAGTCTGTAGGGAACACGAATATCCCCACTTGTACCAACACATTATCAAGAATACCAGTGGGCCTCTTCACTATGCGGTCAGCCAGCTATAGCAGCATCGAAGTTGGCCTAGCTCTACCAATGCTCAGTTTGGTGTACACAACCAGCGACATCAGATTTATGCTAGCTCCAAAATCACACAACGCCTTTGCAAAGGCATAACTTCCAATTGTGCATGGAATAGTGAAGCTACCTGGGTCCGACATCTTTTGAGCCATCGGGTTTTCCACCACTGCGCTGCAGGTCTGTGTCAAAGTTACAGTGGATAGATCCTGAAAATCAAACTTCCATGACATTAGATCTTTCATCATCTTAGCATAACCGGGCATCTCCCTCAAGGCATCCATCAAAGGAATATTCAACTGAATTTGACGCAGCATCTCCATGAACTTCTTATATTGGTCTGCCTTCTTTTGTTTGACCAGTCTCTGAGGGAATGGTGCAGGTATCACCCTTTGTGCATTGCTTGCTGGCTTCTCTCTGTTAGAATATTCTGGCACAAGAGGTGCCACCTGTTCTGCAACTTGCTCATTCATCTTTTCTTTGCCTTTTTCCTCCTGACTCTGCTCAACCACCACTTCAGTAAGTTCTATTGGTTCCTCTACCTCTAATTGAACTGGAGTGGTTGGTGTAGTGTCCTTGCTGGTTGTGCAATTTCCTGCTCTCTGTCTAAATCTCTCTCATTCCGAAAACTTACTGCCATCAGCTGATTCTGGTTTTGGTCCTTGGGGTTTATGTTTGTGTCTGCAGGCAAAGTTCCCTGAGGACGGTTGTTCAAAGCCATGGATAGCTGACCCAGCTACGTTTCAATATTCTTTATGGCTGAATCATGCACTGCCAATATTTTCTGCACTTTATTATTTGTCCCAATGAGTTGCTGAAGCATACCCCTGATTTCCACCATGTTGTTATCTTACTGATGAGGGGGTGGTTGGTATGTCAATTGTTGCTGATTTTGTTATGGATAGCCCTGTGGTTTCTGATATGGTACTGGCACCAACTGGTTTTGAGGGTGCATACCCCCAGGCTGCTGCATATTAGGCCTGTACTGCTGATTTTGCTGCGGTCTCCACTGCTGTGCTCCTTGCCTCTGACCCCCATAGTTGTTGACATAATTCATATCTTCCCTTTCCCCTTGATTTTCACCTTCTCCGCTCCATGAACACACATAAGACTGATTAATACAAGGTGTACACAAGTCCCCCATTTGTTGTATCAACAATGTGCACCTGTTTTGTACCCATCTCATCAATATTCTTTGTCAATATGCTCATCTGGGTCATGCGTGTGGCCATATTCTCTGCATGCGAATTATTTGGGTCAAGAGGAACTGAATGCACTATGGGTACCAGTATTGTACCTCTAGTCATCCACCACGAATTTTGTGACATCTTATCGAGAAGGATTTTGTAATCAGTGAATGTTTTACTTAAAAATGCACCTCCAGCTGACGCATCCACATTTGCTTTCAAATTGTCAGCTAGCCCCATGTAGAATCTCTGGCCGAGCATCTGGTCTGGAATGCCATGGTGAGGACACTTCACTAACATCCCTTTAAATCTTTCCCAAGTTTCTTGCAAAGACTTAGAGGGCTGCTGCCTATACTGCAATATGTCATCAATCTGTTTTGTAGTCTTGTTAGGCGGATAGAACTTGTTCAGGAACTGCTTGACTAATTCCTCACAGGTGGTAATAGAGTTGATAGAGAGCGAATTTAGCCAAGTTTGAGCTTCCCTGGTTACCGAGAATGGAAACAGTAGCAGCTTGATAGCTTCCGGAGTTGCATTTGGCTGCCTTTGGGTTATACAAATTGACAGAAAATTCTTCAAGTGTTGTTGTGGGTCTTCAATGTGTGACCCGGAGAACAGTCCTTTATTCTGCAGCAAATGCAGCATGTTGTTGGTGATCTGGAATGTCTCCGCTTGAATTGCGGGCACAACTATAGCAGTGGCCAGATTATCAGCTGTGGGTTGTGCCCAGTCATAAAGTGCAGCTTCGGGCATAAGAGGTGCCACCCTTCTAACATTTAAGTCAGCTGGCTCATTCCTGATGTTTCCGTTGACGTTATCTACGTCACCCATGTCAAATTCGAGTTGGTGTGATTGTTGAGATTGTTGAAGTCTTTTGTTGGCATGGTTCAATGCCCTGAATGTTTTCTCGGGGTTTGAGAGTCCTTCTAGCAGTTCTCTAGTCCTCAAAGAACTTCTAGGCATACACCTGCTTTCCACAAGAGTTCAAACGTTAGAATTTCAATGAAAAGATTGGGTATAGAGAAAACTGACTACACTTAGAATTTTTGTACTTCTCTCAATTGTAATTGATAACACCGTTAATTCCCCGGCAACGGCGCCAAAATTTGATAACGCTAAACTATTCCTTATACAAAGACACACACGGACGTAGCAAATATAATCTGAGTAATTCTGCCCAGAGTCGAACCACACAGAATTAACCTATCAATTACTTTTGACTGATTTACTAAATTCACAGAATCAATTTTCCCCAAACTTTGTAATTCACAATTGATGATATTTCTAACAACTAAAGTCTGAAAATAATTAGCAGTTGAAAATTAACTATGCTTGATGTGTAAACAGTTGGAATAAGGTCTAAGGTAATGGTTTCCCCCGTTGGTGATTTCCTTGGTTGTACGTTTCTTATAGTGATGCCTTAGTTGTCTCTATCAATCAAGAACTCTCCGGCTATCATAAATCTCTCTCAAGCAATTATGATAATTTACTAGATGCACTCTCTCAAGCTACGCTAGCTAGATTCACATTACCGTTCTTTTAGATTGCACCCGAGGTATCGTTATCTCTAATCCAATCTCTAAAGCCTCAGTTATGCCTCTCGTCTATACTTCGGGAGTGATGTTGTTCAAACAACTACCTAAATATGCACTCTCTCTCAAGAAGATACATAATAAATAGGAACGGATAATTGAAGGCCCTTTCAACTAACCACAATCAAAACATAGATGAACAAATAGAGATTAACAACCAATTCAAACTATATTAATATAACAACTAAGTCATCCCCAATGGGTTTCACCAAAATCTTAGATTAAAGTATTTAGCTACTCATGACAACATAAGAACAAACTACGAAAATATTCATAATGGAAAATTGCAAGAAAAATAGAAGAGAATAAGGACTATGATGTTTTGGGTGATCTCTCACACTTGTTCTTCTTGCAAAAATAATCTCAAAATAAGCCCCCCTTTTCTTGGGCGAGTTTCCTACATCTTATAAGGGTTTTACAAAAGTTTTTCCGAATTGACACTTTGGCCCCTTAACTTTCTAGACTGTGAACATGCCGCCATGGTTGCGGCATCGACCGCGGAGAACACTGACTCCAACCGCGGCGCGGACCGTGGTGACAACCGCGGTGAGTATGCTGGGCCTTTTTGTCTCCGCGTTCCTTCTCTTTTTGCTCTTTTGTGTTTGGGTAATTCTTGAGTGGGTGTTTTCTTCACGTTATTGCCTCTAAACACTTCATGTTGCTTCCTTACATCTTATATTCCCAACGAAACCAAATAGCATTAATTAAAGCATTTTATTGGCAACTTACATTATAAAACAACTACAAAGCATGGACAATTATGGTGTAAATAACAACTATATAGCCTATTATCAGGAATTCAAGAGGGTTTCGTGGAGGTAAGGTTTTTGGACCCTGAACTTGTTTTCATGATGGTTTTTTAACTGTTTAAGCTTGAAATTTGTGGTAATTATGGTTAAAATTGGGGGTTAGGTCTTGGAAATTGGAGACCTAAATTTAGGGATTTGAGGGATCATTTGAGGTCCGATTTTGATGTTCTTGGTATGTATGGACTCGTGGAAGGATAAGGATTATATTGATATAATTTTTATTGGATTCTGATATGTGGGCCCGGGGGTCAAGTTTGACCAATTTCGGGATTTTTTATGTAATTTGATTATTTTCGTGTGGGCTTTGTCCCCTTAGCATATATTGATGTTATGATTCTGATTTTGGATAGATTCGAGGCGAGTTGTGGCCAAGTCGAGCAGCAAGGGCATTGCAGAGTTGATTTTCACCCGGTTCAAGGTAAGTAATGATTGTAAATATTGTCTTGAGGGTATGCAATCCCGGATTCACATCGTTGTGCTACTTTGAGGTGACACACACGCTAGATGACGAGCGTGGGGTCGTGCACCATTGGGAATTGTGCCTTGGTCCATCCCGTACGATTATTTAGTCGCGTATTTGATTGAAAACTGCTTGATATCATTGTGTTTTGGAAAGTATTGCTATGTTTTGGGTGGAATGCCATACTTGGGCCTTGTGCCAACTGTTTGGATCCTTAGGGGCTTTTTACTATATTTCCTCACTGTTTTTGGACTTAATATTTGTACTCAGTCATGCTGTGTTTTACTGATTTCATAACTCAGCCTTATTTACTCAGTTTTGAAACTATAAATGATATTTTCGGGCTGAACGCCATGTTTTACTGATAGCCCTAGTGGCTTGTAAGGTTAATGATTGAGAGAGGCCGAGGGCCTGATTGTGAGGTTAATGATTGAGAGAGGCCGAGGGCATGGTTGTGAGGATTATGTATTTATGGATAGGGCTGCACGCCGCAACAATATATATTTATATGTATATGAATTGGTCTGCACGCCGCAGCGATATACAGATCAGGTTGCACGACGCAGCGATATAGCGCTTGGGCTATAGGAGCCTCTCTAGAGTCTGCACACCCCTAGTGAGCGTAGTCGACTATATATATGGATCGGGTTGCACGCCGCAACGTTATATGGATCAGGCTGCACGCCGCAACGGTTATTATAAGGTACATGTTGAGCTTGAGTGTTGACTGATGAGAGTTGAGTCATGAGTGTCTGAGAGGCTTGCCCGAGGGGCTATATATACATATATACGAGTGATGCTTTGCTCGAGGGGCTTGTTTTGTGAAATTACTATTTTCACTCCTCCTTAAAGCGAGTCTCTATTGAATATGCTGATTAAATTACTGATTTCACTCATCGTTATGCTGAGCCTCTATTGAAAATGTTAAACAAATATTCTAAACAACTTTCGTTTAAACTGGAGTTTTTATGACATGTTCGGAATTTAATCACTGATTGGGTTTTGTTATTTCCACTGAGATTTTTAAGTTATGAGATATTTATGAATTCCTGTTTGCCGAGGAACTGTAAACAAACTATGTTTTTGTCCGATGGACCGATTATGATTTTTATCACTTTCACTATAAATTACATTGAACCTCTACTGAAACGGCTAGAAAGACATTTTTCAAAGGATTTTATGGAAATTGGAATTTAACGAGATGATTTGATTTATATCTTGTTTTGGAAACATATTGTACCCACTGTGGTGCTATGACGTGTTTTACGTGATTTCTTACTGCTCAGTCTTTATTTAGTTTTATTACTTACTGAGTTGGCGTACTCACATTACTCCCTGCACCTTGTGTGCAGATCCAAGTATTTTTAAGCTCGGTGGCAGGTTCATCGGAGTTATCAAGGTAGCTACTTGGTGATCGCAACCCTGCTTTTCTCCCTCTTCATTCTCCCTTAGTGTACTTTGTGATTTACCCCGACCATGTTGGTCTTGAGGTTGTCAAACAATTGTAGTAGATGCTCATGACTAGTGACACCCCGATGTCGGGCTTTCTTTCAGCATTGTTGTTTGTTTTGAACTCTAAATAAATGTTTATTGTTAAATAGATTTGATTTTATCCTAAGAATGGTAAATACTGATTGGTTTTGGGTTTGTATCGGCTAGCCTAGTTCCATGATAGGCGCCATCACGACCGAATTGGTTTTGGGGTCGTGACAATAAACCATTACGATATTTTATTTTATATGGTATTTTTCCATTTTAATTTGTTCCAAAAAGTGACTCCTTCTTATACTTGAAATTTTTGATAATTTTAAACTTTTTATTTTACTTAATAACATGCTCTTATCTATACTATATTAAGCACGAAAGACCTTAGTGAAATTGAATTCGTAAGCTTTATGATGTCATTTTGGTACATATCTCATACCAAAATAAAGGTCTTGGAACATAGTATCCAATGGTCCAGACCATTTATTCATACGACATTGGGGTAGAGAAATATGGATTTTTAAAGTAGGGTCGCCAACTCACGTCGACGCACTTCGGAGAAACTGGCAGGTTTATAGGCCAAGTTGCGATGTAGTTTTCTCCCAATCTATTGAGAGTCACATGGAGATCTTATATTGAATTAAAGCCCTATGTGTATAGCTTCCAACTCTGCAAACCGTTTGTCAATACAATATTGGAGTAGAGAGATATAACTGTCCGAAGTGGCACTGCTCAAGCTACCAAGCATGCAGCTTACCCACCTGCTTGGAGAATTGAGGCGGTGGAATTATCCCCTTAAATCTCATCAACAATACAAATGTTACTCACACAAAACCACTCTCAAAATTTCCAAAATCATCCCTAACATATCTCAAGATCACAAGAACCAAACTCAAGGAAACAACAACTCAAATCATCATCAAAGATGTTAAAGACTACAAGAGAATACTTCTATGGTGTTGTGGTGTGATTGAGGGCTATTGTGAGCTAAGTTGAGATAGGGTTTCAAGTGTAGCTACTGTACAAGGTATGTATAACATCTTCTTGATTGTGCCTAAGGTTAATCTTGTGTTGGTTGTGTTATTTGAGTGAAAAACCATAAGATAGCACTTGAAAGAACATGTGATATGATTGTCTTTTTGGTTGGACTGTTTTGTGGCTAAATATATGGGTTGTGGTGGCTGGAATTTGTGAGAAATAATTTGATAATGTTGTGGATTCTGTTGTTAAGCTTTCCTATATGTTAATTAAGTTGATTTAAGAAGAAAAGATGAAAAAACAAGTGATTGGCGATAAAAATTAAAGTACTAGACGTATGAGTGTGGATGTTTTAAACTAGAAATAATATGGTACATCTAAGTATGATGTTCTGAGGGTTGTAAACTAATTTATATAATAAGAGTTGGATTCAATTTATATCTTGTTATGAGTAAAAACGAACTTGCTGCTCAATATGATTGTTAAGATAATCGGAGAAACTCATATTGGATTATATTGTTGTTGTTGCTATTGTTGGTTATAGTTATTGTTTTTAGGTTGTTGATGACCTTTAGTGTTCTTTGGGATGTATTAAAAATAGGGGAGTTTCTACCTGATTTTCCTTAAGTCATACGACTAGCCAAATACGATGGTACGATATTATATGTTAACGGCAATATCATTTCACTTTTGTAGATGCAAGAAGTTGTGTTAAGCTTGGTTGAGTAATAAGGAAGAGTTCATACAGGCATGTTAAGGCTAATCCTTTCTTCTTTTGGTAGGATCCAAGTAACGATACATAAACGTAATGCTATTCCATAAAAGATTTTACTCTTAGAAGTTAAGGATGTCTACGTTATTCATTCCTATGAAATGTAATTCAAAGCATGTCTAAGTATGTTCCTAAGTCTCTATTGAGGTGTACGATAAAGATGTTAATGTTCATAATATAGTAATACATGCATCTTCATGCATATTCATTTACCACCGTGCTATGGCCGGTGCGGGCAGTTACCACCGATGGGCAGTTATGTATCATTATTTACCACCGGTTGGGAAGTCATGCATATTCATTTACCATCGTGCTATGGCCGGTAGGGCAGTTACACATTTACTACCGAGCTATGGTCGGTCGGGTAGTTATACATTTATCACTGAGCTACGACCGGTTGGGCAGTTACATATTTACCACCGAGCTACGGCCAGTCAGACAGTCATACATTTACCACCACGCTAAGGCCGGTCGGGCAGTTACCAGTGATCAGTTGGGCAGTCATGCATCATAATATGGATAATAGAAATAGTCTCAAAGAGAAGCATTATATATATAAGTATGATAAGTATGCATATACGGTGGCACTTCAGAGATTCAGGTTGATTCTTATATGTCTTTAATTAATGTTGACTTATTGTTATGTTTCAGTTTCGCCTTACATACTCGGTACATTATTCGTACTGACGTCCTTTTATTGGGGACACTACATTCATGCCTGCAGGTATAGATAATCAGTTTGACGAGCCCTCATAGTAGACGAGGACAACATTCAGCGAAAGATCGGTAAGACTCTACCTCATTCAGAGTGCAGCCAAGTCTATAAGTCATCGTGTCAGAGTTTTGCAACAAACTTATGGGTAGGTCAGTACCCTATCCCACTTGATGTCAAATAATCTTAGAGGCTTTGTAAATAGAGTTTTATTTTGTACAATTTGGCAAAGGCCTTGACGACCCCTATGTATTCATGTTTTAAGAACGATGGTTCATTGATACAGTGTTTGCCCACTTACAGTTGTACAGTATGAGTTGTGGCCATGTTAGCCCATGATAGTTACAAAAGGAATAAGTTCAGCCAACTCGACCTATTATGTTCTAGTTTTGGTTGAACGATTATGAGTTACAAAGTGATTCGTTCGGGCCAGCATGGTACCGGGTTCCAGCCATGCCTCCCCAGGTTTGGGGCGTGACACTGCGGACGCCAACATGTCTACCTTGAGTCTCCTAGCTAATAAATCCTATAGTCAACCTCTCGATCAGCTCGAACCAGCTCAAAAATCTGCATAGGAAGTGCAAAGTGTAGTATCAGTACAACTGACCTCATGTACTGGTAAGTGCCGAGCCTAACCTCGACGAAGGAGTGACGAGGCTACGGCGGGGCAATCACAATATAACCTACATATAGTTCTCGAAGCATATCATCAGTGTTCAGCTACTACCAATCCTTAAGTGCAATTTAAGACTACCGTACAACTAACACAATCAAGGAAAAATATAAACATAAAGGTTGTTGCAGCGTGCAACCCGATCCCACCGTACATCTCATATTCCTCCCTTATTTCTTCTTATTAACATAAACAATAGAATATAAATAAAAGTGTTGCGACGTGCAACCCGATCCCACCATATCACAATAATCACATTCACAGTTCACCCTTATTACACCACAATTCACTCTTATTACACTTGTTGCGGTGCGCAACCTGATCCCACCATATCAGTATCGATTATTCAGTACTTACAACAATTTCACAATTCAAATCACATAATCCTTTACAAGACTTACCTTCCAACCAAATAATTAGAAAGTTTGTACACTACGAAGCTTTACACAAGTAATACTACTCAGCGAGACCAATCCAGAAAATATCATGAAAGTGCTGATAACCAGCCTAAGCAAATGATAGGAGACAACGAATCTACGAAATAACTAATACCTTCAACAAAGAGAAGCAATGTCTATCAGGTAGCACTTAAGCATGGAAATACCAGTAAAGCATATAACAATTATGACAGGAAAAGAGACAATATTAGAAGAACAGGAAAGAAACAGACAAAAAGAGATAAATTGGCGGCTCATAGGTACTCGTCACCTCACATATACGCCGCTCACATGGATTTCATATAGAAAGTAAGTCAAGGGTTCCTAATGCCTCGAGTCAAAGTTAGACACGATACTTACCTCGCTCCACGGGCCACTCAATGCTCAATTACCGCTTTTCCTCTAGTATCAACCTCCAAACTACTCGTATCTAGTCACAATTAACTCAATAACATCAATTATTGCTAAAGGAATCAACTACAATGCATAAATTTAGATTTCCCAAACTTAAGCCCGAAAAGTCAAAAACTGATCCGGGCCCACTTGGTCAAAACTCGAGGTTCGGACCAAAATCTAAGACCTATCACCCCCAAGCCCGGATATATAATTGATTTTAGAATCCGACCTCAATTCGAGGTCTAATTCTCTAGTCTCTACCCAAAAACCCTCAATTCTACCATGAACACTCTAGATTTTAGGTTGGAAATTAATGAAATACAATGGGTAATTGAAAGAAAGTAGTTTAGAATCACTTACCAACAAACTGGGGAAGAAAATATCTTTTGAAAATTGCCTCTAGGTCTTCTAGTTTTGAAATTTTTGAGAGAATGACAAGATCCCGTTTTTTATTATGTTTTTAATAGCTGGGCGTCAGGCCTTCTTCATGTTCGCGAAGGGCCTTCCACGTTCGCAAAGGGTTGCGCGTGCTAGGCTTAGGCGATCGCGAAACCCTCATCGCATTCGCAAAGACTATGCCCCCTTGCCTTCGCGTTCACGATGAAGGAGTAATTGACCCCTCCCCAGGTCCCAAATGCTTCGCGTTCGCGTTGAGCTGGTCATGTTCGCAAAGGATAAAGCTCCCATCACTTTGCTTTTGCGACATAGCCTTCGCGTTCATGAAGAAGAAAACCCCAGCCATCCCAGTTTCTACATCACATTCGCGAGAGTGCCTTCGCGAACACGAAGAAGAAAATCAGAAGGCACCTGAAACTGCAGAAAAACCAGATTTTCTAAGTCTAAAATATTTCGTAGCCTATCCGAAACTCTCCCAAGTCCTAAAATATCATACGAACTTGCTCGTGATCAAATCGCCAAAATAACACTTAGAACTACGAATAGAACACCAAATGAATTGAAATTTTCAAAAAAAGTTATAAAACTTCTATTTTCTCAATCGGACGTCCGAATCGCGTGAAACCAATTCTGTTTCTCACCAAATTTCATAGACAACTCATAAATATCATATTGGACTTGCACCGGGCTCCGAAACCAAAATATGGACCCAGTATCAACAAGGTCAAACATCAATCAATTCTTAAAACTATTAAATTTTCAGTCTTTCAATTTTCAACAAAAATTCATATCTCGGGGTAGGGACCTCGGAATTTCGTTCCGAGCATTTTTCATATTTCATTACGGACCCACCGAGACCGTAAAAATACGGGTTCGGGTCCGTTTACTCAAAACGTTGATCGAAGTCAACTAAATTCAACTTTTAAGGCAAAAATTCTTATTTTTATCAACTTTCAACATAAAAGCTTTCCAGATGCACGCCCGGATTGCACACACAAATCGAGGAGGATCAAAATGAGATTTTTGAGGCTTAAGAGCGCAGAATCGAGTTTTAAAATATAAGATGACCTTTTGGGTTATCACAGAAATATGATTTGCTTTTTTTACCCTTTAAAAATAAAGGCCACACTGGATAAAATAGTCATTTACTTATTCTTCTAATATTAACAAATAGTCATTTAATTAATTTCCTAACATTTAGGAGTTTGTATAACACATTTTTTACTTAATTGAACTGTATTAACTATTCTGACATTTAGAACTTTAAAATCATATTAATATTTTACTTATAAAATTTTTACACTTAAATTAGTTATAACTAATAAATAAAATAAATAAAGGACAGAATAAGAACATTAAAGAAAGAGGAAGTGTGTTTGGCTTTGGATAACATGGAAGTGGTCCAGTTTTTTTAAAACCTTTATACGTTCTGATTTATATGAAACCCTTCTACGTATATTAACATTTTAGTTTTTAAAGCTTTTAAATTAGCAATTATAATTATTTGAAATATTGAGCAGAAATCAATGACAAACTCCGAAATTATCAATTATTCCAATAAGATAATTTACGAGATCTTTTAACTTCTCTAGATTGTATTAAATTTAACTGAATATAAGCAAGTTTCTTGACTATAATTATGGCTTCTAAAAGGGCATTTCAATTGTAGACTTTATTTGTGATATAAAGTGATTCTTAATTTTTTTTTTTTGATTTACAAAGAATTTCATTTGCTTTTTTTGGAACATGTCATGCATGAATAATTTTTCACCTAATCGGCTTTTTACTATTTGAAAAAGAATTCTTATCGAACAAAATTATAATTGCAATTAAATACCTAATATTTTGTATGAGCTAGCTAATTAATATTATTTAAATACTAATCTCACTTAAATAATGATACTTCCAAATTAAATAAACACTTCCCATTCTAACTTCAGTCATTCTTTGAAATGCATTTTAAGTTGAATATTGAGTATTTCCGTGGATCAGTTTTATTTTATTATTAATTATGTACGACCAACATTCATTATTTTTAAGAACTTATATTTTTATTTTATAACTCAAAGATAAATTTTAAATAAACTTTTCATTGAGTTAGGTACATGCGCAAAGTGCGTACATTAAGACTAGTAACCATAAAAATATCAATGACATTTAAAAAATCAAGATATTCTATGTTTACTTTGCACCAAAAGTTTTTAAAAATAATAATAATAATAGTAATGTACCCAATTAAACATCATTGTAAAAAATAAAACAAAAGAAGTTATTTTCTGAAAGTGAACGTATTGAATATCGTACTTTCTTTGCTCCATTGTTTTTGGATGTAAAAAATTAATTTTTTTTAATTACATGGATGAAAGATAATGAGTTCACCAAATGAACTAGCTATAAACTCCAAGTAATTAAAAACATAAGAGAAAACCAAAAACAAAAACAATACTTTGAATCCTAGGCAAATATATGAATGACCGCACCTAACTGACTAAACGCCCCCGTAACCAATGAAGCAATCTCATTGGCCTGTCAATCCCGAGGGCCCCACACCTGCTACGCGTATTATGAACCTACGACATATATTCTCTGTATATCCCATATTTGGCTATTTCATTGACTCCATTTACTGAGAAGTTTAATTTTGTGTTTTGTACAACTTGCATTAATTGTACGAGAGTCCTTTTTGTCTTGTAAATTTGTATACTCCGATCTTACACTTTTGAGTCTACAAAAATTTGAATCCACAAAATTGCTTGACAAAAAAGTTACTCTCGTACAATACATGTGACACAAAATAAAATTTTGCCCATTTACTTTACTTCCGTAGCTTTCCTTCCCATTACAACCTTCCTTGTTCTTTTCTAATTGTCTCCCTTCCTCTCCTCTTTGCCTCTTTATCCATCTGTATCGGAATTCAAAGCTTTACTATTACTACTATCTAAAGTTTTCTTATCCATAATCAAGAAAAGAATATATAGCATCGAATCTCTGCAAAAACAATTTGAAACCCCATCACGCAACTCTACGTATTCCTTCTTTTCTCTTTGTATATATACAGTAACCCCCCACCAACCACCCATAAGGAGGACCTACCTGAATTTTCTTGAAATACCCAAAAAAATGAGAATTTTCAGTTTCTTGATTCTGTTTAGTTTCGCCTTTGGACATGAAAATCTTAATACCTTAATTGTTGAGTTCCCTGAAAATACTGAACCCCAATTGAAGGAAACCATTATTGATGTTGAATTAGAGTGTACAAGTTGGAGGTTTGCTGTGGAGGCTAATAATTTAAGCCCATGGAAGACTATTCCAAAGGAATGTGCTGATTACGTGAGGCAATATATTAATGGCGGGGCTTATAAGTTGGACATTGATAGAGTTTCAAGTGAAGCTGGAGCCTATGCAGAAAGCATGAAATTGGGCGCAGATGGAAAAGATGTATGGATTTTTGATGTTGATGAGACTTTGCTTTCAAATCTTCCCTATTATTCGCAACATGGCTATGGGTATGACTTTCATAACCTTTTTCAAGATTGGGGTTTTTAATTTTCTTATTTTAAATGGCAGTGTTGTGTTGTCTTTCTAGTACTCCTCTTTTCCAATTTATGGGGTGATATTTGATTGGACATAAAATATAAAAAAAAAAGACTTTTGAAACTTATGGTCTCCAACAAGAAAGGACAATTACGTGGCTGTAAATAATTTAATTAAGGACAAAATGAAATGCTTAAAGTTAAATTATTTCTAGATATGGAAGTCCGATATTCTTTTGGAAAATATGCTACATAAATTAGGATGGAGGGAGTAAGTGATAATAAAAGGAACTTTGTTATTATACTTGGAGTTATACTTAAGCTTTTGGGACAACTTGAATGTTGATATGAGATCTTATTTTGAGCATAATTCTATGTACATTTGTATGCTACTGATAAATTTTGTTGATTTTGTGAAATGGTTTTCTTGGGGGTTATTTGTAGGTTGGAGGTATTTGATAGTGTGAAATTCGATGAATGGGTTGAGAAGGGAGTGGCACCAGCCATTGGGTCAAGTTTGAAGCTTTATCAAGATGTTATGAGGCTAGGATTCAAAGTGTTCTTGCTTACTGGGCGTAGTGAAAGACACAGAATTGTTACAGTGGAGAATTTGATGAATGCTGGTTTTCAGGATTGGGACAAGCTGATACTGAGGTGAGTTGTAGTGGCATCAGATTGTATATCAATAGAATTGTGTCCATTTATTGCTGGAAACTTTGAAAATGGAAATTAGCTAGGATTGATTATATGTTTATTTGTACATATTCTGCTCCATTTAGATCTGCTTACAGTAAATAGTTTGTCATTTAAGACAATTTAGAGATAGTTTGTAAAGCCCTTATCTAATTCAGGATCATAATAACATTGAAAAGTATCAAATTGGTCCTCCTTAAGAATGAATTAATTAGAGGAAAGTCTGATTAGTACTTCACCATTAACTGAAATCAGTTAAATTTTGTCCATCTTTGTCATTTTCAGTTGGTTACTCAGGTTACGGTTGTATATATTGGACTCCGTGATCTCAATCCAGGGATCACCAGATGGATACTTAAATTTAGCCAAAGATTTTACATGCTGCAATAAATTTTCCAGGAATATGATTAACCCTACTTGGTCTGTACTTGGTAGCTCTAAAGGCATGTTGAGGAACAAAACTTCTGAAAACTGTATAGGTCAACTAATTCCTGGTCCAGCACGATATTTACATGGCAAAAGAAATGGAGACCTAGCTATGAAGCCTTACCGAGTGGATAACTTGTTAAAGTATAGGTGCTAAGACCAAAAGAGCTCACATTCAAATTGTATCAATGTTTTATGTCCATATTAAATGTAGCTATTCTTCTTGCTTCTGTATGCTAAAGAATGCCTTTTTGTTTACTTGGTGGTATAAATAGTTAATGCATCACCTTCGTCAGGGATAGTAAAACATCTTTATTGTTGAACAAAAGAACAAAGAAACGGAGAACTCCAGAACTCAAGTAGAAATAAAAACAGGTCTAGAGATAATAGTCCATGAAGAGTAACGTTTTAAACAAACATGAGCAGATTGTTTAAGATCTTGAGAAGCGTTTGTTGAAGAGCTCTGCTTTTCAATACAGCTAAATCCTCTCTCTCTCACTCTCTTTCTCTCTGTATAGCAATTCTTTCCCAAATAGAAGAGTTTGAGTATAAACATTCAGGTAAAGTGATTAAAGGAATTACAGTTATCAGCATGAAATGCCCTCTAGGGGAGTAAGAAGTAGAGTTTTTTCCACATGCCTTTATTTAATCTAATGATGATTTATCAACTAGATAGGCAAATCCATTAGGCACGACTATTGGCAGGAATATGACAATATAACACCAGAGGAAAGTAGAAAATAATCTTATGCATTGTCTTTCCTTGTACTCTAGTGCTTCATGCTGTAGTTCTAAGAATGTAATCTTTTGATATCTGGAACAAGTTTTCTTGACTTCACAACGAAAAAGAAATACTGGTTTTCCCAATCACAACACGTATATTTTTATCTATGTGAACCCTTCTTTAGTAGATTTACTTTTGTGTTTTAATCTACCAAATTTACCCTGTTGCATACTACCTCATTGACAATCTGCAACCGCCCCGCTCAAGAAGGCCATTATTTTGTTAATCTGGAAGATATCCTTTGAATTGCTTATCACATCTAAGTACACTGGGGTCAAATGCTAGATGAAGATAAAAATTAGCATGCATATTTTCCTTCTCTTTCTTCAATGCTTTATGCTCTCTTTAGATGTCAAAGTCTGAAGAACAGCATGTGGTTAACTTCTTGGGGTTTAGACTTAGATACATATAGTAGTCTTTGCAAAGAAAGGATGCTAAGAAAAATAGATGTCAGCCTGATTTAGGGTAAGGGGTTTGGGGCTTGTGGGACTAGTTTTAGTAGTTTGCGCAATCCTGCAGTGATTGGACTTAGTTTTCCATGTGGGAAAAAGAAAATTCAAGCATGTGCACTGTTTCTTTCCTAGTGAGAACCAGTGGTACAAGTAGGATATCTAACAAGAGTAATTCAGAAAAGTGCAAGAATTCTATACCTGGGATTAAAACGTACAACCTAAAGCAATTTTAGAACCACCTCTGCTACTAAACTAGAAGCTTCCCTTGGCCCAAGTAGATTCAGTAATTTATAATTATACAAAATAATTTTGTTTTTACCCTATTTGAATAGTATAATTTTTTGATGAATGAGATTTAATTAAATCCTTTTCGGACCATGTACCCACCCGCGATGAGGAACCTGATCAAGTGCCTTATAGTATATAATGCCTTCCTAAGAAAAGGGCACACCGGTGCACTAAGCTCCCGCTATGTGCGGGTTCCGGGGAAGGTCCAGACCATAAAGGTCTATTATACGCAGCCTTACCCTGCATTTCTGCAAGAGGACGTTTCCACGGCTTGAACCCGTGACCTCCTGGTCATATGGCAACAACTTTACCACTGTTATATCATGCCTTTCTAAGTAATCTTTATAAAGTATAATAGGGCAACAATCAAAGAGCTTTTTTCTTTTCTTCTATGAGCTTTTCAAAGTAGGACAACATCTTCTGTGACACCAGAAATTAATCCTGCTTCTTGGATATAATGTTTGTTAATAATGCTATGCAGGGGCTCGGAGGATCATGGAAAATCAGCCACAATTTATAAATCAGAGAAAAGGGATGAGATGGTTGAAGAGGGGTTTAGAATAGTAGGCAACTCTGGAGACCAGTGGAGTGATCTGTTGGGTTCCTCTACTTCTATTCGCTCGTTCAAGCTTCCTAACCCAATGTACTACATTCCTTGACATGCATGCCAATATTTTTCTCCTGTCCAGTGGCTAAGCTGCTGCGAAAAATGGAATTATATTTCTTCATAATTCTTTGGACTCAAGAAAATCGATGAATTAACTAATATACTGTGTCCTACATTGTGCCATTGTGCATAACCCCGATCCCTCTCTCTGATTCCTTTTACATTTCTATTAACATATATAGGTTGGCAAGGACATAATATGAATTCCCTATATTATGAATATTTATCCTATTAGTGCTCCAAAACAATGTTAAATTTCATCAAGGGAGAGTGGATTAACTACCTCTTTTTTTTTTTTTTTTTTTTTTTTTTTTTTGTAATAAAAGAAAAGAAAGCCAAACCCGCCCTGACCCAAAGCTAGCTTAACTCCTCATGGGAACTGCAGGTTCAAACAGATGTGTGGTGTAAAATTCCCTAAAAGTAAACATTATTTTCTAGAAAAATACAACTCAGTATAATGATCAGATTGTATGATGTTTGTCGCATAAATTTTTTTCTTGAAATAGTATTTATCTTATAACTGATCACGAAATTGAAGTCCTAACAATTGTACATCGATTTTATTAGAATAAGAATTAAGATAACCGGGATTAGGAAAAGCATGATGATTGATCTTGATTAGTTGGAATCATGAAATATTAAAACACTAAACCACGGTGGTGTTTGACCAAAAAAGTGTTGAACCTCCTAGTTAAACTAATTAATGATGAGATATAAGATGAATCTTAGTTAAAAATAATAAATTCTAGATCGAATGTGGTAGAGAGCCAGTGTGGTGAATGACGTTTGATACCGTTAAGTAGCACATTTATATTCAATGAATACTAGTAAATGTGATAACATAAATATGTAATAAATGTAGAGAAGGGCAGTACATGTAATAAGAGGGAATCTACCACCCAATTATTATATGATTTGGATGGTTCCTTCCCCTGACAGCAACGTGGAAAGAAGAGAAATGAAGATGGTTTTGAGATCTTTGAATCTTGTGGGCAAAGGCCAATAACATGCGCTTGAATAATATAATCAATGAACAAAACAACTTTTCGTATATTCTCTCAAATCAATTTTTTACAATGTGTTTGTTTTTTCAGAAAGTGAAGATTCTCTTTTGTTCTCTATCTCTTCCTATTTATAAGGGATATGTCCAAGAAACCCTAAAAAGTACAAAATAAGGAATATTCCTTGTGTCTATATCCGAACATATTCTACCGTTATATCTTCACTTCAACTGCTCGTCCTTGACAACAACCCTCTCGAGTACGGCCTTTCAAGTATGACTTCACGCTATTACACCGTGGTCGACCCCGTTCTTGGTCCCATTTATCTACTAATAGCATATCTCCAAATTTAGACCAATTCAGATGGACCTATGATACCTAATTCTTGGCCAATCTATGAGTTATATAAAGATGATAAATTCGAGAATTTGAAATTTCAAAGAGCATGAATCCTCCCTTTTTAGAACTTCAAATTACTACACTCCAACCTCTCCTTGTACGCGTGTCACCAGCAAACCGCATAAAGTGAGTAGTCTTTGATTCTCAAGGGTCAGTGGAGGTTCAACTCTTGAGCCCAACATATGAGTTTGGTGCAAATGGATTAGATATTGAGTCAAATTAATTACGATGCTGCGAATGCGCGAGTGATGCTTAGTGCTAGATAGATATGGGTAATTTTGTCTTTAGACATCTCCAGGTGCACGGGAAGTAAAACTAAAAACTGAGTAAACTAACTAGTGCGCAAGGAGTATGCTACTATATGTCACAACCCCGCACCGGACCCAGTTGTGATGGTGCCCCTCGTGAAGAAAAGGCCAGCCGACACAATTCCCAAATCAATCATTTTCCAATAAAAGTTGTTTTTATACCATTTATAACCAATATTCTCATAATGAACATTTAAAAGAAAAATGCAGAATAATTACACTAGTCCGACATCGGGGTGTCACTAGTCATGAGCATCTACCAAGGTCTGAATACAACAAGAGTCTAAAAATGTACTAAATACAGTGATAAAAATGAGAGGACGGAAGCAGTGCTGCGAATGTCGTGCACCTACCTTGTTAACTCTGATGACTCCGCATCTGAGCAATCAACACCCGCTACCGAGTTCCGAAATACCTGAATCTGCACACGAGGTGCAGGGAGTAATGTGAGTACTCCGAACCAATAAGTAATAAGAGTTAACGAAGACTGAGCAGTAGGAAACGGTGAATCCACATTTATGATAAACTCAATAAGCACAATAGGCTTTCAAATCAGTATACGAATCAATCGTCTCATTTAAAACCCAACTTTTGGTAAAAATCATTTGGAAATGCTTTCCAACAGTTTCAGTAGGGGTTCAGTATCATTTATAATAAAAGAGACGAAAACCATAATTGGCCCCTCGGGCAAAACATAGTTCGAATACAGCCCCTCGGGCAAAACAGAAATTTCACAGCCCTTTTCATAACTTAGAAACTTCAGTTTAAATGAGAGATTATTTAAAACGTTTGTTCAACATTTTCAATAGAGGCTCAGTTTAAAGATGAGTAAAAGCAGTAATCAAATCAACATGGTCAATAGAAAGTCACTTTAAAGAGGAGTGAAATCAGTAAGTTCATAGACCAGCCCCTCAGGCAAAGCATCACTCATGTACATGTATATTTATGTAGCCCCTAAAGCAAAGCATCACTCATGTACATGTATATTTATGTAGCCCCTCGGGCAAGCCTCTCAGTCACTCGTGATTCGACTCTTATCAATTAGCGCTCACACTTAGCACTTACACTCAATAGGTACCATATAGTTACCGCTGTGGCGTGGAGCCCAATCCGTATATCGCTGCGGCGTGCAACCCGATCCATATATCTCGTCGACGGCGCTCATTGGGGGTGTGCAGACTCCGGAAGGGCTCCTACAACCCAAGCGCTATATCGCTGCGGCGTGCAGCCCGATCTATATATATATATATATATTGCTGCATATAATCCTCACAACCAAGCCCTCAGCCTCTCTCAGTCATTAACCTCACTATCAGACCCTCAGTCTATCTCAGTCATGAACCTCACAATCAGACCCTCGGTCTATCTCAGTCAATACCCTCACAATCAGACCCTCGGTCTATCTCAGTCATCAACCTCACAATCACTCGGACAATCAGTAAAACAGGGAACTCAACCCAAACAGTTTTCACATTTTAAGAAGTAAAGTGATAAAACCAGATTTAAACAATAAAAGGTAAAACATGACTGAGGATATGCTTTTAAAACAAATAGAGTGAGGAAAAATAGTGAAAATGCCTCTAAGGGTCTTAGCAGGTCGGCACAAGGCCCCAAACATGGCATATAACCCAAAATATAATATAAATCTCTAGAACATGGAATATCATAAGATTTCAAATAAAATACGCGACTTAACAATCGTACGGGACGGACCAAGTCACAATCCCCAATGGTGCACAACTCCACATTCGTCATCTAGCGTGTGCGTCACCTCAAAGTAACACTACGATGTGTAATCCGGGGTTTCAAACCCTCAGGACAGTATTTACAATCATTATTTACCTCGATCCAGTCCAAACTCTAGCCCGCGATGCTTTTTCCCGCACGAATCAACCTCCGGATGCTCCAAATCTAGCCACAATCAGTACATAATCATTATAAAATGCTAAGGGAACAAAGCCCACTCGAAAATATCCAATTTACATCAAATATCCCGAAATTGCTCAAATCCGGCCCTCGGGTCCACATCTCGAAATTCAGAAATTTTTACATCAATAGGTTCCTTATCTCCTCACAAGTTCATACATATCAAAAGTTCTCAAATCCGACCCTAAATGGTTCTTCAAATCCTCAATTAAAGGCCTAAGTTCGCAAGCCCTAGTTTCCCCAATTTTAACCTTTGATTTCCATAATTTCTAGCTCTAATCCATGAAATAATAGCATAGGAACAAGTTTTAGGTCCAAATTCCTTACCTCAATGAAGTTCTCTTGAAATCTCCCTCTCAAATCGCCCAAGAAGCTGCCAAGCCAAAGTCAAAAATGCTGAAATAGCTAAATCTCGCGAAATGAAATGACTTATATGTTCTGCCCAGGACTTTCCGCATTTGTGGTCCAAAACCCGCTTCTGCGGCACCGCATATGCGGTCTAATCCCCCGCTTCTGCAGAATTCACTTACCAGCCGCAAACTGCATCTGCGATTCCATAGATGCGATCCTATTGGCCGTTTCTGTGGTTTCCTGTTCCTCAAGCCTCTCCCACTTCTGTGGCCAAATCTTCGCTTCTGCGGCACCGCACCTGCGGCCCCCAAACCGCAGGTGCAAAAATACCATAAGCAGCAATATCGGCTGCTGCAACAAGATTCCAACCTCTCCGTTAACCATCTGAAATCACCCTGAGGCCCCCGGGACCTCAACCAAAAGCACAAACAAAACCCAATACCTTATACAAACTTGTACCAACCTTCAAAACACCTCAAACAACATCAAATCAACCAAAACACATCGGATTCAAGCCAAACTTTCTAAAATCTTCCGAATTCCGTTTTTGATCAAAAACCTAATCAAACCACGTCCGAATGACCTGAAATTTTGCACACATATCCCAAATGACATAACGGAACTACTGGAACTTCTGGAATTTTATTCCGACCCCTATATCAAAATCTCACCTATCAATCGAAAAATGCCAAAATCTCAATTTCACCAATTCAAGCCTAAACCTTCCACGGACTTCCAAAATGCATTCCGATCACGCTCCTAATTCCCAAATCACCTAACAGAGCTAACCAAATCATAAAAATTCTGATCCGAGATCATATACCAACAAATCAAATCTTGGTCAAACTTTTCAAATTTTAAGTTTCAAATTGGGAACTGTTCTTTCAAATTCATTCTGATTACCCTGAAAATCAAAACCAACGATTTACATAAGTCATAATACTTCACGCGGGGCTTGTCATGCCCGAGAACTGGCAAGCAAAGTGAAAAAGCTCAAAATGACCGGTCGGGTCGTTACATCCTCCCCCACTTAAACATACGTTCGTCCTCAAACGTGCCTAGAGTTGTTCCAAAAGCCAACCAATCACTGAATAACCTTACCATGCACATACCCGGGGGCGATCCCTTGTCACCCTATCTCTTATAGGTCTGATAACACAATGTAACTGAAATTTCACAGTCCAACGTAGCCCATGAACCTTAGAACCACATTTCCACTTCTGAAATTATTCACCAAATCAAAATCTCACATCTATACTCTAACTAAGCCCAAACAAGCTGTAGTAACCCATACCCGCAACCTCAGTGCAATTACATAATATACCACATAACTCAAACACTTGCAGCGACAACTTCTAATCACAGCAGCTACATACAACAACTGAATATCGATAGGAAACCTCTTAAAAACTAGAGTCTCATTCCAACACTTCCATATACTGCCAATGATGAATGAAACGCGCAGTAAGCCATAACCGTTTTCTCAGATCAACCATTCATGAAGCCACTTCTCCTTTGGTAAAGACCATAGCAAATTTCTTAGCTGAACCTCGATATTATCCTTCCAACATGCTGAAATCAAGTCTGTTTGGAATCATTAAAGATCCCAACGATCTCATCTAATCCAACGCAACTACTCTGGTGACATTGACACCTCAATACAGACTAAAGCCACAACTTGTGCAATCCGTTCACCAATAAACCACAATCTGAAATTACTCAATTCATGAAAATGACTCAAATGAAAGAGCTGTACCACAAGCTCACCAGTACCACCACAACACAAGGCTGAGAACCCATCACACATCATAGAAACAGAACACATGAATCTAACCCGCCAGGTCATACCTCCACATAACTTCGCTCCAATGCGTGACCTCATCCAAACACTAGTCCACATGAGACACCTTAAGTTACTATGCTCCAAATCGACAACCGTGCGCAATATGATGTCTAAAACCAAAGCAATCATCACAACCACTACGAGGCAGTTACATAATACCACACAACTCGAAAGGACATAACTGATACGCCATCTACCGAGCAATACCCAGTGCTCTTCCTGCTCGAATTCCGCTGGGAGGCCCTAATAACACCGCACCACATGTGCCTAAAATCAACAAATCCTAACTGCTCGCAACACGGAAAGGTAACTCATAGACCCCCTGATTACTAATAGCTCGATAACAACCGAATCAACATATCCCTCACCAATGGCAACTCGAAGTCAACAAAGCCGTCTCGATGCAAAACACACATCCATATAGGTCTATCAATGAACCACACATCAACTCTAGTCACACACAACAAATAAAAAATCCTCCGAAGGTTCACAATGACTGAATCATAGCACATACTGTCATCTGACTAACTTACCCACATCTTTGACGTCCACAACCATGAGCTAACCTGTATATGAGAACTTCTAGTCTCCAAGTCCATAAAGCACACGAATTACCATATCTGATCCCAATTCCGCCGCTCGCATATATAGCACACATCTAGTACTCAATCATCTCATCAGAGGTACACCTAAAATTCTTCTGTGCCACCAAGCAGACTCGAATATCATCAGACGATCGGACAAGATAGTGTCGTAATACCAATAAAGCATCCATAACTCAAACACATTGCCCTATCTGAAATGTATACCCTCATCAAGCCACACCAATCGGTGATCTCATTCATCTAGTCACCTGAAACTGCCCATGCTATCTAAGAATTTATGACCTTTCTTTCACAACTGAACAATGACCTTACACATACAAACCTCAACCCCACACAACATACCGCATATACTATACCGCCTAAATGAAGATTATGAGAACGTCGCAATCCACTCTGAGCTACAAGTAACTACTTACTCAATCAGCCAAGAACTTTTCTATTCGATCCCATCTAGGAGAAGATCATTATACATACCATGCTCCTCACGCCAATAGGAAAAATATACCTCTCTAACTATGGTGGAAACCATCTAGAACTCTCCGAGTTCCATTTGCATAACACTAAACCGTCAGGACTGAATCCTTCTAACTCAATCGAGTTACACAGGTCACTAGAACCCAAAAGAATTGTCGTGAAACACCTGTATAAATTCATTACCTCATAAGCATCCAAAGAACTAATCATATCCTTAACATACCGATCCGGCCTACTACCAAGCTATCCCATCTATCCGAGTTTCCTTCTGATTTACCTTTAACTTGGTACTCCTTCTTGCTATAACATTACCATTCCTCAACCCAGGCTTACCACACGAGACCCAAGCATAAAACCACACCGTCCTATGGTCCATAAGCCGCTGAATACTCTCTAGGCATTCCCAATAGCACCGCATTCAAAATGCTTACCCTGGAGAAACTTCCGACGAATCCAAAGCTATTACCTTCACCTTCCTGACACTGATACATAGAATCCCATAATTAATATAGGAAATACTACAAGTCTTGACATCTTCCAATGAAAACTCAGTTTCTAGCCACATATACCACTTGAATATACCCAACTATTACATGTAAAAATCTTGAACCCATTAGAACCATTCTCGAGAGTCATCCACTCTACTCGAACTGCAATTAGCCTTATCAAACGAACTGAACAACTCGTGCCTCATTAGCACTCTGCCACCGCAGAAGGTGACATCATTCCATTACAACCAAGCAACTTCCTGTGAAGCATCCTATAACTTTTGTTAAGAATTTTCCTTTACTCGAGCCATCCTCGGTCTCAATCTCCGCCGGCCATAACTGATTTACCAGAACGCCTCAAACTAGAATCGACATAGCACATAACCGTGCAATCAACTAGTCAATAGCAGAGTCCCCCACTTGGCTCGAAGCCATAAATCATAGCACACTCAATAACTCATAACGCATATACTCTATTGTTGACATAATACCATAGTGAGATTAAACTCAAATCCTTTGTAAGATTGTGAAACACAGACCATCTGGTACTTTGAATATTCTACCAATCTCGCATTCATCCTCGCTACAACCAAGCCTACTCTCTTAAGCAACCCAAATTTAAATCTTCAACACTTATATTTCACTTGTAAATGAGATCTTCTAACAAACAACATAAGGATCACACAACCTCAAAGCACTTCGCAGGAGATAACCCACCTACTTTACCTCCAACAAACATTCTTGTATACCTTCCACTATCATAAATATTACGCAGTCACTTAGTCTTCCTGAGCCTGAACTCATACCGCAACATAAAATTTACTTCACTCCCAACTGTGAAACATGAAAAGATTCTTCACACACCCATAACTCGGGGATACACCTCAAATCAAGATGGAATTCAAGCACCTAATAGTTCCTCTATCCTCCAGCAGACCCTTCTCGTCGCTTCCAAATCATATGGATACATCTCGCAGTACTAACATACTCATCACATAGTCATCCAGCTGTCACTTCTACTAATATGGATACTGCCGAACATATAAGTTCAAAAACACTTGCTCACACAATCAGCACCTCGGTGCTCGAGCTATAGGCAAAAATCCAGCCTCAAGTCCTCCTGACTGGCCCAACATCAACTCACAGAGATCACATCTCGCCCCTCGATCGGGGAATCACAAACCATCGATGCACATCGGATACTGAGCGCTCATGCGCGCATACGAACACATGGAGGGAATTCAAAGAGTTACTTTTCAAGATGAATCAAGGACGCACGATAAGAATTCCAAGAATGTGAAGTTTTTCCTAAAGGTTCTGCAGCCTCCCAATGATAAATACAGACGTCTCCGTACCGATCCGCGAGACTCTACTAAACATGCTTATGACTCGTGAGACCTATGTAACCTAGGCTCTAATACCAACTTGTCACGATCCCACACCGAACCCGGTCATGATGGCGCCTCTCGTGAAGACAATGCCAGCCGACACAATTCCCAAATCAACCATTTTCCAATAAAAGTTGTTTTTATACCATTTATAAACCAATATTCTCATAATGAACATTTAAAAGAAAAATGCGGAATAATTACACAAGTCCGACATCGGGGTGTCACTAGTCATGAGCATCTACCAAGGTCTAAATACAATAAGAGTCTAAAAATGTGCTAAATACAGTGATAAAAATGAGAGGACGGAAGTTGTGCTGCGAACGTCGTGCAACCACCTTGCTAACTCTGATGACTCCGCGTCTGAGCAATCAACATCCGCTACCGGGTTCCGAAATACCTGAATCTGCACACGAGGTGCAGGGAGTAATGCGAGTACTCCAACCCAGTAAGTAATAAGAGCAAATAAAGACTGAAAAGTAGGAAACGGTGAATCCACATTTATGATAAACTCAATAAGCACAACGGGCTTTCAAATCAGTATACGAATCAATCGTCTCATTTAAAACCCAGCTTTTGGTAAAAATCATTTGGAAATGCTTTCTAACAGTTTCAGTAGGGGTTCAGTATCATTTATAATAAAAGAGATGAAAACCATAATTGGCCCCTCGGGCAAAACATAGTTCGAATACAGCCCCTCGGGCAAAACCGAAATTTCACAACCCTTTTCATAACTTAGAAACATCAGTTTAAATGAAAGATCATTTAAAACATTTCTTAAACATTTTCAATAGAGGCTCGGTTTAAAGATGAGTGAAAGCAGTAATCAAATCAACATGTTCAATAGAAAGTCGCTTTAAAGAGGAGTGAAATCAGTAAGTTCATAGACCAGCCCCTCAGGCAAAGCATCACTCATGTACATGTATATTTATGTAGCCCCTCGGGCAAGCCTCTCAATCACTCGTGACTCAACTCTTACCAATCAGCGCTCACACTTAGCCCTCACACTCAATAGGGACCATATAGTAACCGATGCGGCGTGCAGCCCGATCCATATATCGCTGCGCCGTGCAGCCCGATCCATATATATAATCGACTGCGCTCACTGAGGGTATGCAGACTCCGGAGGGGCTCCTACAGCCCAAACGTTATATTATATATATATATATATATATATATATATATATATATATATATATATATATATATATATATATATATATATATATATATATATATATATATATATATATATATATATATATATATATATATATATATATATATATATATATATATATATATATATATATATATATATATATATATATATATATATATATATATATATATATATATATATCTATCTCAGTCAATACCCTCACATTCAGACCCTCGGTCTATCTCAGTTATCAACCTCACAATCACTCGGACAATCAGTAAAACAGGGAACTCAGCCCAAACAGTTTTCACATTTTAAGAAGTAAACTGATAAAACCAGATTTAAACAATAACAGGTAAAACATGACCGAGGATATGCTTTCAAAACAAATAGAGTGAGGAAAAATAGTAAAAATGCCTCTAAGGGTCTCAGCAGGTCAGCACAAGGCCCCAGACATGGCATATAGCCCAAAATATAATATAAATCTCTAGAACATGGAATATCATAAGATTTCAAATAAAATACGCGACTTAACAGTCGTACGGGACGGACGAAGTCACAATCCCCAACGGTGCTCAATTCTATGCTCGTCATCTAGCGTGTGCGTCACCTCAAAGTAACACTACGATGTGTAATCCGGGGTTTCAAACCCTCAAGACAGTATTTACAATCATTACTTACCTCAATCCGGTCCAAACGCTAGACCGCGATGTCTTTGCCAGCACGAATCGACCTCCGGGTGCTCCAAATCTAACCACAATCAGTACATAATTATTAAAAATGCTAAGGGAACAAAACCCACTCGAAAATATCCAATTTACATCAAAAAACCCGAAATTGCTCAAATCCGGCCCCCGGGCCCACGTCTCGAAATTCAAAAAATTTACATCAATAGGTTCCTTATCTCCCCATGAATTCATACATATCAAAAGTTCTCAAATCTGACCCTAAGTGGTCCTTCAAATCCTCAATTAAAGGCCTAAGTTCCCAAGTCCTAGTTTCCCCAATTTTAACCTTTGATTTCCATAATTTCTAGATCTAATCCATGAAATAATAGCATAGGAACGAGTTTTAGGTCCAAATTCTTTACCTCAATGAAGTTCTCTTGAAATCCCCCTCTCAAATCGCCCAAAAAGCTCCCAAGCCGAAGTCAAAAATTGTGAAATAGCTAAATCTCGTGAAATGAAATGACCTATTTGTTCTGCCTAGGCCTTTCCACATCTCCGTTCGAAAACCCGCTTCTGCGGTCTAATCCGCTTCTGCGGAATTCACTTACTAGCCGCAAACCGCATATGCGATCCTCCCTCCGCATCTGCGATTCCGCAGATGCATTCCCATTAGCCGCTTCTGCGGTTTCCTATTCCTCAAGCCTCTCCCGCTTCTGCGGCCAAATCTCCGCTTCTGCGGCTCCCAAATCGTATGTGCGAAAATACCAGAAGCAGCAATATCAGCTGCTGCAACAAGATTCCAACCTCTCCATTAACCATCCAAAATCACCCCGAGGTCCCTGGGACCTCAACCAAAAGCACAAACATAACCCAATACCATATACAAACTTGTACCAACCTTCAAAATACCTCAAACAACATTAAATCAACCAAAACACATCGGATTCAAGCCAAACTTTCTAAAATCTTCCGAATTCCGTTTTTGATAAAAAACCCAACCAAACCACATACGAATGACTTAAAATTTTGCACACACATCCCAAATGACATAACGAAACTACTGCAACTTCCGAAATTCCATTCCGACCCATATATCAAAATCTCACCTATCAACCGAAAAACGCCAAAATCTCAATTTCTCAAATTCAAGCCTAAACCTTCCACGGACTTCCAAAATGCATTCCGATCATGCTCCTAAGTCCCAAATTACCTAACGGAGCTAACCAAATCATTAAATTTCCGATCCAAGATCGTATACTAACAAGTCAAATCTTGGTCAAACTTTTCAAATTTTAAGTTTCAAATTGGGAACTGTTCTTCAAATTCATTCCGATTATCCTGAAAACCAAAACCAACGATTTACATAAGTCATAATACATCACGCGGGGCTTGTCATGCCCGATAACTGGCGAACAAAGTGAAAAAGCTCAAAATGACTGGTCGGGTCGTTACACTATATAATTTATATTAAAGCCTTATTGAGCTTGAGATGGTTTGTACATGCTCATGCTAATCTTCCCATCCAATGTGTAACACTATTGTTGAACTATCATGACCACAATCCAAGAGTCACAATTATGTTTCACCACATGATTAAATTTGATGAAGAGACATATAACCTATAGCTAGATCACGAGTTCAATCAACCAGTAATGCTTATATCGGGCGATTTGCAGCCGTACCCTATATATATGCCACCTTTTAATCTATACCCTATTTTTAAAAACTATTGATTTCGTAATCAACTAACAAAAAATCCGTAATAATATAATCATTATACCCCTTCTAAAACATATAAAAGATGCATCAAGCATATCAGATTCAAATTCCAAATCGCCTTCGTATCTCCTCCATCACTCCGTCTCTCCTCAGATCGCCTCTCGCAAACCAGATTTGAACCAGATTCAAACTCCAAATTCAAAATTACAAAATATATTGTAAGTATTCAAATTCATCTTCAAAATTGAAAATAGCTTTTAAATTATATGTTTTCTGATTGATTGATTGAAGTTGTTTGACGAACTTCACTGATATGCTGAATTTGCATTGTAAATCTATTTGATGTTGAATTCTAACAATCTAATCCAACTAATATGCTAAAGTTTTCCACTGCATAATATGCTGAAATTTTTGGTTTATTTGCTAAACAAGTTGATTTATTTGCTAAACAAGCTGAAGTTATTTAGTTATCAAAATGAGCTGGAAAATAACACAACGAATAAACAATTATATTAAAAAAGACAATATTGTGAGAATGAATCACGGGAAAGATTATATGAGTGTTATCATTGTTTATTTGCTAAACAAGCTGAAGTTATTTAGTTCATATTTAAAAAATTCAGCAAAACGAGCTGAAATTTTCCTCCTACACTGGGTAAAAAATAAAACATAAATTAAAATTTAATATTGCACAAAAATTTAAGCATTAGGTGCTGAAGTTTGTTAGTTAATCTTTAAAAACTCCAGCATTACGAGCTGAAGTTTTCCTCCTACATTGGGTAAAAAAATAAAACATAAATTAAAATTCCGTATTGTACAAAAAACTTCAGCATAGGTGTTGAAGTTTTTTAGTTAATCTTTAAAAACTTTAGCAAGACGAGCTGAAGTTTTCCTCCTACACTGGGTAAAAAAAATAAAATATAAATTAAAATTACATATTGCACAAAAAATTTCAGCATAGGTGCTGAAGTTTGCTGAAGTTTTTTAGTTAATCTTTGAAAACTTCAGCAAGAAGAGCTGAAGTTTTCCTCCTACACTTCGTAAAAAATAAAACATAAATTAAAATTACATATTGCACAAAAAACTTCAGCATAGGTGCTAAAGTTTTTTAGTTAAACTTTAAAAACTTCAGTAAGAAGAGCTCAAGTTTTCCTCCTACACTGGGTAAAAAATAAAACATAAATTAAAATTTAATATTGCACAAAAACTTCAGCACAAGTGCTGAAATTTTTTAGTTAATGTGTAAAACCTTTAGCAAATGGAGCTGAAGTTTTTCTCCTGCACTATGTATTTTATTATTATTTTTTGGAAAAACTACCTACCAAAAAATGCTTATGTTTTCAGGAATATGTAAAATATTTTTCATATAATTTTTTGTATGCTGAAGTTTTTTTAGTTCATCTGCTAAAAATGCTTAATATTTTGTCCTGCAATATATAATTTTCGGATAAGTTTTTGTTAATTGCTCTGTTATTTTCTAATTTTAAAAAGAATTTTTAGTTCATGCTTGAAAACTCAGCAAAGGGAGCTGAAGTTTTCATCCTGCACTATGTATTTTATTATAATTTTTTGGAAAAACTTCATACCAAAAATGTTTAATTTTCGGATTAGTTTTTATTAATTCCTACTGAAGTTATTTAGTTTATTTTCTCTGTTATTTTTCGAGTTTGAATAGAATTAATATTAAAAAAAATGCAAAAAAACATAAATCAAAAACTGAATATTTCATTAAACATTAAAAAGATAAATTAAATTCGATAAATAACAAAATAACATTATAATCCTTTAACTAAAAGAATTATAGAATAGAAAAGAAAAACTAATCGTCCATATCATCATCATCATCGTCGTCGTCGTCACTACCAGATGGACGAGCATCTTCATCACCAAGACTATCAAATTTCACCAGCATCTCAATCCTATCAAGCTTGTTATTGATTTCTTCCAGCTCCCTGTCATTTGTCTCTGAGCTCATCCAGTTTCAGCTCAAAAGCCTCTATAATGTCTTGCTTGATTTCCTCAACTATTTTCCTGATGACATCATCCATTTTTCTCCGTTTTATATTTTATGTTTGCTAAAATATATGTGTTTGAGTGAATAAACTCACAAGGTATAGCCTGCTTATATAGGCGAAAAAAACTTATGCATGGTATATGAAAAGGCAAAGAGGAATTTTAAACGTTGTCTAATGAAAAGTGTGCATGAATGTGATAGGAATATAATTATTACACTAACACATACCCCCAACGCAATATAATTACTACTTTAATTGTGTTTGTTATGTTTACTCTTGTATACTATGAAATTAATGCTGAAACATGCTCAAGTTTGTTGAATTTATTTGTTAAAACTTCAACCCAATATGCTGAAGTTATTTAGTTCATTTCTAAAGCTTCAACACTTAATGAGCTGAAATTTTTTTTCCTGGATTCATGAATCCTGTCATACAGCTTTTTAAAAAAACTTCAGTTGATGTGCTGAAGTTATTTAGTATATTTCTAAAAACTTCAGCACTTAATAAGCTGAAGTTTTCTGTGCAGGATTCATTAATTATCTCATACATCTTTTTTCAAAAAACTTCAGCAGAAGATGCTTAAGTGATTTAATTCATTTGTAAAAACTTCACTACAAACAACCTAAAATTCTTCTGTTCACTTTCCTAATACTTGCCACTAAACATGAATCTGCAGGATGAGTTCGATTTGTGTTGTTATAACTTTCAATGGGAGGTGGACTCCTGATTTCAAATACTTGGATCATGATATAAAACGTGTTCTACTTAATAAGCACATATCATTCAATACTTTCCTGAAGAAAATTAGTGAAGTTGCAAATATTGATTCAACTAGATATTCACTAAAAGTATGGTTTGATATCAAACTAAATACAAGCAAAGAAATGCTTGTAACTTCAGATGAAGAACTCAGTACCTGTATACATTTGCTTACAACTGATTCAGCCTACAAGAATTGTCATTTCATCATCGAAAAAAATACAACCTTCTGAATCTGCAGCATTCAAACAGTCTCTTGCATATGCGATAGATTCAGAACCTTTTGTTGATTATCAACATGAAGTAGGACAGCCAATAATGGAAGTAGATAACGAGCAACAACCTTCTAACATTACAGCTGCTTCAGAATATATAATAATGCAACAATTACTCGCTCCTCCAATAAATTCATACCAATTTATCGATGACCAAGAAAAAGAAGGACAGCTAATAACGACCAACACACAATCCAACAAAGTTTTTTATTACCTTCTTCAATGATAAGCAACAACGAAGATGAAGTAAGCATGGAGTTTATACCGATAACATCAGATAGCATTGAAGAAATTGCTGAAACTTCTAGTGCTTATCAGAAATCAAGAAAAAGAGTGAGGTGAAAACTGAAAGAATCTCCACCATGTAAAATACTTAGGCACGATGCATTGCCTGAGGAAGTAAGAGTCGGATCAATTTTTGAGAACAAACAAAATATACCTAAATTTTTTTGCAACTTGGAGATAATCCAGAAAGTTGAATTCACTGCTGTTAGATCATGTTTAAAGAGATACAAGCTGAAATGCATCGTGGACAAATGTAGTTGGAATGTACGTGCTACTAGAATAAAAAATTCCACACTATTCAGGGTGATAAAATATGATAACAACCATGAATGCTCGGTTGATGCAAGAAAATCATATCAGAAGCATGCTATATCAAATTTTATAAGTGAACAAATTATAAAACATGTTCGAGACAAAAAGATAGAGATTACACCAGCCTTTGTAGAAAATGAAATGAAAAAGAAATTTGGGATTGACATTAGTTATCACAAGGCATGACGCGCTATTCAAAAAGCTGTTGTTTGCATAAGGGGAACACTTAAAGAGAACTACCAGATTCTTCCTTCATACCTACACATGATGGTGCGTAAAAACCAAAGAACGTACACAAGCATAAAAAGAGATGACAGAATAGGTAAGCAAAACAATATTAACCACTAGCCTGAAGTTTCAAATGTTCCTATTTGAAAAACTTCACACCTTATGATTTATTTTTTTGTGTTTCACTGTACAAATTTTCTTACATATTCTTTGCTCCTGCGGCATCACTAGCTGGTTGGTCCTACTGTAGACCCGTTATTGCAGTAGATGCAACGTTTTTAAAGTAAAAATATCGTGGTGTTATATTTGTTGTTGTATCAAAGGATGCAAACAATCAATCTTTCCTCTATGTTTTGGTGTAGCAGATTCAGAAAACAATGAGGCATACATTTGGTTCTTCGGGGAAATGAGAAAAGCAATTCAAGTCCGTCATGAACTGAAATGGGATTAGAAAAGTTTTTCCTGAAGCTCACCGTGGTATCTACCTCTATCACTCTGAGAAAAATTTAAAGTAAAGACATGCAAAATCCACGGTAATAAATCTTTTTCAAAGTGCTGCAAGGTCATACAAACGTGAAGATTTTAATCAGTTAATGTCCCAACTCAAAAGTGTTGATAATAAAACATACAATTACATAATGGAAGAGCCTGTAAAGAGATGGGCTCGATCGTGGTTCCCACAGCGATATTATGATATGCTAACAACAAACATGGTAGAATCAATGAATTCCGTTTTACTAAAAGGGAGAGAAATGCCTATTTTAAGAATGCTAGATTTCATCCAAGAAAAGTTGGGAGAGTGGTTTTACGAACGGAGAAAAAAGGCAAATGAAACTTTTCACAGAGTATCAATATGGGAAGAAGAAGAGATGACAAAGAAGATGGACTTGGCTTGCAAAATATTTGTGAGTATATTTATTAACTTCATCTTTTTATATCTGTTGTAGTGATTTACTGCTTACATTTAAAAAACTTCATACTATTTCTTTTTGAAGCAACAATACACTAATATAGTTTATCTTAATTTTTTATTCCTTGTTAGGTGTTCAACCTTGATTCAATGTTGTTTAGCATAAATAGTGAAGGAATCGAATTCATAGTGGACTTAAAGAAGAGAACTTGTGACTGCCTGAAATTTCAACTTGATGAATTGACCTGTCCATATGCAATTGCTGCTATTAATAAGAGATATTTGCAGAAATCTGACTACTGCTCAAATTGGTATTCAAAGAAAACATGGTTGAAAACATATGAAGGACATGTGAATACCGTGGGAGATCAAAAATCATGGGATATACCACAAAATGTACAATCTGAGATCACAAAACCTCCCGATGTAGAGATTTTACAAGGAAGAAGACAAAAGAAGAGGCATATCCTTGCGACTGAATAAGTACCATTGAAATCTACCAAATGCAGTCGATGTAAACAAGTTGGGCATAACATAACAACTTACTTGTCTTCTCCAGCACCTCATCCATATTCCAAGAAACACACTGAAAAATACTCCAACCTTCAATAATCCTTGGTCTGAATTTAGACTTCCATTATTGTATGACATATTTGAGATGTGATTTTTTTATAGGAATAAAAAAAAGCTCTTGGACTATTTTATATACTGCTAAAGTACAAATCACTTATTTTTGTTGTGCAGGCTTATAGGTTTGGTTGTATTTTAAAAAAGTACTAATGACTTCAGCGAGAAAAAAATAGGTTACAGTATGTGAAATACATATCCTTAACAAACACACACATACACACATACACGTACAACACACAAAAGAAAAGCATGTACAAACAAAAGCTTCAGCATCTATCAACTGAAGTTATAGAAAATGAACTTAATAACTTCAGCATATTTTCTAATGGATATGCTGAAGTAAACAAAAAAGTACAGCATAAAAACATAAAAAGAATTACAAAAACTAAACATAAAAACCAATTAATTGCATTAACTTCACCAAATACCAACAATACAAGGATAATGCAACATAAAGCTAAGAAGAAAGAGGATGAGAATTACATTAATACATAAAGAGATGAGGACAACACACAAAGTACAAACAATAACTTCAACGTCTTTGGGCTGAAGTTATACAAAATGAACTTAATAACTTCAGCATATTAAACAAAAAAGCACAGCATTAAAACATAAAAAAAGGATTACAAACACTGAGCATCATCACCATCATCATCATCATCATCATCATCACAATACTCCTCAATTTCTCTAAATATCTCATCATCATCAGTATCGGAGATAACTATAGGGTACTCAGGCAAAAGACTACATAGTCCAACGAGATCATTCGCCAACTTGTTGAATTCATCACACAGCTGACTTTGTTCAACGATTACTTTGTCCATAAGAGAAAGAAGAGTCTTCAGGTTGTTTTGCAGCTTGGAATAGTCATCCCCGATGGGAAACTTAAAACTATCAAACTGCTGCACAACCTTGTCAAACGAGGTTGAATAACCTCCACAACTACGTTCCAGGTTAAGCTTGTTCTGGAATGATTCATTGGCAAAAAAATGTGGTCTAATTCTCTCCCAATCAGCCTTATTCGATCCCACAAAAGCATAAGATTAGATATCGGTTTATTATTGTACCACTCACACTTCAAAGTCTCCCACTTTTGTATAATTTCATCCATATTAGGCTTCCTACTTTCGCTTGCACCAGACATTTTTTCTTTAATAAATTCTAAAACACTAAGGATGAATATAAATTTAAAGAAATATGATGGAAGTCTATGAATGACTATGAAATTTTCAAGTGAAGAGATTGTTAATATAGACAATGAGTTCACCTAATCAATTTAATATCTATAAATGTAAAAGTAACTTTTATGGTGTTTTTAGAGTTTAACATTCAGAGAAATTGAATGAAACAAGATAAGTAGGTGGTAAAATAAGTATGTGATAAATGCAAAAAGAAATGTAACTTCAGCCCTAATAAGCCCACAGTTTTTCTATAGTAAAAAAATAACTTCAGCCTGAAAAGTAACTTTTTGGATTATTTACTATATGGTCAAACAAATTTAAATTAAAGATGAAGTAGGTGACAAAAGACAAAAAGTAGCTAGTAAATGCAAAAAAAATGTATCAAGTCAAAAAATACCAAAACATGCTGAATTTTTTGTCATAAGCTTTTTTAAAAACTTCAGCCCAATGTGCTGAAGTTATTCAGTTCATTTATAAAAACTTCAGCACGTCATAAGTTGAAGTTTTTCGTCGTAGATTCAATAGTTTTGTCGTAAAGCTTTTTCAAAAACTTCAGCCCAATGTGTTGAAGTTATTTAGTTCATTTCTAAAAATTTCAGCACTTGATAAGCTCAAGTTTTTGTCCCAGATTCAATAGTTTTTGTCGTAAAACTTTTTCAAAAACTTCAGCCCAATGTGATGAAATTATTTAGTACATTTCTAAAAACTTCAGCACTTTATAAGCTGAAGTTTTTGTCCTGGATTCAATAGTTTTTCTTGTAAAGCTTTTTCAAATAACTTATGTAGAAACTGTTGAAGTTATTTAGTGTATTTCTAAAAATTTCAAGTACTCTATAGTTTGGTGGACTCATATAAACTAACAAGTTATTAGACAGTAAATTAAAGTTTTATATCTCAAATCTTATTAGTTTACACACATTCAGAAAGATATAGAATAACTTGAACGCTGGAAAAGGAAAAAATTGTTGATATCTAGCAAGCTAAATTAGGATATATAAAATTATCTAAATCAACATGATGAAGTTATTTAGTGTATTTTTAAAAACTTCAGCACATTATGAGCTAAAGTTTTTGTCCTACAGTCGACACTTTTGTTATGACTTTTAACCAAAACTTCAGCTTAAAAAACAGAAGTTATTTACTTAAAATATACTTAAAATTCATGAAAAAAGACACAAACATATTTGAATCAATCCGAGTCAACTAAAAAATTAATTAATGCGTATAGAACAAAAATTTAAAAGACATTACATAATTCACACAAAATAATGTATATTCACAAAATCCAATTTTGTTTTCACTTACATCCTTGAAAAAAAAATTAGTTCTTTATTTACAAGTTATTCTCTATTCAAAAAATTCACAGATTGTCTTCATATTCTCCATAGTCATGTCCTAGTTGCTCTTCTTGGGTTTCTTAACCACATTCCATGAGTCCAAAGATTTGCAGTCAATTCTATGTTGAATACCAATGCATGCCTTTGGTTATAGAACTCTAAAATTCGCTTCCAACTGAACTTTACTACTATGATTTTTTTAGGAACTCCCGTCTTCTTTCATAACAACTTTACTACTATGATTTCATGCTTACATATGGGACCTAGACACTAGCAAATCTCAGTGTCAAACTTAAGAGATATGCCCATACTGAAGAGCTCGGCAATACAAGCCCCTTACTATACCACCTTGTACGGACCTCTGAATTACATTTGCCATATTCTTGCACTTCCCACATATGTGCATCTGGAAGGAGTCACTAACTGCGAAAAGGCGTTCATGCAAATTCGCTGCAGCACCATGAGCTATAATACAGTCACGCTCCATTTCACCAAATTTAATTCCACCAAAGCATTTTCTGTCAGACACAGGTTGACGAAGTTTACTACTATGATTTTTTAGCAACTCCCATCTTCTTTCATAAGAAAAAAATAAGAAAATATTGGCAAAGACATGCTTATTGGTGTGCAGCTGGGAATTCATGGGAAGCAAACATAATGAAGGAGAAGTCCAAAATACTTCATATGTGACGGAGAGTAGCCACATCAAAAACTCGAGCTCAGAAAATTTGCTCTTTTTCCTAAAAGTTGGATTTATCAACTAGTAAAAAGAGCAAATTGTCCCGGAGCTCGAGTTTTTGATCTGGCCACTCTCCTTCACATATGAAGTATTTCGACTTTTCCTTCATTATCTTCGCTTCCCATGAACTCCCTTCTACACCCAATAAGCATGTCTTTGCCAACATTTTCTTGTTTTTCTTTGAATATAAATTTAAAAAAAATGATAGAAGTCTATGGATGACTATGAAATTTTCAAGTGAAGAGATTGTTAATATAGCCAAAGAGTGCAACTAATCAATTTAATATCTATAAATGTAAAAGATATCAATTTAATATCTATAAATGCTGAAGAGATTGTTAACTGTTTTTTGTTCAGAGAAATTGAATGTAACAAGATAAATAGGCGGTAAAACAAGTAAGTGGTAAATGCTAGTAGTTGGTAAATGCAATAAAACAAAATAGTAAAAAATAAGGCCATAGTTTTTCAATAGTAAAAAAATAACTTCATTTACTATATGGTCAGAGAAATTTAAATGAAAGATGAAGTAGGTGATATGGGTGATAAATGACAAAAAGTAGCTAGTAAATAAAAAAATATCAAAACATGCTGAAGTTTTTGTCGTAAAGCTTTTTCAAAAAACTTCAGCCCAATGTGCTAAAGTTTTTTAATGTATTTTTAAAAACTTCAACACTTGATAAACTGAAGTTTTTGTCCTGGATTCAATAGTTTTTTTCGTAGAGCTTTTTCAAAAAACTTCAGCGCAAACTGCTGAAGTTTTTTAGTGTATTTCTAAAAACTTCAGCACTTGATAAAGCTGACGTTTTTGTCCTACAATCGACACTTTTGTTATGACTTTTAACCAGAACTTCAGCTTAAAAAGCAGAAGTCATTTACTTCATGCTTAAGTTTTTTCAACAAAAATATACTTAAAAATAATGATAAAAGACACAAACATATTTGTCTGAACAAAAATCAACTAAAAATATTAATGCATATTCACAAAGTCCAAATTTTGTGCACCCAATCCTCTAATCAAAAAATTCATACACAGTCTCTTCAAAATATGCATAATCATGTCCTTGTTGTTCTTTTGGAGTTTCATAGCCGCTATCTTTTTTCACTTTCCATGAGCCCAAAGATTGGCAGCCAATTCTCTCCTGAATGTCAATATCTGACTTTGATCGAACTTGAAGACATCTTCTTTCTTGAACCGCATATCTATGAACTTAAGAGAAAATACACCACAATCAACACTACAAAAAGAACATGAAAAAGAAATTGAAGAATAGTTAACACAAGGGCAAAAAATAATAAACATAAGATGCATGGTAAAACATATATGAAGCACATACTTGTTATCCTGCAGCGGTGTCTCCATCCACTTAATTAGAAATTTTTCCACAGGCCTTTTAACATAAAATTTATTGTGTCCCCCAAATTCCAAGCATTTGAGACAGTATGGGATCAATCGAGCATAATTTCTAACATGTTCAAGCGCACGATCATATGTTACACTGCCCATAGAATCATACACATACATAGTTTTATCTTTAAAGTCCAGAATTCCAAAAAAGTAGTGCATAGATCTTTGGCCCGTCCTTGGCTTAAGTCGAAATGGAAAGAATACTTTTCTGGCAGATGCCCATGAGATACCACAGGAATGGTCGAGGACTTTTACGTAGTTGGCCACTTTTTCATTCGTTGATTCTTTCTCAAACCAACTAAAGTTTGTAAGTGGCTGAATAACCGCTTCTTCTTCTTCTGCTGCTGCATGTTCCTTGGATATCCTCTTTCTCTTTGATTTGCTCTTTTTTTGATCCTCCATTCTCTTTTCCTTCCTTTTTCTAATTTTCTCCATCTGTTCTTCTGAAGGATGAATACCAACCAGCTTAGTCATATACTGATCAAAAATTAAATATGTTACTGCACATCTTGATTTTGGATAACCTAGAAGGTGATAGCAATATTTTTTGCGCAAGTAATATATGCCCACATCCATACGCTGCAAATGAACAACAACAATGATAACATGTGAAATAAAAACATCAGCATGCATAACTATGAAGTTTAGAAAAAACGCATTACAAAACTACAAACAGCATGACAAAAACTTAAGCATATTCATGCTTAAGTTTTAGAAAATAAGCTAAAAAAAACTTCAGCAGTTTACTATGAATAAAGCTTAAGTTTTCCAAATTATAATACACAAACTTTATTATAAAAAATAAGCTGAAGTTTTGGGAAATACAGTTGAAAACTAATTCAAAAAACAAACTTAATAACTTACTTCATCCGCAAGATCACAGTTAGGATCCATAAGAACGGTACAGTTGAATCCATCTAATCTGAATGGATTGGAATCATATTCACTGGCATCCATCTCCAACCACTCTGTAAATCTTTGCATCAATCCACTGTCTTGATTAACATAATAGAAGGGACACCTTCGTGTATTCTTTCCTACTTTCCAATCTTGCCCCCTTTGCTTTTGTTTAGGAATAACATAAGGAGATCTCAACCAAATACTCTTCATACGAATCCTTTCCCTTTTTTATCTGGTTTTTCTTTTGCTTGCTCTTCTTGCTGTTCCGTCACAACTAACTGTTGTTGTTCAACAGCCGGGGGAAAACCACAGCCATCGTGGCAGATACTTGACCAACTCCTTGTTGTTCACGACGTTCTTGTCTCTCTTCACGAACAAAAACAGTAGCAGAATTACCTTCTGAATCAGTCCCTTGTGTACTACCAAGTAAAAATGAACATAAATTGAAGTTGGGGATATCACTGGTGTCACGCATAGGAGAACTGGAAATCTTCCTTCTCTTAGTATTTTGAAGAAGTTGCGATGCATCAGATGAGATCTGCAAAAGCAAGGACCTGGTCTAAGTGTTGAGACACAGATGGTGTTTGCATTCCAACAGATCCACTTCCTTTACCTTCAGATATGCATGTATCTTCATGCAAAAAAAACTAAATAATAGTGACTAAATTTTATAAAATAATACCAACATACTTCACACCTATCTGTGAGTCAACATGTGTGAATAAATGTATTTCTCCTTTTTGATATAGCTGCATAAGCTCACCAAATTCTTTTTGAGCTGCCTCGAGTCTTTCTGAAAAATCATTCAAAAATATAACAAAGAAAATAAAGTATGTAAAATTTCAAACTGTAAAAAATATACTTCGATCAAATGTAATAAATTCATGATCTATAGAATACCTTAACGTTTGTCTTCCGCTGTGGTTTCCCCAGGCTGAATGCCTTTGTCGATATCAGCAGTTCCAGCTTCATTCAATTGTGCACCAACGTCGAGGATCATTGGAGTATTCTCTGAAAGGTTTTTTTCAACTCTACCTTCATTCAATTCAGCATCATCAGAGAGTTTTTGAGTTGTGTTAATTGAAGCACAACTAGTTTCAACTTCCACTGCATATTCATAAAGAGCGGGAATAGATCAACTAGTTTTTCTATATATATAACATAGAAAAAATTTATACCTGTAGTGAAAATTTCACTACAAGATATTGTCAAAAAAATCAGTTAAAACTTGAACTCTAAGAAGGCTGAAGTTCGCCACTCACAAACAAAAACTTCAGCTCTAGAGCTGAAATTCGACAGTTACAAAACAAAAACTTCAGCTCTAGAGCTGAAGTTCGACAGATGCTAGTTACAAAAACAAAAACTTCAGCTCTAGAGCTGAAGTTCACCAGTTACAAAACAAAACATTTAGCAAAAAACATGCTGTAGTTTTTTACAAAAAACAAAACACAAATTCAAATCCAAAAATAATGCTGAAGTTCATAAAAAATATAATAAAAAACACAAAACATGAAACAAAACTTCAACTCCTATCTAAGGTATCATTGAACTATTATAAACTTCACACTTTATACCTGTAGTGACAATTTCCTGTGTATCACCACCTACAATTTCATTGCAAATAGCTAGTACTTCTGCAAACCGATCGTCTTTCCCAATAGTGCTAGACACATCACTCGCTTTCGGTTCTAAAGTACCAATAGGTGCTTGATATCCATCGCCAAACAAATTGCCTTTTGTAATATCACTTTCCAAAGTACAACTCAGTGCATGTTTTTCAATACCAACAACTTGATCATCTGCACCTTTCTCAGTCATTAACTCTTCATCATTTCCATTTTTACTCAGTCTATAAACATATCATGACCCTAAACCTGGACCCGGTCGTGATGGCGCCTCTCGTGAAGACAAGGCCAGCCAACTATTCCCAATTGGATGTTAAATAGTTAAACAACAAGAAAACAATCTAAACATGATTTAATAATACTAAGTAGTAGATAATGTCATAAAAATGCGGAAGTACAACCCCAACACAACCCTAACCGGGGTGTCCTAAGTCATGAGCATCTATAAAACCTTGTACAAGTCTGAAAAGTCTACAAACTATTAAAATTGTCTAATAAGAGACAGAAATGATAAAGAGGGAGAAACACGGGACTGTGGACGTCAAGTAGCTACCTCGTGGACTCTGATATCTGCCAGGAGCTCTCAACTCGCACTGGCAGGATCCGCAACGCCTTAATCTGCACACAAGGGTGCAAGGAGTAAAGTGAGTACTCCAACTCAGTGAGTAACAAATGTAAATAAAGACGAAAGCAAGAAATCACGTAAGGCACAAAACATTCTATAATGAAGCAGTAAAACCATTTAAAAATAGTAAATCACTGAAAGATAGGTAGAATTCATTAACTCAAATATAGTTTCATGAAAAGCCTTTTTAAATGTTTAAGCAGGTAATTGACAGTCAATTATGAAAAGTAAACACACAAAGGCTCGCCCCTCGGGCACAATATCAAAAAATCCGCCCCTCGGGCAATATCTCACAATAGTACCAGCCCCTCAGGCAATCACATAGAACAATACCAGCCCCTCGGGCTCAATCTCACATCACAATGGGTACCCGCGCTCACTGGGGGTGTGCAGACTCTTGGAGGGGCCTCTTACAGCCCACGCGCAATATCAAGCCACCCCGTGGAATACATAATTCAGGCCATCGGCCTCATAATCAGTATCAAATGTTTCCTCATAACATAAGCCCTCGGCCTTAATCAGTCAAAAATCCTCACAAGCCACTCGGGCAGTAGTAAAACATGTTTCTCAGCCCAAAAATATCATTTAAAAGATCATGTAAGTGTTTAAAATAGAGTAAACATGGCTGAGTACGAAAACAATGAAATATAAAATGACTGAGTTCAAGTATAAAGTTAAAACAGTGAAGAAATACCAATAAAAATCCCCGAAGGGTTCAAATAGTTGGCACGAAGCCCAAATATGGCATTCAACCCAAATAATGATGATAGCAAATAGATTCCAGTCAAATACGCAGTAAAATCATCAATTAGGACGGACCAAGTCACAATCCCCAATAGTGCACGATCCCACGCTCGTCATCAAGCGTGTGCCTCACCTCAGTATAGCACTACGATGTGCAATCCGGGGTTTCAAACCCTCAGAACATCATTTACAATCATTACTCACCTCGAACCGGTCAAATCTCTAGCTCGCGACGCCTTTGCCCCTCGAATCAGCCTCCACTCACGTCGAATCTATCCAAAATCAGAATGAGGACGTCAAAATATGCTAAGGGAACGAAGCCCAAGTGAAAACAATCAATAATTGGCACAAATCCCGAAATTACCAAAACCCGACCCCCGGGCCCATGTCTCGAAATTCAATAATTTTTACATCAATAGGTTCCTTATCACCCCACGAGTTCATATATATAAAAAGTTCTCAAATCCGACCCCAAATGGTCTTTCAAATCCCCAATTAACAGTCTATGTTTTCAAGCCCTAGTTTCCCCAATTTTCAACCTTAGTTTCCATAATTTCTAGCTCTAATCCATGTAATAATAGCACATGAACGAGTTATAGGTCCAAATTCCGTACCTCAATGAAGTTCCCTTGAAATCATTCTTTCAAATCGTCCAAAAAGCTCCAAAGCCGAGATAAAAAAGGTGGAATAGCTCAAAATTCACGAACGCCGCAATTTATACTTTCTGCTTAGACATTTTCGCATCTGCGGCCCAATACCCGCTTCTGTGGCCAAAATTACCGCTTCTACGGTTCTTCACTTAAAAGCCCAATCCGCATCTGCGGTCAACTCTCTGCACCTGCGCCTTTGCAGGTGCGGTCATACTACCACATCTGCAGTTCCTTACGATTCCTCCAAAATCCGCTTATGCGGCTCCTCTTCCGCACGTGCGGCATCGCACCTGCGGTCCCCAATCCGCAGGTGCGGAAATACCAGAAGCAGCAGAGATTCTGCAACTTCACAAGTCTCAAACCTTTCCGCCAACCATCCGAAATCACCCCGAGGCCCCCGGGACCTCAATCAAAAGCACAAACACATCCTAATACTTTATTCAAACTTGTTTCAATCATCAAAACGCCTTAAACAATATCAAATCACCCAAAACACATCGGATTCAAGCCAAATTTTATAAAATCTTTTGAATTTTGCTTTTGATCAAAAACTCAACCAAGCCACGTCCGAATGACCTGAAATTTTGCACGCACATCCCAAATGACACAACGGAGCTACTGCAATTCTCGAAATTCCATTCTGGCCCCTATATCAAAATCTTGCCTACCAACTAGAAATTGCCAAAATATCAACTTTGCCAATTCAAGCCTAAATCTACTACGAACCTCCAAAATTCATTCCGATCATGCTCCTAAGTCACAAATCACCTCTCGAAACTAACTGAACCATCGAAACTCACACCCGAGCCCTCTAACACATAAGTCAACATCCGGTTGACTTTTTCAACTTAAACTCACTCTAAAGAGACTAAGTGTCTCAAACCTTGCAAATCCTTTCTAAACTCGATCCAACCAACCTGATACCACATAACATGGATAAACAAAGTATAACTAAGCAGAAATGGGGAAAACGGAGTGGTAACTCATGAGACGACTGGTCGGGTCGTCACATCCTCCCCAACTTAAACAAATGTTCGTCCTCAAAGGAGTCAAAAAACATACCTGAAGCCTCAAATAGGTAAGGATATCTGCTCTGCATCTCCTGCTCGGTCTCCCAGGTAGCCTCTTACCTCTTTACTGCACTTTTACTGAAGCTATATCCTTTGACCTCAACTTCCGAACCTAACGACTCAAAATAGCTATTGGCTCCACATCATAAGTCAAATCATCATCCAACTGAACCGTGCTAAAATCCAAAACATGGGATGGATCCCCAATATACTTTCGAAGCATAGAAACATGAAATACCGGATGCACGCTCGACAAGTTGGGTGGCAAAGCAAGCTCATAAGCCACCTCCCCAATCCTCCGAAGCACCTCAAAAGGTCCAATGAACCAAGGACTCAATTTACCTTTCTTTCTAAATCTCATAACACCCTTCATGGGCGAAACATTCAACAGAACCTTCTCGCCAACCATGTAGGACACATCTCGAACCTTCCGGTCAGCATAACTCTTTTGCCTCGACTGCGCGGTACGAAGCCTCTCTTGAATCACCTTTACCTTTCCTAAGGCATCCTGCACCAAGTCAGTCCCCAATAGCCTAGCCTCACCGGGCTCGAACCAATCAACTGGAGATGTACACCACCTCCTATACAAAGCCTCATATGGAGCCATCTGAATACTCGACTGGTAGCTATTGTTATAAGCAAACTCTGCAAGTGGTAGAAACTGATCCCATGACCCTCCGAAATTGATGATAGAAGCACGCAACGTATCCTCTAATATCTGAATAGTGTGCTCGGACTACCCGTCCGTCTGAGGGTGAAAAAATGTGCTCAACTCAACCTGATTACCCAACTCTCGCTGCACAGACCTCCAAAACTGCGATGTAAACTGAGTGCCCCTATCTGAAATGATGGAAACTGGGATACCATGCAAATGAACAATCTCCTGGATATAGATCCATGCCAACCGCTCTGAAGAGTAGGTAGTACACACAGGAATGAAGTGCGCGGACTTGGTCAGCCGATCCACAATCACCCAAATAGCATCGAACTTCTTCAAAGTCCGTGGAAGTCCAACTACAAAGTCCATAATGATCCTCTACCACTTCCACTCTGGAATATCCATCCGCTGAAGCAAGCCACCCGGTCTCTGATGCTCATATTTCACCTGCTGACAATTGAGACATCGAGCTACAAATCCCACAATGTCTTTCTTCATTCTCCTCCACCAATAGTGCTGCCTCAAATCCTGATACATCTTCGCGGCACCCGGATGAATGGAATACCGCGAGCTATGGGCCTCCTCCAGAATCAACTCCCGAAGCCCATCCACATTGGGCACACAAATCCGGCCCTGCATCCTCAACACCCCATCATCACCAATGGTCACATCTCTGGCATCATCATGCTGAACCCTGTCCTTAAGGACAAGAAAATGTGGATCATCATATTGGCGCTCTCTGATGCGATCATATAAGGAAGACCGAGAAACCACACAAGCCATTACCCAACTAGGCTCCGAGATATCCAACCTCACAAACCAATTGGCCAAGGCATGAACATCAACTGCAAGAGGTTTTCCCCAACTGAAATATATGCCAAACTCCCCATACTCATTGCCTTTCGGCTCAAAGCATCGGCCACCACATTGGCCTTTCCCGGATGGTACAATATAGTGATATCATAATCCTTAAGCAACTCCAACCATCTCCGCTGTCTCAAATTAAGATCCTTTTGTTTGAACAAGTGCTGGAGGCTACGATGATTAGTAAACACATCACAAGACACACCATACAAGTAATATCTCCAAATCTTCAACGCATGAACTATGGCAGTCAACTCCAAATCATGAATGGGGATCAATCTTGGAGAACACTCTCGCTCCCTGAAGCTGGTCGAATAAATCATCAATGCAAGGCAAATGATACTTGTTCTTAATTGTTACTTTGTTCAATTGCCTATAATCAATGCACATCCTCATAGTGCCATCCTTCTTCTTCACAAATAGAACCGGCGCACCCCAAGGTGACACACTAGGCCAAATGAGCCCTTTATCTCGGAGTTCCTGAAGTTGCTCGTTTAATTCCTTCAACTTCGCTGGTGCCATACGATACGGTGGAATAGAAATGGGCTGAGTGCCCGGCACTAGGTCAATACCAAAATCAATTTCCCTATCTGGTGGCATGCCCGACAGTCAGCAGGAAACACATTAGAAAAATCCCTCACAATTGGAACATAGTCAATACTGGGAGTCTCAGCACTGACATCCCTCACAAATGCTAGATACGAAAGACAACCCTTCCCAAACATACGCTGGGCTTTCAAGAATGAGATCACTCTACTGGGAACATAATCGTGTCACACCTCGCCACTCGATCCGTGGCACACCCGGTATAGCCAATGTGACTGTCTTAGCATGACAGTCCAGAATAGTACGACACGGAGATAGCCAATCCATACCCAAAATGACATCAAAATTCACCATACACAATAATAAAAGATCCACACGGGTCTCCAGACCCCCAATAGTCACCACACATGACCAGTACACATGGTCTACAACAACAGTATCGCCCACCGGGGTAGATACATGAATAGGTGAAGCAAGAAACTCACGGGGCGTACCCAAGTAATGAGCAAAGTATGATGACACATAATAAAAGGTGGAATCAGGATCAAATAATACAGAGGCATCTTTTTGGCAGACGGAGATAATACCTGTAATAACAGCATCTGAAGCAATCGCATCAGGTCTGCCTGGAAGTTCATAGAAACGGGCCTGACCGCCACCTGATCGACCTCCCCCTCTAGGGCCCTAACTGACTGACCTCCACCCTCCGCTGGCTGGGTAGGTGGTGGTAAAGTAACTGGCGCTGAAGCCGATGACTGGCCCTTCTGCTGAGATGAACTCGCAAGATGATAAGGGCACTGCCTGCATATATGACCCATCTCACCACACTCATAACAACTCCCGGGTGCTGGAGAAGGGGACTGAAGGGAACCCCTCACACCAAAGTGACTAACAGATGCACTCAGCATAGAATAACCCTTAGTTGATAGAGCACGGGATGAACTCTGAGCTGGAAGGGCACTAAGTGATGACTGGCCCTGATGAGAACTGTGAGAACCATGACCCAATGACGCCCCACGACAACCTGGGCAAGCTGGCTGAGCATGCCTGAATGGACGGCATCTATCGTGCTGAAATTGACCTCTCGAAGGAGTACCACTGTAACTACCAGATCCTCGAGGCCTCTTGGACTCCCTCTCCTCTTGCTACTAGCGACGAACAGACTCAATCTCACGGGCGATATCCACAACCTCCTCAAAAGTAGCACCAGTCACCCTCTCCCTAGTCATGAGAATACGGAGCTGATAAGTAAGCCCATCAACGAACCTCCTAATCCTCTCTCTATTTGTCAGAACCAACCAAATGGAATGGCGAGCTAACTCGGAGAACCTCAATTCATACTGCGACACGGTAATCTCCCCCTGACGCAACCACTCAAAGTACCTACGCAGCTCCTCTCTGCGAGACTGCGGCACATACTTCTCCAGAAAGAGAATGGAGAACTGCTGCCAGGTAAGGGGTGTTGCACCAATTGGCATGCGCCTCTCAAAATTCTCCTACCAAGTGAAAGCTGCTCCTGAAAACTGATAAGTAGTGAAAGCGACCCCGTTGGTCGCCAAAATATCTGTTGTACGAAGCATCCTCTAACACTTATCTAAGAAACCCTGGGCATCCTCACCCTCTGTACCACTGAAGGTCAGAGGCTATAGTCTACCAAACCTCTCCAACATACGCTGCTCATCCTCCGGCATATCAGGAACTACATAGTCCTGAGTAGCTGCAACCGGCTGGGCTGGATGTGCCCCCGACGTCTGAACTCCCTGCACGACCTTTTTAAGTGTACGAGCGGCGGGAGTCTGATTGCCTCCCCCGGCCTGAGAAGTAGCTGCGGCTGTAGTGGCTGAAACCGCCTGACCTAGGCCAGTGCAAACTAATAAGATCTGATCCAAGGCCTCCTGAAGACCCGGGATCACAATAGGCACAACTGGTGCCTGAGCTGGTGCTACAGGAGCGTCCATAACTAGGACCTGATCCTGAACTGGGGCAGCTGGTGGATCTGCAGGTGTTGCCCTAGCTGCTCTGCCCCTATCGTGACTATGGATGCATCCTCGGCCTCTAGTGGCCACAGCTGGTGGTACTGGTGGTCGTCCATCCTGACCGGTAGCGCATGTCCTCACCATCTATGAGAGAATAGAATAACAGAAGTTTAGTACTCGGATAAACAAATTCGCATGATAAGAATTTCAAGAATATGAAGTTTTCCTAAAGGTTCTGCAGCCTCTCGAGGATAAATACAGACATCTCTGTACCGATCTGCGAGATTCTATTAAACCTGCTCAAGACTCGTAAGACTTATGTAACCTAGGCTCTAATACCAACTTATCACGACCCTAAACTCGGACCCGATCGTGATGGCGCCTCTCGTGAAGACAAGGCCGACCAACTATTCCCAATTCGATGTTAAATAGTTAAATAGCAAGAAAACAGTCTAAAACATGATTTAATAATACTAAGTAGCAGATAATGTCATAAAAATACGGAAGTACAACCTAACAGAGCCCTAACCAGGGTGTCCCTAGTCATGAGCATCCATAAAACCTAGTACAAGTCTGAAAAGTCTACAAACTATTACAATTGTCTGATATGAGATAGAAATGATAAAGAGGGAGAAACACGGGACTGCGGACATCAAGCAGCTACCTCGTGGACTCCAATATCTACCAGGATCTCTCAACTCACACTGGCAGGATCTGCAATGCCTGAATCTGCACACAAAGGTGTAAGGAGTAAAATGAGTACTCCAACTCAGTGAGTAACAAATGTAAATAAAGACTAAAAGCAAGAAATCACGTAAGACACAAAGTATTCTATAATGAAGCTAAAACCATTTAAAAACAGTAAATCAGTGAAAGATAGGTAGAATTTTTTAACTCAAATATAGTTTCATGAAAAGCCTTTTTAAATGTTTAAGCAGTTAATTGACAGTCAATTATGAAAAGTAAACACATAAAGGCTTGCCCCTTGGGCAACATCTCAGAATAGTACCAGTCCCGGGCAATCACATAGAACAATACCAGCCCTTCGGGCTCAATCTCACATCACAATGGGTATCGGCGCTCACTGGGGATGTGCAGACTCTTGGAGGGGCCCCTTACAGCCCAAGCGCAATATCAAGCCACCTCGTGGCATCATCACTAGGCCCTCGGCCTCATATCAATCAAGCCACCTCGTGGCATACATAACTCAGGCCCTCGGCCTCATAATCAGTATCAAATGTTTTCTCAAAACATAGGCCCTCGGCCTTACTCAGTCAAAAATCCTCACAAGCCACTCGGGCAGTAGTAAAACATGTTTCTCAACCCAAAAATATCATTTAAAAGATCATGTAAGTGTTTAAAATAGAGTAAATATGGCTGGGTACGAAAACAGTGAAATATAACATGACAAAGTTCAAGTATAAAGTCAAAACAGTGAGGAAATACCAATATAAATCCCCGAAGGGTTCAAATAGTTGGCACAAAGCCCAAATATGGCATTCAGCCCAAATAATGATGATAGCAATTAGATTCCAGTCAAATATGCTGTAAAATCATCAATCGGGACGGACCAAGTCACAGTCCCCAATAGTGCACGACCCCACGCTCGTCATCAAGCGTGTGCCTCACCTCAATATAGCACTACGATGTGCAATCTGGGATTTCAAACCCTCATAACATCATTTACAATCATTACTCACCTCGAACTGGTAAAATCTCTAGCTCGCGATGCCTTTGTACCTCGAATCGGCCTCCACTCGCATCGAATCTATCCAAAATCAGAATAAGGACGTCAAAATATGCTAAGGGAACGAATCCCAAGCGAAAACAATCAATAGTTGGCACAAATCCCGAAATTACCAAAACCCGACCCCTGGGTCCACATCTCGGAATTCAATAATTTTTACATCAATAGGTTTCTTATCTCCCCACGAGTTCATATATATCAAAAGTTCTCAAATCTGACCCCAAATGGTCTTTCAAATCCCCAATTAAAGGTCAAAGTTTCCAAGCCCTAGTTTCCCCAATTTTCACCCTTAATTTCCATAATTTCTAGCTCTAATCCGTGTAATAATAACATAGGAACGAGTTTTAGGTCCAAATTCCTTACCACAATGAAGTTCCCTTGAAATCCTTTTTTCAAATCGCCCAAAAAGCTCCAAAGCCGAAATAAAACTGGTGAAATAGCTTAAAATTCGCGAAGGCCACAATTTACACTTTCTGCCCAGAATTTTTGCATCTACGGCCCAATACCTGTTTTTGCGGTACCGCATATGCGACCACAATTACCGCTTCTGTGGTTCTTCACTTAAAAAGCTCAATCCGCATCTGCGGTCAACTCTCCGCACCTGCGCTTTTGCAGGTGCGGTCACACTACAACATCTGTGTTTCCTGACGATTCCTCCAAAATTCACTTTTGCTGCTCCTCTTTCGCACGTACGGCGTCGCACCTGCGGTCCCCAATCTGCAGGTGCAGAAATACCAGAAGCAACTGAGATTCTGCAACTTCACAAGTCTCAAATCTTTCTGTCAACCATCCGAAATCACTTCGAGGCCCCCGGGACCTCAACCAAAAGCACAAACACATACTAATACTTTATTCAAACTTGTTCCAATCATCAAAACACCTTAAACAACATCAAATCACCCAAACACATCGGATTCAAACCAAACTTTCTAAAATCTTCCGAATTTCGCTTTTCATCAAAAACTGGACCAAGCCATGTCCGAATGACCTAAAATTTTGCACACACGTCCCAAATGACACAACGGAGCTACTGCAACTCTCGGAATTTCATTCTGACACCTATATCAAAATCTAGCCTACAAATCGTAAATCACCAAAATATCAACTTCGCCAATTCAAGCCTAAATCTACTACGAACCTCCAAAAATCATTCTGATCACTCTCATAAGTCACAAATCACCTCCCAAAGCTAACCAAACTATCAAAACTCACATCTGAGCCCTCTAACACATAAGTCAATATCTGGTTGACTTTTCTAACTTAAACTCACTCTAAAGAGACTAAGTGTCTCAAACCTTGCCAGATCCTTTCCGAACTCGATCCGACCAACCTGATACCACATAACACAGATAAACAAAGCATAACGAAGTAAAAATGGGGAAAATGGAGTGATAACTCATGAGACGACTGGTCAGGTCGTCACAAAACACCAGATTGTTCCTCTCCACCTTGTTGTTGAACATGTGCATCGCCTTCAATAGCCGCCTCCTTACGTGTAGCATTATCATCTGCGACTTTATGCGATGTATCATGAGCAGCATGTTCTTCAGTATAAACAACTTGATTATCTGCACCTTGCATGCTTCCAACATTCTCAGTTGATAAATGTTCTTCATCATTTCCATCTCTGCTCAATCTATCAGCACTGGAACGTTCCTCTTTAATTTGTTCTTGAACATGTTGATCGCCTTCAAAAGCCACTTCCTCACGTGTAGCATTTACATCTGCGACTTTATGCGATGCATCATCAACAACATTAATATCCTATAGATGTTCGTAACAATCGTTCATCTTAACATATTCTCGATGGTTACTCAAATCAAAATTGCCATCGTCCATTCCATTTGATTTGTTGACAATCTTAAACAACTATTCAAACTTCTCATCAAAATATTCCTAGAAAAAAAATTACTAACAATGATTAATCTAAATATTAGCATAAATAAAAAGACTTCTCTATAAATTAGCTTACCTTCACTTTTCCAAAAACCGCATCCATAATAGCAGATCGCTCATCCTTTTAAAACTTATCGAAAACTTCTTTCATGACCGTTCTTCTTTCTTTTTCTGCATGCCTTTGAACCTCCATCGTTACCCTCTAGTATAGACGCACAACAAAAATATGTTGTACTTTTACAAAAACAAAACCAAAAAACTTTAGATCAAAACTTACAGAACATATTGTGTCGAGTAATTCATTGTCATCAAACTCAGTTGTAGAATGGTTAGAACGACTATGGGTACGAGATGATTCGTCAATAAAAAGAGTTCGATTCGCTTATTTTGATCGACTCCGAATACGTGGTGATTTTCCAATAACAGGAGTTCGATTTGCTTCTTTTGATCGACTCAGACTACATGGTGATTCACCAATTGAAGGAACCGCATTAAGTACAATTGAACGAATCTGGTTGTATGGTAATTATCCAATTAAAGGCATTGAATTCAATTCCTCTTCTGTAAGAATTATATCCAACACCCTAAAGTTGCGATAATTCTGTTTAAAACAAAAAAGTATATATGAGGGGAAAAAAACTAATACGTCAACGTATAAACACAAAGACAAAAAAAAGTAACTTACTTCATGACTATTGAAGAAATCAAAAGGTCTGGGATATTTAGGCTCTCCCACACATACATAACGTAATATCCTGAGAACTTGAGGGGTATCAAGGTACTCATCCTCTCTTATATACTTCTCCCGAATATCTGGGAAGCGCTCATAGAACCGAAATCCACCAACTTTATACTCAGTTGAACGTACTTTGTTCTGCTTGTCCAATGCATGTTTCAGTGAGTAAATGAGCTTCTCATAAGCCACATTACCCCAAGGATATTCAGCACAAACCTTATCATCTTCAACAATAGATGCATACTCCTCCATCACAGATGACTCAGTCTTTTTTCCAAACAAAATAGACTCTACAACAAGAATTTCCATAAGCTTCATAGCATCATCATCGCTCTCACATATGTGACGGTGATTCACAGCATTCTTTGGAATTTCATTTCGAGTCATAAAATCTCGAATATCCTTCAAAGTCACACCCTTGGACTTACCAAAATAGCGCTTCAGAATATTGCTCTCTCGATTAATTAGTTTTTCAACATTATGTGTTGTGATCCGCAAACCGCACATAATGTAAAAGTCTTCAAGAGTGAAGGAAACATCATGGCCAAAAATCTTGAAACTAATGGAGTCTCGATCATTGGTGAATATTCGAGAAAGACACAGACAATGAACCAACTTCATGCTGCATTTGAAATTTTCCATAGCCATAATGTATCGAAATGTACCATTATTAAGATTATCCCATTGTGTAGGAGTCAAGAAATTTTCAATTAAACTCTTCAAATCGTGGTTCCTCTTCCAGTAACCCTTATAGTTAAACCAATCTAGAAACTCAAAATATCTTTGCCTTGGTCTTGTAGGTGGAGGAGCAGGGACATAAGGACCTGGGGGTATTATAGGTTGTCTAGGTGCTTTAGGTGCATTAGTATCACGACCCATTTCCATAACAGATCGTGATGGCACCCAACACCGTTGTCAGGCAAGCCAACACGAAAGTATTAGTAAATTCTTATTTTACTTACCCAAAACAGTTACAACATTTTCTTAATTTTCAATTAAAAACAGGTGATAATATGCAACATTCGATAATAATTATACAACCCAAAAAAAACGTCTACAATGTGTGTGCCAAGACCTAGTGTCACAAGTTGTGGGCAACTAGTAGAATATACAAAAGAATAAATCCATCATACTGTCCGAAATAGAATAGACAGCAAAAATAAATAAAAAGAGACTTCATCAAGCTGTTAAACGACACAAGAAGGGGCATCTCACAGTGGAAGTCTCGAACTATGAATCAGGGGCGCGCACCAGACTGATAGCCAGATGTACCTGCCTTAGATCCTGTACAATTAAGTACAGAAGTGTAGTATGAGTACATAAACAATATTTACCCCGTAAGTATCCCGTCTAATCTCGAAGAAGTAGAGATGAGAGGTCGACTTGATACTTACTAAGGTCAAATAATATAATGAAGTGTTATGCTAAGCATGAGAGTCACAAATAATCAACAGTTTGTAGCAAGAGGTAATAAGTCATGTTCGTAATCAATTTTACAATTAGCCATTTGCATTACAAATATTTAGCAGATCAAGTCATGGATAAGATTTCACATAGATATCATGCGCATATTATGCTGAGGTCGACGGCCCGATCCAACAGGAAATAAACTGTGCACTGCCAAAGGGTCAAATGGCACGAACCATAGATGCATCTATTTCTACCGAGGCGATCGACACGATCCACAAATATCAATTAATATCAAGAAAACACATGAATGCGCATTTATCTTCAAACAAATTCATACAAGTGTCCAACAAGTGTATACATTTGCTTATATTCCTTTCCAAGTCTCTAGCATACCTTAAGTGATCACATTAGCAAGAAAATATATAGAGACATTCACAAATATAGCATGGTACGGGTCCTAGACTACCTGGATAATTAACATAATAGTAGCTACGCACGGACTCTCGTCACCTAGTGCGTACATAGCCCCCACATTTAGTAGCAATTATTCAATTATTATACATATGGGGATAATTCCCTCTTACAAGGTTAGAAAGGAGACTCACCTCGCTCCAAATTGCACTTCCAATACCAAGAACGAGCCCGAACTCTCAATTTGGAGCCGAACGATCCAAAACTAGTTAAATGAGGTAGGAACTAGTCAATATAAGCTCACAAGATCATATTCTAGCTATTTAAGAAATTTCCCAACCCTTAACATAAGTTTTCCAAAATCGGACCCCGGGCCCAAGTGCCCGGATTCCGAAATTGTTTGAAGGAAGTTGTTCTCCATAACCTAAGGATCAATAATATATGATTTCTAATTCATTTCATAACAAAATTCGTGGTTAAATCTAACTTTTGTCAAAACCCTACGTTTTGCTCTAACCCCTTGATTTCACCTTAATTCTAGTGTTTAATCTACCTAAGACACATGTATTAAACCAAGAATACGTGGAATAAGCTTACCTCAAGATGCTAGGTGGAAGTTTTCTCTCAAAAGCTCCCAAAATCGCCAATGGAGGAGTGAAAAGTGGCAAAAAGGGACTTAGAACCCGTATTAAATGAAGCTTACTGCTTCAGAGATTTTCGCATCTGCGGTCCCGCTTCTGCGAGAAAGCGAATGCATCTGCGGAACTGGCCAAATGGGCTGCGACCGTGTCACGACCCGGAATTCCCACCCTTGGGAGTCGTGATAGCGCCTACTAATGTGAGCTAGGCAAGCCAACCCTTAACTATCTACTACCTTTTTCATATTACTTCTTTTAAAACAAACATAGGGCGACAATATAAATGAAACGGAAGTTAGGAAATAGGCGGAAGTCAACATTTATAAAGCTTAGAGCTACGTCTATTACCACTTTTAAACTTCAATACCCTAAAATATTGTGTCATAGTACCACAGACTGTCTAAGAGTCACTACATACAAAGTCTGAAGAAAATACATAGTACTGTTCCTGAGCAAGAGATAAAGGAAACAGGAAGTAGAGATAGAGGGAGACGCCAGGGCCCGCGAACGTTTGCAGGTCTACCTTGGGTCTCCGGATGGACTGAAGGAAGCCCTCCAACTACTGTCCGAAATCTGCTCCGGGATCTGCACACAGTGCAGAGTATAGTATCAGCACAACCGACCTCATGTGCTGGTAAGTGCCTGGCCTAACCCCGGCGAAGTAGTGACAATGCTAGGACCGGACTTCAGATAAACCTGTGCAGTTATATAATATATGGCGGAAAAGTAAACAAATAATAAGCAATTAAAGCTGGGGAAGAGGAACATGCCTCAGAGATAGCTGATAAAGCAAAATAACAAGTAATAAATAAGGGAGCTGACAATATAACTTCTAACACAGATAAAGAAAAGTAAAGACATCTTTCCCTTTCAGTTTCCATCTTGTTGCAGGCGTGCAACCCGATCCCATTTCTCATATTTTGTGGTAGGCGTACCACCCGCTCCCATTTCGTAACATCTTGTGGTAGGCGTACCATCCGCTCCCATTTCATAACATCTTGTGGTAGGCGTACCATCCGCTCCCATTTCATAACATCTTGTGGTAGGCTTACCACCCTCTCCCATTGCATAATATCTTGTGGTAGGCGTACCACCCGCTCCCATTTCATAATATCTTGTGGTAGGCGTACCACCCGCTACCATTTCATAATATCTTGTAATTTCAAGGAATCTCGGCAAGGGAAAATAATCAATATAATAACTTCCCAGCAAGGGAACACAACAATGTAATAATTTTCCCGGCAAGGGAACAACAATATTGAAATATTCATCCCAGCAAGGGAGAATCAGCTATAACCAATCTCAACTTAGCTTGTACTCAGTTCAATTATTGAAAATGCTCAATCATAGAAGATCATTAAGTAAGACACCCAGTTGTCATTTAAGAACACAAAAACTTTCAATTTAAGACTCACGGTCATGCTTGACACCAACGTATAAATACTCGTCACCATGCCTATACGTCGTACTCAACAAGAAGCAAGTAGCAAATATGACTCAACTCCTAATCCCTCAAGCTAGGGTTAGAGCAAACACTTACCTCGATGCCTTGAACACCACTCAAGTCTCAACTATAGCTTTACCCCTCGATTCCACCACCAATCCGCTCGAATCTAGTCACAAGTTACATAATTACATCAATAAGTGCCAAATGAATCAACCCCAATGCATGAAAATGAGTTTTCCAAAGTTTTACCCAAAATTCAAAAATCACCCCCGGGACCACATGGTCGAAACCCGAGATTCAAACCAAAACCTGGTTACCCATTCCCCCACAAACCCAAATATATAATTTATTTTGAAATCGGACCTCAAATTGAGGTTCAAATCCCCAATTTTAGAAAAAACCTAGGTTCTACCCAAAACACCCAATTTCCCCCATGAAAATCTTTGATTTGAAGTTGAAATCATGTTAAAAGATGTTAAAGAGTGAAGAAAATGAGTTAGAAATCACTTACCAACGTTTTGGAGAAGAAAAGTTGTTTGATAAATCGCCTCATATGTTTTTGGGGTTTTGAAAAGTGAAAAATAACTGAAATTCCCGTTTATTTATACCCCTCTCAGACCCCCTGTGCGGACCGCATCAAATGGACCGCGGCCGCACAGGCCTCCCTGAAGACCTACAGTTTAGCACCCTGTGCGGACCGCACAAAGGAGACTGCGGTCGGACAGCCTCCACCGCGCTCCACACAAAGGCGACAGCGGACCGCACTAGAGGGTTCAGAGACCTGCAACTTCCTGAACCTGCAACATCTGACTTTCTAAGCCTAAAGCATCCCAGAACCTACTCGAAACTCACCCCGAGCCCTCGAAACTCCAACCCAAGAATACACACAATCTCAAAAACATCTTACGGACATATTTGTGTAATCAAATTACCAAAATAACATCACGAGCATCGAATTAAACCTCGAGATCAATAAAATTTCTCAAAACTTTTTTAAACATCAAATTTCTCAATTAAGGTTCGGATTGCGTCAAATGATGTCCGTTTTTAACCAAATTTCACAGGAATGATTCAAGTCGTATATAAGACCTGTACCGGGCTCCGGAACCAAAATACGGGCCCGATACCATTGCTTTCTAAACAGTTTCCTTTTCAAATTTCATTAAACAATTTCACTTAAAAATTCATTTCTCGGGCTTGGGACCTCGGAATTTGATTTTGGGATATGCCCAAGTCCCATATTTTCCTACGGACCCTCCGGGACCGTCGAATCACGGATCCAGGTCTGTTATCCAAAATATTGACCGAAGTCAAATTTATTCATTTTAACATCAAAACTTAGCATTTTTCATAGAGTTTCATATTTAAGCTTTCCGGCTATGTGCCCGGACTGCGCACACAAATTGAGGTAACTCTAATGAGGTTTTCAAGGCCTTGGAGACATAGAAATCAACTGAAATCAAGTGATGACCCTTTGGGTCGTCACAGACCGCTTCTGCGGTCTCGAGGCCGCTTCTGCGGCTTGTGAGCCGCTTTTCCTATTTGGGCCTGCCCTGGGCCGCATCTGCGATAGGCGGACCGCTTCTGTGGTCTCGCACCTGCGGCCGACCAACCACAGGTGCGGTTATGACAGAAGCAGATGCTTCAACACTTCTCAAAAATTCCAATTTCACTCGAGCCTCGTCCGATTGACGCTTGGGGCTCCCAAGCCCTTCCCGAACATACCGACAAGTCTAAAATCATGAAACGGACCTACCCGAACCTTCGGAACGCCCGAAACAACGCTGAATCTAAGAATCACCCCTAACCAATTGAATCAAACTTATGAATTTTAAGTTCTTAATTTTCCTCTAACGAGCCGAAACGCCCTTAAACTACTCGGATTGACACCAAATTTTGCGGGCAAGTCTTAAATGTTATTTCAGACCTGTACCGCGCTCCGGAACCAATATACGATCCTGATACCCATGTGATCAATCATTAATTAGTTTCTTTAAATCCTTAGAATTTCAGTTTAATAATTTCTAATAAAAATTTATTACTCGGGCTAGGGACCTCGGAACTCGATTCCGAGCATGTGCCCAGGTCCCATATTTTCCTGCGGACCCTCCGGGATCGTCACAATACGAATCCGGGTTTGTTTGTTAAAAATATTGACCAAAGTCAAACTTAGCCTTTTAAAAAAATCCTAAGGAGTCAAATGAGCATATTTCAATCCAAACTCTTTCAAATCCCGAACCAACCATCCCCGCAGGTCGTAAATTAGTTAAAGCAGGCGCGAAAAGTTTTTTTAAGGGAACGAGATTTTAGAAAGCAAAATAACCAGTCGGGTCATTACAATTAGTTGTTTTGCGTACTTTAGCTGCATTAGGATTTTTAGGTGCCATCTATTCAAAAAAAGTAAAATATGCAAAAAATAACATCAGGACATTATTAAAAAGATCGGTTAAAAATTCAATATCTAAGAAGGCTAAAGTTCGACAGTTATAAAACAAAAACTTCAGCTCTAGAGCTGAAGTTCGACAGTTACAAAACAAAAATTTCAGCTCTAGAGCTGAAGTTCACCAGTTACAAAAATAAAAACTTCAGCTCCTAAAGCTGAAAGTTCACCAGTTATAAAACAAAACATTCAGCAAAAAAACATGCTTTAGTTTTTACAAAAAATAAAATACAAATTCAAATCCAAAAATAATGTCAAAACATGGGAAAAAACTGTAGCTCCTATCTAAGGTATCATTGAACTATTATAAACTTCACACTTTAATAGTATCATCTATTTAACTCTCAAAAATTTTAAAAATTTCGATGTCTAATAACTGAAGAATTTATAAAATTTTCATCAACAACACAAACACTCGTTCAATAAACCTAAAAACACAATCGTAAAAGTAAAACTAATGCACTTATCAAACAAAACCCTAAAAAACTATTTTATCATAAATACATGACTATAAAAACCAAAACCAGAAATTTAATCATAAAAATTAATACTAAAATAAAACCCAGAAAGTTAATGCAATGTAACTGTGATTAAATCGTAATGTGGGAACAACGACGATTAGCAGTTGAAAAATCAAAAACAACGACGAAAACCATTTGATTTCAGAGAAGAACAAATCAAAATTTGTGAATAACGGAAGAGAGAGACAGGGACAGTAGAGGACTAGCGTATACTTGGAGAGAAAGTAGTTTTTTAATAAAGAAGGATAAAATAGTCTTTTTAAAAGAGTTTTAACAAAAAAATGGGTTTGGGTACAAACAGAAAAATAAAGCGGCTTCAGATTAAAAAGAGACGCCCAAATAAGGCATGTTTCCTATATCAGGCTGTACTATACAATTAAATTTGATGTGAGGACCGGTGCTTTGGGCACAAGTGCGCCGGTGAGTTTGCTCTGAACAAGCTAGGGTAAGAGTAGGTTGACTTGTATTTACTGAAATTATTAGGATGCAAGCATAGGTCATTAGTAGTCTGAGTCAGGCCTGTTTTTGACCTATTCTTTTTATGACTTTTATGGTGAATAATATAATGACGTCCACCGTCCAATATATATTGTGCTTTAATTTGATATTGCCACTAGCATCTTCATATCATGTACGCCTCTGTTTCTTCATTAATTTGTTTACTAATTTTTGTCCTGGGATCGGATCTCCAAATTTATTTTTGAAGTTGAGGATATCATGTCTTCTTTGCCTGCCTCTTGAGAAAAAGTGAAGGCTAAGCTCTTAACTTAAAAGAAGCCTATGAAAAGTCTATTACTATACGCTTAAAGCCTATTTCAAAGATGCGTCAACAGTTGACACTCAATTACATTACATATTAATGTCGGTGTCTTTGAGTACGGATTAAGTCAGCAGGCAAAATTGTTAAAAAGTCAATTGTATTTATTCTGAAATTTCAACGCTACGTAGGCCATCATTTTCTGTGTTTGCTCTATCAGTCTATTGGTCCAGCCAATGCAACTTCATGATTATTGCCAAACAAATTTCTCACGGCACGGTTAAAATGGTTTTTGCCTCCTCCAATTATTCTGTTTTCTATCCCGTGTCCGATAACAATTTTTTGGTTCGATTAATTCAGATTGCATAACAGTAATTTTTTTTTGTAATTTTAGGGGTCGAACTCGAAATATCTCAAGAATAAAAAGATACTATACATCTATTTCAACTCATATAAAGTGCTTTTGGTTTTTTGTTGCTCTTTATTATTCTCCGTGGTCTACTTTAATTAATTTTTTTTGTTGTTCACAAAATCTAATTTCTTCAGATATCAAGTAGGAATTAATTTTTTTTTCAACGTTGCCCTTCGAGTAAAGAATCTCGGAGTATATGTTATATTTTCAATGAACAAATTAAAGAGATAATGAAGGTTAATATGGTCAATTTTATTATTAATTAATGTCAAAAGGTGGGCTCCTTAATATAAAGAGCGTACGAGTATTTGTTATAGTCATAGACATGTAATTTTTGACTCGTCACGTCTTCAAGCTATATTAGCAGTTTCGCATATTTTATATATTTATTTGAGTTAATTGAATTTTTAAGGTTAATTAGTACTTGATGTAGTAATACTATTTTCACCTATTTTTATCTATTTTTATTTTTCTATAATCTTAAAAAATACCAAAAATAGTTTTACAATGTAATATTATTTATTTTAATTAATTAGAGTTAGTTATGTATTTTATAGTATAAATTTTACATTATTTGTAGGAAAAGAATTAAGATTTTGGGTTGGAAAGGCCCAATTTCGGATAGCCCAAAATATTGAGCCAAATAACCTTTACACCCCTATTTAAACCCAATTATAATCAAAACCTAACCTAATCTCTAATACCTACATTCTAAGCTAGAACGGCAGACCACCCCACCTGAGAAGACGATCGGATTTTTCGTCTCCAAAATCTTCATCTCTCATTTGAGAAACCAATTCCGCCGTCCTAAGCCAGCCGCGACCACACACACAAAGTCGCAACCACCAACAACATACTCTCACCTTGCTCTCACTCCATTAACGACCACTCATATACACAGCCACAACTTTCTTCCACAAGTATAATCTTCAAAGCTTCCATTTCCAGCAAAAACACCATGACTCTACCTTAAATCACCTCCTATTCTTACCATTGAAAACCACTGTATCTCCACCTTTACACTGCCATGAAAGACCCACAAACACCCATGTCTTCAACCATTTACCGTCATATAAATCCACAGCCCAGAAACAAGATCAAATCCTTTCCAATTTCAAGTGATGTGTAGTTGTTGAGGTTTACGATCGACGACGGTATCTCGTTCTGAGTTTCGATCTAGCGGTTCAAGTTTCGCGTCAATTACTGTTCATTCTATAATGTGCTCGGTATCGGGTTAACGATTCTATACAATTTTGAAATATTTAAGGAAATCAGATGACACCTTTTTGAGGTCCATTTCATACTCTTCTCTTCTTTAATTATGTGTGTTCTTATAATTATTTTGATGGAATGAAGCGAATTTGTGCGTATTTGCTTGATATTATTTGTTTGGATGGTATTCGTATTATTTTCATGTTCAATTCTCGTTAGTTTAAGAACTAAGAAATTTTGTGATTGTTGAATCATTAATCTGTTACTAAGTTTAATTAAGATAAAGAAGAAAATAGTGAAGTAAGGATTTTGGATTTAATGGGTCATGGAATGACTCTTTCCAGTTTTAATCTACGCTGGTTTGTTCATAAATATCCGGCTTCTCTGTTCTCATAAATAGTTTATTTGTTTTAGATATTTTATAGTTTTATTAATTGTCAGAAAGATATAGCATCACACTTAGGTAAAGATAATTGGCATTTTCATTGTTTTGAATGTGGGATCGGACAACAAGAATAAAAAAAATTGAATTTATCATGTTAATTGTGTTATTTGGTTCACTTTTATCGCTAGGAATATACTTGGGCCGACCTGTAACGACCCAACCGGTCGTTTTGAGCTTTTGTACTTTGATCGCCAGTTCCCGGGCATGACTTGCCCCGTGTAACGTATTATGACTGATGTAAATCGTTGGTTTTGATTTTCAGGAAAAATCGGAATGAATTTGAAGGAACAATCTCAGTTGAAAGTTTTGAATTTGAAAGGTTTGACTAAGAGTTGACTTATTTGTATATGAGTTCGGATCAGAAATTTTACGATTTGGATAGCTTTGTTGGATGATTTATGACTTAGGAGCACGATCAGAATGCATTTTGGAAGTCCGTGGAAGGATTTGGCTTGAATTGGCAAAGTTAATATTTTGGCGAATTCCGGTTGATAGGTGAGATTTTGATTCGAGGGTCGGAATAGAATTCCGAGAGTTTCTGTAGCTTCTTTATGTCATTTGTGATGTGTGTGAAAAATTTCAGGTTATTCGGACATCATTTGGTTGGGTTTTTGATCGAAAGTGTATTTCGGAAGTTTTTTGGAAACTTAGGCTTGAATTCGATGAGTTTTGGGGTAATTTGATGTTGTTTGAGGTGTTTTGATGATTGGAACAGGTTTGAATGATGTTATGAATTATGTTGGCATGTTTGGCTAGGGTCTCATGAGTCTCGGATAAGTTTTGGAAGATTTTGCCGTTTTGAGCATAAGCATGTAATGATCCAAAGATCCATTTTTAGTTCTAGAGATCAAAATTTGATTTCGATACTTACAAAATTTTGATAATGAATTATAGGACTGATCTGGAAAGTTTGGTCTAATTTCATCAAGTCACATTGGGTTTTTGATACGAAACATGAGTTAATTGTTTAACGAGCGAAATGGGTATTCAACTGAGTAAATGAGCTCCGAATTGAGTTTCGAATGAAGGTATATGTTTGTATTATTATTTGTGACTCATAGGAACAAGAATCATTGAATTCTGAGTTCGTATGATGGAGTTAGAGCCTTTTTAGTGAAAAGAAAAGCTGCTGCAATTTTCTGGGCAGTTTTTGCATTTTTCGCACGTGTGAACAGTGACCGCACCTGCGTGAACAGTACCTTGTACAGTACCCCGTGAACAGTCGTGAATAGTGTGAACAGTACCAGACAGAATGTTAAGTTCTGGAAAATGGGACGAATCCCATTTTCCATTTTTACCAAATTGGAGCTCGGGGAGAGGCGATTTTCGGGAGATTTTCAGAGAAAACAACGGGGTAAGTGTTCTTAACTTAATTTTGGTTAGATTACCCGAATCTATTACTAGTTTTGGCATTTAATTGGTGATTTTAGTTGGGAAAATCTTGAAAACCCTCTTGGTTTAATTTGAAGATTTGAGGGTTGAGTTGATGTCGGATTTTAGTAAAATTGGTATGGTTGGACTCATGGTTGGATGAGGTTTCATATCCCGTAATTTTGTCGGGTTCCGAGATGTGGGCCCCACAGGAGAATTTTGAGTGCAATTTCAAATTTTTAATGGAAAATATAGAATTTCATATGGAATTAATTCCTATAATTTTTATTAATTGAATCGAATTATTGTGGCTAGATTCGAGGCATTCGGAGGTCGATTTGAGAGACAAAGGCATCGCGAGCTAGAGGATTAGCCGGTTCGAGGTAAGTAATGATTGTAAATACTGTCCTGAGGGTTTGAAACCCCGGATTATACGTCGTTGTGTTACTTTGAGGTGACTTGCACGCTGGATGACTAGCCATCCCGAACGAATATTTTAATGCGTATTTGATAGTTAACTGTTTGACATTATTATATTTTTGGGTTGTATGCCATGTTTGGGGCCTTGTGCCGACTTGTTGAGACCCTTAGGGGAATTTTTACTATCTTTCCTCACTTTATTTGTTTGAAAGCATATTTTCAGTCATGTTTTACCTGTTTACTGCTCAAATCTAGCTTTATCACTATATTCTTAAAATGTGAAAATTGTTTTGGGCTGAGTTCCTTATTTTACTGAGATAGACCAAGGGTCTGATTGTGAGATTGATGACTGAGATAGACTGAGAGTCTGATGGTGAGGTTTATGACTGAGAGAGGCCGAGGGCCTAGTTGTGAGGATTATATATCTATGGATCGGGCTGCATGCCGCAACAATGTATATATATATATATATATATATATATATGTATATGGATCGGGCTGCACGCCGCAACGATACTTATATGGATCGGGCTGCTCGCCGCAGCAATATAACGCTTGGGCTGTAGGAGCCCCTCCGGAGTCTGCACACCCCTAGTGAGCACAGTCGACTATTTATATGTATCAGGTTGTGCGCCACAGCGATGCATGGATCGGGCTGCACGCCGCAACGGTTACTTTGATTTCAGTTATTGTGAGAGATATACGGATCGGGCTGCACGCCGCAACGGTTACTATATGGTACCAATTGAGCGTGAATGCTGAGTGTGAGTACTTATTGTTAAGAGTTGAGTTACGAGTGACAGAGAGGCTAGCCCGAGGGGCGATATATATATACATGCGATAGATATATACATGCATATGAGTGATGTTTTTGCCTGAGAGGCCTGTTTATGGACTTATTGATTTCACTCCTCTTTAAAGTGAATTTCTATCGAATATGTTGATTTATCGACTGTTTTCACTCATCTTTATATTGAGCCTCTGTCGGAAAGTTGCACAAATGTTTTAAAACAACTTTTATTTAAACTGGAGTTTATGAGATGTTCAGAAATTAATCACTGATTTGACATTGGTTATTTCCACTGAGATTTTCAAGTTATGAAGTGTTTGTGATTACTGTTTTGCCCGAGGGGCTGTTTTACGAACTATGCTTTGCCCGAGGGGCCGATTATGACTTTAATCTCTATTATTATTTTAAATGGTATTGAACCGCTACTGAAACTATTGGAAGGTATTTCAAAGATGATTTTTACTAAAAGCTGGATTTTAAAAGGGAGGATTGACTCGTATTATGATTTGAAAGCCTGTTGTGTTTATTGAACCCAGCGTAAATGTGGATTCATTGTTTCCTACTGCTCAGCCTTTATTTACTCGTATTACTTACTGGGTTGGAGTACTCACATTACTCCCTGCACCTCGTGTGCTGATTCAGGTATATCGGAACCCGATAGCGGGTGTTGATAGCTCAGCCGCGGAGTCATCAGAGTTAGCAAAGTGGCTGCATGACGTTCGCAGCACCGCTTCCTTCCCCTAATTGTTGTTACAGTATTTAGTACATTTTTAGACTTTTGTTGTATTCAGACCTTGATAGTTGCTTATGACTAGTGTCTGGCTGGTATTTTATTCCACACTGTTATTCCAGGATTTTATTATGAAACATTGTTTAATTTAAAGACTTAAAAATGACTCTTAATGCTTAAAGGGTTAAGGTGAGTGTTGTGTTGGCTGGCCTTGTCTTCACGAGAGGCGCCATCACTGTCACACCTCCTTTTTACCCGCGCCACCACAAAGGGGCGCAGAGGGAGTTTTTCCAATTAAAGGACAATCGAAACGGGATTTATTTATTTAATTCAGAGTCGCCACTTGGGAGATTTATGGTGTCCCAAGTCACCGGTTGAATCCCGAATCGAGGAAAAGAATGACTCTGTTTAACAGCCTGCGCACCAGAAATCCGAGTAAGGAATTCTGTTAACCCGGGAGAAGGTGTTAGGCATTCCCGAGTTCCGTGGTTCTAGCACGGTCGCTCAACTGTCATATTCGGCTTATTTATCTGGTTTTAATACATGTTGAACCTATTTGCAAATTTTAATTGTTTACCGCTTTTATTATTATTATTTTTAACGAGAATTGCAACGTCGTGAAAATATACCTCGAACCACGTCACATCAATGCACCCGTGGTTATTGACACATTTCAACTCTGTTGAGATTTAGATTTGGGTCACATAAATGTGCACCCGAGTTTAAGAAAGTAAATTATTAAAGGCGCGCCTAAAGCGACTAGCGTATCATTATTTTTTGGGTAGGGCCGTGAAATTTTGCTAAACGGCCCATCCCGAAGTCTAAGTAATTTTACCAACACGTATAGAGGGCCCCACAGCTTGTGTATTTTTGTTTGTCGAGGCTCATCTCATTCATTATATATATATTTTTTTAAAAGGAATTTGCAACGTCATAGAAATGCATCTCGAACCACGTCACAATCAATGTACCCGTGATTAGCGACACATTTTGACTTCGTTGAGATTTGGATTTGGGTCACATAAATGTGCACCCGAGTTTAAGAGAGTAGATTTTTAAAGCGCGCCGGAAGTGACTTGTGCGTTATTATCTTTTGGGGAAGGCCGTGAAATTCGCTAAACGGCCCGTCCCTAAATCTAAGTATTTTGAAACAAATACTTAGATTTTTTTATTTGTCTATTTATTTGTCTCTAAGAATAAAGAAAATCCTAATTAATTAGCATTAAAAAGTTCGGGCTTCAAGTTAAAGTCCGGGTCCAAACAAAAGGAAACACCTTCTAGTTTGAACCCGCTACCTAACTTAAGATCCATCGTCTGCCGTTGTAAATATTAACAAACCAGCTACCATTTCAATTCAGTTCAACCTAGCTTTATTATATGAATTGGACTATTGGAATTAACTGTGAGGAATACAAAGCCATTTTTGAGCTCTTTTTACGATTTGTTGAAAAATGCATCAATGCTTAAAAACAGTCATCAAGCTAACATTAATCACTAACATTTGAGAACTAACATTAGTTACTAACATTATTTACATTGCTATTTAAAATGATGTTATTTACTCAAGTGAACTCGCGATTTCAGAATTAGACCTATTAAACCAACATGCTAATTTCCATAAACTATTTGAACCCGTTTTGGGACATAAACTATTTGAAACTATTTCACGACTACCAAAAAAAAGAATTAAATACAGTATATTTCATAACTAGTAATCACCAACTAAGATTAAGTACAATTGATATTCCATGTTTGTAGAAATAGATTCAATCAGTCCAGCTTATGCATTCCAAAGTCATTCCAATACATACTATGAAATATCAAGTGAACTACTACTTATACATCAAATTAAACACAAAGAAACAGGGGAAATTTAGAAATTCATTCCAACAACTCTTTACTTCCTTTCCATCAAATTTGAGAGCTTTAGAACGTGTACCTGGATAATGGAAATACAAGAAGATGAAGGAGCAGTCAGCAACAGTAATAACACAGCAACGCAGTGACAGAACAACCCAGTGACAGATTAAAAGGGAAGGAACCAGCAGAGTTCTAGCAACACCCAATGAAAACAATAGCCAATAACCAATAGCAAACTCAGGAAGAACCAATTGAAGCCCCAGAAATACTAAACAGCAACACCAATGAAACAACAACAATACTAGTTCTGATATTCAGTAGTAAAAGAAAAGACCCACTTTTCAGTTTCTTAGCTCTCCAATCACTGAACCTTTTGGATTAAAAATCAGCCTCTTTTTTACTCTCAAATTACTGAACTTTTAAATTTTAAAAATCCAGCCTAGACTCTCTAAAAAAGACTGAAAGAGAACCGATTTTCTTTCTCAAAAAAAAAACTAGCCCCTTTTACTGTTTTGAATGACCCTATTTATAACCCAAAGACAGGTATGGGCAACATATTTTAATCAATCCTTTTTAAGCTTTTCATACCATTATGTTTTGTTCCCCACACTTGCATGCCTTGTTCCCCACACTTGCATGCCTTGTCCCTCACTATCAAATGTCTTGTCCCCCACTATGTATTAAACAATGCCTTATTTTAATATTATTAGTGCTTAGTGGACAGAGCACTCAAATTAATCATTTTAAAACTTTAAATCCCAAAATACCCCTGAAACTACTGAAATTACCATTCTACCCTATCAGCTATATCCAATCTTCCTAATCAATTAACCAAACTATAGCAGCTATAACCAATCTTAAGTGAGAAATCCTAACAATTAACTAATTAAACACATGAAACTAACTCTCAATCAACGACATTAAGATTCATCAAACTCAAATCACAATTTAAGCTTGAAACTCAATTCAGACCAAATATCATCAAAATAAAGATTCAGTGATTAAACTAACACACTTCTAGATTAAACCTAAACAAGAACAAATGAATACTGTCAACATACTGAATGAAAACAAGCTGACTTCATATGCAAGAAATGATGAATAACGACAAGAAAAGAAACAACATAACATAACTAAGAAAAGATAGAAACTAGAACGAGGCAAGATAATTAAAACAAGCAAGAAAAACGACAGATTCATGAACTTGTACTACTGCTCACTACGTTTGATCATGGAAACATGCAGCTCATTGATATCAGTTTAACCAAAAGACAAGATGAAAAGAAAAGGGAAATGGACCTTCATTGTTGCCAAAAATGGATTTCCCAAGTGATTGAATACAGAAAACTCTTTGAGCAGAGCTGTACAGCAAAGGCAAATGACAAACAAAAGCTTCAAGCTAATGTTCCAAGAAACTCGAGCAAATATGGAACCAAGACCCCGTCGGAAACTCGAACTCGCGGACTAAAAATGAGTCATTTTTAATGGAGGGGTTTGAAGGTTTTGAGCCAGAGTTTCATGGCTGCTCGAGCATGTTGACTGACGAGGTGTTTGGTCGTTTCCGTGAAGGCTGTTGGTCGACGACTGTGGAGCTGGAGGGGCAGACTGTTGGTGGCATTGGACGTCGATGGAGAAGGCTGGTCAGTGGTCAGTAGTGCAGCGATGGGAGCTTGGAGATGGCAGTGGGCGTTGGTAGTAAAGCTGGCGTGAAGGGAGGTGGTCGTTTGGACGAAGCTAGTGGACGTGAGGTGGGCTGTCGACGAGTTGCCGGAGTTGCCGGTGTTCGTTGGTTCGAAGAAGAAGAAGGAGGGAAGCCATGGATGTCGAGGGAGAAGGAGGGGTCGTTGGTTCGAAGAAGAAGAAGGAGGGCAGCCATGGAGGTCGTTTGGAGCTGATGAAGAAGGAGGGGGCGGGTGGTTTAGGGTTCTTTTGTTAGGGGTTTAGAAAATGAAAATGAAAATCGGGAAAGGGGGGGTTGGTTGTTTGGGCTATGGGGCAGACCGGGTCGGGGATGGGGTATGGGCTGGGTATCCGAGTTTCAATTTCAAAAGGGAAGAAAAATTGTTTGGGATGACGGACTTTAAATTGATTTGGCCCAAATATGACTTAACACTCTTTTATTTTGCCTTTCTTTTCTTAAACTAATAAAACTAAAAATTCCAAAAAATCCTAAATTAACTTATAGGACTAGATTAATTTATAAAAGTACTAACTAACTTTTAATAACAATTAACACGCACAATCAAATAAAATCACATAACTTGGACATGAAATGCTAAAAATGCAAAAAATACATTATTTTGTGATTTTCTTTCTCTTAAAAACAAAACATGGTTCAATTAATTCCTAAGTGCACAATTAAATCTTAAATGTGCATGCAACATATATTTTTGTATTTTTAATTAGTTAAAACAAACTAAACATTCACAGACATGAATAATTATCCAAAATGTCACGCAAAGTTCTCAAAATTGTACCCAAAGGCAATTTGTTTTATTTTTCGATTTCTTTGAGAGTAGTTTTCGCGAAGCAAAAATCACGTGCTCACAGCTGCCCCTCTTTGCCCGAAAACACAAAGAGTTTTCGTGCAAAGATAAAGTGAGCGGATACGAGCGATTTTTGCCTGTTGGAATACTCCATGGGAAGCATTTTTTTGAAAAGATTTAACCGAACCTTTGCTTCACAGGTTTCCTAGATATCCCTGGATAGAAGGGAATCAGGTTAATGTAGTTCGGGAAGTTTTGGTAGCTGGGACTACCATCGGACTGCATTTTTGCTGTTACTGCTGTTGCATGCTGTTACTACTGCTTTCCGACCTCGTTATTACATCGGGCCAAAAGTAAACAAGAAGCTAGACTAAACTGGGGATTACAACATCTTATCTATTTTCAACTTGCTCTAGTAGTCTTCCTTCAGATTTCTGCGATGGGATTCATGCTGGGGGTATTTTGTTGTAACCCCCCGCATTACTGACCTCTATTTGATATTGAAATGTGTTCCTCTGTTTTGCAGGCGGGCTCCTGACCCCTTCAACTTAAAATACGAACGCCTCCGTTCTACGGGTGGGCTCCCGAATGCAACAACTTTAAAATTTAACAACCTCCATTCTACAGGCGGGCTCCTGACCTCAATCTTGAAATTTATTCCTCTGTTCTACAGGCGGGCTCCTGACTCCAACTTGACTTTAAAAAAGATAATACGGCCTCCATTCTCCAGGCGGGTTCCTGACTTCATCAACTTCAAATATAACAACCTCTGTTCTAACAGGCGGGCTCCTGACTGCTTCAACTTAAAATATAACTATGAGCACGTGATTTTTGCCCTATATGAAAATTACTCCCAAAAATTCAAAATAAAACAATTTTCCTTTGTGTGCAATTTTGAGAATTTTCGTGGCATTTTTGGATAATTATTTGTATTTGTCCGTGCATGTTTATTTGTTAAATTAATAAAAAATATAAAAATATGTCACATTTTGCATTTAGGATTTAATTCTACAATTAGGAGCAATTAAGTTTGTTTTACAAGAACAAAAAATCACAAAAAATAACGTACTTTGCATTTTTAGCATTTAATATCCAAATTGTGTAATTTTATTTTTAATTGGTATTTAATTGTGTGTGTTAATTGTTAGTAGAAGTTAATTAGTATTTTTGTAAGTTAATTTGATTTTTGTAATGTAATTTAGAGTTTTAGTTTTAATAACTAGGAAATGAAAGAAATAGAAAAAAAATGGAAAGAAGATAAGAAAGCCATGGTCTTTGGGCCATTTCTTAAAATTGAATTAAACCAGCCCAAAAACCACCCCTTTTACCCAAACCAATTACCCAATCCCAAAGACCAACCCCTCTTGACCCGGTCTGTCCAAACCAAACCACCCGCCCAACCCTTTTTCTTCATTTTCATTTTCATAACCCCAAACCCTACACCCAAATACCCACCCCCCTCGCTGCGTCTTCTTCTTCCTCGACTCACCCCAAACGACCTCCGAGCTCCGATCCCAACAATATCTCCTCCATATTCTGCTCCTCGACTCACCCCAAACGACCTCCGAACTCCACGAACCAGCAGCCTTCTCCAACCCCGTCGCTCTTCTTCTTCGACCAAACGACACCCCCATCGGTTCATCGTCTCCAAAACTCAGCCAACGAAAGCTACCGAGACCACCTGAAAGCCGCCGGAAAAACCAGCACGACAAACAACAAACCCGACAGCGAGCTCCTCAAGCAACGCCACCGCTGCTTCATCTTCTAACAACAACGACCCCCAGCAACACCAACGACCATTATCACGCCATTCTCATCTTCTTGTATGTCCTCTCTTTCTTTTTCTTTTCATTGTTAAATCACCGAAAACGACAAGAGGCAACAGTTTTCTACTGGTTTTTGAGGTTAGTTTCTTAATTAAGTTCTAATGATACTTCTTGGTATTGATTAGTCAGTGTCCACTTGTACAAAACTGTGACTAGTCCTGTAATTGTTTCTGGTATTATTGGTTCAAATGGTTTCATTTTGCGTGATTGCTTGGTCCCCTTCTCTTGGTTGTTCATCATTTTGCATGTGAATTCTAGTTTGTTTTTGTTCAGTGTATTTACATTGTTCATTTGTTCCTGTTTAGGTCTAATCTAGAATTGTGCTAGTTTATTTCCTAATCTTTCGTCTTTGTTCTGATGATATTTGGTCTAATTTGAATTTCGAGTTTAAACTGGATTTGAGTTTGTTGAATCCTAATATGGTTCGGATAAGAATCTGAGCTTGATGAAGTGAATCCTAAATGTTGTTGATTAGGAGTTTGTTTAGTGAGATTAATTAGTTAATTGATTATGTGAATTGGTTATAGCTGAGATTTTGTACAGATTTGAAGGGGATTGGGGTAGGACAGTGAATCACCGGGGTTTCAGGGGTAATTTGGGGATTTCAAAACTTGAAAAAAGAGGGTTAACTTGAGTGGACTGTCAGGAAGTACTAATGTACCATTAATATGATGGGCAGAATTAGTTTCTTAATTTGTTTGAGTGCTCTTAAGAGCCGGCAGGGTCTGTTTTGCATATAAATAGAGGCACTTAGGACAGAGTTAAGGGATCCATTTTTTGGAGAACTGGAAAACACTTTCTGAAAAATACTAAAGGAAATCAGTTCTTCAGGCATTATTTAGAGAGCTTTTGGAGAGTTTTTCGTTAGTTTTCAGTTCTGGACAGATTTGGAGAACTGAAGGAGTTTTCAGGCAGTCTTAGACAGCATTTTGAGAGCTAAAACATTCAGTTTCTCTTTGAGAGTTTAGAGAGCATTTCTTTGAGAGTTTTCCTGAGAGCTTGAACATCATCATTTTGAGAGTTGAAAAAAAAAGAATACAAGCTGACACTGTGTCATTGAAGTACTGGTTTCACTCAAGATCAGTAGAGTCTGTTGTGGGTTATTTGTTGTTGCTGTTTGGTTTTGCAATTGTTTTTGGGTTGTGGTCGAGTATTATTCTGGCTTAAAACTGGTGTTGAGCTGTTCTAAATTCCATTACTGCTGTTGTTGTTGTATTGTTGCTGTTGTTCTTCCTTTTCTCCAATTGTAAACATTTCTAGGTTCACACTTCTGAAACCTTGTGTTGATGTAAGCTTGAATTTGAAGCTGAAGTTGAAATGAATTGAGAAATGCACGTTTGCCTGCTTCATAGTATCTGTGTTCAAGATGTAGCAATAGGACGAATGATAGGTAGTTTGTATTTGTTTAGGCTCATTCCAATTATATTTACTTTGTGTGAATTGGAACGTACTCGAACTAATGTGGACTGTTTAATAGTATGCTGTTAGATTAATTAGATGTATTTCCATGTGTTTAGCAATTTAGTTTGGTTTAGCTGATGATGATAGTATAACGAAGAATCTCAGTAGGCCTCTGTACGTATTCCGTTGGATCTTTGGACTGTTTAAACTTGTTATGGCCCGGTCCAGTTTGATTTTAAGATAAACACGTATTTTAAGCAAATTTTCATATTGCGTTAGTTAATACCAACGGATTAGCTATTAATGTCAACTCTCCCGTCCTGTTGAATTCCTTATTTCAACATAAGTTTAATAGTGTAGATTAATAATTAATATCAGCATCGGCTCACCATTTAACGAAGTGGCTGTTTGATAAGTGGACATGAATGAAGTATTTAATTTGAATAAATGTATGATGTTGAACTCTAATGCTATTTGGTAAACACAATCAGAAAAATTGGTACTTTTGTCCAAAAGCGTACATTATGTGGTCTGGGCCTTTTTGGCAATTGGCTCGTTAGTAGTCAAACGGCCCATTGTGAGTTTGAAGTTAGGTAGCGGTTTCAAATTGAAAGGCGTTCCCTTTTGTTTGGATCTGGACTTGAACTTGAAGCTCGAATTTTATAATATTAACTAATTAGGATTTTTTAGAGACAAATAATATAGAAAAATCATAGTTTACTTTAGGGTGGACCTTTAAAATATGAGATGAGCCTCGCCAAATATAATGCGAAATTGCGGGGCCCTCATTAAATGTATATATAAAATACTTAGAACTCGGGATAGGCCGCTTAGCGAATTTTACGGCCTTTTTTCCCAAAAGTAATAACGTGTTAGTCACTGTTAGGCACGTACTTTTAATAATTTACTTTCTTAAACTCGGGTGCACATTTATGTGACCCAAATCCAAATTTCAACGGAGTCGAAATGTGTCGCTGATCACGAGTACATTGATTGTGACGTGGTTCGAGATGCATGTCCATGACATTGCAAATTCCTTTAAAAATAGTGAATGAGACGAGCCTCGACAAATAAGAATACACAAACTGCGGGGCCCTCAACGGACAGTTATTTCAAATGCTTAGATTTTGAGACAGGCCGCATAGCGAACTTTACGGCTTTTCTCAAAATAACAATGCGTTAGTATCTTTAGGCGTGTATTTAATATGTTATCTTCCAAAACTCGGGTGCACATTTATGTGACCCAAATCCAAATCTCAATGAAGTTGGAACGTATCAAAAATTGCGGGTACATATATGTGGTGCAATTCGAGGTGTATTCTCACGACATTGCAATTCTTTGAATAAATAATAACAAAAGCGGTAAACAGTTAAAATTTACACATAGGTTCATAATTGTATAAAATCAGATAATCAATCCGAATATGACAGTTGAGCGACCGTGCTAGAACCACGGAATTCGGGAATGCCTAACACCTTCTCCCGGGTTAATAGAATTCCTTACTCGGATTTCTGGTACGCAGACTGTTAAACAGAGTCAATCTTTTTCTCGATTTGGGATTCAACCGGTGACTTGGGACACCATAAATCTCCTAAGTGGCGACTCTGAATCTTCAAATAAAATCCCGTTTCAATTGTCCTTTAATTGGAAAAACTCCTTTTGTGCCCCTTTGCGGTGGCGCGGGTGAAAAAGGAGATGTGACAGCTCTGGCGACTCTGCTGGGGACAAACCCATAATCTCTGGTTCAGGGTTCAAAATTCGAGCTTAGATAAATTGTTATATTTGGCTTTATCTGATTTTGTTACATGTTTGGGCCTAATGTGCTAAATGATGCTTTTACCGCTTTGATATTATCTAAACTGTATATAAATTGTGCCGAAACCCTTCTCTTCTTACCGCCGGGGATGAGCTTGCTGGTCAAGGCTCCCTATTCTGTTAGTGTCAATACCTAAAATAAGAAAGAGGTCGGATAAGTTACTAAGCCGGATGGCCTTTTGGTTCCCGGTACGTAGCCCCCTCCTCGACTCAAGTTGTCCGCTCGGTACACAGTCTAGAACAAATACCCAGGTTATAAGCCTAGAATAACTCAGCTTTATGCCGGATCCCTAGTAGGAACGTTTGTTTGCATCACGTGCATTTGACTTTGGAGGCTCAACACAGGGGTTGGGTCTGTCTAGGACAAGTGTACCAAAAATGACAAAAGACCATCCTGATGCATCTTATTCGCTACTTGTGCATTTGTTTGCTTCAGACTGGCATGCTGACCGATTTGTGAATATTTTGAGGAAAGAGAAATATAGGCACGAGGGTTAAAGAGATGTTAATCGCTTGTTTTTAAAATGGTGTCGAAACTCTGCCGAATTTTTGAGAAAGTGAAAAGAAAAGACAAAAAGAGAAAAATAGTTTTATTTGCCAATAAAATGGAGTTTCCTTTTTCAAAAGAAGTTTGTTTTATCGGCCCGAACTACGCCGGTTTGATTCTCACCGGATGTGAGATACGTAGGCAACCCTCATCGGGTCCAACCTCATCTTTTTCAAAAATAGCCAAAAAATGTCAAATTTTTATTATCAACATAAATAAGTCGGGTAATGCCATTTTTTGCAAGAATAGCCGAATGTTCCCGAAAGGGACGCCGGAAGGCTAACTTTGCATAAACAGCCACTTTTGATCATCCTTTAGAGTTTTGGTCGGCTGACCCTCACAACTTTAAAATCTTCATTCTCGAAGTGCTGAAAAGCCGTGTTCGGAACCAGATCTTTCTTTTAATCTGTTGAAAAATTAAAAAAAAATTAATATAGCCAATTGGTTGAGTCAAATAAATTTTATTTTTGCTTAGTCACCTTAATTAATGTGTAGATGAGCACAAGTTAGAATTCACACGTAACAATTGTGAACAAGATCCCTTTGGAGTTGCACATGTGGTGGGATGACTTGGGCGAATCAGGACGCGACACAGTCAATCTATACCTGGGAGGCCTCACTGGGTTGCTGAAGATTAATCCTAGAGGGGATATCATAAAGGCTTTGGTCGTATTCTGGGACCCGGCTCACAACGTATTTCGCTTCTCAAATTTTGAACTTACCCCAGCATTGGAAGGGCCATAGCGGTACACAGGTTCCTAGACTCTTTGAAAATAAGCAGGGGGTCCACAATCCAGACTTGGCACCTGGTTTTTGTACTTTGTGGTTTATATACAACAGATATGGCCACATAGGGGGTTCAACAAGCCGGAAAACAAAATCTGTAGCAAAGGAAACCGCCTTAAGTGGGAAGAACATAGATGTTTTGCGTTCATGATAGCCTTTCTGGGACTCCTGGTGTTTCCTAGAAAAGACGGGAACATTGACATACGAGTATCCGGGGTTGTCAGCACTTTACTCACTAAGGCCAACAACACCCTCGCACCCATGATAGTAGCTGAAATCTTCCGCGCTCTCACATCCTGCAAAGCAGGGGGAAACTTTTTTTAGGGATGCAATGTGTTGCTGCAGATGTGGATGATCGAACACCTTTGTCGTCGTCCTCAATTTATGAGTTATGGGTCGACAGAGAAAACATGCATAGAGGAATTTTCCACAAGGATTGACGGAATCAGCTTACCAGAAGGGGTCACGGAATGGATAGCCCGCCTCCGTTCTATCATTGCGGGCCAAATAGAATGGACATTTGGATGGTTGCCTACGAATGAAATCATATATATGCCCGCCACTGGACCCCATTTCCTTTTGATGGGACTTCGTAGTATTCAACCCTACGCCCCGTATCGAGTCTTGAGACATCTGGGGAGATGCCAAATAGTTCCTAAAGATGAAGATCTTAGTGGCCAAGTAGTCGAGATCGGGCCCAGCGGACAGTTTCCTGAAGCAGCCGTCAGACAAATTTGGAGCGAGTGTCAATACCTAACAGCCAATACATGTGTACGTGATTGGTCCAAGGGTGAAGTTTCGCCGGGATACCTTGCTTGATTTAGGAAATAAATCGAGTTTGGGAGACCGGCCAAAAGGCCCCATCTCCAGGAGTTCGTCGAGGCGTCACAAGAATAGTGGGATTGGTTGGATAAAGAAGAGAGCTACAGGGCAGAAATAGGCAAGCTGAGGCAACATCTTAGAGACCTAGAATTTGAAAATAGTCTGCGGGATGATGCCGGTCGGGGAGAAAATAGAAAATTGGCCCAAGAAAATGAGGCACTGAAAGCCCAAGTCCGACAAATGAGGAGATATGCTGACACACAACAAAAGAGTCGGTCGGATGAGCGGTTAATAAAAGGGTTGAAAAAGAAAATATGTGAGTGCCGGGATGATGTGAAGCAATCTGAGGATACCATAGCACAACTCCGGGCACAATGGGCAAAGAAAACGAAAGAGCGCACACAGAGCTTACAGCAAGCAAGGAATGATCATGAAAAGACCATGGTCAGTCTAAAAAGGAAGGTGACCACCCTAGAGAGCAAGGCGTCTAAACAAGCCAAGGCTTTTGAAACCGAGAGTAAACACTGTTGTAATCTGATGGCCTCAATAGAAGATGAAATACAGCAGTTACGGAAACAACATCTGCATGATTCTCGGGTTTTGAAGGTTAGAGGGGATCAGATAGAATGCCTACTCCTAGAGAAAGACCAAACCGGGAACAAGATTCGGACTATTGCTCGTGCTATCACCAGGAAATGTCGGGAGTGTCAAAACATGACCCGTACTACTTTTTCCTCGGTGTTGTTGATATTTGTGAAGCAAATCATGTATGAATTGGAACAGATGGAAAGGAACCTTACGCCTAAACCCGCAGCGAGGCCGAATGACGCCCCGCAGGCTCCCGAGTTTAAAACTTTAATGTGGTCATAGTTTGAATCTGCATTTTCTTTCTATTGGGGCGACCATGGATCCACGCAACCAAAGAAGTGCCTTCTACACTGCATCAGATGGTCAAATTTGAATGGGATAGACAAGAGATTGTGGTACACGGGGATGACGGTACACATGCCATTAGTGATGCCATTGTGCCCTTCATAGAAACCGACGATGACAAAGGTCCATGGGTTTATTAGGTTTTTGACGCAGTCTCAGTAGACAAAATTCCTGAGGGCAGGGGCCTGCCGATTCCCAGAATTGCAGCTGCGACCTTCATGATAGCCTCAGAAATGTTGAACAATGGATTTGTACCGGGAAAAGGTTTGGGGGTTGATCTGCAGGGTATTGTCCAGCCAGTTTCTTTTCCCAAGAACCTGGATACTTTTGGGTTAGGATTCAAGCCTACCGCAGGGGATGTAAAGCGGGCCTGCAAGTTGAAGAAAAGAGTTTGGGTCCTTCCTAAGACAATCCCGCGCCTATCCAGATCATTTGTCAAAGCAGGTTTCAGAAAGTTGTCGGTCCCGAAAATTCTCGGACCACTGATCGGGCCAGATGGAGATTTGAATGAGGGCTTTGAAAGGATGTTCGTTGATGTCAACATGACAGAAGCTGGAGAGGGTTCCAGTAAGGGAGACATACAGTTTGTGGGGCCTAGGGCCAAGGTCAACAATTGGACAGCTACTCCTCTTCCTACCCGGAGGGAGTCTTGGTAGTAGGATTTGGATTTTCTTTTTTTGTATTTTGGGATTATTCAGAGTTATAATCCAGTTTTTTGTTTTATTTTTATTCGGCAAAAGTGTGAAACTCTGTTATCCCGCAGTTTAATAAAGTAAAAAAAAATTCTCTCGCTTTATTTTTGTTTTGTTTTAATTCTGTTTTCTTCTTTTCTCTTTTTGAACAGTTCTTTTCATACTGGTTCTAATGACATGGTATGCACAACGGATCTTCAACCTAGTCTAAAAGATCAACCTGATTCCGAACTAACTATACAAGAGGTCGATTATGATAATGAATCAGAATACGATGAGGATGAAGCCTTCAAAGAGATAAATAGAGAGTTAAGCCAGTTTGAAGAGAAATCCAAACCCAACCTAAATGACACAGAAGCTATCAATTTAGGGGATGCCGACGATATCAGGGAAACTAAAATAAGCATCCACATTGCACCAAATATCAGGGAAGAACTAATCAAAGCACTTATTGAGTTCAAAGATGTTTTTGCATGGTCGTATGATGACATGCCAGGGTTAAGCACGGATTTAGTGGTTCACAAGTTGCCCACTGACCCGGCGTGCCCTCCCGTCAAGCAAAAATTGAGGAAGTTCAAGACGGATATGAGTGTGAAGATTAAAGAGGAAGTAACCAAGCAGCTGCAAGCAATGATTATTCGGGTCACTCGATATCCTGATTGGTCGGCTAATGTGGTGTCGGTGCCGAAGAAAGATGGGAAGATCAGGGTGTGTGTCGATTACCGCAATCTGAACAGGGTGAGCCCAAAGGACAACTTTCCATTACCCAACATCCATATCTTGATCGACAATTGTGCCGGACGTGAGATCGGGTCTTTTGTAGATTGCTATGCTGGGTATCATCAAATTCTAATGGATGAAGAAGATGCGGAAAAGACGACATTCATTACGCCATGAGGGACTTATTGCTACCGGGTGATGCCATTTGGTTTGAAGAATGTGGGGGCAACGTACATGAGAGCAATGACTACTGTGTTTCATGACATGATCCACAAAGAGATTGAGGTGTACGTGGACGATGTGATCATAAAGTCCAAGCATCAGGAAGACCATGTAGCAGACCTAAGGAAGTTTTTCCAAAGACTTCGAAGGTATGATATTAAGCTCAACCCGGCCAAATGTGCATTTGGTGTTCCATCTGGAAAGCTGTTGGGATTCATCGTCAGTCGGCGAGTTATTGAACTGGACCCGTCAAAGATCAAATCTATCCAAGATTTGCCACCACCGAAGAACAAGACAGAAGTAATGAGACTGTTGGGAAGGTTGAATTACATCAGCAGGTTTATTGCTCAACTCACGGCAACTTGTGAATCCATTTTTCGGCTACTAAAGAAAGATGCTGCGATAGAATGGACAGCAGAGTGTCAGGAGGCATTTGACCAGATCAAAGGATATTTATCAAATCCACCTGTGTTGGTTCCACCTGAACTGGGGAGACCGTTAATTCTTTATCTAACGGTCTTGGAGAATTCGTTTGGCTGCGTACTGGGGCAACACGACATTACAGGAAGGAAAGAGTAAGCCATCTATTATCTCAGCAAGAAGTTTACAGTATATGAGGTTAAGTACACTCAACTCGAGAAAACATGTTGCGCCCTAACTTGGGTGGCCCAGAAATTGAAGCATTATCTGTCATCATATACTACTTATCTCATTTCACGCTTGGATCAACTGAAGTATATTTTCCAGAAGCCTATGCCCATAGGGAGGTTAGCGAAATGGCAAATATTACTCACGGAGTTCGACATCGTCTATGTGACGAGGACGGCCATGAAATCCCAAACACTAGCTGATCACTTGGCTGAGAATCTGGTTGATGAAGAATACGAGCCATTGAGGACGTATTTTCCGAACAAAGAAGTGATGCATATAGATGAATTACCTGAGGAACCGGGGTGGAAACTTTTTTTGATGGAGCCGCAAGTGCGAAAGGAGTTGGAGTAGGAGCGATACTTATCTCTAAAATGGGACATCATTATCTTGTTACGGCATAACTATGCTTCTATTGTACCAATAACATGGTTGAATATGAGGCATTCATTTTGGGTTTAAGGTTAGCTGCGGACATGGATGTCCAGGATGTCTTGGTCTTAGGAGACTCGGATCTCCTGGTGCATCAGATTCAGGGTGAATGGGAAATGAGGAATTTGAAGCTCATACCATATCGACAATGTTTGCACGATCTGAGCAAGCAGTTTCGATCAGTGGAGTTCAGACACATCCCAAGAGTTCATAATGAGGTTGCCGATGCTTTGGCCACTTTAGCATCGATGTTGTACCACCCAGACAAAATTCATGTTGACCCATTACTTATCCACGTTCATGATCAGCATGCTTATTGCAACATGATAAAGGAAGAAATGGATGGCGAGCCATGGTTTTATGATGTCAAGGAGTACCTCAGGATGGGGATATACCCGGAGCAGGCCACCGGAGATCAAAAGAGAGCCATTCGGTGATTGGCCAATGGTTTCTTCCTCAGTGGAGGAGTGTTGTACAAAAGAACCCCAGATTTGGGATTACTGAGATGTATAGATGCTAGTCAAGCCACGACAGTTATGACAGAGGTACATACTGGAGTTTGTGGGCCACATATGAGCGGATATGTGTTGGCGAAGAAGATTCTTCGAGCAGGGTACTATTGGCTCACTATGGAGCATGATTGTATCAAGTTCGTGCGAAAATGCCATCAATGTCAGATACACGGAGATTTGATTCATTCTCCGCCGACAGAATTGCATACAATGTCAGCACCATGGCCATTTGTTGCATGGGGCATGGATGTCATTGGACCTATTGAGCCGGCAGCTACCAACGGTCATAGGTTCATTCTGGTGACCATCGACTATTTCACTAAGTGGGTTGAAGCTAAAACTTTCAAATCGGTAACCAAGAAGGCAGTGGTGGATTTTGTTCACTCCCATATCATCGGTAGATTTGGGGTCCCAAAAGTGATCATCACAGATAATGGTGCTAATCTTAACAACAATTTGATGAAAGAGGTATGTCAACAGTTTAAGATTGCACACCGCAATTCCACCCCATATCGTCCCAAGGCGAATGGAGCAGTTGAGGCAGCCAACAAAAACATAAAGAAGATACTAAGGAAGATGATAGAAGGGTCCAGACAATGGCATGAGAAATTACCATTTGCATTGTTGGGTTATAGCACTACTGTTCGGACTTCAGTAGGTGCAACTCCTTATTTGTTGGTATATGGAACTGAAGCAGTAATACCGGCGGAAGTTGAAATTTAATCCCTTTGGATTGTCACTGAAGCTGAGATTGATGATGACGAGTGGGTCAAAACCCGTTTGGAGCAGTTGAACCTGATTGATGAAAAGAGATTGGCAGCTGTGTGTCATGGCCAGTTATATCAAAAGAGAATGGCAAGATCATACAACAAAAAGGTGCGTCCGCGGAAGTTTGAGGTGGGCCAGCAAGTGTTGAAACACATCCTCCCACATCAGGCTGAGGAAAAGGGCAAGTTCGCCCCGAATTGGCAAGGGCCATTCATTGTAACCAGAGTGTTGTCCAATGGCGCTTTATGTTTAATAGATATCGAAGGGAAATGCGTCGACATGGCTATCAATTCTGACGCAGTTAAGAGATATTATGTATGATTTCTTTTGATTGTAATTGTTGTTTGCTTGTACTTGGCATTTATCGGGGAATGAAATGACGGAGGCAATTCTTTCTTCTATCCAAACACTTTAACCTTTGCTTCCCCTTTTGAGCCTTATTTATTCTTTCATACCCCTCTTTTGGAATACAACAACAAAAATGAAAGAAAAAGAGAAGAAAAAATGATAATAAAGACAAAAGAAAAGTCACAAGAAAAACAAAGGAATGGAGAACTACGTTTGACCTGATTTCTCAAAGAAGGATACGTAGGCACCTCACGGCTCGGTCATAGTATAACATAGTGTAGTATAGTGTAACATAGTGTGCATAATGTAACATAGTGTAACAAAAAAAATAAAAATCCCCAAGCAAGAAAAATTGGGGCAGAAGTTTGTGTTTGTAATTTTGAAAAGAAAGTTTGATTCCAAGAGTTGTACTGTTTTACCCATCACGAAAACCCATATTGATGTCCAAAAAAGACCTCCCGATCAGTCTTTGCGAAGTGCCAAGTCATGCAAACAGATGTCGGGGATAGCACCCCGATTCTTAGCAGAGAAGAGGATCATGAACTGGAAATGAATTGATAGCCGAAAAGAATCCCCAGCAAAGAGAGTCATATCGACAGCACTCCAATCCCCAGTTGAAAAATAAAATAAAATGAGAGAGTTTTATCAGTGAAAACCTTCACAGGCACCATAAGGCAACGGGATTTGAGAGAAATGAGAGAGTCTTATTAGTGAAAACCCCTCGAAGGGCACTATGAGGCGACAAGGCAAGATTGACGGAAAGGGTACGCATTTGGCAAAGAGTTGAGTGTTTGTTTATCCCCAGCAAGATGAGGTCGTCCGAAATATTGATTGATACGAATAGACTAGATTGATTAATCCGGAATGCACGACATGATCGTTGGGATCAGTTATATCATTCAGATAAGTTCTTTTCTTTCTTTTCCCCAGCATTTGTTCAGAAAGACTTCTTTTATTTTCTATTTTTGAAATCATTACTTTTTCATTTCTTGGTTTAAAGACTTTACCTCCCCAACAATTTGTTTTTGAAAAGGATTTTCAGAGCTTACTACCAGTTGCAAAAATGGTGCAAAACAAAATGCGAATAGGAAAGGCCAAAGATAAGACGACAAAGCGAAAAGAAGTTGGTCGCAAGACCAAATAATGAATGAGTCTAGACCCCAAGAGGACCAAATTTCCAGGGGAAGTTGGAGAAAAATAGAAAGAACAACAGTTGAAAAGTTATGGATCAAATTCCAAGAGGATCCCCAGCAGATTTGCAAAATACAGGAACAACTCCGACAGATTCTCGACCAAGTTCCGCAATGGTCGGACAACACAGAGCGGGAAAGGAAGAGAAAATAAAAACCATCCCCAGCAGGAATATCATCCCCAGCAAGTTTTGTAGCAAAGCAGGGAAAAGAAAAGGGGGAAAACCATCGCCAGCAGAAGTGGAACGACCACTCACCACGTTTTAAACTAACAAATTTTTCTTTGATTTAAAGCAGGGAAAGGAAATAGTATTGACTGCAGGAAGACATGGCCACAAAGAAGATTATCAAACTGGGGCAGAAAATTTTCTCTCATTACGAAAATTTTCTTGAAATAAGAAAGCCACTTGGGGAAGAGGAAGATAATACAAGTTTCGGAGGAAGTGAAATCCCCAGCAGTATACGAGAGAAGGTGATACAAGTTTTAAAGAAAGCAATCTTGGAAGAAGCAAGATAACCCAAGTTTTAAGGGTAGAGGTCTTTGAATCAGTATCATCCCCGCCATTGTTAAAGGGAGGAGAGTAACAAGTCTTAAAGAAGGAAGATAATTCCCCAGCAGTGATATCCCCGACAGGTTTCAGAGAAGTGAAAACACCAGCTTGAGGAAAGTAGTTCCAAGTGGAAGGAAGGCACCAGCTTTAAAGGAAGTAGTCTTTTAAGAAGAAAAATAACATATTTGTGAATAAAATATCGGTGTTATCCTCAGCAGTTTTTAGAGGAATAAAACACCAGTTTTTGAGGGAAGCAGTTGAAAGAAGATGATTTAAGTTGCTGAAGTCAGGAGCCCGCCTAGAGAATGGAGGCTGATTTATTTTCAAAGTTGTTGAAGTCAGGAGCCCGCCTGGAGAATGGAGGTGTTACTTTTAAGAAGTTGTTGAAGTCAGGAGCCCGCCTGGAGAATGGAGGTGTTAAAATTTAAGAAAGTTGTTGAAGTTAGGAGCCCGCCTGGAGAATGGAGGTGTTACGTTTAAAAAGTGGTTGAAGTGAGGAGCCCGCTTGGAGAATGGAGGTGTTAAGTTTTAAAAAGTCGTTGAAGTCAGGAGCCCGCCTGGAGAATGGAGGTGTTACTTTTTAAGAATGTTGTTGAAGTCAGGAGCCCGCCTGGAGAATGGAGGCTGAATTATTTTTAAGGAGTCGTTGAAGTCAGGAGCCCGCCTGGAGAATGGAGGTGTTATTTTGAGAAAGTTGTTGAAGTCAGGAGCCCGCCTAGAGAATGGAGGCTGAATTATTTTTAAGGAGTCGTTGAAGTCAGGAGCCCGCCTGGAGAATGGAGGTGTTACTTTTTAAGAAAGTTGTTGAAGTCAGGAGCCCGCATGGAGAATGGAGGTTGAATTATTTTTAAGGAGTCGATGAAGTCAGGAGCCCTCCTGGAGAATGGAGGTGTTACATTTAAAAAGTTGTTGAAGTCAGAAGCTTGCCTGGAGAATGGAGGTGTTACATTTAAGAAGTTGTCGAAGTCAGGAGCCTGCTTGGAGAATGGAGGCTGAATTATTTTCAAAGTTGTTGATGAAGTCAGGAGCCCGCCTGGAGAACGGAGGTGTTACTTTTAAGAAAGTTGCTGAAGTCAGGAGCCCGCCTGGAGAATGGAGGCTGAATTATTTTTAAGGAGTCTCCAGGCGGGCTCCTGACTTCTTCGACTTAAAATTATAACAACCTCCATTCTACAGGCGGGCTCCTGACTTCGACTTGAAATTGTAACAACCTCCGTTCTACAGGCGGGCTCCTGACTTCATCAACTTAAAATTTAACAACCTTCATTCTACAGGCGAGCTCCTGACTCCTTCAACTTAAAATATAACAACCTCCGTTCTACAGGCGGGCTCCTGACTTTAGCTACTTTTAAAATGTAATACCTCCGTTCTCCAGGAGGGATCCTGACTTCACTACTTAAAATGTCATACCTCCATTCTCCAGGCGGGCTCCTGACTTCAACAGCAACTTGAAATTTAACAACCTTCATTCTACAGGCGGGCTCCTGACTTCAACAACTTCTTAAAAATATAATACCTATATTTTTCAGGCGGGCTCCTGACTTTGATAGCTTCTTAAAGATATAACTCCTCTATTTTTCAAGCGGGCTCCTGACTTCAACAGCTTCTTAAACATATAACTCCTCTATTTTTCAGGCGGGCTCCTGACTTCAACAGCTTCTTAAACATATAACTCCTCTATTTTTCAGGTGGGCTCCTAAATGCAACAACCTAAAAGTAACACCTCTGCATTACTGACTTTTGACTTGATCTTGAAATGTATTCCTCTGTTCTGCAGGCGGGCTCATGACCCCATCAACTTAAAATACGACAACCTCCGTTCTACAGGCGGGCTCCTGACTTCTTCAACTTAAAACATAACAACCTCCATTCTACAGGCGGGCTCCTGACTTCGACTATAACTCAAAATGTAATACCTCCATTCTACAGGCGGGCTCCTGACTTCTTCGACTTAAAATTATAACAACCTCCATTCTACAGGCGGCTCCTGACTTCGACTACAACTCAAAATGTAATACCTCCATTCTACAGGCGGGCTCCTGACTTCTTCGACTTAAAATTATACAACCTCCGTTTTACAGGCAGGCTCCTGACTTCTACAGCAATTTAAAGATGAAACAACCTCCATTCTCCAAGTGGGCTCCTGACTTCAACTTCAACTTAAACTTCAAATCATCTTTTTTAGAACTGCTTCCCTCTAAGCTGGTGTTTCATTCCTCTGAAAATTGCTGAGGATAAAACCGGTGTTTTATTCAAAAATATGTTATTTTCCTTCTTCAAAGATTACTTCCTTTAAAGCTAGAGCTTTCCTTCCACTGGAACTACTTCCCTCAAACTGGTGTTTTCAATTCTCTGAAACCTACGGGGGATAACACTGCTGGGGAATTATCTTCCTTCTTTAAGACTAGTTACTTTCCTCCTTTTAACAATGGTGGGTATGACACTGATTCAAAGACCACTACCCTTAAAACTCGGGTTATCTTGCTTCTTCCAAGATTGCTTTCTTTAAAATTTGTATCACCTTCTCTCGTATACTGCTGGGGATTCCACTTCCTTCAAAACTTGTGTTATCTTCCATCTTCCCTAAGTGGGTATCTAATTTTAAGAAACTTTTCGCAATGAGAGAAAATTTTCTGCCCCAGTTTGATAATCTTCTTTGTGGCCATGTCTTCCCGCTGTCAATAACATTTCCTTTCCCCGCTTCAAATCAAAGAAAAATTTGTTAGTTTAAAATGTAGTGAGTGGTCGTGTCACTCCTGCTGGGGATGGTTTTTCCCTTTTTCCTTTCCCTGCTTTGCGTTTTATTACAAAACTTGCTGGGAATGATATTATTTGATGGGGATGATATTCCTGCTGGGGATGGTTTTTCTTTTCTCTTCCTTCCCCGCTCTGTGTTGTCCGACCATCACGGAACTTGGTCGATAATCTGTTGGAGTTGTTCCTACATCTCGCAAATCTGCTGGGGATCCTCTTGGAATTTGATCCATAACTTTTTAGTTGTTGTTTTTTCTATTTTTTCTCCAACTTCCCCTGGAAATTCGGTCCTCTTGGAATCTAGACCCATTCATCATTTGGTCTTGCGACAAACTTCTTTTCGCTTTGTTGCCTTATTTTTGGCCCATCCTATCCACATTGTGTTTTTGCACCATCTTGGCAACTGGTAATAAGCTCTGAAAATCCTTTTCAAAAACAAACTGCTTGGGAGGTAAAGTCTTTAAACCAAGAAATGAAAAAATGATGATTTCAAAAGATAGAAAAAGAAGAAGTCTTTCTGAACAAATGCTGGGGAAAAATAAAGAAAAGAACTTATCTGAATGATATAACCGATCCCAACGATCATGTCTTGCATTCCGGATTAATCAACACAGTCAATTTGTATCAATCAATCTTTCGGACGGCCTCATCCTGCCGGGGATAAATAGGCACTCAACTCTTTGCCAAATGCGGATCCTTTTCGCCAATCTTGTCTTTTCGCCTCATAGTGCCCTTCGAGGGATTTTCACTAATAAGACTCTCTCATTTCTCTCAACTCCCGTCGTCTTATGGTGCCTGTGAAGGTTTTTCACTGATAAGACTCTCTCATTTTATATCTCTCAACTTCCGTCGCCTTATGGTGCCTGTGGAGGTTTTCACCGATAAGACTCTCTCATTTTATTTTATCTTTCCCAGCTGGGGATTGGAGTGTTACCAATATGACTCTCTTTGCTGGGGATTCTTTCGGCTACCAATTCATTTCCAGCTTATGATCATCTTCTCTGCTGGGGATCAGAGTGTTATTCCCGACTTTCGTTTGCATGACTTGGCACTTCTCGGATACTGATCGGGAGGTCTTTTCTGGAAATCAATATGTTTATTTTTGTGTATGGCTAAAAGAAAAAAGGGGTATCAACACGTTCAAAATAATTTTGATGGGTAAAACATTACAACTCTTGGAATCAAATTTCCTTCCCAAAATTACAAACAACTTCTGCCCCAATTTCTTGCTTGGGGATTTTTATTTTTTGTTACACTATGACCGAGCCGTGAGGCACCTACGTATCCTTCTTTGAGGAATCAGGTCAAACGTATTTCCCAATTCCTTTGTTTTTCTTGTGACTTTTCTTTTTGTCTTTATTATCATTATTTTATCTTCTCTTTTTGTTTCATTTTCATTACTGATTCCAAAAGAGGGATATGAAAGAATAAATAAGGCTCAAAAGGGGGAGCAAAGGTTGAAGTGTTTGGATGGAAGAACAAATTGCCTCCATCATTTCAATCTCCGATACCATGCCAAATGCAAACAAACAACAATTACAATTAAAAGAAATCACACATAATAATATCTCTTAACTGCGTCAGAATTGATAGCCATGTCAACGCATTTCCCTTTGATATCTGTTAAACATAAAGCGCCATTGGACAACACTCTGGTTACAATGAATGGCCCTTGCCAATTCGGGGCGAACTTGCCCTTTGCCTCAGCCTGATGTGGGAGGATGCGTTTCAGCACTTGCTGGCCCACTTCAAACTTCCAAGGACACACCTTTTTGTTGTATTCTCTTGCCATTCTCTTTTGATATAACTGGCCATGACACACAGCTGCCAATCTCTTTTCATCAATCAAGTTCAACTGCTCCAAACGGGTTTTGACCCACTCGTCATTATCAATCTCAGCTTCAGCGACAATCCGAAGGGATGGAATTTCAACTTCCGCCGGTATTACTGCTTCCGTTCCATATACCAACAAATAAGGGGTTGCCCCTACTGAAGTACAGACAGTAGTGCAATAACCCAATAATGCAAATGGTAATTTTTCATGCCATCACCTCGAACCTTCTACCATTTTCCGAAGTATCTTCTTTATGTTTTTGTTGGCTGCTTCAACTGCTCCATTCGCCTTGGGACGATATGGGGTGGAATTGCAGTGTGTAATCTTGAACTGCTGACATACTTCTTTCATCAAACCGTTGTTAAGATTGGCACCATTGTCTGTGATGATCACTTTGGGGATCCCAAATCTACAGATGATATGGGAATGAACAAAATCTACCACTGCCTTCTTGGTTACCGACTTGAAAGTTTTAGCTTCAACCCACTTAGTGAAATAATCGATGGTCACCAGAATGAACCTATGACTGTTGGTAGCTGCCGACTCAATAGGTCCAATGACATCCATGCCCCAAGCAACAAATGGCCATGGTGCTGACATTGTATGCAATTCCGTTGGCGGAGAATGAATCAAATCTCCGTGTATCTGACACTGATGGCATTTTGGCACGAAATTGATACAATCGCGCTCCATAGTGAGTCAATAATACCCTGCTCGAAGAATCTTCTTCGCCAATACATATCCGCTCATATGTGGCCCACAAACTCCCGCATGTACCTCTGTCATCACTGTCGTGGCTTGACTAGCAACTATATATCTCAGCAATCCCAAATCTGGTGTTCTTTTGTATAACACTCCCCCACTAAGGAAAAATCGATTTGCCAATCACCGAATGGCTCTCTTTTGATCTCTGGTGGCCTGCTCTGGGTATATCCCCATCCTGAGGTATTCCTTGACATCATAAAACCATGGCTCACCATCCATTTATTCATCTATCCTGTTGCAATAAGCATGCTGATCACGAACCTGGATATACAATGGGTCAACATGAATTTTGTTTGGGTGGTACAACATCGATGCTAAAGTGGCAAAAGCATCGGCAACCTCATTATGAACTCTTGGGATGTGTCTGAACTCTACTGATCAAAATCGCTTTCTCAGATCGTGCAAGCATTGCGGTATGGTATGAGTTTTAAGTCCTGCGTTTCCCATTCACCCTGAATTTGATGCACCAGGAGGTCCGAGTCTCCCAAGACCAAGACGTCCTGGACATCCATGTCTGCAGCTAACCGTAGACCCAAAATGCATGCCTCATACTCAGCCATGTTGTTGGTACAATAGAAATGCATCTGAGCCGTAATAGGATAATGATGTCCTGTTTCAGAAATAAGTACCGCTCCTATTCCAACTCCCTTCGCATTTGCAGCTCCATCGAAAAAGAGCTTCCATCTTGGTTCCTTGGTTATTTCCAACTCATCTATATGCATCACTTCTTCATCAAAAAAATACGTTCTCAAGGGCTCGTATTCTTCATCAACAGGATTCTCAACCAAGTGATCAGCCAATGCTTGGGCCTTCATGGCCGTCCTTGTCACATAGACGATGTCGAATTCTGTGAGTAATATCTGCCATTTCGCCAATCTCCCTGTGGCATAGGCGTCTGGAAAATATACTTCAGTGGATCCAAGCGTGAAATGAGATAAGTAGTATATGATGACAGATAATGCTTCAATTTCTGGGCCACCCAAGTTAGGGCTCAGGTGGAACCAACACAGGTGGATTTGACAAATATCCTTTGATTTGGTCAAATGCTTCCTGACATTCTGCCGTCCATTCTACAACAACATCTTTCTTCAGTAGCCGAAAAATGGGTTCACAAGTTGCCGTGAGTTGAGCAATAAACCTGCTGATATAATTCAACCTTCCCAACAGACTCATTACTTCTGTCTTGTTCTTCGGCGGTGGCAAATTTTGGATGGATTTGATCTTTGACGGGTTAACTCAATGCCTCGCCGACTGACGATAAATCCCAACAGCTTTCCAGATGGAACACCAAATGCACATTTGGCCGGGTTGAGCTTAATATCATACCTTCAAAGTCTTTGGAAAAACTTCCTCAGGTCTGTTACGTGGTCTTCCTGATGCTTGGATTTTATGATCGCATCGTCCACGTATACCTCAATCTCTTTGTGTATCATGTCATGAAACACAGTAGCCATTGCTCTCATGTACGTTGCCCCCAGCATTCTTCAAACCAAATGGCATTACCCGGTAGCAATAAGTCCCTCACGACGTAATGAAGGTCGTCTTTTCCGCATCTTCTTCATCCATCAGAATCTGATGATACCCAGCATAGCAATCCACAAAAGACCTAATCTCACGTCCGGCACAATTATTGATCAAGATATGGATGTTGGGTAATGTAAAGTTATCCTTTGGGCTTGCCCTGTTTAGATTGCGGTAATTGACACACACCCTGATCTTCCCATCTTTCTTCGGCACTGGCACCACATTAGCCAACCAATCAGGATGATGAGTGACCCGAATAACCTTTGCTTGCAGCTGCTTGGTTACTTCCTCTTTAATCTTCACACTCATGTCTGTTTTGAACTTCCTCAATTTCTTCTTGACAGGAGGGCATACCGGGTTAATGGGCAATTTGTGAACCACTAAATCCGTGCTTAACCCCGGCATGTCATCATACGACCATGCAAAAAAATCTTTGAACTCAATAAGTGCTTTGATTAGTTCTTCCTTGATATTCAGTGCAATGTGGATGCTTATTTTAGTTTCCCTAATATCATCTCCATCCCCTAAATTTATGGCTTCTGTGTCATTTAAGTTGGGCTTGGATTTCTCTTCAAACTGACTTAACTCTCTTTTTATCTCTTCGAAGGCTTTATCCTCATCGTATTCTGATTCATCATCATAATCGACCTCTTGTACAATTAGTTCGGAATCAGACTAATTTTTTAGACTGGGTTGAAGATCCATTATGCATGTCATGTCATTAGAACCAATATAAAGAGAACTGTTCAGAAAGAGGAAAGAAGAAAACAAAATCAGAACAAAATAAGAAGAAAAAAGCTTTCACTTTATTAAAATACGGGATAACAGAGTTTCACACTTTACCGAATACAAAACAAAATTGGATTACAACCCTGGAATAATCCAAAAAGACAAGAAAAAAAATCAGAGCTCACTACCAAGACTCCCTCCGGGTAGGAAGGGGAGTAGCCATCCAATTGTTGATATTGGCCCTAGGCCCCACAAACTGTATATCTGCCCTACTGGAACCTTCTCCAGCTTCTATCACGTTGACGTCGGCGAACAGCCTTTCAAAGCCCTCATTCAAATCTCCATCTGGCCCAATCAGTGGTCCGAGAACTTTCAGGACCGACAACTTTCTGATACCTGCTCTGACAAATGATCTGGATAGGCGCGGGATTGGATTGGGAATGACCCAGACTCTTTTCTTCAACTTGCGGCCTGCCTCACATCCGCCGCTGTAGGCTTGAACCCCAACCCAAAGGTATCCAGATTTTTGGGCAAAGAAACCGGCTGAACAATGCCCTGAAGATCAGCCCCTAAACTTTTGCCTGGCACAAACCCGTTCTTCAACATCACCGAGGCTACCATAACAGTTGCAGCTGCGATCTTGGGAAGTGGAAGGTCCTCGCCTTCAGAAATTTTATCCATTGAAATCATATCGAAAACCTGGTAAACCCACGGTCCCTTATCATCATCAATCTTTATGAAGGGCACAATGGCTTCACTTGCGACGCTTGCATAGTCTTCCCCATGTACTATGATCTCTTGTCTATCCCATTCGAATTTGACCATCTGATGTAATGTAGAAGGCACTGCTTTGGCGGCGTGGATCTAGGGTCACCCCAACAGAAGATTATATGACACTGCCACATCTAACACTTGAAACTCCATGGTGAACTCGACTGGACCAATTGTTAATTCAAGTATGATGTCACCCACTGTGTCTGTACCACCACCATCAAACCCTCAAACATAGATGTTGTTCTTGTGAATCCTGTCACCATCGACCTTCAGTTTGTTCAATGTGGCCAAAGGACAGATATTGGCACTGGACCCATTATCGATCAGTACTCGAGTGACTGTCGAGTCCTCGCACTTCACGGTCAGATAAAGGGCTTTATTAGGTTCTGTACCCTCCACGGGCAACTCGTCGTCTGAAAAAGTGACCCTGTTGACCTCGAAAATCTTGTTTGCTATTTTCTATAGATGATTCACATAGATCTTATCCGGAACATGGGCTTCGTTCAAAATTTTCATCAATACTTGGCGATGCTCATCTGAATGGATCAACAACGATAACAATGAGATCTGTGTCGGGGTCTTCCTCAACTGCTCCACAATGGAGTAATCTTGCGCCTTTATTTTCTTTAAAAATTCTTTGTCGCTATTGGATTGGCCCTTCTTAACTCTGCGGGGGCAAAACACCTTCCCGAATGAGTTAACCCATGTGCCTCACATATTTCTTCCACAACTTCCTTCCCCTTATGCATTACCATTACTTGACTGTAGCTCCATGGCACAGCTTTCTCGCTGATTATCGGCAACTGCATTACTGGCCTGATAACAACTGGTCCTATGCATGCCCCCTTCACGGCTACTGGCTTGCTTGATATCCCTTGCACCGTTACTTTGACCGGCTCTGGATTCTTGGCAACATCAGACGAACTCTTCCCCATCACCACCACTGGCTTGCCTTCTACCCTTTCCGACTGTACTACCGTTTTTCCACTAATCAACCTTTCTTTCGGACTGGCACGGATCATCATTACTGTTTGTGAGGGCTTCTTGAGCTTCCCTCCTTCGTGCACTAGTTCGATCATGTGGTCTTCATGGTGTGCCGGCAACGGGTTCTGATTGATGTTAGGTGCCTCTGGCTCCTGGACCTCGATCCTATTTGTGTCAATAAGATCTTGTACGACAGTCTTCAACTTTCAACACTTCTCAGTATCATGCCAGGGAGCCCCCGAACAATATTCACAGCTTACCGAATGGTCCAGATTTTTGGGAAGGGGATTTGTCAATTTGGGCTCCACAGGACTCAATAGGCCTAACTGCCTCAATTTGTGGAACAGAGTAGTATAGGTCTCTCCCAGAAGAGTGAATGTTCTCTGCCTCTGCACCCTCTCATTCCTGAAAGTCTGATTCCCACGGAAACCTGGTCCCAAAGGATTCCTGTAGGCCCTTGGTGGTGGATATGTGTTTTGTGGGGGTGGATATGTGTTTTGGGGAGGTGGATATGTATTCTGGGGAGCCAGCGCATACCATTATGGGCGAGCCGGAGGCTGGGTGTAAGTTTGGGCGTGATGGATAGTGAAATATGGCTCTTGTGGTGGGTAGTAGGGATGTGGAGGGCCGTATGGAATGTGTGGGTAATTTGAGTGATGGGGTCTAGGTTGGTAGTGAGGGGGGACCTCTGGATCTAGACCAAGTGCCTGCCTCGACTGTTGCGACATCTTCCCTTTTCCTCTTTTCGAGCGCACCTCCTGTGCCGCTCTGGATGGCTTGAGTGGTTGCTTTAATCGCCGAATAGCTTAGGATTTTGTTGGACTTAAGTACCTCTTCAATTATACCTCCCATTTTTACTACTTCGTTGAAATATTTTCCAACTAACGTCACCAAGTGACCAAAGTAAGTTGGCTCTAGAGTCTGTAGAAAGTAGTCCACCATTTCCCCCCCTCTCTCATCAAAGGATCAACTCTTGCTGCCTGTTCTCTCCACCGGAACCCAAATTCTCTAAAGCTCTCTCCCGGCTTCTTCTCAAGTTTCAGCAATGTGAGACGGTCAGGGACGATCTCAAGGTTGTACTGGAAGTGGCATGCAAAGGCTTGTGCCAGATCGTCCCAGGTGTACCACCTGCTAGAATCCTGTCTTGTATACCATTCCAGTGCAGACCCGCTTAGACTTTGACCAAAGTAAGCTATTAGTAGCTCATCTTTACCACCTGCTCCTCTCATCTTGCTGCAAAAACCACGCAGATGTGCCATTGGGTCACCGTGCCCCTCGTATAGATCAAACTTTGGCATCTTGAACCCTACCGGCAATTGAATGTCGGGGAATGGGCACAGATCTTTGTAGGCCACACTGACTTGGTTTCCTAACCCATGTATATTCCTGAAGGACTGCTCCAGGCTTTTAAACTTTCGAAGCACTTCGTCTTGCTCTGGGCTCTTAGCTGGCTTTTCAGTCTCTACCGGTATCTCGAAGTGAGTATTATAAGCATGAGGCTCGGGTGCTTTGAAGGTTGGTTCAGGGGGGTAATATTGGTTATCGTGATCCTGAAACAACGGCTCGTTGGATGATTTTTGTAGTGTGGTTGGTGGGGGTGCCACGAAAACAGGAACATTTGGTGGAGGAGGGTTTTGATTGGGTTGTGAAGCTTGGCGATCATAGGCATTTCTTCCCTGGTAGTATTGGTGACTGGGGAAGCTTGTCGAAGGGCCGGAGGGAAGGTATTCCGGCGTGTGTCCTGGTGGGAGAGTGGGAGTAACGGGAGGGCCAGGCACTTTTTGTACCCTAGCTAAGGCCAGCTACATTTCTTTCATTTCCTGTCTCATCTTATCCATTTTCTCCTTCAGCATTTGATTCTCCGTCCTTTCATCCTCGACACTTTGGTCTGAACTAGTCATGCTTTTTAGTACGGGCCCTTTGGATCTTGTTAGGTAATGGTAATCTGCCAGAATGTTCTAACAAACTAACTAGTTCGAAATCGTTGGATAATCAACAAACTTGTTAACGTTAGAGTTTAACACATATTGCAATTTCACGTTAGGGGATGCAGTGTTCCTAGGTAGTTTAACCATTTCTAACATGTCTTTGCTTCGACTGCATGCGTCATTCTGGCTTACTATGTTTGTGCCTCGTTTAAGTGTTTCTGAAACTTTCTTTATCTCTCTTTTTATTTCTTTCTTTTCCTTTCTTTTATTCACTTTGCCTTTTCTCTTTTCTTTTTAGTGGTGGTCGAATCTTAAAGGGATTGTCTACGTATCATGTCCCCGCATGAATCAGACCGGGCGTAGTTCTGCCACATAAGTGCAAAAAGAAAAAAAAGATAATTTTTGGAAATTTTCGATTTTTCATTAATAAACATTCTATTACAAACCAGACGCTTTTTGGAAAGGAAAATAACAGACTCGAAACCAAACCAAGTACGAACTCAATAACTACTGACATACCCTGATGCAAAATAAAGACAGACTCTAACAGACAACAGACTCTAAGAAAAAGAAAATGCAGATTCAAACTATGAACACATTAAAGTTTTAAATTTGGGTGTCCGCGGGGCGTCATTCGGCCTCACCGCGAGTTTAGGTGTAAGGTTCCTTTCCAGCTGTTCCAATTCATACATGATTTGATTCACAAATATCATTACCACCAAGAAGAAGGTAGTACGGGTCATGTTTTCACACTCATGAAATTTCCTGGTGATAGCACGAGCAATAGTCAGAATCTTGTTCCTGGTTCGGTCCTTCTCTAGGAGTAGGCGTTCTATCTGATCCCCTCTAGCCTTCAAAACCCGAGAATCATGCAAATGTTGTTTCCGTAACTGCTGTATTTCATCTTCCATCGAGGCCATCAGATTATAGCAGTGTTTACTCTCGATTTCAAAAGCCTTGGCTTGTTTAGCCGCCTCTCTCTCTAGGGTGGTCACCTTCCTTTTTAGGTTGACAATGGTCTTTTCATTATCTTTCCCTGCCTGCTGTAAGTACTATGTGTGCTCTTTCGTTCTCTTTTCCCATTGTTCCCGGAGTTGTGCTATGGTATCCTCAGATTTCTTCAAATCATCCCGGCACTCGCCGATTTCCCTTTTCAACCCTTTTATTAACCGCTCATCTGACCGAATCTTTTGTTATTTGTCAGCATCTCTCCTCATTTGTCGAATTTGGCCTTTCAGCGCCTCCTTTTCTTGAGCTAGTTTTCTCTTTTCTCCCTCATCTGCAGCGATATGCAAATCTTTCTCAAATTTCAAATCTATAACTTGCTTCTCCAACTTGCCTATTGTAACCCTGTATTCGTGCTCTTTAGCCAACCAATCCCATTGTTCTTGCGATGCCTTGACGAATTCCTGGAGATGGGGTCTTTTAGCTGGCCTTTCTTGCTCAAGTTCTCTCATGTACCAAGCAAGATATCCTGGCACCACTTTGCCTTTTGGCCTGATCCTGCACGCAAGTATCTGCTTTCAAATATTGGCATTCACTCCAGATCTGACGGACTCTTGCTTCAGGGAACTATCCATCAGGGCTAATCTAATTACTTGAGCACTAAGATCCTCCTCCCGTGGCACTGTTTGGCATCTCCCGAGCTGTCTCAGAACTCGATATGGCGCGTAAGGCTGAACGCTCTTGAGCCCCATCAATAGAAAATGGGTCCCAGCTGTCGGCATATAGATGACCTCGTCAACGGGCAACCATCCTAGTGTTCACTGTATTCGGCTGGCGGTGAGGGTCCGAAAGAATGATGTCCATGCCATAACTCCCTCGGGTAGACTGTCCCCCTCGATTCTTGTGTAGAACTCTTCTATGCAAGTTTTCTTCAAGGAACCATAACTCAAGAGTTGGGAACGGTGGCAGAGATGCTCAGTCATCCATATTTGTAGCAACAAGTTACTCCCCTTGAAAAGGTTCCCTCTGGCTTTGCAGGTTGTGAGAGCTCGGAAGATATAAGATATTATCATAGGCGCAAGAGTGCTTTTATCTTGAGTGAGCAAGGTACTGACGACCCCGGCTATTTTCAGATCAATGTTTCCGTCTTTCCTTGGAAATACCAAAAGGCCCAAAAAGGCTATCATAAAAGCCACTCGTCTATGCTCGTTCCACTTCTGACGGTTACTTTTGCTGCATAACTTGTTACCCGGGTTGTTGAATCCTCCAACATGACCGTATATGTCGTATATGAAGTGCGGATTACAAAAACCTACGGCCAAATCTGGGTTATGGACCATCCTGGGTATCTTTAACGAATCTAAAAATCGATGCACAGTGACAGCTCTTGGAGCAACCAGGTATTTTTGCCTCAACGGAAATTCAGCATTTTCGATGTACCCTGCTATTTCCTCCAAAGTCGGGGTGAGTTCAGAATCGGAGAAGTGGAAGACATTGTGTGCCGGGTCCCAGCAGGTGACCAAAGCTCTTATGATATCCCCCCGAGGTTGGATTTTCAATAAACCCGTAAGACCTTTTAGATATTTCTTGATGTCATCTTGCCCTTCACCACCTAAATCATCCCACCATAGCCGCAACTTGAAAGGAATTTTAGTCATTATTGAAAAAGGTTCATTTTTCATCGTGCTCATCCTGCACATTTATTAAGGTGATTAAGAAATAAAATTTATTTGACTCAACCAATTGGCTATATTTTTTTTTTTAATTTTTCACAGATTAAAAGAAAGATCTGATTCCGAACACGGCCTTTCAGCACTTCGGGAACGAAGATTTTGTGGCTAGGTTAGTCAACCGGTCAAAAATCCAAAAAATGACTACAAGTGGCCGTTTATGCAAAGTCAGCCTTCCGGCGTCCCTTTTGAGAACATTCGGATATTTTGACAAAAACGGCGTCACCCGACTTATTTATGACGAAAATTAAAATTTTGACATTTTTGTAACGGGGAGGTTGGACCCGATGAGGGTTGCCTACGTATCCCGCACCCTGTGAGAATCAAACCGACATAGTTCGGGTAGATAAAACAAACTTCTTTTGAAAACAAGACTCTTTTCAATGGCAAATAAAACCATTTTTCATAAACAAAACCCCTTTCTTTTTTTCATTTTCTCAAAAATTCGATAGAGTTTCGACGCTATTTGGACATTGATTTTTTTTCAAAACAGGCGATTAACTACCTCTATCTCTCTTTCCTCAAAGTATTCAAAAGTCGGTCAGCATGCAAGTCCGAAACAAACAAATGCACAGGTAGCAAGTTGGATGCATCAGGGTGGTCTTTTGTCGCTTTGGTACACCTGTCCTAGACAAACCCAATCCCTATGTTGAGCCTCCAAAGTTAAATTCACATGATGCAAACAAACGATCCTACTAGGGATCTGGCATGAAGCTGAGTTATTCTAGGTTTGTAACCTGGGTATTTGTTCTAGACTGTGTACCCGAGCGGACAACTCGAGTCGAGGAGGGGGCTACGTACCGAGGACCCGCGAGCTCGTCCAGCTTTATAACTTGTCCGACCTCTTTCTTATTTCAGGGTATGACACTAACAAAATAGGGAGTCTCAACCAGCAAGCACATCCCCGGAGGTAAGAAGAGAAGGGTTTCAGCATCGTTTATATACAGTTCAGACAAGATCGAAGCAGTAAAAGCTGCATTTAGCACATTAGGCCCAAACATGTAAAAATCAGATAATAAACAAATCCAATTATAACAATTATTCCAAGCTCAAATTCTCGAACCCTGAACCAGAGATTCTGGGTTCCAGTCCCCAGCAGAGTCGCCAGAGCTGTCACACCTCCTTTTTTCCTACACCCCGGAAAGGGGTGAAGAGGGAGTTTTTCCAATTAAAGGACAATCGAAACAGGATTTATTTATTTAATTCAAAGTCGCATCTTGGGAGATTTATGGTGTCCCAAGTCATCGGTTGAATCCCGAATCGAGGAAAAGAATGACTCTGTTTAACAGTCTGCGCACCAGAAATCCGAGTAAGGAATTCTGTTAACCCGGGAGAAGGTGTTAGGCATTCCCGAGTTCCGTGGTTCTAGCACGGTCGCTTAACTGTCATATTCGGCTTATTTATCTGGTTTTAATACATGTTAAACCTATGTGCAAATTTTAACTATTTACCGCTTTTATTATTATTATTTTTAACGAGAAATGCAACGTCGTGAAAATACACCTCGAACCACGTCACATCAATGCACCCGTGGTTATTGACACATTTCAACTCTGTTGAGATTTAGATTTGAGTCACATAAATGTGTACCCGAGTTTAAGAAAGTAAATTATTAAAGGCGCGCCTAAAGCGACTAGCGTATCATTATTTTTTGGGTAGGGCCGTGAAATTTTGCTAAACGGCTCATCCCGAAGTCTAAGTAATTTTACCAACACGTATAGAGGGCCCCGCAGCTTGTGTATTTTTGTTTGTCGAGGCTCGTCTCATTCATTATGTATATATATTTTTTTTAAAAGGAATTTGCAATGTCGTGAAAATGCATCTCAAACCACGTCACAATCAATGTACCCGTGATTAGCAACACATTTCGACTTCGTTGAGATTTGGATTTGGGTCACATAAATGTGCACCCGAGTTTAAGAGAGTAGATTTTTAAAGCGCGCCGGAAGTGACTTGTGCGTTATTATCTTTTGGGGAAGGCCATGAAATTCGCTAAACGGCCCGTCCCTAAATCTAAGTATTTTGAAACAAATATTTATTGAGGGCCCCGCAATTTTGTATTTTTTATTCGGCGAGACTCATCTCATTTTTATTCAAGGATATCCTAAAGCGACTATGATTTTCTATTTATTTGTCTCTAAGAATAAAGAAAATCCTAATCAATTAGCATTAAAAAGTTCGGGCTTCAAGTTCAAGTCCGGGTTCAAACAAAAGGAAACACCTTATAGTTTGAACCCGCTACCTAACTTAAGATCCATCGTCTGCCGTTGTAAATATTAACAAACCAGCTACCATTTCAATTCAGTTCAACCTAGCTTTATTATATGAATTGGACTATTGGAATTAACTGTGTGGAATACAAAACCATTTTTTGAGCTCTTTTTACGATTTGTTGAAAAATGCATCAATGCTTAAAAACTGTCATCAAGCTAACATTAATTACTAACATTTGAGAACTAACATTATTTACATTGCTATTTAAAATGATGTTATTTACTCAAGTGAACTCGCGATTTCAGAATTAGACCTATTAAACCAACATGCTGATTTCCATAAACTATTTGAACCGTTTTGGGACATAAACTATTTGAAACTATTTCACGACTACCGGAAAAAAAGAATTAAATATAGTATATTTCATAACTAGCAATCACCAACTAAGATTAAGTACAATTGATATTCCATGTTTGTAGAAATAGATTCAATCAGTCCAGCTTATGCATTCCAAAGTCATTCCAATACATACTATGAAATATCAAGTGAATTATTGCTTATACATCAAATTAAACACAAAGAAATAGGGGAAATTTAGAAATCCATTCCAACAACTTTTTACTTCCTTACCATCAAATTTGAGAGCTTTAGAATGTGTACCTGGATAATGGAAATACAAGAAGATGAAGGAGCAGTCAGCAACAGTAATAACACAGCAACGCAGTGATAGAACAACCCAGTGACAGATTAAAAGGGAAGGAACCAGCAGAGTTCCAGCAACACCCAATGAAAACAATAGCCAATAACCAATAGCAAACTCAAGAAGAACCAATTGAAACCCCAGAAATACCAAACAGCAACACTAATGAAACAACAACAGTACTAGTTCTGATATTCAGCAGTAAAAGAAAAGACCCACTTTTCAGTTTCTTAGCTCTCCAAACACTGAACCTTTTGGATTAAAAACCAGCCTCTTTTTTACTCTCAAATTACTGAACTTTTAAATGTTAAAAATCCAGCCTAGACTCTCTAAAAAAACTGAAAGAGAACCGATTTTCTTTCTAAAAAAACCAGCCCATTTTACTGTTTTGAATGACCCTATTTATAACCCAAAGACAGGTATGGGCAACATATTTTAATCAATCCTTATTAAGCTTTTCATACCATTATGTTTTGTTCCCTACACTTGCATGCCTTGTTCCCCACACTTGCATGCCTTGTCCCCCATTATCAAATGTCTTGTCCCCCACTATGTATTAAACAATACCTTATTTTAATATTATTAGTGCTTAGTGGACAGAGCACTCAAATTAATCATTTTTAAAACTTTAAATCCCAAAATACCCCTGAAACTACTGAAATTACCATTCTACCCTATCAGTTATATCCAATCCTCCTAATCAATTAACCAAACTATAGCAACTATAACCAATCTTAAGTGAGAAATCCTAACAATTGACTAATTAAACACATGAAACTAACTCCCAATCAATGACATTAAGATTCATCAAACTCAAATCACAATTTAAGCTTGAAACTCAATTCAGACCAAATATCATCAAAATAAAGATTTAGTGATTAAACTAACACACTTCTAGATTAAACCTAAACAAGAACAAATGAATATTGTCAACATACTGAATGAAAACAAACTGACTTCATATGCAAGAAATGATGAATTACGATAATAAAAGAAAAAACATAACATAACTAAGAAAAGATAGAAACTAGAACGAGGCAAGATAATTAAAACAAGCAAGAAGAACGACAGATTCATGAACTTGTACTGCTGCTCACTACGTTTGATCATGGAAACACGCAGCTCATTGATATTAGTTTAACCAAAAGACAAGATGAAAAGAAAAAGGAAATGGACCTTCATTGTTGCCAAAAATGGATTTCCCAAGTGATTGAATACAGAAAACTCTTTGAGCAGAGCTGTACAGCAAAGGTAAATGACGAACAAAAGCTTCAAGCTAATGTTCCAAGAAACTCTAGCAAATCTGGAACCAAGACCCCGTCGGAAACTCGAACTCGCAGACTAAAAATGAGTCATTTTTTAATAGAGGGTTTTGAAGGTTTTGAGCCAGAGTTTCATGGTTGCTCGAGCATGATGACTAACGGAGTAATTGGTCGTTTCCGTGAAGGCTGCTGGTCGACGACTGTGAAACTGGAGGGGCAGACTATTGGTGGCATTGGACGTCGATGGAGAAGGCCAAAGTGCAGCGACGGGAGCTTGGAGATGGCAGTGGGCGTTGGTAGTAAAGCTGGCGTGAAGGGAGGTGGTCTTTGGACGAAGCTGGTGGACGTGAGGCGGGCTGTTGACGAGTTGACGGAGTCGCCGGTGTTCGTTGGTTTGAAGAAGAAGAAGGAGGGCAGCGATGGATGTCGAGGGAGAAGGAGGGGTCGTTGGTTCGAAGAAGAAGAAGGAGGGCAGCCATGGAGGTCGTTTGGAGCTGGAGGGGTCGTTTGGAGCTAATGAAGAGAAGGAGGGCAGCCATGGGGGTCGAGGGAGAAGGAGGGGTCGTTTGGAGAAGATAAAGAAGGAGGGGCGGGTGGTTTAGGGTTCTTTTGTTAGGGGTTTAGAAAATGAAAATGAAAATGGGGAAGGGGGGGTAATTGTTTGGGCTATGGGGCATACCGGGTCGGGGATGGGGTATGGGCTGGGTATCCGTGTTTCAATTTCAAAGGGGAAGAAAAATTGTTTGGGATGACGGACTTTAAATTGATTTGGCCCAAATATGACTTAACACTCTTTTATTTTGCCTTTCTTTTCTTAAACTAATAAAACTAAAAATTCCAAAAATCCTAAATTAACTTATAGGACTAGATTTATTTATAAAAGTACTAACTAACTTTTAATAACAATTAACATGCACAATCAAATAAAATCACATAACTTGGACATGAAATGCTAAAAATGCAAAAAATACATTATTTTGTGATTTTCTTTCTCTTAAAAACAAAACATGATTCAATTAATTCCTAAGTGCACAATTAAATCTTAAATGTGCATGCAACATATATTTTTATATTTTTAATTAGTTAAGACAAACTAAACATTCACAGACATGAATAATTATCCAAAATGTCACGCAAAGTTCTCAAAATTGTACCCAAAGGCAATTTGTTTTATTTTTCGATTTCTTTGGGAGTAGTTTTCGTGAAGCAAAAATCACGTGCTCACAATCACGACCGGGCCGATTTGGGGTCGTGACAAGTTGGTATTAGAGCCCAGATTACATAGGTCTCACAAGTCATGAGTAGGTTTAGTAGAGTCTCGCGGATCGGTACAGAAACGTCTGTATTTATCCTCGAGAGGCTGCAGAACCTTTAGGAAAAACTTCACATTCTCGAATTCTTATCGTGCATCATTGATTCAGCTTGAAAGGTAACTCTTTAAACTCTTTCCACGCGTTTGTATGCATGCACGAGCGCTCGATATCATATGTACATCGATGGCTTGTGATTCCCTGATCGAGGGGTGAGATACGATCTCTGTGAGTTGATGTTGGGCCAGTCTGGAGGACTTGAGGCCGGATCTTTGCCTATGGCTTGAGAACCGAAGTGTTGATTGTGTGAGCAAGTGTTTTGAACTTATATGTTCGGTATTATCCCTATTAGTGGGAGTGACGGCTGGTTAGCTACGTGATGAGTATGTTAGTACTGCGAGATGTATCTATGTAACTTGGAAGTGATGAGGAAGGTCTGCGGGATGATATATAAACTATTAAGTGTATGATTTCCATTGTGATTGGATGTGTAGCTCCGAGTTATGGGCGCATGGAGAATCTTTTTGTGTCTCCTAGTTGGGAGTGAAGTAAATTTTATGTTGCGGTATGAGTTCAAACTCAGGAAGACTAAGTGGATGTGTAATGTGTATGACGGTGGAAAGTATACGGAGATGTTATATGGAAGGCAAAGCAGGTGGGTTATCCCCTGTGAAGTGTTCTGGAGTTGTGCGATCTTTATGTTGTCAGTTAGAAGATCCCATTTACAAGTGAAATATATGTGTGAATTTAATTTGGGTCACTTAAGAGTGTGGGTTTAACTGTTACAAGAGTGAATACGAGATTTGCATAGAGTTAAAGTACCCGATGGTCGGTGTTTCAAGAGCTTATGAAGGACTGAGTCTAATCTCACTATGGTATTATGACAGTAATAAAGTATAAGCGTTATGAGTTATGGCGTGTGTTTTGATCTATGGCTTCGAGCCAAGTGGGGGAGTCTGCTATTGAATAGTTGATTGCACGGTTATGTGCTCTAATAGTTCCAGTTTGAGGCGTATTTGTGAATCAGTTATGGCTTGAGTAAAGGAAATTTCAATAAAGGTTATGTTGGGTATACGAGAATCGGGGAATGACTTGAGTTGCGATTGGTAAGGAATGCTCGGTGCGTAGGGCAGGAAGTTACTTGGTTATATTGAAATGAGGTCACATTCTGCAGTGTCGGAGTGCAAATGAAGCACAGGTTGTTCGGTTCGTTTAATCAATCTAACTGCGGTTTGAGTAGAGTGGATGTTTCTAGAGAATGGTCCTAGTGTGTTCAAAATTTTACATGCAATAATTGGAGGCTTTCAAGTTATACTTATGGATAGAAACTGAGTTTTCAGTGGAAGATGGCAAGACTTGTGGTATTTTCTATATTAATTATGGGATTCTATATATCAGTATGGGGAAGGTGAAGGTAATGGCTTTGGGGAACACTTAAAGAGTTTCAACGGCTTAGGAGCCTTAGACGGTGTAGCTTTATGCTTGGGTTTTATGTGATAAGCCTAGGTTGAGGAAATTGTGGTGCTACAGCAAGAAGGAATATCAAGTTGAAGATGAGTCAGAAGGAATTTAGATAGATGGGGTATCTTGATAGTAGACCAAATCGGTATGGTAAGGATATGATCAATTCCTTGTGTGTGTTCGAGGTAATGAGTTCCTAAAGCTATTTTGCAACAATGCTCTTGGGTTTTGATGGCTTGCTTAGCTTGGTCTAGTTAGAAGGATTCAGTCCTGGCAGTTGAATTTGTGCAAATGTAATTGGGAGAGTTCTTATTGATTTCTACCGTGGTTGGAGAGGTGCAATTTCTCTGAGTGTGAGAAGCATAGGATATGTAATGATTTTTCTTCTAGATGGGATCAACGGAAGTTCTTGGCTAGATGAGTTACAGTTCAGTTCTGAAAGGAAGTTCATAAAACTCTTAGGCAGCGGGTAGCCTCAGATGATTAAGGAAATGGTACTGCTAATTGGAAATGATTTGACGAGAGTCTATGTTTTAGTAAAAGGGCAATGTTATTAAGTTGATAGCATTTCGGTAGTATTGCGGCACCTTCTTTTTAGATTGATTGGTGATATTCGGGTTTGCTTGGTGGCACAGGGAAATTTTAAAGTATCTATAGTGGAATGATTGGGTATTAGAGGTTGTGAGATGATACGATCTGTTGGTTATAGGCACCTATGGTGCGGTTCTATTGGAGTTTCATAATGGAAGTCGAGCGGGAAGAGTAATTTGGTGTTGCTCAGTGAACGACGTATCGGTCATGTCCTATCGGGTGTGCGTGATGTATGTTATTTGCTTTACCGTGAGTATGATGAATTGCTTTGGTTCCGGATATCAAATTTTCCGTGATTGTCGATTTCGAGCATAGTGACTTAAGGTGGTTCCATGTGGAGCAGTGTTTAAAAAGGTCGCACATTGCAGTGAATATATGTGGAGGTATGACCTTGCAGGTTAGATTCGTGTGTTCTGTTCCTATGATGTGAGACGGGTTCTCAGTCTTGTGTTGTGGTGGTACTAGTGAACTCAAGGTTCAACTCTTTCATTTGAGTCATTTTCATGATTTGAGTATGTTCGGATTGTTGCGTATTGATGCGTGTATTGTGCAAGTTGTGGCTTAGGTCTGTATGGATGTGTCATGTCACCAGAGTAATGTGTTGGATTAAGGAGATCGTTGGGGATCATTAATAAATACAAACAGATTCGATTTCACCATGTTTGATAGGTAAATATCGAGGTTCGGTTCAGAAATTTGCTATGGTCCTTGCCAAAGGAGAAGTGACCTTATGGATGACTGATCTGAGAAATGGTTTTGATTTATTGCGTGTTTCATTTATCATTGGCAGTATATGGAAGTGTTGGAATGAGACTTTAGTTGATAAGAGGTTTCTACCGGTATTCGGGTGTTGTGTGCAGCTGCTGTGAATGGAAGTTATCGCTACATGTGTTTGAGTTATGTGGTATATCGGATAACTGCACTTGAGGTTGCAGGCATGGGTTACTACAGCTAGTTCGGGTCTATTCAATGTATAGGTGTGAGGTTCTGATCGTATTGAGGATTTTAGAAGCAGAAATGTGGTTCTATGGTTTATGGACTAGGATGGATTGTGAAATTTCAGTTATATTGTGTTATCGAACCTATATGAGGTAGGATAATGTGGGATCACCCTCGGGTTATGCATGGTAAAGTTATTCAGCTATTGGTTGGCTTTTAGAACAACTTTGAGTACGTTCGAGGACGAACGTGTGTTTAAGTGGGGGAGGATGTAACGACCCGACCGGTCGTTTAGAGCTTTTGTACTTTGATCGCCAGTTCCCGCGCATGACTTGACCCGTGTAACGTATTATGACTGATGTAGATCGTTGGTTTTGGTTTTCAGGAAAAATCGGAATGAATTTGAAGGAACAGTCTCAGTTGAAAGCTTTGAATCTAAAAGGTTTGACTAAGAGTTGACTTATTTGTATATGAGCTCGGATCGGAAATTTTATGATTTGGATAGCTTTGTTGGGTGATTTATGACTTAGGAGCGCGATCGGAATGCATTTTGGAAGTCCCTGGAAGGATTTGGCTTGAATTGACAAAGTTAATATTTTGGCGAATTCCAGTTGATAGGTGAGATTTTGATTCAAGGGTCGTAATGGAATTCCGAGAGTTTCTATAGCTTCGTTATGTCATTTGTGATGTGTGTGCAAAATTTCAGGTTATTCGGACCGTTTGGTCGGGTTTTTGATCGAAAGTGTATTTCTGAAGTTTTTTTAAACTTAGGCTTGAATTCGATGAGTTTTGGGTAATTTGATGTTGTTTGAAGTGTTTTGATGATTGGAAAAGGTTTGAATGATGTTATGAATTATGTTGGCATTTTTGGTCGGGGTCCCATGAGTCTCGGATAAGTTTTGGAAGAGTTTTTGGAAGATTTTGCCATTTTGAACATAAGCATGTAATGATCCAAAGATCCATTTTTAGTTCTAGAGATCGCAATTTGATTTCGAGACTTCCTGAATTTTGATAATGAATTATAAGACTGATTTGGAAAGTTTGGTCTAATTTTATCAAGTCGCGATTGGGTTTTTGACACAAAACATGAGTTAATTGTTTAACGAGCGAAATGGGTATTGAACTGAGCAAATGAGCTCCGAATTGAGTTTCGACTGAAGGGCTATGTTTGTATTATTATTTGTGACTCATAGGAACAAGAATCATCGAATTCCGAGTTCGTATGATGGAGTTAGAGCCTTTTTAGTGAAAAGAAAAGCTGCTGCAATTTTCTAGGCAGTTTCTGCATTTTTCGCACGTATGAATAGTGACCGCACCTGCGTGAACAGTACCGTGTACAGTACCCCATGAACAGTACCGTGTACAGTACCCTGTGAACAGTCGTGAACAGTGTGAACAGTACCAGACAGTATGTTAAGTTCTAGAAAATGGGACGAATCCCATTTTCCATTTTTACCAAATTGGAGCTCGGGGATAGGCGATTTTCGGCAGATATTCAGAGAAAACAATGGGGTAAGTGTTCTTAACTTAATTTTGGTTAGATTACCTGAATCTATTACTAGTTTTGACATTTAATTGGTGATTTTAGTTGGGAAAATCTTGAAAACCCTCTTGGTTTAATTTGAAGATTTGAGGGTCGAGTTGATGTCGGATTTTAGTAAAATTGGTATGGTTGGACTCGTTATTGGATGAGGTTTCATATTCCGTAATTTTGTTGGGTTACGAGATGTGGTCCCCACGGGAAAATTTTGAGTGCAATTTTTAATTTTTAATGGAAAATGTAGAATTTCATATGGAATTAATTCCTATAATTTTTATTAACTGAATCGAATTATTGTGGCTAGATTCGAGGCATTCAGAGGTCAATTTGAGAGACAAAGGCATCACGAGCTAGAGGATTAGTCGATTCGAGGTAAGTAATGATTGTAAATATTGTCTTGAGGGTTTGAAACCTCGGATTATATGTCGTTGTGTTACTTTGAGGTGACTTACACCCTGGATGACGAGCGTAGGGTAGAGCACCGCTGGGGATTGCGACCTACTTCATCCCGAACGAATATTTTAATGCGTATTTGATAGTTAATTGTTTGACATTATTATATTTTTGGGTTGTATGTCATGTTTGGGGCCTTGTGCCGACTTGTTGAGACCCTTAGGGGCATTTTTACTATCTTTCCTCACTCTATTTGTTTGAAAGCATATTCTCAGTCATGTTTTACCTGTTTACTGCTCAAATCTAGCTTTATCACTATATTCTTAAAATGTGGAAATTATTTTGGGCTAAGTTCCTTGTTTTACTGAGATAGACCAAGGGTCTGATTGTGAGATTGATGACTGAGAGAGGCCGAGGACCTAGTTGTGAGGATTATATATCTATGGATCGGGCTGCACGCCGCAGCAATGTATATATATGCATATGGATCGGGCTGCATGCCGCAACGATACTTATATGGATCCGGCTGCGCACTGCAGCAATATAGCGCTTGGGCTGTAGGAGCCCCTCCGGAATCTGCACACCCCCAGTGAGCACAGTCGACTATTTATATGGATCGGGTTGTGCGCCACAGCGATGCATGGATCGAGCTGTGCGCCACAGCGGTTACTTTGATTTTAGTTATTGTGAGAGATATACGGGCTGCACGCCGCAGCGATTACTATATAGTACCAATTCAGCGTGAATGCTGAGTGCGAGTAGTGATTGGTAAGAGTTGAGTCATGAGTGATAGAGCGGCTAGCCCGAGGGGCGATAGATATATACATGCATATGAGTGATGTTTTTGCCTGAGAGGCCTGTTTATGGACTTATTGATTTCACTACTCTTTAAAGTGAATTTCTATCGAATATGTTGATTTATCGACTGTTTTCACTTATCTTTATATTGAGCCTCTGTCGGAAAGTTGCACAAATGTTTTAAAACAACTTTTATTTAAACTGGGGTTTATGATATGTTCATAAATTAATCACTAATTTGACATTGGTTATTTCCACTGAGATTCTCAAGTTATGAAGTGTTTGTGATTACTGTTTTGTCCGAGAGGCTGTTTTATGAACTATGCTTTGCCCGAGGGGCCGATTATGACTTTAATATCTATTATTATTTTAAATGGTATTGAACCCCTACTAAAACTGTTGGAAGGTATTTCAAAGATGATTTTTACTAAAAGCTGGATTTTAAAAAGGAAGATTGACTCGTATTATGATTTGAAAGCCTGTTGTGTTTATTGAATCCAGCGTAAATGTGGATTTATTGTTTCCTATTGCTCAGCCTTTATTTACTCTTATTACTTACTGGGTTGGAGTACTTACATTACTCCCTGCACCTCGTGTGCAGATTCAGGTATATCGGAACCCGGTAGCGGGTGTTGATAGCTCAGCCGCGGAGTCATCAGAGTTAGCAAGGTGGCTGCATGACGTTCGCAGCACCGCTTCCTTCCCCTCATTGTTGTTATAGTATTTAGTACATTTTTAGACTTTTGTTGTATTCAGACCTTGATAGTTGCTCATGACTAGTGACACCCCGATGTCGGGCTGGTATTTTATTCCGCACTGTTATTCCAGGATTTTATTATGAAACATTGTTTAATTTAAAGACTTAAAAAATGACTCTTAATGCTTAAAGGGTTAAGCTGAGTGTTGTGTCGGCTGGCCTTGTCTTCACGAGAGGCGCCATCACGACCGGGCCGGTTTGGGGTCGTGCCACGTTCACACATGGGTAGGCAAACTTTTAGGCGCGTAAATGAATCATCGTGACTATGGGTACGATTTTCGTGGCATAGTCACGATATATAAATTCTAATTCGGGTGTACATTTCATGTGACCCGGCCACAATTTCAAATAATAATAAAATAAATATGTTGTAAATCGTGGGTACGGTTCCCGTGACGCAATTCGCAATGTGTGCAAAAATAAACAAGTGCACGACATCGTAACTTGTTCAACGAATTCCATAATTGTTTAAATAATTAAAAGCGGTTAGAAGTTAAAAATGCACAATAGGTTTAAAACATGTAATGAATCAGATAATTAGGCCAATTATTAATAGTTGAGCGACTGTGCTAAAACTACGGAACCCGAGAATGCCTAATACCTTCTCCCAGATTAACAGAATTCCTTACCCGATCTTCTGTGTTTGCGGACCAAAAATAGAGTCAACTTCCTCGATTTGGAATTTAAAATAAACCAGTGACTTAGAACACCATAAATTATTCCAAGTGGCGACTCTGAATTTGAATATAAATAATCTCATTTCGATTAATGTCACTTTAATTCGAAAAAATCCCTATCCCTTACGGGAAAAAGGAGGTGTGACAGCTCTGGCGACTCTGATGGGGATAAGAACCTAGAACTTATAGTTCAGGGCTTAACATTCGAGCTTAGAATAATTGTTATAGTTGACTTTGTTTACTATCTAATTTTTATGTGTTTGAGCCTAATATGCTAAATTTCGCTTTTTACCGCTTTGATATTGCTTGAACTGTATATAAACTGTTACGAAACCCTTCTTCTCTTTGAGTATTCTAAATCTTCTAGGAAGTGCACGCTAGCATGACTTCTTTTCTGTTAGTGTCATACCCTAATTTAGAACGAGGATCGTATCAGTTACAAAGTCGGATGGCCTTTTGGTTATAGGTACATTGCCCCCCCCTTCCGGCTCGAGTTGTCCTCTCAGGTAAGCCAGGTCTAAAACAATACACCAGGTTTTTAAACCTAGAATAACATAGCCTCATGCCGGATCCCTAGTAGGAATGCTTGTTTACATCACGTGCATTTGACTTTGGGGGCTCAACACAGGGGTTGGGTCCGTCTAGGACAGGTGTACCCAAATTAAAAAGACCATCCTGATGCATCTTACGTGCTACTTGCGCATTTGTTTGTTTCGCCTTACATAACCGCCTTCTTGCATAGTTTTAATAATAAAAGTGATAACAAAATGTTCTTATTAGTGCTTTTTTATGATTTGCAGGTTATATATGACTAGGTAAGGCTAGGGAGCACTTTTGGAGTCAAAACAATGAAGAAAGAGAGGCCAACCGTGAAATGTCCCAAGTGAATCACGCAAAACAAGCTGAAGAATCAGAAAAATGACTCTACTACGGTTCCACCGCGACCGCGGAAGAACCGCGGTGAAGGATGATCACGGACAGAAGGAGATTCAGAGGAGCTGTTTGGCCGCGGTTCCACCGCGACCGCGGCAGAACCGCGGCAGGCACGAGAAAAGTGCAGGGACTAAAGTGAAAACACAGGAATTTTAGCCCTAAAACCTATTTTAAACACTAGACTTCGTCCAAGAGAGGCATGTATTGTTTTGGAGAGTAGTTTTGGAAGAAGAACAAGTGTGAGAGATCACCCAAAACATATTGGTTTCTTCTTCTCTTTATTTTTCTTGCAAGTTTTATGATGAATATTGTTTTAGTTTATTTACCCATAGTTATGAGTAGCTAAATCTTTTGTCTAAGGTTTTGATGGAACCTATTTGGGGATGAACGTCTTGTTTATGTGAATACAAATTGCTAGTCTCAAACTTTATTTGTTCAACTTTGTGTATGTTGTAGTTAATTGACAGAATCCTCAATTACCTGTGCCTATTTAGTGTGCATAACTCGGGAGAGAGTGCATATTTAGGTTATTGTTGAACAACACCACTCCCAAAGTATAAGAGGGATCTATAACTGCGGGTTTAAAGGCGGGATTAGGGATAACGAAGCCTTGGGTGCAATCTTAAGTGAAGTGAGTTGTATCAAAAGCCAGCTAGCGTAGCTCGGGAGAGTGCAATAGTATATTACTGTGATTACTCGGGAGAGATTTACGGTAAGAAAAGTGTTCATGATTGATAGAGGTGTGTTGGGAAATTTGTATGAAGCATAAACATAAGGGA